>NW_026526688.1:7820099-9188936 GCF_024362965.1 Panthera pardus | reverse complement strand
TCTCGTGGTTTTTGAGTTCAAGCCCCGCGTTGGGCTCTGTACTGATATTTCAAAGTCTGGAGCTTGTTTCAGATTCTGTGTCTCCTTGTCTCTCTGCCTCTCCTCTGCTCCCACTCTCTCTATGTCTCTCAAAAATAAACATTTAAAAAAACTAAAAAAAAAAAAAAAAGGTTATGGGGCGCCCGGGTGACTCAGTAGGTTAAGCGTCCAACTCTTGATTTTGGCTAAGGTTATGATCTCGTGGTTCATGAGATCGAGCCCTACATCAGGGTCTACACTGACAGTGCAGAGCCTGCTTGGGATTCTCTCTTTCCCTCTCCCTTTGCCCCTCCCCCACTCACCTCATTCTCTCTCTCTCTCTCTCAAGAAGTAAAATAAGTCCTAATACTCAAGGCACACACATAAAGCAGGAGGTTCAGTAACACTCCAGGCCAATTAATGAAGACTCCTATCATAGCTGCCTTTCTGAACAGAGTGAAAATAAAAATTTTGAATACAGAAAATGGACAGTGGAGAAAAAAAAAAATGACACATTCACGATACCTTGTTTAAAAGATAAAATTTGTTTTTTGAACACTATATGCACATTGTATACGCATATTTACAACTTCCAAAATTTACAGGTTAGCAAGTACTTACTTCATTCTCAAAATAGTCTTTCTGGTAGATGGAGAAAATTTATTATCCCATTTTACAGATGAGGAAACTAAACCTAAATTACCTACATGATGTAAAACACACAGACAGCAAGTGGCAAAATCTGACTGAAGGGAGGACTATTTATTCCAAAGAATTGAGTTCTCTCTCTCGAGTTCCTACATTTTACTTTTATATACCCCAAAAGAGAATGAGACTGTAAGTAAAATGCTAACATGGCTGTTTCCCCACCTTAGTCTAAATTTAAAATAATTACCGTGAGACAAGTTTGGACTGAGCCATGACATAAAATTTCCAGATGTTCATTACACCCACACATCCTCTCCCTTATTGTACCTCTACACACTGGCCACTAGATGGCTACATACAGCCAAAACATTTTTGGTGCAATGAAAAGGGAAGCGGTTGACGTTTCACAAGTAGAAAAAATTTTGCTCTTACCCTATAAAAAAGAACACTGAAGTCACGTATCATTTTCACAAGGTGATGGGTCTGTTCATCTGTTAACTGACAAGCCTTCAAATAGAAAAACAAGTGAGGACAGTTTCATAATTTGCTCATTACTCTACAAAAATAATACCAGTCGCCAGTTCTAAGAGAACTCTCAACAGATTTCAAATACACGCATACTTTCCAGAACTCTATTTCTCGCACATTTATTTAGTGTCAGTAACGATGGTTTTATTTTTACGTGATAGGACTATGGATTAAAAACTGCCATTCTTATTTATAAATTTTATATCTAAATTCAAGTATTTATTGAATATCTCTTCTGTTTCAGACCATCTTCAAAGTCCCAGCATTGTTTATCAGCCACCTCGAAAAGTCCTGCTGGATTTGCAAAAAGAAAACAATGAAAGAAAGAAAGAAAGAAAGAAAACAAAAGGAAAAAGAAGGAAGGGGAAGGGAGGGAAAAATCAGCACAGGAATAGATGACCATCAAGGACATTATTCGGCCTAAAAAAGATATGAATTTACATACATGCATTAATATCAGAGCACTTATTAACACATGGAAGAACTCAGAAATAGACCTTCCTGAAGAAATTTTTGTGACACAGCCTGGCATAAATCTCACTGTTATCCTTGTAGAATTATTCACCATGTGCATTTGGTTTCAATGGTGAGGCCAGGAAAAATTCTGATGACTTATCCTTGTTTATGTACGTGAATGTATACATATATCTATATACAAGAGAAACTCATTTATCAGTGACCATAAAACCTAAAATCATCTAATCGACATAAACAGTATGAAAGTATTCTGTATATTTTTCGTTTATTTAAAGCTTAAAACATATACGCTTCTACAACACACTTGTCTCTTCCCATATCTTATATAACAGATTCATTCATACGTTGTAATGTTAAACTGTACTTTTTCAATAACCGTGCATGTGCTCTTAAGGGGCGAACAGCTAAACTTGAGAACTGCCGTTAATTTTTAAACTCCCAGACATTATGGGCAGATGATCCTTTACTAGATGAATGGCTGGCTGGATATACAAGTAAGAAGTGAATTCTAGATTATTAGAGATAATAACAATACTCCGGGTTCTTTTTTTCAAAAACGTTTTCCATAGAGGTCTGGGTAATTTTAAAAAGCTCATTCTTATTAAAAATCTGTTTTATTAATTACTCCCATGTTACAGAAATTTAAGTAACCTGTTCCAAGAGTCAAAAAGCAGAATCTAATCTAGAAAAATCATTAACTGGTTTCTTTTAAGACTTATTTCTTACTGGACTGGATTTAATAAAAACTACGAAATAATTACACAAAAATCAAAAGGTACCTTTGGATTCATGTAGAAGATGATTTAAAGAGACTAGCTGGATATAGGCAAAAGCCCTCAGGTAGATTTCTTCCCTAGAAACTAAAATATACATAGCCTTCTACCTGGGTCTGAGTTGTAAGCTCTCTGACCTTCTTACAACTTTGCCCTATAAATCACCATTCTCTTTCCTACAGATTTAACCTGCCCTTCTTTACCATTTTTTTTTCTCATTTAAATAAGTCTGTGTCTCTTCTGTTGAAGAACAAGGGAAAAACAACCAAACCCGGTCCTTGTCCTGAAAACGCGCCCCTCCCCAGAAATCTGTGTTTTCCCTTCATTCCAGTCTAAGCTAGTTAACAAGTGCTCCAAATTTTGTTTCCATCCCCCCACTAACCTCTTACTCCTCAACCTCTTCCTTGCTTATCCCAACAAAGCATTTGCTAACGTCAGAACAGCTACACGCAGGAATACGTGTGTGGAGTGTGAATTGAATAGGCCGGGTTCAAAAAGCAAGCTGCGAGCTTACTTCGTTCATACCCCCCAACAGGTATTTCTTTGATGCCTTCCATGTGCTAGACGCTGCGTTCTAGACGCTTGGCTACCTCAATGCGCAAAACAGACACCTTCCTCCTAAGAGACTGCATGGCCGCAGGGGGCGGGGGGCAGATTTTAAGGAGTAAGTATAACAAGTAAAAGTTAGGTTGATCAAAAAGTGATCCATGGCATGGGGATAATAAAAACCAAGGCAAGTTAGGGACGATGAGGGACATGAGGTGGCGACAAAGGGATGCACAGGGCAATTTTAAACAGAGTGGTCGGGGGACACCTGGGCGGCTCAGTAGCTCAAGAGTCCGACTCTTCATCTCAGCTCAGGTCACACATGATCTCACGGCTGTGGGTTCAAGCCCTGCGTCTGGCTCGTCGCTGACCGCTCGGAGCCTGCTTGGGATTCTCTGTCTCCCTTCCTGTCTGTCCCTTCCTCACCCACTCTCTCTCAAAATAAATAAATAAACTTAAAAACAATAGAGTGGTCTGTGTTGGCCTCATTAAGAAGCTGACGACAACAAACACCGTCAAAGTCTCTGTTTGGGGAGAATGTTTTACTGCAACACGGACTCAAGTGTCACACATTGGTCCCTTAACAGTATTTAAAAATACAGAAATCATTAAAAAAAAAAAATACTTATATCACCTACTTTGACAGCTGGGTTGAGGCCACTGTCAAAGAGAGCTTCATTTTTGATGATGTTCCCCACCCCAGGCAATACTTTCTGGTCCATTAACACGTCACACAACATCCGTCCTTTTTGCTTTTTAACTTCACTCTCTGCTCTTGAGAAACTAAATTTAGGCGAACATACATCTAATTCTTCCATCATTCTTATTCTCTGTTGGCTTTCCGTAGAGTTTCTGTAGAAAGGAAATATAAAAGACATTCATCATAAGTCTTCACACAGTGTCATTTAAAATGATCTCGGATACACACACCTTCCGTTAATCAGGGCAGAAGAGTTCTAGAGCCAAACAATAAAGACCCTAACAAACTAGATTATCCGACGCCTCTTCCAAAATGAGTGTTTATCAGTTATAAACCATTTTTAAAACATCTACCTGTCTCCACATTTCAAACCGCAGCTCTAACTCTGCACTTTTCCAGCTGAAGTACTTTTATTTTCTTCTCCTTTTTACCTGAATTCTACCGATGAGTCAAAGAAACAAATGAGATCTTCAGTGAGCTGGACTTCAAGGACAGGAGAAACTCCATGTTTATTTTTATACTCCAGTGGATTAATCATGATGGAGCCTTTCATTCCAAAATGAATCCTGAAACAACATCAGACCCATTTTTGAGTGGCAGAAAGTATACTGTATATCTAGTTTTTGTTCCTTCGTTTCACTTTTTGGATTATAAGAAAACAAATGATAGTCAAGACAGGCGCTTTCAGAGGGCAAACAATGTAGTTCATATTATATATTCTTCTGTTAGGGCATTGTATCCTTATAAAACTAGGTGTGACAATCAGTTTTTCAAACCACAAATAAAATAAATTCCTAGGAAAATAATAGGGCCCCACAATAAGCTCAGGAACACATACCCTGTTCTTCTTTTCTTGTCAGATGAAGTACTTTTATTCACAGAACAATCTAGCGTCTCCGCTTTCTCTCAGATTCAAAGGCTTTGGATGAGATGAGGCTAGATTTAAATTGCCTCTAGTTGTTTCTGTTTTGTTTGTTTTTATATAAATTCTATAAAGCCACTAACGTTCAAATTCCGTATTTCTAGCCACAATGGATGGCAAGTGTTTACCGACTCCAAAATGGTATCTACAGTTTATGACCCTGTTTTGTTCCCCCTTGCTCTGGGATGCACAATGAAGCAATTTTTTTGCAAAATCTTACGTTATCAAAAGAGAACGAGTCAAAATGCTATTGTCTTCAGTTCTTTTAGTTTTCTTTTACCTTTATACGTATTGGGAAGAGGGGATTTATAAATATTTACGGTTAGCTTGAAAGCCACAATGCAGTGATGAAAAATTTGGAACCTTTCAGGTTTTATAGGACTGATTAGCATGTCCAGTAAAAACATGCATGCACACACACATGAAAGAAAGCAAGAGAAAAAGTGGTTTCGTGAGGCCTCTGATGATGGAGATCGCAAATGATTCTCGAGATGAAATACTGTGTTCCGCCTTTCTGATCCTTCTCCTTACAGCTTTGTTGAGTTAATAAATTTGGCTCTTTTGGCAGCAAATGTTACCGCACGGTGCTTCTAATTCCGAGGCACCATGTTACAGTATTGTACGAGGTTAACCAGTCTAACTTTAAAAATGCGGGTTTTAAACTCTGTGTGCCCTACTATCAATCACAAATGCATTTTACATGCCCCATAGTTCCTGACAGGAAAAATGTGTGCCTGTAAGTACTCCATAATTTAGCTTCTGGAGGTTCAACCCCAGCGAAAGGTATACAGCTGTCATGCCCAGAAGCCATCACATCTAAAATCTTTTTAGTTGCATGGCTCATAAAGTGGATTCTAAATCACCTTCTGTAATGAAACCGCATCCACATAAAATATCTCAAAGGTTGAGACCCAAACGAATTGCGGCAGGAGCCCCAATAAGAGCCCTGAATCAAATTAAGTAGGCTTCTTTTTTCTTTTTTTTTTTTTTGTGGTCTTATACATCCATTCAATTTAGAAGAAAATGTGCGTACAAAAGTGTATTTCGTTTATTTTTATTTCTTTTAATTGAACACCAGAATGTTGTCACTGCTGAGTCCCAACGTACCACATTTTGTGTAAAGTACCCTTGACACTAAACGAAGAAAAGCATACCAGCATCGTGAAAATTTCTGAGGCACACTAAGCATCTGTACTGTTTTTAAAATTGCCATACTGATCTTTTATAGACCAGGACATAGGCTCGTTATCACATTCACATTCAAGAGTTAGATATGTTTTTTAAGACTCATTATCGTCAACCAGTTAGGAAAATTTTATTAGATCTTTGTTTCTATCTCCTGATCCTGTCAAGCTCCTTCCACCCCCAATCAGACTGGTTACCCAAGATCATTTACTCTGCGTAGTATGACCGCCTGCCAACAGGGGGCCTGAGGCCCAACTTTGAGTTCACCTCTTGTCCCTTCCTCAAGATCTCAGGCCTTGACATAGTTGATTCAGAAATGCACAACTGAGTCAAGCTGGATCCATGAGTATCCAGTATCTGGATTCATCAGCATTCTCCTGACGAATTTATGGATTCGGGATGCAGAGAGATCAGTTTCTTGTGAGTACTAGGAGAGCTACTGTGGGAACGGTCTCCGGGAATATTACCCAACATGGGCAGCGGAGAAGCCAAGAGAGGCCTGTCTGCAGAAAGGAAGATTGCAGCAGATGGCAGTGAGAGACAGAATCAAAAAATGCAGAGTCCTCAGAGCATCTAGTCTTTGCTTCCAGTTCTCCCTGAAACCCGACTGCCCTATCTTCAGCTACGATACTCCATATTCTTATAATAGGTAATCACTGAACTCAGTGGAGTTTGGCTTCTGTCACCTGCAGCCAAAGTTCTGATATAAAAGAATTATGTCCAAACTAAAAATTGAAGTGATACTGGGAAAACTCCTCTAGTTAGAAATAACTTCCTAACACAGACCAGTAAGTAATACCTGATCCTGTTTTCAACAGCAGCCACATTCCATCAGAAAGATCGGAACATCCTTACACAAACATAAATAGCATCAGCGGCGGTGTCAGAGGTTCATCTTAGTGACAACTGTACATTGCTAACAAGACAATTGCTTATGAAAATTAGCAAATAGTCAGAAGTGACCTAAGGATAACAACAAGTGTAAAATAGTTGAATATAATTATTGTAAAGCTTATGGTACGGATTTAAAGAAAGAAGTTATAAAACAATCTGGACTTAACGATGCGAAAGCAGCAGCAGGGAGTTCTGAATCTGCTTAGGCCATGGAAGCTGAAAGCACATACAGCTCGTCTCCCAATACAGAGAGAAAACTGCTATTATTGACAAAATGCTAAGTTCTCTTGAGCCCGTCAGAGACATGGGGCTGCAGGCAGCCAGGTAAGCCAAATTCCAAAGAGCCCGGAGTCCCTCCATGTGGAAACACAGACACACAAATTACTTAACTGTAGAAATGGGTAAGAAGGAAACTGCTGAATCTAAGAACCTCTAACTCCTGAGTGTGGCTGCTGGAACAGCTGAGAATTCCTAGAGTCCCACATACGGAGAGCACGGGCTCGTGTATGAGGGCTGGTGTGTGAGCTCTGTCGCATGGCGTGCAGCAGTTGGCGGGAGAAAGGGAAGTCCTGGGAGGGGACTGAAGGAGGCCCCCCGGTGGCACGGCACCTGTCTGTAGCCGAGGGAGAGGTACAAACAAAAAGCCCAGGGTCCTCAGGGGTAACGGGAACCCCCCGCACCCACAGGAAGTCCTCTCCTTGGAGCTAACACAGGCAGGCTGCCACCGGGGAGGGCAGGAAGCTCTTGGCCAGTGGGCTCAGGCCAAACGCACCGCGCCTGAAGACAAGCAGAACAAAAGCCGTCAGTCTTTGGGGGCGAGGCTGGGAATCAGCTTTGTCAAGGATTCCTGCAGGGATACGACGAGACATCTGTTCCCACTTAGAAGAAAGAAATGCCCTTTGACTAGAGACCACCCCCACATGGAAGTAAGAATGTGGCTGCCTTGGGGGAAGAGAGGGTCAGCAGCTCTGGGCAAAGTGCAACCCTGAGGTCCAAATGCACAGTGGCCTAGAAGAACCACTTTCCCCATCATGCACCTCTCACTGGACGACAGGCAACAGCAGTGGTGGGGGTGGGGGTGGGGGTGGGGAGGAGAAGCGTGTGGAGAAATCCCAACACAAATACGCAGGGTCTGTAAAAGCTGAGAGCAGGCCAGAAACACAGAGAACCAGCCACAGCCACACCAGGCCATGCTCGAGGCCTAAGGCTTGAGCAGCAGCTCAAGTTTTCGATGTCACTGTCCCCAGAGCCAATGACAACACAACAGGATCCAAACCAAGCTCAACTCTTCAATCTCCCACCTGACCTGATGGAAGAGGCCTATTTTTGAGCTCAAATATTATTTACCCGTCTCTACTGTTGCTCTCAACAGGGTTATCTGGGATCCAAAAAAAATTATGGCACATGAAAATAGGAGATAAAGAACAAAAAACAAGAAAGAAAAACAAAGGGACTCAATGTCAAGAGATAAAGCAGTCAACAGAACCAGATCCAAAGATGTGCCAGATGTTGAATTATGAAGCAGGTAAATTTAAATCATTTTAACAATTAAAATTACAGTTATCAGTTGAGAATAGCAGGCCAGGTCAATCTGTTATGATAAGCTCCCTAACCTTACACAATTTTTTTTTAAAGTTTTTAATGTTTATTTTTGAAAGAGAGAGAGAGAGAGAGAGAGAGAAAGAGAGAGAGAAAGAGAGAGAGAAAGAGAGAGAGAGAGACAGAGCATGAGTGTGGGAGGGGTAGAGAGCTCTGAGATGTCAGCACAGAGCCCAACGCAGGGCTCGAACTCACGAACCACGAGCGAGATCATAACCTGAGCTGAAGTCGGACGTTCAACCGACTGAGCCACCCAGGCGCCCCCCATTCCACAGCTATTACGGTGCTGCGCATGGGTTTTACATTGACACGTTTCTGGGCTTTTATAACCTCACACAGAGGTTTGGATAAATACTACACAATCAGAGCCAAGGCAGGCCACGCACGGGCCGTTCTCTACTGTATGACCAGGTGCAGATGCCTGTGCTTTCTGCTCATGATAGATTTCCATACGCTTTCAAAAGGGATATAAAAAAAGCACCAGTAGGGGCATCTAGGTGGCTCAGTCGGTTGAGCGACTTTGGCTCAGGTCATGATCTCGCAGTCTGTGGGTTTGAGCCCGTCGGGCTCTGTGCTGACAGCTCAGAGCCTGGAGCCTGCTTCAGATTCTGTGTCTCCCTCTCTCTCTGCCCCTCCCCTGCTCGTGCTCTGTCTCTTTCTCTCTCAAAAATAAACAAACATTAAAATATTTTTTAAAAAATGAATAAATGTTGAAAAATTAAAAAAAAAAAAAAAAAAAGCATCAGTAACCAAGATTTAGCAAATCCACATCTAGGAATTTATCCTAAGGAAACATCACAATGGTAAAAGATATATGCTCAAGGATGTTCACTACAGAGTTATTTATTAGAGTGAAAAATGGGGTGAAATGCTAATCAGCAGTGATATATAAACGATCTAGTAGAATACTATGCAAAATAATAAGGCACACGTATATTTTGACACCAATATGCATACTGTGTAAAACAAAAGCCTCATGTAATTAAAATTCCCATTTATATAAAGATTGTAATACACAATATCATATGATCCATGCACATGTGATATAAATTGTGTATGAATATATGGTATATATACAACTTGTATTTTATCTATGATGTGTACAAACATTGTTAAGAGTGCCCTTTTTTGGTGATTGTAATTATGGGTGGTATTTGCTTTTGCCGTTAGACTTTTTGGAACTCTCTTAATGTTTTATAATTGACTTATGCATTACTTTTAAAATAAGGAAAAAAATTGCAGTAAGATGGTGTGTATTATTAAGTAAAACAGGAAAAGCAGGCAGGACTGGTAATCATGCAGGCCATCAGGTGCAGAGGGAAAAGGGAGCGAAAGAGGTGAAGATTTCCAGATTTTCTCCAGTTACGCCTGACAGGACCATCACAACCGAAACAGAAAATAAAAATGTCAACAATTTACCATCTCAAGAACTAAAGATGTTTAATTTTCTGCCCACAGATTACTTTTAATGGTGAGTGCTCTTATTTTCTCTTCCTTTCTTTCCTCCTTCCTTCCTTCTTTCTTTCCTTCATTTAAATCGGAGGTACAACTGACAGAGAGCATTATATTAGTTCCACTTGTACAACAGAATGACTCAGTATTTGTATACATTGCAAAACGATCACAGTGAGTCTAGTTAACATAGGTCACCAAACGTAGTTAAGAAAATGTTTTTCCTGTGATGAGAACTTTTAAGATCTACTCTCTTAGCAACTTTCAAACATGCAATACAGTGTTATTAAATGCTGTAGTCCCCATGCTGTATGTTATATCGCAGGATGTATTTAGAGAAAATACACGGTAAACTGGAAGTCTGTACCTTTGGATAATGGTCAATTTCTTAACTTGCAGGTAACAGAAACCCAAGTGAAACAGGTTTAGGCACTAAGGAATACTGAGCTCACAGAATCAGAGGGGAAGTCTGAAGAATCAAGCACAGGAAAGGCAGGAAAGCAGCCGGATCTCAGGAACGGAGGGAAGGAGGGGCTAAAGCCTTTGTGCAGGCTGGTTTTATCCTGCACCACCTCACAAGCCCGGGAACATGGCCACCGACAAGTCCTGAGGCCTCATATCCCAGCTTGCCTACATCACAGAGCCTTCAGATGAGAAAGTCTCACAGAAGAACCCACACTGACCCAACCCACTGTGTGAGAGAGAAGGTTCAGTAACACTGTGTCAGAATCAACAGGAACTCTGCAGTTAGTGTGGCCAGACCACCAGTTTCCAGAAGAAGTGCTATCCTTAAGAGACAATTCAGCAAGTGAGGCAGACACATCGTAGGAGTGACTCCTCTTAAAGTACATGATTTCATTTAGAATCTCTCCCCACGCTTCGGTTTTTCTAACATGTTAAGTGACAGATCGCAAGAACCACGTCTAAGCTGTAAAACCCTTTTGTGAGCAGCATAGGACAGATTCCTTAAAGGCTGTTTAGCAAACATGTTGTCTCATGCAAATCTGTTTAGAGGATGGTATCACTTAAACTCCAATAAATTACAAAATCGATAATGTATAAAGGTTCTCTAAAATGGCAAAGCCTCCGAAACATTTCAGATAAGTTTCTGAATACGATACAAGCCACCGGAGTCCTGTAAGTCACAAGTTGGAAATAGCGAAGTGCTTTGGAAAGAGAGATTCATTAAAAAAATATGTTTTGAATGTTGGTCCAAGATGTAACAGCTGGGTTCAGTTTGATGGACAATGGCAGCTTGGAGGGTGTGTGTGTCTGTGTGAACACACTCACAGATATGTGCCCACACAGTACCGTGTGCTGGTGCATGCACCCACAGTTAAGGGAGGTGATACTTGGGAGCGAGACTGCCAACGTATACATTTATTCCTGTTGGCTCTTTACGGCTCAGCTTCCTCTAATGAGTATTTGCCATGTGTATAGCCAAAACTTAAAATGATTTTTGTTTTGTTATAGGTGACAAGCTTCTTTAAAGTGTTCAGAAGGAGTGCAGGTTATTAGTCACACAGGACGCCACAACTGGGCTCCAAAAATAAACGCGTAGCAAATAAGTTCAGTCTTCTATGGCACTCACAGGAACGCTTGAGCACTTTGATACATCTTTTAGTAACAAATACTCACTCTAATTTGTATCGCTCTGAAATGTGGATGTTTGCAAGGCAGATCCTCTTACAGAGCAGCCGGGCCACATTCTACTTCCATTACGCGTGAATACCAGGAAGATTCATGGCCTGCCCTGTAAGATGTATTAAAGTCCAGGGCACTTTTAACTGTAAAAAGCTGCGCATTAAGGGATAAATGGAAGCGATCACTAAGTGGGTTTCCTGCTACATGCTCTCTAAGATGCAGAGCAGCCCGGTGAGTAGCAAAACGAGGTCAGAAATGAACACTACATTTCCATCTCGCGCCCACAGACTCGCAACCTCACGCAGCGATCACATGTCTTTGACAGTCACCCATTCTAAGAAGCGCAGGTTGGGAGTGTATATATACATACGTGTGTGTGTATTTTTACCTTATATTAAATTGCGAAGGGGGATACAGTTGATTTTAGGTTACTCGGCTCGTATTCAAATAGCTGATCTGCCGCTGACCTTGAATTATTATATCAAATAGTCGTTAGGACTGTAGGAAATTGAAAGGAAGCCAGACGCTGTACTTTTCTCCATCCATACGTGGAGACACGTAGTCCCCAGGGATGGTACCAGTTCAGTTCGTTTAAAGAGGTGATTGCCCTTGTTTAGAACTTCAGGGAACACTTACTGACAGCCGAGCACTGAGAAATGATTCCCCCTTTCTCAGTCTGCTGGAGAATGCCTGATAAAAACGTCCCTCTCATCCTACAGAAATAAATCTGCACCTAACACCGGAGAATCAATAACATATCAGTGTTTTCAACTACCTTACGTGGGCTCCATTGTGTCCCGCTCAGTTCAGAGCCAAGAGTTTTCAATCACATCCATCTACCAAAACGATAATGCAGCCTTCCGTGGGTCATTACTGCGTGAACCAGTAAGCATATGCTGATGCGATCATTTCCAGACTAAGACAAAACCATGAAGTGATACTTGTCCAAGGACAGCAGCTGCTGACAACAAAGAGAGCCCATTTCAAAGGAAAAGCAATGTCATCAACTCCGAAGTTCTCTAAACGTGTGGGAGACGAGGTGCAGTAAATAACCATCATCCAGTCATATTATCTCCTCGTGACCATCAGTCGCCTTCAGTTAGAACCACGAGGTCTCTAGGAACAGGACTCTTCTGTTAAGGTGAAATCGCTCAGTATCTTAAAGACACGTTGAAAGAGATTCAAGGAGGCACTACCATTCTTTACAGTTTGCGATACCTTAGGCTAAAGTCTGAGAAGACAAAGATACAAATCCACAGGCCTCTCTCATTTTCCTGCAAACGTTAAACAGGGGATCACGCTCTGGCAGGTACAAACACTGTGACATTTTTGTAGTTAAGTCAACCAAGGTCGCGGACTGCTCGTCGTTCATTGCCAACACATTAGCAATGACTTTGCAAAAGCGCTGTGAAAGAATGGAGAATCTGTGACTTCTGTGCATAGTTTTGGAATTCTATAAGTAAGTTTCTGATTGCATACAAGACTTCAGAAAAAGAAGGGAGATGGAAAAATATAAAAACCTACAGACAGGCTTAAACCAAACTGGGAGCTGTTAGAAATGCAGAGAAACTGCTGTCACTGATACGATAAATGCCTGGTGAAAACAGGAGGGGAGAAGAGCCGTGTGGGGAATCTGCAAAGAGCAGAGCCCCGCTGCGCTCCTCCAACGTCTCCCAGAAGCCCGTCCAGCCTATCGGTTTTTCTTAAAAGAAATAAATTGACTAGCCTTCCAAGTGACGATGACATCACCATTTATTCTGCTGCTGCTTATGGCTTTCCATGATAGAATCTCAACCTCTTATATGAGAGCCCTCTTAAAAATGGAGTACTTTCTACATGATTAAATGTGACACCCGGTGAGCTACAAGAAAAGCCTCCTACACATCTGTAAACGGAGAGAGATAAGATGCATTGTACAGGTTTATCTTACCGTAAAGCTTTTGGTCCAAAGTACATAAAGAGCTCTTTCCCCAAAGTTTGTACACCACTGTAAACGTGTCCATTAAACAGTCTCGAGAAGTTCTGGCTGGAATCTTTATTATTGTTCAGCGCAGCAGCCTGGTAGAGAATACATACACACATGTAAACACACATACAAACTCTAAACAAAATTACAATTCCATTCTTCAATGTGCTTATAATACTTCCTACCCAGGTGCATCCCAATGAAAAGAATAATCTCCAGCAAGTCAAACAATGTAATCAGCTGTTTACATACATCTTGTCAAATTACTAGGTAGTCATTTAAAAGAGGGAGGCCTAAATAAACAAATAAATAAATGGAAAAGGAAGTAATTGGCTCACAATCAAAATGAGTTTCTTCCAGGACCATATGGCTCTGTGAAAAGAAAGCACAGAAAAATGATGGGAGGGTTTTAAAACTAAAAATAGGATAGAGCCTTCCATTGACCAGAAGCCTAGTCAATGTCCCAGAAGAGCATTCCAATCGAAACAGCTAAAAATAGTGGATAAAATATGAAAACAAAGTATTTTTACCTGTCATGATGAACTCAGAAGGCAGGAAGGCACAATAAGAGGTTGCAAAGCAAGAAGAAGTGGGAGGGACCCCCAAAGACAAGAAGCTGTTGGCAGCAGGCTTTTATCAGAAGGGCACTGCTGGGCTCCAAATACTGAGAGTGGCCATTTCCTTGGTCTTGTCGGGGGTAGGGCATCAGTGGTGATGCCTGGGGCTCCCCCAAGAAAGGGATCTAATGCAAGACCTGCTCTTCTCTTCCTCCCCAACCACAATGTTAACAATAAAGGAAAAAGAAACCCACTTCCTCCCATCATGGTGCAGAACCAAACAATCTATTATTAGGATCACAATCCATCACTGGGAAGGATGCAGGAAGTTATAAACAAAGTATCAGTCGTTCTGTGCAGAAGGGACAGGAATGCAACTGTTTAGACATCAGTAAGGCTCTTTTTCTCCGGGGGCAGTAGGTATCCTGGTATGGTTCGTATCCTTACTCTTCCTTCTTGAGATATGCTTTGGAAGTTATCATTTAAATTTGCCCTCAAAATATAGTAAAAAAATTAAAACTAAGGTCTAACTATAAGATACCATAAGTACATATAATTATATTTACACATTAACCCTTAATCTAGTATCTCCACACACTTCTTTCTTTCCTTTTTCTCAAAAGGACCTCAGCATTCTCAGAAGGTCCAGGGTAAAATCTTGGTTGGGGGTGACGTAGTGGTGGTGGGGGTGACAGGGAGATAATTACAAAACAACTTTAGATAGAGTCGAGGAGCAAATCCCAACTTGCCCTCCACTTATGGTTGAAGGATACTGTTCAGTGATTCGCAAACTTGTGGTTTACAGACATCTGTCATTCTAAATATTTAAGATGATATGTCCACTCTATTCTTTAGTTCATGAAATTAGCCCTTGTGAAAAAAGACACATAGTATTTAGTTCAAAGGAACAGAGGGATAATGGATTTACAAATAAATAAAAATAAAAAAGATTGAAAACATCTAGGGACTGAGTTTTGTCCCCTCCAATGACGCTCTAACCTCCAGTTAGAGCGTTTGACTGCGTTTGACAAGAGGGCCTTTATGAGGTGCTTAAGGTTTAATGAAGTCATAAGGGTGAGGGCCCTGATCCAGCAGGATTAGGATCCTCACAAGGAGAGAGAGCGGAGTTTGCTCTCAGTCCCCTGTGCTCAGAGGAGACACCATGTGAAAAGGAAGCCGGGAAGACAGCTTGCACCAGAAACCCAACTGGCCTGAACCTTGCTTGAGCTTGGACCTCTGGCCTCCAGAACTGTAAGAAAATAAATGTCCGCAAGCCTCCCGGTCTATGGCATTCGTCATGGTGGCCCAAGCCGACTGGGGCAGGAGCAGACACCGCCCTCCCACCCAGGCCACGTTCAGTGATCATGGCGACAGGGGGCTGCAGATCCCCCCAGCTGCCTGAAGCTCGGGGAACGGGCTTCACATCCCTCCTTCACGCAGTAAGAACGGGGGGTCATCACAGGCTCAGAGCAACCAACCAACAGATGCACAGGGGGTAATTACAAGTGGCAGCCTTCCAGTTCTGCCCAAACCACAAAAGAACCGGTGGGAGGTGGGGCATCCGGGTGGCCCAGTGGGTTAAGCGTCTGACTGCGGCTCAGGTCTCAGGTCATGATCTCAAGGTTCAAGAGTTCGAGCCCCGAGTCGGGCTCTGAGCTGACAGCGCGGAGCCCGGAGCCTGCGTCTCCCTCTCTCTCTCCCTCTGTCTCCGTCTCTCTCTCTCAAAAGTAATAACAAAAAATAAGCATCAAAAAAAAGTTAAAAAAAAAAAAAGAACCCGTGGGAGGTTCTAGCTACGGAGGCGCATGTCACATCCTCAGAACATCCGCCTCTCAGTCCTCTTCTCCTTCTTGGTTGAACCCCGGGGCCCAGGTGATGACCAAGCCCTGTCGCGGCAGGCTTGCGTTCTCGGTGGGAGAAAAATACACTTGCGCGTCTGCCTCGTTTTCGTAAGTGAACCTGTTACAGCCCCGAACTGAGAAGGCACGGGAGTCTGCCTAAGAGAAGACTTGCCCTCCTCACATCTACGTGCTTGGAGCCAGGTGCCGACTAAGACAGTCTGTCTCAGTGCAGGTTCCCAAGACACGCAATCAGGAGGTGAAAAACACTTCTAAACCAGCCAGGGCACCTCTGACATGATGATACACGGAGTAGATACAGATCTGTTAGGGGTGGCCTTTGCCTCAACATAGATTAGGTTTTACACATTTTTGGATCTTAGATTGAAGGTCCTGGAGACATTTAAAAACCCTTCATTTCTAAACTCATGTTTTCCCCACCACCTCCCATGTCAACGATCCCTTATTCTCGCCCAATATCCGTTACGAGCAAGCGGTTTCAGCCATGCCCTCTGAAGTCCTCTGGCTTCCCTTAAGCTTCCGGCAGAGGCTGGGTGACCAACGTGAGCCCATTTCACACACACAGCCCTAGACACCACAGGGGTTTTCCAGGCCTCTTGGCCAAGAGGGAACTGGTGACCACTGCCACCACAGTGCTTTAATCTCCTCGAACCCTGCAAGTTTTACAAGCGCGTCTCTAACTCACCCTGTCTCCAGTGTGTTAGGAAGGCAATGGTCTGTCCTACCCCCACCCCCCTGGGCTGCGTAAGAATGGCCCTCGGGCCTGGAACGTTTCCTGTCTAGAGACAGACTGCCTGCACAGCCTGTGCTCCCTTTGTTGCCTCGGGGGGCAGTATCCTTCCCTCTTCCAGGCCTGATGTACAGGCCTGTGTGCATCAATGGCTCTCGGGCACGACCCCAGCTTTCTGCATTGCACCCCCGAGGGGGACGGAGAGGGGTCCTTCCACCTCAGCACAAAGTGGGGTGCGCGCACAGGCACAGTGTGCGTGTCAACTGCACAGAGGACCCACTGGCCATGGGGACCCAGGCATTGCAAGGGACTGATCCTGTCTGGCCTCAGGCTCTGAGCACATACCGTACCACCTGACCCTGGTGTACAAGGTGTCTTTTCTCAGCAACTTGGAATCAGGCACCGGTAACTTCCAGCGGCACTTAACCTCGGTCACGCTCCTGGGAATACAATCTATCCTGCGGCACAGACTGATGCCCTAGTGAACAGTGAAACACAGTAGCTCACTGGCCAGCGGAAGATTTTCCTGCTCACTTGCACATCACTGTTTCACACTGTGCTGCCCGGAAGCTAATTTTGCCCCGTTTTGCTGCCCCACCCGCAACGGGAAACCCCATGACTGAGCTCGTCCACCACTTCCCCGTGCCCTGCCCAGACCTCCTTTCCTCTACTTAATCCCAACTTTACCAGGTTTTATGATGGCTCCTGGCAAAGGGACAGACACGGTAACCTTGCAACAGACAGGTTGTCCCAACACCTAATAAACAGTAAATGAGTCCCAACTGTCTCGTGTGAAGTCTGCTCACGTCGCTAAATGAACGGCTTCAGCAAGAACTTACTCCATTCAGGTCAACGCGCTCACAGACAACTGCTACCACAGGTCAGCTATTCACTTGGCTGCGTCTTCAATTTGACAGCCTCTGGCAACAACAAAGGTGGCACGTGACATTGGAAAGCCGTCCCTCGCCACCGAAAATGCGCCCCCCGTGGCTACTCATGGGATTCATTCGCTGCAGAAAAGCTAACTGACCCTCCACCATGTATTACACCTTGTTCTAGATCCTGAGGAAGCATCGGTGAAAAACAAAAACAAAAAAACAAACACAAAAATTAAAAACCTCCTGCCTTCCCGGAGTTTATAGTCTTCTGGGCAGGGAAGAGTGAGCAATGAATATAATGACAGTGCATTCGAACATTTGGGAAAGAAATCGAGATGGGAGAGAGAGATCAAGACTAGGGGAACGTGTCAAAGGTTGCAATTCTAGATGAGGCAGTCATAATCTCATGAAGAAAATGGCATCTGAACAGGTCTGAAAGGGGTTTCGAGTGAGTCATGATCTGGACATAGGGAACGGTGATGCAAAGGTCCTGCGGCAAGGTATTTCTGATGTATGAGGGACAGTGAGCAGGCCAGGATGGCTGGTGCACAGAAAACAGGGGAAGGTGTAGACAGACGAAGTCTGACACTGTGAGAATCAGACCATGTGGCCCACAGGGTCCATTCTACGGTCTGGCGATTTCTCTGACAAAAATGAGAGAGAAGAAAAATATGATCTAACATTACTTTTTAAAATGCTCCCTCTGGGGGCACCTGGGTGGCTTAGGCGGTTAAGGGTCTGACTCTTGATTTTGGCTCGAGTTATGATCTCACGCTTCGTGAGATCAAGCCCCGTGTCAGGCTCTATGCTGACAGCACGGAGCCTGCTTGGGATTCTCTCTCTCCCAACCCCTCCCCTACTTGCTCCCTCAATCTCAAAATAAATAAATAAATGCTTAAAAAAAAAAAAAAAAAAAGTTCTCTCTGGGTGCTGGGCAGGATCTCTGGCTAAGGGGATCAGGGTAGAAGCTGGAAAAGATCTCACAAGAACAGTTGCAACGATCCGGACAAGAGACGAAGGAAATCTGGGCAATGTCATAGCAGCAGAGGTGCTGCAAAGCGGCCAGAGTTTTGGATGTATTTTTGGATGTATTTTGAAGGTGGAAGGGAGACTATTTGCTGGTACATTGAACAGGGGAGAGTTTGGGCCTGGCCTATTGGAAAGACAGCAGAGCTATCAACTGAGATGAAGATTTGGGCAGAAGGGGATGGCAGAGGCAGGTGAGGGTTAGGCTTTGGTAAGTTAAGGTGAGATGTCGAGCAGGCAGTCGGGTATGAGTCTGGAGGTCAGGGAAGAGGTCGAGGCTACAGATGTAAATCTGTTCAGTCGTCAGCACTGCAGCGGCTTCTCAAGCTTTGAGACTGGATGAAATCAGCAAGAGAAGGAGTCCGGCTCAAGAAGAGAAGGGGCCCAAGAGCTGAGGGCTAGGGCACACCAATGTCACGGTGGTGGGGAGAGGAGGAGGGGCCAGCAAACCGTCAGAGGAAAGCGGGCCAAGAACGGCACAGGAGAGAAGATGGCCAGCAAGGCAGGAACAAAAGCAAGCCAGGGTGGTGTCCCAGAAGCCACGGATGAAACACCGCAAAGAAGACACGTGCCCGGGACGGCCAACACATCAAGCAGGATGGAGACTGCGACCCGACCACCTGATTTAGCAATACGGAAGTGGTCTGTGACAAGGGTTTTGGAGAAGTGACAGGAAGCAAACGCCTGGCTGAAGTGGGTTTAAGAGGCTACGAGCAGAGGCATCAGAGGCGGAGAGGTAGCGTGAACACAGGACGCCGTAAAGGGCAAAGAGAAACGCGGTGATGGCTGAGGGCAAGCAGAGGCGAGAGGGTTTGTTTGCTTGCAGACGGGCCATCTCAGCGGAGCGGAACGCAGTGACACGGGGGACAGGATGCCTGGAGCAATGTCTCCACCGGGAAGGAGGGACACACAGGGTGCACGGCACCTGGTGGTCTTGACAGGAACAAGGACAGCCCATCCACAGCATCAGGAAGGAAGGCATATTACACAGGTCCAGGAGCTGGCAAGGGGCCGTGGTTGCACACATTCTCTCGTGGTGACGAATTTTCTCAGTAATATGGGAATCAAGGTACCAGCTAAGAGACAGGTAGGCCCCAAGGCCCTTGTTCCTCTACAGTCATACGTAGCACCTAATAGTAAGACTCAATTTTGCCAGATTCTGACATTATGTCTCCAGCGTCATCATTCACAGGGAGAAGCCAATGGCTTCACACAAATGGTGCTGCTCATTCCACCCTGGAGACAGCCATGGAAAAATGTCATTCACACCTCACTGTCAGGACCACATTAGGTATCCTTCATTACTGACATCAACCTAAAGCTCATCGGTTGATGGTGTTAACATTAAAAGTAAGTACCTGTTTGTATTTGTCTACATAATCTTGCACTTACCAAGATCATAATTTTCCCCGATTTTTATTTTACTCTGTGCGTTCTGAAAACCTAGACTATTCTCTAGGAAGCTTCCCACTCCCTAAGGACTACTGCTCACTGTTCAATGACTAGACGGGACCATCCATAGCTGCCCCATTATCAAAACACCTACATCTAATTCATCAGTAATACATCACTGGGCTTTGTTGTAGCTAGTTAAACACTTAAGCACAATTCTTATGAAATCTGTGCCACTCATTCTTCTTCAACCACTCCATAACATATGTTTCAGCAGAGACCAACTGAAACAATAAAAATCTGATTAAAAAATAATAAATAAGGGTTTCTAATAAAAAACCTCTACCTTTTTTATCCAAATAGTCAAATGCCCCAGAGCTCCTAATAATGTCTATTAAGAAGAAATTCAAGCCCAGTTTATCCTGATTTCTAGCCCAATTCCCCACCCGCCTCCCTGCCAGGGAACATCTAACTATGTGCTAATGGGGTCTGTAAGGTCCTGTCTCTGGACTGCACAGAGCCTGCCTGCACTGTGGGAAGTTGCGTTCCATATACAGCTTAGGGAGAGCAGAGCTGAAACATCCTCTATAACCAGTGTTAAAGGGTAGGTTAAAAAAGAAGTTTTTACTGCCAGGATTAATTCCTCAAGGCACCAGAGACTGTCCCGGTGCAGACATCTATATGCTCCTCAAATTACTGTCAACTATCAGAGATTTTAGAACACCTAATAGATCCAACCATGGGAAAATTGGTTATTTAGCAAAATAAAGTCTCAGCGGATGGCCCTCCAAAATTTTACAGATACTAGACCACTTATTTAATAGACAAAGGGGAGTACACGCCCTTGTAAATAAATTCTGTTGTGCATAGGAGGATGAATCCAAAAATATAAAGGCCAATATACTTAAAATGCACGAGACCATTAAATCTCTTTGCACAGCTGTCAGTGGAAAGCGAAGTATGTCGTTCTGGCTGAAAGAGCCTCAAAGAGAACCGCAAACCAAATCCTTAAAGGTGTAACCCAGGGCTCATTTTACTGATGTTTTGTCCTGTTCTCCATGATTAAAAATAACACACAACATGACAGCGAGAAAAGAAATGTTCTAACAGTTATGATACTAAAGTCTCTACAAACACTGAAAGAAGACGGTTACGGCCTGACGATGGGCAGCATCACAGCACAGATGTCAGCAGAAGGGCAAGCGGAGGAATGATGGCAGGTAGGGAAACAGTCGCCGTGGAAACAGATCTGCAACTGTCAAATGACTTCGGTTCAGCACAAACTCTTCCAGCTAGAGATGCCGTGTGACCTTGGCTTGAATACACTCCAGAATCCGTTTTTTAATACTTGATGAGGTGCTTGGGAGTTAAAATGAAATGTGAGCCTAACTTCTTCCTTGCTCACATACACAGATTGTATTTCTCTCTGGTATGAGAATTTTCCCACCTGGGAAGCAGAATAATCTTGAGGCTTCTACCTGCCAAACCCGGCAACCACTATCATGCTACTTACGATGCACAAGGATTATTTGTCTGTGATTTGCATTTCTCCATTGTTTGTGTCTAGGCTCCTTGGGGACAGAGACTACAGCGTTTAACTAATATTCGTGAGCCCATCACACGCTGCCTGGAGTTAAGTAAACATCTGGGGGATCCATCAGATCCCTCCTCCTAAAACTAAGTGTGGCTTTAAACCACAGGCTTGCCCCAATCACCGTGTGGTACACCTAAAACTAACGTAACATTGTGCATCAACTACACTTCAATGATTAAAAAAAAAAAATACAGGCTCACTGTCTCCCCACCTACCATCGCCATCCTTGCTTAACCTTTCCCAAGATTTCTTGGCAAAAACTTCCACTCTACCACTGAACATGATGAACACTCCAGTCTCTTGTTTTCTAATTTTCTGCAATGGAGTGAGGTTTAAATATTTGAGAACCAAATTCTCGTAAGGACCAAAAACTAGATGGGAGTAAAGTACTAATGTTTACCAGAACTTGCCATAAAGTAAGAAGAACTTTATGGGAAGGTTTAGGAATTCTGTTTAGTAATTCTTTATGGGGAGGGATTTAGGAAGGGACTGATGTATTTTCAGC
The DNA here is from genome assembly GCF_024362965.1 of Panthera pardus. Taxonomy (NCBI): domain Eukaryota; kingdom Metazoa; phylum Chordata; class Mammalia; order Carnivora; family Felidae; genus Panthera; species Panthera pardus. The sequence goes on along the minus strand of NW_026526688.1, from coordinate 9,167,043 downwards.
AACCAGTCCTAGCACACCCTAGCTTCTATCGGAGATGTTTACTCAGCATTTCAATGGTTGCTTTAAAAACACCCATTCTAATACTTCATTTGGGTTTTGAGGGAAATGATAAAGATCTTTTAGTTCAGTCGTCCATCATGTGGGCATTGGACCCAAGTTAACTGTTTCCTGGTACACTATCATTTATAAAATAATCAGCTTTGGATAATATACTTGGGACATAATAAAATTTTCCACTTGTGACTGACCATCTCAAGCACCTGCATATGTTTTTAACTGTTTTTGTTTTTTCTAATTCCATTTTAAGAGGTAATTCTGGTATACCAGTGATAGTTTGTGCTACTTATTCTGAAATCTATTGTATATGAACTGGTCAAGGCTTTTGCAATAAATCTAAGATTTGCAAGATATCCACTCATCCTACTGTAGAATGTGGGGTTATCACCTCTTTGTACAAGCTCCAGCTGGCCAGACAAATTCAAAAATTAATTTCCACAAGCCTATTATCTCTGCTATAACCATACACAATTGCCCAATATATGTTTGACTTTCTCACATTGACCCTTACAATCCTGTTACTGTGTTATTTGAACATTTTATCCTTTTTCTCCCCCTGAAATAGAGATGAAATTCTCCTTTGCCACAATTTTAAGTATGATTGAGAAGGGTTCACCTTCTCACTTTCAAGTGGCTTAATAATATGAAATCATCAAAACAACATACATCTTCAGAGACAGCACATGATTTATTGTGCTGATTACCATTTATCCTGCCTATCCATGGGTGAACAAGGAAGATGAACTTTTCAGAACAGAGCAAGACTTTTCCATAGATAAATGTTTCAACATCTTGCAACTATATATTTTCCACAGAGAAAAGAAAATACCATATTTACTTTCATAGTCTCTCCTTTTTTTTTTTTCCCACATGACTTTTTCCCACGTAATACAACAACATTTTTCTTAATCAGAGGTCACTTACCTACCAATTTAAACCATCTAAGAACCTAACTTTAAAATAGTCTCTAAATTCCAAAAGAGAGTCTTTAGGTTCATATATCACAACACATTCTACAGTTTTTTTAAAAGCAGAGCTTTCAAGCATTAACCTAAAGGCTAAATGCTTTATGCACAATGTGAAGGCCCCAAATGATTACAAACCCTGCATTAGGGAATAGGGCGTTCCTCCAATATATGGGTCTAGTGAGAAAGCCCTCATCTGGGGGGAAAAAAAGGAGCAAACATTGGGGTGCCTGGTGCCTCAGTCGGTTAAGTGTCCAACTTCAGCCTAGGTCATGATATCACCATTCCTGAGTTGGAGCCCCACATCAGGCTCTGTGCTGACAGCTCAGACCCTGGAGACTGCTTCAGCTTCTGTGTGTCTCTCTCAAAACATTTAAAAAAAAAAAAAAAAAAGAGCAAACATTTACCAGGATATTTACCAGGGCATCTAAGATTACTTTGTTAGACACTAAGAGTTTCATGCATCCTCTCATCTAAACCTGACCAAATAAGCAAAGGTTTCAGTATAAGCATGTCTATAGGAGGAAGTAACAAAAGAGCTAGAATTCAAAAATCAAGATGGTCAGATATTCTTTTCTCTACATCAAACCAAATACTCCAGTGTCGAATTGCACTGATTAAGCCACAATGGTCACAGTCACCTTCCTTAGCCTGCTCACCTGTAAGATTGTTACCTGTTCTCCATTATCTTTGATTCCATGATTCCACATAATGCTGAATATGCTGATAATAATGATCCTCAGTCATTAAGGAACCATTAGTATGCACTTAAGGTAAGGAATCATATCATGCATGTTCCCGATCATGGTATCTCCCCGGCCAGCTAAGTATTACGTCGCATGTTCTATAAAAAATTTAAAACCCTTTTGGACTTAAAGGAATAAGCTCGTCTAGCCAGGAAATGAATCTCTGTGGATTAGCTCATCCCTTCATACAATGACAATAAAACGAGCTATGATTTCTTTTCTCCCCACTATGAACAAAAGGAAGAAGGAAATCTTTTAGTCAACGTCTCCAGTATTTTCTTGTGGTAGGAATTTCCAAGTAACGAACATAACAAGATACACATATTCATAACGAAAGATTCCGAACTAAATTTAGTTTTAAATCCTTATGCATTTTGGACTATTCAAAACTTTGCTCTTCTCCATCCATGAAAATGTTTACTAAATGCCTACTCTCTTCACAACACTGTGAAGGACACTAAAAGATGAACATTCGCCAGCATACTGAATACATGTATCAAATCATAAGGAGTGACAGAACAGCCAGAGGATCACGTTTCAAACGAAAGGAATGCTTGCAAATAAACTGGGTTTCAGATCCAGTTTCGGGAAAGGAGATTAAAAACATATGCAGATTACATACCGATTTCACTAAAATATTGTACCCACCCAACAATTAAAATCGGAGGATTGACTCTTCACAGCTCGTCAAGCAGAAATGGTCGTTGATATTCCAACACTGTTTCTTACCATACGGTTCCAGGAGCTCCAGCACAGTTTTTATGCAACGTGCTTATACAGTCGCCTAATTTTATGCTGACAAGACAGTGGATCAAAATTCAGAAAAATAATATAATGCATACACGAATTGCAGATGCTGAGATCTTGTATGGCTAGGCTTTCTTCTTCAAAATGAGGATGGGCTGTCACAAGGAGACACACATTAAAGTGTGTTCTCTGTGAACTCCAAACCGAAGCAAGGAGGAGGGAACATCATACGACAGGCTTAACTGGTTCAAAATGGCAGTAGCTACATAGGTGGGGGGTTGGGGGTGGTTTTTCAGTACAACGATTATCTGAATTCTTTTAAATGCCCATTATTTTAAATGCCCGGTTAATATTTAACTCTCCTTTGTATTTTCGCATGTTTAGTACAATGTAAAGAATACACAAGGCGGTTGTTAATTTATTTTTAAACTCTGCCTTGCGAAAACTGGTAGCATCTGAATACCTTTAATACCTTTAATTCCATGCCACCAATGCCTGGGAAACGTGGGATCATCTGTAATGGTAATGAGCATTCTGGAAGTGTGGGGACAACCTACCACGTTTTGATTAAATTTCCCATGGATCCAACAACCCTCTAAAATGCAAGAGACTTTTGATGTTGATAAAGATTATTATTGTTGCTATTATTATGTGATCAAAGGCCCAGCAAGTGAAACGATGGCAAAATATTTACAACTCTCCCAATAACCAAAAGAGATTATCATTAATTCCATATTAATTTTCAAATCCAGCTCCCATCAAACCAGATTCCTGATCCCAATCATAATGATGTATTCCAATTTTTAACACCGCCTTATGTCAAGATACGTTTAACAGCTTTAAGTGCACAGCTTTTTAAGAGGTATCGCTTATTTCATATTGCTGCCAACTGATGTTAACAAATGCCCAACAATTCATGAAGCATTCGTGTTATAGTAAGTATCAGGCTGCACTCTCTTGTTCGATCTAGATGTAGGACAGGAAGCCCTCAGAAGAGAATTATCAGCGTAGGTAAATCGATAATTAAACAAAACTAAAAATTGTGGGTAGATGCCACCAAAAACCCAAGGTCTCACTTTCCTAGTTAATTAGTCAGTACTACATTTTAAGAAATATGGTGTTCCTGCCGCTGAACTGGCCACTTTCCCTACTGAATCTTTTACAACCGAGAAAAGCTAGAGCTAAGAGAATCAGCTGTGGAGGGAAAAAGGGAGATCAAACCCTGAGGTTCAACCCCTTACCAGTCATGTGATCTTGTGCCATTTAATTAAACTCACTCTGAATCTCACATCCCTCAACTGTAGAATCATAGGGTTATTATTTCTCTCAGCTACATGAAACGTAAACGTTCTTCAAAGGCACTTTATGCCTTGCCACTAGAGATAATCACAACAAACTTAAAGGAAATGTTCATGCTATTTTGGCCTAAATACCAATGAGGTGATATCTATTTAAAACATTAAGTTGGATTCTCACAGCAGGAACTTTATCTTACTCGTCTTTGCATCCCCAGGAGCTAGCATAAAACCTAACATGAAATACATTACTGTTGAATATGTAAATCATGATACCCATACACAATTCATGTTACTGCCTTTACTTGTGAAATAGCGACTCTGTCCCTTCCTCTTCACCTCTACCACCAGCAACCCCCCGCCCCTGGATTCCTGTGGCCCTCTCCTAAGGGAGGCTGCAGGATCTACTTGGGCTTTCCTCCAGTCTTTCGTTTTTCCTTTTCAAGGTTGAGTGATCTTTCCAAAGTGTGAGTGGATCTCACCACACTCAAGACCGCCATTACTCCTAAGATAAATATAAAGTCCCTAACCAAGTCTACGAACATCTCCATGGTCTGGCTCCTGCCCAGCAACTCCAACTCTGTTTTATCTCAAATGGCCTTCCTTCTAGCTCTTTCTCCCTTTTCCAGTCACAATGGCTTTCTTCCAATCTCTCAAATGTCTGAAGCTCTCTTCCTTTGCGAACGCTCTGCCTGAAGTTGTTCTCCCTGCCAAACTTCCACACCTGAGTGTAATTGTACTTCCCCACCCAAGCCTTTCCTGACTTTCTTGAGCTCTTACAGAACCATGCAAGAAAGCCCTCAGGGAATTTACCAATTTATATTTATGTGCTTCCTTAACGACTGTCCGTGTATCTTCCCAGCTAAAGTGTAGGCTCCACAAGGGGAAACGTTTGTTTTTGTTCCTCAGGTGATTTTCATATTCAGAATTTTGTGGAATGCGTGATTTTTATAAACCTTGATATTACTGAGAGTTCACCCAAGATCAACCCGAGTTACCCTGACATGATTTTGAGAAACACTACACTAAAAACAATAAGAGCACTTAATGCTTAATGCGGAGCACTTAAGGACGTATAAAGTTAAAATGAATAAAATACAAGGACAAATGGAAGAACATACAAAACTTATTCTTTTTCCAAGTTTGAAAATGTATTTCCCCAGACCGAGAGCCTCATTTCTTTCAAGTTGTAAGCGTATGCTAATTTCATAGCAAGCAACTTTTCTTCCTGGACCAAAGGCTAGGAGGAAGCTTTGCAGGAGAAATTGAAGTGCACTATAATATTGCATACATCCGTGAAATACAATCATCCACACATCTAAAGGGCTTTTAAAGCATGACGGCTTAATCAGAATATTTTTAGTACAAGTTATAAATTCTTACCAAATGAATATCACACCATCTGCAATGAATGCCTTGAGTGGCCAGAAGCTGTGCTACAAGTTATTTGAAAAAGAAAGAAATTCACTTAAGGGAACCAGAATTGGGTTTCACAGCCCCTTCATTAGATGGCAATATTAAGTTGAGTGGGAGGGTCAGGGCTAAATTTTCTATACGCAATGTTAGAATTATATGGAAGTTGTGATACACTTCTCAACTGCAGAATAGCAGGCAAGCGAGAAGCGAGAGTTTCGTGCTAGAAGCTTATTGTTTTAACCACGCGAAAAAAATGTAGAGATCTGATAATACTAACAGCAGAAAACGCACCTATAACTATACGGAGACCATCTTTTGGAGGGTGGTAAAAAGTTAAGGTGATTCTTAATGAAACATCTCCATCATTTCTTGCCTGGGCATCTCTCTCTGGTGGCCTTCGCGCAGCGGTCCAGTAGTCCCTACTACGCAGGCGCGCGAGCACGGCCTTCCACCAGCAAAATCAAGTTAAAGTCTGGGAAACGCGGAGCCCCAGCGAGTCTGTTCCAGAGCAAAGAGATGACACTTTGGGCTCTGGAAACCTAATGGGGTCTTTATGCCATTTCCCCCTGCTGGCCCCATAGCAAATTATATTAACGGCTCACCTGGGAAGAGACCACACCCAGGCTCTGCAGGGCGCTTCCCCGCAAGTCCGTCACCGCCTGGCCCGGGCGCACTCGCGCCCGAATTTTCTCTCCATTTAGAGTACAGCCTGGTCCTTCCACCATCTCCCGGTCGGCACTGTGGCTCACTAGCTGCAGGGCCCTGCGGAGAAAGCCGCTGTGCACCTCAAGCTCTGCGCGGGCCCTCGCTGGCGCAGAGAGGAAGTTCAAATCTCCCGCGCATCCGGCCCCGCCCAAGCCCGCTTGGTCCCGCCCCTGTCACGCCCGCCGAGATCCGCCAGGCCCCGCCCCGTGCCCGCCCCCGTCACGCCCCCTGAGATCCGCCTTGCTCCGCCCCGGCCCCGCGGCGCTCAGCTCTGCCAGGCCCCTCCCCGTCCAGGATGCACCAAGCCCACCCAACGCCGCTAAACTCTAAGCGCCCAGGCAACTGGGACCTCAGAAACTCCAACTTTTTGTTTTGAGGTTTTTGCTCTTGTCCTTGAACTACTGCATACACGCATATTTCGTGACCTTGTCCTCTTAGTCTGCTCTAAAATTCAAGGTCGTCACAGCCTTGCAGGCTTTAGTTTTTGTATGCCCTCTTCAGATGTGGGTAAGGAGGAGGGTTTTTAGAACAAGCAGCTTGTATTTTTTCTCGGATAGAGTTAGCATGCTTTCGAAAATGTGGCTTTATATACCAAATATATTTTAGTGTCTCATATTAAAAACCCTTTCATTTTTTAGATGGCTAAGCTAAGTAAGTTGTACCCAAATTCATCAACCCTGTTATGGGTTGCTGCATGAATGCCATATGAAACCACTTTGTAAAAGCGAGGGATCTATACAAATATGAGGGCAATGCATAGCTTTTCAAATTTATATGAAGATCTTCCATGTAAATACATGAAGCTAATGGCTCCATACAATTTTGTAAATAATGAAAAATCTTAAATCTTTTTTGAAAATTAAAATACAGCGCATTAAAACAAAATGTTACTTTGTGATTCAATAAGCCTATCACTGTGCTGCACTTAAACCAGAAGAATATATATTAGAGACTTGAATTCAAACATTTGAGAAGCATTCAACCTTTTTCTTTGTGGGGAGAGATTAGTGGTCAAGGTAGCGTGATCACCTTCAAGATTCTTTGTACGTTAGTCCCTTGTTTAATTGTGTTTACTCTTCTAGGTCCAGTTACTGAATAATCAAGAAAGAATCCTGTTCATTACAGGCCAAATTCAGTCATCATCTCTGCCCCTTTGGTGCAGGAAAGTGCTATTTGCTTATCTGCTTCTCCCTTTTCATTAACTATGTATTGCTACCTTGTAAATTATCCCATTTGTTATGTCAAAGTTTCTGCGGGTCTGGAATTGGACAGTGGTCTGGCTGGTTGGTTCCACCTCCGAGTTTCTCAAGCATTTGCAGTGAAGACGTTGGCCAAAGCTGCCATCATCAAAGGCTTGACTTTAGCTGGAAAATCCACTTCTGAGGTGGCTCACTTGAGCAGCTATTAACAGGAGGCCTTGGTTTCTCATCTTCTGAGGGTTGCCTGGCTGTCCTCCTGACGTGGCAGCCAGGTTCCCCCGGAGGTGTGATCTACAAGAAAAGCCAGGGAGAAAGCTTGCGAGGATCTTTATTACCTAGTCTCCAAGGTGACACAACCTTCACGATTTCTATTCCTTAGAATCCCGTCAGTCAGTATGGCCCATAAGGGTTTAGAGGTGGGGAATGAAGCTTTATCTCTTGAAGGGAGGAGTATTAAATAATTTGTGAACATATTTTAAAACCATCGCAATGATCATTAATCTGAATGCTCCATCATGGACTTCTCATTTCTCTGTAGGTTGTGCTGGGTGCACATTTAGATCAAATATAATCTTTAGTTAGAATTAAGTTTACCATTCCCCACAGAGCTCAGTAAGAGTTGGGCAGGAACACTGAAAATACAAAGAGACGTCACTGATGTGCCCCAAACAGCCAAGCCATATTTTGTTTATACATGACTAGCCTCTGAGTCTTTTGATGCTTCTCTCTTATCCTTCCAAATCGGGGGTGGGGGGTGGGGAAGGGGCACCTGGGTGGCTCAGTAGGTAAAACGTCCGACTTGGGCTTAGGTCATGATCTCACAGTTCATGGGTTCAAGCCCCACACCAGGCTCTGTGCTGACAGCTCAGAGCCTGGAGCCTGCTTTGGATTCTGTGGCTCCCTCTCTCTCTGTCCCTCCCCTGCTCACTCTGTCTCTGTCTCTCTATCTCAAGAATAAATAAACATTTAAAAAATTAAAAAGAACAGTAAAATCACATGGTGGTGCATCTGCAGTAGCTATAAAGAGCTGCTTCACCACTGCAAACAAACCAACCTTGGTTTACAGTCTCAGTGTTTCTCTCAAAACTGTCAGAAACCTCCTAAGGGCCATCCTTCCTGCACTTACCCTGTCACATTCTTATCAGAGTAATCTTCTTAAGCAGGATTTATTCACTGATGACTTCATAAAAATCATTTGTTTTCTTTAAACCTCACTTTCTTCATAGGTAAAATAAAATACAACTTTACTATAAACATCCACATGATTGTTCTAATTCTCAAACATCACATACGAAAGCACTTTGAGAAATAGAAGACACTCTACAAATTGAAGGAATTAAGATAAATTCGACTTGCTACTCCTAGAGTATTTTCTGTACTTTTTGTTTCTTGGCTCATGCTGTTATTCTTACTTTTTTTTTTTTTTTTTTTATTTTAGAAAGAGTGAGTGAGCAGGGAAGAGAGGCAGAGACAGAGAGAGAGAATCTCAAGCAGGCTCCAAGCACAGCACAGAGCCCACAGAAAGGATTGATGCCACGACCCTGGGATCATGATCTAAGCCAAATAAAAAACCAGACACTCGGGACACCTGGGTGGTTCAGTGGGTTAAGCATCTGACTCTTGGTTTCTGACTCAGGTTTCTGCTCATGAGTTTGAGCCCCGCATCAGGTTCTGTGCTTGGTATTCCCTCTCTCAATCTCTCTCTCTCTCTCTCTCTGCCCCTCCTCCACTGATGCACACTCTCTCGCTCTCATAAATGAATAAATAAACTTAAAAAACAAAACAAAACAAAACAGACACTCAACCTACTGAGGTACCCAGGCGCCCCATACCTTTTATTCCCCTTTGAACTCTTCAACCCAGCTCACTGAAATCCGCCCAACTTTGAAGTCCTAGTTGAATGCATCTCCTCTAAAAAATCTTCCAGGTATGGTCAGAACTAATCTCTTGTCTTTTGAAGTTGGTTCTTCCACAGATTGTACCAAACTTCCCTTGTGTTAAAGTTAATTGGGTACCTACAAGTCTCCTACTAGTTTTGTCCTTGAAGACAGTAGAGTGGGTGTCCTGTTGATACTTCTTATAACACCCAGGATGCCCTTTTGCACAGAATAGACATTCAACAAATATTTGTTGAATTGGATTATCATTATTAACTTATAAATGAAAATACTGGACTTTTCTGTCCCCAAATACGTTTCCTTATATCTTTAGTGTCATTCTCATGAATTGAGGTTTTATGTTTTCAGAAGTCCTTGTTAGAAATCAACATCAACAAAACTAGGTAATATATCATTACCCTATGGCATATTTTCTTTTAAAAAAATTTTTTTTAACATTTATTTATTTTTGAGACAGACAGAGAGAGAGAGCATGAACAGGGGAGGGTCAGAGGAAGAGGGAGACATAGAATCTGAAACAGGCTCCAGGCTCTGAGCTGTCAGCACAGAGCCCGAGGCGGGGCTCGAACTCACGGACCGCGAGATCATGACCTGAGCCGAAGTCGGACGCCCAACCGACTGAGCCACCCCCGCGCCCCAGCATATTTTCTTTATTAGATCAACAAGCCAAGAATCTTGATGCATCCTTGAGGAAATCAGACCAACACATGTGCAGTCACTTGTGTTCATTCATTTGTGTGTATTTATCTTCACAATAGCCCTGTATGATAGTCAGGATAGATAATATTAGTAGTTTATAGATAAAGAAGTTGAGTTTTAAACCAGTGGTTATTTTGCACGGTGACATTAGGGACCAAGAAAGATACAGAAATGAAACGTTTTCTGACTCTGATACCAATATTCTTTTCACTAACACCGCAGGTGAGCGTAAATGAAATAAAAATGTCTAAAACGTTGGAAAAGATAGCTTTCTCCGAGACCTCAAGTGGCTACTACATACCACATGGGTCCATGGCATTAGTGGAGAATGTGTTGAAAAGGGTAAGGAATCACCAAAAGGAGATGGAGAGGGGCTGAAAAGAAACATGAATTTTACTTGCAAAGATTTTCACTAATAAAAACATACTTAATCATTGCTCCGTAGGAGACACTGAGTCAGGCTGTGCGGTAAGAAGGGATGTAGAGAAGCCTTTGCACACAAGAAATTACAATGTGGTTAGAGATACTGACATTTAAAAACCATAAAAGGAAAAGAGATCTCATGTACAACAAAGGACTTAGATGCTAAGGAAATTCATTGAAGGGACACATCACTCAGAACTAAGATACTCTGGGGGCGGCTGGGTGGCTCAGTCGGTTGAGCGTCCGACTTCAGCTCAGGTCAGGATCTCATGGTCTGTGAGTTCGAGCCCCGCGTGGGGCTCTGTGCTGACAGCTCGAAGCCTGGAGCCTGCTTCAGATTCTGTGTCTCCCTCTCTCTCTGCCCCTCTCCTGCTCACACTCTGTCTCTTTCTCTCTCTTTCTCTCTCTCTCTCTCAAAAATAAATGAATATTAAAAAAAAAAAAAGAAGTAAGATACTATGGAACATGTTCAGAGAAGAGATGGGGTCTGAGCCCATCCTTCAAGAAGGAGAGCCCTAGGCAAGTAGAAAGGTCAATTAAGAGAATTTTAAGTAACAGGAATACAGAAAAACAGGTGATGTATTTGAGACACAATGATTAAAGCAGAAATTGTCAGGGAGGGGAGTAGTGGCAGATAACACTGGAAAGATTCCTCTCCTCAGCCACGTGGAGAACCCAGGACAATTGAAAAGCAGAATTCATTTTCCTGGGATATGGGCAGCCATGACACCTTTGAGCCGGTGTAGGGACCCTAAGCCCACGAATTCACCATACTTATTTCTTAAAACTGAAATTCAAAACTCCATTCCGACCATGGAGAAGACCGGGCTCTGCAGTTTGGAGCCCTTATTTGCTCATTTATTCCTCATTGACAAATAGATGGGTCACAATTGCTCACAGTAGGTGGGCAGATGCTCATATACTGCTGAGTTCATAATGCCTTGAAGAGTCCTTAGTTCAGAATCCCTCTGTTTTCACTAACAATAATCGCAGATATTTATTTAGGGCTTCTACGTGCCAGGCAGTGCTCAAAGTGTTCTGCAGACTCTTTTGATCCTCACGATAATCCTCTGAGATGAGTACTATTCTTATCTTCATTTTACAAATGAAGGAACTGGCACAGAGAGGTTAGGTAATTTGTTCAAGGCCACAGAGTTGGGATTCAACCAGGCAAGCCATGGTCTTAGCCAAATATTTTCAGCAACATCAATTATATTACACTGGCCTTCAACCAAATATTTTTAGCAATGACTTGAGAAATGGTGTTTTAGGGGAAAAGCAACCTTTTAGTTAGCCTTACACAGGCATTAAAGACAATTTTTAAAAACCTTCCTTTAGCATATTAAGTTTTGACATATTTTGGATAGTGAAAATTTGTTTTTAGCCCTCTCTTGACAAAGCCTGTGGGCAGATTTTTAGGTGGAATGATAAAAATGTAGCAAGGGGGAAATTTCTTTGATTTCTGTGTTTTACATAAATTACCTGAATATATTTAACAGATAGAAAGATAACATCCATCCTCTCTCAACATCCTCTTAATCTAAGCTCTGAATAGAGGAAACAGTCATTAGTGAACATTACGTGCAGGTGTTTTGGTGGTATTTACTAAAGAGTCTCCAGTTTCCACCCATTAAGAGAAACTTTTAACATTAGACTACCAGAAGAATAATAAAACGCACAGCAACAGAAACCATTTTGACAGTTTTACTGTTGGAAGCACATACCAAATGTTGAGACTTTGCAGAGTGGTGGATTTTGTTCCACTGTGAAGGCTGGAGGTGCCAGGCGGCTGTTTTCTGCCAGCAAAGTCACAATCTAAATTGCAGAATCGACCATGGCCTCCTAGGTGATACACGAAACCACCCTGACATTACCTAGTCTATTCACAGTGTTGGGAAATCCAGGATTGTGGTGTTTTGCAAAATTCTCCATGGAAGGGATTTTTTCTCATTTATTTTGTAAATTAAGCATAAGTAAGCAGAGGTAGTTTCTATGCATGAACTTGATTTGGAGGAAATTAATAACTAAATAGTTATTAAGCAGTCACAGAAGCCAAAATAATCCCTTTGTGACTCCTTCCATGATACAGGATCGGAGTGATTTCTTTTTTATTTTGAAATAGAACAGCGAGTTATTTATTTATTTATTTTTTTGGTAATATCTTGAGGCATCTTAATATCAGCCTCAGCCACCAGAGAATGTATCCCCGGTGAGGCATGAAATGCACCATTTACTCATTCATTCAAAAAACAATCACTGGGTGGGGCACCTGGGTGGCTCAGTCGGTTAAGTGCCTGACTTCAGCTCAAGTCATGATCTCATGGTTCATGAGCTCAAGCCCTGCGTCAGGCTCTGTGCTGACAGCTCAGAACCGGGAGCCTCCTTCAGGTTCTGTATCTCTCTCCCTCTGCCCATCCCCTCCTTGCACACACACTCTTTCACACACACTCATAAAAAATTAAACATTAAAAAAATTTTTTTTAATTAAAAAAAAACATAAACAACTCTGGGTTTCAATTTAGGTCATGATCTCACGGTTTGTGAGTTGGAGCCCCGCATTGGGCTCTGCACTAACAGGAAGGAGCCTGCTTAGGATTCTCCTTGCCCCTCTCTCCGCCCCATCCCCGCTCCCCACTTTCTCTCTCAAAATAAATAAATAAACTTAAAAAAAAACCCTGATCATTGGGCACCTCATATGTTGCAGGAAAGATGCTGGATCCACAGGTCAGATAAAAGTCAGAGATCTAAGCAGCTCCCAGACTAGTGCCAGGAAAAGAGGAAGTAAGTACCAGGTCTCTAACAGGTAACTCCTAGCACCACAAAAAGACATCCTAAGGGGACTGGGATTCCAGACATTCCAGCTACATTTTGAGGAGGAATAGGAGAAGGGGAAGAATAGGAGAAGGGGATTTTCAGGCAGATGGGGAAGAAGCTATTTTCGAAGCCAGGGGGTGTGAGAGAACGTCATATTATGGGAACAGTTAAGAATACTTGATGGAAAGAGGTCAGGGAGTGAGGGCTGTTGGGGCCCAAAGAAGTTAGCAAACCAAGATCATGAAAAATCTAATATGAGATGCAAAGAAGTATGGATATTATTTTGCAAGTAATGGATGGGGCGGGGGGGGGGGAGCAAATAAAGCAACCTATGCAGAACTGACATGATTACATAAGCTTTACTTAATAATCACCAGAAAAGTGTGACGTAGTGATTCTCAACCAGGGCGGTTTTGCACTTTTGGGGACAGTTGGTCACATCTAGGGGAATGGGAGTGCTATTGGCATCTAAGGGGCAGAAGGCAGGGACGCTGCTAAATAGCTATCAGTGCCACCACAACAAAGAGGTCTCCAGCCAACATGTCCATAGTGCCAATGTTGAGAAACCCTGGTGTGGAATGCTGTTTAATGCCCCGCTCCCCAAGCTCACGCTCCAATCCTTGGAACTTGTCACCTTGTCTCCTTACATGGCAAAAGGAATACTGCAGATGTGACTGAGGATTGTGGGATGAGGCGAATATTCTGGATCATCTGGGAGCCCAATGTAATCACAAGCACTGATGAGAGGGAAGCAGGAGAGTCAGAAAGGCAATGTGAGCGCAGAAGCAGTCAATGAAGGAGATGTGATGTCACCAGGCTGATGCCTTTGAAGATGGAAGAAGCCAGGAGCCAAAGAAAGTAGGTGGCATCTAGATGCTAGAAGGGGTGAGGAGAGAGGCTCCCTGAGAGACTCCAAAAACAGCCAGCTCTACTGACACCTTGACGTCAGGCCAGGAAGATTGACTTTGGACTTGTGACTTCCAGAACAGTTAGAGAATAAATTTGTGTTGTGTTAAGCCACTTAACTTGTGGCAATTTGTTATAGCAGCGATAGGAAATTAAGACATCTGTTTGGGAGGATGGGGTGAATGGGAAGCAAATCTTAAGGGAGAATAAACAGGAAGGAGATGTCAACATCGCCTGGCACTTATCTGAGTGCTGGAGATACAACAGTGATCAAGGCAGGAAGCTAACAGAATTCCTGTTCTCTTGATGTTTATAAACCAGTAATTTATAGGAGTTCTTGTTATATTCCAGAAGATAATCCCTTACATAAGGCTAATTTCCTTTCCCAATCCATTATACATCAGCTAACGTTTTCTATTTTGAACAGAAAGTTTTACTTTTGATTTATTCAAACTTGTCAGTATTTCACATTATGATTCACACTCCTCCCCCATTCAAAGTCATTTCAGTGTCATAAAATATCTCTCTACATTTTCTTCTACCAACTTTATTTATAGTTTCCTTATGATAGATTATTGTTCCCAATTATCCACTCACTCCGCCAAAGCAGAATTATTAACCCCACCCTTGCAGCATGCTCCTATAGAGGGATAGACCTCACCATACCACTGTCAGAAACGGCCGTTCAACTACCTTGGCTCAGTGGAGTGTGAGTTCTCTTATCTGATCATAAACTTGTGAATGGGAAATAAAATGTTCATTGCTGGAGACTTTGGGGACGGTTTGTTATACAGCATAATCCAGGAAACTTTGATTAAAACCCTTACGTCTATATTTAGGCATTTTAGTGATGATGCCGTCATTGTCATGTGCAAAGTTACCCTTAATATATTAATGTGTGTGGTGGCTCCATTGTATTTCATTGACCTATCTGCTGTTGCACCAATTCTATACTATTTTTATGACTGTGCTATTATACTGTGTCTCAATGTCTTGTGGGTTCTCCCTTTTCAGTCTTCCTTCTCAAAATTATACTGGCTTTGTATGAATGTTTAAGCTTTCAGGTTCTATTTAGACAACGTTCCCTGTTCTCCCCCAAATTCTGCTGAAATATTGGCTATAAATACAGAAAACACATAGATAAGCTTGGGAAGCCATTCACAGTTTTGCAATGTTAACGTATCTGCTTTTATTAAGGTCTCATTTAATCAACTTTAGAAATTTTATAAGTTTCTAGGTAAAGAAATTGTGTTTTCTCCCTTGGTTTAATTCCTCACTATTGTATTGTTTGGGTTGATATTTCAAGTGGAATATTATTTTGTATTATAGTTTTAGTTGTTGTGGTTGTTTTTTCTATATGACGCGCTAGACTACAAAGTGAAACATATACACCCTGTGGGGGAAGGAAAGAAAATATTAGCACTTCTCTGTATGCTTATTTTTTATTTTACTTTAACATTTTTATGTTAGGCAAATGTATCTAATGTATTCATACATTAGTTCTATAATAATAAGAATAGCTAATTTTTAGGAGGCACTACCTTTGTGCCAGGTACAAAAGCCTTCCAAGTATGAATTCACTTCATCCTCACGATATCCTAAGTGGTAAGTGCTGCTATTATTATTCTTACTATTCTCATTTTACAGACAGGAAAAGCAAGGCAGAGAGGAGTTATGTAACTTGCCTAAGTACACACAAGGAGTTAAGTAACAGAACCAAGATTTGAACCCAAGGCAATCTTGCTCGTAATACATATACTACATTGTATGTAAAGTACAGAACTGCAATTTATAAATAAATATTGGAGTCATGCGAGGCTCATGGGAGGAGTTGGCTTGCTTTTTAAAGGTTAAGTTAATTTTTTTTTTAATTTTATTTATCAACTTTTAGGGGAACCAATATTTTGAGACTGGTAGAAAAACGCTATTAATCTTTGAAGTTTATCTTGTATCTGGCAATTCACTGAACTCTTTCATTAGATACACCAATTTGTTCATTCTCTTGGGTTTTCTATGTAGATAATCTTATCATTTCCAAATAATGACAGTTTTATCTCTTCCTTTCCAATTCTTATCATTGCTAATTATTTTCCTTGTCTTATTGTGTTGGCTGGGGCCTTCAGTACTATAGTGAATAGCAGAGGTGATAAAAGATATCCTTGCTTTGTTGAGTTCAAAAATTCTTCCATAAGCACTAACTAGGCTTTTGAGTAAATATTTTTATCAAGTTAAAGCCATCATATTTGTTTTCAGTTTTCTTAGTTTTACGTTGGTTTTATGATTACATAGGTGTGAAACTTATTAAGTCCTTTCTATATCTACTGAGATAATTTATTTTACTTTTTTAGTCCATTATGATGATGAATTACATTGATAGAATTTTGATCAGTAAACCATTATAGCATCCCCAAGATACTTCCTACCAATTCACGCTGTATTATTCTTAACTGATTATGAATTTATTTGCCCACAATTTTATTTCTCATTGTCTCATCTGTGTTCAGACATGAACTAAGACTATTTATTTCCCTTTTTCCTTTATATTGTCCTTATTCAACTTTATAACAAGATATTAAATTTATAAAATGACTTGTGCTATCTTTGCTTTTTCTGGAAGAGCATTCATAAGATAAAATTATCTGCCTTTTAAACTTTCACTTAGCAATCTTTAACGGACCCTATTTCAACGAACTCTGACACATTTAGTGAGCAAGGAAGGGAAGGATGGATAGCAGAGCAGTCCTATGGCATTTTCTAGAGGAAGCTGCTTTACTTGGTTAAGTATTCTCTACAATTCATCATGAGATAAGCGAGCTTTAAAACTTCACAGCAGAATTCGGAAATTCATAGCACTGGGCTGTTTGGGAAAGGATTACGAACATTAACACGTATGTTTGACGTGGCACTGTCGTTTTGGTTGCCAACCACTTCCCCCACAATTCGTGTCAGATTATGAGTGCAAAAAGTTAAAATAACTATGTCAACACACACCTTGCTTTATTGGTCAAATAAATAGACAAAAAGGAATCAGCTCCCTGAAGGCAATTACTATAAACGTTAGAACTCTGGCGGGGACCCCGTCTGTTCCAGTGAGAAGATGCATCAAGGTAATCATTTCTCAAACGTGCAGAACTCCCCCTGAGGCAAAGGGGCAACCGTTTTATCTGCCTTGATGGGGTCAGAATGTGGGGGGTGGGTTTAGTGAGGAGCTCCCCTTGAGAAATAAAAACTGAGAAACAGAAATCTTACTAGTATTTAACCCCAAACCCAGGTACGGATCTACTCATTTTAGACCAAGGACCAAGACTTTTAAGAGGCTTGAAATCTTTCCTCCTTGCAGATTCATTGTTCTTTTTAATGACTGCTGGTTTTCCATAATGAGGAACTGGAAAACTCTGAAGACAGTTAACAATCCATGTGCTTGTTTGGAGGGACAGGAAGGCATTTGGAGAAGTGGGAGCAAAGGGCAGAGTGGAAGGCGGCTGCCAACAGGAAGGGCAGGTACTCCTCCGGCCACTACAAAGAAGACGCACAGGAAGGTCTTGAGCCCGAGAATGAAGCTGGAGTTTAAAATGGAAGCGCTTGAATCACGCCATTACGCCTTGTCATCTACACTGTGGACAGTCCACACTCGCCGGGATTGTGTCGAGCCATTGTGTTCAGGCAGCGTTGAAATTGCGAGCTTGTGAAATGACGGCAACAGATAGACCTTGCTAGCGTGAATCGATCAAAGGTGTGCAATGTCTGAGCAAAAATCCTCAATCCTGAGCCTGACAACCATATAGACGCAAGTTGTTATATCATCAGCTAAAGGTCAGGTATAAATATAGTGAGCTTGTCTAAGACAGTCAGGGATGCTCTATCCTTCTCATCACATTTATACACCTAGGGGTAACTTGTCAGCTCTAGGAGTATCCATCTTTACCTATATAATAAACCAAATAGAAATCTCAGGAAGTTGCTGAGCCCAATCCATTGTATTTGATGTCTTAATAAGAACACAATAGTTATAATATAGTAAAATGGATTTACATTCCTAACAGAACCGAGGCGTCCATTTCGGCAGCCAAATACAAGATCACTTCTTGCCCTAACTTTTAGCAAATAATTTTAATCAGCTACCAAAGTCAACAGAAAAACTGTCTTATGTAGTTTGTAGATGTCTTGAGAGCCATTTAAAAAACAAAACAAGAACAAGATTTTGATATTGTTCTTTTTATGCACACGGGGTTCAGAGTTTACCTATTGAGCTTCAAGAAGGATTCTTTGCCATTTCTCATCTCATTATTGTTGGCTTGGACCCAGTTGGAGCTAGCGATTAAGCCATGACAGGCTCTGTTTTCTATTATTAATCTCTTGGACTTGAAAGGTTTATCAGACCCAAAGTGATTAGACATTTAAAATTATGGGCTTTTTGCTTACTTGCTAAATAGTGACACCTGAGATTTTTCTGTTTCAGTGTTTTCATTTGTGAGGCAACTGAAAAATGCTAAGGTGTACGTGTGTGCATGTGTGCGTGTGGGCATACCTGCCCACACGCTCATACGCTCGCATGTGCATACACATAAACATGTTTTATAGTCTTTCAGGGATAAGCATCCACCATTACAAAATATCCTACTTTAGATCAGCAAAGCTGAGAACCTCTGCATTCTCTTCATGCATTAACTCAACTAAGGCATCCAGAGCCACATCCTAAATGCCCACTGGAATTATGGTCTACTTTAGATGTGGAGGTTTGCTTCAGCAGACATTTACGTGACAGCTTGATTATCAATGGTGTCATTAATTCCTCAGCCCATGCATGTCAGAACTCGCCTCTGAGGCCGAGTGCTAGCATGGAAAGGATGGATTAGCACTGCATTCGGGAATTCAAAACTCCCCCAAAGGGACGGGGTAATAAGCATGACATCAACTCGGACAGAAAAGGCCAGGCAAGTTACAGAAACATTTGCAAGGATTCCAGATAAGAAGATAATTTTGTGCCAATTTCACCTTAGAGTGTCTTTCAAACCGTGTAGGAAGCTGAACTGTTTTACTGAAGGGCAATCATCTTCCTCAGTATCACCTGCACTGGGTGCTTCATTTTAGAAAAAGGAGTGATATTTCAAAGAGAGAAAAACACTAGCCGGAAGACTCCCGATTACCAAAATGATGCATAATGGGAGAAAGTCTGCACAGGATTCTTGCATTGATAACATAGACAGTTTTAAGGATTTTTCTTTATAGAAACTATGCTAGAAGAGTAGAAAATGTAAAAGTGTAACTCTCTGGCAGAAGTTTGAATTTGCCTTTGGATAGACGCATGGATTTCCTAAGACTTTCCCCTTTGGTCTTAGTTAGGATTATGTTCAGCTGTATATAACAGAAATGCAATTATGGTGGCTTCACCAAATAAGGGTTTCTTTTTCTCATACATTACGTCTGGACATAGGTAGGTGAGGTTAGTGTTGCATGACATTATCAACATCCTGGCCTTATTTTGTCTTTCTGTTCCTTCAACCTCATGGATACCTCATGGTTTCAAGATAGCGTTCTCTACCTCTGTAGAACTTCCTTCCGTGTTCTGGGCAGGAAGAATAAGAAAGTTACGAGGAGGAAGGGCTGGTACGTATATATCAGGAAAGCAAAACTATATAGAAATTCCTGGTGGGTTTCAGCTGATTTCATTGACCAAAACAGGCCATATGATCAGTCTGTGCTGTAACAGAGTCTGAGAAATAATGTAGATATTTTTTCTTTTCTTAGATTTCCTTTCCTTTCTTCTCCTCTCCCCTTTTTTTCTTTTTTGGCTCTACTGCCAATAAAAGGTACATGAGGGTTCTTTTGAGAAAAGCGAAGGAGAGGATGCATGTTGGGCGGGCAAGCAGTATGCTCTGTCACATGTTGCTTCAAGATATTTAACAGGGTCCATTGTGATTTGGTAATGCCTGTGATGTTCTGACTGTTACTTGTACACCAGGCCTTCTTATCCTGATTTTGCTTGATTAGAAGTGGATTTTGTTCAGTACAGCTTTAGGGCACAGAGCTGATGGTCTCAAGGATTGTCATCCTGAGAGCTTGTTGCTCAAGGTCATTCTTCCACAGCGCTCCACAACAGCACCACCAACGACCCAACTGTACGTGCAGAAAGGCTAGGGAGTTGTGCTAGGTCAGCGGCACTGGGTACAAAGTCAAAGGCAAATCTGCCATCATTGTTCATATAGTGGCCCTGAGAGCTGACATCTGAAGGATAAGCTATGTTGATATTAAAACCCAAAGCAAATGCTGGTAGAACAAACTGGATAAATAGACAAATCCAATGGAGATTTTAACGTCCCTTATCATGTGCGGACAGTGAAATCTCCAAGATGAATCATATGTTGGCAAATGAAACGTACTCAATAAATTTAGAAGGCTTCATGCTTTCAAGTGTGTCGACTGATAATGATAGACTTAAATCAGAAATCAATAGCGTAAGGTATCTAGACAAGCCCAAACATTGGAAAATGCAAGAACTCCCTTCTGAATGTCAAAGAGGTCAAAGATAAAAAAATTCCCAAAGAAAATAAAAACTTAATTTGACTGAAGTTATAATGAAAATATGGCAGTTGTGGGATGCCGCTAAAGCAGTACTTAAAAGAAAATTCTTGAAATAGGAAAGAATAGAGATTTAAGATCACTCTAAAATCCCACCTTAAGCTAGAAAAAGAAAAGAAACTTAAACCCAAATATGTAAAAGGACAAAAATAATAAATATGAGTGTAAATCAAGAAATACAAAATGAACAATGGAGAAAATCAACAAAACCAAAGGTATCTGAAAAGATGAATAAAATCCATCAAACTACAGCTAGATTGATAAGGACAAAAAAGTTTTAAAAAAGACCAAAACTACTACTTTCAAGAATAAGTGAGAAGTTTTTTTTTTTTTAGTATACAGATATTAGAGGGATCAAAAAGGAATATTTTGATCAACTTTGTGACAATGTGTATGACAATTTAGGTGAAATGGACAAATTTCTTGAAAAACACTATTTTCAAAACTGCCATGGTAGAAAATCTGAGTAGCCCCATAATAACAGAGTTGAATTTATCATCAAAATCTCCCCACAAGTAAAACTTGAGTCTCAGTTTGCTCTATTGGTGAATTCTAGCAAACATTTAAGAAAGAATGCAAATCCTACAGACAATTTCACTTAAAATAGAAGCAGAGGTAACAATTTCCAACTTTCACTAGGAGCCTTATATCAGGCCTGGCATTTAATTTTACCCTACTTACAAACTAATAAATTAACCTATTACTATTTCATAGATTCTGGCAGAAGACGTGAGACTCCTGGATCAGAGACAAAAGACTTTATTACTCACAGACAGCAAGCAGCATGAGCACCATTATGTTGTGTCTGTCCCCCTTTTTCTCGAATCCCACAGAAGGGACACAAAGGGCCCAAGTAGATGCCTGCATGTGCAGTTAACTGCATTGTAGAGGGGGGATTCTGAGTCTGGAGAATCTATTGACCTGTGCCTGCCTAGTGACAGGGCCCTGATTGAAAATTAGGAAAAATGGCTTTCGTTTTACCTCAGTTATTGATGTATTCCTAGCATAGGACAAATCACATGTGTTTTGGGATCCTGGCTTCACTAACCATAAAATCAGAGGATTTGGACACTGTGATTTCTCAGGACCCTTCAAACTCTATAATTTTTTATTTTAAGGTGGCTTCACATGCAGAGTAGGGCCCAACACAGGGCTTAAACTCACGACCCTGAGATCAAGACCTGAACTGAGATCAAGAGTCAGATGCTTAACTGATTGAGCCACCCAGGTGTCTCTCCAACTCTATAATTTTAAGTGACTATGTCCATGAATTAAAGAAGTTTGAAAAATGTAGTCTCAAATTATTTTCTGTGATAGAATTAAGAACATAAAACTAAAGACAGGGTAAACTCCTTTGGTCAATTTCTGGCCTGAAAGTATCAATACCCCACCCTATGATTCACACATTCATGAGGGAACTATAACTTCATAACATTTCTTTTTTTTAAAATTTTTTAATGTTTATTTATTCTTGAGAGATAGAGACAGAGCACGAGCAGGGAAGGGGCACAGAGAGAGGGAGACACAGAATCTGAAGCAGGCTCCAGGCTCTGAGCTGTTCAGCACAGAGCCCAACCTGAGGCTTGAACTCACGAACCATGAGATCATGCCCCGAGCTGAAGTTGGACACTTAACTGAGTCACCCAGGCACCCCAACTTTGTAACATTTCTATTCAAGGTTTCACATTTGTGCTGCTCATAATATTATTTTCATATCCATTTCAAAATATCTCTTGACCCTTGAACATAATGGTTTGAAATGTATGGGTCCCACTTACATGCAGATTATTGTTTTCATAAATACAGTACAATATTATAAAAGTACTTTCTCTTCCCTATGATTTTAATAATATTTTCTTTCCTCTAACTTACTTTATTGTAAGAATACAGTATATAATACACAGAGCACACAAAATATGGGTTAATCAACAATGAACTTGGTAAAGCTTCTGGTTAACAGTAGGCTATTAGTAGTTTAGTTTTGGGGAAATCAAAAGACATACACAGATTTTTAACTGTGTAGGGGGGCTGGATACACCTAATTCTCACATTGCTCAAAGGTCAACTGTACTGTAGGGGCTCCTGAGTGTCTCCGTCGGTTAAGTGCTGGACTTCGGCTCAGGTCATGATCTCACGGTACATGGGTTCGAGCCCCGTGTCGGGCTCTTTGCTGACTAGTCAGAGCCTGGAGCCTGCTTCAGACTCCGTCTCCCTCTCTCTCTGTCCCTCCCCTGCTCACACTCTGTCTCTCTCGCTCAAAAATAAATGAGCGTTAAAAAATTTTTAAAAATTTTTGATAAAATAAAAGGTCAACTGCACTTACGGTAAAGTTATCTTGACTCTTGCCTGAAATCTACAGACATGCTTCCCTTCAGTTATTTTAAACTTTTGACTTCACTCCTTAGGTTAGCATTTCTTAAATTCTGTTCCACATGATGCTATTTGAAAACAGTATTCCAGGAAAAATGGAGTTTTTGGAAACAATGGGTTAAATAAAGAAAGGTAAAAGTGGTTTCTTTTGTGCGGACTTCTAAGGGTCTTAACCACTCACTATGGAAAGCTAAAGGGGAAGCGTGGAGTACCGTTTCCCACATCTGTTTTACCTCTGAAAGGCAGTCTAAAACTTATGCTTCGGAGATGCTATTTTGGGTTCTTCAGCATTAAGCCTTGTGATTATTTTACAGTTTGCAGAAAGTCTGCCTAATTTTTATAAAAGCTCTTAATTTGCCCTTTTATCACATTTTCTAGCTAAGAGATTTGTGTTGCCTTGGCCCTCCTGTGCTTTTTCTCATTCAGCTACATAAGAGAGAGAGAAATTAAGGATATGGGTACAAGAACAGTGGACCTACTTAATGGGGAAGTGAATGGAAAGAGAAGCCACAGCAGGTTGAAATGACTGAGTAGACAGATATATTTAGGCCAAGAAACTGGCAGAATGGAGGCGAATGGAAATGGCAGTCAACGCAGACTTTTCTAGAAACAAAGTCCAGGCAAGATGAGTAGACGAGGCGGGATTGAGGCATCACCAAACAGGACTGGAATTGCAGATAATATAGTCTTGGAGCGCCTGGGTCTAAGGACCCCACCTTAGGGAGGAACTGAGTCTTAACACTTCTGGTACGTGAAACAAATCCTTCTTCATTTTTCATCTCTGGTGCCTCAGATCATTTTTTCCTGTTAAATCACTCTTGTTGGCTTTAAAAGACAAGGGTTTTTAAGCCAAACTGCGTGAGAGGCCAACACTATCCTTCAGGTGGTTTTAGACTCAGATAGCGTCAGCTGTGGGATGGGTAAGGCCTGATTCCTGGAGTCCCTGATCTCCTAGTTGTCTTTCCCGCTGGGAAATCTGCTTCGATCAGAATCTTGACAAAAAGCCCCCTTTAGACCTTGTCCGATACAATTAGGTTCCAAGCCTTGTACATTTTAAACTTTAAACCAACTCTGGCAATAACATATGTTCTACATGGTATCATGTTTGGCTCTGAGTTATAGAAAACCCGGAAAACAATGGCTTAAGGACAGAAAGGGATTATTTTTCTCACGTACCCAATGGTATGGAGATAGGCAGTCCTACAGTTGCTATAGCTGAGCTCCACAAGGTCATCAAGAACCCATTTTCCCTCCACACTGCCCTCTTCAGTGTGTGGCCTTTGCACTCATGTTTGCAAGATGGCTGCTGCTCCTCCAGACATCACACTCCTATTCCACACAAAAGAAGAGGGAAAGAGAGGTCCAGAAGGCTTTCCCATAAGGCTTTGTCTTGGGTTGAGAAGGAGTGGTTTCCCAGGATACATCTTCCCCTATCTTACTGGCCAGAACTGGGTAACATGGCTTCCCCCAGCTGCAAAGTTATTTGGAGAAGTGAAGCTATTTACACATGAACAGTGAGTATCATGTCCAACACAGTTGGAGGTGTTTTGTTTTGTTTTGTTTTAGCAAGGAGGAAGGGGAGAATAGATGGTGGCCAGCGACACACAGTTTCTGTCATATGCTTATCGCAGAAAAAAATTACAAAAACCAGAGACGTACTTCTCAATTGTTTTGTGCCATTTATTTATTCATTTAGCCCCTCTCCCTCTTTCTTCCCATCAATACCTTATTTGAAAATGAAGATGCTCTTGGCCTCAGGTAGTGACTCAAAGCTACCTCCACACTACATCCTTAAGTTGATGGTTTTCTGACACAAATAACTTGCAAAAAACATTTTTTTTTCACCCCTTGGGGAAATTTAGTAGCCCTAAGATGGAACCTTTAAGAAAAGCAAAAATGTACATAAGGTGTGAGGGCAGAAATTGAACATGAGTTTCACGACAGACCGGTAGCATTTTATTTGGGTCACAAAACAGGCCATTTCCTGTCTTCTCAAAGTCCTACCCTTCTTAAAAAAAATTTTTTTTTTTTTTTACGTTTATTTTTGAGACAGAGAGAGACAGAGCATGAACAGGGGAGGGGCAGACAGAGAGGGAGACACAGAATCGGAAGCAGGCTCCAGGCTCTGAGCCATCAGCCCAGAGCCCGACGCGGGGCTCACATTCACGGTCTGTGAGATCATGACCTGAGCTGAAGTTGGACGCTTAACTGACCGAGCCACCCAGGCGCCCCAGCCCTACCCTTCTTAAATCACTGCCCTGTAACCCAGTGCGTAAAGACGGATGCCAGTGGGGCCACAGGGGTAATAGTCACCCTGGCCCAAGTGCGTGGCTTTTCGCTAATGGCTCTAGACACTGATTGCGGGGCCTGGCCCCGTTCATCATTGCTATCTTCGCCATCGTATACTTTTGAGTGCCCACGAGGGCACGGCATTGTGCTGTGCATAACGTTCCCTGTCCTCGTCCTGCTTCCGAATTGTGGGAGGTGTTGTTCACACTTGGCTCTGATCGCAAGTAATGCTGCCTGCCACTGTCAGCTCCCTAAAGCTACATTTTTTATGCAGATTTCCCAAAGGAATCTGATGAAAAAGGGACAATCCCACTTTTTACCTGAGTTTTGTCATCACTGATGGGCTTCCTCAACATGCCTATTGGTAGGCACTATTTTCTCGATGATGGAGCCTAGCAAGGACATCGCTGAGTTCGAGGTTTGCCAGAAATGTCAGGATTTGGAGGAAAAAGAGAAGGCTAATATTTATCAGTTCTGGGGACAGAAGTAAGTGCTTGATATTGCATTTTTTTAAAGTTTATTTGTTTACTTTGAGACACAGAGAGAGAGAGAATGTGAGCAGCAAAGGGGCAGAGAGAGGGAGAGAGAGAGAATCCTAAGCAGGCTCCGCATTGCCAGCACTGAGCCTGATGCGGGGCCGGAACTCGGGAACCGTGAGATCATGACCTGAGCCGAAACCAAGAGTCAGACGCTTAACCTACTGAGCCACCCGGGAACTCTGATATTGCATTCTTAAGTTATCCCGCTGAAGGAATAATTACTGCACACATTTTGTAGAGGAAGCCACAGATGCTGAGAAAGTCCTATAAGCTGGTAAAAGATTAAAACTGAACTTGAGGGGTGCCTGGGTGGCTCAGACAGTTAAGCTTCTAACTCCTGGTTTCAGCTTGGTTCATGATCGCATGGTTCCTGAGTTTGGGCCCTGGGTTGGGCTCCACTCTCTCTCTCTCTCTCTCCCTCTGTCCCTCCCCCTCTCTCAAAATAAATAAATAAGCTTAAAAAAAAAACTGAACTTGAATATGGGTCTTTAATTATCTTTCAAGTACAGTATATTGTCCTTTAAGAAGTGTCATAATATTTCACTAAGAGATCGTGAAACCCAACCCTCATGGGTGAATTCATTTTAACCTAAAGGAACCCATCAGTGACCCACTGATGTCAGTGGGTACAATGCACGAGGAAGAAGAGATACTTTCCCAAGGCAAGAGAAGTTACTTAAAAAGTTACAGGATACAGGGCATCTGGGTGGCTCAGTCAGTTGAGCATCTGACTCTTGATTTTGGCTCAGGTCATGATCCCAGGGTCATGGGATCGAGCCTCACATTGGACTGAGTGAGGAGCCTGCTTAATAAATTAAAAAAATAAAGTAACAGGAATAAGGTGTATTATTTTCTTCAAGATGTATTGCATACTACGTTCTTTTAATGTAGTAGAACTAAAATTACACCGTATTCTTTATTTTTTATTTTTTTTAAATTTTTAATGTTTATTTATTTTTGACAGAGAGAGAGGCAGAGAATGAGCAGGGGAGGGGCAGAGAGAGAGAGGGAGACACAATCTGAAGCGGACTCCAGGCTCTGAGTTGTCAGCACAGAGCCTGACGCGGGGCTTGAACTCACAGACCGCGAGATCATGACCTGAGCTGATGCTTAACCGACTGAGCCACCCAGGCGCCCCTTCTGTTTATTTTTAAAAATTTTTTTAATCTTTATTTTTGAGAGAGAGAGAGAGAGCGAGCAGGGGAGGGGCAGAGAGAAAGGGAGACACAGAATCTGAAGCAGGCTTCAGGCTTTGAGCTGTCCGCACAGAGCCTCACGCGGGGGTGGAACTCATGAACCATGAGATGAACCTGAGCCGAAGTCAGACGCTTGACCGACTGAGCCACCCAGGCGTCCCCATACTCTTGTTTAGTGTGGTTTCTTTCCCTGGACATATTCGCATCTGTTTTCTGCAAGTCCTCTGTCATACTGATAGTTCTTCTCATGATCTACCCTTGTGCACGACCCCCTATTTTCTAGTAGCAATTTCTAGCGTGATGCTACATTTGACATGTGCTTTCTTCCCTTCGTTCAAGGGCTTTTGAGGCTTTCATACTCCTTCACATCAACCTCATTCTCCTCTTGCATTATTTCTGAGGGGCACTGGATGCACATTTGTTTCCTGAGTGTATGTCAGAATCTTACATCCCCCCTCAGGATTTCACGAGTGCAGACGGCCCTTGTGTAGCGTTTTCTAAGTCCCTACTTGTGCAAGCTTGAAGCTCCAGCTCACTTAAGTAAAGATCCAGGAAGAGCCTGAATGTTTTGCAGACCGTGACTGCAACTGTATCTAATTGTGCCTTCTGGTTCCTAGGTGGCGCCATTTTCTTTATTTTTAATAATTCCATCTGTAATGACTTCACACTTTATTGTATCTTCAAAAAGGAATCTTGAAGATCTTCTTTGCATGGTTCCTTCTTTACAGAATTTAGTGTAAAAGGCTTTTCTTCCTTCTAACTCTCTTAGCAATGGAGAGTATTTCTATTCTAGACTAAAGCCCAAACATGTACCACCAGTCTCCAGTTTCTTATCCTATGTTATCTGGTCTTTAACCCACATTTCCCACCTGGTAACTGGAGATGTACCCATGTTCATAGCTCTGCAAAGCATTTTCCATTAGCCTCACTGTCTTGACATTCAGGCATTGACTTTGGCAAGGACAATTATTTAATAATGTACGATTTTGCCACCTGTACTTGCCTACAATTACTTGATTGGTAGGAAAAACAAAACAAAACAAAATGATCAGCTATGTAATATAACCTCACAGAGACTAAAATAAAATATAGAAGCAGATCTAAACATACTTTTGAAATAAATAGACCAAGTGGAGGAAAAGAGACTTACATGAAGAGAAAAAGAAAGACAAAACTAAATGCAACAGCCACCTCTCAAACACACAGAAATTAAACTTCATGTTCTTTGCGTATTTTAAAATCACATAATCATGATACAATTCCTACTCATCTGGAAGCAAACCAGCATGCAGGGGAATTATCCACAATAAAGGACTGAGGGCTCATGAACAAGGCAGCCTGAGATGTCCAACCTGTCCGTGTGAAAGTGATAGGTAAGAGATAGAAAGAGAAGGATCCAGGTGTGCCCAGCCGAGCTGGACACAGAAGGCAGCATTGGAGGCCCAGGCTGGGTGAAGACAGCTGTTGATATCGCAAGAGGACAAGAAAGAAGGAGAAATATATAAATCTGACCCATTCCGAGGTCAAGCAGAACTGTTCCATTTACTATTGGGTCTGGTCATGGGAATGTAATTAATGAGGTGTGTCATTAGAAATCATGTTGTTTCACATGCTCTTATCATCTTATTATCAGCCAACGTGCGTGGATACTGTATTCATATACTGATGGGGGATTGCACGGAAGATAGTTTCATGAGTCAAAAACTATCAATCTATTGACAGGTAAAGACAATCAACCTATTACTTCACAATTTTGGAAATTCTTTTTTTTTAATTAAAAATTTTTTCCTATTATTTATTTTTGAGAGAGAGAGAGACAGAGTGCGAGCGGGGAGCGCAGTAAGAGAAGGAGACACAGCATCCGAAGCAGGCTCCAGACTCTGAGCTGTCAGCACAGAGACTGACGCGGGGCTTGAACTCACAGACCACGAGATCATGACCTGAGCCAAAGTCGGATGCTTAACCGGCTGAACCACCAAGGAGCCCCCACAATTTTGGAAATTCTTACACTGACATTAGTAAGGTTTATTTTTCTATTTTACATCAATTTCTTTTGTGATTTAAGCTTATTAATTTTTCAATTATTTTTCCATCAATAGAAACCTCTGGTCACTCCCTTTCCTTCTCCTACATTTAAGCGTTTAATGACAATAAAGTTTCCCTTTCCTTTCACATTTTGATTCTTTAAGTCTCCTTCAATATCTTCTAAAAAAAAAAAAAAAAGAAAAAAGAAAGAAAGAAAGTCTCCCACCGAGGAGGTCAAATAGTGGCTGTGGGAAGGACCACCCACACTCTGACTAAGCAAGAAATTCTCAAGGGAGCAGAGCCCCTGTTCTGAAATAGATCCCTCACATAGGCCACCAGTTAATGTCCATTTGTGCACAAATATTTCCGTTTTAAAAATAAAACAGCCCTAAAAGAATTATATCATTTTTGTACTTAGTATAAATCCCTTTAATCAGAACATGACTGGCCCTCCCCCACCCCCCACCATCTCCACACACACTTTTCTTCCTGTTGTTCGCCCAGTCAGGGACACCAGGTAGCTCCCGCTCCGAAGCTCTCCTGAGGGGAAACATTTCTGAAGTCACTCTGAGAGAAACGACCTCAAGACCGTCCATTCCGCTGGGAACCCCACCACTGCCTTTGAACAGCTTGCCTTGGTCAGAGGTGTTGGAATGTATTTTGTCGATCTTTTTCATCATCTTTGCCTTGTATCTTGCCTCCATCCAAGACCTCTCCTCCTCAAACCTTGGGAGCTAGTTGTTCATGGCTCACTAGCTCATAAAGACTTGTTTCTTAGGTCTTGAAGAGAAAATGGTGGGGGCACCTGGGTGGCTCAATCGGTCAAGCATCCAACTCTTGATTTCGGCTCAGGTCGTGATCTCATGATTCATGAGACCGAGCCCCGCGTCAGGCCCTGTGCTGACAGCATGGAGCCTGCTTGGGATTCTCTCTCTGTCTCTGGCCCTCCCCAGCCCTCCCCAAAAATAAACATTAAAGAAAAAAAATATATATATGGTAGGATATTGATGGGTTCTCTCACACACCCTGAGAGCTCCCTTTAGATAGCACGGCAGTTAGGGGGAACTGGGACCCTCACTCCCTAGAGATCCAAAACCCTGCCGGCACAGAGTGGTGTCGACAGGAGGACAGCTGGGCACTCAAAAGTAGGCTGTGTCACAAAGTCAGGAAAAGGGAAGGGAAACTTGGGAGTCCAAGAAAGGGACTTTAGAGGGGAGATAGGACAGTGAACAATAAGTAAGTAGCAGGAAGGTACCAGGAATCTCCAGAGGTGACGTGTAGTTAAGGATGAGAAGGGCTTGGTCAGCAACAGGTGAAGGGTTTTAGAAAGACAGAAAGTTTATAAAGAAAATTTCTTTTATACTCTGTAATTTTTACTTAAAGCTTTTGGAGACCATTAAAATGGAACTGGAAATTACCATCTGAGGTAAAACATTTAGCAGGCAACCTTGGGAGAGAAGTGATATGAAATGGCACTCGCTGGCATTAGAATAGGAGCTGGCAACCTTTTTCCGGAAAGGTTCAGAGAGTTTAGATGTTACAGGCTATGAGGCAAAACTGAGGATATCGTGTAGGTATTTATGTGACAAGAGAAAACAAGTTTCCACAAATTTCGTATTGATGAAATTCAAACTGTAATAATGACAGTTAAGTTCATTTTTAAAAATACGGGTCTACCAATGAGAAGAATGGGATTCTCCTTTTGGCGGGGGCTACATTTTGCTTAATTGAGGTTCAAACTTAGTTTTGCTATCGTCAAAATAAATTGCAGATTCATCCGTAAACTTGATCCATAATTAAACTTGAAGTACTTCATCTTTGAAGATATCTTTTCACGCAGATAGGTTACTGCCAAACACCAATGTCAACATAGGAGCATATGATTTTAATTGAGCACATTCATCAGCTGGCAGGCATATAGAATCCTATTATATTTTCCTCTTGATATCTGATTTGAACATGCCATTATATGGCATATTAGTAACTTCCAAAGGGAGATTAGGTAGAAGTTCAATTGCACAGTTAATTGAATTTTGAAATATGAAGGTTTTTTTTTTTTCTCCCCTTGCATTTTGATTAAGGTCTGAAAAATGCTGCCGGAAATATATGGTTTGAACTTGGAAAATATATCTACTGCAAATTTGTGTGGCAATGGATATCTTGTTTTTTGTCTTAACTTTCAATAGTACATGACATGTATAAAGGAGCTTTCCCCTACTTTGTTCCAAACAGCATTAGTTGTCATAGAAATGACTTGGCTGTAGTAGAAGTTTTGCACATACGCCCTCTTTTACCTTGTAATTTCATGTTGAATTCACGAAGAATGGATTCATGTTGAATTCATTATTAAGGCGGCACTAAAAGCTAATTTCCAACTAGTGTCTGAGAACAGTAGTTCAGGGTAGTACTTCCAACCACTTGAAAATATAAAAGCCATTCTCAGCTTGTGAGCTGTATGGAAACAGGCAGTGGGTGGGATTCGGTCTGGGGGTTTTGGTTTGCGACGTCGGGAATGACACCGATAGACCCTCTGAGTCAGATTCCCTATGTTCGAATCCTGGCCATATTCACTTAGGGGACCCATGGCGCTGGGCTAATTCCATAACGTCTCTAAAGCCTCTAAGAGAGGATAAGAATTCTCCACTTCATAGACTTGAAAGGATTAAATGAAGGGAGTGCATAGAATAATATAAACAACTAGTGAATAGTTTTTAATACTAAAAATAAATACCTACCATAATGCTGTAGATCAATAAAAAAAATTTGCTGTATTAGAATTACTGAAAATATTTTATGAATATG
This sequence comes from Panthera pardus, assembly GCF_024362965.1. Taxonomy (NCBI): domain Eukaryota; kingdom Metazoa; phylum Chordata; class Mammalia; order Carnivora; family Felidae; genus Panthera; species Panthera pardus. The sequence goes on along the minus strand of NW_026526688.1, from coordinate 9,135,373 downwards.
GCTATCTGACACTCTCTCATTTCAGTCTTATTTTTTTAGGTTATTTATTTTGAGAGAGACGGAGACAGTGCAAGCAGGGGAGGGGAGAGAGAGAGAGAGAGAGAGAGAGAGAATCCTAAGCAGGCTCTGCTCTATGCAGGCAGTCCCCCGATGTGGGACTTGAACCCACGAAGCTGTGAGATCATGACCTGAGCCAAAACCAAGCATGGGACGCTTAACTGACTGAACCACGTGGGCACCCTTCTTCTTATTCTTCATAGCCTCCTTATGAGATATGTATTCATACCATTTTATAGATAAGAAAGCCAAGGCTGTCAGCCTTGAATTCACTCAGTTCCTCTTCTCCTACCTGTCTATGCTCAACAAATCCGGCTTCACCAATCTTGTGCTATTCCTTAGCTCATCTCGTATCACCTTTCTCCAGAGTAGGTGCAGGTAGAGAGCAGGGCATCATTCATGGGTTTTGACCTTGAAATTGCCTATTAAAGTCCTTACATATAATCTGATTATATGCCCATCTCCTTCTTTCTCCTTTATTTCATTGTGCTCACTGTTTTCATACTCTTTTTTCTTTTTTTAAGAGAGAGAGAGTGTGCGTGCATAAGCAGGGGAGCGGCAGGGGGCGGGGGGAGAGCGAGAGAATCCTAAGCAGGCTCCATACTCAGTGCAGAGCCTGATGATGGAGGGCTCGATCCCACGACCCTGGGATCATGACCTGAGCCAAAATCAAGAGTTTGGTTGCTCAACTGACTGAGCCACCCAGACACCCCTTCATATTCTTTTTTTATATTATGCTATTTATTTACAAACTAAGAGAAACCTTTTACAGAAAGAACACATGGATTAATGCGTGTTCATGTTCAGATCCCAATTTTGCCATTAAAAAGCTATGTGAACTTACACAAAAATTTCACCTTTCTGTTTATTTCTTAATCTAAAAGGTATCCTTAAGATCAAGTTCAATTCTGAAATTCTGTCGCTGTTTCTAAACCTGCTTAGTGTTGATAATAGATTCTGTATTACGTATTTATTTTTTGAAAAATAATTTCTAAGATTTCAATTAGGATTCAAAAATATCTCGACTCTACATTGCTTTAGGAGATGAACGGCATCCTTTTATTTTTTGGTAGAAATACTTAAAAAAAACATATGTGGTATATGATGACTAAGTTTTGTTTAACTGTTTCCTTGAGGTTTTTTGTTTCTTCCTTTTGTTTTGTATTTTAGTATATCCCAACAGTGGTCTACCTTGATGCGTAACTGAAGTTCAGCATTGGGCTTTTTAAACGTCACTGCCAATAAGACGGGCGTCTTAACTGTGGCTTTCTGCTCATGCCGTCAGTAGCCCAAACTGAAAAGGACGGTTAAGACCCGGCAGGAGAAACCAAGGTAATTTCTTTACCATGTCCTAGAGATTTGCTTTCTCTGAGGCACCTCACAGATTACAGAAAAACTCTAGTCCGATGTCGATATGCATTTTTCTCTTAATCAGGTCAACGTTGACTAATGGTTCTTGATCTTTATTCCTGGAAATGGAATTGGTTATTGCTCTACACCTGCAACATAGCGCGTCTTTCTTAACCAGCAGCGTGTGCCGATGGCTTTAGGTTTCCAGGCAGTTTTGCTTTCCTAAGGCCGGGTGATGGCTACGGCTGTCTTCTTCTTGTCTGTCTTCCCAGCCCCGAGCTCAGAGCCTGACACATAATGCCCGACTCAAACACATATGCACGGATGAGAGTGTGAATGAAAGCATTAACACGTTTGATGCTCATGGCATTATCCCCATTAGACAGATGAGGAGAGAAAGGCTCAGACAGGTTAATGAAGGAACATTTTACAGGGTCACGGGGATGATAAAGTGGGAGTGCCAAGACTGAAACCCCATCTTCTGACTTGAGGGCCATTATCTTTTCAATTACTCCGGGATCTTCCATAGGATCTTCCACCCGCAAATCAGTAAGGCTGGGCAGGTTCTCAGAGCTGACCTATCAAGTCACGGTACTTTCAGAAAGTTGTATTATGAAGTATTCACAATATTCCTATTTGTCTCTAGCAGTTTTATGATGTTTAGAATTGTAAAGCAGCCATAAACTTGCTCAGCACAAAAGCACCAGGAGGGCCAACCGAGAAACCTGCAGAAACGCTTAATGCGTGTCTGTAGAGGATTAGGGTCCCTGTAAACGTTCCGGGACACTCCCCAGGGTGTCCGGAGGGCTACGATTTCCCGCAACTGTTCAGAAGCTCCATGAAGCTAGGAACATTTTTGTGCTCCTTAGGCAAGTCTGTCATCAGCAGGCTCTAATTTCTAAGGTCGAAGAAAGAAAATGGTGATGAAACTTTCTCTGGGGGCTTTGTCTACAGAAAGCAAGCTCGCTCATCCCAGACAAACCATTTCTAAGACAGTAACAATTCTGTTGCCTGCATTTAAAGACAGAACACGCCGTTCCCAAATACCATTGCAGTTTTCCAAAGGACAGTTTTGTTTTTTCCAGAAATGCCTTGGTGATTTTGTTGTTGTTGTTGTTTTGTTTTGCATAGAAGCACTGCTTAGTGCATCTCTTTAGCGAACAGGAAAAAGAAAGAAAAGAACAAGCAAGCCAATGATCCTCTGATGGCCTCAAGGCAGAGGATTGAGGACTTCTCTTAAATACAAACAAGCGTTCTAGGTGACACTGGTAAAGACTTTTCAAATCAGGCTAAAATACGTCAAACACTGACCCATTCAGAATGCCTCAGATTTAATGTTTTCTTTTTTTCCCTAGAAAAGGTTTATTTTCCACAGAGTTTCTAAGAAATCTTTTTAAAGGTACTGAAATCTTAATAATAAAATGTTAATATTTTACATTAAGAATTGGATTGGGGCGCCAGCCGGTTGAGCGTCCGACTTTGGCTCAGGTCATGATCTTGTGGTTCGTGGGTTCGAGCCCTGTGTCGAGCTCTGTGCTGACGGCTCAGAGCCTGGAGCCTGCTTCAGATTCTGTATCTCTCTCTCTCTCTCTCCTCAAAAATAAACATTAAATTTTTTTTAAATCATTAAAAAAAAGAATTGGATTACATTTACTTACAGTGGCCAATCTTGGGTTCTATTACATTCAACATATGAATTTTCCTCTTTTGACAGCTACTGTTATTAAAATTACTGATTCCATGCTTTCTAAATTTGTGCTATCAGCCCTTAGTATGTGTGTGTATATACATATCTATGTGTGTGTATGTTATTTTTTTAGAGAGGAAATTAATAGGAATTTAGTACCAGGGCCAGCTACTGAAGCAATATTTTTGGATGTTTGTAAACTCTTTTGGCTGTGTAGGGGATGAAAAACCCTTCAGAGTTCTCAGCTGAGACTCCTGTAATAAAAGGCAGATTAACAAGAGGAAAACAGACAGACATCCGATTAACACATATACCTCAAGCAGGCATGGGAGGTGCCCAGGGGGAAAAAAAGCCACCCCTTAAAAACCATTCTCATAAAGAAAGGGAAAGGGAGATAGGCCTCTTAGGGGGGAGGAAACGTTCTTAGGAAAGATGAATGGGCCCTCGTTAGAAGAGATGGGAGGTGTGATAGTTTGCGACACACTGTGTCTGGGTGTGGGGTCGACTTCAAGGCTCCTCTCCCGTGATGAGAGTCAGTCTTTCCTCGATGATGACGTTCCCGGGAGGGGATTTATGACAACTGGTTCCTTTTGGGGGATCTGTATTAAGGCAGATGAGGGAGTTCAGAGAAAGCCTCTCCCTGCATTTCTTGTTTCTCAAGGGTTTTTAGCTCAAAATAATCAATACGCCAAAGAGGCGTATTTTGAGATGGCGTATCATGCTACCCTTCATCTCTCCGCGTCTTTGGTATGTTCCTGGTAGGTAAGACATCAAAGCTTCACCTATGGGTAATTCCCTAGAGCCGGTGATTTCCCCAGTTTAATTAACAAGTTTATAACTATGTGACTCTTTTGTATCTATGTCTGTAAAATCTACATTCTAAAGAATATTCATTTTGGGAAAATGAAGGGGGTGTTCAAATTTGGGGTTTATTTGGGGCATCTTCCTAGGTTATGAGCTTTACTGAGGGCTAGACTCTATCATTCATGACTATACCCTCAAAACTTAGTTGATGACCGACCATATTTTTAAAAAAAAAAAATTTTTTTTTTAACGTTTATTTATTTTTGAGACAGAGAGAGACAGAGCATGAATGGGGGAGGGTCAGAGAGAGGGAGACACAGAATCTGAAACAGGCTCCAGGCTCTGAGCTGTCAGCACAGAGCCCGACGGGGGGCTCAAACCCACGGACCGCGAGATCATGACCTGAGCCGAAGTCGGCCGCTTAACCGACTGAGCCACCCAGGCGCCCCAATGACCGACGATATTAAACACTCAGTCAAGTTTTGTTAACCGACTGAATGAAAAGCAATTAAACCATATATCTCATGTGTCTATCCAGAAGTGAGCACGCTAGGGTCAAATCTGCCCCATGGGCTGTTCCTATATGCCCTGCAAGCTAAGAACGATTTTTTATCTTTCTAAATGCTTGTAAAAATGATAGCGAAAAATATGTGACAGAGACTATGTGACCCACAAAGCCTAAGATATTTACTATCTGGCCTTTTGCAGAAAAATGTTTGCAGTCCCACCCATCCTTATTCCTTTAAAACAACTTTCTTTAACGTTTACTTATTTTTTAGAAACAGAGACAGAGTATGAGCAGGGGAGGAGCAGAGAGAAGGAGACACAGAATCCAAAGCAGGGTCCAGACTCTGAGCTGTCAGCACAGAGCCCGGTGCGGGCCAGGAACTGCGAGATCATGACCTAGGTCAAAGTCAGGTGCTTAACCAACTGAGTCACCTAGGAACCCTAGACCCATCCTTATTCTTAAATATACATATATGTTTATATGTATATTCTTTAGTCAGAATCCAGACCAATTTGTGAAGGGAAGCTATCCAGGGAGGTAGACCCTGGTAATTGCCTATTCAAAGTCATTCTCCTTCTCTCTTGTTCTATGAAGAAGTCCTATTTGGTTTGGCTTACATTGTACCTACCTCTAGGGATGAAATGTGGTAGGTCAGAGCCCGTCTTGGCTATTCCCTCTCTCTTTACTAGTGATCCGTCTGGGTAGACATGCGACTCAGTCCTGGAAGATGAATCTGAAGGGGGAATGTCCAGGGAGATATCTGGGAAGGATTTCAGTGCTGTTCTAAAAGGAAACATGTAGAAAGGAATATACACGTTTGTTCCCACTTTGTTCCTCGGGAACTTGTTTGTGGGAGGCCATGTTTTGGATCTCTGGCAGTCATCTCTTGACCATGAAGGAAAGACCAAACGTCGTGGTGATGCCGACCTAAAATTTTACCACTGATGGGCTGCCGGAATGGCCTCAGAACCACCTACCTCCAGTCTTCTTACATAGTAAGACATCACGGCTTTCTGGTTTCACCATTGTTAACTGTGCACTGCGACACCTGCTGCGAAAATATCCTGATTCATTCAGGTTTTACATCTGCTCTAATAATGAGCTTGATTAAATTATTAAGTTTGTTTGGAATGAGGAGCTGTTTCAAATGACTTGGAGTCACGAATGAAGTTATGATGAAATTATCTATTATCCAGACAAGGATTAATGTAAGCTGGTATTGCATAAGCTTGGAAGCAACCATTTAGTATTAGATTTGTATGAGACAGGTAGCCACTTGGAGAAGAGAGTGGATTCAACCATGGAAAATCAACTTAATTTTCCTATCTGATTAAGAAGTGTGTGTGTGTGTGTGTGTGTGTGTGTGTGTGTGTGTTTACGTGTTTATTTGCACGTTCTGTGTGAACACAGAATGTATGCACCACACTTTATCAGCTATTGTTCAGAATGCAATAGACTAGGAATTCAGAAAGGAAATACCGCCGACCTCTCAATAAAGATGTTACAAATCCATGCCCCAGAGTTCATGCTCTTGACTTTCATTAAGAACCCCCAAGTTCTTCCCTCAATGCTCTTTTCAGAATGGCTAAAAACACAACGTTGCTGTGATATTATTTTACCCTATTTCATTTTGACATCCCAACTTGCTAATTGCATTTCACTGCCACAGAGGAAACTTCCCAGGGTTCACAAGTGCAAAATAATACTTTTCAAACTTCCGTTAACTCTCCATTAGCTTTGTTAACTATTGCAACACTGCTACAAACTAATATTCAGCTTGATTGCATGTTTTCTGAAACTTTTCAAGTAATTTATGATGGAGATAATACTTTTCTCAGCTGTGTGCATATCTTACTTATCTATGTGTATATGTATATACATATGTATATATGTATGTATAGATGTATATGTATATATATGTACATATGTACATATGTATATATATGCAGCATCTCCAAATAATTCTTTGGATAGACATTCCATACACTCATCCATCTCTGACTTGTATTACCTTCTATTATTGGTTAGATAATCTGTAAAATTTCATGCATTATTCTATTTTTGTCCATTATTGCAAACTTCTAACTACCTGGTAGGGGTCCATACTTCCTGAATTTGTAAAGGGACAACTCTCTGCTCCCCACTAAGCTGCTTTCATCAAACAAATTAAGAATGAAAAACTTATTTATCTAAAGGGAGAAAGGGGTACATTTCCCATAATAAAATTCTAACATGCACATAGTGCTTTATGCTATAAAACACATTCGTATATCTTACATTATCCTCATAAAAACTCCATGAAGTCAACCAGGTATTGCTTTTTGTGTCCACTTCCTACTTAAGAAACAGGCTCATAAAGTTTAAGAGATTTGCTCAAGTCACTGTCCTGCAAAGAAACAGATTCTGACTCTAAACTAAGATCTCCTAATTCTTTTCATTTTTTTAATTTCAGACAGCGAGAGAGAGTGCACGCGAGTGGGGGAGGGGCAGAGGGAGGGAGAGAACCTTAAGCAGGTTCCACACTCAGCACAGAGCCGGATGCGGGGCTCGATCCCACCACCCTGGGATCACGACCTGAGCCGAAATGAAGAGTCAGAGGCTCAACCAACTGAGCCACCCAGTCGCCCCTGATCTCCTAATTCTAATCTCCCCCTGAAGTAGGTCATTTGAACTGTTTTTCTGTTTGTTTTTTTTGTTTACTGTTGGTACTGTCACCATCTTTTTTAATGCGTTTTGGAAATAATTAATTTCGAAATAGAAATTTTGCAGAGGTGGCAAACTAATTAGGCTGGCTGACACCTGACATTTTCACTGAACTCGGTGAGCCTATTTAAAAATGTGTCCACCAATTTCTCTTTTGCAAACATACAGGAAAAGTAATTCACCACCTATTAGGAATGCATAGAAACAGTTTGGAAATGTTTGCAAACTGTGTACAAAATCAGCATAGTACATACTACTATAAATTCTATTGCTATGTGTCAGACGTCAATGTCAGTTGAAGATTGTAACAGAAAGTCTAAACGCGAAGGTCCCCAGTGAATTTACGACGCTATCTTCCTTGGCTTGTATTCTCACCAGACGACAGAATTCTGTGTACCTGAGGGTCAGGCTTTACTGGTGGTCCACATATGCGCAGTGTTCGTTCCATTTTAATTAACCTCAAGACTCTAGTTTATGCAGAGCTTGGCTCCCTAATTATTTCCACAAAACTAGTGATCTGCCCAGAAATGAAAGGGGAGAGAAGATAGAAGCTGTTAGAGCTACTGCTAAATCTCACACAAATAGGCATGGGTACTAGAAAATATAACAAGTTACTGGTTTTAAAAAAAGACTCTTGTCCATATTATTTAAATTTTGTCAAAGGTGTTCCAGTTAACTCTAGAAAAGACTCAGGGGCTAATTCTTTTTGCACATTTGTCTATCAGTATATATATTGATCATATCAATATATCAATATATATATATTGATCAATATATATATATTGATCTATCTATATATATATATACATATATATATATATATATATATATATGTATATATATACATATATATTTAGAACACATTAAAACAATATGCCCTAAGGTAATAGTTCTCATTTTCATAATGTATGTGAAGAAGTATCCATTTTTTATCCTCGAAGGAGAGCTAAGACTGGGAACTGAATTCACTGTTATTCATTTGCTGGCCTTGGCAGAGAAAGGCCAGGATTATCTTAGAATCACGGCTTCATTATTGAGATAAAATGGAGGAGACTTTACTGCTCTTTATGTAATTAAATGCAATCATTATTATGAAAAATTTTCTGCACAGCTGTTAGGCTGAAACAAAATTTGCATTATCAGTAATCCCTTTATGTCTTTGACATGATTCATAGCTTCTCACATATTCCCTGGTCTGAAAATGAAATAGAATTTGAAACTTTCCATAGGTAAATATTCTGTATTTGTTGTCTTAATATTGATTTTGTAGCTTGTTTTTTCTTTCTTTCTTTCTTTTTTTAATTCAGTGAACCATTTAGATGGTAAAAGTGACAAATCTGGACAATTTCTCCTCTAAGTGACTCACAGATGAAGGGGCAAATGGCCAAGCAGGTCATAAAATAGTCAGTTTGGTTTGTCTCAAACTTTCAGATACTGAGGGAATAGCATCCTGTGAGGCTGTTAATTAGGTCCCTCTGATGTCATAAGGTGCATATCACAGTGGAGGCTATGTCATGCTCCAAAATAGGGATCTGGCTAGGTCCATGGTTAGGGACCTTGTGATTGATGTATTACTTGACCTACTTAACCATAGCTGACAAAAGTTCCCCAATATGTTTACTAGTATTACAAATATATTTAATTTCCTTTGATTGTCTAAATCTCCAATGATTGTGAATGTAGGCAGAGAAGATGGAGGTACGGTATGCGGGGGTCCTTAAAACCACATGTATCAGACCAAACTCAGTAATGAGTCCAAGCTCAGACCTGAGCTATTCCAGTCCTATGGTGAAGTGGCTCTATGCCTTTTCGGGAAAGAGTGGGAAGAGGTAGCAGTCCCAAGATCCTTCCTTAAGGGAATCTTATTCTTTATTTGAGGGACCCTTGGTCTTGAGAAGCAATCTATGTCTAAGAATTGGATGAGGTGGTCTGCTATTGCTTGATGATGTCACAGCCAGCCTTCTGACAACGCTAGAATTTGTTTATTCAGATCAAGTTGGACCCTACTGGTCTGCCCAACAATTTTAGTCCAAGAGATACCATAGTTAATTAGCAACTACTAAAAATCCCTATGGGGCAAATTTTTCTGATGATCTTTAGGTCCCCACTGCCTATTTTTATAATTACAAGCACCTTGTTTCAGGAAGTTAAGTGCTACACTTAGTCTTTTCCACTGTGGGATCCAACCATCCACACTGAAATCAGGGAGCCTACTTCCATGGCAGCATTTTCTGCCTTACTACCCAGACTATTACTAGAAATAGCTATTACAGCATCTTTCAAGATATAACTGTGTATATCTTTGTATAAAAATAACTATTTACAAGTGTTTAATTTGGAAACAATTTCAAACTTGCAGCAAAGGTGCTAAAAGCATATATGAAGCACATACAAAGCCTATTACGAGGCATATATGAAGCATATATAAGTATATACGAAGTATATATAAGCATTTATAAGCATATACAAAGTAGAGACGAAGCATGTATAAGCATAGACGAAGCATAAAAAAGCATAGATGAAGCATATACGAAGCACATATAAGCATATATAAACATATATGAAGCATATACGAAGCATATATAAGCATTTACAAGCATATATGAAGCATATATAAGCATAGACGAAGCATAGACGAAGCACATATAAGCATACATGAAGCACATACAAAGCACAAATAAGCATTTATAAGCATATACGAAGCGTATATAAGCATATACAAAGCATATATAAGCATTTTTAGGCATATATGAAGCATATATAAGCATACATGAAGCATGTATAAGCATATACGAAGAACAACAATAATGCGCTTTCCCGGGTTCATTTATTGTTAACAGGTTACCTCATTTGCTTTATCATTTGGATTTTCTCTCTCTCAGCATTTGGGAGTATGTTGCATACCTCTTGGACCTTTACCACTAAATACCTTATTTCCTGAGAAAAAAGATACATTCTCATATAACAATGGTACAGTTATTATCTTTAGTAAATTCAACGTTGATTCAATACTTTTGTTTCATCTGTCATCCATATTCCAATTTTGGCAAATTGACCCAGTAACGCCCTTTATTGAATTTGCTTGGCTTCCAGCATAAGTTCCCTAGGATTCGGTATTGCACTTAGTTGTCATGTCCTTTTAGACTCATTTAATCTGGAATATTTCTAAGGCTTTTCTTTGTCTTTTATTATAGAAGAATTGTGCAGAATGCAATGCTCCCCCTCAAACCAGAATACCATGTTCCTCTTTTTGAGTTTGTTTTGGATGTTTCCTCAGATTAGGTTTAGGTTATGAATTCTCAGCCATAGTATGACATAGAGGGGATTGTGACTTGATATCCTTCTCAGGGTATCACTCCGAGAGACACACAGTATCTATATACTGTCTTTAGCCCCCTGTCAAGGTGTATCTCATTTCTCCATTGAACAGTTACTATTTTTTTGCCTTGCACTTGAGACATAATTGGTGTAAGGAAAATTTAAGGTCATGCAAATATTTTGCTCCTTATCAGCATCTGTCCCCCTAGTTTTTAAGAACAATTTTTTAACATTTGTTCATTTTTGAGAGACAGAGTGTAAGTGGGGGAGGGGCAGAGAGAGAGGGAGACGCAGAATCCAAAGCAGGCTCCAGCCTCCGACCCGTCAGCACAGAGCCTGTCACGGGGCTCAAACTCACAGACGGCGAGATCATGACCTGAGCTGAAGTTGGACACTTAACCGACTCAGCCACCCAGGCACCCTTATCCCCCTAGTTTTAGCATCAATTGATGATTCTTGCCTATATCGGTATTTACTATTATGACTGTAAAATGATACTTTTCTCCAATTCCAGCACTCTCCCTCCATTTACCAGTTCACATGTGTCATTCTTCTAAAGCAAGAGCCCCTGTCTCCTTATCTTATATTTATATATTTTGTATATATGAGTGTATATGTTATATGTAAGTACATACATTTTGTATATAACTAGGAGTCTACACTAAAATATGGGAGATATATATATATATATGTATGTATATATATACATATGTATATATGTATATATATACACACATACATATACAAGGGAAGTATATACATATATATTACATATATGTTTATTTACATTTGTATATTTTAGTATGGACTCATAGCTTCCCATTTTTCCCCCAGTGGTTTATAACATATTTCTGTCTTCAATTATTTTTTTTTAATTTTTTTTTTTAACGTTTATTTTTTTTTTTTTTGAGACAGAGAAAGACAGAGCATGAACCGGGGAGGGTCAGAGAGAGAGGGAGACACAGAATCCGAAACAGGCTCCAGGCTCTGAGCAGTCAGCACAGAGCCTGACGTGGGGCCCGAACCCACACACCGCGAGATCACGACCTGAGCCGAAGTCGGACGCCTAACGACTGAGCCACCCAGGCGCCCCGGTCTTCAATTATTTTGTTTACCAATTTACATTTCATTTTTTTTAATGTTTATTCATTTTTGAGAGACAAAGAGACAGAGCGCAAGGAGGGGAGGGGCAGAGAGAGAGGAAGACACAGAATCCGAAGCAGGCTCCTGGCTCTGAGCTGTCAACACAGAGCCCGATGTGGGGCTTAAACCCACGAACTGTGAGATCATGACCTGAGCCGAAGTCAAACGCTTAACCAACTGAGCCACCCAGGTGCCCCGACCAATTTATATTTCAAAAAAAAATTTTTTTTTAACGTTTATTTATTTTTGAGACAGAGAGAGACAGAGCATGAACGGGGGAGGGTCAGAGAGAGGGAGACACAGAATCTGAAACAGGCTCCAGGCTCTGAGCTGTCAGCACAGAGCCCGACGCGGGGCTCGAACTCACGGACCGCGAGATCATGACCTGAGCCGAAGCCGGCCGCTTAACCGACTGAGCCACCCAGGCGCCCCAATATTTCAAACGCCTAGGTGAAGGGGGGATCGTCTAAGCCTCCTCAGGAGAAATTCTTACAGACTGAATGATTTATAGCAAATAAATCCATTCCATCCTTACCTTTCTAAGTTTTAAAATTCCTTCTTAGGCATCTCACATCTCACCTTCACTAAGTACAGTCCACCCGCTGGGTCCAGCCAGGTTCCAGGGAACCGAGCAAGCGAACACTTCATACCAACCTGGGAAGCTTGAGTTGGCATACTGACTGTCATGTCTGGCAGGTACAGCCATATTCATACACTTGGCCCGATCTACAGTTCCATTTCTTTTCCCCTTGTTTTCCTCTCTTGGAACCCATCTCACACAAATTCCTTGGCTTTCTGCTATTACGTATTAGCCAAATCCTGGATCTATTTGGATATGTAATGCAATGCCTTCCATGACTCTGTATTTGTCTCCCTGGGACGAGCTGGGAGCCATCGCTTGCCACATGGGTAGACTCTACGAGGTGCAGTAGAGTTGGGGGGAGGGTCGTGTCATTCTCTGAAAGGGAAAGGTATCACGGGGTCCCCAAACAACCCCCGTTTGTGTCATCAGAGGGGAGAAAGAACTGTTGCTTCTGGCCAAGAGATATTCACTGGTCTTTAGGGATACAGAGTAGTCAGGTTCATCTGAATCCACCAAAAGGGCTTCGGCCAGAATTCTGCTTTCTCTCAACAAGTGCTCAAGCTTTGATGTAAGAGGCACAACGAGGCTTTGCATTCAGTTTATGCTGTGATTTAGGAAATTATAGGAACTGACTCTGTGTCTGAGTTCTGGCTTAACACGTCAGTGCTGAAGTTGCAAGAGATCATGACAGACGAGCCTGACTCTTTTAACCATGTCTTGAGCTGAGAATTTCAAACTCAGAGCATGTCCTTTTCTCTCTCTCTCTCTCTCTCTCTCTCTCTTTTAAACTCCCCAGAGTCATGAGAAATACCTGGACGACTGTATTCTTCTTCCCTTCCGCCACCATCCGTCACAGGAATCACCTGGTCTACCCGAACCTTCCTTTGGAAGGATGCTTTCTTTCAAGAGGCTGAATGTGATCATAGAAGTCACTGTGTCATGGGCGGGTGGTTTCCCGTCTTTCATGTTTGGGACACTATCCCTGCTTTGCTCCCAGACAGGTCTCGCTGCTTCTAGTGCCAGATACTGTTTCAGTCAGAACTCAATGTAAAAACAGGATTAATTCTAATTCTTTTTTTTTTTTTTTTTTTTTTTTTTTTTAAAGAGGAGAAGATTAAACACAGAGAATCAGAGGTTTACGTTAAGGAAAGCTGGAGGGATAGGTTTTAGTCGAGGTGCCAGAAATAACTTGTGCAGTCAAGAAAAGGTCCACGGGGCATGATGCACTGAGAAGGCCACTGAAATTGAGCGTGGCCACGGCCCTGAAATCAGGGGGCCGGTATCAAGAGGCTGACACCACGGCTGCCTCAGAGGCAACTCCCTCTCAAAACGAAAGAAACAGGAAGAAGGACAATTAACGAGGCAGACCATCTTCAAATTTCCATGATCTCGTTCACCGGAGAAAGCACCAAAAGGAAGAAGAAAATTATTTCAGCCTCATGTTCACCGTCCAAATCGCACTCAGGTGCATTTAGTCTGAGGAACCTGTTTTGGATCCAGGACCCGAGGTACAACGGAGAAATGCTGTCTCCAGCTTTCCCAAATCTCAATAAGAGACACGGTGCCACGTAGTTTGAACAGGCCATCCGCAGTATTCAGCGTGGCCCATCCGTGAGAACTGCCACATGTAGAGTTAGGTGCAATCAAACCCATTTATCTACTGTTAGTAAGAGTTGTAATCCTTGACTCAATTCTCATACCAGGTACTTATACATCCGACTTTACAAAACTCAACATGGATGATTCTGACCTCCTCAGACTGAAGTCTAGGACACTTACTTTCTTCTTTGGTTTAATATTCTTAAATCATGAAAAGAAAGGGCATCCAGCCTATGACTCAAGCGATTTTGATATTTAGTTTTACGTTTAATGGTGATGCATTTTTCTTTTCTAATAAAGCCTTGATATACCAAAGTCAATTAAACAGTAATTGTATATAACTCATGAACATATTTGTATTTCGGGCATGGCAAGAACAAGCTGATTTTTTAACAAAATGGTATGGAAGGTCCAGTCCCTCCGAGAAGACGGGCGGGGCGTGTCTTCTCAAAGATCCAGTCCATACGCCAGGGGAGAGGCGTATCTTCTCACTGAGGTGACTGAGTCAAACTGAGTGTGCTGACCAGATATCATAATCTTGTCAGCTAATAGAATGGCTAATTAAATATATTTGTTGATATTGTTGTAAGCATACCTTTTATGCTGTTGTTGTTATTAGTGGCTGCATTTTTAACTGAAGTAGAAAATCATAGGGAAAAAAATGAAAAATATAACTGTAGACTAATTGGCTTTGAAGCTTTGGGGGATTCATTTTATTGTGGAAGATTCAACTGAAAGGCAAATACTCATACACAGCATGAAAAGTATCGACCACCCGGAAACCACAGGAGAAAGTTCAATTGGGCTCGCAATGCTATCTGATTCAGAGGTGCATATACATAAACCAACTTTCATTATGTTTGTTTTATTTATACCTGTTTATCTCTCCTAGGCAAGCATTTACTCATTACTTCAAAAAGAATTCAATAAAAGGGAAAAAAAAGACTGAGATTAAAGAAAAAACTTTGTTGTTTTTTTTTTTTAAAGTATCTTTATTTTTATTTGATATCTTCTTTGGAGGTTTCCATTTTGTGGTCAATTATTTTGTTGCATTTAACATTTTAACATATGCTTGCAAACTTTTGTTCGTTAATACATTAGCCTTTGTAATTCTGGACTAAGAATATTTATTCCCCAACCTTTGATAGGAGAAGAATGTCCTCTATCAGGAAATAGAGAAAATAAGGTGGCCTATGAGAGTCAAGTTTTCAGTTACTACCTGTCCTTTTGTGTAGGAGAAGCTAACATGTAAGAACACTTTTCCAAGGCAAAGCCCTCTGACCGCTTTGAAGCAGCCAGCCTATATTGGAGCTTTGAATACCATTGGTGTCGGGGGGTGGGGGGAGCAACCTTCCCTTCTGATTGAGTAGATCTAGAAGATTCCATTTTCCAAATTTCTCTGAATGATGCAGATTAACCTTTGGAATAGATAACCTTAATAGCTACACGGTGCAAAATTTGAAACCTTATTTTACACGGTATTTTCTAACTTACTGAGAATACATGTTTCCAACGATATCACCACAGTCAGAATATGCCCTAACTACATACAGATAATACGACACATGCAAAATGTCACTGTAACAAACCAGAAGGGGCATCTGATTTTTGCTGCACTAGAATTTAGATCTGCAGAACACATAACTATCAATTTCACTTGTCAAATGATAGACCTAGAGGACCATGGTACTTGATTCTTGAAATTAGCAATGAAAAGAAATGCTTCAGTTAAGTTAGTGCAAAGATTACGTTGGGTTGCATGTTCGAGAAGATGATAATTATCCAGAAGAGGCACTCATGTAAGGCTTTCATAAACATAAAGGGTATGGGGGAGCAGGAGAAGGAATCACAGGCAATCATTGATCATCATGAAGTCCACATATCTCCAGGCACAGTCCATCAATGTCCCTCCTCAGTCACAGAAGACACACTGCATCTTTGGATACAAAGTGCCAAGATATGAGGTATCTGGGTGGCAGGGGAGTCCAAGCTCAAGTTTACCAGATGACTCTTACAGCCCCACATCACACAGGCAAAGCAGGTTGGATAACTGGTTAAATCAGGTGCATTGCCTGCTTTGCCAACCCTATGAACACACATAACCAAGCCCCCACCTCTACCATTTTTGAATTTTTACTTATCTTGTCTTGATTCACAATATATACGTGTTTCCAGATTCCTGATTCCTCATCTGACTACATTCTCAAAATCATTTATTCCCCTGACCGTTATCTCCTACCAACATTCACTATTGGCCTAGTGCAGCGATTTGGAAGAGAAAATAAGACTAAAGATGTAAAACTTTACCTACATATTTTCTGTTTGCAAGACTGTGTTTTATATTAGGATGTTTGGTGATACATTTGACGGTTTAAGTTGGTAGGATGGGAATATGGGGGTAAGGAATTTAAAATGGCTTATTTGAGAAGGAGGCAAGTGACCAAATTGCCTTATATGATATTTAGAGGTAGGGCATTCATTGTAAATGTATCACCCATACATGGAGAATAGCTTTTGCTTACATGGCATTCACGTTGACAAGATGCTATCCGCATTTCTTATTTTTACATTCACAATTGCTTTTGTTAGAAAACCTAAGCAGTCTTATTAGTAATATTAGAGCTCTTAACTTTAAATATAGCTAGTCTCTGCCACCATGTGCCACGAAGAACATGTGCAATTACACTTCATTGTAATGTCACTGAGGTCACCTGTGTTGGAACAAGATTTTCTTGTCACTGCAACGGCCCTCAACACTCCCCTACAGCATGGATGGCTGATTCCCATCTACTTGCCTGTCTTACAAAAGCTGATTTGACTGTGCCTGTTGACCCAGGATGTTTTTCGAGGTTACCAGAAAGAACATAATTGGCATTTTAAGTTTGTTTAATGTCCTGATGAAGTTCAGTATCTCCCGAGTGTTTTCTATAGAAATCAATTTTTGGAATAAAGACTTTCTTGGTTCATCAGGGAGCATATGACCAAAAAAACAATAGCAAAATCAACATTAATTGAGTATATACCATGTGTCAACTTCTAAACTATACAACTTACATCATTTGATCCTTGACAATTTTATGAGACAGTAACTGCTATTATTACCCTTTTATGGATGTGGAAACTAAAGCATAGAAGGGTTTAGTAATCTGCCCAAAGGCATACAATAGGAAAGGTGTGAGCTGGTATTTAAACAGATATATTAGGGGTACTTGGGTGGCTCAGTTGGTTAAGCCTCCGACTTCGGCTCAGGTCATGATCTTGTGGCTCACGAGTTGGAACCCCGCGGCAGGCTCAGTCCTGACAGCTCAGAGCCTGGACTCTGCTTCAGATTCTGTGTCTCCTTCTCTCTTTCTGCCACTTCCCACTCACACTCTGTCTCTCTCTCTCTCTCTCCCTCTCAAAAATAAACATTAAAAAATAAATAAACAAATTAGCGAGAAAGTCCCCGAGTCAACACAAGATGAAACAAAGCAAGAAAAGCCATGGTAACAATAATTTAAAAACTTTTTAAACTGTGGCTCTTTATACACATTTGTCCAAGGCATGGGCCTTAAGTGTTACATCCATTATTATGGTGTACGTTTTGGGAAATGACTCACGTGATTTGGTTAGACTCTTTACGCTGTCCTTCCAGACCCCAGGTAAGCTCCAAAGTTCTAGAGTTGCTTAGGAAACTTTGTATAAACAGGTCTGAAATTTGCCAAGGTAAGGGGGAAGGTTCAAGACATTTCATCACATTCCCTTTAGAAATCCACAAAGAGTTTGAGACAAGCCCCCAAATTTCCCACTCTGACTATGAGCATGTTGCAAAAAGGCAGGAGTATTTGTTTGTGTTGTTCTCTCCTTCATCCCTGGAAATTAGCATAATGCCTAGAACGTAGCAGCTGTTCAAAAAATGATGAATACATGTATTAAACAGCCACCACAGACCAACTGTACTATTTACCAGATTCGTTCTACACTCTGGAGTATAGAGGAGACCGGCAACGTAGAATGGGAAGTGATTTCAAACATCTGTCACACTGTCCCCTGTCCCACTTATTTCTCATTCTGATTGCTATTCCACAACACTTAGGAAAACTAAGATCCATGTTCTAGCCAACCAGAAGAGTTCCTTCATTTGGCATATGAGGTTTTCTATGAGGACAAGGCCAAGGTTTTCATTTACTAATTTAGATAGGGAATATTTTCTGAGGGCTTATTATGTGGAAGCCATTGGATACACAGGAACAAAGAAAATACCATATAACACTTATATAGGAATTACTATGCAACTTTTATAAGCGACATGTACACATATATGTCTTATATAGTATATATATAATAGACCTGACAGATCCATTTATATATATATATATATATATATATATATATATATATATATGATATATATACTTATTGAATCTTCAACAAATTTACATATGAGAAAATGAAGACTGAAAAGCTGGTAAGTGCCATAGCTTGGATCATGAACCGAACTAGCCATTCTTTTTTTTTTTTTTTTTTAATTTTTTTAACATTTGTTCGTTTTTTTGAGAGACAGAGTGAAACAGAGTGTGAGTGGGGGAGGGGCAGAGAGAGAGGAAGACACAGAATCGGAAGCAGCTCCAGGTTCCGAGCTGTCAGCACAGAGCCCGATGCAGGGTTTGAACTCACCGACTGCGAGATTTTGACCTGAGCCAAGTCAGATACTTAACCGACGGAGCCACCCAGCCGTCCGGCAAACTAGCCATTCTTTAGAAGGCATGTTATTAACCGGTAAGCTATGGTCCTCACTCCAACTTTAGCGGAAATGAAAGACACATAATCAATTACACAATGTTTATCAAAAATTACAAGTATGACAAGTGCCATGGAGGAAGAGCAGAGGGTGTTCACGAGAGGATGAAAGGGAGGGAGGGTCGGAGTAGGACTCTGAGAAAATGACATCCAAGCTGGTATCTGAAAGGAGAGCAGCGGTTGGCCAGGCTCAGCGCGAGGAAGGCATGCCAGCTAAGGGGAGGTCTGTGCAGATGCCAAGGCAGGGCAGGCATATTGTGTGCCGTGTCAAAAAGCGAGAGAAAAGCATTGTGCTGTGCACCGAGGAGCTGGGAGCAGGGCAGGGAAAAGGAAGGAGGAACATTCGGACCCAAGGTTGGGTCTTACAGACCATGCAAACATCTGCATACCGTTTTTATTCCACTAGGAAATCAGTGTGAGATTCTAGCAGGGATGTGACACGATCCTCTGTTTTATAGATATCACTCATTCAGCTTTTTGTACTTTTATAGCAATAAATAGCCATGATGATCAAAAGCACATTCTTTGACAAAATTATTTATTCCCTTTAACAGACGTTTTCTTCATTATTTCTGCATCACAGACAGCATGGGGGAAACGCTTTTGAAAACAGAAAACCTGTTTAAAACGGTTTTTGAACTAATATATATTTTAACATAAATAAACACAATATGTATAAAAAGCAAATTTATGAGATCTTTACATGGGACTGTGAAATGAAGAGATACTGTTCAGGGCGTCACTGTATGGGTGATAAGTTACCCAAGGTGACTTTTCCAAAGCCATCCAATGCTCACCGAAGGTTATGTGCATGTTAAACAACATTAGCACACTTAGATATTTAGACAGTACTTGTTATAAGGAGTCCCGATGCAGCGACACGCAAACTGTAAACTATTACAATTATTAATACACAATTCTACTACAGAATTAACAAACGGATTTACTATGTCACCCATATTTTAAATGTAGTGAATTAAAAGGCAACGATGCCAGCACTTCAGTGAAACTCAGTGAAAGGAATGCTTATACTGGCCTGCAGAATGAACTGCTAAGACTAACAGGTTTGCACAGATAATGCACGTTCTTGCCAAAACCACCGTCTAGAAAAAGAACATAGCTACCTCTAGGTTGCTCGGTGTTTGTCTCTCATTCATATAAAGAGGCTGTCTTTTCGCATCAGGAGTAAAAACCACGGCCTGTAACACCGGTTAAAAGCAGGCTCTGTGGCTCTCGAGAGAGAAGCAGGTGTCTCTTCCCGGCTGTGGGAGCCCGGCGGGGACTCAGCGCGCACATCCAGGGCAGGCTCACGGTCCGGCAGCGCCCCCTGGAGGGCGATGGCAAAATAGCAGCCTGCCCGGCAACCGGGGGAAAGCATGGTACCAGCTATCCTGACAGGCATTTCTCAGAAGCAGTGGGTAAGGCAAGGACAGACCGCAAGAATATGGAAGTGACAGGTTAGACAGCCAGAGAAATGGCATAATGCAGAGTCAATTAATGATCCTAGCAGCTTTCAAACGCTGAGAATTACAATTGGCAAAGGAGGGTGGCGCCTGGGAATTATTTCTTGGTAAGTCAGGGAAATCCTTCAAAGATTTGAATGTTCTTCCCTATCAGGCGTGCAAAAATATTTACATGGTGATTTAAAAAAAAAAAAAAAAAGCATCAATGCCGGTTTTTAAAAGGGCTGTGTTATTGAATCTGCCCCCTGCCCGGTTTGAAAATGCAGAGGAAAAGAACCCTACGAATACAGCCTAGAATATGTGCTAGTGATTCTATTGGTTAGGGCGAGAGGCTGTCCTGTTGGTTAATTTACCATTGATAAATTTTTGATACATTGATAAATTATCACTGGGCTCCCACCCAATTATACAGCAGATTGCTCATTCATATTTTAAGGTGGCCTAAAAATACATAATAGCCCAAAGATAAGCGGGAAATATTATTAGCCAGCTACCTGTTCTTTTTAATTATGCACAGGTGCAATTATTCTTTTAAATGGGGTTGGATAAGAGGCGCTCCTCGAGGACTGGAAATTCTGCAGAGGTAAATTAGGAGCGGTGGGGACAAGTGCAGTTTATCAATAAGAGGCATTAAAATGTAATTGGTATTTTCAGGCCGTGGCAAGGGTGTGTAAAGAGATGTCTTGCGCTCTCCCTTGTCCTGGGATTTCTGCAGGCTTTTGGCTCCCCGCCTTTCACCGTGTCAGGGCGGCTGGCTTTAGTGCACCGTGACAGCAGTATGATATGTCTTCTGGTGTTGGCTTGAAACCTCTTGCTGAAAGTGTGACTTAAGTCTAGTTTTCACAATAGATTCATGTACAAGCTATTAAAATAAAATAATACCAGAGCAAATTTGTCTTTTTTCACTCACCACCCGCGGCAGAAATCAAATCCACAGCTTTGAAAAGATTTTCACTTAAGTTGTTGCGTGACCCCAGGTAATATCGCAACCACTTAGTAGCTCTATGGACCGATGTTTTATGAAGCACGTACCTCACTCCACACCAGGCATGAGGCACTATGTTAATAAAACAGACACGGACTTTCTTCTTCGTGGACCCTAGAGGATGATTTATTAATCTTACAGCAGCAGCCATTGATGTGGCTAATTCGCTGCTTGTGTTTGAATAAAAGAGTGTAGGATGTTTAAGAAGGATTGGTTTTAGGTAGAAAGACACCCACGGTTTATTTCAGGCAATGGCAGAGTAAGGAGCCTATGGTGAGAACAAAGATCGAACCGTACAGGGTAGGGGAGGAGATGGTGTGGACCATAGTGCACCAGGCCCTGTGTTTAACACCGGCATAATTGTCTAACCGGATCCTCACACGGTGTGGGGACGGAGAGTTTTCACTTGAGGATGTCCACATTTGAGAATGCTCAGGGGATTTAACCTTGAGGAGCCATTAAATGCACAGCTCAAGATCATACAGCTGGTACGTGCAGATTTTCGTATTTCCTACCCTTTAACTAGAAACTAGAAAATGGGAGATTTTAACTTTTTTTATTTTTAAAATTTTTTCTCGTGTTTGTTTTTTTATTTTGAGGGAGAGAGAGCATGAGCAGGGGAGGGGCAGAGTGAGAGGGAGAGAGAGAGCTCAAAGTTCTCTCTCAAGCAGGCTCAAAGCTGTCAGCGCAGAGCCTGATGTGGGACTCAGACTCACCAACCATGAGATCATGACCTGAGCATATAAAAAAAAAATCTTTTTTTTTTTTTTTTTTTTTTTATAATTTAAAAAACGTCTGGGTGGCATTGGTTAAGCGTTTGATTCTTGACTTCAGCTCAGAAAATGGGTGATTTTTAATTTAAAATTTTTTATGTTTATTTATTTTGAGAGAGAGAGAGAGAGAGAGAGAGAGAGAGAGTCTGACTTTTGGTTTCAACTCAGAAAATGGAAGAGATTTTTAAAAGAAAGAGTTAAACTAACTAGGGCTCTGATACACACAAGCAGATATTATTAAAACCACAGAGATGCCCCGGACAGGCACCATAAGGGGACTGCAAAATTGTGACCCTCACCACTCTCCATATGCTTTGTTTTCTTGCTATTAGAAACCACCACCTTCCCCTGCTAATGCTGACTCCATACAGAAGGCTCCAGAATATTATGATGAGTAGGCGTGAACCTGAAAGGTTGAACTGTCTGTCAGGAGTAATCTCCAGGTTTTCAAAAAAAAAAAAAACCTCTTAAGCTGTGTGAACAGAAATCATTCAGTCAAGAGCAAGGCATCAGAAGTTCTTAGCGGGAGGCACCCAGGAGGTCAGAGATGAGGGTGGCCCCGTCCTCCATGCTTCTGCCTCCCCCAGCAGACCAACCACGCTCCCACGAAACCTAATGCCAAGTCACAACGCCTGCCTCATTCGCTTCACTGTGTCTCATCACGTGGGCATTTTACCATCTGACATCATCACATGAAGAAGGGTGAGGACAGTATAAGATACTTGGAGAGACGCAGCACATTCACATAGCTTTTATCATAGCATCTTATCGTAATCATTCTATTCTATTATTAATTATCGTTGTTCATCTCTCACCGTGCCTAATTTCTAAACTTAACCTTATCATAGGTATGCATGTATAGGAAAACACAGAGTATATACAGGTGTTGGTGCTACTTGCCCTTTTAGGCATCCACTGGGGGTCTTGGAACAGATCCTCGGCGGATAAGGAAAGGCCGCTGTATTGCAGCCTGTGGGCACTCGGCTAGGGAAGCTTATAACATGAAAACAAACAAAACAAAACAAAAAGGCTTTGCCTCCTTTCCTTCATAATGAAATGCTGACACAACCTTAATTATAGTGTTTTTGGACCACGGCTTCACCATATGCGGCCGAGGACCATAAATATGTTATGTATTGGTTCTTAGGGGGAAAAAAGGTAGAATATACTCTTTGTAAAAATCATATTTTTATGAGCCTGCTGAAGAGTAGCTGAATGTTGAATCAAATCACGAATTCTCCAGACCATCATAATCAGAGTAGGCAAAGTATATATTTGCTCAGGGAAACATCTGTTAAGAAATTTCTCCTGAGTCTCATCAGTAGCTGGCAAGCTTTACTGCTTTAACTATGTTTTCATTATTGGCCTGTCTGCAGAATAGTTTACGCTGGTTGTCCTTCTATCATTAATTCACTAGTAAAGAAATAACCTTGTTAATGGCCTGCCATGGCTGATAATGCTCACAACAGAATTTGAGTTAAAAAAGCCACTCACTGATTTGTATTTTATTCCACTGTACTCTCGAATTTTATATGCAGGCAAAGAGCTTTAAGAAGGATATAAATAGTAAGGTATGAAATGAGTATGAATCAACCAATGGTGTTTACATTTACAACTCAGCTACTTCCGGAGTATTCGAGAAGCTGGGTCTTTATAATGCTTTGTTCGCAGGGATCATGCCATCACTTCTAATACTTCTTGGTGAAATTACTGAAATTGGTTAAATTGTATGCATAAAGAAATCTGTTTTTAGTCCAAAAGAGGCACATTCTAGCAAAATATATTTTCATCAAATTATCAAGCCAGTTATAGGAAATAAAGCATTTTCTAAAGGAAAAAAAATGGAGAAGAACCGGAAAATCACCCTCTCTGACACATTTATCTCACAGATGTAGCCCACGTGTAATATAGCCAATGAAATACTATCTGAACAGACCCACAAATTTCTTGCATTATATTTTACGGTTGATTTGCAGGCAAATTAATTTTTTTAATTGTGATAAGAGTACTTAATATGAGATTTACCCTCGTCACAAATTATTTTTATTTTCTTCAAGTTGCTTTATTTTGAGAGAGTAGGAGGGAGAGAGAGAATTTCAAGCAGGCTCCATGCTGTCAGCACAGAGCCTGATGTGGGACTTGAACGCACGAACCATGAGATCATGACGTGAGGGGAAACCAGGAGTCAGATGTGCAACTGACTAAGCCACCCAGACGCCCCTAGATTTACCTGCTTCACAAATTTTTAAGTACCCAATACAGTATTGTTAACTGTAGGCACTACCCTGTAGGCCAGATCTCTAGAACTTATTCATTTTGTATAAATGAAACTTTTTCTAATTTTTTAAAAATGTTTTTATTTACTTTTTGAGACAGAGAGAGACAGAGCATGAGCAGGGGAGGGGGCAGAGAGAGAGGGGGACACAGAATCGGAAGCAGGATCCAGGCTCTGAGCTGTCAGCACAGAGCCGGACACGGGGCTCAAACTCACAGACTATGAGATCATGACCTGAGCTGAAGTTGGACGCTTAACCGACTGAGCCACCCAGGCGCCCCTTGTATAAATGAAACTTTATACTTGTTGAACCTCTCCAAATTTCTCCAACCCCCACACCTTTGGCAACTAGCATTGTAACCTCTGTGTCAATGACTCTGAGTATTTTAGCTGTCTCATATAAGTTGAATGATGCAGTATTTGTCCTTCTGTCACTGGCTTGTTTAATGTAGCATAATGGCCTCTAGTTCATCCATGTTGTTGCATATCGTAGGATTTCCTTCTTTAAGACTAAACCAATGGGGCGCCCGGGTGGCTCAGTCGGTTAAGACTAAATGATATTCCAGTGTATGTATATACCACATTGTCCTTATCCATTCATCCGTCAATGGCCATTTAGGTTGCTTCCCAGTCTTGGTTATTTTGAGTAATGCTGTGGTGACCGTGGTGGTGCAGATACCTCTTTGAGAACCTGATCTCGGTTTGGAGATACGGAGAAATTGGAACGCTTGCACACTATTGGTGGGAATGTAAAATAGTGCAGCTGCTTCGGAAACCGGTACGGGAGTGCCTCACAAAATTAAAAATAGATCCACCACAGGATACAGCATCCTGCCTCTGGGTATATAGCGAAGCAAATTATTTTTGATCTGGTACCTGCCAATACCAGATAAAAATACCATAGAATTGCTAATATAGAATAAGATCACAGCTTTCTGTAACCTTTTCTCTGCTCCAAATATTGATACAATTTGGTCAAAGACAAGCAGGAACAAGAATGAAAGTAATGTACCTCGGGCGTGCCGTATTAACCTGCGGTTGCTGATGCTACTATTAAGTTTCAGTAATTGTTTAGGTCATCAATCTCTGGCAAGAACCTTTCCGAGTGCTTGATGATATCGCATGCACCAAGCTGTGCCACATTAAAAAATAATGAATCTCTGTCCAGGTAAAGCTCTGCCCTTTGGCTATCATAATGTATCACCATTTGGTTTACAAATCGGTATTCACTCTGCTAAATAGGAAAAGGGTCCATGAGATTTTACCAACAGATGAAATGTTGGCGCTAGCTAATATCGGGACTTAGGGAGTTGGAAGTGCAAGTGGAAATCTGGAGAAAATGATCATAGTTGCCTGTAAAATAAATGACTTTGGTGAATTAAAGTCACTGCGATCTGCTAGTTAAATAATGAAGATTATTTATTTAAAAGAGCATGCACTCCACAGAAAAACTCAGTTAAAACTTGCACCCTTACCTAAGCATGACTACATCATCGTACATAATTTTGGTAATTTACAAATTTCAGAGGAACGTCTTTCTAATCTTTGCTGTTGGATTCATTAAGCTGTTAGCCACAGTGTGGTCTTGTTATTCTAATTGTGGACAAGAGGCTTTTATTTCTGATAGGCAATCTTCTCCCTGAACACACAACGGAAATGACCTCCTTTATCTCTTCTTCTGCTGATTGGTTCATAAGGCAGCTGGCTGTACGTCACTTCTATGTATCCTTCCTTATTAATCCAAGGCAGCATTTTATAAATATATTGAAGGAAATTTGTGCACTGCTTGCTACAATTCCTTTCATCTTATTTTATTTTTTTGACTTGAGTATTTTGTCCTGCATCTGCGTTTTGTATGATAGCTGTATTAATTCTGGCTCAATTATCATTTTTTTTTGTTCAACGAACATGGTAGAACCTCCATTTTTATCAGCAAATCTCTTCAAACATAGAGAAAAGTATGGAAACAATAAAATCACCACATAAGAAAACACTGCTGAACTTTATAAGATCTTTAACAATTTGATAGATTCAGATTTAAAAAAAAAAAAAAAAAAGATTAGATAAAGAACTATAGGGTTTCAGCTATTCTCCCCAGACTGCCTCTCTTCCTTCCATTCATATCCTACTCATTAAAATGTTTGTAAATTTCATGTACACACTTACATCCTATTACTGCCCAAGGATTTATGCATAAACACTATGTAATATTTTGTGTATTTTCAGTTATTACACAAAACACTCTGAGATTGTGAATATCATTATTTAGCTCGCCTTTATTTTTCAGTATTCCATTTTTGACTTTTCACCATGTGAACATATATATCCATGGTTCATTCGTTTTAAGGACTGTATATTATGCTATCGATGGAGTACATCACATTGAGCAGTTAGGCCTGTATCCACTTTTTCACTGTTATAAACATGAATGTCCCACCATATGTCTACTTGCCACACCGGCTAGGGTCTCTCTAGAAGAATATATACCTAACCATCCAATTGTTGTGCATATATACAGCTTCACTAGGATACTGCCATGTTGCCCTCCAGGGTGTTTGTATAACGACACTCTGGACAGCGTATAAAAAGTGGTCCATTTTTCCACAACCTTATCAATGGTTAACATCAAATATTTTCAACTTGTCAATCTGATGGATGTGACGCAATATTTTAGTATTGTTTTTCATTTCTCTACTTAGAAACAAGTTGGAGTATCTTTTCATATATTCGTTGGACATCAGTTTGTCATTGGATTACATATTCATATCCTTTTCTCACTTTTTTGGTTGGTTGACTATTTTCTTATAAGGAGCTCTTTATGTATTTTTATAACTAATTATTGTCAGTTACGTGAATTGCAAATAGTCTTTCATAGTAGCTGGTCTTTATTTTTTTTTTTTTTAATGTTTATTTATTTATTTTTTGTGTGAGAGAGATCCCAAGCAGGTTCTGTGCTGTCAGTGCAGAGTCCAACGTGGGGCTCACACTCATGAACCGTGAGATCATGACCTGACCCGAAATCAAGAGTTGGAGGTCTAACTGACTGAGCCACCCAAGCTCCCTGGTAACCATTCATGTATGGTCTCTATAGTTGAAGGGTGAGAAATTTGATGCATTCAAATTCATCAGTCTTCCCTTGTATGTTTTGAGCTTTTGAATCACGTTTAAGAAATCTTTTCCTACCTTGTAGCCATAAAGATATTCTATTATGTCTTCTTTCAAAAGCTTTGCAGATTAGGTCTTTCATTCACTTAGAATGGATTATAAGGTATATCTCTTATTTTAATTATGTATGACAAAATCTGTTCTCACAGTAACATTTGGTGAAGAACATCCTCTTCACTTAGTTTTAATGTTCCTTATGTCGCGCATCAAGTTTTTAAATATTCATGGGTCTGTTTTGTCCACTCAATTGTTCTTACTTTGTTTTTAAAATGAATTTTGTTTCATTGCTCTCCCTTGTATCAACTTTTATAATAAACCCACTAGAATTTTGCTTGGAATTGAGTTGAAATTAGTAATTCGTTTGAAAGAAATTATATTTTTATTATACTGTGGCTTCAACAATGAGCATGATTTATTTCCATTTACACAAGTCGTTATTTATATTATTCGGCATGGCATTATAATTTCTGTTAGGTTTATTCCTAGTTACTAGAGTTGCATGGAGATTTTGTTTGGCTTTGATATTTGGCCCAAACCAGATATTTAGTGTAGCTTCAACCTTGGTCTTTAGAACATTCAGTAGCTGTAAGCCAACTACAGTGTAATTTCTGGCATCCCTGAACTTGAGTGTGACCAAGAATTCTGTGATCTCAAAGGTTTCTTTCATATTTAAACAGAGTTACAACATCAGTAATACATTTAAGACATGTTATTTGGATTTACTGTGAATATCTGAATGTTCATTTACAAATATGTGTAAATATTCTAGATGTTATCTGGAGCAAAATTCTCCTTATGTTGTTTTTGTGGTGAAAATATGTTATTTTGAAATGAAAATATTTACCATTGCAAAAGTATAATGCTGTAGCAACTAAAAATAACTAAAATGTTAATATCATGAAAAGAACTATTATAAGCTTTCAAATAGTTAAATATGCAAAATAATAAAGCTGATGACTAGATTAGAATCTGAGAATGAAATTGGAACATTAACAGAGCGTATTTGAGTTACGTAAGAAAGACCATTCAATACTTTTTGAACCAACAAAGGCTTATACAATTTAAACAATATAATTCAGAATGGTAGAAACTATAATTCTAATCTTTGTGCAATTTGTTCAGTGTACAGCATCCAAAAACTTAAATGAAGGAAACTAAGAACTCTAACTTGTAGATGTTTAACTCCCTTTAAGGACGTTTTTTTTCTCCTTCAGCAACTGTCATAGAAATGAACGCCCTTTTAATGGCATAGGTGGCCCATGCGGTGACTGACAAACACCCTAACGGATGAAATTACGGAGATATAATCTCTCCTGCATTATGAAATTTAAAAAATACTTTTGACCACAAACCTTTCAAATAACAAAATTGTAGTAAAATTTGTATTTTTTTAATCAAATTTCAGATTTATGCTCGTATTCTAGAAGCTCGTCTGTGGTAGTCATATTTGGCTTTGTCTCCACTGTGGTTCTATACTGATTTTAACATTAGGGCACTTGATCTCTGACCAAAATGTGCATTTGATGCACCTTTGCAAGATGCTAGAAGTAGTATTTGATAGTACCTACTAGTGCTAGATGTGTTGAATGTAATGGTTAATATAATCTTATTTCTTTTAATTTTATTTCTAATTACCTATTATTAGGGTATTATTGAATATTATATTCATCTTTTATCTATGAAATTTGATGAGCTCATTCATTCAAAGAGTATGTAGATTCTTGATTTTTCAGTGTGAAAAACAATATTGCCTGCAATGAAAGACCGACTTGTCTCTTTCTTTTTAAGTTTTACATGCATGCTTTATTTTCCATATCCAGTTGGAGAGATGGCAACAGAGAACACCTTTCCCTTGTTCCTATCCCTGTGGGAATTTAAACGTCTTTGCCTATATAAATGATGATTTTTGAGATAATGCCTTTTATCGGCTTAGGCAGAATACTCTTACTTCTACATTGCTAAATTTTTGTTTGTTTTTGTCATGAACGAGTATTGATTTTGGTGAACGCTGTTTTAGTGTTTACTGAAGTAAAAAGATCTCTCCTTTAATCAGTTAATATAGTTTATTGAATTTACCTTTTTTTTTATGTTGAAACATCCTTAAAATTTAGGAAATAGCCTATTAGTTACCATATATATATATATATATATATATATATATATACTGACTGAATTCAATATAATAACAGTTTATTTAATTTACCTATTTTTTTTATGTTGAAACATCCTTAAAATTTAGGAAATAGCCTATTAGTTACCATATATATGTATATATATATATATATATATATATATATATATATATATACACTGACTGAATTCAATATAATAATATTTTAATTAGAATCTCTCTGTGTTCAAAAAGGAGCTTTGTCTAAGATGTTCCCTATTTTTGTATTGTCTTTGTCTACTTTGAATATCAAGTTAATATTGGCCTAATTGTTTTATTGTTTTGTGGAGGACCTTTAACTCATTTTTTTTTTAATTCTCTGAAACAATAGATATAGATCACAACTTATTTGTCTTTTGAAGGCTTGGGGAAAACTTCTTATAAAACTGTCTAGATTTTTTTGGTTATAGCTTTTATGGGGGACAAAGCACTATTTTTGATAGCCTTCACTGATAATGGTTATTACTCCTTCACCTTTTCAATTTCATACATAAAAAATGGTGATTTATATATTTACTAGAAAGTTATCACTGCTGTTTATGTTTTCCAATGTATTCCCATGACACTGTTCCTAGTATTGCCTTAGAATTAAAAAAAAATCTAATGTGTCTATAGTTACATTCCCTTTTATTGCTGATAATAATTTGGTCTCTCCTTCTGTAATAAGTATTGCTGGGAAAAAATTATTTATTTATTTTTGTCAAAAATCCCGATACTGGCTTTATTGATTGTCGTCACAGAATATGTTCTCTTTGACATCTGTTGAGAATTTTTGTGATACTATGAGATCAAACATTACATGTATACGTAAGAGGAATTTTTAAAAAACCATTCTCAGAGTTCCTTGGAAAAGTGGTTGGTTCCATGGCTGGGGCAGGGAAAATGAAAGATGATTCTGGGACTTTCTGTTATCAGAAAGTAAGAAAGTTCTTAAAAGAAGAGTAAGGGCCTGTTGAAAGGGCGAAGGAACAACTTGAAGAGGTCCCAATGACTCGAGGTATAACAATTTGGGAAACAACATAAATAATAAGAGTGACTAGATTTTAACCCTAGTAGAATAAAGAGATATCTGCAAGCCCACACTAACATAAACAAATAAATACACAGATGGGAAGAAGGAATGGTTCTCTCTTACCAAAAAAAAAAAAAAAAATCCAATAGTAAACGTGTGAGAGAGGGAAACATCTTGCCATTAGAATACTACAGTAAACATGATTGCAGGCAAGATTCACCAATGTGGGTTCAAAACACCAGGTAAAACTGTGGAGAAACAGGATACTTGCTTAGTTTCAAAGTATCTCCCTTAAGACACTTCATCAAAAAGGACGAAATTATAACTTGAGAGTGAAGAAGCCTGTCAGACACCAGCTGAATTGAAGTTAACGTCCGCAGTAATGAGACGTAAGGCATTATGTACTCCCTGATAAGATGTACTGAAAGGGGTGCAGCCTAGTTTGAATGGGCTAATTATGAGAAAACATCAGACAAACCCAAACCGAGAGATCTTCCATGAAGTCACGAACCGGTACTCTCCCAAAGTGTGATGTTCAGGAAAGACAATCAGAGGCTGAGACACCATCACAGACTGAGGACTAGGGAGAAATTAGGACTAAAGGTAGATTCCTGGATCGGACAGGAAACCTGGACATGAGTGGGAAAACTGGTGAAATCCAAATAGAATCTTTAATTGTGCTGTGCTGATGCTAAGTCCTTAGTTTTACTACTTATACTATGTTTAGGCAAGATGTTAACATAAAAGAAAGTTTTGTAAAGGCTATCTGGAACTCTTGGTGCTATTTCTACAATACTTCTGTTTCAAATTTGAAGATAAAAACTTCACAAAAGAATACATATTTTATGATTCTTGTATGCAGGATTTATGCATATGTACTAGAAAAGACTTATTTTTTAGCACAAATCTTTATTCAGTTCAGTTTCTGTTATAGTTGTATGAAAATCAGCCACTCTTACGCTGGGATTACCAGTTCTGTTAACAATTCTTTGTTTCTTTTTATGTATTCTGAGGTTGTGTGGTCAGGGGCATAGAAGCCCAGAGTTTTTCTCTTTCATGGAGGATTCTGTTTTCCTTTTATCCACATTAATGACATTTGCCTTTAATGTTATTTTGTCTAATTTTAATATTACTAGAACATCTTATGCTTAATCATTATTTGCACAGTGTACTTTTCCCATTCTTTGATTTTCACCTTTTCTGTTTTTTGATCTTTGTATACTTCTTGCAAGGAGATTACAGATAGACTAGAAAATACAGTCACAATTTTTATCTTTTCATGTAAAACTTTAACCCACTAATATTTATTATAATCACTGACATATCTTGGTCTTGTAAGAATCTTTTATTTTGTGTTTAATATCCATGGTAGTGTTCAAGATCTCTTCTCCCTTTCTTCTGAATGAACAGACTTCTTAGCTAGGCACATGGCTGACTGCAATAAATTATCACACATCCTAGCCATTCTGGAGGTAAGCGTGAGTATGTGGCTAAATTTTGGCCGGTGGGATATAATGTATATTAGCCTCCCAGAGTCTTCCTTAGAAGACAATGGGGGATGCCTTTTCCTCTTCTTTGTCCCTTCCATCATTATTGTGCCTGATATAAGGATGCTTCCTTAGACCATGAGGTTGAAGACCATCCCCCACCCAGGGATGGCAGACTGGTGAGTTGGAAAGTCTCTCAGGATAGCATTGAATTAACCATACCAGCTCTGGACTTCTTTAGACATTTACGTGATTAGCATAAGCACAAATCAGTATGTGTAGTGTGTGTGTGTGTGTGTGTGTGTGTGTGTGTGTGTGTGTTTCCTATAGCTGAATCTAGTCTTAACATACACACCATTTCTCCCATAATTTTTCTCCTTCTGTGACTTTTATTTGGGTTGATAATTTTCTACACTCCCTTCTTTTTTCTCTGTATGCATGGAGAAGACTATAGCTGTTATCCTTTCTTTAGCAAACATACTTCATTATATATTTTTAAATACAGTCAAAAGTTATTTCTATCTTCTCTGAAGCAAGATGCAGCCCATATTACAGTCAGACAGGCAATGAATTTCTGTGTTCCCATTTTTATCATTATCCAGACTCAGTGGTGACCAGCGAAACTCTCTGTTATGATAGAAATGTTCTGTATCTGAACAAATGTGGTAGCTATATACGGCTACTGAGCACTTGAAAGGTGTTTAGTATGACTGAAGAGATGAATTTTAAATTTTACCTAATTTAAATCTGTTTGACATTAAATTTTAATAGCCACAGTTAGCTAGGAGCTAAACTATAGGACTATGCATGTAGAGTTTTAATTTTTGTTGTATCTCTATCATTTAAACAAAGATGGACCAGGACATATCTAAGCTGTACTTCCTGTCTGGGAGTCCTGTCTCTCTCTTCTCCTATGATACTTTCAGGGTCTTCCTTAAATCCCATTATCATTCATTAATTACCCTCCCATCCTCACGGAGTCGCAAACTATTCTTTCTCAAATCATCCAATCTAAACCCTTTATTTGACAGATGGGAAGAAAAGTAAGAGGAAAATTAAAGTGAATTCATTTTATGTGGCATTTCATATTCTGTCCTGGTTACCACTGACTTTTAAAAAGTTATTTTCAACATACTTGTCTAATATGACTACATTAAATATTGCTTGTAATAACTGTTGATTAAGGATGAGAAATATTCTTTCTTGTATTGAGAATTTTTTTTTATAGTATGTTATTCTGCAAGTCTAATAGGCATGCTAAAATGTACCATAATTAATGGTGGTCATATGTAAATCTTCATTTGAGAATATTAAAATAGTAAAGTGAATGAACACCCTTCTCAACATAAGTTTAAATTGTTCTTATAAATACAAATGTTAGTAGATATCCTATAACTGCAGTTGCATTGTTTGAGTTTGATATGATAATCTGGCATAAAATACTGTTATATCCAATTTAGGAGGAAAAAAACCAGGCAAGATATATTCCAACTCTAAAGACTTAGTTTACCTTGTTCATTACTAGTCTCATTAAAATAATGAATAATATGACATAGACCTTAGGAACATGAGCAACAGTGAAACGACTGAAAAGTTACCATCTTTTTGTGGGAGGGTACGTAAAGGTTTATGTCTAAGCATCCTGAGATGCCGACAAAGAAACTTCTTTTGGGCAGGGGAAAGTGCTGCCTGGTAATTTTACATTTTTAAAAAAGTAAGAAGTAAGGTTTTTAAAAATTTAAATCTCATTAGACTAGAACAGAAATCGAGAGCTCTAAGAGACGTTAGAAATGATCAAATCCAATCCCTTTGCAAGTAATGACACTGAATTTTAAGGAAGTTAACTAACTTCCCTTAGAAAACACAGCGAATTAGCCAGCGTCAGAAGTACAACTGAGGTCCGCCGTTGCCTGTCAAGTACGTTTTCCACGGACCAGGCTGTGTCGCTAGATGTCATGTTCGTTGAGAATGTCGTTAAGGAATCTGAGACGGTACATGCACTACGAGATTTATTCTACAGGAAAGCTCAAGTGACCTTTTGCTTCCTTTGTAGGACAGAGTGGAGAGTGTCACTTCTCTGCATCGCCACTCCTATGGGCTGAATGAAATTCCTGCTGCCACTCATCCAAGATAAAAGGGGTATCATTAACGAAATGCCTCTACCTCAACATTTCCCGCTACTTCCTTCCCCCCCACCTTTCTGCGTTAATGTTAATAATCTTTTCTCTCCATCGTTTGGCAGTCATTATCAGCCAGCAGAGAATTTTTCCTCACGAGAGGGCTTTATTTGTTCACTGAGATTTCGTCAGCATCTACCACCGACCAGAAACCATGTAAAATAAAATGGAGTGATCCGTGACCTTTTTGTGGTAAAGGTAATGCTGATATATTCTTTTTTTAAAAAAAATGTTTATTTACTTATTTTGAGAGACAGAGAGAGAGAGAGAGAGAGAGAGAGAGAGAGAGAGAGAGAGAGTGTGTGTGTGTGTAAGCAGGGCAGGCCAGAGAGAGAGGGAGAGAGAATCCCAAGCAGGCTCCATGCTGTCAGGGCAGAGCCTGATGCAGGGCTCAATCTCCCAAACTGTGACATCATGATGTGAGCCGAAACCAAGAGTCGGACGCTCAACCCACTGAGTCACCCAGATACCGCTGGCATGTTCTCTATGTGTGCAGCAAACAGGATGTCTAGGGACACAGAGTAATAAATCGAACTAATCACAAAGATCTTGGGGCACCTGGGTGGCTCAGCCAGTGGAGTGTCCAACTTCGGCTCAGGTCATGATCTCACAGATCATGGGTTCAAGCCCCACGTCAGGGTCTGTGCTGACAGTTCAGAGCCTGGAGCCTGCTTTAGAGTCTGTGTCTCCCTCTCTCTCTGCCCCTCCCCTGCTATACTCTCTTTCTCTGTCTCTCAAAATATAAATAAATGTTAAAAAAAAAAGACACAAAGATCTTAAGTGAGAAAAGTATGGATTGGCTGGGCAGATGAAAGCCATTGATAACCTCCATGATTAAAGACTGAGGTAAAAGGAGGCATGACTTCTGATGAAGTTACAGGGCTGGTGCTGGGTGCTCAGCTAAGAGTCAAACCTGAACGTAGGAGGCACCTGATGGCTTCTGAGAGTAAAGTGGCCCGAGAATTGGATGTCTCCCTGCACATGAGGAACAGTTTAAATGGCAGGGACCAGTGAGTGACCTAAAAATGGATTTGGTCAGAGGAAGCCATTTGGAGTTAAGATCCCAGGGATGATAAGATGATTGATCAGTTTTCTCCAGGAGAACAGAACCAAGAAGGTATGCATCTGTAGACAGATGATAGATGATAGATGATAGATGATAGATAGATAACACTATGGACTGAATTGTGTCCCTCCCACATTTATAGGACCAAGCCCTAACCTCCAAGATGACGATACTTAGGGATAGGATTTGGGGAGGTAACTGGGTTTGTTTGTTTGTTTATTAATGTTTATTTTTGAGAAACAGAGAGACAGAGTGTGAGCAGGGGAGGGGCAGAGAGAGAGGGAGACACAGATGCTGAAGCAGCTCCAGGCTCTGAGCTGTTCAGCACAGGGCCCAACGCGCGGCTGAACCCACGGACTGTGAGATCATGACCTAGGCCAAAGTTGGATGCCTAACCAACTGAGCCACCTAGGCGCCCCGGTAACTGAGTTTAACTGAGGTCATGAGGGTAGGGTCTTCAAGATGGGATTAGTGCCTTGAAACAGAGGAGACAATAGACGGTTTGCTTCCTCTTCCCCTCTCATATGAGGGCAACTGGGAGTCTGGACTTTTCAGCCTCCAGAACCGTGAGAAATAAATTGCTGTTGTTTAAGCCATCCAGTCGAAGACATTTGGTTATGATAGTGAGAGCAGACTGAGTGAGTGAGACATTGAGAGAGAAAGTGATTGATTGATTAATTGATTGATTTAGGAACTGTACGATACTGTGAGGTCTTGCAAATCTGAATTATGCACAGCAGGCCAAACAGGCTGAAAACTACCACAAGGGTTGATGTCCCTGTCTTGAGTTTGAAGTCCAAAGGGTAAGGGGACAGGCTAGAAGCTCAAGCAGAACTGGATGCTGCAGTCTTGAGGCAGAAACCGGGGATGGAGTGTAGAAATGAAAACAACAATCTGCCTTCGCTCAGGTCATGATCTTGAGGTTATGCCTTGGGCTCTGGGCAGACAGCTGACAGTACGCATTCTGCTCGGGATTCTCTCTCTCCCTTGCTGCCCACCCTGCCCCCCACTTGTGCTTTTGCTCTCTCAAAATAAATAAAGAAACTAATAATAATAATAATGATAATAATAAAAACTACCTTTGGAATTGATGGCGAATGCCTGGAGACACCACCCTACTGGGTGATTCATCCAGAGAAGTCACCCACTTGGTGGTGACAGTAGGTGGGTGATTTAAGTATTATACCTTCCTCATTCTTACAATATATTCAGAATCTTCTTGAATTTCCTCTCTTTGATGGCCCAGGATGTAACATGAACAGTGCATACCTGATGGTATTTTCAATGTGTTTTCGGCTTAGTAACTCTGCTGTATTTTTTCCTTTGCCATCACAGTATTTAATATTGTCATATAACTTTTTCTTTGTGTCCCTTTCTTGAAAATACATTTACTATTGCCAATACCACTGTCATTTCACATTTACTGTGTGGTTAGGAAATATCATGGTATTACATGCTATTAGCATCACGTTCCCATTATCTACCTCTGATTTTTTTAAAAAAAGTTTTAATGTTTTTTTTAAATTTATTTTTGAAGGCGAAAGAGACAGAGCATGAGCAGAGGAGGGTCAGAGAGAAAGGGAGACACAGAATCCAAAGTAGGCTCCAGGTTTTGAGCTTTCAGCACAGAGCCCAACGTGGGGCTCGAACTCATGAACTGTGAGATCATGACCTGAGCCGAAGTCGGGCACTCAACCAACTGAGCCACCCCGGTGCCCCATCTTTGATTTTAAAGGGAATTAGCTTTATTATCTGTATTATAAAATCTGAAAAAACAAAAGCAATGTGCATAAGATTATGCAGAGGGAGCCCCTGCTTCGTATTTGCAAATCCACAGATACGGCATATGCATTTATCTGTAGCGCGAACATAATTAAGCTGGGCGGAAGCCATTCATTGTACCACGGTAATACTCATTCGACATTTAAACACAGAGAGACTCTTGGCCCCGATTCCAAGATGACAATAGCCTTCCTTGAGAAAAAATATACAAGTTAATCCAAAAGAAATATTGACGTAAAAAATTAAATCGGCAAATCTTATCCATAAAAAAATATAAAATTAAATTGTGTTCAGAGCAACAAAGAAACACAGTATTACTATTAAAATGCTGCCATTTACAAAAAATTTTAACGTTTATTTTATTTTTGAGAGAGACAGAGACAGAACGTAAGTAGGGAGGGGGAGAGACAGAGGGAGACAGAGAGTTGGAAACATGCTCCAGGCTCTGAGCTGTCAACATGGAGCCCAATGCAGGGCTCGAACTAGGGAACAGCGAGATCGTGACCTAGGCTAAAGTCCAACACTTAACCAACTGAGCCACTCAGGTGTCCCAAAATGCTGCCACTATTATACTGTATATATGTTTTAAGAAAATGTAGCAATTCAACCAATCAACCGTACCTTCCCATCAGCTCTACCGATGAAAGAATCCAGTCAAGCTTTGTACATTTTCACTTTATAGATTATTTTATAAATACTGGTTTAAACGTTCATGAAACCAGAGGATTTTTTTTTAAACATACCTACTGGATAGTACACTAACATTTGTACTCAAAGGAAAATAGGGTCAGTATACTTTATGCAACTCCAGTCTGTAAAGGGAAAAAACAACCGTTCACGGATTGTTTGCTTGCAAATGGACTTTACAGGGTATCAGCTAGGAATTCCGTACACGTCTCGCTCTCTGCCTGTTTAACCTCCACCTTCTGGGGCTCCAGTACATGAAGTCAAAGAAATGCAGGTACCACCCAGCAGAAGCACCTTTGGAACCTTTTTCAATGCCCGCTGCCCCCAATTCTTTGGATTACATTAAGTATATTGCTTGCATCTATGCAGAGCACTTTAAAGAAATTACACTCCTCTCCCACTTGATACACTTTTAGAGCGCTATAATGAATTAGTCCTCTGGTACTTCAAATGTATCTAGAAAGTTTTATATGCTGTATTTATGGCAGATCTTCCTGGGCATTGAAAAAGTATATCCAAGTAACTTTAAAACCTTCCTTCGAAATTCTCTTGTATCCATCAAGTAAATGACTAAATTAGCAGATAAATACATTACTCACACCGCTGCCTCTGTGCCTATATCACTAGAAGCAAATGGGCAGACATGACTAATTCATGCCCTGAGATGTCTGATCGGCCAATAATAGAGATAACGGATAATGTGACTCTAAATTCAAATTCACCTCAATTGCTTCCCGGTGGCACGGTTTTCCTTTTATATTTATAAAGCCTATTTGTGATAGATAAAGCAATTGGAGATGGGGATGTATCTCCAGGAAACATTAGAAAGTTGCCTTCGTTTTCTTTTCATGGACGACTTAGCATTTTGAAAGCATTTGCCTGCTTTTCCTCTGTGTCCCTTGTCAACATTTGGAGACAGCCAGGGTGCACTGCCATTTCTTTTACTTAATAAGTGTACTTCTGAGTATTTCAGCATTTTCTCATCAAGCAAGTGTAAATGTTAACAGCAGCTCGGCTGCCGAGCGGCAATGAGTTGCAGGATTTATCTGGATGGAAATATCAAAGAGTGCGTAATGGCTGTTGATATTTCCCCTAATGTTTTCCTTAAGAAAATATTAAAAGTTAGAGGCACAAGTTGTAACATTTGATTTCCTTATGTGTCAAAGTTATTCTTTGGGCGATAATTACCACATTTATTTGCACTTCCCATTTGCAGCATGTCTTTCTTTAGTGACACAAAGTGCCAACTGCTCCCTCCGAGTTTAAAAATTAACTTCTAGTTTCGTATTCTTGAGATGAGGGTTCTTTAAAAGGTTTTGTAATATTTATTCAAATTATAAATAGATTGAGATCTATTGACTCCGAATTGACCAAATCAATTTCCGTCTTCTAACTCGTGCCACGGTATAATTATCCCTCATTTCATTTTCATTGTGTTCTTATTTTTGTGCACATGGCCATCAAAGATCACTTACGGATCCGTCTTGTTAATAGTAACGTTGCGTGAAGAGCTATCCACCGAGTGACTTCGAAAGAGAGCCATAATTTAGGTTAGGAAGAAGGAAATTGCACAGTGCCCTAATGTCGCGGGAGGTAACTTAGCGGTAATCATTGAGTATAGCCGACAGGCATTAATTCGGTATTGTTCATGTAGCAATCAGAACTATTAAAAATGTAAGTGACAAAACTCCACGCAAATCGCCTTAAGCATACATTGGAAAAGGGATGTTTCACAGGCTGAGAAAGTCGGGAGGACGAGAGACATCAGGTGTGGCTGGACCATATCAGGCGAGGTCTGTACACTGCCTATTGCCATTTCTAAGTCCTGCCTCGTCCCTCTGGCTTGATTATCAGGCTGTAATCATCGCCCCCCGAGAGCATCAGACTCCCATCACTCTTGCTGCTAGTGCTTGCCTTTGAAACTAGCACATCTCTTTCCTCCCCATTAGGAAAACCCTTAGCTTGATCTTCATTGGCCTGGGTTAGGAGATAAA
Source organism: Panthera pardus (assembly GCF_024362965.1). NCBI lineage: Eukaryota > Metazoa > Chordata > Mammalia > Carnivora > Felidae > Panthera > Panthera pardus. The sequence continues at coordinate 9,095,806 of NW_026526688.1, read as the reverse complement.
CTCAATCTTGAATTGATCTCTAGGGACGGGGCTGTGTGGTTAAGTCAAACCTAGGTCAGATGCCCTTACCTGATGCTATGGGTTGGATAAGACTTACCTAAACCACGTGCACCCAGTGGGGACAAAAGCCTAAATTAGCACCGGATATTATGTGATGCCTGACATCTGAAACCAGATGGGCCTCGAAGAGCTGAACCACAAGATCCCGCCTGGTGCTGCCCTGCCGGTAAGGCCTCAAACAATGCTTCTTGTCAGGGGGACCAGGTACAGTTCCTGCTAATCTCCCAGTGGGGGCCTGCCAGCCTGTTTTTATTTAATTTATTCAAACGAGCTAATCACATCCTCCTGCAAGAAATGAAAGGGCACTCCACCCTCTTTTTTTTTTAATGTTTATTTGCTTTTTTGGGGGGGCAGGAAGGGACAGAGAGGGAGACAAAGAATCCCAAGCAGGCTCCCTGCTGTCAGCACAGAGCCCGACACGGGGCCGGAACCCGTGAACCACGGGATCATGACCTGAGCTGAAGTCGGTCGCCCAACCGACTGAGCCACCCAGGTGCTCCTGCACTCTACCCTCTTGATATGACAAAGCCTGCCTCCTACTGTCCCTGGTTCTTCACTCTCTTCTCCGTGCAACCTCCACGTGGCCTTGTGTGGCCTGCCGTGTCCTCTTCCAGATGACGGCAGATATGTGATCAAAAAATGCCAAGCTCCTCTGTCCGGTGTCACATCTCATGTCTCCAGCCATCCCCATAACCCGAGGGTGGGAATCCTTCCTCACCGATGGGGGTGAATGAGAGGTGGTTAAAGCAGAGGTGCACTTCTGAACATTAGGGGTGAAATCCACATAAGGATGGATGAATGCGGGGTGAGTCCATACATCACTAAAGTTAACAAGTTCATTTCAGTTTAAATCCACAATTTAATTCAAGGAATATTCTCTGCATCTTTAGAATTCTTGGTAGGAAGAGAGAACAAAATGAATAAATTTTCCTAGAGAATTTGGGTATACTTGGGAGTCATATCATTTCAGCTTAGAACCCCTTACCTGGTGCAGGAGGTCAGGATTATAGGGTAAGGAGAACAAGGACTGATTTTTCTAGCTGAGGAAGCACTGTGTGGTTTTCTTTTTTTGGAAATCTACTCTACTCATTAGCATTTTTAAGGCTCTGATAAGTCCTGTAGTAAAAATAATCATATTTTATATCAAGACTTTCTCAGGCATATTTGACAGAGAAGGCATTTTTCATATCATCTATTAATATTTAATGGAATAGTTTAATAGGATTTAAGACTTTTAGGGAATGCTGAAATATTCTTCAACTATGACAAGTTATATTTTGTAGAGTTTGTTTAGAATACCGTGGGTGTACCTTAAATCTTAATAATACTACAGGATGTAGCCATTACAAGTGGATATGGTAAAACATCTGAGATCCATTTCTGTGATCCTGTCCTTCAGAGAAGGAAGATTACATGTAGACATCTTGAATTAAGTCAACTATCTGAGTTAGACTTTTTCATTCATTTCTCTAGATTAAATCATTTAAAGGGCATTTCTTCCTTACCATAATTTTGGAATGTAAATCCAATTCTTATAAAACCAGAAAAATTATCAAGAGCATTGTGTCTGCTTTTAAAATAAACCCTAGGGGAGAAATAAGATTAAGTTGAAGCTTCCTGACCTAAAATACCAACATATTTTAAAAGACAAATATTTCCACTACCGATTTTTTTTTTTTTTTGAGAAAACTATGAAAAAACACCCACTTCTAATATTTGTCTTCTGCGGTCTTTACCACATATCCTTCTGGAAGAGTATATTGAAAAATAACATATGAAGCAAGCTGTGATAAATGGTTCATATGAATTTTCTTCACATTTCTTATTACACAACAAAGAATCAGTCGTGCCAGGAACAACAACAACAACCCACAACCCATGAGTAAGTAGTTCAGATTTGTCATGATTTTAAGTATATTTCAACTTTTTTTTTTTTTTAGAGTGGGCCAACTGATGACTATGTCAATACTTATATTATCTTTGTTTTCTTTAATATGCACTATGTAATTAGCAGAATTTGGGGGGTATCTTTTCCAGGAAGAATATGACTGGTTGGCTTGATGGGGATAGTTTTACTTCCGACAATAAAGGCAATCATGATGGGGAAATAGGGAACCAATGTAATTATTGTTATTTTGAAACAGTTACGTTAAAATGAGTAAAGGGGGGAAGGAGTCTATTTTTAAGTCTTGTAAAAGACATAATCACAAGCATTTTGATGATTTAAAAGTAAAATATCTTAGATGGAACGGAGATTAATTGTATTCATTAGCATAGAATTCTAACAGAGGGGCAACATATGGGGACCTGGGGGATGTTTCATCTTTGAGACTGAAGTCTTCCAAATTGTTAAAATTTCATAACGTTCTGCTGGGTCCAGAAAATTTATTTTTCACACCTATTCCATTATTTTATTTTATTATATTTTATTTTATTTTGTTATATATTATATTATTATATTTATTATATTTTACATTATTTTATTTTATTTTGTTTTGTTTTATTTTATTTTATCTTGTATTTAAAAAAATGTTTATTTATTTTTGAGAGAGCACATGGAGGAGGGGCAGAGAGAGAGGGAGACAGGGAATCTGAAGCAGGCTCAGTTTGTGAGTCCGGGCCCCATGTCAGTGCAGAGCCCAAGGAGGAGCCTGAACTCACAAAGTGTGAGACCATGACCTGAGCCGAAATCAAGAGTCGGATGCTTAATCGACTGGGCGACCCAGACACCGCTAATATTTTTTAAATCAAACATGTTTGAATCTTCTCCGCTTCTACACTGACAATATAGAAGTAAGTAAGCTATGGTTACAGATCAAGGGGCATATTTAAAAATTCCCATGATTTTACTTCTCTCCTAGACAGTTATTTTTGAGTTTATATACATGATACAAAATAAAATCCTCTTGAAATATAGGTGGATGACCAACTCTGTATTGATAATTTCGCACCACTGGGAAGAGTGTGGTGTGTGTGTGTGTGTGTGTGTGTGTGTGTGTGTGTGAAGTCCCTAATCCTTGACAAGGAAAGCACGGGTGTTCAGGTATAGGTCGCCACACTTCTTAGTACTCCACAGTTGTAAACACGTGACGATCTGTGTCTTGTCACCGTCCAGCTCTTCCTTGAGACTCTTAAGCGCTGTAAAAGCAATCATACTGGAGTGCTAGCAAATTCTCTCATCATGTACCCAAATACATACATATACATCTTTCTTATTGCTGCTGTAACAAATTGCCACAAATGCGCGCATTTCCAGTTTTATAGGTTGGAAGTCTCACTGGGCTGAGATTAACGTGTTAGCCAGGCTGTGTTCTTTCCGGAGGCTCTCAGGGAGAATTCACTTACTTCCTTGCTTCTCGCGCTCAGAGAAGCCGCTCGCCTCTCTTTGTTCCAGGCTCCTTCTTCAACTTCGAACCGCACAGCTGTGCCTTCCACTCCCTTTCTCCGACTCTGACACTCTCGCCTTCCTCTCGAAAGAATGCTCACGATCACATTGGGCCTGCCCAGATAATCCAGGGTAACCCCCCCATCTCAAGATCCTCACCTTAATCACATCTGCAAAGTCCCTTTTGTTGAATCTAATAACATACTCACAGGAGATTACGGCACGGACATCTTTGGGGGACATTATCCTATCTCACTCACACATACACACACGTGTGTATATATATTTATATATAATGGTATGATTCTCAGTGTACAAATTTAGGATTAAAGGAAATAGAATGTTACCGATTTTTTTTATAACTCAGGCTGTCTTTTGATCACTGATTTTCTCAGGATCTCCAAAACAATGGCAGTCACGTCAGGGCTGTGGCCATAACATGTCAAAGCCCAGGGTGGGAACGCGTGAGGGGCACCCAAGAGGGTCCCAGCTCTTCAGTTCGCCCGGGTTGGCCGCCGAGATGCCCCTCATTCCTATTGGAGAAGGCACATGGCTGAGAAGCAAGAGGTTATCTAATTCCTATGTCACACGTAATCATCCATCCATTCACGCAATAAATATTCATTGAGTGCATTTGTGTGTGGGTCCCTGTACCCTTGGAATAGAAGACATGAATAAGGCATCACCCCTTATGCCAAAGAAACTACTGTCTAACAGTGTAGTATACTCCAATAATGACAGTGACAGAAATGCATACTAGGTATTACGAGAGTACTGAGAGCAGGGTTGTAATCTGGTTTGGGAGTGGTGTAAAATGTGATTAGCAGAGGCTCTCAGAGTTGCTGACAGGTAAATTGAGGACTTCAAAAATGAGAAAGAGTTAGCTAGGAGTATATAGGTACTGTGAGAGCCAAACCTCAGCGTTCCTGGAGGACTAGAGATATATTTTCAATTCAACTCAACAAATAACTCCTGAACTGTGACGCGTGCTAGGAGAAGGGATGACCTCCGAGAATGTTTAATACCGACACTTCCCCTTGTTAAGGGGATTAGGGAGAGCTTCTCTGAGGAAGCTACAGGCATTAAACAAGTAATTACAAGTGTGGTGAGTGTTATGCAGCACTGCTATGGTAATGCAGGGGGAAATAACTTCACCTAGTCAAGAGGGTCAGGGACTGCCACACTAAGAAACTGACGTGTAAATTGAGACCTGAGGGATAAAGAGCATTTAACAAAGGAAAGGAGGAAGGGGCCAGGGAAGCAATGGAATATTCTATGTGGCAGGAGTGCAGGCGGGGAGAAGGGGGGAGACTGAGTGCAATGCTTTAGGAACCAGGTTAAATTGAGACCTGAGGGATAAAGAGCACTTAACAAAGGAGGAAGGGGCCAGGGAAGCAATGGAATATTCTATGCGGCAGGAGTGCAGGCGGGGAGAAGGGGGGGAGACTGAGTGCAACACCTTAGGGACCAGGTTAAGAGTTTCACCTTTATCCTAGGTATGTTGAGGAACTTCTGCTAAATTTTAACTTCGGGAATGACGTGGTCAGATTCGTATCTTTAAAAGATCCTTCTGGCCATAGAAGGGGGAGATTAGATGAGAGGTGGGGAATGGGAGAAGAGTGAAGAAGCCGTTTCAGCATCCAGACAAGATTCTGGCTTGGGGTGGATGGTGTCAGTGGGTGTGGAGTGAAGGCATTTTGTTCAAGAAATATTTAGGAGGTAAACTATTGACGAAGTTCTTTTGCTGAAGGCACCATGCTCTATTCCGGAGCGACTGTGATGAATGACGTACTGCCTGGTGTGCAGGTGCTAAATAGTCTTCATTTGGTTCATATTCGGGACACAGAGGGGCAGGTGTCAAAGACAGGGGCCAAATCAAGGAAGTTTTACACACCGTATGTCATAAAGCAAGGGTCTCGAGTAAGGATACTCTGATGTGCTGGCATTTGCATTTTGTCATTTAGTGCCTGTTTGGGAGATGAATTTGAAGGTGACAAGATTCTAGGTAAGAAATGGAAGTAACAAGACCCTTGCAGTAGTTCAGTTACGCGATGATGGGGCCTGAACCAGTAGAACATTCAGGAATCCGGCCAAAAAAATTCATAAGTAAGAAATAGTTGGAAGGCAAACTTAGAACTGATGATTGAAGAGGTAGCGAGAGAAAATGACAAGAGTCAAATCTGACTCCCTGAGAATGACAATATCGTTTCTAATATCAAGGACTGAGAATGACACATGTGAACCCAGGCACAAACCAAGCGCCCCAAGACTACGTACCGATGACTGACCAGTAGTTACCTCCTGGACTGTCCCACCAACTCAGATCCCAGGACAATCCTGCTCTGCCTTATACCTGGTTTCTCCACACGATGAGCCCAAGTTTTTCTTTTTACTTAAATCCCTGATGATAATGGATTCACCAACCATTTTTGTTTTCTGACGCTTTAATATAAAGCAGGGTGTGGGGAAAACTCGGGAAGGCAGTGCCTTGCGAGAAAATTTGGCTTTGGCCTATGCGTTTGTTTTTGATGGTCAGGGTACTGTCATGTGTCCGAGCAAGGAAAAACAGCTCCTAAATAGCTGTTTGTTTTTATAGGAAGAGCTCTCAGACAAACTGCTACCGATCACATTACAATGAAAACCGCACAAACACCCTTCCCACGGCACCATTATTCTCGTATGGTCACCTCCCAGGCGAAGTGACATTCTGGGTAAAAAGAAAGAAATGCATGAAACACACGCTCTAGAGACCAACGGCAAATAATTACAAAAGAGGTTCCAAAGCCCCAGCTCCCGGCCGTGTCATGCAGTTCTGTCCTCTGGGGTTTCCAACGCTTGGATGGTTACTGCTGAATGCATTCTGTCACACACCTTGTGACACATCAAACCTTGAGGTCACAATTTTTGCCTTTATTTTATAAAAGACGTAACTTTAATTTCATAATCATGCAATAGGTATTGTCAGTATCCACTCTGAGAAAAAAACTGAAGATAGAAGAGTTCAGGGATAAAAGAGAGATGCACCTGTCTGGGGTGTGTTATCTTCTTGTTTCTGCCCTGTCCCGTCCAAATCATAGACACGTATTTTAGCTCTCGTTCCCTCCCGGCAGAACTGTTACAAAGCTCGACTTGCTGTTCTTTCTATGTGTTGTGTTGGCTTCAATTTCAAATGTGACTAATTTGTAGAAGGAATTCTTCCTTTTTAAAGGAAGAATTAAAAAACGCATACATGTTTGTCATAAATGGATAGGAGAGAATTATGACCCAGACATAGTTTACATAGACTTCTGCTGTTGTTATTGTTGCTGTTGTTGTTTTATTTTAGGGAAAGAAACAGCTATTTAGGGGAGAGGGGCAGAGGAAGAGAGAGAGAGAGAGAGAGAAAGAATCTTAAGCAGGCTTCACGCTCAGGGCAGAGCCCATGGATGCTTAACCGACTAAGCCACCCAGGCGAAAGTCTGGCTTATTATCTGGTAATGACTTTATAATATAATCAAATCAAATCAAATCAGAGCCACAGGTCAAAGTCTCTCCCTTTCAGACAAAAACTTTCAGGCCATCCGTTGCCACCGAGTTTGTCATGCGTGAGGAGAGAATCAGGTCCTCAGACTTGATAAACACTTCTGTCCAATCACATGTTTGTGTTTCCCTAGCCACTGAGGACAGGGGATTGCAGAAAAAAAAGCTGGACAAGGGTAGAAAGGAAGGCCAAAGACTTTCATATGTAGAGTAGTCTGACAAAATGTGATGAGACAAACAGAATTTTAGAAGGCATATCTAATGAATAACACCTTGTGATTCAATCACAAACAAAATACTTTATCTCTTTTCTTTCTTGTTAGTCTCAGGACAGGGCTTAATTAATCATGTGCTTAGTGCTCCAGAAAGGCCCTTAGGAAAAGGTTTTTATTCGTACAGAACGGTACAAAACGGGACTGCCAGAGACAAATAAAACGGTTATAATGACCTAGAGCTTCCAAGTTCCAGCTTGACGTTCAAACTTACTTTTCCTTCAGCAATTACTGATGTGGGTGAACTGCTGAGCACCATGCTCGAGTTAGCTGTAGAATTCCCTTTTGAACCACGTGGGATAAAAGAGAAACAAAACTTACACAACATTGTGAGAGAACCCAACCCCGTAAACTCTGAAACGCCAGTGTCCGTTTTCTGTAAATATGAAATTTACATTTAGAATTTCTTCTTCCGAAACCGAACTCTGTATTAGAATTGATCTACTCACAAAGGCTCATTTTACAGATAACAGACCCAAGGCCAAAGATGTTGGATGACTTGGCCAGAGGCACGGAGCGAATTAGCACTGAGTTAGAGATTCTGGGGTTGGGTGGGGAAGGACGGTGGATCATCCTTACAACTGATCAAATAAAAGCTGAGCAAAATATATGCTCGTCAGATTGACTCTCAGTTCTTCATAGAACATACATTTTATAAATTATAAGCAAAGGAAACAGTCAAGAGTGTAGCATATTTCCATAGACTGTTAAAAGTCTGGGTGGCTCCTGGGCGTCTGGATGGCGCAGTCCATTAGGCGACCGACTCTTGACTTCGGCTCAGGTCATGCTGTGAAAATGCACAAGCCCCTCGCTGGGCTCTGCACACACGGTGTGGAGCCCGCCTGGGATTCTCTCTCTCTGCCCCTCCCCCGCTTGCGTGCATACATGCGTGCTCTCTCTCTCTCAAACTAAAGAAATAAACTTAAAAAAAAAACTCTATGGAAAAACACTATCCCCGTTAAATTAAAAATTAAAATTTCCTATTTAAAAGTCACTTTCAATTAGATCACCAAACTCAAGTGAACTTGCAATGCTTTTAAAAGGTTCACACAAGTTCAGTACGTTAACCAGAAACCATGTGACTGTTATTTCAAGCTTTGGCAGAAACTGCTAGAAAAAAAGTCCCTCAATAGTCAGAAATGACCCCGTTCACTCACTTCATCAGAGATTAAAATGGTGGGAATATTGGGGAATTAACATCTGGCTTAGTATGCTTATAACTTCTCCAGGCTGGCCATCCCCACTAGGTACTGCATATCTTAGAAGCTAGCTCTTCTAAGATTTTCTAGTTCAGTGGGTTAGGAATGTTCAGATCACTTTTGGCTAAGTACTCATGTTAATTTCTTCCTTCCCTCATATTTTATGGACTGGAAATCCCCTCTTTTCATTTTATGAATTTGAAACAAATGTCAGGATTTTAATATATATATATTTACTTTTATCTATTTATAATAATATAGAATATATTCTATATAACATAAATAATATAAATACAAAAATATAATATGTATATTTATTTTAGCTATTTATTTTTGAGAGAGACAGAGAGAGACAGAGAGAGAATGAACGGGGGAAGAGAGACAGAATCCCAAGCAGGCCCCCTGCCCAGCACAGAGTCCGAAGCAGGGCTCGACCATGAGATCATGACCTGGGTCGAAATCAAGAGTCAGAGGCTTAACAGATTGAGCTACTCAGATGCCCCCAGAATTTTAGATTTAAAAAGATATTATCCAGCGTGGTTAGCTGTATGCAGCAGAGATTACCTAAAAGAAAGCTAATGTTGCCATGAGTAGAACAGGATATAGTTATTTCACGTTAAACTTTGCTCTCTTTTTTTCTATCTATGGTTACATGCTGTCTTCTGCAGTGAGGAGAACCGGGTATTTCTAAGCCTCGAATGCCTCATTAATGAGTGATGTGTTTGTGTTGAAACACAAGACTGAAGTCATAGGCTGCATCTATGGAAACCTGCACATACATACATAGGACAAAGCCCCAAATCACGCAGTTATGAAACGCAAAACCAAGTCTGCAGAGGGGGCCCTGGGAGCATCTGGGACGTACTCCTCTGCTGTATTATTGTAGTTCAGCATGGCACCCTCGACCACTGCACTGAATTTATGACTCCCAGGAAGGGCCCCATTGCTCAGATGGGTTGAGTTACAGTCACAGGGTACCTGACATCAGAGAGACCTCTCACCAATTTAGCCGAGTGGGTTAGCATATGGTGATCATGAACTCAAGGCTGTGATCATTCCCTGCTTCTTAAAGACAAAAACTGACGTGGAGGCCTTCCCCCGTCCTGGATGCCCGCTGCTCCTCGGTAGTCATCACGGTACAAGGTGACACACAAGCCACGCATCTCTGCCACAGAACAGACTAGAGCTCAAAGATTCAAGGTCTATCATGTAGCCTCATGGTCAAGGGCATTGGCTTAGGGCCTCATCAGCTTGCGATAAAATCACAGCCCAGCTTCTTGTTGGCTGTGTAACCTTGTGGAAGTGATGCGGCTGTTTGAGGAGGTCAGATCGGGTATTTAACTCATCAGCTTGCTGGGAGACTTAATGTGCTTGGCAAATAAGATTCAATAAACATCAGCTATCTTTATTAATTATTTCACTTTTGTATACACATGGATGGTTTCATGTCTACTGCTCTAGTAAAATGGTCAACATTTATTCTTCTGTTGAGATTATTCCAGAAGCACTTCAGCTGTCGGCCTCCATATACAATTTGCATTATTCAAGGCATTGCTAAATCACTTTTGAAAAGCTCTTCATTTATTTTCTCCACAGTACTTAATAAAATTGATTTTCATCATGATAAATTCTCTTTCTATAGATTGGCTGTTAATGCCAAACCGGTGACAAGCATCCTCTTAAAAATATTCTTTTTGTTTTGAAATAATTTTAAACTTACAGAAAAATTGAAAATGGTGCAGAGTTCTCACATAACCCTCACTCAGCTTCTGATGTTCACAACTTACATAATCATAGCACGATTAGTAGAATGTTACAAGTCCCGCCCACCCCCTCAAGTGTTCTTTTTCTGCCCTAGCCTTTACTCTGGGATCCTTCATTGCATTCATTTGTCTTATCTCCTGTTCTCCCTCCATTGGTGACAGTTCTTTGTTCTTTCCTTGTCCTTCATGCCTTTGGCACTTTTGATAAGAACACATCAGTTATTTATTTTTTTATTTTAAATTCCATATAATTAACATACAGTGTAATATTAGTTTCAGGTGTACAATACAGTGATTCAACACTTCCCTACATCACCCGGTGCTCATCACAAGTGCATCCTTAATCCCCATCACCTGTTTCCCCCTACCCACCGCCCCCCTGGTAACCATTAGTTTGTTTTCTAGAGTTAAGAGTCTGTTTCTTGGTGAACATGTCAGTTATTTTGCGGAATGATGCACAGTTTGGGTTTGTCTCATGTTTTCTCTTGGTATTTTTACCAAGAACAACACAGAAGTCATTTGCGATCCTTCTCAAGGGGTATATGGTCTTGATGTGTCTTTTTACTGGTGAAACGGACGAAGACTGCTCAAATAGGATAGTGTCTGCTGGGTTTCTCCATTCCAAAACTGCTATTTTCCCTTCATACTTGATAGATATTTTGGGGAAGATTCTTTGAGACTCTGGTAATACCCTACATTTCCTAACATTTTTACCCACTAAGTTTTAGCGTACATTAGTGGATTTTGTCTCCAAAAATTATAACTATCGTGTTGCCTAGTGGTGATTTTTTCCCTCTCTCTCTCTCTCTTTTTCTAAGTAAGCTCCACCGCCAATGTGGGGCTTGAACTCATGGCCCTGAGATCAAGAGTCTCATGCTCCCCTGCCCCTGACTAATGATTAGCTCCCAAATAGTTCCCTCATTCTCCTACATTTATTAGTTAATTTTTTTTCTATGAGGAAGAGTTGTCCCTTCTCCCCACTAATTTATTTACTCAACTATGTATTTACATAGGTATGGACTCATGGTCATATATTTTGTTCTACAAGTAACAATCCAATACTCAAATTGTTACTATCTGTTACCCAAATTGTTCGTTCCTTTGGGAGCTCCTGTCAGCAGGCTCTCCTTCCTTTTGACAGGGCTCTATACTTTTTGAACACTTCCTTATTTCTGCACCAGAAGATGGTCAAGACTCACCTCAAGTTCTTCCCTGTCTAGCCATGGAATCTGTCATTCCTCCAAAGAGCTCTAGTCCTTTTCATTGGAGAATCATACTTAGAAGACAAAAACTGGATGCTGGATGTTAAGTAACTTAAAAAAAAAAAAAAAAAAAAAGTGCTGATTCAGGAAAAACAAACCGAAACAAACCAAAATGATTGAACAGATTTCTCTCCTCAAAATAAAATCAGTTTTATCAGTCCCAGAGGGCAGTGCATATTCTTACAGTATATGTTACCTATGTGATTGACGGCAATTATGTTAGGCAGAAAATTCTCACTGGGTTGTAATTAAAAGTTAAAGGTTAAGGGGCGCCTGGGGAGCTCAGTTGGACTTTGGCTCAGGTCATGATCTCATGGTCTGTGAGTTTGATTCCCGCGTTGGGCTCTGTGCTGACAGCTCGGAGCCTGGAGCCTGCTTCGGATTCTGGGTCTCCCTCTGTCCCTCCCCTGCTCAGACTCTTACTCCCCCTCTCTTTCTCAAATAAACATTAAAAAAATTGTGTTTTATTCAATTAAAGGTTAATATTTGTGTATTATGGTGAAGCAATAGCAATTTAATCTTTTGTTCTAAAATTAGTTTTTGTGTCTAGTGCAGAAGATAGATGGGCTGCGGTTTCCTCATCAGTATTCAGACTCTTGCTGTTGGGGGTAAGACTAGAATCGACTGATGAAATCTCTTCAATAGTTCAATTCCATGGTCACCAGGTCATCGATATGTAACCTGAGCAGTAGGTGGTCCCTTCCTCAGCCTCTTCGGATGTGAATCAAGCTCTACTGATGGAAGAACACTCAGGAAGACAGACTCCTTGGTTTCTCCAGCTGGATCCACCTCTGCCTTATGCTTCCCATGAACGAAGAGAGAAAAGCCATTCCCCTTCCCTGTCTGCCCTGGAGATCACCTCATCTGTGTCAGCAGCACAAGGATTACACATTTACTTCAAGAAAGGGTTTGGTTCATCTCTCCCATAAAGCATTTTAAGTGTGTGGGTCGGGGAAAGTGGGCATGGAGGGGAGAAAACCCGGTGATGTGCCCCTTTGTCTAGCTGTCTTGCTCCCAGAGCCTCTGGAAGCCTCTTCCACCTGCATTGGTAGGTAGAGGTGTGAGATGCTCCCTGGACTCTTGCTTTCCCACTTTCCTTCTCCAGATAACTTGACCCAACTGTCTTCCCAAGATCCTTGCTTTTCTAGTGCTTCTGTGAATCACTGTTTCACTGTATGCTCAGATCCTTCTGGAGTTTCCAAATTTTCATAGCTTCGGCATGGAGCTCTGCAGGCTTCCACACCCTCCCCCTCCTCCCACCCCCAAGATGTATTTTTGCTTTGCCAAGAGGGAGAAACAATCTATCTCAGGGTCAGTTAATTCCCTTTTCAAGGAGGGTATCTGGTCACACAGGTTGAGAAGTGGAATAATATTAGGAAAAACAGCTGGGGTCCCTAACCTAGGCAGTTGCTGGTTCTTTCTCCTCTCTGCTCTAAATTATACCACAAAGCATTCCACAATAACTTGATAATGTGACAATTACAGGTATTGGCACGAAGGCAATTTTCTGCTAATCAGAGAAGAGGGGACTTCTAAGAATTGGTGGGTAGTTACCAAGTCTCTACCACAGCTCTCTCGAAAAAACTCTCAGAGAGGATCTACTCTCACGCCATAGGACATGTTCATTTGGAATTGGTATTTCAAATTTTTTGATTCCTCACCTTTATCAGTGCCATTTTTGAGTAAGCGCTCCCAATAGTTATTTATAAAAAAATTATGTATATGTGGTAATATATTACATATTTTTAAAAATGTTCATAAACTTTGAAATGTTAAAAAGATAAAGATAAAAGTTAATTTTTTATTAGGAGTACAAACACTTCTTGGTTTTCACTATCACAATTGATGCATTATTTTAGTGAGAGTAATTTGATTGAACATACTTTATCATTTGGAAAATTCAAGTCTATTTTTTATTTGGTTTATTTTGATATTTGAATTTAATGACTATTGTAGTTAAGACAATGTTTGATAATATGAAGACTTAAAGTGATTTATGAAAAATTATTCTTTGTTTTCAATCTGTTTCAATTATAAAATTTTTCAATAAAATAAAGCTTATTAACTTCTCTTTTCCTGATAATGATGAATGTTTTTGAAAAATAATCCAAAGCCGTTGAATTTTTACATTTTCAAGCCTAAATTCAAAACCACTTTGTTTTTCTTTTTTTTTGGTAAATAGTGCTTGGAAACCACAATGTGGGTTTTTGGTGTCAAGATATCTTGTAAAGTCTTTTAAAAACCTAAGAAATTCTGTTTCCAAGTTACAAATATGGATCTAAGAGAGTTTTAAAGCAATGACATTATTTCCAGCAAAAGGAATACTTAATGATGGAGGCTTTACTTATTTTTTTAAAGTTTATTTATTTTGAGAGAGACAAAGACAGTGAAGTGGGAGAGGGGCAGAGAGAGAGAGGGAAGAGAGAATCCCAAGCAGGCTCCACACAGTCACCCCAGAGCCCCATGCAGGGCTCGAACTCACGAAGCCATGAGATCATGACCTGAGCTGAACCAAGAGTCGGATGCTTAACCGATTGAGACACTCAGGTGCCCCTTTATTTTTTAATATAAACTGTCATTTTAAAAATAATAAGTTACATTCTCACTGTGAAATATCACTTTTTCTTGGAGAAGTTCAATTAAATATAATTCTGTTTTTCAAAAGGCTCTGCTTAGCATCTACTCTTGGTAGTAACTATTAACAAAATTGTCACAGTTTGGGACATTATTTCTCTGTAAATGCAAAATCTATGACTTACTTTAAACCTCCCAAATGATGGGAATTCAATAAATATATGCTAGAAAAATGAATGATCCAGGTGACGAATGATGGAGATAACTGATGAGGCTCTGTGTTGTGCAAACTAGCTTCCTGGTTCTTCTCCATAATATCACAAAGTTTTGTGATTCATCTATAAATCAGGAAAAAATACTACAACTAACCACATGGATGACGTCCTGAAAATTCAGGGTTTTAAATAATTGTAGTTGTTTTGTTTTGAATTGGGCCACGAATGAATTTCATGCATGGTGAAAATCACTGTACACTTACCCTGGAATCCCGTTACAATTCCAGGTAAAGAAATCAACTCATTAGTGGTCACCCATCTTCTCCCCCTAACACATTAGTTTACTGAAGAGTTGTTACCAATGAGACCTATCTTTCCTGGTGCATCTTATCTTTATGATTCTCCCAAAACAGTATTTCTTTACGCATTTCAAGATTAATATACATTATACATTAGCCTAGAAACATTAGAAACATTCACATTTTTATCCAACTTCCACACTCTGAAATGTGTTCTAAACTTTGTGTGAAATTCCTGACACGCTTTTTAGATGACTTCCAACAGGATCTGAACGGCAGTTTAGTTTACTGCTCTATTTACCTGGGGATCATTGCATCTGTTTTGCGTAGGAAGAAGAACATGTCCCCCGCACCCCATCTCTGACAATACCATAGATGGAGAGTGACCAATCCAAGGATGAGAAATGCATTTCAGCTTCAATGCTAACCGACCAAAGAATGGGGACTAGGATTTCTTTGCTAAAGACAGTGTGAAAGCCAGGGTTAGTGGGATGGTGCTCTGCAGGCATGGTGTAATGTCATAAAGTTTCGCTGGAAATCACTAGTCGGTAATTAGTATTTTAATAAATAATAGCAGTTACAATCTACCCATTCTGGGTAGGGAGTTAGGATAATAATTCATATGTTTAGCATAATGACTCCATTTTATCATCAAACAACCCAGTTGACCATGTTAGGGTTGTAATCTAGTCATTTTATTTCGCATTTGATTGTTCGTATCGACAATGCACTAACTCTTGCATTGCACGCTTTTGCAGTAACTCTTATCTTGTGGGTATATGGGATAATGGTAGAGATAGCAACCATTAGTGTGTGTGTGAGGGGGGATGTTTGGGAACAGCGGAGTGCAATCGTCATACAGCTGTGTAGTATCACCAAATAATAAGCCCAAATCCCCTGTTTTCTCATACTTTTTCCTTCTTAGCATATCTCAGAGGTACTCAAGCCCTAATGGACTGGTTTCCCAACAGACTCATGAGAAACATGTCTGACAAACATCTGGTCCTTCTGACTGTTCATTCAAAAGGTACTAATGGGAGCCCGGTCGGTGTCAGCTACCATGCGGCATTACGAGCCATAACAGTGAGCGAGATCAATGTCATCTCACAGAGCTAATAGTCAAATGAAAGACAAACAACCACTACAGAAACATAAACAAAATAAATGTAAACTGTGAAATGTGTTATAAATAAAACATAAAGAAAGGCATAAGAGCGGACAAATCAGTCAACATTTTAATGCTTCTACTTGGGCATCACATTTTATGAGTATATTATGTGTGCTTCATCTCACCAGTGACAGGCATCTCTTAAGGATAAACTGTGAGGAAGAGGTAAGAGAACAATGTTTAGTGACTGTGAAAATACAGTCTGGATAAAGAAACACAGCTAACTCTGAAGTCATAGTTACTATTCTTTTGCAAGATCTGTTTGGTCACTGATTTTTACGTTTATCTAATTCATGTGGATGGGGTAGTCAATTCCATAGATATTATCTGCTGTTATGTCTTGTTTAAGTGACACAAAATGTATGTAAGTTTTCAAGTGCATACATAATGCAAATAAAGTAACTAAAACACCGAGAAGTAAAATCATAGGGGCTAAAATCACTCTTGGGGTGTGTTCACCGACCCTAGGCTACACCTTGACAAGAGTTCTTTATTCCCTAAGAGTAATGGAGTACAATTAGTTTTCACATGTTAATTTTTTTAAATAAAAGAAGTTACTCAAACAGTTCAGCTCTTTTTATCTGAAGCTAAATTCAGCGTCATTTAGCTATTGAGATTTTAGGAAAACTTGATTAGTTGTAATAAGTGAGGTTTCTTATTGAATAGGAAATTTACCTGAGCATCTACTTTTGTTAAAGAATAAAAGAAATAATTACACTTTTCTATATAATGGGCTCCTCTCCCCTTTTTAAAAATTTTTTTGATTTTAGCTATGTAGATTGTGTCTGAAATGAAATCAGTGAAGGTTCTAAGTATCGTGGAAGATAAAGCTGTCAAACTTTGGAAGAATGTAGATTACAACAGACAGAAGAATATAGATTACTACAGACAATGGGATCATAACTGGGAAACATAAATTAGACTTTCCCAACAGGCGTGTTAGATCAATAAACCATTTTAATTTTTTTTTTTTGTTCAACGTTTTTTATTTATTTTTGGGACAGAGAGAGACAGAGCATGAACGGGGGAGGGGCAGAGAGAGAGGGAGACACAGAATCGGAAACAGGCTCCGGGCTCCGAGCCATCAGCCCAGAGCCTGACGCGGGGCTCGAACTCACGGGCCGCGAGATCGTGACCTGGCTGAAGTCGGACGCTTAACCGACTGCGCCACCCAGGCGCCCCCAATAAACCATTTTAGAGGCTTCCAAAGCTTTTAAGATGCTGTGAATCTGAAAATGTATGTTTTACAGTGACCTGAGAGCGCTGGTGCAGATTTAGGAGGACGATTTTGAAAGATGGATGGTGTCTTAAAATTGTGTCACAATACCATATGAGCACATCCTCATACATTGTTAAAGGCACTGATATAAAATATTAGGCTGTCTGGGTCGGCTGTTTTAAATAACAAAGCACAACATGTAAGATCAGACCTGGCTGAACCTGAAAGTTTTTCTGATTCTGTGGTGGGTAAAAAAATTAACTAATTTCTCAGCAGAAATTCAGTCAAGAATGAAGTCTTTGATACCTTTTTAACATGGACAAAAGATGACCCACAAAATTTTAATTTAGCATTTACACTAGAACAGCTGAATGCATAAAATCTTATTTGGGGACCTGAGAATTCATACTACCAGTTGATTGCTCTCATTTAGAGACTGAACAGATTATTCAGTGCACCTAATATTTCAACACTTTTAACCAGAAACAGTCAAAAACTGCCATGCATTTTTGGTCAATTTGAACAAAAAATCTTAAGGGATTTTCTGTCTTTATTTTGTTGTTGTTATGGCAATTTACTTGTTTCTGGTTTTATTAAGACGTAATTGACATATAACATTGTGTAAGTTTAACGCAATGATCTGACCCATGTATATATTGCCAATTATCATCACAATAAAGTTAGCTAACACATCCATCACCTCACATCATTATAATTTTTTGTTCTGTTGTTTGTCTGAGGATTCTTAAGATCTACTCTTAGCAACGTTCCAAAACACAATACAGTACTGTTTATTACAGTCACCATGCTGTACATTATATCCCCAGAACTTTTTCATCTTAGAACTGGAAGTTTCTACCCTTTGACCACCACTGTCCAACCCCCTACTCTGCCAACCACCGATCTATTCTTTGAGTTTGGTTTTGTTTTTGTTTTTTTGTGTTTTTTTTTTTTTAATATTTCACATGTAAATAGATCATAGAGCATGTGTCTTTCTCTAACTTATTTCATTTAGCATAATGTCCTCGAGATTCATCCATGTTGTCTCAAAGGTCAGGATTTTCTTCTTTTTTATATCTGAACAATATTTCTTTATAATGTATATAAATACGCCAAATATTCTTTATTCTTCTGTTGATGGACACTCAGGTTATTTTCATGTCTCGGCTATTGTACATGGTACTGCTATGAACATGGGGGTGCAGATACCTCTTCGAGATAGTGATTTTGTTTCCTTCAGACAAATAATGATATTGTAGTTTTATTTTTAACTTTTTGAGGGACCTCCATACTATTTTCCAGCGTGGCTGCAACTGATTTACATTCCCACCAACAGCACACAAGAGTTTCCTTTTCTTCATATCCTCATCAGTACTTGTTATTTCTTGTCTCCTGGAGGATAGCTAAGCTAATAAGTGTGAGGTGATATCTCATTGTGGTTTTGATTTGCATCTCCCCCGATGATGACTGATGCCGAGCAACTTTTTGTGTACCTATTGGCCTTGTGAATGTTTTCTTTGGAAAAATATTTATTCAGTTCTTTTGTCCATTTCTAAGCTGGATTATTTGCTTTTTTTTTTTTTTTTTTTTGCTCTTGAGTTGTAGGAGTTCCTTACATATTTTCATAAAGAACCCCTTATCAAGGTAAGTGGTTTACAAATATTTTTCCCATTCCATAGGCTGCCTTTCACTTTGTCGATTATTTCTTTGGCTGGGCAGGAGCTTTTTAGTTTGATGTAGTCCCACTTGTTTATTTTTGCTTTCGTTCCTTGTGCTTTTGATGTTCAATCCATGAAATCATTGCCAAGACGAATGCCAAGGGGCTCTTTCTGGATTGGAAGATTTAAAACATGTTCCTAAGTGAGACCTGAGGCATTGAGTCTATACACGATACCAAACAGTCTCAAATTTGACAAACACTGTTACTGAGATTGATGGAAGCCACAAAACCTATCTTCTTCCTATCTCCTTTGCTTAAAATTCATTGCCTAATCGTTTTGCTGCAAATTCCAAGCTTGGTCCCTCATCTCCAGTGTTTCCTGAAGCCTAATTTCCATTTCATCTGCCCACTCACTCTCAGGTTCATTAATTGGATTTTGTGCACCTACATATGCTGTTCCTGGAAACCGATCAAGGCTTAGCTATGACGTTTGCCTTGGATTATCTCCCTTACCCACTCACGTGGGTCGGGCTTCCTTTCTCTGTTTGTGGCTTTTTGAAATCCTTGGGCTGAACTCTGCCAGTATCTCCTCAGATTATTCCTTTATAATCTACTAAGGAAGTTCTATTTCAAACCAAAGATTTCTCAGACATGATTTTATCTTCTACCTCTGGCTCCTTATGACTTCAGACAGAATTCAGAAATTACCTCTCCATCCTACCTTCCCTCATTTGTTTTAAATTAAGTTTTGGTCTTGGAATTTTCTGATACTGTTAACAATTGGGTAAGCTTCCAATACTTGGGTGGTATGCAAATTATGAATTCTGAGACTTTCAACTGATACTTTCTGGGATAGCTATATTACCAGATTTTTTTTTTTTCTACACAAGTCTGTTTGTATTCATCTCCATGATGGAAATGTTTGGGACAAGGCAAGCCTGAGCCAACAGCAATGCTGGAAAATGAGCAGATTTCTCCCAAATAGGCTATATTGGCGGACATTGCTGAATTCACCAAAATCTTTTTGTTTTGGCCCTAGGGCACTTGAGTTGTTAGCACATTACAGTGAATCTAGCTTTTAAAAGCAGATGTTAACCAAACTGCCTGCACTGTCAGAAGGCTGGAAGATCAACGTATTAACGTGCCATGCAGAACCATCCTGGTGAATGAGAATCCTCCTGTGAGCCTGATTAGTGCATTCTTTTCCAATTGACTCAAACCAAATCATGATCAAAAGTGTGCGTGGTGAGAAGAACAAGGTGAGCGGGTGAATTTATCACTAAGGTTTTAGTGGATGAGGTAAAGACAACTCAATTCCATCCCTAGAGAGATTCCTTGAGTTGTGTTACCTATGACGCTTGTGTGGGTGAGCGCTACGGTAGAGGCACGAAAGGAATTTATTGAAAGGCTATGGGTTAACTCACTGGGTCTTGCAAAGGCTGAGGAACCAGAATCAGAAGATGAGCAGGAATAGAGTAAGGCTGTGCTAAAGCCATGCTGGGGAACTCAGTGAGCGGAATTATGCTGCCTGTGCCTATAGTTGGCTCTGGTCACCTTCGTTCGCTCTAGATGCCAGGCCTGGTGGGTGTTTCCAATTGGTTGAGCCTCCTAGCAAGACACATACTATATAGAGATCCACAGTTTAGATACTGAGTAGCAAAAAAAAAAAAAAAAAAAAAAAAAAAAAAAGAAAAAAAAAAGAAAAAACCACTAACAAATATTCATTAGAATTCCTTGTGGCTACAGTAAGTAACTTCCTCCCCCAGACAGTGGTAGGTTAGACATGGTAACTTTCTTGCAGTGTCGGAAAAAGGAATGAAAAGTGGTTAGCGTAGTATAGTCCTTGGCACTGGGTAAGTGTTCCTTAAGTAGATGTTATTACTGTTTCCAGTTCTGTGCAACCCCTCTTCTAATTCGGCTATCCTCTCTGCAGCGGGTTAGTCCTAGAGGTCTCGTGGCGACTATGAACAGTTCTTGTGTGGTTGTTTATGTGTGGGTTTCATAGTTAACCTGTCAGGGGCGACATGGTTTCCCTTATTCCCCAGTCCTAGAGAAAGCTAGACTCAGTGTCCGCTGACAATGTTTATAAGGGTTGTATATAAAGAGAATAAATAAGGTTACACTCAAGAGAATGCCTCACATACTACTTAGCACATAGGAGGAGTTCTGTAGGTATAAACTTTTCTTTCCTTTTTCCTGGAAAGTTCTTTTCAGCTTCTGTATTCCAAAATGAAATTAGAAAAAAAATATTAATTGATTTGTAATTTTTTTCACTATCTCAAATGCGTTCCCTACCGTCTTCTACTCAGTCATGTATAATGATCTAGGCGCTGCCTTCTGGCGGGGGGGGGGGGGGGGGGGGGGGGGGGGGCGGGGCGCCACAGGAAATGAGACACGCCCCATTCCCCTAGTGCAGGGCAAGATTTAGTCTTAATGAGATTTAACAAACCACTTCAAATTGGAACAAGAAGTCTATTTCCTCCCTCATTCTTGGAAGATATGAGCAGCTCTCTCCTATAAGGAAATGCAAAAATATCTCTGCAAGTTCCTTTTTATATAGCATGTAAGATTTATTAAGCATCTATCCTGTGTCTAAACCATTATAGGATTATATGATCTAATTTGGTTCTCAAAACAGCTCTGTGAGATAAGAGTTATTGAAACCTGGTTAAAGAGACAGCCTCGTCCTTGTGTTTTCCTAGACTAACACACAAGACGTCTGACATAGTTTTCTAATAGTGGCGAGAAAAGTTCTAAGACCCACTAATGGAAAAACAACAGAGTTGTCCCCCACCTGCACCGAAACCAGAAGAAGCCGATGTCACAGTACTTTCCAACGTGATGTCGACTGATCTTCATGCCCGCAGCGTGACATAACGGCTGTGTGCGCACACACATTGAAACCGAACTGCCTGGGTTCCAATCACAGTTCTGTCGCCGATGGGCTCTATGACCTTGGGAAAGCAACTCCACTTTTCTCTGCGTTAGGTTTCTCATCGGTAAAATGGAAGATAATGAGGTCGGTACTGATTTTGCTCATTTTACACATAGAGAAACAGAAGTCTTAACGAGGGGGAAAGTAGCAAATGGAAATTTACTGTTTTCAGGGTAGAGTCTGTATTTCATCGTTAGGTTTCCTCAACCCCTTCCATGACATCATCAGCAGGTAGATGTCCAATAAATGCTTCTTAGATTAACAAATTATCCCAATCTATAAATTTATTGTGTTCTGGGGGAGGGAGTCAAAAAACGATGAAAAAACAATATTAGCAATATTCATCTCCAAGTCCCCAAATAATAAGAAGGGTATTGAGACGTCTCCTACAGAGTGATAGATCTTTTGCTTTAAGGAGACAGATACATATTTAAAACAGCGCCGTTATTTTAAAAGCAGACCTATAAGGGCTTGAATCACAGACCCACTACCTTGTGCTCTTATGACTCTGGGAAAATCACTTAACTCCTTGGCTTCAACACCGTTATGTGTAAATGGGGAAGACGACACAGAAATACAAAATGAGACTGTGTATGAAATTATCGGACACATGTATGTGCACGCAGATGTGCACTCTTTTCCTGTTCCATTGGAGAAGTTCTTCTGAAAGAAGAATGTTGAAGTGGAATGAAATCTGTGGCATTACTTGCTGCGTCCCTTTTTAAAAATTATTTTGAGAGAGAGAGACACACAGAGAGAGAGGGCCAGAGAGACAGAAGGAAAGAGACAGAGAGAATGAATCCCAAGCTGGCTCCTCCCTGTCAGCAAGGAGCCCCATGCGGGGCTTGACCCCACAACTCTGGGATCATGACCTGAGCTGAAATCAAGAGTAGAACACTCAGCTGACTGAGAGCCACCCAGGCACCCCAGCTGTGTCCCTTTGTTGAACCATTAGAGTGCGAAAGATAGCCGTCGATAAGTTTGATCTTGTACACCACTGTGATGACGATGTTGGGTCAAATTATTTTTAATATTAAAAATATACCTAAGTATATGAAATCATTGCCATTGATTGCTATCTTGAATGTCCAGATATAAATCCTTCTACTGTAATAAAAGCAAATGCGAGGCGACCGTATGTGAAACAGGCCAGTCAAGCACCAAAGGTCAATATGAAGTATTTTTTAGTGGAGTTTAGAGAAACTGCTAATCTCGGAAAACTAGTAATGAGCTTTCACAGGTTGGGGAATAAGAAATGTTGAATTAGCTAAAGCTAACAGGGAGGAAGAAATATTAGGATCGTTTACAAAAGAAATAATAAAGCAAACAAAAGTCAAAAGACTGCAGACCAATAAATTTCTCTGGTAGCTGTATTAGTTTTTGTTTACTTTTTATTTCTAATCAATATTACAGAGAGAAACAGAGGTGCAAAGTGTAACAAAGAGAAATAAATAAAGTTAGGGACTTGAAAGAAACAGGAAGAGAGATGATTTATCATAAAATTTAGGGCTTTGGGGAAAGATTCCAGAGAAATAACAGTTTAAATTCTTGAAGGGAGAAAAGGAAAAAAGTGAGTGGAAAGTTCTTAGCAGATTTGTGAGATCTGGAAAAATAATCCTGAGTATAAAATATCTATGGACCAAGGGTGTTTTTACTCATCCAAGACACCTTACATAAGACATTATTTAAACTACTACCACAAAACACTGTCTGTAAGAAAAGGAAGGTTTAATGTTTAAGCTTTCTTTATCTCCAGATAAAATATCAAATAAACATGATTAATTGATGTTGTGAAGGTATCATACACAAAGGACATCAACTCTTTTTTTTTTTTTAACGTTTTTATTTATTTTTGAGACAGAGAGAGACAGAGCATGAACGGGGGAGGGGCAGAGAGAGAGGGAGACACAGAATCGGAAGCAGGCTCCAGGCTCTGAGCCATCAGCCCAGAGCCCGACGCGGGGCTCGAACTCACGGACCGTGCGATCGTGACCTGAGCTAAAGTCGGACGCTTAACCGACTGAGCCACCCAGGCGCCCCGACATCAACTCTTTAAGACTGAGATATGAATCTTGGATTTGTCATGTGCCAGAAGGAAGTGTTAAATCTGTGACACCCTCTGAAAACACAAATAATTTACATTGTCATGTATCTTTATTCTCAGAAAAGTGCAGTGTTTCTTCATGGCAGAATGATGAAAAATGAAACTTGTATACACAATAAAGAGTAAGGCCCAGAGCCAAATATAGAACTCCTTGGACTGACCGACCAACTCCAGTCCAGCTCCAGTGGGAGTTTTAATGCTGTGTATTTAAATTTTTGATCCCATTTACATCTACCCTTTATCCATGGAAAGTATTTGAAATGTAGAAAAGTTACCTGGAATGATTCTTTTCTCCTCTCAGCTGTTGAAAGTACTCTCTACCACTTTTAAAGGTCTAAGCAATAGAACAGATGCCACAAATGCTAGTGTATCTAGCTGAAAAATTTTCACAGACTACCTACCTATTTTTGAAAAAAATTATACATCTAGGGGCACCTGGGTGGCTCAGTCAGTTGAGCGTCCGACTCTGGCTCAGGTCATGATCTCACAGTTTGTGAGTTCGAGCCCCTCGTCGGGCTCTGTGCTGACAGCTCGGAGCCTGAAGCCTGCTTTGGATTCTGTGTCTCCCTCTCTCTGCCCCTTCCCCGCTCCTGATCTATGTCTCTCAAAAATGAATAAATGTTAAAAATATTATACATCTAGATGAACCAAATTAACAGGAACGTGTCAACTCTTAATGTCAGTTTTTCATACGTTAGTAGTATGTGGCAGTCAAGCTGTATTCTAACATACTGTCCTGAAACAAAGAATAAAAGAAATGTGGATCCAATCTTAAATAAAGAATCGCTAAATTCTTGGAATCAATAGCTTTAACACACCTAAAAACACAGTAAGTTTTTTAAAGAAGGTATTCTTGTTAATGCTAAAAAGATTTCCCAACTATACACTTGTATAGTGAAGATATTTAGACTATAGATATTATTATTCCTCAATATTAGGACAAAAATAAATTAGACTCTTAATGCTGTTATGCCTCAATTTTAGGGTGAACTATTAGTAAGAATGCTAGGTAAAATTGAAGGGGAAGTTTAAAGATAACTTGACCATCAAAACCAGGCCAGCAACCTATGGGCCAAACCTCACCCATTGCTTACTTTTGTAAATAAAGTTTTATTGGAACACAGCCATACTCACTTGTTTACATGCTGTCTGTGGCTGCTTTCATTCTACAGCGGCAAAGTTGAGTGTTGCAATGAAAACTATACGGCCTGGAAAACTCAATTTTCTACTATCTATCAAATTATTTTACCATCTCCTGATTGTAAAGATCACTGGATACACATTTTATTTTACAATAGTTCTTCAACCATGGAAACCTCAAAACTCAAGATTACGGCTAATCATATCCTTTTATTCAACAATTTACTATTGAATTTCTAGGTTACATGGAAAACTTTGGTTTTTTTCCTCCAAATAACTCTTTGATTGATTCAAAAGTTATCAATTTTGTGAAGAATTCAAGATGACAAAAATCTAGCAGATTGTCTAAAGGATCTTTATTGAGATCAGACTCAGAGTCCACAGCCTGTTCAAATACACAAAATTTTATCAGTTTGTGTATCTGAACATCCTTCTTGTGTTCAGGCCCACAGTGTGAGAATATGGTCATAAAGGCTCAGATGACTTTCATAGTAGTTCATAATTCAGAAAGTTTAAGAATAACTTATCTAGGTAAATCTCAGTCTTTGAAGATAAGGATCATGAGGCTAAGAAGTTTAAATAACTTCTCCCCCAAACTATATGACTAGAATTAAAAGCCAGAATTTCTTTTTAGTTCAGAGGCTTTTATTCATGTTGCTTGTTAATTTTCTTTCTTTTTTATGTTCATTTATTTATTTTGAGAGAGAGAGAGAGCATGAGTAGGGGAGGGGCAGACAGAGACAGAGAGAATCCTAAGCAGTCTCTGTACTGTCAGTGCAGAGCCTGACCTTGAACCCACAAACCATGAGATCATGACCTGAGCCAAAATCAAAAGTCAGATGCTTAACTGACTGAGCCACCTAGGCATCCTGTCAATTTTCTAAAACAAAACTGTGGCATAAAAATCAGAAAGGTAAAATACATGTGGAATTAAATATGGTAAGCAATTACACTTGGAATTCCTTTCTAAAATGTGTGTTACTTTCCTGATCTTGAAGACAAAGATGGGGATGTGAGGTCAAGGTACCGAGCCTGGGTCTCTTCAGGGTACTGGTAGTATGTGTGACATTATCCGAGCAGGCCATGCACACTTTGACATGAACCCAGTTGTCATAAACCCCAATGGCCTAAAACCATTGCCAAATATAAAATTCAAAGAGATAGCTGGAAAAGTCAGCTGACCCCAATAGTACAGCATCCCTAACATCTTAAAGTGGGAGACATTATGCTCTGAACTTCCCTCATTTCCCCCCACTTTTACTGGGTGCTGGCTCCTCTTGTCTTTCTGAGTAGGGAGAAGGAACAGGGAAAAGACACCTCTTTACCCAACCGACTGAAGTCGTTATTCTCTTATTGGCTGGTTTCCCTGCTTTAATGTTTATTTATTTTTGAGAGAGAGAGAGAGACAGAGAGAGAGAGAGCGAGAGAGCGCACAAGTGGAGAAGGGGCAGAGAGAGAGAGGGAGATACAGATTCCGAAGCAGACTCCACCTCTGAGCTGTCAGCACAGAGCCTGACATGGGGCTCAAACAGGAGAACTGTGAGATCATGACCTGTGCTGAAGTCAGGTGCTTAACCAACTGAGCCATCCAGGCGCCCCGGTTGGTTGCCCTGCTTTATACTCCCTGTACGTGGACGTTATGCCAAGCATCATGTTCACGAGACCTTTACTTCTGAATGGCTCCTCTAGGTACTGGTGTTTGCACTCCCCACCTCGACCTATCCTGCTGCTGGCATTCACAAGCATCCTTTTGGGACTGCCTCGCATGCTGTGGCCATCCTGGCAAAGCCACCAATCCCAGTATACCGTCCATGGCCAGCTCCAGGGAATCTGTGTCTGCACCCGTCTTCTGTGCCTGTCAGGGACTGGGGATCTTAGCATCTCTCTCTTCTAATCCCTGTTGTGAAGTGAAGCTACTGACCAAAAAGCTGTTCTCCTAATATGGCGACTTATCTCCATTTGCTTTGACATCATAAGCAACTAGGGATCTCCCTAGAATAGGATGGAGACTACGGCCACCCAGAGGAGGCATGAAGGTAGTTTTTGGCTCATCTCCCCTAAAGGGAGATGGCTGCTGGCTCCACCTGCTTCCATGTTCTTTAAAATGTGGAGTATTTGGTACATCTTGTCTTCAGCTTCCAGTCTTTACCACAATTATTGCACACACTGATGCATGTGCATTCACAGTATGGCTGTTCTTATTGTGCCAGGCCATTGTTAATGGATGGTAATGTTGGTTCCAGTTCCGGTTCATACTATGTATGGACATGACTTAATTTTTTTTTTGGGGGGTGGGGGGTGGGTAGGGTAAATACTGAGAGGGAAATGCTTCATACTCAAAGGGTATGAAGATTCAAAGTTTTCATATGCGTTGACAAATTGTCCTCAATAAGTGACTATCCTAATTTATTTTCCCAAATCCCCAACAAGATACACGTACGCTCCAATACATTGCAAGTAGGACCGTGCAATCATGGCAACTGTGACGTATCTGTTAAAACCCATTGTATTGACAGATGTGAACTTTTATACACTGCTGGTGGGAAGGAAAGGGAATTGGATTTAGGTAATGTTCACATCTGTCATTTTTTCTTCCAAATCTCCACCAAGAAAAACGTCTGATTGTTGAAATTTAATACGCTGTTAGAACAAGCACCCGTACACCCCCAATCAATTTGCAGACCTCTCGACTCCTCGTTTCTCCACACATCCCTCTTGGGTAGCATCTATTATTGTTTTCCGCCTACTAAGTGAGGATAATTATTACTTGTACACTATATTTATGAACAAAATGCAAAATAATGTGTAGAGCACCCAGTGCAGTGCCCAGATCCTGGGTGAGTATGCAAGTATACAGAAATGATATTCCTTTTTCCCCTCAACAAATATATGGAATTGATGTGTGTGTGTGTGTGTGTGTGTGTGTGTGTGTGTATTCTTACATGAATATTTAGTTTTGTTTATATCTCAAGTATATAAGCTGTTCTTTCCTGAGCGCTATTGTCTCCTTGAAGAGATAAAATGAAGCCTGCAACATGCTAGACATTCAGTGAAGCTATCTAGATTAATGGGTTATATTTACTTATTTGTGAGAATCAACTCTACTGGTGGAAGAGTAACTTTAGTTAACTTGTTCCCTTTTTATTTTTAAACTAAAACCCATATATGTGATGCTGGTCCATAAAAGAGAGAATATACAATTTTCAAATGTAAAAAGTTAAACTACTAGCCTTTAAAAAAAATCTCAAAAATGCGAATCCTCATGTTTATTCTAATTTTTACATTTAAATATTTTATCTCTTTGTTTCATGGAATCATGGCATTATTATTTAAAGGTAAGAATGTTCTCCTGAGTAGTTCCAAATGATCTTCTGATATGAACACATTTTAGGAATTCTAAAGACAGAAAAAACCGTGGATGGAGTAGGCACTGAGTAAACATTAGTTAATATCAGTTCATTGCAGATATGAATTTTTAAATGCACTGATAATGTTGTCAGGAACAAGAAGCCTGCAACCCGATCTTCCACAAAAAATGAATCTTTTATTGGTTACTATAACTCAGAAATTTGAGGTTGTCAAAAACTTTCAAACACACTAAACCTTTGTTTTCATTACGAGAAAGAATCTTCATCTTTTATGGAGTAGTGGACTGCCTGTACATATAAAACCCGGGCTGAATCCAGGTAACTTGTTTGAAACAATCTGCGGGAACCATCCTTCCACAGAGATGTTGCTGCTAGAGACTGCACACTGCACAGTGCTGGTTACAGTAAAGCCTGGTTAATTAACTTTTGTTTTTTAAATAATTCATATGCCATAGAGTGCAAGTCAATCAGAAAATTACTTTCAGTAAAAGCTGGCTACCAGATAATAAAATGAAGTCATTAGGAGCCTACATGACAGGTACCAAATAACAATTAAGAACCCAATTTTCTTTGCTGAGTTGCACTTAAATAAAATCTTCACTTAATCTTTGGAAGAGTAGTTCTTTGTTATTAATTAAATCTAGGATTTTTGCTGTTGAAATCATCACACGGTTTAGTTTTATTTTTGCAAGGCTATGAGAAATGTTATTGCTGCTTCAACATATATAGTACACAGCACATAAAAATGTATCTTATGCTTTGTGAACAGAAACAAAAATTCTCAAGCATTAACAATTATATCAGTGGGAGTTTTTGCATTAAATTAAGCTTGGGGGAAGGAAGAAACGTGGGCTGTAAACAAGAAAAATATTTCTCTCAAGACAGTTAAATGTTAACTAGGTGCATTAATCAAATTATGATGTAATGTTCTGCAAAGTCAGCTATAAAAAGTGTTTTCCACTACTTTTCTACTTTCACATTAATTTTTTTTGCAGTAAAAAGTAACTGCCATATATAGCAAAAGGAAAGTACCTAACTGGATGTGTAATTTCGTTTTGAACCAAAGAACCTATAAAATTTCTGTGTGAGAGAATATTAATTGCAACTATACCTTTTATGGCAGAAAACCTTAGCACTCTGGATATCTGCCTGATCTTTTTTGAGGGAAAAAACTATTTCTTATTCCTTTTTTTTTCACTTTTGGCAAATTTCTAGTGACAAATGCAGTGTTTGG
The DNA here is from genome assembly GCF_024362965.1 of Panthera pardus. Lineage (NCBI taxonomy): Eukaryota > Metazoa > Chordata > Mammalia > Carnivora > Felidae > Panthera > Panthera pardus. The sequence continues at coordinate 9,066,430 of NW_026526688.1, read as the reverse complement.
AACAGTTTCACAGCTCGGCATTTGTAGACGGAGGAAGGAAAAATGGAAACAAGGAAGAAAAGAAGGAAAGAAGGAGATGGAAGGAAGGAAGGAAGGAATTTACATAGACCATCTAACTCAGTCAATTCTAGGAAGTGCAGCATACATATATATTAGAAAGGAAATGTGCTTTGAAGTTCACAATATTTAAAACTGGGAAAAACAAATGAGTGAATATACATCATGCCTTTTTGTAATAATGTAACAAATGTGTTTTAATCCATGCAAGCCATTTCTAGTTCTAATCTTGGACAATTTACAACCTTTGTTAGTTTTAAATTCTTTATGTGAATGATGATGGAATAAATGGTCTCTGAATTTTAGCCTTACTCAAATTTTATAGAAAAACAGGGCATTATACAACCCTATAGTATATATGATATACTACACTACAGCATAAAGGCAATATTACACTTCAGTGTATATACTATACTGTGCTATACAGTATATATACTATACTATATTTACAGTATATATATTATACTATATATTATAGCATATATACTATACTATATACTACAGTATATGTACTATACTATACTACAGAAAAGAAGGGCAGATGAGGGAGTGCAATGAAGACTGCCTTCTCGATGTTTTCACAGGTGATGGTGGAGGGGTGCATAAACATGAGCTTCTTGGCTGGGTATTTACCCAAAGGAAATGAAAATACTCATTCGACAAGATATGCACCCCTATGTTGATTGCAGCGTTATTTACAATAGTCAAGATACAGAGGCAACCAAAGCATCTACTGATACATGAATGGGTAAGGAAGATGTGATACACAGAGACCACCCACTACACACACACAGAATACTATGCAGCATGAGAAAAGAATGAGATCGTGCCATTTGCAATCACGTGGATGGGCCGAGAGGGTAAGTGAAATAAGTCAAACTGAAAAGACGCAAACCATATGATTTCACTCATATGTGGAATCTACAAAAACAATGAAGAAACAAACAAAAAGCAGAATCAGGCCTATAAATACAGAGAGCAAGCTGATGGTTGAGAGAAGGGAGGGAAGTGAAATGATGGGCAAAATGGGTGAAGGGGAGTCAGGGATACAGGCTTTCTGCTATGGAATAAAGGAGTCACGGGAATAAAAGACACAGCAGAGGGAACAGAGTCAGTGATATTGGAACAGTTGTATGGCAATAAAGAAAGGGTAGCTACATTAACAGCACAGCATAACTCAAGTTGTCAAATCACCATGTTGTACACCCAAAACGAAGTTAATTAACATTGTGTGTCAACTATACCAAAAAAATTAAAAAAACTTTTTTTAATGTTTATTTATTTTTGATAGAGAGAACACAAGTGGAAGAGGGGAAGAGAGACAGGGAGACACAGAATCTGAAGCAGGATCCAGGCTCTGACCTCTCAGCAAAGAGCTCGACACGGGCTTGAACCCACAGACCGCGAGATCACGACCTGAGCTCAAGTTGGACGCTTAACTGACTGAGCCACCCAGACGCCCCTCAAAAAATATTTTTTAAATAAAATCTGTTCAGCAGAAAAAAAAATGAGCTTCTGGGAAACTTTAGCAACAAGTACTGTAATACTATCTATCTTTCTCCTGACTCCTCCCAAGCCAGTGAGCAGAGGGATGGTGGCAGGTGGGCCTTCGGTGAGTCTTCCCATTTCCCACAGCCACCGACGACTCTGCAGTGGGATTCCTCCCACAGCACTTAGAAGCTGACACTGTTGGTTTGCTTGCCTGCTTGTTTGTTTTAAGAAGCCTTGCGTGAACAAGAGTTAATTACTCCAGTTTCCTTTTCTTTCATGAAGATCATGAGAGCTTTGGGGAATACATTTCATTTCCTCAGGTCATGAAAATGAAAAAAATAAAGTAACTTTATATTTAATGAATCTAGTAGTTGGGGAAGTTATATAGGACAATGTTTTTTTGGCCAGGAGGCATTCATTCCTAGGTAGGAGAAAGTCAAGTTCGATATTATGGCAGTTCAGTTTTACTTTGCAATATATAAGACTTTAAAAGGGTTAAAGAAGGCCAAAAGAGTTTTGGACGACATAGAGACTTGGAGAAATAAAACTAATCTGCAGAAAAGATCAGTTACCATAACTAATTTCAGAAATGTAAACATAGTTTGGGTTTGCAATTAAATGAGGTAGGAATCCAATAAAATCCCAAAATAATTTTGAGGAGTAACTTACTTAGTTATTTTGAAACATGTGATTAGTTTGCCTTTGTTTTAAATTTTTGTTTTATATTTATTTTTGAGAGACAGAGAGAAGCAGAGCCTAAGCGGGGGAGGGGCAGAGAGAGAGGGAGACACAGAACCTGAAGCAGGCCCCAGGCTCTGAGCTGTCAGCACAGAGGCCGACGCGGAGCTCGAACCCACGAACCCACGAACCACGAGATCATGACCTGAGCTGAAGTCGGACACCCAACCGACTAAGCCACCCAGGTGCCCCAAGTTTGTCTTTGTTTTAGAGTTTGATCTATAATCAAAGTAAACCTTCTTTAGGAAGGGATAGACTCTGTAGTTAAGTGGTTGTAGGAAACATGTGTGGGTGGGTATGGGGGTGGGGGGAAGCCTTCTGAGTTAAGCTCCTTGAAGTTAGGTCACATACACCTGAACTCCCCATATGCCCACTAGCTTAGCACTTAGCTCAGACATGCTCTCTAAAAATTTTTTGTATTGATGTGGTTAGGAATTTAGGTATATTATCTGCAATAATTATTGTTGACATAGAATCAAATATCCTAAAATTTTTCAAGATGAAATTAATATAGTCAGAATTCTGGGGTCTCAAGTGGAATTTATCAGTGTTTAAATATCTTAAAAAGATCTTTATTCAGGAAATATTTTAAATTATTTTCAGACAGCCTGTGGCCAACCTCAGATGGAGGTGGGATAGCTCCCAGGACCAATAATTTGTCAAGTGCCAAAACCTGTACAATGGAATGGAATTCTGCCTTCTGACAGCCTGATATTTAAAGCGTATGGGTATGATGTCAGAACATCCAAATCTGAGCTGAATGTGATCCAGGATTTCCTGAAAGTCTATGTGAGATATATGATATTGGAAAGAAATGATCTAGGATCTGTCAACACTCTGTTTTCCTAGATTTTCTAATCTTTAGCATCAGAAAGCAATCTGCCTGGAACATATTTTCCATAATCTCAGAGATATGTATGAACTATCTTCAGTCAGCCATGTTGCAAAAATTAGCTAAGGGTGCTCTAAAAAATTATCTTGAGGAATGTATTTATCTCCAGATAATACACCAAGTCCTCTCATTTACTTTTTATAGAACCGAGTAAAACAGATAACAGAGCTGCCCTGGAAAATCATTCGTGCTATAATGAGTCAAGACCGAGAAAAAGACAGGGTTGGGGAAGGGGGATAAGCTGTCAGTGATGGTCCTTGCTACACCCTCGACTGGTTGATTAAATAAATCATTTTGCTGTATCGACCAGTGTCAGACTAGGCGGTAGGCCCAGGAACACAGTGATGAATGAGACAGGCTACTGAGGCAAACAGCCCTAGAATGTTCCCTGATCAGGGGATGGCCACTGACTAGAGAAGGTGTGGACCCCTTTTAGGCTGACCAGTGATATATGAGGCAGCCTAGAGTCAGGTCTGTCCATTAGGGGCAAAGATAATTACCCCTTAAAACTGGGATTCCAAACATTGAAACTAATTCAAGGCACCATTTTTTCAATCCTTCCAAGGATACAGCATAGTTAGTAGCATCCTAGCTGCCCAGGGGAGAAGTTAAGCCATTGCTTACGATGTAGGTCTTGGAGCATGAAGGCTTGATTTTCTCATGAAATCCTGATTGAGGAATTTGAGGGAATATGGAACTGCCCAGAGGGTAACTGGAAAGTTACTAAAACAGAAATACTACCTGCTACATACCAGAGGCTGTTCTAAATGCAAACCATGTGTTAACTCATTTAATCTTATCAAGTGGCTTTATTATTTATTGTCCTAGTTATTGATGGAGAAACTAGGTGCAAAGTGGGTAAGTAAGTTGTTTGAAGCTAATACCTGGTAAAACTAGGGTTTATACCCTAGTTTAGGTGTAGGATTTAGGGCCTGAAGTGTGACCTAAAGTGTGGCTGAGCCACATGAGTGGCAGGACTGGGTCTTTGTCACAGTGTTGGGAGAGGCAACCTGCCACTGTGAGTGTTCTCGAATGTACTCATTGGACTTTCAAGGAACGCAAAGTCTGTACTAATCTCTACCAGGGCCACCCCACAGGATTACATTTGTAGTGAGCAACTTTGAGTGACGAGGGGGAGGTCTGCCCCTAGACACAGAGCCCACCTGCCCGCTCTGTGAAGAGCTCAGTTTTGCCCTCTGCGAACACAGCCCATGAGTGTGAAGCTCCATGAGGAGGTCTTTGCAATGTCCTTGTGGAACTAGGCTGGTATGAAAACCCACGCAAACCGACATGAAGTTCTGGATGCTTCTGCCGTGAGTAATCAAGTCTTTGGCCATTGACTCAGAAGTCTTGGGTCTTCTGCTGGCATCTGTGAAAGACTAACAGGCTGGCTTGTTCGCTCGCAGGGAGGAAGGCCAGACCACGCAGTGTCTGATGCCCAGGTGGCAGATTTGCAGAGCAGAAGGACAATGGTCACCTCTGAGCTTCTGTCCCTACTTACCATCCATTAGTCCAAGGGAGCATGATCTCAGTTCTCAGGAATATTGACCGAAACAGGATGTAGAAAGGACAGAGCATATGCAAGAAGACAAGAGAAACAAGGAAATGTTTCTTAAAGTGGTTCTGTGGTTTGTAAATAAGACGACAGAAAGAACACTGGAAATGTGTGTGTCTCCTTTCTCAGTTCTTGGCAAAAGTTACTTCTTCCCGGTGATTTTCTGATTTCCGGCTATTTTCTTCTTTTGTTTTTATGCTTTCTCTATACTTCACCATGAATCAAAAAGTTTATGGTTATATACAATAACTTTTCCTCTTGTGCTGCAAGATCATGCAGAAACCTTGATAGCCCAGGACAAAGCTACAGTTTCTAAATAAATTTTTCCCTCTAATGTCAGTTTATCTCCCTCAGCAAGCAATTTACGCTGTGGAAGGTATTAACATTTCACTAAGTCTATTAAACTTCAACTGCTAAGACATCTTCACAATATAACCTGGGCAAAGTTAAACTAGAACCAGAATTCTTTCATTGAATCCCTACTGTGTGCAATGCATGAAGTAACTTCTTCCTTTTTTGGTGGGGGGCAGGGTGGGGAGCTTTCCCTTGACTTTTTACGTTAATTGGAAATGAGTTCAACTGTTTTTGGACTTTTCTCAAGCCACCAAGCCTGGCAAGTGTTACAAATGTCAACTTTTTCCTCTTATAATAATAATAATTCAGGAACAGTTGAGAAAAGCTGATAACATTTCCAGGAAAAGGCACTTTGAGGTTGAGACCAAAGGGGGAACAATAAATTTTTTTAGGTTAAATGTGACTTTAGGTCACTATAACACATAATTCTGTTAACACAAGTTGAGATTAGTCACTTGATAAAATCCTACTGGTAAAAGGAATTGCACCAATGCAGCCGGCAGTGGACTTCTGCCATTTATATACTACTACTTGTTATTGTCCTTTATGTGTTATCCTCTGAAATAATAAGCTCCACTTTGGAAACATAACTTCATAGAATCCTTTTCAGGAAATCTTGATCCCCACCCCCTTAGTACAGATGGGACCTTTAAATTTTTTTAAATGTTTATTTATTTGAGAGAGAGAGAGCGCGCGCGCGCGCAGCGCGCGCGCGCGCGCGCGAAAGTGGGGGAGGGGCAGAGAGAGAAGGGGACAGAGGATTCGAAGCCGGTGCTATCACGAACTGTGAGATCATAACCTGAGCTGAAGTTGGACACTTAAATAACTGAGCTCCCCAGGCACCCTCAGATGGAACATTTAAATCAAAGTGTTTTTACATAGTGATATTGTTCAATGTGTCAATTGAGAGTCACAGATGAGCACCCAAGTTAGGTGATTGTGAGAACCTAATATTTAATATTTAGCACATATTAAGACATTGTAATGTTTTAAGTTAATACATTTAAAACATGTTAGAAACTATCTTTCAAATTTTTGGTTGCTCAATACCTATTAAAATTTTTGTTGTGACCAAAATAGTTCCAAAAGATTCCCCGACAGGTATGTATTTCATCTTTTCCTATTGGTTTTAAAATCTATCCTTAAGTTACAACATCAGAGTCATGTGTTTGGACCCAATCACCCTCCTCAAAATGTACTTTGACTTGATACTATTCTTTGGTTCTGAAGGATAGAAAAGTCACTCCTTACATTTATTCATCCGTCCATCCAGCCATCCATCCAACCAACCATCCATCCATCCATCTATCCATTCCAATGATTCATTCAAATTTTTATTGAGCCAGAAATATGGTTGGCCCAGGGAAAATAGTTATTAACAGTTAAACCAAAGAAGGAACCCCATCTCTTGGAGCTTAAGGTGTAAAGAAAGATATTAATCAAGGAATCACATGAATGAATTATGCAGAGTTACAAAGGGAGATAATGTCCTTGAACAGAGACACCTGCTTCTCAGAGGCCCATTAAAAAAAAAAAAAAAAAAAAAAAAAAAAAAGGAACATGACTCTAATTAAGGACTCAATTGAGATGCAGTATAGAAAAATACACAGGGCTGGAACATGTAGACCTTAAATGTAACCTTACACACTTTGATTATTAGTCCAAAGCAATGGAAAACCACTCAAGGAATTTAAGAACTAGGGCAACATCAGCAGATCTTTTTTAAAGATGGCTTTGCTTGAGGAATGGAAGGGACATCGGAACGGGCCCAAGGGGAAAGAGTCTAGTTCTGAGGCTTCTTGGGAATGTGATCCTTGGGGGACATAGCTAAGAATATTGCTCACTACATTATGTAGTACTCTGTCTATTAGGGCCTAAGGGAAAGTTGTTCCTTCTGATTCAATACTGGGCATATTTGGGTAGGCCTGACCTGAGTTACTATCATTTTTATTTTATAAATACTTAAAAGATATTTTATCAATATTGATTATCATATAAACGCTAAGGGGATATTTAGAAATAATGCAACAGACTATGCTCACATACTCTCATTGGCTTCCAGAAAAGCTAAAGCCAAGTGTATTGGACTCTAGGGTATTACGTTTTGTGCTTCCCTCCTTTCTAGTTTTATCTTAATCTTTTAATTTATTTTCCTTTGACTTAAATTTGTTTTTGCTTAATTTTAATATTATTTTCTACCCCCAGACCAAAACACTTGCAAGTAATTAAACAAAACCATAAATACTATTATATTAAAACACATGCGTTGCTACCTTAGAAGAAATGTCTGACACACAGGAAAACATGTTGACAATATGCCCACCATATACATGGGCAAGATGCTTGGAGATGGAATGGGGGTATGTGTGAAAACCATGTTCCTTTTGTTCCAAATTGCCAATTAAAGAGTGTGACAGCTAATCTCTATGTTGCCTAGGAACTATATTGTTTCAAGATGTCTAAAACTGGCAGGGATCTAAATTCCAGACATCATTCACTCTTGGCTTTGAAGCATGCTCAGGGTATCTGGTATTACGCAATGTTCTTTGGAATTTGCAGAGGAATCTGACTACTTCTAGCTTGAGATAGGCAAAAAAAAAAAAAAGATCTTATCTTATTTAGCATAGTGATAATGTAGTATTTTAAATACACTCCAGCTTATATGAGACATAATACTTTCCCAAATGGTTCAGCTGAGCCTTAGATGTTGTGATTTGATAGCATGGAAAGTCAATAAGAAATAGGCATTCAGAATTTGAAACGCAAATCTACAGTTTTCTACTCTTTGTCTATAGGAAGATTTTCACATTTATTATCAATTCCTCACTAATGACTCTTTAAGGCCTTGAATGCAGGAAGATTTTCACATTTATTATCAATTCCTCACTAATGACTCTTTAAGGCCTTGAATGCAGTCCTTCTTTTAGGTAACTTTTATGATTACAAGGAAGGAGCAAGTAAGGTGCTATTCCTTTGGTTGAGTCTTAAACTTCTAAAAGACTGTGATAGACTAACAGCCTATGAGTTGTCAAGCCTAACAATGGAGCACAGGCAACAGAAAACTCCTCAACCGAGGAGTGGATACAAGTGGAAAGCTCACCAGTGGAATTGTTCTATACCGTAACCAACCATCTGTACACTTCATTGCCTCTGGGGCTTGGATACACTTCATCTGGTGCACATCGGTTGGTTTCACTCGGCAGTCCAAGAAGTGTCCTTCCTGAACACTAGGGATGAACTTGCTCTGCACCGAGTCTCTGATAGTCGAGACCTCATTAAAATACTCGTTTCCCAAAGTGCATGCTCTGCTCAATGTGTTTTTCCCCAACTGGTGTAAACTATGAAGTGGCAACCTTAAATGAACTCTTGAACATCACTTCCGTCTGTGGCTTTTCTGCTGCATGTGTACCTTTCACAGCTGCATATTTTCACTATTTCTGATTTGTGCCCACTGCCAAGTTTGGAACTCTAGAATACTTACTCTTATCATGCACCCAGGCTTGCCATATTGATAATTCATCTACACTGACATTCTGCTCTGAGTTTTGTTCTCTCAGGGCTCAGGATATTTTACATTCCTTCCCAAGCTTTGCTGTAGGCCAAATCCTTTTTCCTTACCTGGTCCCATCTGGTCTACCCAGACCCAAGGAAAATCACAACTAACTGTCAAAATAAAGGAGAGAGAAGAAGATTGGTATTTTTCTGAGCTAGGACCCTGAAGATGAGAATTGAAGAAGACTGACTCTATACATTCACTGGTGTAAGGACCAAATGAGATGATATTAGAAGTATGCAAATCATATACCATTTTATAGGTTTTCTGTGCATGAAGTATCAAGCCCATTGTTCATTCTGTGCAAAACCCTGGGACTCAGGCACTCTTTCAGAGCCTTCCAGGACAATTTGGGACAAAATATATAATATATGGGCTGATCACAAAAGTGAGCCTAATTAAATTTGAACAATGGACTTAATTCTTTTTTTATCATCTCCTTCCTAATCCCAACCCCTCTATGAAGATAATCAGTGATTCATTATATTATTATCTGTTTCTTACCCTAACATTTGTATCCACCTTTATCCATCCCTTGGCTTATGATGGAACCAGGGAGCCATATCTGTTTCTACATCTAACCCGTGACCATTCTAATTTAAAATATACTTTGTATCCAGTTCATTATTTCCTTCTCCATAGTTACCACCCAGGTCACAATTATACATCACACTGTCATCTCTCACTACAACTAATATCATTGCATTCTGGCTGGCCTTCTTGTTTCCGACTCTGTTCTTTTCTAAATCACTCAAAAACACACAATGGGTAGAATATAGTGCAAATCACCAAACATCTTTATACCGTTACTCTGCCTACTTCTCTTCAAAGTCTTCCCTTTACACCTAGGATACAATCAAAACCCTCTCCCAGCCAACAAAGCCTGGTGTGATCTAGTCCATGCTGGATTCTATAGCCACATCTAATGCTGTGTCTCCTATCAGTTATGTTCCAACTGCCCTGACCTTTCTTCAGCCTTTCTCAATTTTGGGGATACACATATATATTTTTTTATATTCTTCAATGTCTCAATTGCTATCAAGACTTCCTATGTAGGAATTTCACCTTACTATTTTCACCGGATCTGTTACTTCTTTAAGGAGATCATCCCTGAACCTCCAATTTAAGCCAGTTCTCTCTATTATCTATTTTATGGCACGTTGTCATTTCCCCTCAGAGCACTTTTCTGATTTTCACATAAGCACTTGTTTGTGTGAATGTTTCTGACGTGACTGTCCTCTCAATAGGCTGTAAGTGCACTCTGTGAAGGCAGGGACCATGGGTCTTTTGCTTTCTACCGTATCTTAATGGCTAGTACAGGGACTAGCACATAGTTGACACTCAACAGATTTGATGAATGAATAAGTGGAAATTTCATATCTCATTCTTTATTTGTTCGGTTACTCAATAAGATATGTATCTTGTATAAAGCACCGTCTTCAGCTCACTGGACACAGCAGGACAAAAAGATACAACAGTTCCTGCGCTTGTGAAGCTGACCTTCCACAGTGTGGGAAGCCAATCATAAGCAACAACGCTACATATATATATATGTATATATTACATACATATATATACATATATGTATATATATATATATATGTATATATATGTATGTAATATATACATATATATATATATATATATGTATATATTACATAGCGTTTTAGAAGGAGATGTGTGGTAAAGAGAAAAAATGGAGCAGGGTAATGGAAATGAGGTATGTCAGGGGTATGCGATTTGCAATGTGAATAAATGGTCAGTTTAGGCCTTACTGGAGAAGTTACATTTGGGGACAGATTTGAAGCAAGCGATGGTTTCAGATACTTGGATATATAGAGAAAATTCTCTAGCCATGAGAAACAGCTAGAGCAAATCCAAAAGTGGGAACGTGTCTGGAGTATCTGCGAAATAACAAGGGAGGAAGCGGAGTGGTCAAGGGGGCAGAGACATAGAAGCTCTGATGAAACAAAGAACAGCTAGCAGATAAGGTGGACATCTTTGACCACTGTCATTACTTTGATTTGTACAGTGACTGAGCTGGGTGAGACTTTAAATAGTCTCAGCGGAAGAGTGATAGGATCTTATTTTTGCTTTAAGTGCATGGAGATGTCTGTTCTGTGTGGAATATATTGCAGTGGGCCATGGGTAAATATAGGAAAACCCCACAAGAGGCTTCTGAAGAATCCAGGCAAGAGAATAGGGTCGCTTGAATTAGGATATAGCAGCGGAGGTGATGGAAAACAGCTGGAATCTGGATGTATTTTGAAGGTAAAGATAAAAGGTTTTTCACTGGTGCGTTGGACAGCAGTTTGAAAGAAAGCAAGGAATTAAAGACAACTCTGAGGTTGGGGACTGAGTAACTGGAAAGACACAGCTGCAATCAAGTCAGAGGGGTTAAGAGTACAGAAGATTATGTTTGGGTGGAGTTGGTGAGATCATGTTTATTTGCAGAAACTGGTGGAGAGGTTAAATGAGTGGTTGGATATACAATTCAGTGGGGCTACATGACAGCATGATGAATGTGGAGGCGTCCACCTACGAAGGGCACTGAAGAGCAGGAGAAGAGATGATATCACCCTGGAGTGAGTACAAATAGCAGAGAAAAGGACTAACGTCTGAGCCACTAGGCCCTTCAATGTTCAAAGATATGAGGGAAGAATTATCTTCAGAGCCAGGGCTGGATCCTGATATGATGAGTCTGTTTTAAAAAGGGGGGTTTTGAGGCAAACCATAAGAGACTCTTGAATGTAGAGAACAAACTGAGGGTTGATGGGGGGTGGGGGAGGGAGGAAACGGGTGATGAGCATTGAGGAGGGCACTTATTGGGATCAGTACTGGGCATTGAATCATGGAATCTACTCCCGAAGCCAAGAGCACACTATATACACTGGATGTTAGATAACTTGACAATAAATTATATATATCAAAAAAAGGGGTAAACATAAATGGTCAAAACTAATGTGCCTATGAGATTAGCTATATATCTTTGGTTTCAAGTCTTAAAAAGTAAAAGAGAGACAGGTAGATAATCATGGGTGTACAGGTAGGTAGGCATAAGTATAAGGGAAAAAATAAAATGAAATGGGTGGTTTTTTCCCACTGGTATCTTAACCAGAATTTTCCTGAAGGGGCAATGATTTTTCCTCACAGAAATATCAAAAAATCCATAAAGCCCTCGTGTTTCACTATTGTTTATAAGCGAGTAGTGATCCGGTAAGAGAGGTCTAAATTCCATTTGTTAAACCAAATTAACGACACTTATGTTTATGACACACATTACTTTGACATTGTTTCGCCTGTGAGATCATTAATTTTGGAATTATTTGGAGTACGCTAATGGAATGGGGGACGAGAAGAGGTATAGGTATTTTTAGTCTTCCAAATGGTAACAAAACACCGTGCAGACACATTCTATTAGAGCTTAGAGGGAAAAAAAAAATAGCAAGGTCATGCCTAATTTGAGGTTTCAGGTTTGTTCCAAGCAACTGGGAAGGTCAGACTCGGTTCTAGATAATTCACTGATCCGAAGGAATTTTGGGAAGTTGGGGTGGTTTCAGGGTTAACAAAGGCATTCAGGCCTTTGGCTTCAGTTCAGCTCATGACCCCACGCAGCCACCACTGAATCCACGAGGGTTGAGCTACTGAAGGAGTCCAATGTGAACTTGAGGCTCCCTGTGGTTTAGCTTGTTGCCCCAAAACCCAAGATGCATCTGTGGCATGGAAACCATCCCACTACACGCATACTACTCTACCGCGGGCGACTTTAATGGGCTCTGCGGTAAATCACTTTCCTTTTGGAAATCTGAGGTCTGGAGTTTGTACTGTGTGCAACACTTCTTTGTGTTGTATATGTCTCATCTGTTTGTGTCAGCTGAGACAGAGAGCAAATGTTTAGCAAAGGATTCCAAACTCTTAGCAATCCTTAAGCAATACCAAAAATATGTGGAATGTAATCTTAGTTTCTCAATTGTACACTGTTATTTCTAAATATAATATCCTTCTAAGATTTTTTTTTCCTTGATGGTTCTAGTCCCATTCCTGAGGAGATATAATGAAGATTATAGAAAAATATAAGAGTTGTTTAGAGTCCCACAAGGGCTGGAGTCGGGGCCTGGTGTTACCACTGGAGTGACAATGCACATGTTGTTTAGGAAGAGGAACCCTCTAAGTATTAGTTTCCTCACCTGTAAAGTGGATTAATATAATACCCTTAGGTTAGTTTAAAAGCATAAAACCAAGGCGCGCTTGGGTGACTCAGTTGGCTAAGCGTCTGACTTCAGCTCAGGTCATGATCTTGCGATTCGTGAATTCGAGCCCCACCTCGGGCTCTGTGCTGACAGCTCGGAGCCTGGAGCCTGCTTCAGATTCGGTGTCTCCCTCTCTCTACCCCTCCCCCACTCACACTCTGTCTCTCTGTCTCTCTGTCTCTTTCTCTCAAAAGATAAGTTAAAAAAATTTTAAAGCATAAAATAAAATAGCGCGTTCTAGTGCTTAGCAGAATTAGTTACACCCAGTAGGTACTCAATAAATCTTAAGTCTTTTTCTTTGTTGCTACCAATCATTCTGGGACTTTGGGACTTGTCTTCATTCCAGACAATTTATTATTTTATCAGTCTGAAATCCTGACATTTCTGTGCATTTGATTTTTCTAAATCAATTCTAGTGAAATATAATTTACACACAAAATGTACTGAATTTCAGCTGGGGTAAATTTTCGTGCATTTTGACAAATTTATACATCTGGGAATCCCAACAACAATCAATAGGTAGGATCTTTTACATTACCCTGATCATGTTTTCCCAGTGTTTTCCAAATAACTTTCTCACTTCAGCCCCAGGCAAAGGCAATCATTGCTGTTTTCTGTCACTGTGTATTTATCTTTCTAGAGATTCATTTAAATGAGAACTCTAGGGGCGCCTGGGTGGCTCAGTCGGTTGAGCGTCCGACTTCGGCTCAGGTCATGGTCTCATGGTTCGTGGGTTCCAGTCCCGTGTCAGGCTCTATGCTGACAACTAGGAGAATGGAGCCTGCTTCACATTCTGTGTCTTCCTCTCTCTCTGCTCCTCCCCTGCTCATGCTCTGTCTCTCTCTCTCCTTCAAAAAATAAATAAAAAAACATTTAAAAATTTTTAAATGAGAACTCTATAGGGGCGCCTGGGTGGCTCAGTCAGTTAAGTGTCCAACTTCAGCTCAGGTCATGATCTCACAGTACACGGGTTCGAGCCCCGCATTGGGCTCTGTGCTGACAGCTCACAGCCAGGAGTCTGCTTCAGACTCTATGTCTCCGTCTCTGTCTGCTCCTTCCCCACTCACACTCTGTCTCTCTCTCTCTCAAAAGTAAATAAAGATTTAAAAAAAAATGTAAATGTGAATTCTACACTAGGTACTCTTTTGTAACTGGCCTCTTTTTCCCTCTGTACTACTTTTGAGATTCGTTTGTGTGGTTGCATCAGCAGTCCGTTCCTGTTTATTGCCGAGAAGTATTCCATTGTATAAATATAACCCAACTTTTGGCTGTTTGCTGATAGACGTGTGGATGGTTTCCAGTTCTTTGGCTATTGCAAATCAACATCATTTCTGCCCAAGCATTTGTGTCATTTACTCATATATTCGGACCATAAACATCTTTCGAAATCATAAAGAGTTGACTGGTGTCGATCAAGATCCCTTCGGTACAAGGTTTTGTGTGGTCGCGTATCTTCATTTCCCTGGTAAAGGCACAGGTGTGTACCCGCTAGGAGGTAAGGTAAGTATGCTTACACTTGACAAGAACTTGCTCAACGTTTTTCCTAACATAGTTGTACCTTCCCTTCAACACCCACACTTGGCATGGTTTATTTTAGGATTCCACTTGAGTCGGCCTCAGGATGCTTGGATACACTTGCTCAAACATTACTCTGGCGTGTCTGCGAGGATGTTTTTGGGCGAGATGAACACGTGAATTGGTAAACTGAGTAAAGAGGATGGCCCTGCCTCCTGTGGATGGGCCTCACCCCATCGGCTGAAGGGCTGAATACAACAAACAGACTGAGCCTCCAGCAAGCTAGGCCAACAAGGTGGGAGGAGGGAGAGGGGCATGCTTTCCACGGGCTGAGCTGCCTTCAGACTGTGACTGAAACATCAGCTTTTCTTGGACCTTAGGCCACTGGCTTTAGGACCCTTGGTTCTCTGACTACAGGATCGGCTTTCCCGGGTCTCCCATTTGCTGACTACAGAACGTGGGACTTCTTAGCCTGCCTAATCTTGCTGTGTGAGCAAGATCGATAAACCTTTACTTTGTCGATACCATACTTAAGGAACAGAAAATGTTAATTTACAAAGTCCAATGTATCATTTCCCCCCCTTTATTTTGGACTTTTAAAAAACAATAGACTCTGAAGATTATCTTTATGCTTTTTCATGAGTTTTTTTTTAATGTTTATTTATTTTTGAGAGAGAGGGAGGGAGAGAGAGAACAAGCAGGGGAGGGTCAGAGAGAGGGAGACAGAGAATCCGAAGCAGGCTCCAGGCTCTGAGCTGTCAGCACAGAGCCCGTCGCGGGGCTCGAACTCATGAACGCTGAGATCATGACCTGAGCTCGAGTCAGACGCTCAACCAACTAAGCCACCCAGACGCCCTTTTTCATATGAGTTTTAAAGTTCTGCCTTTTATATTGATGTCTAAGATTAATTTCAAGTTAATTTTTGCATAAAGTGTGAGATAATTGTTGTTCATCATTTTCCCAATTAGAGACCTAAATTGTTCTAATCCTATTTCAAGAAAACAACTTCCCCAGTGAAGTAACTTAGCATCTTTCCCAAAAATCAACCTGTCACAAAGGAGAGTCTCAGTCTGTTCCATTAATCTATATTTCTATTCATCCCCAAATATCACATTGTCTCTATCACTATAGTTTTACAGTAAGTGCTAGTGTATCGATGCAAATGAGTTTTGTAATAACCTGAAAACCTATGAACTTGCTAAGCTGCATTTTTGGTTTGTTTGTTCTACTAGCTTTTGCTAGACTTCGAAGCATTTCTACATCCAAGATGATTTTCAGGTGTTTGGGTTTTTTTTTTTTTTTTTTTTTTCCCATTTGCACTTCATATATTTTGAACCTCTGACTGAATGTGCACACATTGAGGATTGTTGCATCTTCTTGATGAATTAGACCCTTTACTTTATAAAATATTCTGACATCACTTTGATTTTAATCTAGCCACTTGAACTGTTTTATGTTAGTTTTGCGCGATACAGCTCTTTGACTTATTGTGTCTAGATCTTGTTAATTCGGATTCCTTGCAGACAGCCTACAGCTGTGTGTTTTTGAATATTTTTTTAATTGGTGCATTCAGACACGTGTAATTCCTAATTTAATTTTTCTGATGTTTATTTATTTTTGAGAGAGAGAGAGCACAAACTGGAGAGGGGCAGAGAGAGAGAGAGAGAGAGAGAGAGAGGGAGATACAGAATCTGAGGCAGGTTCCAGGTTCTGAGCTGTCAGCCCAGAGCCCAACTCATGAACGGGGAGACCATGACCTGAGCCGAAGTCGGACACTTAACCAGCTGAGCCACCCAGGCGCCCCTGCAATTCCTACTTTAGACAATGGAATCAGAGGCATGGTTGGATTTAGGTCCACCATGTTGAAATTTGCTTCATATTTATACCATCTTTTCTGTGTTCCTTTTTCTTCCTTTTCAACCTTATTTTAGAATAATTGTTTTGTTCAGAATTCCATTTTATTTGTGCTATTGGCTTACTATACCTCTTTTTTTTTTTTAAAGTGATAGCTACAGCTCTTGCTTGAGATGATCTTTTCAGTGATATTTGGATAGCAAACAGCCTTAGAGGATGGAGATTGTCTTTTTCTCTGAAGCAGAGGGCTGGTTTGTTTGCAAATTAGTATAATAAAGATAACATCTCCGCTCCCCCACCACCCCGGGGCAAATGTTGGGCATATTTGCTTGCATCCTATTATAAAGGACTGTAGTTTCCTAATCTCAGTTGTGATGCAAATCTACTGTACAGACAGCCTCAACTTCCACCTAGATCTGCCTCTCCTCTGCTCTCACGGGATTTGGGGGGACAGAGGAACTGATGCAAATGGGAGATTCAGTGCTGCTTGCTGTGCCTTTATAAGAAAGCTCTTGGGTTTTGTTAGTCTTTATAAAACAGGAATAACAAGGGGAAAATCCTGCAGACAGACGGAAGGTGCTTAGGCCCTATTTGAGACTGAGATATCAAACTGATTTTCTAGCTTGATCCATCCAATCTCAGCCTATAGAATGCAGGCAACTGGTCAGCTTCAACAATAGAAATTTTTTAGGGGCACCTGGGTGGCTCAGTCAGTGGAGCGTTTGACTTTGGCTCAGGCCATGATCTCGTGGTTTGTGGGCTTGTGGGTTCGTGGGTTCCAGCCCCGCACTGGGCTCTGTGCTGACAGCTCAGAGCCTGGAGCCTGCTTTGGATTCTGTGTCTCCCTCTCTCTCTCCCTCCCCAGCTTGTGCTCTTTTTCTCCCTCTCTCTCTCTCTTTAAAAAATAATTAAAGAAAGTTAAAAAAAGAAAAAAAAAAGAAATTTCTTAGATGCACAGAAAGGAGACCCAGTGTTCTATAAATACTGTGGCCCAGTGTCTGTAGTATATGATATAGGAAAAGATAAGCACGGGGCAAAGTAGTTGCATGGAAAATGCTGGATAAAGAGAGATGGGCTATCACAAATGCAAAAGAACAGCAGTGAGATGGTTGGAGAGGAAATGTGATAGGAAGGCTGGAAGAATATGTTCATTGTAAGCATCGTTAGGTGCTAGGGGCAATGACCGTATTATGGATGTCTCAAGAAAAAGAGGGGTAGAATTTGATTGGAAGGGGGTGGAGGGTCCTTCAGGGCAGTTCTGGATTAGAGTAGGTCAAAGCGCTATTCGTGTGAGATCAAAGTCATGTGTTTAGAAGTGGTGACAGCCACAGAGGAGCTGGTACGTTCCAGCTTGTTCTTGCTCCCCCCAGTTCTTCTTCCTGCCTGGTGACTCCAACGACCAACGCCAGACCCTGGCCCAGCACCAGACCCCTGCGGCAGCCCACTGGAGTGGTAGCAACTCAGAGGCATGGCTCACCGTAGGCCTCCCTGCCTACTTGCCTTCCTTCTCACTCCCATATGGTGGGGTGTATGTTTTAACTTTTCAGACTACCGGTCGGTCGGTCACCCCAGGTTCGATCTTCGAGGGTTCTCCTGGTTCCCATGCTCCTATATCCTCCCACAGTTATGAGGTCCACTTTTTTATAATTGAGCCCTACCTATCCCACACCTCACGGAGGTTCTACTTCCATAAGTGAACACTGACTGATGAGGTTTTTGAAAGACGAATATGTTATGTAAAATACGCTGTGGGATTATTTTCTTAATTTCTCTTTCTGCTGCTTCATTATTAGCGTACAGACATGCAACAGACTTCTGTACATTCATTTTGTATCCTGTGACCTTACTGAATTCATTTATCGGTTCTAACAGTAGTATCAATTCTACCATATGATCCAGTAATCTCAACACTGAGTATTTAGCCAAAGAATATGAAAACACTAACTTGAAAGGATATATGCACTCTTATGTTTACTGCAGCATTATTTACGAGAGTCAGACTATGAAGCAACCCAAGTGTCCATCAACAGATGCATGGATAAAGATGTGGTATATGTATATATATATCTATATATATGGAATATATATAATGGAATATGACTCAGCCGTAAAAAAGAATGAAATCTTGCCATTTGCAACAAATGAATGGATATAGAGAATATACTGCTAAGTGAAGTAAATCAGCCAGAGAAAGACAAATACCATATGATTTCACTCATATGTGGAATTTAGGAGACAAATCAAATGAACAAAGGAAAAAAAAAGACAAACCAGAGGGGAGGGGCCTAGAGGGTGAGTTAGGTGATGGGGATTAAGAGTACACCTATCATGATGAACACTGAGTAACACATAGAATTGTTTAATCACTATATTATATACCTCAAACTAATATGACACTGTATATTAAATATATTGGAATTAAAATTTTTTAAATTTATTTTTTATTTAAAAATTTTTATTTAAAAAATACACTATGTATTTAAACCAAAGTTATTTAATTCTTGGTGGAAATGATAAGGAATTTTATAAGAGGGGCACCTGGGTGGTTCAGTGGGTTGAGTGTCCGACTTCGGCTCAGGCCATGACCTCACGGTTCATGGATATGAGCCCTGCATGGGGCTCTGGTGCTGACATCTTAGAGCCTGGAGCCTGCTTTGGCTTCTGCGTCTCCCTTTCTCTCTCTGCCCCTTCCCCGATTGTTCTCTCTCTCTCTCTCTCTCTCTCTCAAATAAACTTAAGAAAAAAAAAAGTCATTGTTAAAGAATTTTATAAGAAAAATACAATAAACAAATTTTGATATATTTGTCACATATAAAGAACGTAGTTTATTTTTGAAACAAACTTTGCTTCATTGTTGAAGGTAAGAGTCTGTTAAAAAACATAGTTCAACCAGGTAAATTTAAAGACCAAATTGGCTTTATTCAGCTATTCATGAATCAAGCAGCATCCTGTCTAGCAGACAGAAAGATAGAAAGGAGCTCCAAAGAGCTGTACCAAATGGGATAATTTAAAGTCACAGGGCAGTGGGGAGAGGGAAAAAGCAGATGACCTCATCTTTCTCTGGAGGAGGGAAGGGGTCTATCAGGTGGATTACCTCATGAGGGCTGACCAGGAAATTCCAGATTTGCTACTTTAAGACTACAACCTTGGGACAGGTTGAAAACTATAGTTAGGTCAGGTACTAAGTCTTGGTTTGGTGACACGAGCATAGGACAAGTGACTCCATATTGATCCTGTTGTCTCTGATCATGAGTACCTTTAAAATAAACCCTCGAAATCCAACAAAATGCATTTTTTACATATTTATCATATGTGTAAGATAAATGATGTGTGGAATGATGTGATCTTATTTTTACTTTTTTAAATTATTTTTTTTAATGTTTATTTTTGAGACAGAGAAAACCAGAGGGGGAGGGCCAGAGAGAGAGAGAGAGAGAAGAAGACAGAGCATCCGAAGCAGCACGGAGGCTCTGTGCTGACAGCAGACAGCCCAATGTGGGGCTCAAACTCATGAACCTTGAGATCATGACCTGAGCTGAAACTGGACACTCAACCGACTGAGCTACCCAGGCACCTCTGTGATCTTATTTTTAAAATAAACCTATTTTTAGAAAGCAATGCAAGCCCTGGGATTCACTAGAAATGTGGAATTTCAGTAACTCCAGTAATACTTAATACTGACCCCATCAAAATGGGTTACTACATAGATTTTTTTAAAAAAATCCTTTCTTCCAGGATTTTTATGCATCAAATCGATGCTGTTTTGTTGATGTTCAAGAAAGAGAGGTCTAGGTTGGAGATACACATTTAGAAGTCATCAGCATAGAGATGGCATTTAAAGCCGTGAGACTGGTGGAGATCTCTAAGAGAATGTAAATGGAGAAGAGATGCCAGACTGAGCTCTAAAATGCTCCGTCACACACACACACATACACACGCACACACACACCCACACATACACTCACACATACACACACTCACACATGGTTATATCCTAAGCATATATATACACATATATATCATAACATATATAGATACATACAAAATGGAAATGCATGTATATGTATAATTTAAGATTACTATTTTGACTAAGGACAAATGGACAAAAATAGCATAATAAGATATTACACAGATTTGTGCTTTGAAATGCATGTTTGATACGCCACGTGGTTACTAAAGTTGGTCCATACGACAAGCTCTGCAGCTCTGAGCCTCCTAGGGGTCAAAGCAAGATGGACTCCACAGTGTTGAAGCACAAAGTGGTTACAGGAAAGCGGCCGAGCACAGGCTAGAGGGGAGACAGAGGTAAGGCCACCGAGGATCTTGTGTTGTGGGCTCACACGTGTAAAGCCGGTCCATATCATTACCCCACACTGGCCGTGTCAAGGCAGTGTCTGCTCCAAGTTGACTGGGTACCAGCTAACAGTTCTGTGTCCATCTTTCACTGGTTAATAAATATTTTGAATATCAACTTACTTGTGTCTTAGGTGAGAGTGCATTCTACATTCGAGAGACATGAAGAATTGAAATGATGACATGAAGAATTGAAATGATGATATAAACTGGCTGCCTGACGCTTTTGTCTTTTATTTACTTACTTGTTGACTTCTTTTTTACTTTTAAACTTTTGGTGTAGCAGGGCGGTGCACAGACTCAAGATGGAAGGTGATAGAGGAAAGAAGTTCAGTGAGAAGACCAGGCTACCGTGAGCGTGCATTTGACACGAGGCAGTGCCAGCTGGGGCCCATGGGAGCTAGACTGGGGAGGAACGTCCAAGGCAGGAAAACCAGACAAGAGATTCATGCTCTGTGGTGTGAGGCTCCCAGATAGGTGGTAATGAGGGTGGAAGTGTTATTCAAAGAAATAGAAAATACTGTCAGAAGAAGAGCGTGAGGGTGAAAAGGGAGCTTTGCCCACATTGAATGTGAGAGACCCGTGAGGTGACCAATCATTTCTGCCCGTCTGGCGAGAACTACGGTTGGCAGTAGACATTTTCCATTGATCAGAGAATGTATAATGGCAATTAAAACTGTGGGGGATTCAGGAAATCCTTCCATCGCCACACTTCAAATATTCTACAAGAATGACATTTCTTTTGTCTTTAAGTTTATTTATTTATTGAGAGAGGGAGGGAGAGAGAAAAAGAGAGAGAGAGAGAGAGAAAGGGTGGGGCAGAGAGACAGAGGGAGAGAGAGAGAGAATCCCAAGATGACAGCACAAAGCCTGACACAGGGCTCAATCCCATGAACCATGAGATCACGACCTGAACTGAAACCAAGAGTCAGACACTTAACTGGCTGAGCTACTCGGGAGCCCCAAGACTGACATTTCTTTTTTCTTTCCTTTCCTTTCCTTTCCTTTCCTTTCCTTTCCTTTCCTTTCCTTTCCTTTCCTTTCCTTTCCTTTCCTTTCCTTTTCTTTCCTTTCCTCTCCTCTCCTCTCCTCTCCTCTCCTCTCCTCTCCCCTCCCCTCCCCTCCCCTCCCCTCCCCTCCTTTTCTTTCCTTTTTTCTTTTCTCTTTTCTTTTTTCTTCTCTTCTTTTCTTTTTTCTTTTCTTTTAATGTTTATTTATTTTTGAGAGAGAGAGAGAGCACATACAAGTGGGGGAAGGGCAGAGAGAGAGGGAGACAGAGGATCCAAAGGGGACTCTGCACTGACAGCAGACAGCCAGATGCGGGGCTCCAACTCATCAACTGTGAGATCGTGGCCTGATCCAAAGTCAGACACTTAACCGACTGGGCCACCCAGGTGCCCCAAGACCGACATTTCTTAGTACTGCTTTGATCCACCACTCCTCGCCTGATCCTTAGTGATGCCCACTGCTTGGAGGCGGACATGCCTGCCTGTATCTTAAAAATATGCTTGTGATCTGATCAACCTCTGTCTTTTCAGTGTTATCTCCCATTTCATGCCCCACTCGGTCTGTTCTGACAAATTGTGACATACATCTGCACAGTCTTTGTGATTTTCTGCACTTTGTTTGATTTGCTTAGAATGCTCTTGTCCCAGTGTCTATAAAATTACATGTTCCTTTTACTTAAATTTGTGCTAGACTGATATTAATATATTTTGTTCACTGGTATAAAACTGTAGTCTGAAAATAATTCTAAATGAGATATTAGAAATATTATTAAAATCACTTAAGTAAAAATACATTAATTTGTCTTTTCAATGCAAGATTTTAAGACTTTCCTTAATACATTTGGGTAAATCACAAGTCATGCTAGATTGTGGCATTGAGGCCACACTTACAAATAAAGCTAAGGGGTAGATTGTTAAGTTTAATTTACTCTTGTCCTCGATTTACAGCTATCCTTTATGAGACGGTGTCTTTTTAGGCAGGAAACATCTGTCATGTGATAAATATGTCTGGGAAAATTTAAGTCATGGTTTATTAATTGTGGTTGGGAGAGTACTAAGTAAAACTTAACCAAACAAAGGAAAGTCAATACACTTGATGTTGTGCATGCCAGAAATACTCATCTGTTTTCAATTAATTGATAATTTGATCATCCAAGCAAATTATGGAGTAAATGAGGCATCCCCTAGGTCAGACAGTCATAAAAAGACTGGGTGAGATGCTTTCTTTCAGAAGATCCTATCAAAATGAAATCGTGGTGTGTGAGATCTCAAGCAACCTCAGCGGCCATCTAAGACAACCTACTGATTACTGATAGCTCACTCACAGAGACTGAGTGGCCCCAGCTCAAGATGCTATTATGTCTGCAACCTAGAGAGATTAAGGATTTTCCCAGTTGGATAGTTGGGTAACGATGAAAATGGAATTTTTTGATAATTTCTTCTTAGGATGGTAAGTCTCAGAAATATCACACTCTTATGATTCTATTTGGTACCAAGGTCATACCAATATTTATGGATGTAATGTATTACAACACATATGAATATGTTCACAGCATGTACACAAGAGGCCAATATTACTTAATAAAACTTAACTATGAAAATGCTGTCTTTTTGCACATTAATCAGGTACACATAGAATGATTAACCCCCTTTTGAAAAATTTCAATTGGAATTTATATAATTTACTTATTAGTTTATAAACTATTTAAAATTGTGTCTCTTCTACATCCAGGCCTATGGGGCTGGAGTTCAGAACCAGCTGGTATTCTCAATTAAATACTAATTAGTTAAGATATAATTTCTGAAGATAGGTTTTTTTTTTTTTTTTTGAGAGAGAGAGAGAGACCAAAAGAGTGAGCATGGGGGAAGGGCAGAGAGAGAGGAGAGACAGAGAATCCCACACAGGCTCCGCACCATCAGCATGGAGCCCAACATGGGTGAACCCACTAGCCTTGAGATCATGACCTGAGCCCAAATCAAGAGTTGGACACTTAACTGACTGAGCCACCCAGGAGCCCCTCCTGAAGAATAGTTTTAAGCGGTCTATCTCACTTTTTTGAGCAAATATTACTGAAGTATAATCGCATAAAATGCATATAATTCTAAAATGAATTATTAAGTAAATGCACCTGAATGACCATCACTCAGCATGACATATAGAAAATTACCAGCCCCCCCCCAAAAACTTCCCTCAGGCTCCTCCCTGTCATTACCTTTCTCCCCAAAGAAATCACCATCCTGATTTCCAGCACCCTTGAGTATTTTTCCAGGTTTGACATTCATTTCAGTGGCTATGAAGCCTTTTGGATGCAGTACTAAGAGTAAAATTGTTACATCCTAGTTTAGAGCTAGTAGTTGAGAGGTGGGTAACTGAAGTCAGTTTCCCAAGACATTTTACCTATGCAGATTCCCAAGAGCAATGCACATGAGGCTTAATTATTTTAAATCCTGACTCACACTTATCATTATCACATGTGTGTGTTTCATATTAGTGTTCTCATGAGCATATACTGGTATTTCATTGTGGTTTTAATCTGCATTTCCCGGATGATTAATGACATTGGACATGTTTGGCCATTTGAGTATATTCCTTTGTGAGGTTCCTGTTCATTGTATCTTTTGTCTATCTGTCTATTAAACAGTCTTTGTAAAGGTTCTTTCTATATTCTGAATATGAATATGCATGTAGGTAATGCATATAAATATACAGATTTGTATATATATGTATAAAATATATGTATTCCTTTACACATTTCCATTCTCGGTGGTGTCTTTTGATGAACCTAGAAAATCATGATTTTAATGAAGTCCAATAGGTGATTTCTTTCCTTTATGGTGAGTAGTTTTTGTGTCCAGAAGAAAATGGATATTTTAAAATACCGAATCTTCTTCATCATTAACTTGACCTTTTCCTCCATTCATTTAGATCTTCAAATTTTTCCTCAAAAGTTTTTGTAATTTTCTATGTAGAGATCTTGCATATATTTTGTTAGGTTGATTTTTTTTCGAGTTTGCCTTTTTTGATGCTATTGTTAATGGCATTATTTCATATTTTTTATTTTCTTATCTTATGTTGCTAACATGTAGAAAGGATGGGTTTTTATCTGTACTCTGTAATAAGCAAACCTGGTAATTAATTAATTAACTAATTAATTAATTTTTTTTCAAACTTGGTAATTTAAACTCACTTATGACTTCTAACAGCTGATGTATAGATTCATTTGTATCTTCTCATACACAATCATGTCACCTGTGAATAATGGCAATTTTAGTCGTTGCATTAACAATGTCTATGCTTTTTAAACTTTCATTTTGCTGTGTTACATCTGATAGTCCTTCAGCAAAATGGGGAATAGGAAGACCAGTAGTGGCCAACCTTATCTTAGTCTCAGTCTCCGGGGGAAAGACTGAAATTTTGTCCCATCAAAAACTATATTGACCAGGATTGTTTTAAAATACTTTAACTTTAAAATACTTAACTTTAAAATACTTAACGCTTTACCTGGTTAAAAAATAGTATCTTTATGTGTACTTTCCTAGGAATTTTGATCAGGAACAAATGTTGAATTTATTTTAAATTTATTTTGAAAGAGAGAGAGAGAGAGAGAGAAGGAGAGATAATGAGCGGGGGAGGGGCCGAGAGAGAGACAGAGAGAGAAAGAGAATCCCAAGCAAGTTCCACGCTCAGCACAGAGCCCTTTCTAGGGTTCAATCCCACAAAATGAGATCATGACCTGAGCTGAAATCTGGAGTCAGACGCTCAACTGACTGTTGAATTTTATGAAATGTTTTTCTGCATCTACTGAAATAATCATGTTTGATTTATGTTTTTTATTCTTTTAGTGTGAGACAATATATTGATTTCTTTTTAGATTGAAACCACACTTGCATTCTGAAATTAATGCCCTTTTGTCATGATGTGTCACTGTTCTTATATATTACTACATTTGATTTGCTAATATTATGTTTATTTATTAACTTGTAGTTTATGTTCAGGAGTAAGACTAGTCTCTACTTTTACTTTTTAAAAAAAAATTTTAATGTTTTTATTTTATTTTTGAGAGAAAGAGAGAGAGAGACAGAGTACGAGTGGTGGGGAGGAGAAGAGAGAGAGGGAGACACAGAATCCGAAGCAAGCTCAGGGCTCTGAGCTGTCAGCACAGAGCCTGACATGGGGCTCAAACTCATGGACTGTGAGATCATGACCTGAGCTAAAGTCGGACGCTTAACTGACTGAGTCGCCCAGGCACCCCTGGTCTCTACTTTTTCTTGTAATTGTCAGATTAGCATAAAGGGGAAGCTTACCCACATTTTCTATATTGTGAAGAATTTCTGAAGATCAGCACTATTCTGCCAAGACTGGTGTTATTTTTTACTTTTGTTGAAGCCATTTGGGCCTGATTGGTTCTTTAATTATGGTTTTATAGCTATAGAGAACAATAGATATACTTTAATAGATACAGAACAAATAAGATATAATACTTTTTTTGTGCCAGTTTTGGTGAAAAATTTTTACGAGATTTGACTATTTTGTCTAAATTATCATGGTTTTTTTCCCTCCTTGTATTTTTAAAAATAGACTTTATTTTTCTAGAGCGGTTGTAGGTTCATAACAAAATTGAGCAGAAAGTACAGAGAATTCCCATTATACCCCCTTCCCACATAAATGCACAGCCTCCCCCACTATTGACATTCAGCACCACAGTGGAACATTTATTACAATCAATAAGCCAACATTAACACATCATCACCCGAAGTTCATGGTTTACGTTATAGTTCACTTTTGCTGCTGCCATTCTATAGGTTCTGACAAATGTAGAATGACCTTTATCCACCACTGTGGTATCACACAGAATAGTTTCACTGCCTCAATTCCCCTGTGCTCTGCCTGTTCACCCCTTACCCCTCTAACCCCTGGCAACCACTGATCTTTTCACTGCCTCCAGAGTTTTGCCTTTTCCAGAATGTGATACAGTTGGAATCATACAGTAAATTAGCCTTTTCAGTTTGGCGTCTTTTCATTTAGCAACATGCACTCAAGCTCTCTCCTATCCCTTCATGTATTTTAAATTCTGTTATGAGGTGAATTGTCTCTTTTTATCTCTGGTTACAATCTTGTCTTGAAGGCTAATTTTATATTCATGTTGTCATTTTCAGTTGATTTTCATGTTATATAGTTTTTTTTCCATACGTTTGTTTTCATCATTGACTTTATATGTAAAATTGGACCCTTTTAAGCAACGTATTTTGAGGTCTTCCTTTTTTATATACTCTGTCAATACCTGCCTCCTAATTACAGGGCTTAAAAAATTAACCCTTTCGTGTAGTTTTCTGTAGGAATGTATTTAGGTTTATCATCTTCTTGGTTATCTCTTTGCCTTATTCCGTTTTGCTCCCTCTGCCTCCTTTTCTTGCCTCCTTTTGGGTTATCTGACTTTCCAAAAGATGTTCTTTTTGAATTAGCCTCCTGTCTTTATGGTCGTATCTTTTTGCATCTTTTAAAGTGATTTCTTTAGGAATTACAGTATACCTCCCTACCCTTCCATGGTTTATTTGGACTCAATACTGCAGTGCTGTGCAACTTGAGGTAGAACGGAGGAACCCTGCAGTTACGTCGGTCATTCTGCAGCACCTGTCCCACTGACCTTTATGTTCTGATGTCATATGTCTCACCCTGACAGGCATTTGAACCCCTATCAGCCAATATATCATCTTTTCATTCTCAACAGTCATATCTCTATTTTAAAAACTTAAGAGGAAAAACAGTCCTTTGTTCATACCCCAGTTGTCATTTCTGTTTGCTCTTGCTTTATTTTTAAACATCCATGTGTGTCTCTGGAATCAATTCCCTTCTGCCTGAAGAATTTTGCTTGAGCATTTTTGGTAAGGCCGAATTTCAGGCTCTGATTCTCTCATTTTTCCTTTATCTGGGAAGCTTTAATTTCACTTTGACCCCTGAAAGGGACTTTTGACAGGTGGAGAGCTCTTAGTTGACAGTTCTTGTCCTTCATAGTTTTAAAGACATTCCACTGCTTTTTGGCTTCCAGGGCTACTGATGAGAAATTCATGGTCCATATTCAATGTGTCATTTTCCCTTTTTATGCTTTCAAAATGTTTGGGTTTTTTTTTTTTTTTTGGTCATTATTTTTTAAAATTTTACTTCCAGTATAGTTAATATGCAGTGTTATATTAGTTTCAGGTATACAATATAGTTATTGAACAATTCCATCCATCACCCAGTGCTCATCATGACAAGTGCACTCCTTAATCCCCATCACCTACTTCACCCACCCCCCAACGACCTTCCCTCTTTGGTAACCATCATTGAGTTCATTAGAGTCAAGAGGGTGTTTCTTGGTTTGTCTCTCTTTTTTACCTTTTCTTGCTTGTTTTGTTTCGTAAATTCTACATCGGAGTGAAATCATATAGTGTTTGTCTTTCTCTGGGTGACTTATTTCACTTAGCATTATACCCTCTTGCTCCAACCATGTTGTTACACATGCCAAGATTTCATTTTGTTTTAATATTCCATTGTATACACCTACCACTCTTTCTTCATCTACCCATCTATCAGCGGGCACATGGGCTGCTGCCAAAATGTGGCTATTGTAAATAATGCTGCTATAAACATCGGGGTCCACATATTCCTTTGAATCAGTGTTTTTGTATTTTTTTTTCTAGGTATGTATCCTGAGGCAAGGGAAATAAAGGCAAAAATAAACTTCTGGGATTATATCAAAATAAAAAGCTTTTGTACAACGATGGAACCAATCATCAAAATGTTTTTCCTCGTCTTTGTGGTAGGCCAAAATATGTATTTGTTTTTTGTTTTTTGTGTTTTGAGTTTCCTGTTTGATGTTTGTTGAATTTCCTAAATCTGTCAATTTCTTTCAACGTGTTTTTGGAGGCTGCAGATATTATTTCTTTAATTTTTCTGCCTCAGTATCTTTCTCCTTTCTTTCTGAGACCCCAGTAACACATAAATAACGGCTTTTTGATGTTGTCCCACCAGTTCCGAAAGCTCTCTTCATTTTTTCCAATTTGTTTTCGCTCTGTTCATTAGATCGGAAAATTTGTACATACCTCCAAGTTTACTGACTCCTTCCTCTGTCACGTCCTATGTGGCTCTTGATTCCATCCAGAGTTCAAAAAAAATTGTCAATATTTGAAATTCTTTTTCAGTTCTAAATTTTTAAAAATTCAAATTTTATATATGAAAAACATATTTTCTCTTTCTAAGAACTTCTATTGCCCAGTCATTGTAAATTGAGCATAATCTCTATGCCCCCAGGTGGAGCACAGCTATAACTTCTACTTTATAGTATTTCTCTGATTAATTCCAACTTTGGGGTCATCCTGAGTTTGACATCAGTTAGTTGCCTTTCCCTTGAGAAGGATTCACGTTCTCTGGCTCTCGCATGTGAAGCAATTTTTTACATGGAATCCTGGACATTTTGAATGCTATGTTGAATGGAAACTGGTTTCTGTTATACTTATTTGGACAATGTTGATAGTTTCTCAATTTTTTATTTATTATTATTTTGTGCAAGCCATCAAGTCACTTTTGTTCGGAAAGCAAACTGCAGATTTCACCTTGCCATTTGTGCAGGGTTGTTCCCGTATCAGTTTATTTCTCAAAGCCTTTCCTGCGCTTACCTGCAATTGTGTTGACATGCACAACAACTTGCCTCAGTTGTGAGCCTGAGCCTTTGATGATTTGTACGCAGAAAATTATGATGGAGTCCTGTTCTCTGGCTCTGTCTGCTGGAGGATTCTCCCCCTGTTCTCTACCAGTATGTGTCCTTTTCTTTTTTTTCTTTAAAATTTTTTTTTCATGTTTATTTGTGAAAGAGAGCTAGAGAGAGACAGAGAGAGAGAGACAGAGAGAGAGACAGAGAGAGAGAGAGAGCATGAGTGGATTAGGGACAGAGAGAGAGGGAGACAGAATCTGAAGCAGGATCCAGGCTCCCAGCTGTCAGCACAGAGCCTGATGAGGGGCTCAAACTCACGAACCATGAGATCATGACCTGAGCCGAAGTCAGCTGCTTAACCTACTGAGCCCCCCAGGCGTCCCTCATATGTGTCTTTTTCTGGGTGCCAGAAAAATAGGAGCAAAGTTGAGACAGATAGAAAATGGAAAAGCCAATCCATACACCTGTTTCTCTAAGCTTTGACTCCCTTCCACAATCTACTTGTTATGTTTAATCTTCAGAGTTAGGTGGCTGTTGTTTGTATTTTGTTTAGAGTTTTGCTTGTACACAGCAGAAGAGATAGGCTATAGTGACCTGATACTTCATGGTATCCTAGAAAGTATGTATGTATGTGTGTGTGTGTATGTATATATATATGTGTGTGTGTGTGTGTGTGTGTGTGTGTGTATGTGTATATATGTATGTGTGTGTGTGTGTATATATATATATATGTATACACACACACACATATATATATATATGGCATCCATATATGCATCACATCAAATTGGCCATTTCAAAATACTATACATATAATATTTTGAAATGGTCAATTTGATGTCATCGCTATTTTGGTGTTCATATCTATTTCATGGTCTTAAAAAAAAGTTAAATATTTGGCCTTATCTTTATTACTAAGTCAATCAAAAGAACACCCCCACCATCCCATTAGTTGATTTCACACTACTTTCGAATCTTAATTACTTTCCTTTGATTTGAAACATTTCTGCACAGTGCCCTACCGTCACTCGTTGACTTTGGATGTAGGGGTGAGTCAGCTGGTTGAAGTATTTATGTGCAGGAGACACATGGTAGAGACTGCTTTTAAATTGCTCATTGGCTATCTGAGCCTTGCTGAAATTTCTGTCATAAAGATAATGGTTTCTGAGGACAATTTTAAGTAAATGTCTCCCAGACTCTCATTCAGCAACTCTGAGTTGGGATCTTTGCCACACTGAGTATGAGGAATACACGCTAATCTGACAGTCCAGAGGACTTTCCGTCTAGAGCTCTGCCTCACGTCTTGGCTGTCTGGGGAGGACTGTGTCCTGCGCATTTTGTAATCAGTATTCTCCTTATTTCTCCCCCGTGTTTTTACTTTTTGCTCTTTTGCTTCCTGGGATTAAGCATGTACTCTGGCTGCCTCAAAGCAAGTGCCAATGTGGGGAAAAAAACGTCTTTCCAGATTTCTGGATGGTCGAATGGCACAGACTATGTTGGTGCTGCATAAGCAGCCTGCGATCAGACACTGTTTTCAAACAGAAAGTAGATTTTTTTTTCATGAGAAGCATGAATCTCAAGGAGAGGAAACTAGACCTGTTGGAGGAAAAAATCTAGAGATGCTAACACTTGACAACTCTCAGAACTCAAAGTGAGATCTGCCATTTCCCTATTTAGCACAGAAATTGAAGAGAATAACAGGGAAACACAAATCAAAACCACAGTGAGATATCACCTCACATCTGCCAGAATGGCTGACATTAACAACAACAGATGTTGGCGAGGATGCGGAGAAAGAGGATCTCTTTTGCGCTGCTGGTGGGAATGCTAACTGGTGCCGCCACTCTGGAAAACAGTAGGGAGGTTCCTCAAAAAGTTAAAAATAGAACTACCCTACGACCCAGCAATTGCACTACTAGGTATTTATCCAAGGGATACAGGGGTGCTGTTTTGAAGGGACACACGCACCCCAATGTTTCTAGCAGCACTATCAACAATAGCCAAAGTATGCAAACAGCCCAAATGTCCATCGACGGATGAATCGATCAAGAAGATAAAGATTAGCATGTAAGAAAGCAGAGGTGACGCTAACGGTACTGTTTGTGTCATCATAATTAGACATTAGCCAGCCAGCTCTTCTCCCATGAAGCTCATTTATAACAGTGAAAGTACAGAGTGGAATGTTGCATTAAAAAAACTTAAGAAGAAGATTCAGAAGTGTTTCCTATATCTTCCATTATATGAAGGTGCAAATTTATGGATTAAGATGACATTTAAAAAGGAAACTTAGAAAAGAAAGTGGTATAGATGTTTATCAGTAAACACACACACACACACACACACACACACACACACACACGCAATGGAGTATTACTCGGCGATCAAAAAGAATGAAATCTTGCCATTTGCAACTACATTGATGGAACTAGAGGGTATTATGCTAAGCAAAATTAGTCAGTCAGAGAAAGACAAAGGTCATATGACTTCACCCATATGAGGACTTTAAGATAAAAAAACAGATGAACATAAAGGAAGGGAAACAAAACTAATATAAAAACAGGAAGGGGGACAAAACAGAAGAGACTCTTAAATATAGAGAACAAACAGAGAGTTACTGCAGGGGTTGTGGGAGGGGGATGGGGTAAATGGGTATGGGGCATTAAGGAGTCTACTCCTGAAATCACTGTTGCAATATATGCTAACTAACTTGGATGTAAATTTAAAAAAATAAATAAATAATTAAGAAAAAAATTGAAAAGAATAATACAGAAGGGATTCACTGAAGCCGTATTTAATATATCACACAAGGTAAAAAGGGGGATATTGTTCATGTTTTGTTGATATTTTCTACAAACTTAATGATTAATGGCAAACCAGCCAGAATAATAAGATAGGTTATGCAATATTTAATAGTTCATGCCAGTAATTTCTGCTGAAGATAAACTTTTTTTGCTAGGATGCAACTTCACTTTCCTATCTTTTGAAAAGAAAGGAAAATTAACCTAGTGCAAAAAAGTAAGGCAATTAACATGAGGACATTTATTCTAAAGGAGATTAAGAAACAAAGCTCCAGGCTTTTTAATTAATGATAGTTATTACAAATCAATGACCTATTGTCTGTGGACACGAGGTCACAGAAGGTACCTAGTGAGTAACCATGTAAGAAAGCAGAGGTGATGCTAATGATACTATTTATGCCATTATAATTAGACATTAGCCAGCCAGCTCTTCTCCCATGAAGCTCATTTATAACAGTGAAAGTACAGAGTGGAATGTTGCATTAAAAAAAGTTAAGAAGAAGATTCAGAAGTGTTTCCTATACCTCCCATTATATGAAGGTACAAATTTATGGATTAAAATGACATTTAAAAAGGAAACTTAGAAAAGAAAGCGGTATAGATGTTTATCAGTAAACATGTCTCTGTCATTATTTTGTAATTTAGAAAAAATGAGTAGAAAAACGTGAAGAAAATGAAATATACAATTCATTTATTTACTTTTACCAAATGATCAAGTGATCTTGTAACCATGTACAGGTATACCTTGGAGATATGACAGTACCGGTTCCAGAGCCCCACAATAAAGCAAATATTGAAATAAAGAGAGTCAAATGAATTTTTGGTTTCCTAGTGCATATAAAAGTTAGGTTTACCCTATACGATAGCCACAATGCAAGAGCATTATGTCTAAGATAACCAATGTACATACTTTAATTAAAAATACTCTATTGCTGGGATGCCTGGGTGGCTCAGTCGGTTGAGTGTCTGACTTCGGCTCAGGTCATGAACTCGCAGTCTGAGTTCAAGCCCTGCATCGGGCTCTGTGCTGACAGCTCAGAGCCTGGAGCCTGCTTCCGATTCTGTGTCTCCCTCTCTCTCTGCCCCTCCCCCGCTCATTCTCTGTCTCTCTGTCAAAAATAAATAAAACATTAAAAAAAAACTATTGCTATCACATATTGGGTCACAAATCAGCCCTCAGCAAGTACAAAATGATGGATATCAGACCATGCATATTTTCAGACCACAACGCTATGAAACTTGAAATCAACCACAAGAAAAAATTTGGAAAGACCACAAATACTTGGAGATTAAAGAACATCCTAGTAAAGAATGAATGGATTAACTAACAATTAAAGAGGAAATTGAAAAGTAAATGGAAGCCAATGAAAATGAAAACATCACAGTCCAAAACCTCTGGGATGCAGCAAAGGCAAAAAGCATCTGACAAAATACAGCATCCTTTCTTGATAAAACCCCTCAAGAAAGTAGGGATAGAAGGAACATACCTCAACATCATAAAGGCCATATACAGAAGACCCACAGCCAATATCATCCTCAATGGGGAAAAACTGAGAGCTTTCCCCCTAAGGTCAGAAACATGACAGGGATGTCCACTCTTGCCACTGCTGTTCAACATAGTGTTGGAAGTTCTAGCCTCAATAATCAGACAACAAAAAGAAACAAAAGGTATTCAAATCAGCAAGGAAGACGTCAAGCTTTCACTCTTCACAGATGACACGATACTCTACGTGGAAAACCCAAAAGACTCCACCACAAAAACTGCTAGAACTGATACATGAATTCAGTTAAGTTGCAAGATATATAATCAATGTACAGAAATAGGTTGCATTTCTATAAACCAATAATGAAGCAGCAGAAAAAGAAATCAAGGAATTGATTCCATTTACAACTGCACCAAGAACCATAAAATACCTAGGAATAAACTTAACGAAAGAGGTAGAAGATCTATACCCAGAATACTATCAAAAACCTAGGAAAGAAATTGAAGAAGACACAAAGAAATATAAAACCATTCTATGTTAATGGATTGAAAGAATATTGCTAAAATATGAATATTACCCAAAGAAGTCTACACATTCAATGCAATCCCTATTAAAATAACACTGGCATTCTTCCCAGAGCTAGAACAAACAATTCTAAAATTTGTATGGAACCAGAAAAGACCCCAAATAGCCACAGAAATGTTGAAAAGAAAATCAAAGCTGGAGGCATCACTATTCTGGACTTCAAGCTGTATTACAAAGTTGTAATCATCAAGAGAGTATGGTACTGGCACAAAAACAGACACATAGATCAATGGAACAGAATACAGAACCCAGAAATGGAACCACAGATGTACGGCCAACTAATATTAGACAAATCAGGAAAGATTATCCAATGGAAATCTTCAGCAAATAGTGTTGGGAAAACTGGACAGTGACATGGAGAAGAATGAACCCGGACCACTTTCTTACACCATACACAAGATAAACTCAAAATGGATGAAAGACCTAAATGTAAGACAGGAGGCCTATAAAATCCTAGAGGAGAAAACAGGGAGCAACCTCTTTGAACTCGGCCGCAGTAACTTCTTACTAGACATGTCTCCAGAGTCAAGGGAAACAAAAGCAAAAGTGAAACTATTGGGACCTCATCAAGATGAAAAGATTCTTCATAGTGAAGTAAACAATCAACAAAACTAAAAGGCAACCAACGGAATGGGAGAGGATATTGGAAAATGACATATCAGATAAAAGGTTAGTATCCAATATCTATAAAAAGGTCATCAAACTCAGATCCAAAAAACAAATAATCCAGGGAAGAAATGGGCAGATTAAATGAACAGACACTTTTCCAAAGAAGACATGCAGATGGCTAACAGACACATGAAAAGGTGCTCAACATCACTCATCATCAGGGACATACAAATCAAAACCACAATGACATACTACCTCACACTTGTCAGAATGGCTAAAATTAACAACTCAGGAAACAACACATGTTGTCGAGGATGCAGAGAAAGGGGAACCCTTTTGCACTGCTGCTGGGAATGCAAACTGTTGTAGCCACTCTGGAGAACAATATGGAAGTTCCTCAAAAAATTAAAAACAAAACTACCCTACAACCTAGCAATTGCACTACTAGGCATTTATCCAATGGATACAAAAATGTTGACTCGAAGGGGCACATGCATCCCAATGTTTATAGCAGCACTATCAACAATAGCCCAAGTATGGAAAGAGCCCAAATTTCCATTGACTGACGAATGCATAATGAAGATGTGCTATATATAGAATAATACTTGACAAACAAAAAGAATGAAACCTTGCCATTTGCAGCAACATGGATGGAACTACAGTGTATCATGCTAAGGAAAATAAGTCAGTCAGAGAAAGATAAATATATGATTTCCCGTATATGTGGAATTCAAGAAACAAAACAGATGAACATAGGGGAAGGGAAGGAAAAATAAGATAAAAAGGAGAGGGAGGCAAACCATAAGAGACTCTTAAATACAGAGAACAAACTGAAGGTTGCTAGAGGGGAGGTGGAGGGATGGGTTAAATGGGTGATGGGCATAAAGGAGGGCAGTTGTTGGGATGAGCACTGGGTGTTATACATAAGTGATGAATCACTAAATTCTACTCCTGAAACCATTATTATACTATATGTTACCTAACTTGGATTTAAATAAAACATAAAACAATAAAATAAAATAAAATAAAATAAAATAAAATAAAATAAAATAAAATAAAATAAAATAAAATAAAACTCTATTGCTAAAAAATGCTAACCATCATCCGAGCTTTCAGAAAGTTGTAATTACTGACCACAGATCACCATAACAAATATAATAATAATCACAAAGTTGAAATATTGTGAGAATTACCAAAGTTGACCCAGAGACACAATGTAAGCACATGCCTTCGGAAAAATGGTGCCTACAGACCTATTCGAGGCAGGGTTGTCACAAACCTTCAATCTGTTAAAAAAAAGGCAATAAAGTGAAGCCCCCCAAAATGAGGTCTGGCTGTAAAAACATTTCCAGTCTCCATTCTTGCCAGAGCTACAGAATTTAATTTTCTCCCTTCTAATCAAGACTAACCTCCTTGGAAAACTCTGGAAATGTTTCTGCCTTCCTCTTGGATCTTCTGAGTTCAACTAGCAGATGACTACAAAATACTCACTATTAAATACAATCCTCCTGTTACATTTCCTGTCACAAACAATGCTAGATACATGCAATCATTTTTCCAAATTTTATCCAAATAAATGAGATTAAAACATTTTTTTGATTTTTTTTAATGTTTATTTATTTTTGAGAGAGAGACACACACACAAAGATGTGAGCGGGAGAGGGTCAGAGAGGGAGAGGGAGACACAGAATGTGAAGCAGGCTCCAAGTCTGAGCTGTCAGCACAGAGCCTGATGCAGGGCTTGAACTCACGAACAGTGAGATCAGACCTGAGCCAAAGCAGATGCTTAACTGACTGAGCCATCACGCGCCCCAATAAATGAGATTTTAGTTATTTTTAAAAATATGAGTGTAAAACTATCGTTTAAAATTATTTTTTAAATCCTCCTTTTCACTAAGCATTTGCTATTAGTGGTACTATAATGCTTATTATTTAAATATATATATATATTTATATATATATATTTAAATAATAAGCATTATAGTACCACTAATAGCGCGCGCACACACACACACACACACACACACACACACACATATATATATATATATATATATATATATATATATATATATATATATAAAATTAGTTGCTCACAGCCCTATCTACTAATTGTATGACCTTGGAAAACACTTTTCAAACTCAATTTTCTCATTGATAAATGGACAGAAATACTGTCTACTTGGTACACGTGTTGAAATGATTCATGAAGATAATCAATTTCATGCATCTGCCAAAGTGCCTAGAATGTGCTATGTATCCATTATTAGTTGCTAATTTTTAAAATTATTGCTAAATACCAAGGTGATTCTTCTATTTTCAGAATTATTTTATATATTGATGATTGCCTTGTTTTTTTGTTTTTGTTTTTGTTTTTTTTCGCTACTATACATTC
Organism: Panthera pardus; assembly: GCF_024362965.1. Taxonomy (NCBI): domain Eukaryota; kingdom Metazoa; phylum Chordata; class Mammalia; order Carnivora; family Felidae; genus Panthera; species Panthera pardus. The sequence goes on along the minus strand of NW_026526688.1, from coordinate 9,029,249 downwards.
TATCTAGAATTATATGAGAATGTCTTTTTCTGTACAATATACCAGTGCAGGGTATTAGAACTGAAAAAAAACATATATTTGTTAAGATCTAAACAAATCAGACATTGAGAATGACTTCTTCCTAGCAAAAATGTTCTGTATATCCAAACAGCAGAAATATTTGGAAATTATTAGAATTCTTAGACTCTAGATTCTACATACTCTTGTGTTGTATTAAGTATACTATTCTTTATTCAACAGCATAGAGAAAAATGCAACTTTGACTTTTGCTACTCCATATTTATTTTGGAGGTGATATAGTATATCAGCACAAAACACATACAAAAATAGAAGAAAGTACAATGATACAATATTTCACATACTTTCATTTTATTTTTTAATTTTTATTTTTTAATTAATTAATTAATTTATTTATTTATTTGAAATTTATTGTCAAATTGGTTTCCATACAACACCCAGTGCTCATCCCAAAAGGTGCCCTCCTCAATACACCAGCATTCTTCTCGAAGCTAGAACAAGCAATCCTAAAATTCATATGGAACCACAAAAGGCCCCGAATAGCCAAAGTAATTTTGAAGAAGAAGACCAAAGCAGGAGGCATCACAATCCCAGACTTTAGCCTCTACTACAAAGCTGTAATCATCAAGACAGCATGGTATTGGCACAAAAACAGACACATAGACTAATGGAATAGAATAGAAACCCCAGAACTAGACCCACAAACGTATGGCCAACTCATCTTTGACAAAGCAGGAAAGAACATCCAATGGGAAAAAGACAGTCTCCTTAACAAATGGTGCTGGGAGAACTGGACAGCAACATGCACAAGATTGAAACTAGACCACTTTCTCACACCATTCACAAAAATACATTCAAAATGGATAAAGGACCTGAATGTGAGACAGGAAACCATCAAAACCCTAGAGGAGAAAGCAGGAAAAGACCTCTCTGACCTCAGTCGTAGCAATTTCTTACTTGACACATCCCCAAAGGCAAGGGAATTAAAAGCAAAAATGAACTATTGGGACCTCATGAAGATAAAAAGCTTCTGCACAGCAAAAGAAACAATCAACAAAACTAAAAGACAACCAACAAAATAGGAAAAGATATTTGCAAATGACATATCGGACAAAGGGCTAGTATCCAAAAATCTATAAAGAGCTCACCAAACTCCACACCCAAAAAATAAATAATCCAGTGAAGAAATGGGCAGAAAATGTGAATAGACACTTCTCTAAAGAAGACATCCTGATGGCCAACAGGCACATGAAAAGATGCTCAACGTCGCTCCTCATCAGGGAAATACAAATCAAAACCACACTCAGATACCACCTCACCCCAGTCAGAGTGGCTAAAATGAACAAATCAGGAGACTATAGATGCTGGAGAGGATGTGGAGAAACGGGAACCCTCTTGCACTGCTGGTGAGAATGCAAACTGGTGCAGCCACTCTGGAAAACAGTGTGGAGGTTCCTCAGAAAATTAAAAATAGACCTACCCTATGACCCAGCAGTAGCACTGCTAGGAATTTACCCAAGGGATACAGGAGTGCTGATGCATAGGGGCACTTGTACCCCAATGTTTATAGCAGCACTCTCAACAATAGCCAAATGATGGAAAGAGCCTAAATGTCCATCAACTGATGAATGGATAAGAAATTGTGGTTTATATACACAATGGAATACTACCTGGCAATGAGAAAGAATGAAATATGGCCCTTTGTAGCAACATGGATGGAACTGGAGAGTGTGATGCTAAGTGAAATAAGCCATATTTTTTAATTTTTAAAATGTTTTTATTTATTTTTGAGACAGAGTATGCACAGGGGAAGGGCAGAGAGAGAGGGAGACGCAGAATCCAAAGCAGGCTCCAGACTCTGAGCTGTCAGCACAGAGCCTGATGCAGGGCTTGAACTCATGGACTGTGAGATCACGACCTGAGGTGAAGTCGGACGCTTAACCAACTGAGCCACCCAGGCACCCCTCACATATTTTCATTTTAAAACTTTTGACTATATTCTCTCTTTATTTGGAGATGGTAGTAATATATCAGTAACAAACATATAAAATAGGAGAAATCACAAGAGTATAATATTTCACCTGTTTTCATTTTAAAACTTGACTAAGATATTCTAAGACATTCCTTGTATTTCTATCTTTCTTACAACATAAAGTGAAAGGAGAGTTGTGAATACTTTACTGCAAGACATACAACTTCTTTTGGTATTTTGGTATTTTGTTATTCTAAAATTTAAACAGTGTGGCCAACTGAACATTATTTCATTTGGAACCCATTTCAACTCCTACTATGTTAATGCTTGTGACAAATGATATTGAGCATCTTTCCATGTACTTATGTGACAATAATATGTCTTTTGTGAACTATCTGTCAAATCATTTGCCCATTAAAAAAATTAGGTTGTTTGTTTTCTTTTTACTGACTTTTGAAAGTTATTTATATTCTGGGTGCAAATCTTTGGGTGATTGGCAATGATTTTCTCTCAGGCTATACTTTCTCTTTTCATTCTCTTAAGATCTTTTGCAGAAGAGAAGTTTTTGATTTTGATTATGTCCAATTTAAATATATATGCCACATCCTTGCTGATTGTCTGTTTTGCTTTTCTATCAATTATCAAGAAGGAAGTGTAAAAGTCACCAACTGTAATTGTGGATATATTTGCTTTTATTTTCAGTTCAAGCAGATTTTGCTTTATGTATTTTGAAGTTCTATTTTTAGATGAAGACACATTTAAAACAGTTGTGTGTTATTAATGGATTGACCCTTTTATCTTTTTAAAATTCTAGTCATTTCCCTTGCTCTGAATTCAGTGCTATTTGATATTAATACAAATAACCTCACTTCCTCTTGGTTACTGTTTGCATGGTATGACATTTTCTATCTTTTTGCTTTTAATCTACCATTAAAGAAAGTCAAGGCTGGATATTAGTTTCAGTTGTAAAAGCAGATTTTATTCAGCAGCTATTGCAATAGGGGAGAAGAGACTTAGTTCAGAAGTGGGCTCAATTTTGAATACAGCAGGGACAAGTCGAGCTGGATAGCCAAGAAACAGGTTGGAGCTTAGTGGACAGAAAATTAAGAAGAGGGGCTCCTGGGTCGGAGGGGCTCTGACAGCTCAGAGCCTGGAGCCTACTTCAGATTCTGTGTCCCCCTCTCTCTCTGCCCATTCCCCACTCACACTCTGTCTCTGTCTCTCTCAAAAATAAATAAACATTAAAAACATTTTAAAAACATTTTTAAAAAATATGAAGAAGAAACAACAGTGATATGGGGGTGGGAGGATTCTGGCTAAAAGGACTCGCAGATTCCTGCTGCAGGCAGGCCAGAGTAATGAGACATCACCTGGAGCATGGTAGAGAAGGAATTTGATCAGACATCAGGGGTGATCAGGTAACGAGGGTGGGGTCTCATTTCATTTTTCTGCATGTAGTTCTTCAGTTTTCCCAGAACCATTTGTTGAAGAGGCTATCCTTTCCTTGTTGTATATTCTTGGTTCCTGTGTCAAATATTAGTTGGTCATATATGTGGGGGTTTGTTTCTGGGCTCTCAGTTCTGTTCTATTGGCCCTCGTGTTTATTTTTATGCCAGTACCACATTGTTTTCATGCCTATAGCTTTGTAGTATAGAACACGTCATGAATTTGCATATCATCCCATGCTAATCTGTTCTGTATCACTCCAATTTTAGTGTACATGCTGCCGAAGCGAGCACGCTAAAGCTTTGTAGTATATGTTAAAGTCAGGAAGTCTGATGCCTCCAGCTTTGTTCTTTCTCGGGATCGCTTTGGCTAGTCAGAGTCTTTTGTGACTCTATGCACATTTTAGGATTATTTTTTTCTAGTTCTATGAGAAATGACATGGTAGTTTTGATAGGGATTATCAAAACCCATAAATGAATCTATAGATGGCTTTGGGTAGTAGTGACATTTTAACAATATAAATTCTTCCTATCCATGAATACAGTATATCTTTCCCTGTGTTTGTGTCACTTTAGATTTCCTTCATCAAAGCCTAGTTTTCAATGTACAATTCTTTCATCTCTTTGGTTATATTTATTCCTAAATATTGTATTGTTTTTGATGCTATTGTGAGCAAGATGGTTTTCTTTAACTCTTCTTCAGAATATTCTGTTGCTAGTGTATAAAAATGCAACTGATCTCAGTATATTGATTTTGTATCCTGCAACTTTACTGAATTGGTCTTTAGACCTAAGAGGTTTTTGGTGAAGTCTTTATGGTTTTCTACATATACAATCATATCATCTACAGAGACAATTTTCCTTTTTTTGTTTGTTTGTTTTGGATGCATTTGATTTCTTTTTCTTGCCAGATTTTCCCAGCCAGGACTTCTAGGACTATGTTGAGTAAGAGTGATGAGAGTGAGCACCCTTATCTTGGTCCCAATCTTATAGGAAAAGCTTTCTACTTTTGACCATTGAATATATTAGCTGTGGGCTTATCATGTATGGCTTTGTTATGTTGAGGTATACCCATTTTTATCTTAAGGGTTTTTATCCTGAGAGGATGTTGTATTTTGTCAAATGCTTTCTCTCCTTCTATTGAGATGATCGTATGATTATCCTTCATTTACTAATGAGGTGTATCACATTTATTGATTTGCATATATTGAACCATCCTTGAATCCCAGGGATAAGTCCCTCCTGAGAGTGTTTCATCCCTTTAACAAGCTGCTGAATGCTGTTTGCTAAAATTTTGTAGAGAGTTTTTGCTTCTATCTCTTCATCAGGGATATTGGTTTGTTTTCCTTTCTTGTAGTCCTTAACTGGCTTTGGCATCAGAGTAACATTGGCCTCACAAAATGAGTTTGGGAATGTTTATTCCTCTTCAACTTTTTGGAAGTGTTTGAGAAGGATTTGCATTTATTGTTCTTTAAATGTTCCAGTAAATTTACCAATGAAATCATCCAGTTCTGGGTTTTCTTCTATTGTGGGATTTTGTTTTTTTTTTTTTATTTTATTTTATTTTAAAAAAAAAATTTTTTTTTTAACGTTTATTTATTTTTGAGACAGAGAGAGACAGAGCATGAACGGGGGAGGGGCAGAGAGAGAGGGAGACACAGAATCAGAAGCAGGCTCCAGGCTCTGAGCCATCAGCCCAGAGCCCGACGCGGGGCTCGAACTCACGGACCGTGAGATCGTGACCTGAGCTGAAGTCGGACGCTCAACCGACTGAGCCACCCAGGCGCCCCAGTTTGTGGGATTTTGGATTAATGATTCAACCTCCTTGTTCACTGTCGATCTGTTTCTAGTTTCTATTTTCTATTCCTTCATGATTAGGTCTTGGCCATTTCTTCTAGGCTATCCAAATGTTGGAGCACAACTTTATATTAGTCTGTTATGATCCTTTGAATATCTGTGATATCAGTTGCAATGTCTCCTCTCTCATTTATTATTTATGAGTCTTCCTTATTTTTTCTTAGCCTAGTTAAAGACTGGCCTATTTTGTTTATCTTTTTGAGAAGCTAGCTCTCAGTTTTGTTGGTCTTTTCTATTGTCTTTCTGGTGTCCATTTACTTCTTTTCTGATCTTTCTTATTTCTCTCATTCTGTTAACTTTGAATTTGGTCTGTTCTTTTGCTAATTCCTTGGGGTATGAAGTTACATTGGTTATTTGAGATCTATTTTCTTAATGTATGTCTTTATCTGCATAAACCTCCCTCTCAGAGCTGCTTTTGAAGCATACCCTAGCTTCTGATGTGTAGTCTTCCCACTTTCATTTGTTTTGAAATGTTTTTTGATTCCCTTTTGATTTCTTCCTTCACTCATCGCTTGTTCAGGAGTGGGTTGCTTAATACCCACTTTTAGTTAGACAAGCCAGAGATGTAAGTAGCTTATTACAATTTAGTAATCTAATGCTAAATTACATGTACAAACTAACAGATCAGGGAATATAAGAGAAGGAGCAATTATGTGTGAAGAGGGGAAAGGGGGTGATTACAAAAGTGGTTGCGTTTGAGTTTGTGAAAGTGAACAGAAGGGAAGAGAGACACTGTAGGCAGAATTCCTGTAGATTCACATCCATTCTCTTTCATTATTGCTTCTGCTGATGTTAATCATTACTTCTTTATGGAATTCATTATCCTTTCACATGATATAAAAAAGTAAACTATTACGAGGATGTATAATATGGGAAAATGACAGATATGTGCCAAAGCCTTGTATACCACTATTGAAGATATTCATCCTTGGTTTTCTGAAGAGAATATAGTTGTTTTTGGGTGGAAGTGTCAGTTAAGAATATCATTTTAACATCCTTACAGGTAGCTGATAACTTTAGCGGCTTGACCATTTCCTAGTTGTACACCAGCAAGTGTGAATAAATATAATAATTATGTAAATAAATATAAAAATAAATGATAAATAATTGTTTCACAGATATTTCTATTCTAGGATAAGTGACTTTGTAACTTTGTAGAAAAAGATTCCTATGTTCAAAACTCTTCTGACGCTCTAGATGAACCAGATTTATAAATGTATTATTTTTGGAGTCTATTATTTTCAAAATCTTTTACTAAACTGAAAATCTGTTAGTCATCTGTCTTCTTAAAACTTATTGTAATGTTGGGACACCTGGGTGGCTCAGTTGGTTAAGTATCCAACTTCAGCTCAGGCCATGATCTCATGGTTCGTGGGTTCGAGCCCTGCGTTGGGCTCTGACAGCTGGGAGCCTGGAGCCTGCTTTGGATTCTATGCCTCCCTCTCTCCTTTCTCTCTGCCCCTCTCCTGCTCGTGTTCTCTCTCTCTCTCTCTCTCAAAAATAAAATGAACATTAAAAAAAAGACATCTATAAAAGCGTACCTTTTATTTATTTTAAAAGTGTACCTTTTATGTTAGTTAAAAGAACTTTATGTATTACAGAAATAATTTGAAATTAAATAATATTTTAATGATATCATCTCTATATTCAGCATATGCTGTAAATAACCAATATTTCAATACATTTTTCAGTTACTTCTTTTGATAGAGGTATGGGATTTTCAGGGAAAATGACTAGTGTTTACAACCTATTTTTAAAATTGTTTTTAAAAATATTTATTTATTTATTTAATTTTAGAGAGAGAGAGAGCGCAAGCAGGATAGAGGGACAGAGGAAGAGAAAGACAGAGAGAGACAGACAGAGAGACAGACAGAGAGAATCCCAAGCAGGCCCCATGCTCACCATGGAGCACAAGTCAGGGCTTGATCCCACTGCCCAGAGATCATGACCTGAGTCAAAATCGAGTTGGGCATTCAACCGACTGAGCCACCCAGGTGCCCTTACATAAAATCTCTTTAAATGTTGTAGTCAGAATTGATGAACAGAGCTTGAGATCAATGGCCTTCAAGTTTGGTCCCTAGTTCTTATGTCCTACCCCAGGCTTCCATGGCCCCCTGTACTTGTACCTCGAGGTGGTGGGGGGTGGTCTCTAGGCAGTCCTAGCCCTCCCTCAGGGGTAGACACCCTCTGTCTAGAACTTAGTGGAAGGCTTGAAGTTCCAGTATACCTAAAGCAAATTAACAATGCATGTTAACTAACTGGAATTAAAATAATAACTTAAAAAGAAAAAGATTCTGTCTATAGGGTTTCCTGATGTGGAGAGAGAATCAAGGAGATTATCCATACACATGCATATGAATTTGAAAATATTATCCTCAGAGATTCTCCTCTTGACTCAGATCTGTTTCTATGCTGTCCCTCTAGCCATCAACCCCTCCTTGTTCCTAAATAGAGAAAGGGGGACAGGGAGGGCGGAAGGGAGAAGATTCAAAGGGAACCATGTCTCCATATCTCATCTCCCCTATGCTCACAGCAGTGGTAAGTGTGAATACAGATGTTTCCAGAGCTCTTAGAGAGCTCTTGCACAGACCAGTAAAAATTAAATAAACACAGAATAGTTTGAACCAGAAAATTCCCAAGTTAGATACTCCTCTCAAAATGACAAATTTGGCTTAGTAGGTAGAACCAAAATAGAATTCCTTATAGATGTATCTTGAACCTTAGAATATTTTCTGTATGAACAAATAAAGTTTTAATACTTACCTACAAGATCTATGAAAGACAAGTGACCTGGGATTTGGTCACAAAACTCACTATATAGGGAAAAACTATTACTCTGGTGGGTATTGTTGGTATAATGGTCACAGAAATTATACTGGCTTTTTGATTACCTGTATTTCTTTTCTTCATTAATCAGATAACAAGGTACTAGGTGATTTGAATGTAGAAACAGATACCCAGGGCACCTGGGTAGCTCAGTCAGTTAAGCATCTGACTTCAGCTCAAGTCATGATCTCATGCTCCATGAGTTCGAGCCCTGGGTTGGGCTCTGTGCTGACAGCTCAGAGCCTGGAGCCTGCTTTGTACTCTGTGTCTCCCTCTCTCTCTGCCCCTCCCCCGCTCACACTCTGTTTCCCCCTCTCTCTCAAAAAATAAACAGACATTAAAAAAAAAAGACAGATTCCCACACATGGTATCTCCAGTATTTTTCTTGGACACAGCAAACTGTGAATTTAAACTTCCAGTGAATATGCTATTTAGATTCCAGCCTATTTTCTTTTCTTTTGGTTGGGGAGTCTGAAATAGAAAATATGGATGTACTTTTATGCTATAAAGCACCATTGTTGGCTTTTTTTTTTACATATTGTGGATATAATTTTCCTATTTTTATATTTTTAATTAATTAATTGATTATGCAATCTCTATACCCAACGTGGGGCTGGAACTCATGACCCTGAGATCAAGAGTTGCCTGCTCTTCTGGGCTAGCCAGGCACCACTACAATTTTCTTGTGTTTAATTCACCTCTCTTTTTTGACAGAGGTATATTCTTTTCAATGTACTGATTAACAAAATAAATTTCCATGGAGTATTGTGCTCCAATCTGTCTTCATTTGTTTTTATTAAGATGGTGTGTGGTTTCCCATTCTCCTGCATTTTTGCTTTATGACTGTATCCATTTTCATAATTACTTAACTCTATTATCATTGTTGAAACATTCGTACCCATTCAGGTAAGATATATTTTCAAGGTTTTTGTTATTTTTTTTTCCCTTTAACCTCATAATATTTCACATTAGTCAAATTACCTACAATTACCTTCAAATTGCCTTCAATATTTGGGGGCAAAGGGATTTCCAAAGCAATCCTAGAGGCAATACATCATTCCAAAAATTTTAAATTAATCCCATTTATCTTTTATGACAAAAACAGTTGTGGAAAAAACGTAAAAAGGATGAAGAGTGTTTTGAGGTGACTGCATGAGAACTTGCCATCGCTACTCAATGTGTAGCTATGGTCAGTGATGTGCGGATTCCTGTTCGTGCATCCAGCAACGTCCCCCACAAAAGTCGTATTTCCAGGGAACTTTGGCAACTAAAAACACAATGCCATATAAGAGAGATTAGGAGGACTTTGATTTTGGAGCTTTAAGTTTTAGAGAATTTGACTTTGTCTTTGTTAGAGGGTTGAATAAAGGGGCGCCTGGGTGGCTCAGTCGGTTAAGCGGCCGACTTCGGCTCGGGTCATGATCTCGTGGTCCGTGGGTTCGAGCCCCACATCGGGCTCTGTGCTGACAGCTCAGAGCCTGGAGCCTGTTTCGGATTCTGTGTCTCCCTCTCGCTGACCCTCCCCTGTTCATGCTCTGTCTCTGTCTCAAAAATAAATTTAAAAAACGTTAAAAAAAAAATTAAAAAAAAATTTAAAAAAAGAATTAATTGTGGACTTGGTTTTCATGAAGTAGTATTTTGACATGTTAGAGTTATATCTTTAAAATCTTTTATTTTTACTTAAAGAAAAAAATTTTTAATATTTCTTTATTTTTGAGAGAGAGGGAGAGACAGAGAGTAAACAGGGGAGGAGCAGAGACAGGGAGACAGAAGCAAAAGCAGGCTCCAGGCTCTGAGCTGTCAGCACAGAGCCCTACGTGGGGCTCAAACTCAAGCCACGAGATCATGACCTGAGCCAAAGTCGGACGCTTAACTGACTGAGCCACCCAGGTGCCACCCCCCCCCCCCATTTTAACATTTATTTATTTTTGAGAGGGAGAGAGCTTGAGTCAGGGAGGGGCAGAGAGAGGACACACAGAATCCAAAGTAGGTTCCAGGCTCTGAGGTGGCAGCACAGAGCTCAATGCGGGCTTAAACCCATGATCATGACTGAGCCAAAGATGGATGCTCAACCGATTGAGCCACCCAGGTGTGTCACTAATAATTTATATCTTACTTTCTTCCTTTGGCCTTTGTCATGGATGCTAGTGTGCTAAGTGTATCTTTTAAAGAAGGTAATATTTAAAAAAAATTGTTTTCTAATGTTTATTCATTTTTGAGAGACAGAGAGAGAGTGCAAGTGAGAGCAGGGCAGAGAAAGAAGGAGACACAGAACCCGAAGCAGGGTCCGGGCTCTGAGCTGTCACCACAGAGCCCAGCATGGAGCTTGAACCCATGAATCATGAGATCATGACCTGAGCAGAAGTTGGACGCTTACCCAACTGAGCCACCCAGGCACCCCTCAAAGAAGGTAAATTTTTGATTAGCATAATTATTTGGATAACATGTTTACTTTATATTTCTTCAATGTTAATGAACTACATGCCACATTAATTTGAATTAACTTGTATATATATATACACATGTGTATTAATTATGAGTGGTTAATTAACATGTATATAAAGAAGAGACAATCAGAAAATTTAATGTTAAACATTTTTATGCTATTCAAGTCTATTTAAATGATACTGTTCCTTTTGAATGGTTTTATGGAGGCACTATTAAAAGGGAACCAGTAATACTTAGTACTGGGATATTGGTCCAAACTGTTCTGTATTAACTCAAACACTAGAAATTACATGTTCTATGCTGCAAGAGAGAAATGAGCAGAATGTTCATCTTCTAAAAAGGATTAAAAGTTAGGGGGGAGAAAACTTTTATTCACAGGAGTGAAGCAGCAAAAAAGGAAGGCAAAACGTGCAAAGAAGCAGTCCAGGGAGAAGTCGGATCATTGGGAAAGATACTAATGTATGTACGAAGAATCAACAGCTGACAGAACAGTGGCCATGTGTGCCTTCCTACTCTGACGTAAAGTTCAACAAGGTGCCACAGTGAGCCCGCTTTCTGGATTCTTTCTATTTTTATTATTTATTTATTTTTATTTTTTTAAATATGAAATTTATTGTCAAAGTGGTTTCCATACAACACCCAGTGCTCATCCCAACAGGTGACCTTCCCAATGATGACCACCCACCCTCTCCTCCCTCCCACCCCCCATCAACCCTCAGTTTGTTCTCAGTATTTAAGAGTCTCTTATGCTTTGGCTCCCTCCCTAACTTTTTTTTCCCTTTTCCCTCCCCCATGGTCTTCTGTTAAGTCTCTCAGGATTCACATAAGAGTGAAAACATATGGTATCTGTCTTTCTCTGTATGACTTATTTCACTTAGCATCACACTCTCCAGTTCCATCCACGTTGCTACAAAGGGCCATATTTCATTCTTTCTCATTGCCAGGTAGTATTCCATTGTGTATATAAACCACAATTTCTTATCCATTCATCAGTTGATGGACATTTAGGCTCTTTCCATCATTTGGCTATTGTTGAGAGTGCTGCTATAAACATTGGGGTACAAGTGCCCCTATGCATCAGCACTCCTGTATCCCTTGGGTAAATTCCTAGCAGTGCTACTGCTGGGTCATAGGGTAGGTCTATTTTTAATTTTTTGAGGAACCTCCACACTGTTTTCCAGAGTGGCTGCACCAATTTGCATTCCCACCAGCAGTGCAAGAGGGTTCCCGTTTCTCCACATCCTCTCCAGCATCTATAGTCTCCTGATTTGTTCATTTTAGCCACTCTGACTGGGGTGAGGTGGTATCTGAGTGTGGTTTTGATTTGTATTTCCCTGATGAGGAGCGACGTTGAGCATCTTTTCATGTGCCTGTTGGCCATCCAGATATCTTCTTTAGAGAAGTGTCTATTCATGTCTTCTGCCAATTTCTTCACTGGATTGTTTTTTGGGTGTGGAGTTTGGTGTATTCTTTATAGATTTTGGATACTAGCCCTGTGTCCAATATGTCATTTGCAAATATCTTCTCCCATTCTGTTGGTTGCCTTTTAGTTTTATTGATTGTTTCCTTTGCAGTGCAGAAGATTTTATCTTCATGAGGTCCCAATAGTTCATTTTTGCTTTTAATTCCCTTGTCTTTGGGGATGTGTTAAGTAAGAAATTGCTGCGGCTGAGGTCAGAGAGGTCTTTTCCTGCTTTCTCCTCTAGGGTTTGGATGGTTTCCTGTCTCACATTCAGGTCCTTTATCCATTTTGAGTTTATTTTTGTGAATGGCGTAAGAAAGTGGTCTAGTTTCAATCTTGTGCATGTTGCTGTCCAGTTCTCCCAGCACCATTTGTTAAAGAGACTCTTTTTTCCATTGGATGTTCTTTCCTGCTTGTCAAAGATCAGTTGGCCATACTTTTGTGGGTTTAATTCTGGAGTCTCTATTCTAGTCCATTGGTCTATGTGTCAGTTTTTGTGCCAATACCATGCTGTCTTGATGATTATGGCTTTGTAGTAGAGGTTAAAGTCTGGGATTGTGATGTCTCCCTCTTTGGTCTTCTTCAAAATTACTTTGGCTATTTGGGGTCTTTTGTGGTTCCATACAAATTTTAGGATTGCTTGTTCTTTGAGAAGAATGCTGGTGCAATTTTGATTGGGATTGCATTGAATGTGTAGATAGCTTTGGGTAGTATTGACATTTTAACAATATTTATTCTTCCAACCCATGAGCACGGAATGTTTTTCCATTTCTTTCAACGTTTTTTTGGTTTTTTTTTTTTTTATTTATTTTTGGGACAGAGAGAGACAGAGCATGAACGGGGGAGGGGCAGAGAGAGAGGGAGACACAGAATCGGAAACAGGCTCCGAGCCATCAGCCCAGAGCCTGACGCGGGGCTCGAACTCACGGACCGCGAGATCGTGACCTGGCTGAAGTCGGACGCTTAACCGACTGCGCCACCCAGGCGCCCCTGTTTTTCCATTTCTTTATATCTTCTTCAATTTCCTTCATAAGCTTTCTATAGTTTTCAGCATACAGATCTTTTACCTCTTTGGTTAGGTTTATTCCTAGGTATTTTATGACTCTTGGTGCAATTGGGAATGGGATCAGTTTCTTTATTTGTCTTTCTATTGCTTCATTATTAGTGTATAAGAACGCAACTGATTTCTGTACATTGATTTTGTATCCTGCGACTTTGCTGAATTCATGTATCAGTTCTAGCAGACTTTTGGTGGAGTCTATTGGGTTTTCCATATATAATATCATGTCATCTGAAAAAAGTGAAAGCTTGACTTCATCTTTGCCAATTTTGATTCCTTTGATTTCCTTTTCTTGTCTAACTGATGATGCTAGCACTTCCAATACTATGTTAAACAACAGCAGCGAGAGTGGACATCCCTGTCATATTCCTGATCTCAGGGAGAAAGCTCTCAGTTTTTCTCCAGTGAGGATGATATTAGTCGTGGGCTTTTCATAAATGGTTTTTATGATGTTTAAGTATGTTCCTTCTATCCCAACTTTCTCAAGGGTTTTAATTAAGAAAGGATGCTGAATTTTGTCAAATGCTTTTTCTGCATTGATTGACAGGATTATAGGGTTCTGTTCTTTTCTTTTAGTAATGTGATGTATCACATTGATTGATTTGCAAACGTTGAACCAGCCCTGCATCCCAAGAATGAATCCCACTTGATCATGGTGAATAATTCTTTTTATATGCTGTTGAATTCGATTTGCTAGTGTCTTATTGAGAATTTTTGCATCCATATTCATCAGGGATATTGACCTGTCATTCTCTTTTTTTTGCTGGGTCTCTGTCTGGTTTAGGAATCAAACTAATGCTGGCTTCATAGAATGAGTCTGGAAGTTTCCCTTCCCTTTCTATTTTTTGGAATAGCTTGAGAAGGATAGGTATTATCTCTGCTTTAAATGTCTGGTAGAATTCTCCTAGGAAGCCATTTGGTCCTGGATTCTTATTTGTTGGGAGATTTTTGATAAGTGATTCAATTTCTTTGCTGGTTATGGGTCTGTTCAAGTTTTCTATTTCTTCCTGTTTGAGTTTTGGAAGTGTGTGGGTGCTTAGGAATTTGTCCATTTCTTCCACATTGTCCAGTTTGTTGGCATATAATTGCTTGTATTTCTGAGAGATTTGGTTGTAATAATTCCATTTTCATTCAAGATTTTATCTATTTGGGTCATCTCCTTTTTCTTTTTGAGAAGCCTGGCTAGAGGTTTATCAATTTGGTTTATTTTTTCAAAAAACCAACTCTTGGTTTCATTGATCTGCTCTACAGTTTTTTAAAATTCTATATTGTTTATTTCTGCTCTGATATTTATTATTTCTCTTCTTCTGCTGGGTTTGGGGTGACTTTGCTGTTCTGCTTCTAGTTCCTTTAGGTGTGCTATTAGATTTTGTATTTGGGATTTTTCTTGTTTCTTCAGATAGGCCTGGATTGCAATGGATTTTCCTCTCAGGACTGCCTTCGCTGCATTCCAAAGTGTTGGATTGTTGTATTTTCATTTTCATTTGTTTCCATATGTTTTTTAATTTCTTCTCTAATTGCCTAGTTGACTCATTCATTCTTTAGTATGGTGTTCTTTAACCTCCATGCTTTTGGAGGTTTTCCAGACTTTTTCCTATGGTTGATTTCAAGTTTCATAGCATTGTGGTCTTAAAGTGTTCATGGTATGATATTAATTCTTGTATACTTATGAAGGGCTGTTTTGTGACCCAGTATGTGATCTATCTTGGAGAATTTCCATGTGCACTCGAGAAGAAAGTATATTCTGTTGCTTTGGGATGCAGAGTTCTAAATATATCTGTCAAGTCCATCTGATCCAATGTATCATTCAGGGCCCTTGTTTCTTTATTGATCCCGTGTCTAGATAATTTATCCATTGTTGTAAGTGGAGTATTAAAATGCCCTGCAATTACCACATTCCTATCAATAAGGTTGCTTATGTCTGTGATTAATTGTTTTATATATTTGGGGGCTTCCATATTCAGTGCATAGACATGTATAATTGTTAGCTCTTCCTGATGGGTAGACCCTGAAATTATTATATAATGCCCTTCTTCATCTCTTGTTTCAGCCTTTAATGTGAAGTCTAGTTTGTCTGATCTAAGTATGGCTACTCCAGCTTTCTTTTGACTTACAGTAGCATGATAGATAGTTCTCCATCCCCTCACTCTCAATCTGAAGGTGTCCCCAGGTCTAAAATGAGTCTCTTGTAGACAGCAAATAGATGGGTCTTGTTTTTTTATCCATTCTGATACCCTATGTCTTTTTGTTGGAGCATTTAGTCCATTTACATTCAGTGTTATTATGCAACAATACAGGTTTAGAGTCATTGTGATGTCTGTACGTTTCATGCTTGTAGTGATGTCTATGGTACTTTGTGGTCCTTGCAACATTTCGCTCACAGAATCCCCCTTAGGATCTCTTGTAGGGCTGGTTTAGTGGTGATGAATTCCTTCAGTTTTCATTTGTTTGGGAAGACCTTTATGTCTCCTTCTATTCTGAATGACAGACTTGCTGGATAAAGGATTCTCGGCTGCATATTTTTTCTGTTCATCACATTGAAGATCTCCTGCCATTCCTTTCTGGCCTGCCAAGTTTCAATAGATAGGTCTGCCACTAGTCTTACCAGTCTCCCTTTATATGTTAGGGTGTGTTTATCCCTACTGCTTTCAGAATTTTCTCTTTATCCTTGTATTTTGACAGTTTCACTATGATATGTTGTGCAAAAGATCGATTCAAGTTACGTCTGAAGGGAGTTCTCTGTGCCTCTTGGATTTCAATGCCTTTTTCCTTCAGATCAGGGAAGTTCTCAGCTATGATTTGTTCAAGTACACCTTCAGCCCCTTTCTCTCTCTTCCTCTTCAGGAATTCCTATGATACAGATATTGTTCTGTCTGATTGCATCACTTAGTTCTCTAATTCTCCCCTCATACTCCTGAATTTTTTTATCTCTCTTTTTCTCAGCTTCCTCTTTTTCCATAATTTTATCTTCTAATTCACCTATTCTCTCCTCTGCCTCTTCAATCTGTGCTGTGGCCGCCTCCATTTTATTTTGCACCTCATTTATAGCATTTTTAGCTCCTCATAACTATTTTTTAGTTCCTTGATCTCTATAGCAATAGATTCTCTTCTGTTCTCTATGCTGTTTTAAAGCCCAGTGATTAATTTTATGACTATTATTTTAAATTCTTGTTCCATTATATTGCTTAAATCGTTTTTGATCAATTCTTTAGCTGTTGCTACCTTGAGTTTCTTCTGAGGAGAATTCTTCTGTTTCGTCATTTTGGATAGTCCCTGGAGTGGCATGGAACTGCAGGGCTCCTCCTCGGTGCTGTCTGGAGTAACTTGTGTTGGTGGGCGGGGCCACAGTCAGACCCGATGTCTGTCCCCAGCCCACTGCTGGGGTCATAGTCAGACTGGTGTGTACCTTATCTTCCCCTCTCCCAGGGACAGGACTCACTGTGGAGTGGTGTGGCCCCTGTGTGGGCTGCTTGCATACTGCCAGGCTTGTGGTGCTGCTTCTATGGGATCTGGCATATTAGCCGAGGTTGATCTGCAAGGTGCACAGGGGCGAGCGGGGCAGGCTCAGCTCTCCTTGCCTTCAGTGGTCCCCTGCAGGAGGGGCCCTGTGGCACCAGGAGGGAGGCAGGCAGAACTGTTGGAGGGATGGATCCACAGAAGCACAGCATTGGGCATTGGCGTGATGCAAGCAAGTTCAGTGATGGGAACTGGTTCCCTTTGGGATTTCGGCTGGGGGATGGGCCAGGGAGATGGTACGTCCCAGGGCCTTTGTTCCCTGTGAGCTGAACTCTGTCTTCCGGGGCTCAACAACTCTCCCTCCTGGTGTCCTCTCGCCCTCCCGCTCTCTGAGCAGAGCTGTTGACTTACAACGTTCCAGATGTTAAGTCCCGCTGGCTGTCAGAACTCACTCTGTCCGGCCCCCCCGCTTTTGCGAGTCAGACTCGGGGGGCTCTGCCTTGCCGGGTGGGCTGCCCCTCCACCTCCCGGCTCCCTCCCGCCAGTCCGTGTAGCATGCACCGCCTCTCTGCCCTTCCTACCCTCTTCCGTGGGCCTCTCGTCTACGCTTGGCTCCGGAGAGTCCATTCTGCTAGTCTTCTGGCGGTTTTCTGGGTTATTTAGGCAGATGTGGGTGGAATCTAAGCGATCAGCAGGATGCGGTGAGCCCAGCATCCTCCTATGCTGCCATCTTCTCCCAGTTATCTATCTGGATTCTTTTATAAAGTTTTATTTTGGGGGAACCTGGGTGGCTCAGTTGGTTAAGTGTCTGTCTCTTGATATCAGCTCAGGTCGTGACCTTGCTGTTGTGAGACCGAGCCCCAGGTCAGGCTCTGTGCTGGGCACGGAGTCTGCTTGGGATTCTCTCTCTTCCCCCCGCCCTCCCCCCCACTCTGTCCTTCTCTTGCTCATTCCCCCTGCCCAATAAATAAACATTTAAAAATAAATTTTAATTTTGAAATTATTATAGATTCACAGGAAGATGCAAGGATAGTACAGAGAGGGTATAATTTCTTCTGATGGATGCATTTTAAGGAACTGGCATAAAGTGTAAAACCCAGGGGTAGATACTGGCACAAGGAGTGCGTAGTTCTGTTCCCCCATGTCACATGCAGATCTGTGTTACCACCACCTCGGTAAAGATACACAACTATTTGATCACAAAGTTCCCTCTTGTGTGACAGCTTCAAAGTCACACTTCACCCCTTTCCTGCTCTTACCACAAGCCTTGACCCCTGGCAACTACTAACTGATTTCTCCATATCTAGAATTTTGTCATTCTGAGAATGTTACATAAACTGAAATATGCAACATCTGATATTTTATGATTGCCTTTTAGTTTTGGACTCAGCACAAAATGCCCTTGAGATCCAGACAAGCTGTTGCACATATCAGTTCTCCATTCCTTTTACCGTTAAGTAGTATTCCCCGGTACAGAGGTAGCATAGAGTGTGTCATTGGTCACCTGTTGTGAGGTCGTTTTGATGATTCTGTTTTGACTGTTGTCAGTAAGGCTGCTTGCTACTAACACTTGTGTAGAGGTTTTTATGTGGGCATCAATTTTTATTTCTCTGGAACTGCTGCATCATACCCTCTGCATATTTAGTGTTTTAAGGAACCTGAGAATGTGTTTATTATTCTCTGAGTGGCTACACCAGTTTGAGTGAAGCATGGGAGACATCTTATTTCCCTTATCTCCTTTTACTTCCCCATTTATAATACAAATGTCATAAGTGTTCTCTACACATCACTGAGAGCCACATCAGACACTGGTATAATTTCTGTTTCAACCATCCAATAAGTTAAAACCTCAAGAGGAAAAGATACATCTATTGTATTTACCCACATTTTTACTCCTTCTATTGTTTTTAAAATTCCTGATGTCCCAGGGCGCCTGGATGATGGTGGAGCGTCCAGCTCTTGATTTCCGCTCAGATCATGATCTCATGGTTTGTGGGTTTGAGCCTCGTGTTGGTCTCTGTGCTGACACTGTAGAGGCTGCTTGGGATTCTCTCTGTCCCTCTCTCTCTGCCCCTCCCCTGCTCATGCTTGTGCTCTCTTTCTCTCTCTCATAAAATAAATCAACATTTAAAAATAAATTTAAAAATTCCAATGTCCCAAGATTCCTTCTCTTATCATTTACCTTCTGTCTTAAGAAATTCTTTAGTTATTCTTTAGGGTAATTCTGCTGGTAGTTTTCCTTCATCTGAAAACATCTTGAGTTTCCCCTCCTTCTTGAAGGACATTTTTGCTGTATATAGAATTCTAGGTTGACCATTCTTTTCATTCAGTGCTTGAAAATGTCATGCCTAATCATCAGGGAAATGCAAACCAAACCACAGTGAGCTATCACCTCACACCTATCATAATGGCTAACACCAAATAGACAGAAACAACAAGTGTTGGCAAGGATGTGAAGAAAAAGGAACAGTTGTGCATTGTTGGAGGGAACGTAAATTGGAACAGGCACTGTGGGAAACAGTATGGAGCTTCCTCAAAAAATTAAAGTAGAAATACCATATAATCTAATAATTCTACTGTTCTGCTGTTTTTGTTCTCTTTGGGTATCTACCCAAAGTAATAAGAAAAAATATATGCAGCATTATTTACAACAGCCAAGATACTGAAGCAGCCTAAGTGTCCATTGATAGATGAATGAATGAGGAAGATGTGTTACAAACACACATACACACACACACATATTATGCAGCCATAAAACAGGATGAGACTATGCCATTTGTGACATAAATAGACATAGAGGGTATTACACTAAGTGAAATAAGTCAGACTGAGAAAGACAGATACCATATGATTTCACTAATAAGTGGAATCTAAAAGACAGATGAATAAACAAACAAAAAACAGAATCAAACCTATATACACAGAGCACAATCTGATGGATGCTAGAAGGGAGAAAGATGGGGGGGGGTGGGAATGGATAAAGAGAAGAGGGAGAGAAGGTTTCCATTAAAGGAATGAATAAGTCATGAGAATAACAGGCACAGCAGAAGAAATACAGTCTATGATATTGTAATAGCATTATACGGTGACAGACGGTAGTTAACAACGTATGGTGGGCACACTATAACATATAGACAAGTTGAATCACTATGTTGTACACCTGCAACTGATGTGACATTGTGTGTCAACTATACTCAAATTGAACATTTTTTTCAAAGAAGAAAAAAGAAAAACGCCAGGCTGCTTCCTTCTTGCCTCCATGGCAAGGAAGGAAATGTACCTGATGAGAAATCTACTATCATTCTAACTAATTGCCCCAATTGTTTCAATGATGACTGGAGTATGGTACAGACTTCAAAGATACCTCTGCCTACACCCTTTATTCACAAAGGGCAGCTGCGGTTTCCAATTCGTCCATGCTAACTTGGCCAATGAGAATTGTCCTCAGGACTGTGAGAATCATCCCTGAGATCTCAGACAGTACTGTCCCCTTGTCCTCTCCGGGAGGTTTTCTCTTCAGGTCGTGGCCTGCAAGAGGGTATCTGAGTTCAAGCATCCTTGGGTCCTGTTATCCCTCTTCTCTGTCAGTCTCTGAGGATTCACTCCCTTTCTGGGTCAGGCTTCTTCCACATCCTTCACAAAACAAAGACCTCATCCCATCCCCTTCTTGAACAATTTTGGCTTCCTTCTTGCATGGATTCTTTTCAGGGGAAGACTGGAAAATCGCTTCTGTATTCCTCTAAGTTTTCTATAGCAGTGACGCCAAATGCTAAATTAATGACTCAACACTTTTCAAAGTTTGTTGAGGATTAATTGCTCCCTTGGAATATTGAGATTTAATGTCAATATTTCAACTGTGTGGAGATAAATATGTCCTTTGGAAAATGCACAGGTCATGCTGTAGGGATTATCCTTGTGATTACTCATTTGGCAAGGATCTGGTCCTACCACGTCAAGTAGGATCCAAATAAATCTACTGGCCAGTGATTTTCTCTTGAGGCCATTTTCAGGTTTGGAAAAGTGGTCAAAATTTATAATGGAAGAAATTATTAGGTCACAGGGAGGGCGAACATTGGGATGTGTTATTTTTAGAGGTAACATGGAAGTACACCTATGACTAGAGTCACATGTCACCACCGATACTTTTTATCTTCCTGTGGATTTATTTAGCCAAAAGAAAATCTCCCAATTCTCTTTCATTATTATTAGGATGACGACACCATCTGATATGTCATGGACTGTCCTTGATTCTAGTGCTCCTAGTGTCACAACTTACAGCACTCCGTTCACACTTAAAAACAATTTCCTGAATAGGACAAGCTCCCAAATCACCATCCTTAATGGTTGAATTCAGAACTTTCTATCAGAATTTTAAGTGTGTGTGTGAAAAGTCTAAGTTGTTTATAAGACAATGTTTCAGTGTAACGTGTCTTTGAGAATTCTGAGTTCCATTTGAGCTATGTTCTTTTACTTGGCTGGATTTTTCTGGCTCCCTAAAAGTTTGTTTTTGTTTTTTTTTTTTTTATCTTTATCAAACCAGGAGTCCAGATGGTCGTTCTTTGGTTGCCCAGTGACAGGGGAGTCAAAACTTGTTTCTGCATGACAACAGTATGTTGAAACTTAACGAGGACAGGAAGCTTTCCCAAAAGATTGCATGAACAGAATGTTACAGATTCTTGAACTCTCCAAAGATTACTTGTGAGCTAGGAGAGAATCCTGTTCCATTTAAGCCTAATTTTCCCCATAATATCACTGCTCCACTTACGCACAGGTCAGACTTAGTCATTTGGTGAGAAACTTTAAGAAAGAAATGATCACTTTTAGCCTACTCTAAAATGTTTATCTCAAAGATAAACATTTGCTGATTCATGTCTAATCAAGACGGTGGCTCCTTGTTTAAAAGTACACTTGAAATCTTCCTCAAATGTTAATCAAGGTTTACTACTAAATTTATTTTTCATGATAAAGTTTATCTATGTGGTATAGAAAGAGATTCAATAGGAAATTTGGTAAATGTGATCAGATGAGGTTTAGGGTAGAAGAAGATAGAAAGAATTTAGTCATTTGCTTTACATTTCTTAAACCCAGTATTTCATTCTAATTATCAAGAAAAATAGTTTCTTTGTTTTGACTTTTTAAGTTTTTATTTTAAAATAAAATTCTAGTTAGTTAACATAGAGTGTTATATTAGTTTCAGGTGTAAGGAAAGGTATTTTTTTTTAAGTAACCAATATAAGTCCCCAGTGGTTTTATAAAAAATCCAAGAACCATTTACATTGAAATTCTTAAGGAAGGTAAGACAAGGACATTTTATGGTCTCTATGCTTAAGTGCTTTGCGTTTTAGTTAGGGCTTAACTGCAAAGGAAAATGTGGAATTTTATTTGAAATGTGGGCATTTTAAACAAATGTAAAACTCTCCGTGTTGGAGAATGACTCAAATCCAAGCTAATTTAACCTTGGTTTTCCTGATGAGTGAAATACAATTGAGTTGACTATTCTACTTCATTTGAAGTCTGTACTGAAAGAAAGTGTATCACTTAATTGTCAGCAGCAAGCTGGGGGTTTTAGTTGCAAAGTGTTTACAATCACCTACTTGTTTTCCAGAATTAAATCTATAGAACTATACCACACGGGGGAATTCTTGAATTGAGTCTCACAAATTCTTTCTCCCTGAAGTGCCCACATTTCTTTTTTGAATGTGTCCATTATTAGAACCTAAGATATGCTGGATACCGTGGATTTTAACACATGGATGTGTTTAGAGAGAGAACCTAATGCGTCCAGATAAAAGAAAACATTCTACCCTATAAGTTTCTGGAGCTACTTTGGGGACTTGGAGGGCTGTCCATCTGGGAGAAATTCTGACATCTGGTTTCTGGAGCAATTAGTATATTTTGGGCCATCACGGCTATGGTCGTAACCATGACCCAGACCTCTGCCTTGTTCCTCGGTTAAACTCCTAAAGCCTCATTCCTTCATTGGGATGATGATTTTAACTGATTAATCAGGCTCATTATGTGTCAAGAAATCTTTGGGTAACTTCCTATTAATTACCTCATCTCACTATCACAATCACTGTTAAGAACAGATACTACTCTGTTTCCGCAGGGGAGGAAATTGAGATCAAGGGAGATTAACTACTCACCCCAAATCACACAGAAGGTAAAGGACGGGGCCAAGACATAATCTTCTTCTTAAAGACCCACTCAACTCTGCTTTGAATAAACTTCGGGTGAATCAAATGTCATGAACACATGTAGGAAAAATTTTAATCTCCTGAATACTGAAGCGAGATTTTAAAAAGTATGCTTACGGATCAGATCGCACCTGTAGGAGTTTTACGTCCTCACTAGGATGACCAAGTTGCCATCATAGTTATTAACATAATTATATAACATAGGTTTTAGCAATATTAAAACTATGCTTTTTAAGCAACCATGAAATAATTACTTTTTTTTTTGCAACTTCAACCCCGTGTCTCAATCTGACATCTCAAGTGCAATGAATTATTTGTACTCAGAATGTTTCCTCCAATTTGTTGATACCATTAAAATATTTTAAACACAGGCAGTTACAAGTTATTTAAAGAATTTTATGTAATTGTTGAAACATCTCAGGAATGAGTTTATGTGGTCATTTGATGCTCACGCTTTTTTTTTTTTAAAGAAAGAGAGGGGTGAGCGGGGGAGGGACAGAGAGAAGGAGAGAGAGAATCTCAAGCAGGCTCAGCGATATCAGCACAGAGCCTGACGTGGGGCTCAAACTCACGACCATGAGATCATGACCTGAGCTGAGATCAAGAGTTAGATGCTCAACTGACTGAGCCACCCCAGGGCCCTGATATTCATGAACTTTTGGACATTGGACTCCCTGTTACAGAAATGTTTTATTTCCTACCCCAGCTCCCCTTCCCCTTCCAAAGGGCTATTATTTGCCCTTTGTTTTTATATACCATAACTTTAAATATATATTTGAACTTCTATGCTTTATTCCAATTGATTTAAATCATGTCTATGTCTCCATTCTAGCTATATTTTTCTAGTCTCCTGTCTTCCTCCAAAAGTGCCTCCTAGATTCTGTCAGTCATTCCCTTATTTTTACATTACCAAGTTACTAGCATTTATTTCAATTTGTAGCTACATTTTCTTCATGGCATATCTATAGGTTGATTTTTAAAGTGGAAAAGCTAATAAAATACCATCTAAATGACTGTGGCATGGTAAATGTTGCTCTCCTCAGAGCTAAGTAAGGTGCCAGGATTATGATTTCTTTTCTCTTCTTTATTACTTATTTATTTTCATTTTCCATTTTTAATTTTTTTTACGTGTTCTTCATTTTAAGTACAACCTCAAAATTGCTGGGTTGCGTCTAAGAGACCACTCCTAGGTCAAGGTCAAAATAATTACCTTTTCTTACATTCCTTCAATTACTATTAAAATTATGACATATTTTAGGGGCGCCTGGGAGGCTCGGTTAGTGGAACATCTGACTATTGATTTCGACTCAGGTCATGATCCCAGGGTCATGGGATCCAGTCCTGGATTCAGCTTCACGCTCAGCATGCAGCCTGCTTAAGATTGTCTCTTTGTCTCTCTCCCTCCCTCCCTCTTCCTCTTCCCCTCTCCCCTGCTCATGCTTTCTTTAGGAAAAAAAAAAAAAAAAAGGAAAGGAAAAACTATTACATTTTTAAACAGCTTTATATTTGTGCCATGATTTTCCTGTTGTTTCTAACTGTGCCCAGCTGGGGAAGGTAGGTAGGCGCTCACAACCTCCTCTACCTCTAAGCTGTGCTGCCATGAGGGGAAGCCTGACGCTGCCAAAGGTCCCCTTGCCCTCTCTAAAGCTCCCAAACTTGCAGTCGTTCATTTACTTATTTCTGTGATCCAGAGGAGGACTGGCGCTCCTCCCCTGAACGCGGACCTCTCCAAAGGCCGTCTGGCCGCGGGCTCTGCGTGGGTCAGCGTTCCGCCTGTGCGCCCAGACCATGGCTGCAGGGGCCTGGCCATTCGCAGGTTCTGCGGCCCGTGCCCAGTTCTGCCTGTCTAATGCCCGACACACGGGTGGGCAGGACCCCTCCTGGATCCCTGGCCATGGGCTCCTGGCTCCTTTAAGTGCCACAGAGGCACTTTTGTTCATGAATGGATCCTGAATTTTAGTTGCCTAAAGGGGACTAAAGTGAAGGACGCCTGATGCTGCCATGATGCTGACTTCATTTGATGGCCGTTGTTTTCTTTCTTTCAATGTTTCATTTCTTTTTTGAGAGACTCAAAATGCGGGAGGGGCAGAGAGAGGGGGACAGAGGATCTGAAATGGGTCTCTGTGCGGACACTAGTGAGCCTGACGTGGGGCTCGAACTCGTGAACCCTGAGATCATGACCTGAGTCGAAGCCGGAGGCTCAACCAACTCTGCCACCCGCGTGCCCCTGGCCATTATTTTCTAACGAGAAATGAGCCACTTCTGCCAGACCAGTGGCATTGGAGGCCTCTGGAGTTTAGGGTTTTAAACTGCATCTACTAAGATACTCACATCTCAATCCTCAGGGTCCCATTCCTTCTCTATCAGGGATCTGACTTTGGAATAGAGATGTGCTGGAGCTAAGTGTCTTTGTAGGATAGAGTTATTTTACAGATGGCCCGTGCCCGTTCTCTGGGAAGTCTGGAAGCATCACGCTGACTCTTGGCCAGATAAGTCAGTAGGCTAAGTAGTGATTTAAGACATGCTGTTAAAACTTTGGAAGTCCCTGATGGGCCCCAGGCTGGTTTGTTTATTGAGGGCTTATGTCTGGCATAGCTGGTTAGGCAACCAGATTTGGCTAGGTGACTCTAAGAGAACAGGGAGCCCTGCTGAAACCTGTTAGGAAGGTCTCCCCAAACCACATTTGCTCACATCCTGGATGCTCAGTCCAGACACAGAGCACGTCCTTGTGGGAAGAAGAAGGACCCAGGAGCTGGGCAGCCTCCTGGCTTACGTTCTCTTTCTGCCACCGCACTATATGCTTTGCCTTTATTGAAAACCTTACAGGAATTTTGTGGCATCTTGACACCTTTCACTCACTGCATTAATTAATCTTCTCCGAATCTTCTCTAATCTTGTGATGTCGTCTGGAGCCCAGGGCTTCGATCCGTCTGCTCTCCATTTGCAGGAAACGGGGCTTCCTTCAGCGCTGCCAAGGAGTTTCCTTGGCTTTCAGATTGTGTCCTTGGCTGGTGATCAATCATCCTGGGCCTGTCGTTCTCTCCCTTCACAGAATTGATGGCACCCAACCCAACAGTGTCTTCCTTCCTACTTCTCGAGTGCACAACTACTGCCCCAGCCAGCATGATCCTCTCACCGTCGCCCCACCCCGGTCACTAATGAAGACTGTTGTGACCGCTGCCATACTGCACACGTGGGCTGTCCAGTCTGCACCCACCAGCAGCAGAGGCCTTTGTGCCAAATCGCTGGTGATGGATTCATCATCGCAATCGCACAGCACAATCTGTTTCCCTGTGTGAAACACAGCAGCAAGCCAAGAAGCATACTCTGCAACAGCCTGGGGACGAGGGTGGTGGCTGCAGAAAGGACACGTGTGGGCTACCACGGTACCGCTACATTTGCTCTGTTTGCAGACCTATTTGTATATCTTTCAAGTATTACTACCATTTTAGGGGTGCCTGGGTGGCTCAGCCAGTTAAGGGTCCGACTTCGGCTCAGGTCGTGATCTCATGGTTCGTGAGTTCTGAGCCCCTCATCCGGCTCTGTGCTGACACCTTGGAGCCTGGAGACTGCTCTGGATTCTGTGTCTCCCTCTCTTCTCTGCCCCTCCTCAACCCTCCTGGCCTCTTCTCTCTCTCAAAAATTAAAAAAAACAAACAAACAAAAAAAAAACATTAAAAAAAATAAAGCATTATTTCTATTTTAAAGAATACTTGACATATAATACCTGTTAGTTTTAAGCATGCATCATAGTGATCCCATATTTTTATAGATCATGAAATGATCCCCATGATAGGTCTACTTACCATTGGTCACCAGACAAAGTTATTACAACATTATTGACTATATTCCCTATGCTGTGCATTATATCCTTATGACTTGTTTATTTTATAACTAGAGGTTTGTACTTCTCAATCCCCTTCTCTTATTTCGCCTGCCCCCTAATCTCTCTCCTCTCTGGTAACCAGCGGTTTCCTGTTGTTTCTATTTTAGTTTTCTTTAAAAACTTTTTAATGTGTATTTATTTTTGAGAAAGAGAGGGAGACAGAGAGAGTGGGGGAGAGGCAGAAAGAAAGGGAGACACGGAATCCGAAGCAGGCTCCAGGCTCTGAGCTGTTCAGCATAGAGCCCAATGTGGGGCTGGAACTCACAAACTGTGAGATCATGACCTGAGCCGAAGTCGGAGGCTCAACTGACTGAGCCACTCAGGCGCATCTTTGTTTTTCTTTTTAAATTCCACATAGCAGTAAAATCATATGGCATCTTTCTCTGTATGACTTATTTCACTTAGTGTCATACCATCTAGGTTCATATTTGTACATTTTTAACAGTCGACTTAATGTTTTTAGGAGAAAGGTAAGGCAAATATATGTGTTTATTCTATTGTCTAGAAGTGGAAGCCATTTTCTAAACCTTTTGTTCAATACTGATTTGTTAAGCCACACCATTATTCCATATTCTAATTAGTTTCTCAATTTATCCCTGGAAAGGAATATTTCAGACAAAGTAGGCACTATCACAATCTAAGAGTATTTGTCCTTTCACATTCATTCAAATGGAAATCAGTATTACTCATGACCTGGAAACACAAAGTGCTAAATGAATAATTCAATATATTTCCTCAAGAATAGGAAATGATCCTATCTAGTGTAAATGAATTTAAATAGGACTTAAAGCCTTCCTGAGGTCAGGATTTTTTTCTTCCTTTGTAGAGCAAGCAGAAAGTAATCATCACCTTAGTTATTTCTAAGATTAATTTTTAATTATCTTCTTTGTTGGGGAAGCTGGAAGATTGGGTCAACTACTCAGAGATGTGTATGAGGAGGTAACTCTATAAAGTCAGTCTTTCTGGGGCCAGGGTAGGTGAAGAGATTGGAGTCACAACTGTTCCACTTTAGTTAGTGGGGAGCTTACTCAGCATTACCTTAAGGTGGCAGAGTGGTCCTGTTGTGCATTAGCAAATGAACTTGCTCCCAAGACTACCCTTCTTATGGCCATGCCCAGTGACCCGCCAACTGCAAATCACTGACTGTGTCTATGGAAATAAGAAATGCTCATCAAAATGCGTGACTCATGATCAGAGAATGCTGAAAAGAAACAAAATGCCAGGGATGGATGGATCAATAAATTATGGTTCATAATTATGATGGAATAATGTGCAGGTATTAAATACACTGTCGGAAAGAACATGGTTAACCTTTAACCTATTACTAATTCATGTACACTGACTCTGAAAATATTGATTTTCGGCATTCACCCTGGACAATGTTTTCTTTGAAACCTCATAGTTAGCTTTAACATTCATTCTTCAGTTTCCTTAACCTTCTTACTCGTGTCTCATGATAAACTTGTTATTGTTACCATCGCACCCATTGCTGTCTTGCTCAGCTTTTGCCACAAATCAAATGTTTTCAGCATTTGATAATATCATGAACAGTACTGGTATACAAAAATGCCTGATAAATGGTTACTTATTTGAAGTCTCTGCTAAACAGATCCTGTCTTGTGAATTCAGCTGATTTAAAACGTGAAAATAAGTAGGCTCTGGCAATGGCGAGGAGCGGAGTGAAGAGGGAAACATCTTGTTTTCAAGTTTCTGTATGTATTCTACAGGTCATGGAGAGTGAAGAAAACAATAAAAAACCACACTGAGAAAATTTCTGAACGCTTTCAGAGTTTCATGCCTTTCAAAGCCAAGTAGCTGCTAGTTTTTACCTAGCTTCCAAATGAGGAGCTGTTGTCAGGAAACATTCTATTTCTCTTTGAATGGAAATAATGAAGATTTTTTTTTTCTTTTCGTAAAATGACTGGGTGTTAACTGCTACATTTTGAATCCCTACCTGAGACTCATTATCTCACTCTTATGTTTTATATAATTATGTGTAAAACAGTATGTGATCATGTCTGTAATAGATACTAATTCCTAATGTGGTATCTTTCGTATCTAATGAAGTCCACGAAAAGTGACGTGGAAAAATTTGAGAGTTATTGTCTTTTCCAATTCTTTCTCAGATTATAGAGACCTGCAGGTCCCATTCTGATATTTAGTTAAAACTTTGATTAGAACTACAGAAAATTATGTCTGCCTTTGTTTTCAGTCCCTTTACCTTAATTATTTTTCTGGATTCATATATTGCACATGGATTTTTGGTCTATGTGAGGAAAACGGCAGGTGAGTCTTAGTGTTCTTTTAAATGATTAGCTCTACAATACTGTGTGTTCTATTGGTCACCAGCAAACACTGACCGTTGCAATAGTGTTAAATCAAGGTAGTTATTTCCTTGGGCATTTCGACTAGGTAATTTTCTATTCTAGTTATACAAGTCAGAAGTTTTTAGCTGGTAAGTTCTTTTCATTGTGTTGAATTTTGTTTATATTTCCTCTTACCTATGCGCTGAACTCATTTTAAAAATTACACTGATTTTACCAAACATTTAAAGAAGAGCTAATATGCATGCCCAACTATTCCAAAAAAATAGAAAAGGAAGTAAAACTTCCAAATTCATTTTATGAGGCCAGCATTATTTTGATACCTACATCAGATAAAGACTACCACTAAAAAAGAGAACTATAGGCCAATTCTGAAGAACAAAGACGAAAAGATTTATAAAACACTAACAAACCAAATCCAACAATACATTTTAAAAAATCACTCATCATAATCAAGTGGGACTTATTACTGGGTTGCAAGTGTGGTTCAATATTTACAAATCAATCAACGTGATACGTCATATCAATAACAGAAAGGGTAAGAACCGTACGATCATTTCAATAGATGTAGCAAAAGCATTTGACAAAGTACAACATCCATTCAAGATACAAACCCTCAACAAAGTAGGTTTAGAGGGAACATAATAACAATATAATAATGGTCATATATGAAAAATCCACACCTAACAACAATGGGGAAAACCTGAGAGCCTTTCCCCTAATCTCAGGAACACGACAAAGATGTCCACTCTCATGGCTTTTATTCAACTTAGTACTGGAAGTCCTAGTCACAAGAGTCAGATAACAAAATAAATAAATAGACAAGATAAAAGGCATCTAAGTCAGTAAGGAAGAGATAAAAACTTCACTATCTGCAGATGACATGATACTGTATTTAGAAAACCCAAAAGACTCCACAAAAAACTGCTAGAACCGATCAACGAACTCAGTAAAGTTGCAAGATACAAAATCAACCTATAGAAATCTGCTGCATTTCTACACATCAGTCATGAAGCAGCAGAAAGAGAAATTAGGAGAACAATCCCATGTCAAGTGTACCAAAAATAATTAGATACCCAGGGATAAACCTAATGAAAGAAGTGGGACTTGTACTCTGAAAACTATAAAACACTGACAAAAGAAACTGAAAACAACACAAAGAAATGGAAAGACATTCCATACTCGTGGATTGAAAGAACAAATATTGTTAAAATGTCTATAGTACCCAGAGCAATCTACACATTTAATGCAATCTCTATCAAAATGCCAATAGCATTTTCACAGAACTAGAACAAACAATCTTAAAATTTGTATGGAATCACGAGAGACCCCAAATAGCCAAAGCAAAATTGAAGACGCAAAGCAAAGCTGGAGGCATCACAATTCTAGACTTCAAGTTATATTACAAAGCTATAATAATCAAAACAGTATGGTACTGGCACAGAAGCAGACACCTAGATCAATGGAACAGAATACAAAGCCAAGAAATGAATCCACAATTTATATGGTCAATCAGTCTTTGACAAAGCAGGAAAGAATAGCCAATGAGAAAAAGACATTTTGAAAAAGACATTTTGAAAAAGACATTGTTGGGAAAACCGGACGGCAACATGTAAAAAAAAGAAACTGGACCACTTTTTACACCATACCCAAAAATAAATAAAAAATGGATTAAAGATCTAAATGTGACACATGAAAGCATAAAAATACTAGAAGAGAGAACAGGCAGTAATTTCTCTGGCATTGGCCATAGCAATGTTACAACCTTAGATAGGTCCCCTGAGGCAAGGGAAATACAAGCAAAAATAAAGTATTGGGACAACATCAAAACAAAAATCTTCTGCACAGCAAAGAAACCATCAACAAAACTAAAAGGCAACCTACAGATTTGGAGACGATATTTTCAAATGACATATCTGATAAAGGGTTAGTGTCCAAAATATACAAAGAACTTACAAAGCTCAACATTCAAAAAAATAATCCAATTAAAAAATGGGCAAAAGACATGAATAGACATTTCTCCAAAGAAGACATTCAGACAGCCAGCAGACATATAAAAAGATGCTGAACATCACTTACCATCAGGGAAATGCAAATCAAAACTACAATGAGATAGCACCTTGCACCTGTCAGAATGGCCAAAATCAAAAACATAACAAACGATAGGTGTTGGCAAGGAGGTGGAGAAAAAGGAACCCTCTTGTACTATTGGTGGAAAATGCAAACTGGTGCAGCCATTCTGGAAAACAGTGTGGAGGTTCCTCAAATTGTTAAAAATAGCAGTGTGCCTGGGTGGCGCAGTCAGTTAAGTGTCTGACTGTTAGTTTTGGGGCAGGTCATGGTCTCACGTGAGTTTGATACCTGCATCGGGCTCTGTGCTGAAAGCGAGGAGCCTGCTTGGAATTTCTCTCTCCCTCTCTCTCTGCCCTCCCTGGCTTGTGCGCACGCTCGCTCACTCTCTCAAAAAATAAATAAATGAATAAATATTTTTTAAAAAGAGTTAAAAATAGAACTACTACTCTACGATCCAGCAACTGCAGTATTGGGTATTTACCCAAGAATACAAAAACATTAATTCAAAAGGATACACGCACTCCTATATTTATGGCAACATTATTTACAATAGCTAAGATATGGAAGCAGCCCAAGTGTCCATTGATTGATGAATGGATAAAGCAAATGTGGTATGTATATATATTACATTATTCGTATGTATATAATATATATAATATTATTCAGTCATAAAAAAGAATGCAATCTTATAATTTACAACAACATGGATAGATCTAGAGAGCATTGTGTTAAGTGAAATAAGTCAGAGATAGACAAATGCCGTATGATTTCACTCATCTGTGGAATTTAAGAAAGAAAACAAACAAGCAAATGGGGAGAAAAGAGAGGAAGAGAGAGACAAACCAAGAAACAGGCTCTTAACTATAGAGAACACACCGATGGTTACCAGAGAGGAGGTGGGTAGAAGGCTGGGGGAAATAGGTGACGATGATTCAGGAGTGCACTTGATGTGATGAGCACTGAGTGATTAAAATAAAAAAAATTTTGAACACCACCACTATGCATATGTGTATCAACTCACCATGGTATGTATCCTCAATATATATAATTTTTATTAAAATAATAATAACAATGATTCAAAAAACGAAATGGACAATATCATTTAAGAATTGATGAGTGACAAATAGGATATTTGTTCCTTAATGTTATCAGAAACAAACACGACATAGAGAATTTCAACTATAATTTGAGACTCTTTGTAAAGGAACGGTTGCCTTAAACTAAGGAAAGTCACCAATGGTACTAACGTATTATAACTAGGTGAAGTCATTTACAACAGTAACAATGTACAGGAACCAAAAACATTTTAAGAAAAAGAGGTTACTTTTAATAAATTCTAAGATCACTATTATTAAATGGAGGCAACAATAGAGGAGCAATTGAAACCATAATAGCAATTATTAATAAACGGTGCCGACCCTGTGGTGACAGGCAAAAATAAATTCTCCTCTCGTATCCTACAGGCTTTCATTTAATTTTATTAAATTATTACAATAGAGGACAAGAACTCGTTTTTCAATTTAGTTATGTTTCGACTCTGATAGCCTTCGTATAATTTGTTTTTATCTGTAAGATTTGGGGAAAGTATTGTTTTTAAACTTGATGATTACTATAGAAGATAGAAGCCATGACCTCTTCCAGGCTTACATTTATTCATGTGTTCAATCATGTGTTCATTCATTCAAGGTGTAGATTATCTAACACATATACGCACTTACTATGTGAGACATTGGGTAAGCAACCATAAATAAAGCAACTACAGACCCTGGTCTCAGACAGCTGACAATTATGCAGGGAGGGCAGGGACAAACAAACGCAGTAAATAAAATCTGATAAATAAAATATGACATGAAGCAGTGCAGGTGTTATAAGAACAGATAAGGGGGTGAGGGTCCTAGTCCCTTTTAAGACTTAGGCAAGACTGTCCTGTTTATGCAAAAGAGAGATGGAACTGGAGGGTGAATAGAGTTTATAATTTGAAGAGGAAACAAGAGAGAAAAGACAAGTTTCAGGGGAAGGTAGTTGATTTGATATTTTGTGCCAAACAAGCAGAATGCTTACCCAATTCACAAGGGGAGCATATGCTGAAAAGGGAGCCATGAAAAAGCTGAAGAAAGGTGAGCACAGCCAGAGAACTAAAGTCGATTTCTGAATTGGAAGGGGAGAGAGATGACGGCAGAAAAGGCTGAAGCCATACACAATGTTTTTTTAGACAGAAGATTTTGAAAGTCACCACTGGGGGACCTGGACTTTCACATGGGGACAATGGATGGATAACCGCACAAGGTTTCTACATGGGATGACGACATCTCAAGAGTGCACAGATTGGCTTCACGGAGAGTAAGACTGGGGGACAGAGGGACCACTTCAAATGCTGGGGCAGAGACCAAAGTGAGAAATGATGGATGTAAAGGAGTTAACAAATTGAACAACTACTTGAATGCAGTAGTCTGCGGACCTGGTCGGCGACTTGCGGAAGTCAGCAAGACGGAAATAGGAAGGATAAATACCACACCTTGTGTCTTGGGACACTTAATCAATTGTGTTACCTTTACTGACAAGAGCAGCATGGGCAGTAAAACATGTTTCACAGAAAGTATGTTTATATTATGATGTGATGGAAATATTTTAAGAAGTTTATGATTGTAGGGAAGACAGGGCAGTAATTATAGAAAATGATGTCAGAGAAACTTCATTTTTTTTAAGATAGGGAAGATTTAGGTTTGTTTCAATATTAACGGAAAAAATAAGTGGAGTACAGAGATGTTAAAGAGCAGAAGGAAGAGAATAGAAGTCAGACCAGAGGTATAAGGATTAGTTTCTTTCTTAAAAAAAAAAAAAAAGTCAAGGGATTTAGGAATTTCCCTCCTGAAGTTTTTGCTTTCTTTATGAAGTGGAAGAAAGATCATCTTATCAGGGTCAGACAGCAAGGGAAAAAAGAAAAGATGGAAATTTTAAGAGAGAAGAAATTGTACCAGGGAAATATCATAAGACTGTAAGGCCATGTTGGGTTCCCCGTTGAGCATAATTACCAAGAATATTATTTCATTATTGCCTTCATGCATCTTGACATCATTCAGATTTAGGGCGAGGTGAGGTTTGGGGTGGAGGGAGATTCTGAACCAAGTGTCACCATCTTTGTTACCGAGGCGGAGGGGTCAGGAGGTGCGGAGACCACAAAGACAAACAGTAGTCAGCAAACAGAAACCACTAAGAAGCAGCCATTTTTATAATGAGTGGGGGACTAGATCATTTAAAGTACATGATACACACTGGTCCCACCCAATGTTTGCTGGGGGAGAGGAAGACAAGCATGGAGTGAGGGAAATAGCATCTTTCTCTTGATGGTGCAGCAGAGGAAATGGTGTCTCCAGATGAAGTTATGTTTCAATTAAGGCCAAGAGGTGTTGGAAATGTTTACAGAAAAGGATAGTTTTTTGATGACGGACAAGTTATAGATAGCAGAATGAAAAGGAAAGGAGAAGTGAAAAACTGGGTCAGGAAAGAGTGCTGTATTCTTCCAGCGTTATAAAGTCAGTTCTTCTTTTATAATCTGAAGAGAGATCACTGGTTTCTAAATTTGCCAGATTACCCGATCCAGGACTTTATGCTTTGAGAGGATCTGGCAAAATAATCTTGATTCTTCTAGATTCCAAAGTATCTAAGTTTCTCTACATGACATGGATGCATATAAAATGCCATGCTCTTTGTAACCTCCCTGATTTAGATTTATACACGTTGTCAAATCAGAGTTGTGCGAGGAGGTATTAGGCAAAAAAAGGAATTTTGTCTTTGAATTTCCAAATTCTGGCAGTGGCCACCACCCTCCCCCCCCAGTACCCTCTCCATACTTTCATGGACTTGCTGCTACAAAAAAAGACATTTAAGAAAGATTTTGATACCTTTTGTACAGCAGAGGGAATGTATGTCAAGTGGTGATTTTGCCATAGGATGTAGCACTGTTTTAATTACTAAAATAGAGCACCACATTTTGATCTCTGTTAGAACAAGTTTCCCCTATCACAGTCCTTTGCAAAAATTTATAATCAAGAACAAAGATTATGCGTTAAAAATGAACTCTGACATAGATACATCCTGGATATTGATACACATTGTGTTGATATATTTGACTCTATTTCTTGCATCTTCTTTGTTTCCTACTCACTTTTTGCTCTTTTCATCTTCTTTCCAGATTTATTCTTTTCTTTTCTCTGTCTAGTCACTGGAAAGTTCTGAAGCACACTTGTATTCTTACAGTCACCATTATGTTTACTGACTATTTAATCTACATTTTCTAACACTAGAAAGATTATTAGAAATTTATAACCTCTTTTCCTAAAAAAAAAGACTCAACAAACTTCTGCTGCACCCTACCCAAGTCCCTCATTCAGTGTTTGTTAACATACTACAGATTTTCAAATTCAGGATCACTTTTATGAGTCTTATTTCCTTTATAATGCCATTTCGACTTTCTTAAAATTACATTTTACTCTACAGAACATTATTCCAGATATAAATTTAACGATTTTTAAAAATGTATCTATCACTTGGACCAAACTATAGACAGTCCTTGGTATAGTAGAAGCTTCCCACGTGCCTCTCCTTATTCGCCACCAAACATGAAACCGATACCCTGAATTCTAGGATAATCATTTCACTGATGTTTTAAATGATTTAGTCAATACATGTATTTGCAAACAATAGATTGTCCAGCTTTGCCAGATTTTTAATATTATATAAATGGAATTATACCCTAAATATATATTCATTGGCAACTTGCTACCTATATTTTTCAGACTAATCACTGTTGATGTATTTAGTTAGCTGTGACTCTTTTTTTTTTTTTTAACATTCATTTCTTTTTGAGACAGAGAGAGACAGAGCATGAACAGGGGAGGGGCAGAGAGAGAGGGAGACACAGAATCCGAAACAGGCTCCAGGCTCTGAGCGGTCAGCAAAGAGCCCGACCCAGGGCTCGAACCCACGGACCTTGAGATCATGACCTACCCGCGGACCCTGAGATCATGACCTGAGCCGAAGTCGGATGCTTAACTGACCAAGCCACCTAGGCACCCCAGCTGTGACTCTTTCACTCTGAAAGTTTCACTACTGAAGAGTATTCCGCTGTATAAATAAGCTACAGTAAATTTACCATTCTTCTTTCACTTAATATTATATTTTTACCATACCATACCATAATATTACCATAACATTTTACCATTACTGTGATATTCTATTTTTACCATATATATTTTACCATTCTTCTTTCATTTAATATTTTATTTTTTAAGAGAATTTTCCATTCTCTTGTGGGATTATTTCTGGTTTGGGGCATTTGTGAGCAATTTATCTATAAAAGTATTTGTACATGTCTCCTGGTATAACCTAAATAGGTAAATGGTTAAGTCATTTTTCAGTAAAGTAGTACCTATTTACATTGCCCTAGAAGTCACTCAGTTTCTTCTGCTCCTACCCTCTAAGGAATTATACACTTTCACACTATTTTTCCAAACTAATTGGTATAAAATGCAATCTTGTTAAAATGTGCATCTCCCCATATCCATATAAGGTTGTCTACTTTAAAAATATTCTCCTATTGGGTTGTTTTTCTTATTGATTCATAGAGCTTAAAAATATACTTATCAGTTATACATTTTATAAATACATTTGCATAATTTGTTTTATTTTCATACTTTCCTAGAGTGTCATTTAATAAACTGAAGATCTTAATTTTACTCTTCTCAAATTGAACAATTCTTCCCTTTATGGTTCATACTTCTAATATTTTGTTTAAGGAATCATTCCCTACCTGTAAGTTTACAAAATTAATTTCTTCTAGAAAAAGGTTAACAGTTTTCACTTTACAGCTAGGTGTTTAATTTACTTAAATCTTCCAGCTTCTTTTCCCCATGTTATCCAAATGACCCAGCAAAATTTATTGTACAGTGTCTATGATGTCTGCTTAGTCATAAATCAAATGTATGTATATCTGCATTAGTCTATCTCTGAGTTCATCATGTTCTATTCGTTTTTCTATTCAAGTAAAATGCCACATTATTTATTTATTCTAGATTCATAAGAAACTTCTTTATTTCTTCAGGCAAAAGTCCTCATCCTGATATTTGTTTTCATTCATTTATTCTATAATCTTGAATTTTTTGTGTGTGGTTTCATAGCAATTTAAGAATAAGCTTGTTAAGTGTCCCAAGGAAAAACATGCTGAGATTTTGATTTCTTTACTTTGTATCTGTAATGCAATTTGGAGAGAAAGAAAAATAAAACTGTGGTGTATTTTTTGCCATTTACCTAGGACTTCAATTTCTTTCAATAAAGTTTTATAATGATTTCATTAATGGTTATGCACAGTGGTTTCGTTTTTGGTGTTTCTGAAAATATACCCTTGAAAATGTTATTTTAAAAACTGTATGGATGTATTCAAATTTCATTGATGTATTTATTTGTCCATACTGGTTTTATATCAATCAGCATACTTGCTAAACTTTTGCTATACATTCTGTGTATATTCATCTGTAGTTTCTTATATACTTTGTAGGAATATAATGATGTCTTAAAGATGATAACAAATGAAAATTTGCTTTCATGGTATTTCTTTATATTGCTATGCTGTAGAAGATACACCCCTGAAGTGTAATGTTGAGTAGAATTCATGTTAGTGGTCATCTTGTCTTGTTCCAGATCTTAACGAATCCTTTCAAAGTTTCACAATTAAATGAGGCATCCACTACAGGGATTTTAGTAGATACTCTTTATTTGAGTAAAATTTTATTTCTATTCCTATTTTTGAAATATCCAAAAAAAATCAGAATTGGCTATGTAATTTTATCGAATGGTATTTCTGAATTTAATACAGTAACACATACAATTTTTCTATCTTGATCTGAGCGTGGCAAATCACATCTATTTACCTTCTCAAGTTAAAAGAAAGATCGCACCTCTGAGATTTGTTAGATTTCCTTCATTAATATTTAGTTTAGGATGTTTGCTTCTATGTTCATGAGTGAGGAGACATCAACCTATAAATTGTCTTCTCCTTTTGTCCTCGTGGAATTGTGTACCAGGGTTCCACTTGCCTTATAAAATGAGCGGGAGACTGTTCTTTATTTTTCTGTACTTGGACATAGTTTGTAATTCATTGGAATTAAGTGTGCCTTAGCTTAGGAATTAAGTTCCTAAGGATTTGCCAATCAAATTGTATGTTACTGGAGTTTTCACTGTACGGAGATTTTAAATTACTGTTTCAAATTCTGTGAAATTAGTCCTTTATAATTTTATAAGTCTCGTTTTACATCCCACTAGAAATATATTTAGGGTCACTTTATGCCTTATTCCACGGTTAATTTTTGTTAACATTCTGTATGTGTTTGAAGAGAATGTGTATATGCGCATTCTTCAACTGTTGGGTGCAGTAGTTCTAAGTTTTACTACTCTTTCACCTTTCGGATCTCTTTGATAATGTAAAAATATTCTTTCTTCTTTTGTTGTTTTTAAGTATATATACACTTTAAGGTTTATTCATATATTTTTGAGAGAGACAGAACATGAGACGGGGAGGGGCACAGAGAGAGAGAGAGAGAGAGAGAGAGAGAGAGAGAGAGAGAGAGAAAGAGAATCCCAAGCAGGTTTCGCACTGTCAACATGGAGCCCAACATGGGGCTCGAACCCATGAACCATAAGATCATGACCTGAGCTGAAATCAAGAGTTGGCCCCTTAATCAGCTGAGCCACTCAGGCACCCCTCCTCTTTTGTTACTTTTAATAGGTTATATAATTTTAGCAGTTTGTCCATTTTGTTAAAATTTTCAATATTATTGGCAAAAAGCTAATTTGAAATACCCTTCTACCATCTAATCAATGTCTGTAGCATCAATAGCTGTGTCCTCATTTTCTTAGTATTGTTTATGTGTCCCTTCTCTCATTTGTAAATTAACCAGGCAGACCAGAGTTTTGTCAATTTAACTTTCCTTTTCAAAGAATTAAGTTTTGTTTTTGCATATGCCCTACTGTATGCTTATTTTCTAGCTTACAAGTTTCTTCTCATATCTTTATTATTTCCTGCTTCTGATTTATAGGAATTTACTTAGAAACATAATGTCTTTAAGGTGGATAATTGATTCCTTAATTGTGAGCCTTTCTGCTTTTCTAATATAAACATTATGAAAATGAATTTGCCTATATACTCTGCTTTAACTGTTTTCCATGAGTTTTTTTAAATATAATTCATCTTTATTACTGTTCAATTCTAAATAGTTTCAACAATAGCCAAATTATGGAAAGAGCCTAAATGTCCATCAACTGATGAATGGATAAAGAAGACGTGGCATGTGTATATATATATATATGTGTGTGTGTGTGTGTGTGTGTGTGTGTGTGTGTGTGTAGTGGAATACTACTTGGCAATGAGAAAGAATGAAATCCTTCCATTTGCAGCAACATGGATGGAACTGGAGGGTATTATGCTAAGTGAAATAAGTCAGTCAGACTAAGACAGGTATTATACATTTTCAATCATATGTGGAACTTGAAAAACTTAACAGAAGACCATGGGGGATGGGAAGGGGAAAAAATAGTTACAAACAGAGAGGGAGGGAAGCAAACCATAAGAGTCTCTTAAATACAGAGAATAAACTGAGGGTTGATGGCGGGTGGGGGTGAGGGGAAAGTGGATGATGGGCATTGAGGAGGGCACCTGTTGGGATGAGCACTGGGTGTGGTATATAAGCGACGACATCTTATATACATCGGGAATCTACCCCAAAAACCAAGAGCACACTTTACACACTGTATGTTAGCCAATTTGAAAATAAATTATATTAAAACAAATAAATAATAAAAATAAATATTTTCTAGATTCTTTCATAACCTTTTCCCTTAATTTACATTCTCTATAAATAAGCTTCTTAACTTTCAAATATTTGGAGCTTTCCTAGATATAATTTTTAAAAAATTTTTTTAAGTTTATTTTGATACAGAGAGCATGGAGGAGAGGCAAAGTGAGAGGGAGAGACAAAGAATCCCAAGCAGGCCTCATGCTGTCAATGCAGCACCCAATGCGGAACTCGACCACACAAACCATGAGATCGTGACCTGAGCCAAAACCAAGAGCCAGACATTTAACTGACTGAGCCACCCAGGCACCCTGACATAATTTTTTTAAAGGGTACTTAAAAAATGTTTATCTATTTGAGAGAGAGAGAGAGAGAGGGAGAGAGAGAAACACGCAAGTGGGGAGGAGCAGTGAGAGAGAAGGTGATGAAAGGCCCAAGCAGGCTCCATGCTGACAACAGTCCAATGCAGGGCTCAAAGTCATGAACCATGAGATCATGACTGGAGCTGAAGTCAGGCACTTAATTGATTGAGCCACCCAGGTGCCCCTCCTAGACATAATTGTTGGTATTGATTTCTAGATTAATTGCATTGTAGAAAGTACGTGAAATTAGTCCTTTATAATTTTATAAGTCTTGTTTTACATCCCACTGGAAGTATATTTAGGGTCACTTTATGCCTTACTCCACAGTCAATTTTTGTTAACATCCTGCCTGTGTTTGAAGAGAATGTGTGTATGTTCATTCTTCAATTGTTGGGTGCGGTAGTTCTAAGTTTTAATGCTCTTTTACCTTATGGATCTCCAATGTTTCCTTTTTAATTTCTTTTTTTGTGGATTTAAAGTTTTTATTTAATTTCTAGCCAGTTAACACATACAGTGAAGTTGATTTCAGGTGTAGAATTAATGATTCATCACTTACATATAATACCCAGTGCTCATCACAAGTGCCCTCCTTTCCTTGAATCTCCACACTATTCTCTTTTTAAATTACTAGGATTATTCTCACTCTGGAATGTACTAGATTGGCTACATAGGATTGGCTAGATATTGCTGTAGCTCAACACACACAGATGCGCACACACACACACACACACACACACACACACACACACACTTTATTTCCTGCTCATTTGACACGATCAAACAGCCTCTAATCCTTAGAGGTACTGTCATCATCTACTGTCCCCAGGGTCCCCAGGGCCCCCAGGGTCCCCAGGTCCATCCTTTGCAAAGTTTTCTTTTCCTATTATCTTCTTCTTCCACGTCTGAAGGAAGCACTGGGGTCTGTGTCTTCTTATGGGTTGAGCAGTTTTATCTAGCCGTGTCCTGTGCAGGAAGATTGGGGACTGAAAGATAGCTTTAGGTCTTAAAAAGCAATTG
Organism: Panthera pardus; assembly: GCF_024362965.1. Lineage (NCBI taxonomy): Eukaryota > Metazoa > Chordata > Mammalia > Carnivora > Felidae > Panthera > Panthera pardus. The sequence continues at coordinate 8,988,000 of NW_026526688.1, read as the reverse complement.
TCTCTTTTGGTTCAGAATGGTGGTTATTTTGACAATAAAATATTATTAAAAACACGATAGCCTTCTTATATATTTGATTCCAGCCAGTTCCATGTGTCAAAAACAATGCTCCATTATTTTCTAGGCATGTTTTTTAGATTCACAGTGGTTCTCTGCCCTATGTCTTGTCTTGTTCCAATTATTTCTGTATTCAGTTGTGGGTTTTTTTGGGGTCTTTGGGGCTTCAGTGGAAAGTCCACATGTGAATTCTCTGTTCCCTGATCTATCTTACGTGATTGAATGGCTCAGGTCATGATCTCAAACTTCATGAGTTAGAGCCCTGCATCAGGACTCTGTACTGGCAGAGCAGAGCCTGTTTGGGATTCTCTCCCTTCCTCTCTTTCTGCCTCTCCCCTGCTCGCTCCCTCTCTTTCTCAAAATAAATAAATAAACATTAAAAAAAGAAGGTGGCACCAACTACAATGGCCTAAATGCTTTTCATCATCCATGATAGGCAAATACAAAATTCAGTAATTATTAACTAACTGTCATATACTTAGCTATTTATTTAAAATTTCCTTTCTAAAAGTCCATATGTTAGTGTTTTTCTAGAAAATTTGCAATATTGAGAAATAACACAGTTTGCCAAATATCACATTTTGAAGAACTTTTTTTCTATTTATGGAAGATATGCTGTGTAATTAATTTGGTTAAAATTCACTTGAGATGGGGCGCCTGGGTGGCGCAGTCGGTTAAGCGTCCGACTTCAGCCAGGTCACGATCTCGCGGTCCCGTGAGTTCGAGCCCCGCGTCAGGCTCTGGGCTGATGGCTCGGAGCCTGGAGCCTGTTTCCGATTCTGTGTCTCCCTCTCTCTCTGCCCCTCCCCCGTTCATGCTCTGTCTCTCTCTGTCCCAAAAATAAATAAAAAACGTTGAAAAAAAAATTAAAAAAAAAAATTCACTTGAGATGACTTATATATTATAATGGGAAAAAGGTTTTATGTGAACAGTGTACGAAAAATGAATGCTCTGTCACTCTAATGAGCACTGATGTTTCAATTTACTTCAATCTTAAAAGCCTTCCAAATACCTTAGCCCTCTGTACAGAAAAGCCAAATGATATTTCAAAGGTTTTCCTCTCCTAGTTGATACAAAATGAGAAAACATTTGACTTCATGCAGGCATTTACAATGTGGAATTAATCGGGAAAATGTAGGAATAACACTAGGATAAGGGTTTTGCGCTGCCTTTCACGCCACACTTTCACGTTCGATTGTGCCTGTGCTAGAAAAATTGTAAACAAATACACAAACGCAAACACAGATCATCACAAATAATGGGCTAACGGCCCATAGTATGAGACATCACAACTTCCTAAGAAAAAGCAGTCAGCTTTCAAGCCATATGGCAGAATACCAGTCTTCAGGAAATAAATAAAAGATGAACAGTTATGTGTATAAGAAGGATATGTTTTTACTCAACTTCAGGATTTTCAGGTAGGAGAAAAGTAAAAGTTGACTTCCTGATTTGTCCCTGGGTTACTGGTTGCAGTACTGAAGGGCACATTTTCTGGGTTTAAATCCTCCTCCAGACTTCCATATTCTTGCTAAGCTGCAGATCAATACACAGAGAATGAGAGGTACCATGGGGGTAGGGCTCACACAGCCACACCTGTCCCAGTCGTCTGTTTTAACTCCCGAAATAAGACCAACCAAACCAATTTTTAGGTTAAAATCTGCATCTCCTAAAATGCCACGAAAGACAGTAAATATAGACACTTAGAAAAAAAAACCATATTTCTTTGTTGTATTAAACTGTGTGTACTTCTGGCTGTGCATTCTCATAAACATCAATGTCACAACTCGATTCCAGTAAAGAAAAATACTCCCTCCATTCGACACAAATTTCTTCAGAAGACCTAAGGAAGATGAACACTAAAGAAATATTTAGAAGCTGTGATTTTTCAGCTAAGTTGAATTGGACCTTTTCATCATCTTGTTTCTGATGATAGGCACGAAGAAAACATTAGTGATCATTTGTACAAGAGAAGATTTTCCTTTTTTAAAAAAAATGTTTATTTATTTTTGAGAGAGAGAGCAGAGCATGAGCAGGAAGGGGCAGAGAGAGAGAGAGAGGTAGACAAAGAATCTGAAGCAGGCTCCAGGCTCCAAACCATTAGCACAGAGCCTGAAGCGGGGCTCGAACTCACAAACCACGAGATCATGACCTGAGCCGAATTCAGATGCTCAACTGACTGAGCCACCCAGGCTCCCTGGGATTTTCTTTTTACTTACCTTCATGCACAAACAGTTTAGCGGAACAGAGAACAAGTTTCTGTCATAGCATATAAACTCATTCCTTTTTCTCCCACTTAAACTATGTCTAATATTTTTTAAAAGCAGAGATCAAGAAGTATTAAAAAAAACAGGATACTGAATAATTTTTTTCATATGTGTATTTGTGTGCATGTGTGTAACTTGTATACCACAGCCTGGGACCCCCTCTCAGTTACGTGTTTCAAGTGATTTTGAGATTCATTTATAGAAACATTTGTACTAGATGTGTTGACCTTCTATGGTATCACATCATTGGTTTCAAGGTATTTTTGCTTCCTGGGATGATTTAGGTTCAGAGTCCAAACACTGCAGATAAAAATTATATTTCCGGTTACCGGAAGTCCAAACATCACCACAGTTTCCCCAGCTGTATGCTATAATAACTGGCAACAGATGATATACTAACATGTGGTCTATAATCCCAACATTGAAAATGAAAAACTCAGTTGCTGTCAGTTCAACATTTAGTGCCAGACAGTTTACATTTCTGTGGCATCTGAGTCTATTCTAACTATTCACTTCTTGGTTCTTTACTTGGCAAAATTGATTTTTTCTTTGCACTCCATGAGAATTAGAGCTATCAAGGTTGATGACTTTCCTGCAGTTTATTTTGAAGCAAAACAAGCTAATGAAATCTATTTCATTGACTTAAGGTTGATGGAAAGTGCTGGAAAGGGCCGTGGCTGACCACGTTGATTTATTTTTAAACTCCAGCAAGTGGTTGCTTTTTGTTCCAAATAGATATCTGGGAGGAAAATGAACTCATCCCCCTCATTTATAAAATTCTTGGGCTCGAGGTGAAGCTATCTCAGACAAATTAATAGATCCCTTCATGGATGTTGTTCTTTATTTCCCTAAAGAAAAACACTGAACATTCCAGAATTGTTAGACAGCAATCTGAAAAATGATGCCAGTGAGTTCAAGGCTATTGTTTCCTTCCCTCTACATATTTTAAAAAAATTTTTGTTTTCTATTTCATTATCAAGGACTGTACCCCCAATCAACCAGCCATCTCAGTAAAGTACATATGGCTTCAAAACTCAGCAAAAAAAAATTTTTTTTAAATCAACAAGTTTTCATAGATAAGCACACGTTGGTTACGGATGAGTTACAACATAATTTTTCTAGGATTTAGGAGGGTCCATTACCTTAAAATTATGTACTTGTGGTGCCAGAAGAAAAAAGATGAAATTACAGTGGCCAATCAGCAAAGTTAGGTTGACCTACTTGGTCCTATGTACCCAAACATAAAGATACACAGTGTCAAATGGTGATAAGGTAGAAAATGGTGATTGCGGCAGGCAATCGTACAGATGTTCGGATAGAGGGGAATGGAATGGGTAGAGTTTGGGAAGAAGAACTGAGGTATGGAGTGGTCTCTTCTTGCCTTCCACCGGGCTGTGACAGGCAAGAAAGGAAATAGTATGCTTGGGAAGATCCCGACAAGTTGGAATGGAGGGAAGTTGTGGTTAGTGAGAGTTGTACTTAGGTAAATTCATGCCCTCCATGTTGCAAAAAGGCAGCAATACTGCTTAGAAAGCTGTCACTTTATTCTGATGAAACCGAAGAGGCATTTAAAACTTTTGAAATGGCAGTGTTCTGTGTGAGACGGTACTTAGGAAACCTAGAGGAGCCTGCGAGGTGGCTCACTAAATGACTGCTCGTAGTATCCATCAAAACACATCACTCTGCCACCAAAATCCCTCCAATACTTTCTATCTCAATTAGAATCAAGTCTTAACTCCTCATAAACTTACGAGGCTGGCCCTTGCTTGTCTTCAAACTCATGTGTTGTTCTACCCCTGGGTCATCTTGCTCCGGCTCCCCCGCTCTCTCTCCATTTCTAGATGGCCAAGCTTGTTCTTACCTCTCGCCCTTGTCCTTGTTTCCCATGGCTAGGAAGGGCCTTCCCCATGTCTGTACTTGGTCAATTTTGTCCCATCATTCAGGGTTCATCTCCAATTGCTTTCTGTTCAGAGAGAATTCTCATGACCCCATTATCTAATTGTGTCTGCCTCACCGCAGGTCATTCTCTGCCGCACCACCCTGCGTGCACTTACGATGACCTAAGACTTTATATTCATTTACTTGTTTGCTCGTAGTCCACATCCTCTGGATGGGTTGTAAGGCCCACAAATAATGGGATTTGTGTCTGTCTTCGTTCATTGCTTCGTCCCTCGTGCCTAGGACAGTGCCTGGGACACGTACTCAGTAAGGATGGGTTAAGTTCATCGCCGCATTGGAATAGGGTGAGGTATTCAAGGCTGAAAGTTCTCCAAGTGATAGTTCTCCAGTGCCTAAATATAGAGCTCAAGCACTGCAAATCCAGAGTCCCCGCTGACAGTGCCCACAGTACCGTAATAAAGTATTTGATGATCCAGGTATCCATGACCCAGCTTCATAGGCGAGCAAACAAATGCAGATAATGGTCTTGTTGTTTGCAAGCCCCTTTGAGAGAAAATGGGATGGATTCGGAAGGCGCTATCATTTCTTACAAAAGTCATCACCACGGAAACATGCATTTCTGTGAACAATTATATTTGGTTCAAACTATACAATTAATACTGTAGTTCTAACTTGTCGATGGGCAGCTTGGCATGAATATGCTCTTCTATTGACTTCCTAAATTAGTTATAATTTCTGATTATCCTCTACTGAGACTCCGTTTTTATATTTCAAATATTAATGATAGTAAACTGGGGCTATTTCATTAAACATTTTGAAAAGAAATTGAAAGTACTTCCAAACCATAAGCATTCCCACATGGTGTAAATCAGAAAACAAAAGAAAACCAACATAAGCCTTGCTGATATTGACTGACATCAAATAAACTCAAACTCCACATACACTCTTAAACATTTTTTTATTTGAACTATATTGGGACATTGAGAGTACATAAAAATCAATGATGAACTAGTGAAGGTTCAGTTTTTCAAATTATTATTATTATTATTTTTGAGAGAGAGAGAGAGAGAGAGAGAGATAGGGAGAGAGAATCCCAAGCAGGCTCCACACTTTCAGCACAGAGCCTGACATGGGGCTCCATCTCAGGAGCCTGAGATCATGAACTGAGCCAAAACCAGGAGTCAGACGCTCAACAGGCCACCCAGGTGCCCCAGTTTTTCAAATTGTTAATGGGATTCGTTGTAAGCTTATTTTCAAATATTTGAGGTTGCATAATAAATTCTCTTAACAAACATTACCTACTCTTTATAGCCCAGGTATCTAAGTGTTTATAAGACCAAAATGTACTTTTGAATACGACAGAAAGTAATTTTAAATAAAAATGTGCAAGGTTTTAATTAGAATTCGGAACACAATAAAAATACAACCAGAATGCAATAAGAGTACAGCTCAGAGTGCCTGGATGATTCAGTCAGTTGAACGTCAGACCCTTGTTTCCAGCTTAGGATCTCAGGGTTCATGGGATCAAGTCCCATGTCGTAAGCAAGAAGCCTGCGTGGGATTCTCTCTCTCTGTCTCTCTCTCAAAATAAACAAATAAATTTAAGAAAAAAGAATGCAACAATCCATGTATTATATTCTTTTGCAATGTCAACACACTTCAATATAGAGGTATGTGTCCAATCTGCTTCTCTACGTGCAAATATAGTTTAGCAGGCAGGTCTGGTTGCTGAGTGGCTGAGAGACACATTGCCAGCGACAGCTGATGTTACCAAACCTCTCAAACAAGAATGGTACAATTTAGACCAGTGGTGTGCAAAGTGTATGATAAAACCCTTTAAAAATGCTCCGGGAAGTACAGAAACTGATCCAAAATCTAAAGTAACATGGTTTGATTTCGTGTGAGATTCCCTGGCAGCAGAAGGCGGGGGGGGGGGGGGGGGGGGGGGGAAGAGGGAGAGAGGGAAAATTGTTTACTTTGAGTTAGTAATCTCTGAAAACTCACTAATAATAGCTTGTGGGCAGCTGGATGAACAGAGAAGGTAGCCACTGCCACAAATGCCAACTCGAATAAGATGTGGCTTAGCTGGATCCCTTAGCTTTTGGCCGCAGGAGGAAAGGCCACCCACAAGCACCAGCCAGAGAGAGGGAAAGGGAAGGAAGAAAAACCCCCAGAAAACCTTACTAAGAAAAGGCCGTATCTGATACTCAGGCTTTGTCCCTACTTCTCTCGATACCTACACCAAGAGTGTTCAGCGTAAGCTTCAGCAGATTTCTCTTGCTGCAGGATAAATGGAAGGAATGGGTGGCCAAGGTCCAGAGTCAAATAGCGCAGCCTGGAGGAGTTGTTCTTTTTTTTTTTTTTTTTTTAATGTTTCTTTATTTTTGAGAGAGAGAGAAAGGGGTGCGTGCGAGTGGGGGCGGGGGAGGGGGGGGGCGGAGAGGGGAGCGCGCACAGGGATCCAAAGCAGGCTCCATGCTGACAGCAGTGAGCCCGATGTGGGGCTCAAACACACGAACTGTGAGATCATGACCTGACGCTTAAGCAACTGAGCCACCCAGGTGCCCTGGAGTTGCCCTATGGAAATACATGGGAGCAGCGGCGGGCAACAGTTTTTTGTCTCTGATGTGATTAAAAGGAAAAACTATGAAAAACACTGATTCCATTTGCATCAATGTGAAATATGCATAAGTCAGAATTAGCATGGTACAAAATGAAGCTGGGACTCTCAGGGGACGCCTTCCTTGGGTGAAAACATGCCAGGTAGTATCCCTTATCCTGTGAGCAGCTGTTGCAGGCGGCCCCAGTACCTTTGCTCTGACCCCTGCAGCGTGTCTCCTGTGTGGGCAAGGGAGTCCAAGGAAGTCAGGGAAGTAACAGGAGGGCAGAGTGTCAGGAGCTTCTGGCTCACACTGAGGTTTCTGTGGCCGGTTGGCTTTCGGTTGGACTCCTCTGGCTCTCAGCTCTGGAGGGAAAAGGCCCAGGGCCCTCAGTAGTATATCTCAACCATTTGGTGTAAAATAATTTTGCAAGGAAGAAAGTGACCTTGTAAAGGAGGAGAGAATGCCATCGAACTTTCCATGATGGTCCATTGTTATAATTACTGCCACCTGAAGCAGAGGTCCATGTGACATGGTACATTTACCCTCCAAGTATTTACTGGCTAGAAAAAAATTCTGCATGGAAACTAAACTAATTTAGCTCAGGGAGAGATTCCAAGCAGGTCAATGCAGTTCTGGGCATCCTTCAATATTCTAATGGCCATATGTGTGTGTGTGTAACAGGGCAGAGCCTGTTGTGGGGCTAGATCCCATAACCCTGGGATCATGACCTGAGCCAAAACTGAGTCAGACACTCAACTGACCGGGTCACCCAAGCAACCCCCCCCCCCCCGGAATGTCATTTAAATGTATTTCTTGTATGACAGCATGTTGAATATTCTGGTAAATCCAAGGAAAGGGGGAGAAAAAGGAAAATATTAATATGATGTTATATATAACATTTCACTATATGTGATGACTAGCCCAATTTGGTCATAAAAATACCCTAAGTTCAAATAAGATATATTAATACTAAAATGGCCAGGGTTCCACCTAATGTTTTGGCGGCTTCTCAGTCCCACCCAAAACTGCTGCCCTGTATCATAGCTGCTTAGTAGATCATTAACTCCATCCTAACTACACTGAGACTGAAAATTAGAGCATGAAAAATGAGGCTGTGCGCTCAGATACCTGAAAGCAACAGCCCTACCCACGTGCTATGCACATTTGTGCAGTCTGCACCCTGAACAAGCACACCAGGTTCCACTCGGGAGCAGGACCTAAACCAGCCTGACTTCTCTGCTCACTCCTGTGTGGGGCTGCTTTGTTCAAATGTATCCAGCACATTTTGCCTGGTTGGTGGTCCAGAATTTAGGTTGTAATGTTACCACCATGTTTTAAGAAACCGTGTTTGGGGCACCTCAGTAGTTCAGTCAGTTGAAAGTCTGACTTTGGCTCACGTCATGATCTCACTGTCCAAGAGTTTGAGCCTCACATTGGGATCTGTGCTGACAGTGTGGAGCCTGCTTGGGACTCTGTCCTCCTCTCTCTGTCCCTCCCCCACACAGGCTCTTTCTCTCAAAAATAAACAAACATTTTTAAAAAATGGTGTTCTCGGGAGTTTAATTAAAAAAAAAAAGTTGGTACTCAATTTGACTATAAGGGTGATCTGAATTTCTCCATTAATTATAATGATTATGAAGATCTCGTCTTAGATTATAAAATCCTCTTTAAAATGATGTTGAAGTTATAATTTATCTCCCTAACTGGAGAAAATAGTATCCCCAGTACTTTCGACTTTTGATTCTCTTAACCCTAACACTTATAGTCCGTAATGTATTTATAAGTTTACTTTGTGATTTCCCAATTTCCAATGTTCGCTTAAGTCAGTGAGTAGAAAAGATCATGGATTTCTTCTTGTAATGGTTAACAAGGCTTGTTTTCATATTTGAAATAGCTGAACAATGAATACTTTCAATGCATTATCATTGTAAGTGCTTCATTCATAGCTTCAGTGCGTAATTCATTTACACATACATACAGCCCATTTAAGAAATAGAGAAAACTAAAAAAAAGTTAGCTTATATTTCAGAATTTTTAGAGGTAGTTTTCTTTCTTTTTATATATACAGAGAACTTAAATAAATATAAGAAGGCTATAGCTATTCTATTGTTTAGTAGTTTTAAACTTTTTTACTTTTATTTCTTATATTTTCAGAATACTCTTGTATTCTTGTACACCTGCAATGAAAGCTTCTGTCATGGCATGATACAAGATAAAAAAAATTCAAGCAGTGACTGATCATTAAAAAAATCTTTAACAAATCTTTAAATGTGGCTTTAAGTTTGGGTTTGCTAAGGAAAAGCTATAAAATCTTTATATACATAAAACTCCTATGTATATAAATGCTAATTCTTTTATACAGTTTTAGTTGAAATTTATTTTGGAGTAGGAGAGATGTGGATATTTGAAAAGTTACTGATCATCAAAACCCTTATAAAAATGGTTTCCACATAGTAAATGATTTATGAACTTCCTAAATTTCATATTGGCATCTATTACATAGAAGAAAAACTAAAAATAATCAATAAATTAAAAAATAAGGAACAGATATTTTCGTATTTAAAAAAATCATTTCATAAAATTTAAGAGCCAGATAAACCCTTGGCAGGGTTCACTGTAGAATGGACTGTAGGGAAATTGAATTGACACCACAAATATGTTTGCAGGGTATTATTGTGTTCCAACATTACATAAATTCTGCAAATCTAAAACAGAAAGTTTATGTAACAGATGCCAAGTCAATCTCTGTATGTGCCTCGTTCCTTGTTACTTGGGAAAAGATGTGCTCTGCTTAGTGATGCTGAAAATCACTCCAAGGACACAAAGCCCAATATGCAGGAGACCCATTGCATGGTGTAATTTGCGAACCTTCAGTTACTTCCATCATACCGCATGCGTTCTGTTTAATGGGCCAGGAGCATGGAATGTGATTTGTGGATACACTCTTAAAGATTTTAACACAAGACTACAGTTCTCATCAATGGCTCAGGGTTTAAGCAGCTGTTAAACAAACTCCGATTCATATGACTGGTAAAGTAAGCACTACTTAGACAGTAAGTTCCACACTGAGTCTTTGACATAGAGATAACAGAGTAATTTAGGACAACGAACAAGCCAGGGATATGTTCCATCTGTGGTCTAGACACCTTTCAGCACAGACTAAAATGTACTTGAAGGACTCGTGCCAAACAATAAATATGGTAATAAGGGAGGGGCATTCTTTTAAATGAAATTATAGCCTTCATGACCATTGACGTAATCTTTAAATTACACTTAGGAACATCATTTTTAGCTCGGAGTAGCAAAGTTGAACTGAGACTTTGGCCATCTTCATAATCAATGTGCACAACAACCATGTGAAATGATTCAGAGGATCATGTTGCAGAATTAGGTACATTTTTTTTGAAAGGAGTGGTTTTTCCTTTCTCCCCCCTAGAAAATGTAAAACTGGAGACTGCTCAGCAGCCCCTTCAGCGATCTGAGCAACTTCGTAATGGTTTGGCCATCGCTAGACAGACTGCGCGAGCCTCCCGACGGTTCAGCAGACAATGGTCAACATGGCGGTGCTGTGAAAGCAATACGCGTTCAGTAGAAACCATACTTGGATCTTGTATTTTGATCTTTTCTCAGCCTAGCCATCTATGGGATGATCCTCTGAATACATTACTTGAGATATTCAACACTGTTACTCCACAGGCTTTGTGTTGTTAGATGATTTTGCCCAACTGTAGACTAATGTGAGCGTTCTGAGCAAGGTCAAGGTGGGCTAGGCTCAGCTAAGATGTTCTGTAGGTTAGGTATATTATAAGCATTTTCAACTTACAGCATTTGCAACTCCATCATAAGTCAAGGAGATATGCAAAAGTATTTTCTATGAAGTTTGTGCAAGTAAATTTATTGATTATGTTTAAGGCTAGCTAGGCAGCTACTAGCTGTCTTTTAAGAAGACAGAAATAGCTTTTTGTGTGTGAACCATAGAATTTTGGGTTTAATAACTGTGAGGATTTCACTTCTATGAATACAAATAAAATTGACTACCTATTTCAGTAAAGTCAACATATTGATCTTTAGAGGAAAATGAGGAGAAAAAAGGCTAGACAGTCTAGATGAGTCGAATTTTAGAAGTTTGAAGCAAAGGAGAAAATACTCCTGCATAAAAATAGAAACTGATGGAGAATATATGCAAATTTTTACATCTTTCATGCTTAAGTCACTATTAATTACATTCTTTAAGGTATTATATTTATATCTTTCTTGTTTCTATTATTCACACTTTGTATATTATGGCCTGGGTAATTTACATATTTACCAATTAGGATGTTGGCATAAACCCAGACCATTTTCTGAGGGAAATATTGACCTTGTCTTCAGGTACTCACTTTGATAAATTCTATAGGGAATTAAAAAGTAATCTGTTCAGATACAAGTCAATTTGTCTTCTTAATTAAAAAAAAAAATGAACTCGTGTCCTTTAAATCTTACCACCCTTCAAGTTCAACATCAAGGACAAGAGATCTGTTCTTAATTAAAACCATAAAAAAATTGTGTTGCAGGCACTTGCTAGAAAATACAACCCAAAATGTGCTGCTGCTGTAACCTTAACAAAAGTTCGATAATGCTCATGGAGTGTTTCTTGCAGGATGAATAATGTATTAAAATTTCAAAATGTTAAATTAAAAAACATTAAATTTTATCTTTGTATAAAAGTGGTTCACCAGAGATCAGTGAACCTAGTAGACTACACTTGCCTTTTTTTTTTTAAGTTTATTGATTTATTTTGAGAGAGATTAAGAGATTGAGCATGAGTTGGGGAGGGGCAGAGAGAGGTGAGAGAGAATTCCAAGCAGGCTCTGCATTGTCAGCACAGAGCCCGATGTGGGGCTTGAACTCACGAAACTATGAGATCACGACCTGAATCGAAATCAAGAGTCGGGTGCTTAACCAACCGAGTCACCCGGGAGCCCCTGGCTACACTGGTCTTTTGATGACTCACACGTCCGGTTTTTACTAGAGAATTTTCCATTGCCATTATGCCACACGAAACTGCATTTTTACATGTAGCTGTTCCTAAGGACATTGACCATAATATAACATTACTTTGGTATTGTGAGAATCCACAGGAGAAATCTCTCTTACAATGCCATATTGTAAGTACTTACTTTTCTAAAGAAGAAAAACCTATGAAAAAGCATGGTTCAATCTTAAAAATGATATTCTTATTCTTTCTTTGCACTACTTGGAAGCTTACAGCCAAATCAGAATCCTGTTTCCACATATGTATAAATTAATTTTACTTCTTATATCATCTAATTTTCTATTCTAATTTACCTCTGACATGATTGCCTCATGTTTCCCCTTACAATATATAATTTTGCAAACCACTTTGAATTGGTCTTGAATTTTTCTTCTAGGTTACTGCGAAGTCTTTGAAGGTATAAAGTATATACCACATTGGGCGATAATGGTCAAGTTAGAATTTTAGAAAAATTATTATGGTGATAACAAGAGAATCAGGTTGGGGATAAGGGCACAAGAGGACATGACAGACAATGACAGTAAAATCTAGCAAATTAAAAAAGGAATTCATAGAGGAGAAGACAAAAGTTAGAAAACTTCATGAGACAGAAGTCTAATGTTTTGATCGTCAGTTGGATGTGTTTATTTGAGATAAATGAAATGAAGTAAACTCTGGTGTCTGCCTTGGTAAATCTGGTGGTCGTAGGTTAGGGACACAGAGAGAGAAGCAGATGTGAGAAGCACATTTTGAATTAAGGATACTATGGAATATGTTGGTAAATACATTCATTAGAAAGTTGGAGATACAGAGTAAGCATACAGGGGAGAGGCATACAAGTATTTATACAGAGATGTATACATCTGAGCACCTCAATGTACCACTTAGCACCACAGACTGACAGTTGAAGTTGTTTGTTTGTTTATTTATGCGAAGTTGTTTATTTTTTGTTTAAATTCCAGTTAATATACCGTGTAATACTGGTTTCAGGTGTACAATTTAGTGATGCAACACTTGTACATGGTACCCGGTGCTCACCCTAAGTTTATCCCTTGATTCCCATCACCTAACCCATCCTTCACCCACGGCTTCTCTGGTAACCAACACTTTGTTCTCTATAGTTAAGAGTCTGTTTCTTGGTCTTCCACTCTTTTTCCCCTCTATGATCATTTGTTTTGTTTCTTAAATTTCACAAGTGAGTGAAATTATATGGTAGTTGTCTTTCTCTGACTGACTTATTTTGCTTAGCCATTAAACTCTCTAGCTCCAACCATGTCATTACAAATGGCAACATTTCATTCTTTTTTATGGCTGAGTAATATTCCGTCATATGTATATGTGTGGATATATATATATGTATATATATACATCACACACACCACATCTTCTCAACCCATTCAACAGTTGAAGTCAATGGATGTTTGACTTCCCAAGTTTGGGTATTGTTGATAATGATGCTATAAACATTGGGGTGCATGTATCCTTTCAAATTAGTATTTTTGTATACTTTGGGTAAATACCTATTAGTGCAATTTCTGGATAATAGGGTAACTCTATTTTTAACTGTCTGAGGAACCTCCATCTTGTTTTCCAGAGTGGCTGCACCAGTTTGCATTCCCACCAGCAATGCAAAAGAGGTCCTCTTTCTCCACATCCTGTTGTTTTCTGTGTTAATTTTAGCCATCCATACAGGTGTGAGATGATATCTCATTGTAGTTTTGATTTGAATTTCCCTGATGATGAGTGATGTTGAGCATCTTTTCATGTGTCTGTTGGCCATCTGGATGTCTTTGGAAAAATGTCTACTCACGTCTTCTGCCCATTTTTTAACTGGATTATTTGTTTTTTGGTGTTGAGTTTTATAAGTTCTTTATATATTAACCCTTTATCAGATATGTCACTTACAAATATCTTCTCTCATTCTATAGCTTGCCTTTCAATTTTGTTGATGGTTTCCTTCACTGTCCAGAAGGTTTTTGTTTTCATGAAGTCCCAATAGTTTACTCCTGCTTTTGTTTCCTTTGCCTCAGAAGATGTCAGTGGTGAGAATTTTTGATACAGAAGATACTGCCCATGGAGAATGAGTAGAATTAAAACTAGTGGTGTTCTATGCTTTGGTGAAAATTAATAATTAAGGGATTCTCAGACAAAGTACACTTTGTAATGAAAAAAAAAAAAAAAAAGACCAAAGAAAGAAAATCTAGACAAAATTAGGCTTCAAGAAGTAAAGGGTTAAAAAAAATGTCACGTAGTAGACAAAAGTTCAAATAGGAGGAAAGACGGATGGTGTCTGTTTTGTTACTAGAAGATGGTGTGGGTGGCCTGGACTGCACTTCCATGAATTGGTGAGGAGGAAAGACAGATTCCATGAATTTGGAGGCTAACTAGGCACTCGGTTCATTTGTTTACAGAACCACTGTAAGACATTTACAAGACTGGACAGAGATCAACATAAATAAGAAAACCTCTGGGCAGCATAACATGAAAAGAAATACAAAATTCCCCCAATAAGATCTTGTTGAATCCACTGTAAAAATTAAGAAAAATCTTAAGATCTCTTTAAAACATAATCTCATGGTACTTATTAATCAAAAGCTGCATGTGGTAGGTCAAAGGAGACAAACGGCTTTAATTTATTTGAAGAAGACGTTAGAGAAATTAACCATTTTCCTCTCATAAAAATTCTGAGTAAATCTGAATGAACTAAGATTTGAAGGGAAATTTCTCAACAAAAAAGGGATAATTTAGTCCCAAAGCTCAATAGTTCAATTTGATATTTAAAATCAACATAACCTTTCTGCTTTTATAATATGAAATCATTGAAATAAAGTAATAGATAACAATAAAAAGAAAGGCAAACATAATTGTGCTTTCTGGAGACACTGCCACTGTCTCCAATAAAGAAGGCTTAATATCACTGGTCGCCATCTAATCTTGGGGTAAATAGTTATGTTCCTATTTTCCTGGCTAAATCTTAAGGCTTACTATCATTGTCTTCTATTATTATTCCAGTTTCATGACTTCTTTTTCCAAAGAACTTATTTTAATCATTTAACATGTAAATAGACTCTCTTGGGGAAACCCTTGTACTATAGGTTACTCTTACCTTGTTCAAAATTTAAGGTTTTATTTTACCATCTATGGTGTAATATCTTTTCATGCAAGAATATGTATGTATATGTATGGGTGAGTGGGGGTATTCTGTAATTTTAATTTCAGAAATAAAGTTAGCACAAAGAACACCCCTTTGCCAATACTGTATTAATTTCCTTAGTTTTAGCTCAAAAAGAAATTACCTAAAATTCCCTTTTCCTCTTTAACTCCCAGTGCGGTGCTCTAAAAATTCACATGGAGATCATTTGTGTTTGAATTTTTCTCTTCCTTCTCTATATAGAACATTTTATGACCTTCAGAGGTAAAGATATGAGCACACAGTACATAATGAGTGGATCTATGGAGTCAGGATTTTTTTTTTTTTACTAATTCTACTAATTAAAGCCAATATGCAAATTTATAGAATAGATGATAGAATCAGCCACACCTTTATTAATAGCAAACTAATGTTGGTGAAGTTTGCTTACTGACTTAGAAAATAAAAAATATATATGTTGTGGTGGGGGGAGTCATTCTGGAAATGCAGACTTGGGCATTGAGAGTGTTATCACTATGATCTGATTGGCATTGGTAGAGAATTCTGTCATCGTCAGTTTCAAGGTCGGAAGAGGGAAGTATCTGACATAATAGTGTTTACCCTTTATACACTATACATTCTTGCTGACTTTAATAAAACAGAATATGAGAAAGATCTAAGAAATGGATTCGACAGGTCTAGGGGTGTTTTCACAAATGCATCCACTTTAATTAGGTAAGGCTTCCTCTCACTTTGTCAGCGTTACCATTTTTCTATTTGTAAGCGGCCCCGAAGATCCTTGCCCTGAGGATTCGTGGGAGTATGCTGAGCTGGGCTGTCTGGCACTTCTGTCGCCTGGATGGCAAGGGGGCAGATGCGGGGACACACAGTGAGCCTCGTGGTCATGGGTGCGTGGGCTCGGTGTCCTACTGCCCTGGTTGTAAAGTGTATGATTTTGAGCAAGTTGCTTAAAGGCCTTGGTGCCTCAATTTCCTCACCCACAAAGTGGGATGACAGTATCCACCTTTTAGGTTTGTTGTGAAGATTAACTGATATATGATGTACATATTAATTCATATATATAAGATTAATTTATGTAATATTATGTGCACCTACACATACATAGTTTTATTTATTTATTTTTTTTTTGTTTTTTTTGTTTTTTGTTTTTTTTTTGTTTTTTTTTGGGACAGAGAGAGACAGAGCATGAACGGGGGAGGGGCAGAGAGAGAGGGAGACACAGAATCGGAAACAGGCTCCAGGCTCCGAGCCATCAGCCCAGAGCCTGACGCGGGGCTCGAACTCACGGACTGCAAGATCGTGACCTGGCTGAAGTCGGACGCTTAACCGACTGCGCCACCCAGGCGCCCCATACACATACATAGTTTTAAATAAGCCTTCAATAAGCACTGATAGATTACTCTAAATATTGTTGATTCAATCTAAGCTCAGATCTTTGATAGTGATGTAAATGAAAGACTAATAAAATACCTGGTGCTCTAAAAAGATAATCAATCCTTTGCCAACTTCCCCAGGCATTGCTTGTTTGGTGACCACGGTCCCATTGTACATTTCTCATGAAAGCCTTGTGATACGTTCTGTCCCTTAAGATTTGAATGTTTACAAGTGATTTACTATATGTTCACAGATGCATGACCACTTGACCAGATATAAAATCTTAGCAATGCATTCTTTCCTTGAGTTCCTTGAAATATTTGTTTTCTATTTTCTTTCTTTGTAAGTTACTCTCAAGGTAACACCAACTTTACTCTTTCTGAATGACCTCATGATACCATGAAGCCTAAAGGATTTTTATTTTTGCTATATATTTTAAAGTCCAATCATTTTATTAAGATCAGTCTTGGAATTAATCTTTCCTGGTGAAATTTTTTGAAATGTGTATGATGCCCTCTGGGCATAAATTGCGGCATTTATTTCCTAGAAATTATCTTAGACTGTAGGTATGTATAGTTTTTTTTTCATTCTAAAAGTTCCTTGGACCCCTTTGCAGTACATTTCTACCCCACCATGCCCAGACTTAGGAAACTACTGTCACTACATTTCTGCCTTTTCTCAAGTTTCGTATAAATGTAATTATAAAGTATGTGGCATTTTGTACTTGACTTCTTTCATTTAACACAAATGTTTTTAAGATTCATTGATTTTACATAATAAGAGTGTAAGACAAAACGGACCAGATAATATCAAGGAACGTGAAAGGTTATAAAGAAAATAAAACAAGCTGAAAATTAGAGAATGTCTTTCTTACCACAGGAAAGACTGGGGTCTGCTTTACACTAGAGAGTTACAAAAACGTCTCTGAAGTAGGGACATTTAAGTAGAGGCATAAATAAGTAGCGGAACGCCAAGTGAAAAACTGAGAACAGAATATTCCAGACAAAAGTAACAATACCCATAAAGACTATGAGTCAAGAACAAGGAATACAAAGCAGGCTACAGTGGCCTGAGTATCTAATCAAAGAGTGGAGGCACAATTAGTGGGAAATGTAATTCGAGCAGGAGACAAAGGCTTAGGAGAGGCATAAGAGCCTATGGTATGGAATTTGGCTTTTATTGGATTGCAGCTGGAACATTTTAAGTGCGAGAAGAGGAAGGATCAAATTTATGTTTTAGAAAATCAATCAAGAATGGAAGCAATAACTACAGTTAGGCGACTCGTGAAATTACCAAGGCACAGTTGACGGTGGTTTGGACTGGGATGGTAAGGTAAATTTTTTTTAACTTTATTTATTTTAACAGAAAGAGAGAATCCCAAGTAGGGATCAGCACAGAGCCTGATATGGGGGTCAAGCCCATGACCCTGGGATCATAACCTGAGCTGAAATTGAGAGTTGGACGCTCAACTGACTGAGTCACACTCAGGTGCCCAGTAGGGTAATTTGAAGATAGAGTGGACAGTGCTTTCTGATGTATTAGATTTGGAGAGTAAAAAAAAAAAAAAAAAAAAAAAAAAGCCAGGAATTAAGATATCTTCTAGGTTTTGGCTTGGGCAACCTTGTGGATGAGAATAGAGAACAGTCAAGGGGGGAAACACTTGTTTCCTTTGGGCCATGTTAGTTTGACACCCAAGTTAAAAAAAAAAAGAAAACCATGTACTCTTTATAGAATATTAGTATTCACCATCTGGGTAAATTGTGCATTATACATGCTACTTTGCTGTAATAGATCTGAATTAGAAGTACAAGGTATGTGCGTTGGTTGCCTGAGCCTAAATCCAGTTCCAGCCCTCCACATCTTGAGTTGTTCCAAGACAACCCGAGAAAGTAAATGTCTGGATTTGTTTTCAATTTCTACGGTAAGTGTTGTTCCTTTTGCTGAACAAGACTCACGAGAGGGGAAAATATCAAACCAGGGCAAAGAGATCTTGATTTAGGGCAAATGACCAGTGTCCTTCAGAATTGTGGGTGACACCACCGTCTCCTTTAGCTTTCTTGAACACGCATTTACTTTTCAGATTTATCTTGGACAATTTGATGCTACATGCTGTTAACAAAATAAAACAAATAACAATATCAAAACAGGAGTAACCATAAATGATTCCCTTGAAGGTATCTCCATTGGGATGAGACATAAGTTCTTCATTCATTAGCAGGATAATTCTAAATTAACGAGTTAGGCTTCTATTATGCTTTTACTTATTTATTTTGAGAGAGAGAGAGAGAGAATGAGCACAAGCAGGGGAAGGGCAGGGCGAAGGGGACAGAGAATCCCAAGCAGGCTCCGCACTGTCAGTGCAGACCCCAATGAGGGGCTCACTGATTCATGAACCATGAGATCACGACCTGAGCCAAAATTAAGAGTTGGATGCTTACCCAAGTGAGTTACCCAGGTACCCCATGAGTTAGGTCTTTAAAATTTAGTCTAACAGAGGGAAACTTGCTCACTTTGATAAAGAATATTTTTAATATTTATAGCTAATATTATACTTAATAGTGGGAAAGTAGGTGCTTTCCCATCAAGAATAGGAACGAGGGAAGGATGTTCCCCTCACCATTCCTCTCAACACTGCACTAGCTAATGCAGGAAGACAAAAACAAAAACCAAAACCAAAAAAAAAGGAAACAAATGTATACACACTGGGAAGGAAAAAAATATCTTTGTTCATTAGATAACATGGTTAGACACAGAAAAATGCCAAAGAATCAGTAAGAACAACAAACCATGGGAATAAATGAGTGATTACACCAAGGATGCAGGATATAAGATGACTATCTAAAAGTGAATTGCTTTCCCATATAACAGCCGTGAAAAACTGGAGTTCAAAATTACAAACAATACCATTCACATTAGAACCAAAAAACTGAAATACTTAGGTAAATATAACAAAATACGTGTAAGATCTATATGAGGCAAACTATAAAAGTCTGATGAAATAAAAGAGGATTTAAACAAGTGGACAGATACTTCGTGTTAATAGATTAAAGAAACTCACTATTATTAAGATGCCAGCATTCTCAACTTGATATATAGATTCGACACAATCCTGATCAAAATCTCAGCAAGTTGTTTTGTGGGTTTCATCAAACTGATTCTAGCTTATAAGGAAAAACAAAAGAATAAAAATAGCCAACAGCATACTGAGGACAGAAGAGCAAAGTCAAAGGAATGGAATGACACCACCTGGCTTCAAGACACACTGTAACCTTGGAATAGTAAAATAATGTGCTATTAGGGAAATAATAGATATTGCGTGCATTTGTTTGACACTATATTTGGTGATATATATTCCCTCAAAGTAATTAAAATTGTTATTATTCTTATAAGTAAAAAATAATCTTCAAGAATGACTATATAGAATTGGGGTCCATATGAAAAATACAGGGTCAATGCGTTTGTTTAATGAAGAACGAAAAAGAAAATCAAAATCTCTCATTAGAGACGAAAATGTTTCAAAGCTCATTTACATAGACATATAGAAAAATTTCATCATAATCACAGTGTTGTGTTTTCTGACAAGTTGATTCTATAAAGTTAGACTTTATACTGCTTTGGGAAACAATGTCAAATATGCATTACAAGAAATTGCTGAACTTGAGTCCTTCGTAATAGTTTATCAAATGTCATTTTTTCCCACCTAACAGTATCTATTCACAGGTCTACAATCAACGAATAAAAAGTGACTTTAATGTACATTTGCAATGTACACCAGACTGTTTTGAACAGCCCTGGGCTCTCACCAATTTTCTGTTGCACCTGGTAGAAATGCAATATAAACAAATAATGGAAGATTCAATAAGGCATAAATATGCTAAGAAACAAAGTTTTTTCAGGCTTCAAGTCCAAGTCCAAATTTTCCTTTGCTTGTTAATCTACAGAAACCTAGACATTGAATTTTAGAAAACAATCATATAAAGTAATATTTAGAGTACCAGCCAACTAGGCAGATCTTAAACCATTTGGGTCTCATACGTCCTCAAACCCCTGAAACTTATTGAGATTCCCAAAGAGTTCTTTTTTCATTTGTTTTGTGACATTTAACGTATGAGAAATTAGAGTATCTTAGATTCATAAACTTATTTTAAAATAACAGTAATGGACTCATTTATTATTTATATAAATAATTACATTTTCTGAAATAAAAATATTTAAAGAAAAATGGCACCATTTTACATTTTGCAAGTCTCTTTTTTGTTTGGCTAATTGGAAGAGAGCAGGAGCCTTACATCTGTTTCTACATTCACCCTATTTGAATTTCATACCTCCAAAAGTCTGTGAAAAACTCATTGCACACTCATTTAAGAATGAGAGGGAAAAAGGCAAGTAATGTCCTTTTATTTTCATGAATAGTTTTGACTTCACTAACCCCGATGGAAGTTTAATGGATAGCCAAAGATTCCCAGACCAAACAGTGTGAACCACAGAACTAAGTTTTATTGAATATTTATAGTATCCCACCTTCCCCCACCACAAAATTAACACTAAATTATACGTTAAGTGCAACACGTCCAAGCTTCACATGCAAAGTTACGCTGACAAGTTTTCTGGGTTACTATTCGCCTAAGTTACTTAAGCAAATAGTTTAAAACTCTGCCATAATACCATAAAAGGGCTGATTTTCATAATGTAAAATATGGAGCCATGACACTAGAAGGTTAAATGAAACAACTTTAATCTAAACCATGACCACAAACAACAATAATGATAGTAACACTCAGATGTGTGTGGCTTTATGTAAGAAAGAAGTAATAGGAAAATTAGAAATGAAAAAAAAAAACACGTGAGAAGGTCAATGACCATAATCCACTGGGTTTTATCCCACATGACGTCATAGCCCATCTCACTTGTGACTGTTCTCTTACACTTGCAAAGGTTTATGGTGAGTTGAGAGGTATAATATGAATTTTATATGTTTTTACATATAAAACAGTAATTTCTGAGAGAACCTAATGAGCATGCTTGAGAAAAGGAATCTGCAAGTTCAAACAAAGAGTATACCATCATTCTAAATGTATGAGAAATATAAACATGGAAGGATGGTTGCTTGGAGGTCATAAAGTTTGTCTACAAAAGTGTTAGGACCAACTCTAGATCTTTGACTCCAAATCCAATCAATTATCTATCCACTAATGTCTATTTCTAGTTTTTGCAACATTCCGTGGCCTCATGAGGTCAGTGTTTAGTATTTCTGTCTTTATACACACACCACACACACACACACACACACGCACACACACACACACACACGATCCATGACTCTGGGAAACTTATATGAAGGAAGTCTTACTTACTAGAAAATGATGTTCCAACATTTTTCAAATTTGCAGGGCATGAAACAAATCAGGAAAGAGGTCACTTTGCTATCATATAAATACAGAATGAATGACCCTTACATTCTGTATTCAGTTTGAATTAAAAGCACATTTGGCAGGCTTCCAAAGTTTGAGAATGCCATTTATTTGGTATGTTGCCATACATTTATTACCCTACTCAATAAATAAAAATCCAAGATAAGATTGTCATTGTAATATATCAATGACAGCATAAAAATAGAGGAATCAAAAAGGAAATATCTTTGTGGCATGATTTTAGGAGGTCTAATAGGAAAGATATTTTGAATCTCCTTCTCAAATGGTTTTTTTTTTACAAGTGGAAAAACTGAGACACAAATAAAATGCAGAAGTTAAAAGAGTGATATTTATTATTTTTAAAAAATATTTTTTAATGTTTAGTTTTGAGAGAGAGTGTGTGTGAGCAGGGAGGGGCAGAGAGAGAGGAAGACAAAGAATCTAAAACAGGCCCCAGGCTCTGAGCTGTCAGCAAAGAGCCCGATGTGGGGCTGGAACCCACGAACCCTGAGCCAAAGTGAGACGCTGAACTGACTGAGCCACCCAGACACCCCAATAGTTATTTAAATGGATACAAATGTGACTTTTCACGATTATTGACATATGGCTGTATGACAGCATATTGAGATTTCTTGCAAAAATTCTGTGAAATAATTCAACTCATTTAATTTTTTATTATACAGTTCAATAGGTAACAAGCACCAGTCTGATTCTAAGAAAAATTCACATTCTAATTCCATAAAAATTATATGACGTGATGCGTTCTTATTTAGAATTAACAAGGTGTTTTTGCATTTACTGTCAGAGCAACTCTTTGGAACCTCAATTCTAGGAATGCATGACATCACATTTCATTGTATGTAGATCATGCTTTTGTTAGTACTGAAAGTGTTCACTCAATGGATGTTAAGTATTTGGTAATAGAGAACTGCTGGGTCAGTAAGATGTAATTAAGCACCACAGGAAGGTTTCATATGAAGTTTATAGGGCACCCAGGGCAGCAGTGATGTCTTCAATATGTATTTACTATCTTGCACCCTGAGAATAGTCATAGCATGAGCACGTTTCTGTATGGATGAATGAAGTTGTCGACCCACAGAATTTGGCCAAAATGGTGGACCACTTCACGAGCATTGGTTCTGCTTTACTAGTAACAGTTCACTTAATTTTCACATAATGTTGAATCCAGGTCTGAACTATCTCAATGATGAAACAGATATATGCTGAATTCATACCTGCCCTCCATCACAACACACCAAGACAAAATCCAAAGAATCCCAGATAAAAAATAATCCAACTTTCTTGGTTCAGAGTATCCACTGTTGTTAAATATGAATGAAAACTTAATAGGAAGACATTCGAAATATCATATATTGTGTTAAAATGCATACTCGGTATTTTATTGTAATGCTATTTCTTTACTTCTGCAAGAATATGATTGTTACTCATGGCTCAAAAATCAAAAGCATATTGGCACATTTTATATGAAAAATAATTGTGATTGGCACATAATCCTCTGTAAAGTACAGGGGATAGATAGATCATATTTCATCATAACATTATACCGGTGTGAAATGTATAGAGAATTTCAAACCGGTAGAAGAAGCCAAATAATACCTTTACCGAGGATGGTAATTGGAGTCTTTTTTTTTTTTTTTTTTTTTTTTTGCTAAAGGTTTGAAAATAATAGCAGTGAATTCTAATTCTATGATATTTATCATTCTCTCTTCTAGAAATTACTTTGAAAATAGTGATACTAGTGATTATATATTTATAAATATAAATATATATATATTCATGATTCGAAGACTGAAAAATGCATTTCTGCATACCCTGGTGTATATTTACATTATTGCCAGAATAAAGTACATTTCATTCTATTACATAACACGAACTAAACTCAACTCCAAGGTTTTGTTCACTATGCTGAATTTTAATGATGGTGCAAAGCTGTGTTTTTACTCCAGCTGGGTGAAAGTCCACGGGCACATTAATCTACGCATAAATGGCAGTATCCCTTCCGCTTTATTCTAACTGAGAGCTCTAAATTCACACCGGCCGCACTCATTGCGTCCAGGCCCAAATGTGTCAATCAGTCCTAACTGAATTATCTACATAAAGCACAGCTGACAAACCAGGCATTATTGTAAATTTAAAAAGCAATAGGGACCAATGTCAGGGCCACAATGATGACATAAATAAGGTGACAGGCTGCTAACTCTTTCTACTTTTATATCTTCTTTATATTTTATACCTCTCTTTTACAACTGCTTCAATACCAGGACACTATGACCCCATTAAGTTCTGAAAACATGTTCATAAGGCAGACTTCATACCTTGAGCCAAGCCTCTAGGTCTGTTTCTCTAATACCTCTATGATTAGAATACCACAGACATTTTATGCTTGAGTGCAACTGAATGATGAGGTATAAATATTCAAAATAATGTGGCAGACTGAAGCATGACCATCACTGTCTTTCTTCCGAGTTTTACGACCAGTCTGGTGGTTTCCCACTGCCACAGTATGAGCACCGGTAAAGCAAAGTTTGATCTTCTCTCCTTAAGAGAATGTATCTGGGTTAGTGGTCCAGAAGTATCACATCATAAATTAATTTAGGTAGATATCTTTTTTCGTTCAGTATCCAAGGTGTTTAACAGACACATTGCAATGGATGATTATTTGCTTTATCTGTTGAATGACTCATTTGACGATAACCACGTGTGTTTGCTTTCTGTACAACAACACAAATATCAGCTGGGTGACTTAGTATTGCCATATTATCCAAGTAAGTAATAGCTACTTACTAGTTGGAGACATGTCTTTTGAAATTTAAATCCTCACTCAAATTTAATCAACATCTGGGCAAAAGCCAAATTTAACTCATGAAAACAAAAGATGCGAAACATAATTTAATCAAAATCTCCTGGCAATCCTTCTCTTGATTTACTACCTCTGAGATAAGCCAGTACTCTGGCCACTGACCACAATCACAGGTCTGGCCATGGGAATTAATGGAAACCTCAAAAGAAAAAAAAAGCAATTATATTTACAGAAATGGATGTTGAGGAGTCAGGATAAGGCAATGACTAGTTCTGGTCCAACAGGTTAAGGCAAAGGTTAGCATCTCTAGAATTAAAAAAGTATAGATCAATCATTCCAGCATTAGCTGGTGTTTCTAAAAACTAAAAGTGTAAAAGCTTATGTAGGCACCTGTATATACACATATTAATTTTAAAGGGAACCTGAAAAAGTTTTTTGATGTTTATTTATTTTTGAGAGAGAGAGAGAGAGACAGACAGACAGACAGACAGAATGTGAGTGGGGGAGGGACAGAGAAAGAGGGAGACATAGAATCCAAAGCAGGCTCCAGGTTCCCAGCTTCAGCATGGGGCTTGAACTCACAAACTGAGATCATGACCTGAGCCAAAGTCGGAGGCTCAACTGACTAAGACACCCAGCCACCCCAAAGTGAACTTTTAATTGAAGTATAACGTACACATAGAAAAATAAATACATGAATCACATCAGTATAGCCTGAAGAATTTCACCAAAAATGCACCCAGGTAATTAGGACTCAGATCAAGAAATTAAACATTATCATCGCTCCAGAAACTGTGTGCCCTTTCAAAGTCACCGATTCCTGAAGAGTAACCATAATCTTGATTTCTAAGATGTAATTTCTAAGACAGTTAGTCTGGCGCATGCTGTATTTCCAAATTCAAGGGTATTGGGGGGGGACTCCATTTTATATGATATTGATATGTCAACTAATTTAGTGCCACTAGTGTGATTACTGGAGGGATTGATCGATAAATCCTAACGCTTCAAAAAGTTGTAGAGCTACAAAAAAAAACTACTTTAAACAAAACTTATGATTCCACTGATGAATAATATATATTACAACACATTTGGGGGAACATAAGAGGAAAAAAATCTCCAATCCTCCTTCCAATTAATGTCCCAGATATTAATATCGTTTGTCTTGAATTGATTGAGAACTAGTGTTATAAAGTCAGACATGATTTCAATTATTGACTCCCTCACTTAAGATTAAATAAACATCAATTTTTATATTCTTCTTTCGAAATAGAGATTAGAACAGAACTTAATTCACAATGTTTTACAGAATTTAAAGTGAGACATAATGTCAAGGATAGTTAGCTCTAATCCTGGGACATAATAAGTTCCCAATAAATTATAAATATAATCCATACCCTTTGATTACACTATGTCATTTCAAGGAAGCCATCCTAATAATACAATGTAAAATAGAGGAAAACTTTATGCGCAAAACCATCACGGTAATGATATTTGTAGAAAAAATTAGATACATTAGATGCATATTTATTCAGAATTAAAAAGAAAATGGACTGGAAAAACACACCCTAAATTTGCAAAACATTTTATGAAAATATCACTGTACAAAAATGGTTTGAATAGAATTTTCTTCCTCCCTATAATATTACAATATTGAGCAAATATTGAAAGATATATCACTTCCTGATTAACACTGACAGTCCTGACCTTTTAATTGTTCACTATTTTTATACACTATTTTGAAATAAAAGTCATTATTTTTAAATGATTGGGACCACTTGTCTTGTGGCAAAAAATGATATGCAACTTGAATGAAATTTGGACACTCTCTCCCATAAATGGTGTTGGGAAAACTGGACAACATAATGCAAAAGAGTGAAACTGGACCGCTTTCTTATACCAAACACAAAAATAAATTCAAAATGGATTCAAAACCCAAATGTGAGACAAGAAACATCAAAATCCCAGAGAAGAACACAGGCAAAGAACACCTCTTTGACATCAGCGGTACCAACTTCTTACTAGATATGTCCCCTGAGGCAAGGGAAACAAAAGCAAAAATAAACTACTGGGACCTCATCCAAATGAAAAGTTGCTCAGCAAAGGAAACCATCAGCACTACTAAAAGGCAACTTATGGAATGGGAGAAGATATTTGCAGATGACATATCGAATAAAGGGTTAGTATCCAAAATATATAAAGAATTTATCAAGGGGCGCCTGGGTGGCTCAGTTGGTTGAGCGACCGACTTCAGCTCAGGTCATGATCTCGCAGTTTGTGAGTTCGAGCCCTGCGTCAGGCTCTTCTGTGCTGACAGCTTGGAGCCTGGAGCCTGCTTTGGATTCTGTGTTTCCCCCTCTCTCTGCCCCTCCCCTGCTCATGCTCTCTCTCTCTCTCAATAATAAATAAACGCTAAAAAAAAAAAAAAAAAAAGAATTTATCAAATGCAACACCCAAAAAATAAACAATCCAGTTAAAAAATGGGCAGAAGACATGACTAGACATTTTTCCAAAGAAAACATCCAGAAGGCTAACAGACACATATAAAGATACTCAACACAACATCAGGGAAATAAATATCAAAACTACAATGAGGTACCTTAAACTTGTTAGAATGGCTAAAATTAACAACACAGGAAACAACAGGTGTTGGTGAGGATGCAGAAAAAGAGGAACGCTCTTGTACTGTTGGTGGGAATGCAAACTGGTGCAGCCATTCTGGACAACAGAATGGAGGTTCCTTAAAAAGTTAAAAATAGAACTACCTTAGGATCCAGCAATCGCACTGCTAGATATTTATCCAAAGGACACAAAAATGCTAATTTGAAAGGATATATGCACCCTGATGCTTATAGCTGCATTATCTACAGTAGCCAAATCATGGAAAGAGCCAAAATGTGTATCGACTGATGAATGGATAAAGAAGATGTAATACACATATTACTCAGCCATAGAAAAGAATGAAATCTTGCCATTTGTTACAACATGGATGGGGCTAGAGAGGACTGTGCTAAGTTAAATAAGTCAGAGAAGGATAAATACAAATTCATATGTGGAATTTAAGAAACCAAACCAGCAAGCAAAAGGAAAAAAGAGACAGAGAGACAAACCAAGAAACAGACTTACAACTATAGGGAAGGGACTGATGGTTACCAGAGGGGAGGTGGGCCAGGAGATGGGTTAAATAGGAGATGGGGATTAAGGAATGCACTTGTCATGCTCAGCACCGGGTGACGTGTGGAAGCAATGAATCACTAAATTCTGAACCTGAAACTAATATTATACTATATGTTAACTAACTGGGATTTAAATAAACACTTGGAATTAAAAAAAAAAAAGAATGTTCATTTCATCCTGGCCATGGTAACCTTAGTTATTGAGCTTCAACTCTATGCTGTATCCATCTCACAAGCAGTTCAGAAAAATATATATAGCATTACAAAAACTCTCTTATATTTTAATTATGTATTTCAGTTACTCTTTGACATATTCAGTTCAAATACATCGGTGATTCTATTCTTAAAAAAAAAAAATCATGTGGTCCAGGAAACAAGAAAGGGAAGAGGTAGCAGATTCCAGTTGTGACAAAGAAGTGAGTAAGACCTTTAATTTTTTATTGATAAATAAGCAGTGGCCAGAGCACTATCTACTGTTAACCAAGATGTCTGCATTTAGTTTTCGAGATTCTGACACTGACTTCTAACTTTGTGCTCATTTTTACCAAACAGCAGAACACCAACTTCAGTTGGTTCACATTTTTTTAATGGGTGAAGGATTTTAGTTTTTTAATACTTTCCTTTCTAATCCTTCACACCATTTCATCTCCTTTCTAACTCTGACAGAACTGCTGTCTAGCAGAAAGTTGTTTACCAATGGATTTTGAGAAGTGTACTGAATTATTCCTTGGATGTCCATTTTGGTCAAGCACAAAATCCAAGTGCTAATAACTAAAGTAGAACCAAACTGTGCTTTCTGTTTTTATCAGTGATTCATTCAATCTTCCAGCAAACACTGAATGACCATCATATAATACAAAGCCCTGGGCTAGAGGAATTGATAAGAGCTAAGAAAATCAACATTCTCTCTCGGCTAGCTGAGCCTTGGGCTGTTTTTATATAGGATACATAAAGCCACTGCTTAGTGATTTAATGACGCAGAGCCTAAATTACTGCCTAGATGTAAAGGCCTGCCTTCACAGTTGACTAGAAGGCCATTGGGAGGTCAATTTGGCTATTTCGGTTGTATTAATGAACAGCTTAGATACAATTCATTGCTTAGCCAGTGCATGTTATGACAAAAATAAAATTTAAAAATCCCAAAGGGTGACTCAAAGTTATGTGTTAGCTTCTCCGGGAAATACTTTAATTCTTTTAGGTCAGTCTTGCTGCCTTGTTGCCCCTTATGCCTTATGTAAAGCATAATTTCCTTTTCTCTTACTCCAAAATTCTTGAAACGAAAATCAAATGCATTTTTTAGCAAATGTATTCATGTGGATTTTTAAGATAGCATTTGTAGTTAACACACTAAGGTTTTCCTTATGTCAGTAACAACAACATCCAAAGAATATAATACCTTTTCAAACCACCTTGTCAAACAAAAGGGAAAATAGTGTTCTGTGTCGATTTGATAACATATATCAAATATATATGACATATATATTAACATATTTCAAAGACTTCTGTGACATTTTGATCAGATGAATTATAACTAAAAGTGGTATCTACATACCTTCCGTTCTTCTCCTTTTTTAAATTAATTTATTTCTTTTGGGAGAGCGAGGGAGAGGAAGAGAGAGAGAGTGTGTGTGCTCGAGCTGAGGAGGGGCAGAGAGATGGGGAGAGAGAATCATGAGCAGATTTGCACTGTCCGCACAGAGCCCAATGCAGGGCTCGAACCCATGAACCATGAGATCACGACCTGAGTGGAAACCAAGAGTCAGATGCTTAACTGACTGAGCCAGGCAGGTGCCCTGATACTTTCCATTTAACAATACAGAGAGAGAATTTTTAGAATTGTCACATGTTAGTAGATAATTCAAGAGAGAATAGATAAATGATTGATAATGATATAGAGGAATTTAGGCTGGGAGAATTAGCTAATTAGGTGATTATATAAATTCTTCATGTTTTTTTCCCAATAATGATATATGGTGTATTTAATCATTCATGGTGATATACAGACAGATAAAATAAATAGATATGTACAATACTGAAAGCATGTCAAACAAAAACCAAATGATTGAAATATCCTGTTAAAGACTTAGAATCCAAACATGGAGAAAACACACCTTTCAAGAGTCAGTCAATGCTTACGTAATTTGAGACAAGTAGCAATAATGTGTCAAAATTTTCAAGACTCTATAGTAATTATAAATATTGGAAAGATTTTTCCTGTTAATTATTTTATTAGTATGATCACAAAAGTGGCATCTATAGTACACTGATCATATAGCGGAATACAAATATTTGAAATAACTTAGGTAAGTGTGGCAAGTATTAAAATGTCAACTGAGAGTCCCATGCATTTCCCATGCTTTGCATCTGTCCCCCCAGATCGCACAACTCAATGTATCCTTGTCCTGTGTCTTGGAATACATCTCATCTAGGTTGGGTCAGGAGCTGTTGTGCCATTTTGCAGACCCGGATTTTCAAGAGCAACAGTGTGGAACTCAGGCATTCTCTGGAGCATGATGGCAACATTGGGTTTTGCTTGGCTCAGGTGAAAATACAATCACCCACAATTGCTTGTGTGAGCTGCCTGACTCCCCAGGGCTTGGGCTAGGCGTACAGGTTATTTTGATATCCCTGCATGAGGCTAGTAGGCAGTTTCTGTACTTGTGTTTCCTTCCTAGAGGAAAGGTCTAGAATTGATATGTTTTTGATGATACAGCTGGAACCAACATGACATTAATAGTAACATTTTGCATGAAAGGTATTAACAGCTATTAATTAATCCAGGGGTTGTAATCACTCTTAGATACATCAAGTAGGAATTTAGGTCAAATGTTTTAATTTTTGTAAATGCAGATATTCCAATGTCAGTCAATCTTATGTAGTAACCTAAAAATTGTTAACAGTGCTATCTGTAAAGAGTGGCTTATATTTGTAAGGAATGAAAAAGAAGATAACATTTTACAGAGGTACTGTACTGTTTTACAGTAATGTCTTATTTTAAAACACATTTGGGGGTGCCTGGGCGGCTCAGTTAGGTAAGCATCTAACTTCAGCTCAGGTAATGATCTCACCGTTAGTGAGTTTGAGCCCCACATCAGGCTCTGTGCTGACAGCTCAGAGCCTGGAGCCTGTTTCAGATTTTGTGTCTCCCCCTCTCCCTAGCCCTCCCCCACTCACGCTCTCTTTCTCTCTCTCTCTCTTCTCTCAAGAATAAATAATAAACTTTCAAAACAAAAACAAGAACAAAAACACATTTGAACACCCAAGAGGATTCTGAGTAAAAGAAATGCCACTCATTGAACCTTTCGGAGTTTACAGTTTAGGTATCTTTTCTCTTCCATTTTTACTTGTTATTTCCTGATCTTTCTGTACAGTCAGGCAGGTCAAACTGTCTTGCTGTTGTCTGTGGAGAGAACAATCTGATTGTGGACATCCCCTTCTGTCTGTGGATATCACCATTGGGTATAATCTAGTAATGACGATGGAATGTTTACAAAGGTTCCTGTTTTATCTCAGATTAGCCCTAAGTGCTATATACAACACAATGTCCTTTTAATTAAAACCATGAATTATACATAAAAGTGATTAATATTAGCTGATAATCATGTACACATTTACATTAAATAAATGGAGCAATTACAAGGCTGAAAAACAAGGATGATGGACAGAAATCAGTGTCAGATAATGCAAGCTGAGGAACTAGATGCTGAAAAGACCATTATTCCTTGATAATTATTCATCTATTGGCTAGATAAGAGCAGAATATGTCACCTTCCAAGTCATTAAATACTTGCAGTAGGAAGAGGGGAAGAGATTGGCCTGTGTCCCTAAATTTGACAAAAACCATATTAGAAAGCTGCCGTTTCCATTTAATCTCTTTAGAATGAAAACCAGAAGGAAGCATGGGTCTTTGAAAAGGTGTGCTTTACTGGGATCGGTGAGTAGGGATGGATTTGCCTACAAAGACTTAATAGTTTTCATCAAAGAAAGGGCACATGACATACCACTGAATACTGAGGAGCAGACTGGGAAAGTTAAAAAAAAAACAACAACAACCCAAAACAGGTTCTGGAACAAGTCTGCCATTGACCAGCAATGTGGTGTTGTGTGACCACAAGCCTCAGTTTCTCCATCTGTAGAGGGAGGTGTTGGGTTATGATGCTCTGTAAGGACCTCTCATCTCTAAGCTCTTCATTACGTACATCTGTGAGATACGGGTAAATCCTTAGAGTGATTCGTGCTCATGCTTGGCTTCCTACCTCCCCCAGTATCAGAACAAGAATGAAATACTCACTTTCTGACCTTCTTTTTCCTCTGCACCTGCTTCCTGTATCTTGGTAGCTACACTCCCACTCTGGCTCTGCTGCTTTGTTTCTACTGAAAGGATAACTCATACTGAGGCCTTAGTAGGCAAATGTGGTACCCTGCCAGATGTGCACGGATTTTTCCAAAGAAGCTCAGGTGGAAAGGCAAGGCGTGACCCGTGACCCCAAGAAGTGAGGGGTCAGGGCAAGGAATTCAGGTGTCAGAAACAGATGGTGGGGAGATGTTTTCGAGAGGGAACCTTCCAGAAGACTAGTCTACTACCACAAATCCCTTTGTCCTTGTATATTGTACCTTCTCTCTCAGAGGGTGAATCAGTGTCCTCAGTTGGTTTAGCAGTGACCAACATTTATACAGTCACAAGAATGTCAATAGCAATTTTTGTAGATATAATAGTGGATGAATGGGGGAAAGCAAAAGGCTATATGAGTTGAAGCTTCATCTACTATATAAAAAAGTCAGTAGGAGAATTTTAAATTTGGTAAATATAAAACAGCAACATTCATTACTTAATTTAACAGAACTTTATTAACTACCTATCATGGGGACGTCTGGGTGGCTCAGTCAGTTAAGCCTCTGACTTCGGCTCAGGTCATGATCTCACGAGTTCGAGGACCACATCTGGCTCTGTGCTGACAGTGCAGAGCCTGCTTGGGATTCTCTCTCTCTCCCTCTCTCTGTCTCTGCCCTCCTTTGCTTGCTCTTTCTCTCTCTTAAAAATAAACTTTTAAATACATGCATGCATGCATGCATACGTACATACATATATACCATGGATCTGGTGTATAGGCACTGGGATCACGAGTGAATACACAGATAAATTTCTTCCCTTCATTATACTTACACACGGATATTGCAAAAAGACAGTGTCTTAGGCAGCGATAAGCACAGGAACTAATCATGTGAAACATCACTTTAGTAAGGGCCACTTGCTATTTTAGCTAGAAAGTAAAGTCTTCGCAGGGCTAGTAAATTCAGGGTGGAGGTCTCAAGGAGGTAAGTAGTGAGGCTGGCACATAGTATTGGGAAAATTTAGTTCAGAGGTTCTAGGTTGGGAGCATCATGGTTTCTTCAGAGAAGTCCACCTGGTATGTTTGATAAATACCACGCCTCGTATGCTTAAGGAGCAGCAAGGAAGCCACTACACTGTAGAAAAATGAGTGAAGGGGATAAATAGGTATTGAGGTCAGAGAATCCAGGGGCTCTCAGTGACTTAGGAATATCAAAAGAAACCACACACACAATCTTATGTAGCCACGAGGAGGTATTAGAATTTATATGTATAAAACCTAATGTGGAGACAGTAACTTGAGAAAGGAAAGTCCCTGGGAGTGTTCCACATTTCATTTATGATATAGAGCAACAAGAAAAGCATTCTATGCCAAGAAAGAATCTGGGACGCAAAAAATACATAATATTCATCTATTAATGAGAACAGGTATTTGGCTCCAAAACCTTGAAATAAATCCACATTGGGGCCAAATCTAATGACTCACCAATGAAAGAAAAGCTAATGATTGCAAACTGGAAAGCCCAGTCTCTAAGTATAAATAAATACAGACAGACTTCAAGTTAACATTAGCAAACAAAATCTTCCAACGTTGATCCACATTTTGTTCTCCTCTCCTTTGGGATATGTGGAAGAATTACTTTTCTCAGCCATATTTACAGATGGGTAAAAATACACAAATAGTTCTAAGCAATGGGTCATAGGCAGAAGGGTAAGGTATCCTGTCCAAGCTATAGTACGGAATTGCCTTCTATGTTACTCTGTCCCTGCTACCTTGACCAGAGAAACTTATCAAGATGGGGCCTCTGTCATCTTGTGTTAGTAAGTGTCCATGATACAGTGATTTCCTCTGATGCCCAGGTTAGACATGTATCATGAGAAAAAAAAGTAAACTTTTATTCTTTTCATCTACTAAAATTTTGGGGGTTGCAAATTAATGCAGCAAACCTTGGCCTGTTCTGACTGATCAAGCAAAACAAATTGTGTGGGGTCCTATTAATTTTACATTGTCAATGTGAATGCTTTTAGAAAAGGAGATAAATGATTTTTATCCTTCAGAAAATATTATACTGTAATTCTGACTGCGAGTAACAAATGTTAATATATATCGAAGTGCCTAACAGCAGAAACAAAACACAAGCATTGATGAGTTACTACCAAATTAGTAATTCAATGTGAAATATTTCCTTATTCATTTTTGATAAGATTGTAGTACTATTTCCCCCTTCTCCCTGATGTTTAACAGCATTGGCTTTTGTAAGTTAATAATTAAAATGGACTGTTTGGATGAAACTGTGAAACATCCATAGTCTCTGGCCTCTGGAGAGCAGAATGCTACCAAAGATCTCAGAAGTAACACTTAAATACAGAAGATAACTAATCATTACTAAAGCTGGTAAAATAGAAAATCCTATAGAATTCATCATTTTCAATTTTATTTTATGAAGATTTTATTGAAGTTTTATTTTTAAGGTGGCTGCATTTGTTAATCCATACGATTTTCAAAACAAACACAGAGCAGTCTGCTCATTTGAGGCCAACATCCCACATATTTCAAAGGTTTTGAATTTAAGCAAAGATATTTACTGAATAATAAATATTCTTTTCTATTTGGGTTGACACGTGAAATAATTATCTGTAAAACCAATAAAGTCCAAGAGAACTGACTCAGGAAGAAGCTTCTCTTATTGATGCTGAGCATATTTTAAGCCCTTGTTGATGGTTATTTTCCAACAGTCCATTAGTATCCTAGAGAGGAAATGCAAATAGATTTTATGATTTAGGCCTTTGTTTCAGGAATGGACTATTTAATGGAGAAATGAAGTGTTTCAGATTACTACATGAACTATGTACTATTTAAATGTCCTCCAGATTTCTGAATGTTATAAAAAGTTTTTGTTTAGAAGTAGACTCTGGCACTTATAAGAAAGCATTATTTTTCTGTTTGAGTACTAGTTAAATTTATAGCTTTATTTAAATGGAAAGATAATTCAGAAAACTCTCTCTGATCGATTATTTATGCTTCCTCCCTTACATACCACAGAACTAACACCTATCCACTGGTACATTCATTCATTCTTTCATTTATTCATGAAAAACCAAGTATCGACCAAGTATGTGGTAAATTAAAAATAATATACCAGGTACAAGGGATACAGGAATCAAAAATGCAGTTCCTGCCCCTAAAAGAATTTACTCTTTGGGGAGTCTGAATATCAAACAGCAAAATACCAAGGTGGATGATGGCAGGGACTCTGGAGTCAGGGACATGACTGGATTTAAATTCCTCTCTGATTCATCAATTACTAGTTATGTGACTTTTGGGGAACAAGTCCTTCTCAGTGAAGTATAGATTAATCCAAACAAGAGATTATACCATAAATTAGGTAATATAAATATAATATAATAATAATCACAATGCATGTGTATAGGTATATCTCAGAATTATCACATACTTGAATTTGATATATGCTTAATATGGCAA
The DNA here is from genome assembly GCF_024362965.1 of Panthera pardus. NCBI lineage: Eukaryota > Metazoa > Chordata > Mammalia > Carnivora > Felidae > Panthera > Panthera pardus. Next base: position 8,952,419 of record NW_026526688.1, on the reverse strand, counting down.
TATGGTTTTTTAAATAGTGAGAGTTGTTACACTTGCAGGGATGATGAGGGGGCACTTTATTTAACCGGAAGCTGTGGGAAAGGGGTTGGCAAGGTGCAACCAGAGGCTGACAGTTGGGTGAAAGCGGGAAACACAAGGAGAAGTGAGATAGCTGAGCTGGGGAGAGAAGTCAGAGGGCATGACGTGTGCAAAGGTGCAGAAAAGGGAAACAGTGGAGAGTTTAATGAGCTGTAAGTGTTTAGCATAGAGGATGTTCTTATGAAATTAGTGGGAGATGAGGCTGGAGAAATGGAAAGCGATTTGGATTTCCTTCTGAGTGATTTATCATTTATCCTGAAGATGGTAGCCATTCAACTGACATGAGTGCAATGATCAGATGTGTAATCTTTGCTTCATACTGCTAGCAGAATTAAGCCCTCTTAGTGGTTCAGGGGTGCTGAAGTGAATTAGAACACAATTTATACTTTGGTATCAGAGAATTATGCTTCAATGTCATCATACACATGGAGCCTTTGTATAAATTAGTGTACAATTAAGGATACACTTTTCACTTTAGGAAATAAGAGCTTATAATACAGCAAAATATACAATATTTATTCAGCATGTGTTTATTGAGGACTAGTCTGTGACTATGCTAGAGTCTTCAGCAATAAACACAAAAGCCTGTTTCCTTTTAAAAAAATTTTTTTTTGATGTTTATTTATTTTTGAGAGAGACAGAGACAGAATGCGAGTGGGTTAGGGGCAGAGAGAGAGGGAGACACAGAATCCAAAGCAGGCTCCAGGTTCCGAGCCATCAGCACAGAGCCCGATGCAGGGCTCGAACCCATGAGCTGTGCGATCATGACCTGAGCCGAAGTCGGACACTCAGCCGACTGAGCCACCCAGGTGCCCCAAGCCTGTTTCCTTCTTTAAAGGTTACAGTCTGAGTGGGTGAAACAAAAAAGAAAGTAATAAACGTTTCATGTTTCCAGTGACCTAGCAGAAGTTTATGAAGGGAATTAGCGGTGTGGGGAAATGAATGACTGACATCTCTAGGCTGACCAATGTCAGGAAGACCAAAAGGGAGTCTAGTGCTATGGCAGATGTTAGATTACGATGGCTTGCACCCCAACAATGGCAGTGCGGATGGGGACAAGGAACAGATACGAGCCATATTCAGGGGACGATCTGACGACTCACTACATATGAGAGCAGGATTCATTGCAGGACCCTGGAGTAGGCAATTGGAAGTCAGTATTCCAAAGTAGAAGAGCTAACCACAAGAATCACATATTTTGAAAAGTTGAGATTATTTTATCTGTTTATTTTTAGGGAGAGAGAGTGCACAGGCATGTGAGCAGGGTGGGGGGGGAGAGAGAGAGAGAAAGAGAAAGAGAGAGAAAGAGAGAGAGGGAGAGAGGGAGGGAGGGAGGGAGGGAGGGAGAGAGAGAGAGAGAGAGAGAGAGAGAGAGAGAATATTAAGTAGGCTTAAGAATCTTAAGCCCAATGTGGGCTTGGATCCCATGACCCTGGCATCATGACCTGAGCTGAAATCAAAGAGTTGGACACTCAACTGACTGCACCATCCAGGTGTCCCTGAATAGTTGAGATTTAGAAGTCACCTGGTGTCATGCCCACCACTGACCCCTCCTTTTCCACCATTCCATCTTATCCCAGTGAGGCTTCACCTTGGAACACTGGCATGGATATATGGTCTCAAGCCCATCCTGCCCTAAGGGGTCGTAGGTGCTTCAGATCTTTGCTCCTTACCCCTTCTCTGTGATCTATACAGTATTTCCTTACTAGGAGATTCCATAGTTGAAATAAAACAAAATATCAGATTTATCATGAAGATGGCATCACACACAAGGAAAACTACTATGAAGGCATCAAAGTACCGCGGGGGTTGAAGGCAGAGCACAAGAGATCTGCGGTTTCCCTCCCAGAACCGGAAGTGCCATCAGATGGACCCTCTCCTCGGTGGATTTCAGTGGCTCTGTCTGCCACCACGGTTAGCTTTGTGGCTGCTGAAAGGCACTTTATGTGGTGATTTCTTTCTCGTGTGGAAAGTTTATCCCACCCAAAGACAAATGGGCAGTGACATTTCTTCCCAGTCGGAAGTGTATGAGCTCAGTATGAACAGCTGTGAGAACAATTGTGGGCGAAAATTTCACTTTATAGAAAACAGCCTTGATGAGTGTACATGGTCACATTGCTTTCAGACTCTATGCCCATCTGCTGGGCTGGCTGAGTGCCCGCTCACGTGTTGGTCAGACTTTAGGACATATAATGTCTCAGTCAGCAAGTTCCAGTCCCTCCTCTCCTGCCACACCACTGCCCCTTGGATGACAGATGCTCCTTTACCATGGGTTAGTTGTAAATGGTTGCATCAGATTTAAATCCCTCTTCTTACTAGCTCATCAAAAAAAAAAAAAAAAAAAAAAAAAAGAATCCAAATTTTATGGAAGCTGTATAGTATTGAAGGCCACAATATATTCCATCTGTTGCTGACTTTTATGTTTCCTGTTTATCCTATTCCCCCCAAAGATGACAGAGTGTCAGCATAGCATATCATGGCCACTTAAATGAATCAATGCATGATGACGGTTTTCATAATGAATAGCGCGTCCTTACAGGTTCCCTCTCTACACAAAGAAAATCAAATAAAATACAGTATAGGAGTTTGAAGACAATTTTCCTGATCGGAATTTATTTTATTTTTTATTTTCTTACTATTTTTTTTTCCTTTTTGTTTCCTTGTTCCTTTATTTCTACTTCTTACATCTCAGCCTTTTTTTCTGGGGCGGGGGGTCTCTGCTTTACTTTTATTTTAACATTACGATTCCAGTTTACTTTTCCCTTTCAGTGTACTGGATTCAACCATTCTTTGGAGGTCCCTGGCCTTTTACAGTTTCCCCTCAAGTCTGAAAGCTCTCCGAATCGTGTATTCCTCTAATGATTTCCTTCTTTCTTAATTCAGCCTCCAGTTTGCCTTACCGCTGATCCTTGTTCGTCTTCCAGAAGTCTGAATTCTTGACGCTCTCAGTCCTTTTGTAAGCAATCTCCTTCTAGCTGATCATGTTTTACTAACTCAGAGAGAAACAATGATATATTCTCTTATAATTCCTTTCTTCTACTCTTTGGACTAGCCACCTTCTATCTGACACTCCGCACAGAGAATAAGGCTCATAAGGAACAAGTAAATTTCTAAACAAGTACATTTCTCTGCAGAAACACATTAATGCCCTCTCCATAAACTCATTTGCCTATGAGGCTGGTCTATGTAAATCACCTGGGGACTATGTAAGTCACTTGGGGACTGTGAGCATCACAGGAAGCTCATGCCAGAAATGCCCAAGTTTCAGAGATTTATAAGAATGCAAGAGGAAGCATGAGCATAGGTGAACTTATATTCATTACTGCTCTTTTGCTTTTCTTTCTGGCTGTGTCCTTTTTTCCTTCCAGCCCACACCACAATGGCGAAATCAAGAGAGGGACACTTGACTGAGGGGCAGTGAATATAAATATGGAACAACTGTCACCTCCCTACCCTGTCCACACTGCAAATCACCCTGGCTTCACAGAATTTTATGTAGGTTTTGAGATTGTGTTTGTGGTTGTCTCTGTTCTTCAATTAAAGAGCTAGGTAGCAAATACTTAATATATTGCATTCACTGTTTTAATAAATGTTTATTAAGCGGATATGCTTGTGAAAGGTCATGTTCCAGCCACTGGGAAAAAGTGAGCAAAACTTTAGAGATGATGTGTCCAAAAATGTAATTAAGGTTATATTCCTGTTTAACCAATGTATTAAGTTTAATAAATCCCCTCACTGCCAAATACTGAAAATTTTATTATCTTTAGAAATTATTAAGCCCTACTAAGAATAAAAAGACTTATTTAAAAAAATTAACTAATTATTTTAAAAATTGAGGTATAACTGACATACAATGATTGTGTAAGTTTAAGGTGTATGATGCATTGGACACTAAAACTTCTTTATCCGTTTATCTGACACTTCAGTTGTTCCCATATCTTGGCTATCGTGAATAATGCTGCAATAAACACATGAATATAGTTATTTGATAATCTGTTTTCATTTCCTTTGGATATATACCAAGAAGTGGGACTGCTGGGTCACATAGTAGTTGTATTAAAAAGTATTAATAATTTTAAAAAAGCTTTTTTTAATGTTTACTTATTTTTTTTTAAATTTTTTTAACGTTTTTATTTATTTTTGAGATGAGAGAGACAGAGCATGAATGGGGGAGGGTCAGAGACAGAGGGAGACACAGAATCTGAAACACGCTCCAGGCTTTGAGCTGTCAGCACAGAGCCTGACGCGGGGCTCGAACTCACGGACCGCGAGATCATGACCTGAGCCGAAGTTGGACGCTTAACCGACTGAGCCACCCAGGTGCCCCAATGTTTACTTATTTTTGAGAGACAGAGAGAGACAGTATGTGAGCGGAGGAAGGGCAGAGAGAGGGAGACACAGAATCCCAAGCAGACTCCGGGCTCTCAGTTGTCAGCACAGAGCCCGACACGGGTCTCAAACTCACGAACCATGAGATCAGAACCTGAGCCAAAGTTGGCGCTTAATTCACTGAGCCACCCAGGCACCCCAAAAGTCTTAATAACTTTGAGGGCTAACTATTGGTGCCAGGCTCAGTAGAATACAATGAGATGGGCTGCTATTTCAAATACCATTCTGAAGGCAACTGGAACTCAGGAAAGTTATGTGACTTGCCCACAGCTAGTAAGGGATTGGGAAAGCAGTCTTGACATAGCACCCACATAACTTTCAAACTTCTGCTTTGGTAATATAAGGGGATTTTCTTTTTTTATCTAGTTTTCGCCACTCCGGGCACAGAAAAATCTTAGTCTGTGCTAATGCAAATATTAAAATTCAATTTAAATCATTGTCATTGTAACGTGAAATGGTCCTTTGATTACGTTCCACGAGTTGTTGACGGCTTTAGTATTTTGTCTGGAAATACTCTTCTGGCAAAAACACGCTACATTCTCCCTCCCCCATCAGCATTCTGCATGTTGCAGCAAAAGTCAAGAGCATTTTAAGCCTATTTCAGTGGGGAGAAGAATTTCTTGAAGAAGACGTGAACTGAGAGTCAGTTCAGACAGAAAGCTGCACCCTAGGATAATTCTTACAGAATTGCATTAAGTGCTATAGCCCAAGGTATCCCAGCTCTCTTGCAGAATCTGCTGATATGTTTCTCCCTCTCCATTCCCACCCCCATATCTGGCCTAAAGAACTAACAGCTCTGTCTTGCTTAAAAGCAATAGGGCCATCTATTGCCAACACAAAGAGCCTGTTTAAAATGCCCAAGATTTCTGTATTATGATAGGGTTTAAAACAGATCAAACACTCAAGTTTGACATTATATATTAACACTTTGCTATTTGGCTTTATTTTAGTTTATCTTATTGACAATGAAATTTAGATAGCACCACTATTTTGGGTACATTATCCCAAATATTGTGTCCTTTGTGAAAACACTTCTAGGAGAGGATTTTGTGGTACTGAAACTGTTCACGAGCATCATTTAGCTCGGTTTTAATTTAAAGTTAGTGCAAGTGATTTTCTTTCCCTAGCATATCTTGATGTTATATATTCTATTCATTTGGTCATTATTACATATATGGAAACATAAGTAAATGACACGAAGAGAGCATTGTATTGCCGACAGTGGGTTAGGTTTGGAATCATAGAATATGCTGGAAGGCAGAAGATACAGCATGTGGAGTTACAAGTCCCAACCTACATAGAACATTGCATTGAATCTTGGTTCATAACAAAGTCATACCATTTTTACATCACCCATTTTGCAGACCAAGGTGAGACACAAAGTGTAGTTATTAAAGATGTCAATTTACCTAAAAGCCCAAACTTCCCTATTTTTTTTAAGTTAGTGTCAGGCAGAGAACCCAGGACTACATATTTTTCCAGAACGAAAATGGTATCACTTCATCTGAAATGCACAGCATAAATCTCTTTATAGAAGTTGCTCTCAAATGTAATACAAACAACATCCTTCTGCTTCTATCATGAAGACCTCAAAAGAATTGTTATATGTAATCAAACATGTGATACATAAATCTTCTTTAATATAATTATATATATATAATATATGTGTAATATATAATACTATATATGCATATATATGTGTAGGTGTGAAATTATGTTATTTTCATAATATTTGTCTTAGTGTTGCTGTGAGTTTATGGTCTTGGGTAAATGCTAAAAGAGTTATAAAAGCTATTTTCATAATATTTATACTTGTAATACATGTGAAATTTAAAGACGATCTCTGCAGGGATCTAATGATATACCACTATAGCCTTCAAACAAAGTAAAACTTTCAGAACAGTATTTTTAAAATGTATGACTCCCACCCTTCAGACTTGAAATATTTATACAGTAATTTCTGTGCATTTGATAGGAGAGAAAATGAAATGATTTGGTGTGCTTTAATATATACCAAACAAAATATGGCTATCCGTGTATTTTGAAGCTAAAAATTGTTGGACAGTAGCTCGTGGAAAGACAAAATGAGTTTGAGACAAAGGGTCACTTGGAAAGTGAGAGGTTGTTAAGAAGCCCATCAGAAAAGGATGAGAGATGAATTATATCGCTGTTACCTCAATGACATGGGTGGGAGGTTGGCAATATGAAGATGGGAAGTGAGATCAAGGCAAGAAGTAACGTTCTTACTGGGGATGTAAAAGTAGAGGCTATATAAACAACTGATAGATAAATCAATATGAAAACATTCTTCCCAAGAAGCTAAAAGTTAGAGCAAGGGGCTTTTATGAAAGGAAATGCCAATGGGTCTTGCAGAGAATAAAACCTTCTGTTACATTCTACTTCATTTAGTTTAGCCTCATTACAGAATCTCGGGATGCAAAGTACTGCTCCCATTCGGAATGTCTTCTGAAAACACAAATGTGTGAATGTGTTTAAAAAAAAAAAATTATCAAGAGGTATTGTATCAGTGTTCAATATATCCTAATCCAGCTTATCGCTTTAGAAGGCAGTCAGCAGAATGATTTTCATTGTCCTTGGATTTTTTTTTATATGACTCATGCTTGACTTCTGAGAACACACACACACACACACACACACACACACACCTGAGGTTTCTAGACAAAGTGCATTTTTTTAAATGTCCTAAAATATTTTACATAAAAATAGGTAATTGTTGAGATACTCGATAATTAAAACCTTTTAAGTACAATTCAACTTTAGCTGTTAAGTTTTCTACATTCAAAAAACTCAAAAATCAAAAACCAAAAAACATCCAGACACATGTTCTTCCAGTATCTCCACGAGGGAGTAAAATCTTGTCTTTAGTGTCTGCATAAACTCACAGAGCTGCCAAATGAGTTAATAACATTTTGAACGCATGGACCAATAACTGTAGAGACTGCTTCCCACTCAATCACTAAGTCACTGTTTTACACGTGTGACAGTCCTAGAGGGGGCTCTGGGGTCTCCACGGAATTTGGATTGTGTTTTATCGTCGATAAAAATTCAACTTGCAGGGTATTCGTGAACAGCTCAGGTGTGCTTCATAACAACCGCTATAATAGTAACGTGTTTACTCCTATCAGGTATTCAGCTCACGTCTTGGTTTTTTGTTTTATTGTTAGGAGCAGGGGAGACTGGTAGCGGTCAATACCCCTCGTAAACCCAGAGCACAGACGCAAACTGCTTGAGGAACACTATTGTAAGCCAAGCGTGGCCAGCTTAATCAACTATGTAGTAAAAAGCTGGTAACCACCTGGAAAACAGCTGGCAAACGAGTCAAATTAAATTATTAATACTGTCTCTTCCATACTGTTTCCATTACCAGAGCAGCACTGTGGCATTGAGGGCAATGTGTGGGCTTTGCATTTAGGAAAACCTGAGCTTCAAAGTAGGAAAATTAGCCTCCATGAGCCTCAAAGTTTTCAACTGTCAAATGGGGATGTGAATACCCTGTTCATGGCTTGTTTTAATGAATTAAATGAGACAGTGGATGCACAGTGCTTGGCAAACCAAATGTATCTGAAAACTAGCAGGGAACTGCATGACCTTTTTTAATCTGGATCATTCAAAATAAAGCAGCGGCTTGATTTTTCGTTGTGTATCCCTGCCCATCTTTGTAATCCTGGAGGCTAAGCATCTTCATAAAATACTAATGACCCCCAAAACTTATGCCATAAAATTTGGACTTATCTTATGTAGGATTCCTTTATGGAGTCAAGCATGAAAGTGAAAAGTGCTTTGACGGCCTTTTCCCGTTTAATTCTTCAGACACAGAAACCAGAAAGATTCACAACCATGTTATGTTAATGACCACACTTTCAAAATGCCCCTAGAACCACAATAAATAACCTATGACATCCATAACCATTTTGTGACTCATTGTTCATAACCAAAGGACTTCCCTGACATTTATACACTCTGTTAAACCACCCGTATCTGTGTAAAATTTTTTAAAAAGGCATTAGCAGGTATGTTTTATACTAATCAGACCAAGGCTATTCAAACTTATGACCCAAAGCCTGTTGAAAGACTCAGTTCTTAGAACAGGCTGTTATTCAATTATGGAGAAACCTGCCTTTTACAGCACATTAATTAACTATAAAATTATGAACTTTCTCTATATATCTATGTCCTGACACCGCAAAATGATATTAGTTGAAATGTTGTTTTTATATGCTTTAGTAACTTAATACATTTAAGGGTGGCATAAACATCTCTTGACAATCTTTTTTTTTTTGTGTGTGTGTGATAGACACTGTCATTTAATTGCATTTGGTGGTTTATGAACTATAATCATCTGACTCTTTAACCTTCGGAGTCTTGCAGTGTAAGCATCCGTGAGCAGAAAATGCACCTTACGCTTTCCAGGAGGCTAAAGAGTGTACACCCTCCATCCAAGCCCTCTGGTAAGGAGAGAGAACCACAGCGAGGACAGGAGCTGCATTCCAGCAAGATGGTTTCAGGCTCTTAGTTCTCAACGTTACCTGATCCTTTGAATTCATTATTAAAATACAAGTAAATCCAGGAGGGCTAACACCTTAATCTGTTCTCAGACCACAACTGGACTGAAGCACAGGGCTGATCAGAAATCTGCACTGCCAGCCAGAGTAGGGCATTACTACAGAAAAGCAGGAGTAAGACACAAATATCCCTACTGACCTTCTCGAATCTGCTTCAGTTTGAATTTGTTTCAGTTGTACCCCTGTGAGATAACAGAAAAGGAAATAATTCAGTGTGCAGATGCTTACAGGGCTCTTTCACACCCCTGGGAAACTTAAGTTGAATGAAAATAATGTCAACATTGTGATTTTATAAAAACCATAACTCATTTTAAATATATCTTGAATGTTAGAAAGTATTACATATCATTAACACATGGAGGTGTTTGTACATAAGCCAACATAAATTTGACTAGAGTGCTATCCTGCTAAAGCCCTTGGGAGAAATCCCAACCATCTGATAATAATAATGCATCTCTCACAGAAGTGTCTCTGGAAAAGGGACAAACATTGGAAACCACGAACAATGGGACTTGTGATGAGCACTGGGTGTTGTGTGTGATGATGAATCACGAAATTCTATGCCTGAAACCAACAGGGCATCACATACTAACTAACTAGAATTTACATGAAAAGTTGAAACATTGAAAAACTAAATAAATAAAATCCTAAAGACAAAATACATAAACAAAATAATAAAATAAAATAAAATAAAATAAAATAAAATAAAATAAAATAAAATAAAATAAAATAAGAACAACAGACTACCTGATAATGGCATCTGATAACGACAAGTTGAAATTAAAGGCTAACGTCAGGGTATGAATGATACGAATATTAATGTTACAGAAGCATAAAACACATGTCAGCTGAAGGAGACAAAATATACTGATGACAGGACTCTGCTGGCTTATACAAAAGGCAAGAAGCGATGCCCAGAGATGCTGTCTGAGACTGTGGTGTGAACCTGAGATTTTCACAGGGCACATGCTTCCTTGCCCTTGAATAAAGACAGAGTTGCCATAGCCAAAAGTCAGTGTAAATGCGATTTATAAAATAAAATCTGTATGTTCAATTAGCATCATGCTCGTAACAGAACTTCAAAATGGCAAATGAAGCTTACAGGCATTTTGGCATGTTCATATACTGACACCTTGAAAATGTGCTTTAATTATGCCAAAGTTGTGCAGGGAAAGGAGGAAGCTGAGGAAAGGTGGATAAGGCAGTCTACAAGAACCTACCCCCAAATTAGAAACCACTGAACTCCAGTATCTACTAAAGCACCCGTCCCCAAACATCAGTATAAGCCTAGCTACCTGCTAACAATCAGCTAGAGAGCTTGGTGATTACAATTTCTTATTTATCCAGTCTAATGAGAGATCAAACAGTCGGCTTCTTTGAAATGTTCCCCGGGACATTCTGATGTTCACAGGAACTGGAACCACTAGACCAGACTCTTCAGACTTGACTGGCCAGAGCCAGCTCTGGCCACAACCAGGTCTCTGCAGCTCTCTGGCTGGTTTTTCATACTTAATGACGACTGACACATATTCTCCCTAAATCTGTATATTGGATTGCAGAATGGATGCAAAGTACAAATTCAAAGGCCACTGAGAACTCTCCCCAGCACCTCCTCATCCGTTAATAACAGCAGAAATCATCTCCCTGATCTGGTATCTTCCATTTCCTGGTCCCTGAAGGAGGGAAATCAAGTCTACGGCGGTGTGCTTTTTGCAATTTGCTCACATATTTGAAGGGTTTCTGCTCCTACTGACAGATGTATAAAATTCATTGCTTGTGAAAAGAAGGGGGAAAAAAAAGAAAGGGGTAAGATTTATGTTCGAAGATGCCACAGGGTTTAGTTACAGTAGAATGAAGATTATGCATAAAAGAAAATCCTAGAACTCTTTGTTCCTGGCATAAAACATGATGCTGTAATGATGGCCTTTCTTTTCAGAGCAGTGTAAGTGTGACTGAAGAAACTCATATGTGAGACATCCACACTGCAAGCTGTCTTGATGTTGATAACTCAAACAGCTGATTTGATTTACGAACTTTGCACGTACCATTTAGTTCTGTATTTCCCGACATGACTGTGCAAATCCGATTTTAGTCTTCTTTTAAAGGTTTGAGTTTTATTATATTTAAGAAATGACTATGAGTAACGTCAATGTGGCCAGGGTAACAATGTTAAGTGGAAGTTACTGGATTAACAGTAATCAGTAATAACATTATTGAAGGAATTCGTGTTTGAGATAAGGAAATGTATCTTCTAGGATCCTCCATGGAAACAGAAGAGGCAAGAAGATAGAGTAAGAAATTATGTGATGAATGGAAATAGATTCTTTCTGGTATTTCTGATCTGGTAATGATTCTATATGGTAATGATTCCTTTTGAAAAAATAAATGAATGTTCTAGCTAATAATAATTAATAACTTTAAATCTTAGAGGCTTAAAAAACAATGACTTCTTTCTCTCTCATACCACATGTCTATGATGGGTGAACTGAGACTCCCCTCAATAGTGCTCTCACTCAGGACAATAGAACATTGGCTCTCTGGAGTGTTGCTGGTAATTACAGCAGAGAAAAAGAGAAGGCATGGTAAACTGTGCACAAAGTAAAAGTTTCTATCCTGAAATGATAGAATTTAGCTGATGTTTCACTCATCCAAGCAACTTCAAGTTGGCCAGGAAGTGTAATCTGAACCATGTACCGGAAAGGGAGGAAAATAGGATATTTGGTGAACAACAATAATCACTTCAATAGTTTGCCCTTCTGGTCATTAAATGTTTGAGCTCCTTTCCCTTGAACAACCACAAAAAAAACATATACCGACTCACTTCCCAAGCAAAGTCACATCAAGTCACAGCTGTACTTCAATGTCCATGATCTCCAAGTGATGCTAAGTGTCCTGACAGGTCTCCTCCTTGTCTGGAGAGCTATGCACAGACAAGGCATCATCCAGCACCAAACCCCCAACTGCCAACCCCAATATTTAATGGTAGTACAAAGACAGATCACTGTCATTACCAGGAAAGGTGACAGACAGGAAACACAGGGAAGTCACCGGTCTATAAAAATTTGAAATCATGCTAGACAAATGTCCTGGGGAGCCTTAGGCTGGGAGAATAGAGAATGTTGTTTAGACTGTATTCTGGTTCCTAAAAGGGTCCCACCAGCCCTGCCAGCCTAACTTTTTCCACGGCTCTTGGCTACTCTTCTGATTGTTTGTTTATTTATTTTTTTATTATCCTTCTTGGTCACAACTAAGTTGGAAATGAGGTTGTAATGCCATGTCCTCACTGGAGGCTAAGCAGCTTTCTCACTGGGCTCCCTAGCCTCCCAGAAAGTTAGGGACTAAGGGTCATTTTAATTCTAGGACAGGCACATAATGTTTTCTCCATGCTCATCATGATTTCTCCCACAGTGCACTCTCTTAAAATCTTAGCAGTTTTTAAAATGTTTGCCTCAGTCAGTTACAAGAGCCAACAGCCACATCCAGAATTCTTTCTAGACATTATTGCTTAGATTTACAATATTTCTTTGCTTTTTGCCCCAAGTTTTCTCTTTCTCCACTTAATTACAAGCCGTGGGCCAATCAGGCGGAGGTGGGAGATACCTTTAATCTCTTTTCCCTGAGCTATTTTATTCAATTGAAAGGATTTACTATATGCTACCTTAATCCATTCAAAGGCTTTTAATAATGGGAATAAACAGCTTTAGCCTTGATTGGATCCTCGCCTCAAGGCTAAGTTTTGATCAGATTTTGTTGCTCAAAAGAGTTTTTTCCAACCCAAGTCCCTGAATCTGTAGACTCTATTTTGTTTTGTCATAGCTTCCCATTGAGTATTATTAATGATTATGGAAATATTAAGAGTTATTCCAAAGAACACCCTGGATTCCAGCCATAGAACTCCCTACCCACTTTGTATAGTAGGAGCCAACTTCCTGTTACTAGTAAGGATCAATCTCTGCTCATTTGTTCAGCAGTAAGAAGAGTTTCACAGGGCCAGAAAGTGGTCTTAGCTTCCACATCAATGGAACTATGGCTTTCTATCTTGTGGAAGGTTTTCTCTCTTGGGATTAGTATCCCCAAACCTTCTAAGCCCAAGGTTGTGAGGACAGGAAGCAAATATTTTATAAATTTCATAGAACAATGAAGGGAGAATTTTTTAAAGGGGTCATGATGCTAGTAAACACTGTGCAGACAAGGACAGCGAATCTCTATCTGTGATACGGATCTGTTCTTGAAAGGACTAATTGCTGACCCTCCACAGTGGAAGGAAGCTAATGTAATCAATTTGCCTCCAGATGGCTAGATAGTAACCAATCTCTCCAGATCACTCCAAGGAATGGGGCCATGTTGATGGCTCAGTGTTGACATCTGCTGTTGGCAGGTAGGGCACTCAGCATCATCAATGACTGTATCCACATCAGCCTTGAAGAGGGAAATTTTATGCTACTGAGACTTTTTATAGCCTTTATTGAACAAAATTGCCATGGCGAGAAAGAGAGAGACAGAGAATGAATGAGGTCACCACATATCTGCAAGATGAGTTTTCTTGGTTATCTGACTATTGAGAACATCCTCTGCAGGGGGTATCCTTTACTAGGCATTGACATAACACACAGATGTCTTATACACTGTATGCCCATGCCAAAAGACACAACTCAACACTCCTTTGAAAGATCAATCACCTTGTCACTAATCTGACCAATCGGATTCTTTTCAACTGGCTATACCATTATCCAACGTTCATTATTTGGTGTAAATTCATATATCAAATTATTTCTCCTATAAAACGATGTGGAAGATCAGATATATGCCCCACATTGTTCCTACTGGGAAAATTTCATTTCACAGCCATCTGTCAAGGGTGCTTTTGAATGGGCTATGATACATTAGGAAAAACCCATACAAGTAAGCCTGAATTGTTTTCTTCCTCAGGTAACTAGTCAACCTGAGGAATTTTCTACCAAGTTTGGGATGTGAGTTGAGGAAAAGACCACAAAATGGCAGGAGCAGGACTGAGACACCTGCTCGTGCAATTTTCACTGATTTTCTGGCCCTGCTTGGGAATGTGCCATCCAGAGCATTGCCATTTAGTACTGGAACGTTGATGCTTGTGCTCGGCCTTATGACCTGCTAGAGCAGCAATATCCACCAGGGAGCCTGATAGACACTGCTTGATCTAAGTCATCCACCACGAGTCTAGCACGGTGGGCAGAAACCTACCAGAATCCCTGTAATGGTGTTTCACAACCTTTCACCCACTTCCTGGAATTGTTCCAGTTCATGGACTCAGAGACTGTTGATTAAGGGAGAAACTGTCTCCCTTTTAGGAGGGATCCCACAACACACCTCAAATATATGCCTTAAATTTTCTTCTATGCCTTCACTAGAGGGATAATAGACATTTACCAGGGTAACTGTGATCTAGGAGGTGGTAAAGACCCAGATTTGCCAAGAGTATCTCGACACTGGCTTTGAGTCTGCATTAATCCCTGATAATCAATGTGTCACCGAGGTCCACTGGTTGTAAGGGGTGGGAGAAGACTGACGACTCCGGAATCCGGGTGGCAAGTTCAGGCTGGGGTCCTGTGAGCCCAGAGAATCACTGTGCTCTTTTCCAGTCTCGGAATGCAGAGTTGGAATAGATACACTCAGCACCGCACCGGGCAGAACTCCCACATTGTCTCCTTTATCATATAGAGGAAGGGTTATCTTTGAAGCCAGAAGCAATGGAAGCTTTTATGACTCCAGGGCTAAAGGGAGAAGTGGGAGAATTCATTTTCTCAGAGTCCAGTAAAAACTGAAACCAGGCAGGAAGGGCTGGAGCGGGGAGGGGGCAAGGCATGGAGGGAGCAGCCGTTCCTGCCCTCCAGACTCCTGCAGGGGTCCCTCTGACTGCATGCCAACCAGAGCTGGCCAGCTGGCCTGGTCCCTGCAGCCTCAGCGCTTAGCTCCCAGGGCACAGAACAAGGCGAAGAATGATGGAGAACAGATAGGGTTGGAAAAAGAAAATAATAAGCAAAACTACCAGAGGCATTTATTCTGGTCATCAAATAAAAAAGGCAGAATGGTATTTTCTGGAAGAGGTGTTTTATCACAGAAAGAGAGACCCTTTAAAGAGGTGTTATGAATGTTGACAACTGATACGGGACTTCCTGAGAGAGGAAAAGTGGGATTCGTTTTTTAAACAAACTTAACTTTAATTAAACCGAAGGAAACCAAGTTTGTATTATGTTAGAGATTATGTAGTTTGAGCTTAGAGCATATAAAGGTATTCCTGGATCAGGTCCTACAGAAATATGGATTATAGGTAAACAGAGAGCTTTTGTTTTGGTTCTGATCTTAGAACTTTATTGAACACAGCAAAAACTGTGTACAATATATGTCAGATATATGTGTAGCCTATCTTCTTTTTAAATAGATTTATCCATTCATCACACCTATAGATGATGTGTCTTGGGTGAGTGCTTGCTTGTAGGTTCATGTGAGTTTTATTTATTTATTCCTAAGTGAGGCAACCATTTTATTCTGAATTTTGCACTACAACTTGGGGACTAAATTTTTAGAAAATGCCCTCATCTCTTATTTCTCCTGATTCACATTGTGAAGTGTTTTTTTGTTTTTGTTTTTAATTTTTTAATGTTCATTTATTCTTTTGAGAGAGAGACAGAGACAGAGACAGAGTGTGAGCGGGGGAGGGGCAGAGAGAGAGGGAGACACAGAATCCGAAGCAGGCTCCAGGCTCTGAACTGTCAGCACAGAGCCCAACGCGGGGCTTGAACTCCAGACCCTGAGATCACGACCTGAGCTTAAGTCAGAGGCTCAGCCAACTGAGCCACCCAGGTGCCCCTCGCATTCTGATGTATTTTAGACAGCTTATAGAAACCTGCCCATAATTCTACTTTGGCCAAAGTTTTTTGATTTGGAAAACCTAATGCTACAAGTTTTTGCTTGGGTATAGTTTTTTGCTCTCCTTGGTTGGACTTGTCTGGTCACTTTCACATTAAACTTTCCTTGGTCTACTTGCTTATAAAACAGAAAAGGGAATGCCCCAAGGAGAGATTCTTATTTTTTATCAAACAGAGGCACTACTTCTAATCTATTCAATTTGCTTTTTTTTATTATTATTATAGCTGACTATTCCTTCTCTATCAAAGTCCTCTTTTATTTTCTATTGCAGTTGTACGAGAACAAGCTTGGGACAACAAATTTCTTCTAATAAAGCAACAGTGTCCTTTCATATCCATATTCCCTAGCATACACTCATGCTTCATTATTCAGGTATGGAGACGTTGAAAGGACTGGGAAGTGTGCTTTGTCCACATAAGAACAGAACTATTAATAAATACTTCTGTGTCTGTAAAACCGCCTCAAAAATTAAGTGAGTTTAGTATAAATCATATAAAGGTCCTCTTTACATTTTTGTGATTTACAAGGCAGGGAAAGGGGATCTTGGTAATGTTTTGGTCAAATGTCATCTCTGGGATTCTAAATCAAATTAAAAAGAAATGTGTTTCTAGCCAGGAAAACCCTTATATTTATCCTGTCATGGGAGTCCACATTCAAGTTGTGTCTTGGTCAGAGATTGATTGGAATTAGAGCAACAGTTATACATTGGTCTAAGAGTGGGTCCCCAGATGCCCAAATAATAAACCTGACAATGTCCACAGAACATTCTGTACAAGTTAGGTGGTTTACTATGAAGAAGAGAGAAAACATTCCAGAGTGTTCCCTTGAGTTTGACCAAAGCTTCCCGGGGCACCGGGAGAACTTTGCATGCCTTTGCTCCTTAGTTAAAAACACATGTGGTAAGAATTTTGAGAAAAGCTTCTGGTGACAGAGAACTCAACAAGCTGAGAATAGATATGAAGCCAGAAGATCCAGGTTTAAGTGAGGTCTTGCCCTCACCAGCTGTTCCTAAGTCCCTGAGACCCACCTTCCCATGTGTGTCCTGAGAAAAAGGACCTGGTCGACAGTGTGCTTATTTCCGGTCATGATTAAAAATAATGATGCGTGTGAGAAACGCATGAGGAACGAAATACAATGCACAAGTGGTACGTGTGTTTGCTCATAAACACAGAGAAGTAAGGAAGAGCCAGATTCTGTGTGGGCAACGCCAAGCGTTTACAGACAAAGAGACAGAGGCTAAGGAGGCTGACTACATTGTTTAGGGTTACAGAGACAGAGAGAAAAATTAAAGACTAAAGTTCCCGGAAAGTCAGCTCTCTACACAACGTAGGGAGATCCAACAGGACTGTAGATGAGTGTTTTTCAAAACACAGACTGTGGAAGACCTGCCTCAGAATGTGTGCATATTGGTTGAAATGAAAATGCATGGTCTTTGCCCACGACCAACTGGACCAGAGTCGTTGGGAATGGATTCGTTTGGTACAAATCGCGTGCCAATCGCGTGCACTCGAGTCACTGCCAATTGCCCCTTAATAGAGACCCTTACAGGGAGGTCAGAGGGTAGAATATTTTTGCATGTCCTTGGACATGGGCTGCTTAGCTCCTCTATCTTTTAAAGGAAGGTGAAAGGTTGCTGCCATCTACCAGTCTGCGATGTCATGCAGGTAAAAATGTGAAAATTAAGGGATTCTACACAGCGTAGGAAAAACAAGAGCCCCCTTGATAAGTGCGCCCACGTAGCAGGGGGCAGCGTGGGTCACTCACTGTTCCCGCTGTGGCACAAAGAGAAAAGTACCCGAGATTGAATTCTCTCAGCAGGAGACACAGACACAGTATCTGCAGGGCGTTTGTTACTGTATGAAACAAACACCAGGTGTTTTCAAGTCTTGATTTACTTTCGAGAGAAACAACACAACCTTCTAGGCCTTCTAAAAATTATGTCCGTGTTCGCAAAAGTGACCCGAGCGTCTATCCTTCCGCGGACTCTGCCGCAGGCCTGTTTTACTGCCTCACCCTGACCATGTACCCTGTGCACATCAAATCATTGTTCTGTGCAGCTCTCCCTGTCAGGGCGTCTGATAGCACACCTGAGAGAAAGGATAGGATGGGGAAAACAAATGCCAGTGTGGGGACGTGTGTTTGGCACTATCGACCATATGGGCTCCATCCCTAATGAGGATTTACGGACTATATGGCCTTAAAGCTCTTCAATAGGCCTCTACTGCAATTTCCTTATTAGTTAACTTTGAGACAGAAGCACGGATTTCTCCGGGTTCAAATGTGATTGAAATGAGCTAATGCACACAAATTTGTCCAACACAAAGCAGTTTACACATCAATGCTTCCTTTCTTCTCACCCCTGCTGAACACATCCATCTTTTCCTGCCCTTTACTGCATTTTATTATTAACAAAAATTTAGCACTTATCTGGTACCAACTATACAGAGACATGTATGTACTAACGTACAACTTTAACAACCCCTGAAGAATTTCACCTGGATGTCACATGAGGGACATCATGGTCAAGTTGGCAGTGGTAAGAGTCCCAAGGCAGTGAGACATCACTAGGAATCCTACATACAGCGTTGGACAAGGTGGTTCTGCAAGGAAGGGATTATGGTGTCCACTTTACGTACAGAATCATGGCTCAGAGAAGCAAAGGGGAGAAGCTAGGCCAAGCGCAGAGGAGGAGTTGGTATTCAACTCTGTCGTCCTTCAAACCCTATCCTTCCCTGGACCACATCGATGCCCAACCTAAAACCAGACTGGAAACCTTTCTCCCTCAAGCCTACCCCTTTCTATTTCCCATTTCGGAGAGTGGAATCACAATTAAGCTAGTCATTCAAGAGGGAAATTTGGGGATTTTCTTTCAAACTGTCTTTTTTTTCTCATTTCCTGCTTCCTATCAGTGGCTTAGTCTTCTTCATTTATACTCTTCATATTTTAAAATATCCTTAGGCATATAACTTCTACTCTAGGAAGTTTAAGGTCTCACTTATTACCTCAAACTTGGATGGCAAAATAAATCTTTTATCTTTGTCCAGTGAGAGACCTCATGACTCTATCCGTGTCAACATTTCTAGAATGATCTTTCTCAACCCCAGATTTGGATTTGACGATATCACTGTTTCCAGTGTGTCCAAGGTTCTTCATGCCTATTCAAGCAGCCTCGACTCCTGATGTTCCCCTTTGGTAACCGTTTGCAACCTCATGTGCCATTTTCTATGGCATGCCTGTGATAACTCTGCTTCCCGTACCTGAAAGGTATTGAACACTCTTCTCTTGTTCCCCTGGAAGAGACCAGTGGAGACTCAAGACTCATTCAAGGGCTACATCCCCTGTGGACACTTGATTAATCTCCAGTGAGAACTACCTACCCCACCTCCCTGCCCCAGTGCCTTATGTAGGGCCCTCTATCACAAGTTGCTTGTTAAATGTCCCCCTACCTGGCATACTGTACCTCCTTTCTTGAAATCAGGGATGGGAGTTTTGTTTGTCTTTGATTTCTAACAGCCAGTACAATGCTGGCAATTAGTACAGCCACTTAATAAGTGTTTATTGAAAGCATAAATAAATGAGTGAGACAACAGTCCATTGTTTTATACCAGGATTAGGTAGATGCGGGGCCAGAGGCTTCATGCAGGGTCTGTAATACAATAAAGATAAGACAAGGTCTCTGACACAGACAGCCTGGCTAGGTGACTGAACAATAGGTCAAGTTTAATTGATGAGTTACATCTTCTTCTCCTTTCTTCTTCCCTATTATTCTGTAGAAATGAGTCTGTTTACCTGAATGAATCAAATTCACTGTGATTCTCCCTTTGCGGCTATGAAACTGTAAATGGTCTGAGCTCTGAAAGGGAACCAGATATTTCTACAAATTGTTTTGGAGATATATTATCCCAGCTTCATGGATGACTTTGAGGGGATTACTCTGAATGTTTAGCTCACAAAGGTCTGCCTAGAAAAACCAGCTTGGAAAATTGAGGTGGAGAGTTGATTTGTCCCTTTAAAGAGTGCTCATTTTATTACTTCAATAACAAAGGAAAATAGAAAGCGATACCAGAGGGATCTGTCAAATGGCAAAGAACACCACGGGTTTAGCTATGACTGATATCCGCTAAATCTAAAGGAAAGAGCTGCAGGGGCTTAATCAACCAAAGGTTGATTTTTCTCACACAAGAGGAGCCCTGGAGGAAGGCAGGGCTAGTGAGGCAGTTCCATTAAGTTATTAGTGACTCGGTTTCCCTTTTCTTTCAGCACCATCATTATTGGCATTCGTTTTTGGTTTCCACCCAGGCAATGAGTGTGCTTTACAGGCAGGAAGGAGGCGCAGCACCAAAGGGAAATAATGCTTCTTTTTCACCTTATATGACACCCCATGGACGTGGCCAGAAGATATCACACCCACACTGACTTTAAGGAAGCCTACCAGAAGAATGTTTGGTGGGCACTGGACCTCCTTGAACAGATGGTTCTTTTAGTGAGGAAGAAGGGAGAAGAAAACACGACTCTTCTAAGACCCAGTGGCATCTTTCCCATTTGGCTAAGGGGTAGGGACTGAACACAACATGTAGGCTGATGGCTAAGAAGGATGGAATTTCAGGTTCACAAAGTGCTTACGCAGTCCCGGACACAAATCCATCCACTAAGCTCTCCCTTGACCGGGGTCCTGTTCAGATTTCAGCCTGGATTAACATCTATCAACTCTTACCTACTCTCTAGTATCTCTGCTTTGAGTTTTTCTCATTTCAGTACCTCCTGTGAACTACTATGAGAGCTTTTTTTTTTTTTTTAATTTATTTTGAGAGAGACAGATAGATATAGAGAGTGTGAGTGGGGGAGGGGTAGAGAGTGAGAGGAACAGAGGATCAGAAGCGGGCTCCACGCTGATAGCGGAGAGCCTGACATGGGGCTCGACCTCACAAACTACGAGATCATGACCTGAGCTGAAGGCAGATGTTTAGCCTACTCAGCCACCCAGGAGCCCCAGAGCTAACTTTCTAAAATACATACTGATTATGTCACTGAATCCCTCCTATAAAGTCAATCTTGTTGGTATAGCATAAGATACTCATCACGACCCTTCAATACTTGGTTCTGGCTTTTCTCGACAGCCCCATTTTTTAGGACTGCTCACCTTGCTCGTTGGTTCTGGCCAGAGTGAGAAAAACCTTCAGACTCACCGCCTTCCTAGGGTCTCTCTAGCCTCTGGCCACGTGCTTCCTTCTGCTGGGGCTATTCTTCATCCCTCTCCACTTTTCCCACCTGAGTTGTCCCTGAAGAGATGTGACTTTCTGCAGGAGACCGTCCCCGCTTCTTGGGCTACACCTTCCCCTCTACTGTCCTCACACCATGTCATTACTCCTTGTGCAAATATCTACACCTTCGTCTACAATACAGATTTGTGAAACAGGAAAATGGTCACCATAACTGGCCCACACCTCAGCCAGCCCTGGGCCCACAGGCGTGCACCAGTCCCACTGGCGCCGGGGTAAAAAGGGTGGTTTTGTTTGTTTCTTTCTTTCTTCTTTGTGTCTTTTCTTTCTTTTCCTTTTTTCCTCCCCCCACTTTTTTTTTCTTTCTTACTTTCTTTTCTTTTCCTCTTTTCTTAAAAAAGCAACTAGAAGGTTAACAGAGCAACTCACCCAAATAGAAGAGCCAGCACTAGAACCCCACCAAATGGCCATGGGAGCTGCCGGAATATTCTCTGGGTGCGAAGGGCTCACAGACACAGTCTATGCTCTGACCCCGCCATCTTGAAAGTGGAAACCAGTGTACAGTCTGGGTGCCTTGGCCACTCTGCTGCATGGGTAACCCTTGGGCCCCCGGCCCCCATCAGCCCTAGGCATCCCACCAAGGTGGCCACAGGGTGGTACACACCAGAATCCCCTAGTTAGCATTCACTACAACTCCAGACTACGCGCCAAGGGGACATAGGTGCCAACCACATAGAACACTCCAGGCCCATACCACTTTGGCTTCAGACGGCTTGCTAGGGCATCCCTGGTGCAGAGAGCTCCAGAACCTCTCAGCTGAAGTCTGCTTCAGATCCAGCTACCCTGCCAGGGTGCTCCCTGGGAATCCCCAGCCCATGCTTGCATGCTTCAGGTACAGCACCAGAGAACCCTCCAAAGTGCCCTAAAACACCTGCCTATACCAGCCTCTGCTAGGGCATCCACTTGCTGAGCACCTCGGTGCACCCTGGCTTGCACCCAATTCCACTTAACGTGTCCTGCTGATGTTCATTTTGCACAGAGAGCCCAGGGGCCACATCAGCCTGTGGCCCTTTTAGCTGTAGCTGTCCTGCCAGGGCACCACCTGCATAGAGAGCCCCAGCACCTCCCAGTCTGTACCCTATCTTGGCTCCAGCCACTGCTTCAGGGCACTCTCTGTGCAGAGAGTCCTGGAACACCCTGGTTCACATCCCCTTTAGCTTCAACTATCCTGCCAAGGTGCCCACTGTGTGTAGAGTCCTGGGTCCCCCGGGGCTTATTCCAATTTTAGTTTCAACTGTCCTGCCAGGGCACACTCTGTAGAGACAGCTGAGACACAACCTGGCTTCACACCATCTCAGCTCCAGCTGCCCTGCCAGGGTGCCCTGCACAGGGCATCCTGGAGCACTCTAGCTTAACCCCTTCCAGCTTCAGCTGTCTGGCCAAGGTGCCATCAGCACATGGAACCATAGGATACCCTGGACTGCATCCACTGTAGTGTTAGCTGTCCTGACCAGGGAACCCTGGGAGCCCCAGCCCATGCCAGTCACAGCTACAGCCAACCAGCAGAAGTCATGAACCACCCCCCCCCCCCCCCCCCGCCCAGTCTACACAGGGGACGGACATATGTAAGACCATGCCTTCAGGTTTAGGAGAAGCAGCCGTTCTGCCTAATCCATAGAAACAAATATGAAGAGTCCAACAAAACTTGGAGACAGAGGAAAATGCCCCAAAAGAAAGAACAAGACAAAACTTCAGTAAAGGAACTGAAGGAAATGGAAATAAGCAAGGTTCCAGACACGTAATTTAAAGTAATGCTCATAAAAATGCTCACTGGGCTGAAAAGAAGAGTGGAAGCACTGAGGCCTTTGATGAAGGCTAAAAAAAATATACAAAAGAACCAATAAGAGTTGAAGGAGATAATAACTGAGATAAAACTCACACTAAAGGGAATGCAGGGCTACAGGGTACATTAGGATGAGGGTACATTAGAGGGGAAATTAGTGATCTGGAAGATGGGATAATGGAAAACACCTAAGTTGAACAGCAAAAAGAAAAAAAAAAATGAGGATAGATTGAGGGATCTTCCGAACCACATCAAATGAACAAACAATTGCATTATAGGGACCCCAGAAGAAGAAAAGAGTGAGAAAGGGGCAGAAAACTTACTTAAAGATATCATATCCGAAAACTTTCCAAACCTAGAGAAGAAAATAGACATCCAGACCTAAACAGTAGAGAGAGTTCCAAACAAGATGACCCCGGGAGGTCCCCACCAAGACACATATTAATTACAATGGCAAGATAATAATTATAATGACAAATTTAAAGATAAAGAGAAAAACTTAAAAAGCAGCAAGAGAGAAGCAAAAAACTAGCTACAAGGGAAAATCTATAATGTTTTCAGCTGATTTTTCAAGAAATGCTAAAGGGACTTCTTTTTTTAATTTTTTTTTCACATTTATTCATTTTTGAGACACAGAGTGCAAACAGAAGAGGCTCAGTGAGAGAGGGAGACACAGAATCCGAAGCTGGCTCCAGGCTCCAAGCCATCAGCATAGAGCCCAATGTGGGGCTCAAACCCACGAACCACAAGATCATGACCCAAGCCGAAGTCGGACGCCCAACCAACTGAGCCACCCAGGTGCTCCAAGGGACTTCTTTAAGTAGAAAGGAAATGGCCATTATTAGACATAAAAATTATGAACAAAAAGATGTAAAATATGACACCATATGCATAAAACATGTAGGAGGGAGGAGGAAGAAAGAAAGAAAGAGTGAAAGAAAAAGAAAAGAACTTCTTAAAAAATGTGTTTGAACTTAAATGACTATCAACTTAATATAGACTGCTATATACTTAGGATGTTTTATAAGAACCTAATGGTAACCACAAACCCCAAACCTATAAAAGATCCACAAAAAATAAAATGAAAGCTAAACATAACACTATAGAGACTTATCAATCACAAAGAAAGCAAGAAAGGAAAAGAACTACAAAAACAACCAGAAAACAAACAACAAAATGGTTGTAAGTACATACCTATCAATAATCACTTTAAGTGTAAATGGCTGAAATGGCAGAATGGATAAATAAACAAGACCCATCTGTGTGCTGCCTACAGGAACCTCACCTCACACTTTAGGAAACATACATGGTGAAAGTGAAGGGATGGAAAAATAGTCACTAGGTAAATGGTGAAACAGAAAAATCAAAAATAAACTGGTATAGCAATGCTTATATCACACAAAAGAGACGTTGAAACAAAGACTGTAAAAAGAGACAAAGAAGGGTATTATATAATAATAATAAAGGGATCAAAGCAGCAAAAGGATAAAACAGTTATAAATATGTACACACCCAACATCGGAGCACCTAAATACATAAAGCAAATATTAATGAACATAAAGGGAGAAATTGAAGGTAATACAACAATAGTAGGGAACTTTAACACCCCACTTACATCAATGGATAGATCATCCAGGCAGAAAATCAATAAGGAGACAGCGTCTTTGAATGAGACATTAGACCAGATGGGCATAATAGACATATATAGAATATTTCAGCCACAAACAACAGAAAGCACATTAGGTCACAAAACAAACCTCAATAAATTTAAGACTGAAATCATACCATGCATATTTCTGACCACAATGATATAAAACAAAAAATAAATCACAGGAAAAAAATTGAAAAGCACACAAATGCATGGGGGCTAAATAACAAGATGCTAAATGACCAATGGTTTAACAAAGCCATCAAAGAAGAAGTTAAAAAAAAAATAGATGGAAGCAAATCAAAATGAAAACAACAGTCTAAAAGCTCTGGGTAGTAGCAAAAGCAGATCTAAAGGCACAGACGCATGCCTACCTCAAGAAACAAGGAAAAGCTCAAATACACAACCTAACCTTTTACCTAAAGGAACTAGAAAAAGAACAAACAAAACCTACATGAGTACAAGGAAGGAAATAATAAAGATCACAGCAGAAATAAATAACATAGAGGAAGAAAGAAAGAAGGAAAGAAGGAGGAAGAAAGAAAGAAAGAAAGAAAGAAAGAAAGAAAGAAAGAAAAGAGGGAGGGAGGGAAGGCAGGCAGGAAGGAAGGAAGAAAGAAGAAAATCAACGAAACCAACAGCTGGTTCTTTGAAAAATAAACAACAGTGATTAACCCTTATCCAGACTCACAATAAAAAAATAAATAAATAAAGACCCAAATAAATAAAGTCAGAAAGAAGAGAGAAGTAGCAACTGGCACCAGAGAAAACAAAGGATTATAAGAGAATGCTACTAAAAATTATATGCCCACAAATTGGACAACCTGGAAGAAATGGATAACTTCCTAGAAGCATACAAATTTTCAAATGCATCAGAAAGCAATAGAAAATCTGGACAGATTACTAGTAATGAAATTAAATCAGCAATCAAAAAACTACCAAAAAAAAATATAAAAGTCCAGGGATGGGTTCACAGGTGAATTCCACCAAACAGTTAAGGAAGAGTTAATACCTATTCTTCCCAAATTAGTCTTAAAAATAGAAAGAGAAGGAAGGCTTCCAAATATATTCTACAAGGCCAGCATTACTCTAATACTGAAACCAGAAAAGACACCACAAAAAAAGAAAACTACAGGCCAATATTCTTACAACAAAAATCCTCAACAAAATATTAGCAAGCCACATTCATCAATACATTAAAAGGATGATTTGTCATAATCAAGTGGTATTTATTCTGGAGATTCAAGGATGGTTCAATATTCGCAAATCAATGTGATATAGCACATCAGTAAAACAAAGGATAAAAATCACATGGCATCTCAGTAAATGCAGAAAAAGCATGTGACAAAATTCAACATACATTCATGACAAAAATTCTCAATAAAGTGGGTTTAGAAGGAACACACTTCAACATAATAAAAGCCACATATGAAAAACTCACAGCTAACATCTTATTTAATGGAGAAAAACTGAGGACTTTTCCTCTATGATAAGGAGCAAGACAAGGATGTCCACTCTCATCACATTTATTAAACATAATACTGGAAGTCCTAGCCTCAGCAATCAGACAAGGAAAAGAAATTAGATGCATCCATAATGGTAAAGGAGAAGTTAAATTGTCACTATTTGCAGATGACATGATACCATATACAGAAAACCTTAAATTCTCGATCCAAACCTACTAGAAGTAATAAACGAATTTACTGTGAAAACTCTAAAACATTAATGAAAGAAACTGAAGGTGACACAAATGGAAAGATATTCCATGCCTGTGTATTAGAAGAGCAGATATTTTTAAAATGTCTAAATTACCCAAAGTAATCTACAGATTCAATGCAATCCCTATCAAAATACCAACAGCATGTCCCATAAACCTAGAACAAATGATACTAAAATTTTATGGAAACACACAACACTCCAAGTAACCAAAGCAATCTTGAAAAAGAAAAACAAAACTGGAGGTATCACAATTCCAGATTCCAAGATATATTACAAAGTGAAAGCAATCAAAACAGTATGGTACTGGCATAAAAACAGACATCTAGATCAACGGAACAGAACAGAAAAGTCCAGAAATAAACCCATGCTTACATGGTTAATTAATCTATGACAAAGAAGGCAATGATATACAATGAGGAAAAGACAGACTCTTCAATAAATAGTGCTTGGAAAACTGGACAGCTACATGCAAAAGAATGAAACTGGGTCACTTTGTAACATCATGCACAAAAATACAGTCAAAACAGATTAAAGACTTCACTCTGAGACTTCAAATCATAAAAATCCTAGAACCCAGGCAGTATTTTTCTGGCATTGGTTGTAACAACATGTTCCTAGATATGTCTTCTAAGGCAAGGAAAACAAAAGCAAAATAAAATTGTTGGGACTACACCAAAATAAAAAGCTTCTTCACAGCAAAGGAAGCCATCAATGAAACAAAAAGACAACTTACTTAAAGGGAGAAAATATGTGCAAGTGATATATTTGATAAAGGGTCAATATCCAAAATAAATAAAGAACTTACCCAACCCAATACCCACCCCCCAACTAATATGATTAAAAAATGTACAGAGGACCAAAATAGACATTTTTCCAAAGAAGACATCCAGATGGCCAACAGACACATGATGAGATGCTCAACATCTCTCATCATCAGGGAAATGCAAATCAAAACTACAATGAGATATCACCTCACACCTGTCAGAATGGCAAAATCAAAAAGACAAGAAATAACAAGTGTTGTGAAGGATGTGGAGAAAAAAAAAAAAACAACACTGCTGGTGGGATGTGAACTGGTACAGGTACTGTGGAAAACAGTATGAAGTTTCCTCAAAATTTAAAAATAGAAATACCATATGTCCTGTAATTCCTCTAATGGGTATTTGCCCAAAGAAAAAATACTAATTCAAAAGGATATATGAACTTCTTTATCTATTGCAGCATTCTTTACAATATGTAGGATATGGAAGCAACCTAAATACATATGTAGACACACACACACACACACACACACACACACCAGAATATTACACAACTTTAAAAAGGATGAGATTATGCCATTAGTGCAATAAGTTAGATACAGACCAATGCCATATGATTTCACACTTGTGTGGATTCTAAAACAAAACAAAACACGTGAAAAAAATATTAGAATCAGACCTATAAACACAGAGAACAAACTGATGGTTGCCAGTAGGGTTTGAGTAAAAGGGAGGAAGGGGTGTAGGAGATAGGGGCCTCCAGTCATGAAATGAATAAATCATGGGAATCAAAGGCCCAATTTAAGGAATAGAGTCAATGATACTATGACAGTGATGTAACAGGACTGATGGTAGCTATACTTGTGGCGAGCACAGCATAATACTTAAAACTTGCCAAACCACTATACTGTACCCCTGAAACTAACATGACATTGTGGGTCAAGTACACAAACAAAACAAAACAAAACAAAAACCTACACTGTAAACAACATTATTTACTCTGTAAATTTCCTGGAGCTTAGAGAAGAATGAAAGTAAAAATCTATGTCAACAGAACCTCCCAGTAACCCTAGGATTTTGAAATGTGCGAAGGAAAACAAGGAAATGTTAGGATTTAACACCTAGCAATTGAAAGAAAGATGGGTGCAGGGAACAATATCATATTCAGTATTCCCTCTTGGGAGCAATTATTAGCAACGGAGTAGAACAACAAGTGCAATAAAGAATGGGGAATGGTGTATGATGCTGAGTTCACAGAACTCTAAGTGCCTCGCAAGAGCTGGGACCTCAAACGGAGAAGCCAGCAGAAATCGAGGAATCCCTCCAGGACCAGGTGTTCCCTTGAGCCTCCTTTTCTGAGCATCAGACTACGCACAGGGCCAGCCTGCAGCTGAGTTCTGGTTTCTTGCTTAGATTGTAGACTTAGATTGTAGAACTGTCTTGAATTGCTCCATCCAAGTTCCTAGGACAGAGAACACAACTGGCCCAGTTCAGATGAGGTGTCTGCCTCCGACCAAATCTACCCGTCCTAGTCTTCTTGGGGCAGTGGAACAGAACACCACAGACTGGAAAGTGTACACAAAAGACATTTCATTCTCACAGGTGAGGAGGCTGCAAGCCCAAGGTTAGAGTGCCAGCACAGTGGGGTTCTGGTGAATCTCCTCCTGGCTTACAGATCCCCTTCTCCTTGCTGTGTCCGCTCATGGTGGAAAGAGAGAGATCGTCTCTCTCGCATCTCTAATCTCATTTACAAGGGCTCCACTCTCATGACTCATCACTTTCCACAAGCCCCACCTCCAAATACCATCCCATTGGGGATTAAGCCTCAACATATGCATTCTGGGGGGACATGAACACTGAGTCTGGAGCATAGCTTGAGCAAGGGGTTCAAAATGACATGGTTACACATGTGGCTGTTGGAGCCACACATTCAGCAGAGTGTCAGAAAGGGTACTTAGACCTTCTCAGAGAAGGGGTTTTGTGGGGGCACAACAGAGCCCTCCCCCAGCAAAAACTTTTGCACATCACAGCAAAGACAGTATGAATTTTGGTTTGCTCCAGCCTGCCACCTCATTCGTGGGGGGTTTCCTATACTTCTCTAGGCTCATTGAATCCCTTCCTTCTATTTATTTATTTTTGTCACTTAGCATGTTGTTAGTTTTGTCTTCCAACTAAAGTTTAAGCCAGTTTAAAGAGCATAACCTTATGTATGATAGGTACTCAGTTTTTTGTTGATCATAAAAAGAAGAAATATAGTCTGAACAGCTTTGAAGTATGAGTACGTGGTTTTGGGCCCTATTCTCATCTCTGTGCCTAATTAGTAGGTTGACATTGAGTTATTTCACCTCTTTGTGTTTCCTGTTGCTCATCTGCTTAACATATGATATTACCAATTTCAGTGAATATCATATGTGCACTCCCAGGACCCATCCCTTCTTCAGATGAGAGCAGCCTTACTGCCATCATGAAACAACTCCTTTCAGATGCTCAGGAATGTCCTCTCAGTGAGGCATGATATGTGGGCCTTGTTGATCAGCATACATCATCATATGGCACAGTGATCTGTTCCAAGATTAACAAGGACCAAGCCATGCTAAGGAAAGTCAATTGTGGGCTATCTGCTAAAACCAATGAAATGAGAAAAGAGCTCTCTTGTTGCTAGACTCGAAATAAGGAGGATGAAACCCGGAACACCTGTATTCCCAAGTAGATAGAGCCTGCCTGAGTAAAGACGTAACAGAAAAAATCCTAGCTGTGCAATAGATATGGAGCCCAGATGCCCCAGTTTGAGCCAGGCAGTCTCCCAACTCCCAAAGCCAACACTATCTGATCATTATTCAGTCATTTGAGCCTCTATCAATGTCCCCTTACCCCCCACCCCAAGTTTTTTAAACTTAAACTAGTTTCAGTAAGTTTTAGGTCATAATTAAAAGAATCTGAAAGGACTGTGAATTGGTAGAACACTTTTAAGAAATCAAGAGCCTTTATTATGTTCATATATATGTATTTTCCACATTTGGAAATCTGTCTTAAGAGAATCATCCTAAATGCAGAAAGAGTTTTATGACAAAGAATACAGCAAGCTCCTTGATAACAATTTTTTTCCTCCGTTTTTTTTTTTTTTTAATGTTTATTTATTTTGAGAGACAGAGTACACGAGCAGGGGAAGGGACAGAAAGAGAGGAGAGAGAAAATTTCAAGCAGACTCTGCACTGTCAGCACAGAGGCTGATATGGGGCTTGATCTCATGAACAGTGAGATCATGACCTGAGCTGAAACCAAGAGTCAGACCCTTAACTGACTGAGCCACCCAGGTGGCCTCCAATGTTTGTTTCTTATTAATCATTGTGTACACAGCAGTTAGCAAAATGCTTAATATAAATTACTTACTACATCAACCAACCACTTACATAGTATTAACCAAAATTGTTTATTGTAACTTAGTCTAAATGTACAGATCTTTAGGGAAATGGTTAATTTTCATTTATATACTTTATGGTAGATTATACAGTCATTAAGATATTATAAATCATTTGTAATACCATGGAAAGCTAAATATGATACAACATTAAGGGAAATAAATTGAGAAGCTTGCATATAAAGCACAATTGTATCTATTTTATCAAAGACATATTCCAGAACGATATTCCAAAATGATAGAGCAAGAGGGTACATATTATTTCCTTTCTCCCACTTCTTTATAATTACGAAAATGTATTAACATATTGATATATTAATGTCTTAATATTGCAAGAGAATAGGCACCTAAAATACCCAATTTCAACTATTTGTTCATGATCTTTTCAATGCTATCATTCTTTAATTCCAAGAACCACTAAATTATTGGTGGTTTTCAGAAATCCCACTATTTTTGCAGGTAGTGAAAATTTAGTACTAAAATTCAAGGACAAAGCCAGCAGAGCTATTAAATCACAAGGTACTTGTATTTTATTTGTTGCTGTTTTTTAATGGTTGTTTCAGATTCTTTCCTATGCTTGTGAAACCAAACAGAAATAGAGAATGTTTCAGAGACACAGAAGAGCGTCCCGTGCTTTCTTGAATGTGGTCCTTTTATTTATCCAATTATCAAGAATAACATCAATAACATCAAGAATGTAGGGGCGCCTGGGTGGCTCAGAAGAATGCCCATCATCATCATGTTCTCTGTCTAACTGTTCCCCAGGCACTGGCCCAGCCCCTCCCTCTGAGTGTGCCAACTTTCTTTCCTGTTTCCTCTTTCTTTCTTGCCTATTTCTTCCCTGTTTCCTCACTCAGCCTTATCTTCCCTGTCGAACACCCACCGCATTGATCCCTTGCTTCCCTGACCTCATGCTAAACGTCTGATCTATGACACATCCAGAGTGAACTTACTCAGTCCCCATCCTGAGGTCTTCTGCCCTCTTGCCCTTGGAATACTCTTTCTCTGCCTAAGTTGGCCAGCTGAAATGCCTACTTATTATTCTATTTCCAAGTAGGATGTCTCTTTCTTAAGCCCTAATGTGGGTCAGGCACCCTTACCATAGCTTTCCACAGGTCCCTTGCTCTCTGTGTCCAAAGCACTGACTGCATTCACTGGTATGTGTTTGAGGGCTCTCCCATGAAAATGTAACCCATGTGACCACAGATGTCATCTGTCTAGTCCATCTCATACGTCATCACAGCTCTTGGTGCAGAGCATGGCACATATTAATGACAGCATTTAGTAAAATTAGAAAGAATGGATGGATGGCACACACTTGTTTAATAGCATAGCCATTACTGGAAGATCCATAATCTAGTCCTCTGGACTCCCAGCTCACCTCCACTCACTGTGGCATTCTGTCTCCTTTGATTCCTTCCTCAGGGTGAGTGGTTTTCACCTTTTCAAAGTGTATGATATAATATTATGCCATTTTATTTTACCATGGACCTCTGGGATAGGTTTTCATTTGTTTCTCTGTTTTAAAAACATTTTGTTTATTTATTTTTGATAGAGAGAGACAGAGCATGAGCATGGAAGGAGCGGAGAGAGAGGGAGACACAGAATCTGAAGCAGGCTCCAGGCTCTGAGCTGTCAGCACAGAGACCGACGTGGGGGCTCAAACTCACAAACCGCAAGATCATGACCTGAGCTGAAGTCGGACGCTTAACCGACTGAGCCACCCAGGCGCCCCTTCATTTGTTTCTGTAAGTGGAAAACAGCACAGGGTAGAAAGAAAAGGACAGAAGTAAAAGGAGAGAAAACAAACAGTATGCTCAAAAGGAGCCTGTCTTTGGAAAAATCAGTATTTGTTGCTCATACCTCTACAGTAGACGACTACAGAAAAAAAAAACAAAAACCTTAAATTAAAAAACTTGAAATAAAAAAACATACTTATTAATGGTTTAAAATCCTTTGATCAGAAGTTGCAGAGAGGAATTTGCAAACATGTTTTGTTTTAAAGTCCTTTTTGTTATGATGTCAGCAAATTGTAGCCATTTATAATCTTTTATGGAAAGTCACTAATATTCAGAAACTAAAAACAAACAGACACACACGCACACACAAAAAAAACAAAAACAGAGAAAAAAAACAAACCCGGAGCTCATTCAGGCTCCAGTGCCCTTCAAATACAGGGGTGATAAAGTAAGAGTTTATAGATTGAGGAGCTGGCTGTCTTGAAAATTGACAAGGGATTTATGAAAAACAGCGGAAAACAACTGATATGAATAACCTCTATAATGATCCAGCATTAAATTATAACAGATGCTAACTCCCCATGAAATTAGAGACTAAAAATAGGAAAGACAAAGTAACCTTGAAAGAATTTAAGAAAAACTGGCAATCTTCAGACTCCATAATTACGAAAAAAAAATCAGTTATACTTTAATCCAATGCGAGTTTAATTTTACAAAAGATTTGGTTACCTCACTGAATACATTATTTTAAAACTTTATATGAGATGTTTGGCTGGATCTATGCTATAGTATTTGTATTTTAGGACAAGGAAAAACATACAAACTGCAAGATATGATGGAACGATTCCATTTACCATTTGGTTTTCAAACAAATTTAAGCAAATAATGAGAAATTTTACCGTAGGGATCTCTGGTGAGTAGTTAGGAGGCTGAACTGAGAAAATCAAATGGTCTGTAATTGGGTCATGACCCTATAAGCTCTTGCCTCACTGCAGGAAGCAAAACAAGTTTCAGATCAATATTTACACACAGAAAAAAATGTCCTAAATATTTGGGATTTTTTGCAATGGTTAATTTGACCACACAATGCATTTTTTTATGTTCTGCAATCCTAGAAGGAAAATGTATGAATCCTCAGATACTTTTAAAGAAACATAACAAATTAAAAACAATCTTTATCTTAAATGACTGATTTGTATTGTATAGATTTCATAGTGTGTTCACTGCCGATAAATTCATACATTGAGCTCTTTTCATCATAGACAGCAAGATGGTGAATCAAGAACTTAAGGAAGCTCTCTGAAGACAGATTCTAGGAAGAAATGAATCATCTTAAGTAACTGGCCAGGACACCATGTAGTTTGAAAATCACCAGTTTTAGAGTCCTGCGAAAACCACCTCATCACTGAAATTAAGGACTGTTTTCAAATATATTATTTTTAGAAGAATCCAGAACTACCTAAGAACATTTTTATAACAGACTATATTTGTGGCCAAACTTATCTAGTCATATCTGGCCCTTTGATGAGCCAGTTAACAGATATTCATAAGCCACTATGATGTATTAGGTATTTTTTAAGGCTAGAAATAGAAACATGAGACCTAGCTTCTGCTCTCAAGGAATGTATACTTTCGTTGGGTGCAAAAGAACACATAAAAAGCTACATAAAGTTTTAAGTTTAATAATAATATAATGATAACAATTGTGAATTTTCCTGTTACAAATAACACAAAAACTAACTCCATTTAAACAATAGCACTGATGCTGTTACGTAACTGCAAGATCGTAAGGCTTGAGTGCTACAGTGGCCTAATAATAGAAACAAAGACATGTTCTCTTTGCTTCTCTGTGTCTCACCTTCACCACGGTGTCACCTCATCCTGAGGTGGTCCTTCCTCATGGTGACAAGAGGGCTGCCGCTCATTTGTATAGCACATTGACCAAAAGAAGAAACAGCAATGGCTTTTACTGGCTCTCCCAGAAGAATGAGGAACATTCTTCTGAACCAGCCACTTTGCCCAGAGTAATATCAGGCACTGACTGACTGTGTCCTGAATTTCCTGGATTTATCTGTGGCAAGGGGGGTTGAAGTCAGCCTAGAGCTCAATGCACACCCTATCTCATGTCTCACTCTATCCCTAAACCACACAGGGATATTCAATGGAAAGGATGTGCAAGTAATAACCTTCCCCATGTCTGCTTCGGTTTCTCCAATTCTCCCCCTAACATGCACACACAAATTTATAAGCAGTTTTCAAAATCTCTACAACTACAGGAAAACACCAAAGCCCTCCTAGAGGGTACCATGAAAAATTTTGTCAGTTGCATTCAGGTCAACGTGCAAGCTTTTCCTGCCATGCTATCATCTTGACTGCGTGGAACTCTGTAGGGTCCAGTGATCTACGGCTAGCAGCTATTATATCTATTCCCAATTCTCCAAATATATAATCGTGGGCGAGCTCAGTGAAAATGCTCATCTGAAAAAGGAGAGAATGAGAAATAACCTATAATTGTTAATACTCCACAGCACAAAGTACATGTTGCTGTCCAGAAAGAGCTAGGATTCCCCTTTCTCTGAAATGGAGTCAGTCCTTTGACCCGCAGCAACAACAGCTGCTCAGGAGGCTGCGGTCTGGGAAAATCATCCTTGCCCACTGTCCTACATGACCACATCAGGGGACAATTCCCTCTGCAGGCAATGTACCACCCTACCAGCTCTGTGCAATCATTTCTAGTGTTCGAAGATTGGTTAGGTGGAGATGAAGGGCCGACTCTGAGGTTTCTTTGGTAATCTGACTCACTTTAAAATGTCGTTAGCTTTGGTTTCGCTGCTTCTGATAAATTCCGCGGTCTGGTCTCCAGAGGCACAGAGGGCGTCTGGGTCTCGTCTGCGAGCCTATGAATTTCTGTCCTCCATACCGATGCTCTGTAGTAACAGGCCCTGTGTGCAGCCAACTCTCCCTGAATGTACATACAACAGACTTTCACTTCGTCCTGACATGTGGCTTGGAATACGCAGAAAAGCAGCCTCTCGTGGGGAGGTGCAGGTGATGTGGCCTTGCCTCCACGCTGTGGCCCCTCGCCCCAGGCACATCTCCAGGGGGAGACTCAGTTCCACGTTTATCAGTCAAACAATGCTTACTAAAGAGACCTCAGGGACACCCGGGATACCAGGCTTGTCTTTCACCCCCATACATTCTTTTTGTCAAATCCCACCTCTTTGCCCCTTGCTCTCGCCTGGGGTAAAGTATTTAGCTTTTACAACTCTGCCAGATTTCAAATTACAAACATTTTTGGCACTAATATGACTGTTTGCAAGCGGAGAATGCTTGTTTTAGCACAACTATGTACTTTTTTTCCCTCTGTGCCTTTCAATGGGCCTGTTTTAGATTAATCCTCTTTCTTTCTTCAGTCTTCTTGGTGAAAGTCAAAAAAAGTAACCAACACTCCAAAGTGTGGAGGTTTTCCTATCAATTCTCTTAATGCTATAGTGAAAGCACACAATCATGGCTCCAAATCCAATGGTCCCATTCGCCAATGCTTGTTTTCCTCCCCCACGAGAAAGTTCTAGATTCCTGCCCCCTTCCACCTACTTCTCCAAGAAGAGTAAATCCTCACATTCGAGTTTATTTACATGGAAGAGTGTCCCATTTCTGACCTCACCCATAGCTGTTTTATAGAGCTTTTCTTGGGGAAGGGATAACACAAAAAAGAGAAAGTGTTTCAAAACCCTATCCCTAAGAGGAACATGTAGAACTTGTACCCAAGATGATGGATGTGTGAGAAAATGGCTGAGAGTAACACAGCCTGACTATCCACCGTTAGTGCTAAGTCCTTCTATCTTGGGAAAAGAGAAGAATGTAGGCAAGAATCAAAAAGTGAGTGACATTTTGGGGTGGGAGTGTCCTCACTAATCTTTCTACATTTAGGACACCTGAAAATGGAGATCTTGTGCTAATGTTCATAGGAATTCCCCGGGAAAACAACAAAATCCCAGGGTAAAAAGGGTTTGGAACATTTAGGCTGATGAGCCTGGGACAGCTGCCTAGAATTCCCCAGTGCTCCGGTAGGACTGAAGCTCTAATGTTCTCAAAGTGGCATGAAACAGAGAATCACACAGGCCTCCTGCAGGATGACAAAGGAGAGGTCAGAAAATTCTAGCTTGCATGGATGATTACCTAGACTGGGTGAATTCCCCTGGAAAGCAGGTGAAATGCCAGATTTAAAAAAAAAAAAAAAAAAAGCAAATTAGCTTTTTGTGGGGAGGGGAAGGAGGGACAATTTGAGATTAAGTTTCTAATTCTTTGCCTGAGTAAAGTCTCTTAACAAACTTAAATCTGGGCGTAATCAAGTTAAAATTCCTGAAAGCTGAGTTTGTAGACAGAGATCTGTACCAGCTACAAAATAGTCACCTAAGAAAAAGGATTAGAGATGAAAGTTAAGGTGTGTTTGATTGTGAGCAAATACCCATGCTGGCTGGAACAGAGTATTTATGCTGACAAATTGTAGGAATTTATGCTAGAAATGGGTTCTAACTAGGCTAGAGGCTCCTAAAAAAGACTAGTCTAGACGGAATGAATTGGGGTAGGGATATATTCAAACATGGTAACCAGGTACGGGAAGACGAAAAATCATTGTATGCAGGGTCTCCAGTTTGTGAGATTTTACACATTTCAGGTTTGTAAGGAGACCATTTATTTTCATGACACATGTAGGCAACAGGTACTACCTTTGTCTTCAGCTAAGGAAAATGCAGGTCAGGGGAACCCGAAAGAGACGAGATCACTCACCTGGAATCACAAAGCTAGTGGCAAGAATTGCTGGGAGCAGAAACACTCACCTTAGATACCAGGTAGAGCAGCCTTCCCATCAGAACTAAAGGCCTATCTGGTTCCCTGTCCTCAGCATCCCTTTAACTCAAGGACATGGTTAAAGTCAAATTAATGATGTTTATTTTATGATCTTTGGAACTCCCTATTTCTTCCAAAGGACATCTTGTGAATTTCCCCTTCTGTGCCTCAGTTTCCCATAATTGACTTACTAACTCCTATTGCCAGACCTTTCTATGATCTCTATTATTTGGAAATCTCCAGTTTCCTTTTGCTTACGCCAAGGTCTTTACTTTTTCTCCTGTACTAAGGTAGGGCGGTTATACATGCATTTCTTATCTGCAAAATTAGAAAAGGACAAAGCAGAGGAACATTCAGGAAATAACATGGCTTCCAACTGGGATGGGTTTGAATTCCTTTTCTACTACTTAACCGCTGTCTGAGAAGCATAATATATTTAGATTCTAATTGTCTTTCTCTGGAAAGTTGCCTGCCTTCCTTCTCACTACCTCTCTTCCACTAGAGGCTGCTGTTCTATCTCATCCATGATTACTCTTGGAAACGCAAGCCGTTCAAACTATGCATCCTGAGTAAAAGAAGCCTGGAAGACAGTTAATTACACCGTGACACTTAAGATATCAAGATAATCAATTTCTCTCTTTTTTTAATACCAAAACTGTATGTCCTTGTGGCTCCCAGTATTTTCATCTCTGTACTGCAATGTGCTTTCCCTTGACACAGATCTCTTCTACTACTTTTTATCCCAGATTCCCCTTTGCCCGTTAGAACCCCAAGGAATCCGATGGTAAACAAAGTCCCTGAGATCCTTACTATCACAACTGAGCACTAGAGCCAAACCTGGCCGGCCCGAGAGATTTGGTTTCCCCTGGAGCCAGTGAGTGGAAATAAGATGAGGGAAAGGATATTATACAGATAGGATGACTGCAGGAGAGCAGATTTGGGGGCTGGGAGGTGGGCTGAGAAGCCGTTAATATGCTTGCTCTACATTTGAAAAAAAAGTTGAAAATGGACAAGAAGCTGCACTGGGCGGAGAGGGGAAGACTAAGGATACCTGTTTCTCGGCTCACCTCCTGCTGTTGAAGTACATGGCACATGGGGGAAGGAGAACCAGACACTTGAATTGAATGGAAATGCAAATAAATAACAGGAAAAATGAAAAAAAAAAGTAAAAAAAAAGAAAACATAAATCAGATATAAATATATATAGTTTTTAAAAACCAATGTCCATTACAACATTCCACAACCTGTTTCACTGTGAAGTCCTTCTCCAACGTTAACCCTGTGGCAAATTCCAACACTGGCAGCAAGCAGAATGTCAGGAAGCAAATAAGTAAAAAGGAATAAACAACCTAATGCAATTGCTATGCCACGTTTGGAAAGGTCTCATCACTGCTCTTTGGCGGTGACAACGATCTTCTTCTGGTAAGTTCTCAGCATACAGTTACATGCCAAGCCAGTGATCTGGTGGGCCTTCCAGAGTTTCTGTATGTTGAATATAGGAAGTCTTAAACGTCTGGCACTTAGTGCTGGGTCCCACTCATATCCAGCATCATTAGACCTGAAAATATGGAAACGACACAAACCCTACTGTCAAAGAAGCAAATAACAAAGGCAAAATGTCAGATAAAAGGGCTGTGAGTTATTACAAATTAGATGGTAGGTTATAAGAGTCTCTAACCTTGGAGAACAATGGAAGAGATAAATATTTGTCAAGAAAGGCATGACTCCGGTCTTCCATACCCTAAGTAGGGTTTTACCTTAATGCTGATTAGGGATTTACTAAATGCTGATTACCTTAATGTCCATGACAAACCCAAAAAAGTTGTTTAAAATACCTACCTAAGACCTGGCATATCAGAAGCACCCTACACTCATTATCTATCATGGTTAATGGCAGTGGTAGCAGCAACAGCGTATCTGCTTTCAGCTACTTAGAGAAATGGTCATTAGGAGAAATATGATTTGAATAGCTCCAGGGAGCTACATAAACCTTCCAGAGAAAGCCTAGTAAGGAGATGAACACAGGTGTGATGAGAAGGCAAGCTGCGGGTTAGGGTGAGTAGAAATGAGGTTTGGGCTCTCCTCCTTCCATGAGCTCTCCACTGGACAATGAGTTATGGGGAACCCAGCATTCTGTAAAAGCCACCGTGAGAGTGAAGTTTGTAAAATATTCCATAATTGTACAATACACCACTAAGTGTACAGATCAAAGTTAACTAGTTCCCCAAAGATCTGTACATTTAGGTTAAGTTACAATAAACAATTTTGTGCAATAGTAATCAGTTGATTGATTTAAAAAATGACTTATGTTAAACACTGCACAAAAGTGCTGTGTATACAAAGACTAAGAAGAAACAAAAGTTGATTTCAAAGAGTTTGCCACCTTTGTTGTTGTAAAGGCTTTTCCATGTTTAGGATGACTTCCTTAGGATGGATTTCTAAACGTGCAAAAAATAAGTATGAACGTATTAAAGGCTGTCGATATCTTAAAAGGGTCTCTCAATTAACAATAATTTCAGAAATATGTGAAAGAAATCTATGCTTTGGCCACGATTCAATCCAGACTCTTAATTCAATTAACATTTTGAACATCTAGTCCATACTGTATGTGAGGTTCTGGATAATAAAATAAGAATCTAAAATTTAACACAACACTATCTTTGTTTAATCTAGTGGGGAAAAATTATATGGAAACTATTACTTAGTGCCACAGTGGAGCTATTTAGTGCCATGGGAACCAGAACAGATGATGAATTCTGTCTGACAGGTCATGGTTCATAAAGCCTATGGTATTTTGAGTTTGGTCTTTAGGGATGAAAGGGGGTTTTTGAGTTGGCACGGAGAAAAGAATTTCAGGAGAGGGTAGGTAAAATACGTGAAGTCCAAACTGTGAAAGTTCATGGCATCTTTAAGAGAACTGGGAGTTGCCTGTTCTGGCCAGAGTTCAGGAGGAGGAAAGAACAAGACGACAATGAAACTAAAAGGTGTGCAGGGTCAGATCAGGGCCAAGGGCATAAAAACACTAGGGTAGTTGGCCTTATAAAGAATTTTAAGACAGTGGGCTGATATAATCGCAAGTGTACTTAGTAGATAAGCTACTTTCAGTGTTGAGGATGGATTAGAAAGGTAGGAGATAGCTGAAGCAGTTAAGGATTATTGTAATGGGCTGAGCCTGAGGGATGAGGCTTGGAGCTCAGGAGAAATCAGAGGAGAAGTAGTACCTAGTGAGCCCGAGATAATTTCTGAGGTAAATCACTAGACTTGGGGGACAGGTGAATGTCCTGCCTAGAGAAGGAGCCACAGCCACTCTCTCTTTTATTTGGAATCCTAAGTAGACACAGGTACACCAATTGCCCTGTTAAGAAAATTACAACAGTAGAAGTAGTTTTCCACAAGAGGGAAATAAGGAATGATGGGTTCCGATTTGGACCGGTTCGTTCTGAGATGGAAGCAGACATGACATAAGGAGAATTCCAACGGAAATTATGATTCTGGAAGATATGAGAGAAAGGACGGAACTTGAGATACACATTTTCTAGCCGTTGAGGTAGAAGTGATCGTTGAAGTTGTTAAAATAAATTGGGACCATTCGGTGAAAGCATGTAGTGTCAGAAAATAAATCTGAAGTCAGAATCTTGGGAACCTCTCATCTTTAAGGGGCTGAATGGAAGAAAAGGAGGCAATATGCTTTTATCTAGTTTATGGGGAAATCATACCACAGTCTCAGAGTTGTCCAAATCTCCTCTTAGGATGGAAACTTCCAACATTACTCTAAGACAGCTTTCAGTAATAGTTGTATATATATAAAAAAAAAAATCTGAGGGGTGCCTGGGTGGCTCAGTCGGTTAAGCATCCAACTTTGGCTCAGGTCATGATCTCATGGTTTGTGAATTCAAGCCTTGCATCAGGCTCTGTGCTGACAGCTCAGATTCTGGAGCCTGCTTCAGATTCTGTGTCTCCCTCTCTCTGCCACTCCCTTGCTCACTCATTCTCTCTCTCTCTCTCTCCCTCACTTAAAAGTAAACATTAAAAAATGTGAAAATTCAGATTTTTTTTAGTGTCACAAATCCTGAATTTTGGATGTAATGGGAAAACTCCCATGACTGACATGAATTGGAAGGTCTCCTTGTTAGAGATGAGAGGGTTTGGGTTGAGAAGAGCAATTCTTTCAGGAGCACCTGTCCATGATGAAAGTCTAAAACCCTGTGTCAGCACAGCCTCTGATAGGATCTGATTAGACTCCCACCCCAAAAGACAGGGTGCTTGTCAGGAAGGATTTGGAGGAAGCTTGGCTCCAAGGTGTTTAGCTTTGCTGTGTGATGAATACTCTCCTTGAATATGTCTCCCTTCCAGACTAGTTGGACGGCATCCTATCAACCTAAAGATTGGTGGCTAGGGACAATCCCTTGGTATCCTTCTCTATCATATTCCCAAGTTTCCTTCATGAGCATATCTTGATATTGGCTCCTTAGGATGACATCCCTCCTTTCATTTCTTGCGTGGAGGCACGGTGGAAGACAGGGATACAGATTATAACTAGTTTAAATAAAACTCCATGTCTGCGTATTATACCCTCATTACTCTTCAGCTCATTCAACTTTCCACCCGGAAAGCTGGACAGCAGTCAGAGACAGAAGAGTCCAAAACTGGAGAGATCAGAAAATTCCATGGAATCCAAGGACTACCATATCCAAAAAGGTCTTTGATCTCAGATGTGAGGTAAGGTTAAACAATGGCATCAGCATAGCAGATAAGTAGACTGGCTATGACTACAAATTCTTCACCACTCCATTCATTAAGACAGGGGGTCTAATTCCCTTCCCCTGGGATCCATACTGGCTTTCATCACTTTGTTTGACCAACAGAATGCAGTGGATATAAAGCCAGATCCTAAGAAGACTTGTGGCTTCTACCCAGGACTCTTGAAACACGCATTTCATCTGTGAGAAGCACGACAGGGAGAGATTCACGGGAAAAGAAATAGCACCTTTGCAAACTGTCTTGGCTGAAGACCGAGCCAGCAGCCAGCACCAACTTGCCAGCCACGTGGCAGAGCGGCGTTGGAAGGGGATCCTTCCTGCCCAGAAGCCTCTACAGGCAATGCTGTGTGGAACGGAGACAGGCATGCAGTCACTTAGGATCCCTGCCCCAAGGGCACTTTCCTGAGCAACATAAATTATATTTCTTGATTTAGATTACCGAATTCGGTGATGGTTTGTCACACAGCAGAACATAATCAAATATTTGGTCAAATTATTTCCAATTGCACAACGATCCTTCTAAAGGGTGAGAAGCTCAGGGTTACAATTAAAACTTTCCCAGACACTTTCATTAGCTCACGAGAGATTCCCCTAAAGCTTACGAAAAAAAGCCAACAGCAGCAACAACAACACTTTTCCCGAGATCGTGCTCTATCTGACGGTACAGTGAGAACCCAAGAGCAAAGACGTAAGGGATGAAATGCATTCTACCCCTCCTTCCAGATAGTTTTCTGGTTGTTTTCTCTGAGTGTACATGTTGATGGAGGACAAATCGAGGGAGGTGCTGGGGATCACTGTTGTGTGTTCTTCTCGTAAGAAAGGGCGGTGGGAGGGAAAACTGTTCAGCGGTGAGGGCCAAACAGATCTAAAGCAAATCCCTGTAGGTCAAGTGAAATTTCACTGCTGAATAATTTCCCAAGCTCATCTGCAAGGAATACTTACAGGGAGATGTTTTATCTTAAGGACCAACTCAAATGTCACAGGCAGGCCTAATGAAGTTAGACAAAAGCGAGCATTTTTTTTTTTTTCTATGAAAGTATTTCCAGAAAATAAATGAGACGAAGACACACCATGAATGTCACTCGCAGATATTTGAAAGAACGATTTAATTGTCCTGGCAAAGTCACTCATTATGTTTTTGGGCTTGACATCATTACAGTTCTCTGTTTACTGTATTATGCGTGAAACCGCATGGTAACAGAAATTATTTTAGAAACCGAAATGCTTCATAGAAAAATAAACGAATATCACTTGGAGGCACATTAAAAGTCATCATTAAAGAGTCTAGAGCAAAGCCAAGAGTTTATCATATAAAAAAATTATTCTCAATTTAAGACACGCCATTATAAGAATCAAGTCATACGGAACTAGGGAGCACAAAAGTGGTTTCTTCTACTAATTAATAAAGAAATATCTCTAAGACACCAATCTAGCACACAGGGCCTGACGCCTATTAAAGACACATGATACACAACAGAGCAGAGGTATTTGTAATACATTTTCATACAAAGGCAGGCATCCTGTGAGCATTTGGTAAATAGTAATTAGATTGAAATATATGCTTCCAATACTGACAGGGACAGTTTCTCATCAGTGCAATGCTTTGAGAAACTTTATGGCACAGAGTGCTCGTATGAACTTCCCATAGCAGTGAGCAGATAAGAATGTGTATATTTATGGTGCACGGTTGGGGAAAAGAGTAACATGACCAGTCATGTCAGGTTGGCACTATTTTAAGCACTAACTGGTATTAGTATGGAAAGCTGGGAATGTGTATGATTTGGAATGCACATATACACACGATTTCTGATGTGAACATACGAAATACATAATATGTTCTGAGAACATTAAAAAAACACCCGAGAAAGGTGTAAGGGGCCACGTTATACAATGCAGTCCCTACCAACTAGCAAAAATATTTTTAAGTCCCCTAAACACTTTCACCAACTCTAACTTCGTGTTGGTCCTATCCAAATTTCCTATGCCAGTCTTCCTCTGTTCAAGATGATCTCAACCTTGGGCATTTCTCTGAACACATGCATCCATCTGCCTGGATTAAATTCTTAGTATGCAGGAAAGTCAGTATGCCTTGTCAAACCTGCCAAGTTTACATTATGAGTAAGATACAGAAGTTATCAAATTGTTCTGAGACCTTCGATCTGATTTCCTTTATCTTTACTTTGCCTGGAGGTCTTTGGCTCCTGTCTGAACTTCCCGAAGCCCTGACCATATGGTCATTT
The DNA here is from genome assembly GCF_024362965.1 of Panthera pardus. NCBI lineage: Eukaryota > Metazoa > Chordata > Mammalia > Carnivora > Felidae > Panthera > Panthera pardus. The sequence goes on along the minus strand of NW_026526688.1, from coordinate 8,908,268 downwards.
GCTAATGTGGCTGATGTAATTTACATCCTGCTCAAAAATGACAAAATCCTGAGGCTTGATGCATGTTTATTTAAAACAAAAGACAACAGGAAGCTGGTCCTGCCACGTGCAGCCATCACAAAACATAATAAAACAAAATTTCTAGATTGTCTTTGATTCTTAGGCTTCTTCTGAAAAGTTAATTTCAAAAATATTCTTGGTTCCTCTAATAAAGTAGGGACAATCTCACATGGGAGGTTAGGAACAGTACACTCTGAGCTGAGAGCCAGAATTAAAAGGGACCATGTATCACAAAGAAAAAAAAAAAAACATGCTTACACATCAGTGTGGGAGAGAGTGGGGATGAAGCTTTCACCAGAAAGAAAGCAGAGAAAGGAGAGAGAACTGAAGGGAAGTTCCTGAGGTCGACAAAGCAGAAACGGGTAAGTGTGGAAATGAAAAACACTGTCAGGAAAGATATCTATTTTGTCAATTTTGGGAAAGTCAAGGGGGGAAAGGAACAGATGGCTTCTACGCCTTTGGACACTTCCAGCGCTAGGCTAGATGCTTTAAGTAGATGATGCCACCTTATCCAGAGTCTCAATAAGCCCTGTGAGGTCGACGCATCGAATACATGCTTGAGGTAAGCCGACCAAGATTTAAGCGTGTGCAATAACTTGCTAGTAAGTGGCAGGGTCCTGCTTGGTTGTAATTCCCTCCCTTCCCACATTCCCACGTTCCCTATAAAAAAAGCGCCATGCTGGAAATGGGGCTCCTGGGAATATACTTACTTCAATCTGATTGCTACAAACTGAATACATTTTCGATGTTTTAGATGTCAAGATACCTGCATCTTACTACTTTCTCACACAAATAATTTCTAATGTAGATACACAAATACATTTCTCAGGATCTCTTAAACTTTCACTGTGTAGAAACAGTACACATTTGTGTGCGTCTTCAAATCTGATGAGGTTTTCCACTGACACCACATCTAATTCGAACAGCACATTTCAAGCACTCAAGTGTTCATTTCGAATGTGCCTAGTGACCACCACGTTGGACAATGTGAATCTAAAAGTGGGGCTTTTGAGTAAACTCTGGAATTGGGAAGCCACTGCATCTCGAAACATAAACCCTTTACTGGGTCTTACCACTCTTGTTATGCTGACTGAGACCACCCAGCGAACAAGGAGCTAAGAACAGCCACCTAACACCCCCAGGAGTTCAAATATTTTGCCATGTCTAACTCAAACGAGCAGAATTTGGATAGGAAAAGAAGGAAGGAAGGAAGGAAGGAAGGAAGGAAGGAAGGAAGGAAGGAAGGAAAGGGAAGGAAAGTCAAGGGAAGAAAAGAAGTAGGGAGGGAAGAAGGAAGACCCAAAACACATCCTTATGAGATTTTGTAGTGATTTTCAAAGTATGATCCACACCCCTCAGAGTCTCTAAGATTCTTTCAAGGGGTCTTCAAAGTCAAAGCATTTATTATAATAATAATAATAATAATAATAATAATAATAATAATAATAATAAATGAGAGGAAGGAGAAGAGGAGGAGGAGGAGGGGGACGAGGAGGAGGAAGGAGAAAAAGGAGGAGGAGGGGCCAAAGGTTTTTCACTGTGTTGACCCCGGGTGCAAAAGAAAGAGTGGGTAAACCACTGGTGCCTTAGTACAAAATAAAGGTAGGACCACTACGTGCTAGTGATCACTGTATTCTTCGCTCCCAAACACATAAAAAGGAAAGAAAAAGCCCAGTTTCCCTTGAGAATGTCTATTTTTATAAAGCAGTAAAAATGGTCACTTTTCTTGAATCCTAACTCATGATCCTCATCTTTCTAATATTCCATGTGACAAAACAGAACTACAGATGAGGCACTTCTGCTCCATGTTGAAGTATGTTTTTCTCTAGAAAAGCCCTTGTATGGTTCCTTGGAGTTAGGAGCTGAGTGAGTCACTATTTTCACAGAATACCACGTTTACACACAAGAGAAAGAAATGAGGGACACACATTTATTTTCTTGCCAGTGATAGAAAACAGCAGACAGCAGGTGTCAATAGAGAAAATTGACTTTTCAAGTGAAAATTAGAATTTTAGAAAATGTGATTTTTTTATTGGATGAGGAAACATTCCAACATTTCGTAGATCTGTCTGAAAAGTTCAGTGAGTTAATATTTTCCTAATGACCACTAAATGATATCTGAAAAACCGTTTATGGTTTAAAAGATTCATCAGAGTGAAAAACAGATCAATGGATTTTGGTAGAATAGGGTACGTAAAACTTACGGACGTAATTTCAGAGGCCACAGTGCAACTGAAATAATGTGCCATTTTGTACCATTTGATCTAGTATCCAAGCCAAATATTTACAATAATCTGAAAATGTTAAAATACTCTTCCCTTTTCTTATTACATATCTGCGTGAAGCCCTATTTTCTTTATATATCTCAACCAAAAACAAAAGCCCAAAAAAACAAAATTGCAGCAGATTGAATCCAGAAGCACATCTGAGTATGTATATCTGTCTTCCATTAAGCCAGACGTTTGTAAAGATGTAAAACAATGCTATTTTTCTCACTATTTTTTATTTGTTTTGGAAAATAAAGATGTTTTCACAAAATATTCACGTTAACATGTGACATTTAATTTTCTTATTTGGACACGATTTAACATGTAAAATATTTTTAAACTTCTCATTTTGGGAGCACCTGGGTGGTTCAGTCAGTTAAGCGTCCGACTTCGGCTCAGGTCGCGATCTCACGGTTCATGAGTTCGAGCCCCGTGTTGGGCTCTGTGCCAACAACTCAGAGCCTGGAGCCTGCTTCGGATTCTGTGTCTCCCTCTCTCTCTGCCCCACCTCTGTCTTTCTCTCTCAAAAATGAATAAATGTTAAAAATTTTTTTTAAAAACTTGTTTTTAATTCCCAACATGATAGACATTAACACATGGACTCCCACATAAACATAAGCTGTTTGGGACTCTCAATCATTTTTAAAAGTGTCCTGGCAGACTGACATTTGAAAGACTTCTAGTGAGTGGAAGGCACGCATACCTTTTAGAATCACACTTAGTTTTGTATCTTGGCTCTCGTCACTTACTAGACTACTAGCCTTGGTCAAGTTACTGGCTAGGAATTATGGCTTTAAAGGACCTGCCACATTACCCAATACAGAGAAGACCCCTGATGTAAGTGGCAGCTGTTACAATTATCACCACGGCCCTGTCTAGATTCTCTCTCTGCAACTCTTGAGCTCCCTGACTTCAAGTGTATACAGTTACTGGGGAGTAAGCTATAATTTCCCACCAGGACAGTCATTCCCTCGGGCATAAAGTATCCATTGCCTACGACTTCGGGCTTCTGGCCTGACAGATTACCAGCTTGTCAGTCCCTGCAGCGCTCAGTAAGTGCAACACCACCACAGTTCACTTGTTAACTGGCTGTATTTACACTGGTAAAGTGCAAAGACAGCCCACAGAGGGGAAAGAGATGCTACGGCACATTTTAAGTCCCAGAGGATTAAGAGTATGGTTGGTTTCTGTCGCTCTGTGTGGGCTCTCAATGCTATACAAGTTAGCAGGCTGAACCCTCACAGAGTCGTCCTCTTTGGGGGATCTGGAGGCACAGTCTCAAAGTTCTGGTTCCTGGAGGGAGCTAGCCATGGGTGTGGGGAGAGCTCTCTGCTCTTCGGATCTGTTTATCTCTGACACCCTGAGCACCTCCTCTGTGAGACGCGGGACGACTTTGGCACAGACTAGGGAAAAGTAGGATAGAGATACAGGGAAAGGGTAGATTTGCTGTGGGTGACATTTGGGAAGGAAAGAGGTGCTTTTCATAGGCAAGTGTGAGGGCTTGAATGTGAACAATTGAGGAACCGCTCAATTACTTCACTCTGATGATAGAAATGTGCCGCCTTCTGTCGGTTGTTCAATAAAATGCTTTCCCATTTGGGAAGATACTTAGTCTGGGCTGGTTGGGTGAGTACCATACTGCTTTCCCTAGGAACTGACTAAAGTCATTTCCATTATTTTCTTCATATAATGATTCCACATTGTATGGATGGATTAGAAACTTCAGGGAGGATACAAATGTAGCCAAAACCCCAAAGTCACAGCATACAATGGAGACTTTTTTTTTAATCTTATACCAATTAAGAGGCCAGCAAATCACTTTTTGCAATAAACAGCAACATGAATTTAGACTTCATCTTCCATTAAGTCCTTGACCATGGTTAAGCATTGTGAATAGAGAAACACATCTGTAATGACTAACAATGGAAATTTAACCTTTTTCCCTCTGCCTCCACATAATATCTTTCTTAGCAAACTAAAATATATTACATAGTTACCAGAATGAAAGGGCCTCTAAGCATATAGTGTAAATGGAGCTCAATAGTAGATAGTATGAGGCTAAAAGTAAATAAAATAGTTACAGGACAAGTCATGGAAAATAATTTAAATTCGTTGAATGATTTCCTCTTCAATTAGGAATGTGCCAGAAAAAAATATGTGGATTGTAGCATATTTTTAAATTTCCTGGAACATAGGAATGGAAAGAAGAACTTGTTTTACTTTGAAAGTTGCTAATATCTTTGTAAGTCCCAGTAGAATTTAATCAATTTTCATAAATATCTACTGATGAAACTATAAATCACTTTCAGCCCCCCCTTATAGGGGTGTACAAACGAGACAACAAGATTTCATTTTTCACTTGCGGCCTACGCAAGAGATAAGAGCTTCCGGTTGATCTTCCCGTCGTTTGCTGTTTGCAATTCTAAAAATGAATCTCCTTAGTTACTTCCCCCTTAAGTAAAAAGGGAGACACAAATATTTAGTAACTTCTAGCAATCACATTTTTCAAGCATGAAGAGGTGTGGAAACAGTTTTTTCTTGATAAAAATATTACTTTTTTTTTTAATGTTTACTTATTTTTGAGAGAGAGAGAGAGAGAGCACGAGCAGGGGAGAAGCAGGCAGAGAGGGAGACAAAGAATCCGAAGCAGGCTCCAGGCTCCCAGCTGTCAGCACAGAGCCCGATGCAGGGCTCGAACCCACAAACAGTGAGATCTTGACCTGAGCTGAGGTCAGATGCTTAACCAACGGAGCCACCCAGGTGGCCCCAAAATGTTACACTTCTGAGTATTAAGTAAAGTACTATTCCAAAGTGGTGCAAAATAATATATTTATCAAACTCTATGAAAAATAAATGTGATAGCTATTTAGGAGCCTTCTGTTATATGTATTATTTGGCCAGCAGAATAAATCATGATCCAAATCTGGTATATAGTGTACAATTTTAACTCAAGGTCGCACTTCTAGACCAAAAGCAATTTTACATACCCTCCTTTGGAAGAAACTTCCTCTAACAGCTGCACCTCATCCCTACAGACTGTCTTCTGTTTCGCAATTAGAACTGTGCCACCCTAGTTTCCTTAGCCTCGTATATTTTTCAAAAATTATGGCAGCTAGTTGAGTGCCAGACGTCTGTTAGTGGAGAGGCTCTTAAAGATTAATTGCTTACTTTCTCTTCTTGGAAGCTATCTGTGAACTGTGAGTAGATAATGTTGGAAATTGTCATCTGATGAGTATATTTACAAGTATGTAGGTTGTGGCCTCTTATCTACCCCAGACGGGGCTCATTTTACGGAGTGGTGAGCGTCTTTAGGTTTGTTCTGGGCGGTTTGGGTACTGTTGCATTGTCATTTAAAAAGTTACTGTTACCCAGCTGCACTTAGGTTCTCAATGCCCTGGAAAGATGATTTTCTGTGTTTCCAGCTATGTCTTCCATCCACACCCCGCAACAACCACGCTAAACCTATCCTACAATTCTAAACCTTTCCACCCATTTCTAACACAGGTCTCCATCCCGGATCCCTCCTGTTTTGCAATAAAAGAAACAGAGCCCAAGAGGTACACATGCCTTTAATTTTCTATGCCCACACCTACAATCTTATTTACATCTGCTTTACAGTCTTAGTTTCTAACTTCCAGTTTTAGTGGCAAAGACACTGTTCTTTCTACCTCCAAAGGGAAGGTTTATCTGCCTGTGTTTTCATCTCCTCCCATCTAGTCATGGACCCTGTGCATCAGTCCAGCCACTTTTAGTTAAACAATCGTTTCTAGTGCATAGCGTGTAAAAGACATTGAATTCGAGGTTATAAATACAAAGATGAAGACCACTGGGCTGGACTGTAGATGAGCTAACAGTTGACTCTAAGACACTGGTAACTTCTGTATTGATGTATATAAGATACAATAGTAGAGCACAGATCAGTTGGAAACAAACCATTTGCAGACAAACCAGTTGGAAAAAGGCTTATGAAGAGTCAGTACATAAGTTGAGACTTAAAAGGGCAATGAGTTTTTGCTGCCTGCCAGCTAAGAGTGGACTGCTTTGTCTTTCCCTAGAAATCCTGCTGTAAATTAAACAATTACCTTCTCTCTTTTTTAAAATTTTTTAATGTTTATTCATTTTTGAAAGACAGAGACACAGAGCCCAAGCAGGAAAAGGGCAGAGAGAGAGAGAGAGGGAGACACAGAATCTGAAGCAGGCTCCAGGCTCTGAGCTGTCAGCACAGAGCCCGACATGGGGCTCGAATTCACGAGCCGTGAGATCATGACCTGAGCTGAAGTCGGGCGCTCAGATGACTGAGTCACCCACGTGCCCCAAACAACTACCTTTTCTAAACCAAACATTTTCCAACTTTATTTAAGCACACAGTCCTTTCTGCACAGCACGGATTAGTCAACACAGAGGATACATGGAGATATTATAACTCTGCCGGGTAAACCCGGAGGCACCTCCGAGTGCCTTGGTTCCTTGGGAGAACCAAACCCATGCTGGTATGAAGCAGCCGTTTCTAAAATACTCATTATACTGAAAATATTGTAACATTTTTATATCTTGGAAGAAAAACATGGGGAGAAAAATAAAAATATTGTTACTTTTTTAAGTTCGTTTTTTACAATTTATTAAAAATTTCTCAGCGTCCCAGCTCTCTTTTTCTCAGACAAGATTCCTCCAGGGCTCTGTGAGGATACAGATGCTCAGAGGTGAGGTTCCAGCCCTGACTATTATTTTTCCTTCCTGGATCATGGTTTAGTTCATTTTTCGTTTTACCAAAACTAAAGGAATTAATCTCAACCACCTTCGGCAAAGTAAAATTATTTTTGACAAGATAATTTGATATATTGTCATTTTCTTAGTTGTGTTTTATCTCTTTGTCTATTCCATTAAAATAGCTTGAGCCTTTTCATTGCCGTGCTCAGAAGTGTTCTCAGAAGCCACCCAGAGGCCACTGTCCTTCCTCGGTGTGTGAAGAAGGTCTTCCAAAGACAGGACCAGAGAGAAGAAAGCCTTGAAAACAGGAGAAGAGAAGACGAAATGATCTCCTCGCAAAGAGGTGTGATGTGAGCAGGACTCACCTGTAGGTCTGCGGCAGAGAGAAAACGGGAGATAGAGATGTGGCTGAAGAGGGCCGTGGGAGGACCAGGACCCTAGACACTACAACCTATGACCCTAGACACTACGATTTGGCCATTCCAGAGATTCAAGGGCCTCAAGAGAGTTTCAGGAGTGGCTCCAATGACCTGACTGCAAGTTATGACCCGCACCCGTTATAAGATAGCTGCAAATTATTTTTAAATGGCTCTGTCCAGACAGTATAATGAGCATGGAGATGGTAAAGGTAGGCCATTGATGCAGCCAATTACCCCGTTCAGGGATTCCTAAGTCAATAATCCTATTAGAAAGCGGGGCTGCTAGAGCTCTTTGAGAAAGCCTAGATTCCAGCCAAGGTAACTCTGAGTGTTTCCATCATTTTGATCTTTGATGAACACCAGTGACCTTAAGTAACTATCTTAATGAATTTTGCAAAATGTACTTCCATTGATAAATTAGAGTTCTGTTAATCAGCATAACTACAGCTGGGTTCTCTTTTGGTGAAACTACTCTTTGAAATATGTGGGTTTTAAAATATTTTAGAAAATATCTTACCCTGAATGAGGAGGGTTTGAGACTTTAATTAAAGTCTTTTTTTTTTGAAAGTTTATTTATTCTGAGAGGGAGAGAGAGAGAGAGAGCGAGGAGGGGAGGAGCCAAGAGACAGGGAGACACAGAATCCCAAGCAGGTTCCATGCTGTCAGCACGAGCCTGACTCGGGGCTCAATCTCACAAACCCTGAGATCACGACCTGAGCCAAATCATGAGTCGGACGCTTAACCCACTAAGCCACCCAGGTGCTCCTCTAATTGAAGTCTTGTAGTCTGTAACCATGGGATGGGAACCCAAGGCATGATCACTAAATGGTTTTGTATTAGGTCACTGAGTTGGAGACTTCTGACTATAGGGGTAACGAATCCTTCCTCTAGGCAGAATCGTGGAGTCTGCCTGAATGATATTTTGTGCAAAACAGACTGGATCTCTTACATGGAGAGCTAGCACGTCATCAAGCAGTATTTTCTTGTTTAGTTGACAAAAAGTTAGCATGGGTGTGCATGCGTAACAGACTTCACCTGAGACGTGCTATTGCTACAATGCTCCATCGACTTTGTGGGGGAGGTGCTGACCCTCACCCACACAAAACTGTGGTTGCTACCACTTGATCCACAATATGCAAACAACTGGTTTAAGTCCATTCAGAATCTCAATTCAATTGAGATTGTCAACTCTAGATGGTAGTGGGGGAGCTGTGTGGGGCTCAGTGTTTACAGTTTCCTTTAGGTGTCTTCATCGAACAGTGCTGTGTTAAAGGAAACCACTTTTGTCTGCCTCTTGTTGGTCTACTGGCATAGTTCTTAGGATTGGATAGTCCCTATGATTGTTAGTTCAGATGCCAGTCATAAGGTTTAGATGGCAGTATGCTACGTTTGTAAATATACATCATTAGCAGTGTTACAAATTTCACAAGGTAGCTGGGATGGATGTAGGGCACAGGAGGCCAACCCCACAACAGCCAAAGGCTCCCTTATCTCTGGGGCTAAAAAACCCATTTCTCTTCCTATGTGTGAAAACAATTTATAAGGAGAAAAGAAAGTAAATATCTAACTGTGAGGATGTGACTAAGTGGTTCACGATAGGTAGACACTGTCAGAAAGTAGCAGATGGCTGGTGTGGTGGAGAAAAGTCTAAGGTAGCCCCCCAAAATGCCAGCCTCTTGACTATACCTTCTTCTCATTATATTAGGTATCACTGTGAAGGGATTTTACAAATGTAACTAAAGTTCCCAATCAATTGACTTTAAAATAGGGATTGCACAGAAGGGGCTATTAAAACAATATCCTAGAAGGCTGTAAATTGGCTGTCTTTCAGCTCAACAGTGGGATCAAAGGTCTTTGAATGAGAGGAGTTACTCTGAGATTCTGAAGACTGTCCCAATATCAAAGCCCAGATTAACCACAGCAACTGCTTATTTATTCACTGACCCAATAAATGCATTTAATGTCTAGAATGCAATAAAAATTAAATATAAAATACAATAAACTCATAAGAAATGTGCAATTCTATTTTTACTACTGGCATAGTTATAGAGTGAGGTGGCTTATTTTTCATTCGCTAAAGATACGACTTAAAAAGAGGGTAAGGTGTCAGAGTAAAATCTAATAAGTCGCATTTAACACCATTTATGAGTTACCTAAATAGCTGTTTCTAGGATGAGCCGGTTCCTGATTGCTCACAGAAAATTTTCCATTAGCCTCTCGTGTCTCTGCACATTTTATAAGCAAGGAGCTAACTACCCTTTTGTCTCCAACTATCTTTTCAAAGATGTGTGTATGGTAATCAGCCTTGAAAAACAGAGCGTCTCCATTTAGAGCAGAGGGCAGATTTTCTTTCTGCTAAGTGTAATAAAGATAATTCTTTCTTCCAGAACAAAGGACAGGTTTCCTTTTGTCCACTGGAAGGTGTTGGGGTGTATGTTCTCAGCTGGGATGCAAATGTACCCTGTGTGAGCCCCCCTACCCCCCATGTAACTCGGGGAGCTAGGAATATCAACATATATACACCCTACTCATGCTGTCTTGTGTATACTAAACTGTCTCAAGTTCAAGAGTCTTGTCTCTTCTGCCAGCATCAATGAAACTGTGGCAGAATAACTGCTTAACTACAGCTTAAAATCTGCCAGCTTTCAAAGTCCTTGGCACTGATGAACTTACAACACAAGTGATTCATGGCACACTGTAGGTGTCTCCTAGTTTACAAAAAGCAGTTTTCGTAAAAAGTAACTAATGTGTTTTTCCTCATTGATTTGTATAGAATATATAGTGACATGAATTTTCTACATCAATTTCTAGATGCACAATTTATTTGTAAACATTAATATGCATATTTTCAGGGGTGCCTGGGTGGCTCAGTTATGCGTCCAACTTTGGCTTAGGTGTTGATCTCACCATCTGTGAGTTTGAGCCCCGCGTCGGGCTCTGTCCTGACAGTTCAGAGGCCAGAGCCTGCTTCGGATTCTATGTCTCCCTCTCTCTCTCTCTGCCCCTCTCCCCCCGCCAAAATAAGTAAACATTAAAAAAAATTAAATGCATACTTTCAAAACCTTCAAAACCTTAACAAAATATTATCTTCTGCAGTCCCTTGGTATCTGGCTTCAACCACGTCTCTCACCTTTATCAACAAGGAGGAGAAGAATGAAAGAATGTGCTTTGCTCATTTATTTCTAGTTGCCAAAATTAGGGGTGGAAAAAGACGTACCTTTTCCAAACCGACCTTGTTGACTAATTAGAGAAACAAAATATTCTTAATTTTCCTTACTAGATGCTCTCTCAGATTCCTTACAAGAAGACTATTAGTTTTCTCCAGGACTTACTGCAGGAAAGAGGTCTCAGAACATTAAAGAAGGTGAGAACGAATAAGATACAAACCCGGATTTGAAGCATATATTCCACTCTACAGTTCAGTTCAGTTTAGTTGTGAACTGACCTTTGTAGATGTAAAACCTTGCATTCTACATATACGTTTCACCAAGTACTATGTCAGAAATAGAGTTTGTAAAGCTGTTGACTCCGTAGACATAATCGCTTTGGACCTATTTCCTAAACTGAGTCCTTAACAGCGTGGTCAGGTGATGGTGTAGATATGTAGCTGGCCCTTCTCTGGAACCAATTAATGCTACTAAAAATCTGGGAAATATACTTGCCTGCCCTGCAAGTATAGTGCCAAACCATGAGAAATTCTTAAAAACTGAGCATAAACTAAGGGTTGATGGGGGGTGGGAGGGAGGGGAAAATGGGTGATGGGCATTGAGGAGAACACCTGTTGGGATGAGCACTGGTTGTTGCATGGAAACTAATTTGACAATACATTTCCTATTTAAAAAAAAAAAAAGCATAGTGTTAAAAAACCAGTCTTTTGTTTTGGTTTGCTTTCTTTGGCCTTCTGAATTGCTCATTACTGAGTCCCCAGCAAGTCTAAAACATAATGATCTGGGGGAGTTTCTAAGGACAAGAAAACATAAAAACATTCTCACCTTTTCAACTAAATTGAAAAACATCCTAAGAGCTCAATGTAGGTTATATGATATACTCCATAGCCTAGGAAGTTACACAGGGTTTGGGTTTTGTCTATTGGTTTCACTTTGTTTTATTTTTTAGAAGATACTCTTCCGAAAAAAATGAGAGAGAGTGAGTGTGGGGAGACACAGAGATAAGAGACAGAGACAGAGAGAGGAAATGATGCTTTCTGGAAAGCAAGCATTGTCACCTTCTACAATCATGACAAGGCTGTTACTCCTTAGCAGGTACTTGGTCGCTGTTACAGGTGTTTTACTTACTAGAGAAGATTGATATTGTTCCTGGGAATCTGGAGTCCTGGGACCTCACCACTGCAGATGTTTATTACCTATATCATCACTATTCCATTTGTCAGTCATAGAAGAAGCTGTTACTCTTCTGGAAGCTTGTTTTGTTTTGTTTTTTCTTTTAAGTTTATTTATATATTTTGAGGAGAGAGAATGAGAGAGCAGGGGAAGGGCAAAGAGAGAGGGAGAGGGAGGGAGAGAGAGTGAATACCAAGCAGGCTCTGCACTGTGAGCACAGAATCCGTTGTGGGGCTCAATCCCAGGAACCCTGAAATCATGATCTGAGCTGAAAGCAAGAGTTGGATGCTTAATGGACTGAGCCACCTATGTGCCCCAGAAGCTTGTAATTAAACTATACTTTTCTTTTACATCCTTGATAATCCCTAGAAGACTGTGGGTCTTGGAGAAATGTTCAAATATTGAATAAAATATTGCATTGGCTTTAAACTCTCAAGAATCTTATGAATAATCCTTTCTTTCACAGCCTGACAAAAATGAAGAATATAACCCTACAAGGAAAGGTGCTCTTTGGAACAGACAGTCTGAAGGAGGGGGAGAAGGTTTGCCAGCTGTAAAGACTTCAAATCCTTTTCTGTCTTTTTCCCCCCCAATGTGAGGAGGTGATGAGTTAAATGAACTATCAGCACATAAGACTTATGACATCTTTTACAGCTCTGAGGAGTTTGAGCCTTCATCACTGTCTTACTCCACCCTGATTTTACTCCTACACCAAAGAGAAAAAGGAAGTTTTTGTAGCTGAGCTATCAGAGTATTTCTAAGAAATACTCCAAACCGTGAATCTCATTCAATCACTTGGGGGTGGTGCTAATGAGGTCAAGTTTACAAATTTGGACTCCACCTGAGCCAGTTACTTGGCAGGTGATCGCCTCAGTATTTGTTGCCAGAAACTTTGTAAAAATGTACAACTTTTCATTTATTTGGTTATTAGTTTAACTACATTTGTGGTTACCCACTGTCTGTCCCCCATTGTGTGGGGCCATAACAGTGTAATAGTGATTGAGGTCACTGTGATCCCAGCTATATGGGATTTATAGTGAGGGAGATAAAAAACAAACAAACAAACAAACAAACAAACAAACAAATGAGTGGACAGCTGAGCTAGAAATAATTTAGTAAACAAGCAAAATGATATGACAGAGGATAATAAGAGGGATACCTGCACCTACACAAGACAGAACAAGCTAAGAAGTCCTTGCTGGGGACCCTACTTTTAAGTTGGAACTTCAAAGATGAGAAGGACTCAGCTACGGGCAGAGCAGGATATTGTAGGGGAGTGTGCTTCAGATAGGGAGACAGAGCTTGCTGTGTTAGAGAAGCTAAAACAGGGACGAGGTGACTTCTATGGATTAAGCATAAAAGGAAGTGAATGGAAATGAGGTTGGAGAGAGGAGCATGAGCCAAACTATCTTGGGTCTAACAGACCTCAAAGACAGTCTTGGATTTTAAGTTCAATAAGGAAACCGATGGACTTTTAAGTAGACCCACTCTATGTGCTAAAAGGATGAGTACTAAGAGTAGAAATCAGAAGTTAGAGGAGACTATGGTTGACATATTCTTATTGACCCCCACAGGTCCTCTCTCCACCTTTATTCCATCCTCCCAGGCCCTAGGAGGCTGACCACACAGATTTGCAACAGTAAGAGCATCTCCTTGCGGCTTCCAGTTCTACTTGGCCAATGGGGACTGTGGGCAGGAAATGAGAGAAAGGGAGGAGAGTACAATCAAAGCATTTGCTCCCCTGGCTTATTCTCTGCTTGGTTGACAAATCTGGCCATGGCCCTCTTTTGGAGGCCAATGTACCTGCACTATGGCCCTCATTGCTCACCTCTCTGTCCAGCTTCCAAAAACCCTTTCTTGACCCTTGTCCCCTTGTTACTAGTCCCCTTGTACTATCTCTTGCTGCCAGAGCTTTGTAAATATAATCCCTTTATGAAACTTGCTTCAGTTACGAAGCTCAAATGTCCCACATTTCTATCTGGGAACCTACATCCCCAGGCCATTATAGTATTTCAGGCAAGAGAAAAAGAGGGCATGGTGTAAGGGAAAGGTTCTGAAGACAGAGAGAGTTAGATTGATTTGAGAATGTATTCTGGAGTTAGAATCGTAGGATTTGTTGAAACACATGAAGTGACACATAAGAAAAGGGAGGGCAAACCCAGGACAAACCCATTCGACTGGATGATTCCAGCCGAGACAAGGGAATAGACAGTAATAGCACTTACTTCTAAGGGAAAACTGGAAGTGGAACAGGTTTGGAGGGTACGAAAAGGGCAAGAAAATGTCAGTTGAAGGTCTGGTGAGATATCCACGTGGAAATACCAAGTAGTAGTTAAATAAATAACTTTGGATATCGGGGGAGGTCATGACTGTACATTTCATATTCTTCACCTCATCAGTGGTTATCTGAAGCTTCCTGGCTGATCGTGGTGGGAGAGAAGGCTGAGGTCTCACTGCTGGGTCAAGGATTAAAGATGGCACCAGCAACCGAGAATGAGGAGTAGCTGGCGAGGTAACATGTGAAAGGTAACACAGAAAGCCCAAAGGAAGAATGGTGGAAGAATCTTCGAATTGGTCAACAATTGCAGATGGTTTGAATCTGATGAGAGTGGACAGATATTTATTGGATTTTGCTGGTCATTTTGACCATAGTAGTTTCTGCTGCACGTTGTGATCAAACCAGACTGCAGTAATTTGAAGAGCAACTGGGGAAAAGGAAGTAAAAATATCATTTGCGAGTAACGCTTTTGGCAAATGATTTATGAAAGCAAGGAAAGAGATCGAGAGAGAGTTGGTATGAGAGAAGAAAGGAAGATTCGTTTTGTTGTTTTCTGAGATGGTTAAGTGTGGATGAGAATAATTTCAGAGTAGAGAGGAAGTAACTAACGCTGATAGAGAAGCAAAGAGATGACTAGCAAAATCTTTCAAAAAGTGAGAGAGATTCAGGGCAGGAGAGGAGGGAATGGCCTTTGTTTTGTTCTGTTTTTTTTTTTTTTAATTTTTTTTTAATGTTTTTTTTTTTTTTTTTAATTTATTTTTGAGACAGAGAGAGACAGAGCATGAACGGGGGAGGGGCAGAGAGAGAGAGAGACACACAGAATCGGAAGCAGGCTCCAGGCTCTGAGCCGTCAGCCCAGAGCCCGACGCGGGGCTCGAACTCACGGACCGCGAGATAGTGACCTGAGCCGAAGTCAGACGCTTAACCGACTGAGCCACCCAGGCGCCCCATGTTTTGTTCTGTTTTTTAAGTTTAAGTAACTTAAAAAAAATTACTTGATTTTGTCCAAAGCACATAGGGAAATTTCCAGATATTATAATAAAGAGAATTACACAGTATATGTCTTAAAATAATCATTATCATTAAGTCAGAAAATGATGGAACAGAGAGTCCATAATCAATACATATTTTCCCTTTCTGCAAGTGCAGCATGATCTTAGAATTGATGGGTAGCACGAGGGAAGCTTTATTTGTTGTTGCATGGCCTTCCCTAAGCAATAAAACAAGTAACACTAACTTTTCCTCAGTGTTCAAGGCACATAGATCCACAAAGCATTACATGTTTTCGATAATTGTGCTGTGTTCCTCACTCAAACTTTTACTACTTCATTTTTCTATCTGCATCATTTAGCTTTATATTTGTCTCAAAGCATACTTTAACTTTAGTGTAAAAAGCTCTCAACAAAAGCTGCAAAAAACCCCCAAAGAGCCAGCAGAATGCCAACATTGTTTTATTATTTTTTTTCAATATATGAAGTTTATTGTCAAATTGGTTTCCATACAAACCCAGTGCTCATCCCAAAAGGTGCCCTCCTCAATACCCATCACCCACCCTCCCCTCCCTCCCACCCCCCATCAACCCTCAGTTTGTTCTCAGTTTTTAAAAGTCTCTTATGCTTTGGCTCTCTTCCACTCTAACTCTTTTTTTTTTTTTCCTTCCCCTCCCCCATGGGTTTCTGTTACGTTTCTCAGGATCCACATAAGAGTGAAAACATATGGTATCTGCCTTTCTCTGTATGGCTTATTTCACTTAGCCCAACACTCTCCAGTTCCATCCACGTTGCTACAAAGGACCATATTTCATTCTTTCTCATTGCCACGTAGTACTCCATTGTGTATATAAACCACAATTTCTTTATCCATTCATCAGTTGATGGACATTTAGGCTCTTTCCATAATTTGGCTGCCAACATTGTTTTAAAGTACTATGTCAATATCCAAAGAAAATTCAAAGAGCTTTACTTGATAAGAATACTATATTGAGCCAGAAAAACTGTTCTCCAACAGGGAAACTTCAACCTAAAAGTGGTAGGAAGCTCAGAAGCTTCTTGTTATGGGGTGGGAGGTGCAGGGGGTGGGGGGGATGGTTAGAAAGTGACAATGAGGACGTTATCAAGTCTTTACAACGAAATGGGAGTTTCCAGACAGCAGGGGATTGGTTAAAAGTGATTATCTTATACCATTTTCAGGAGACAACTTAAGTTTCCTTTATGATTATTAGAGGCATTTGCAAGAAATAACCTAAATTTAATCTCACTTATAGGGGCCCCTGGGTGGCTCAGCTGTTTAGCCTCCGACTTCAGCTCAGGTCACCATCTTCCAGCTCCTGAGTTTGAGCCCTACTTGGGGCTCTGCGCTGACAGCCCAGAACCTGGAGCCTGCTTGGATTCTGTGTCTCCCTCTCTCTCTGTCCAACCCCCCAAGTGCTAGCGCTCTCTCTCTCTCTTTCTCTCTCAAAAATAAACATTAAAAAAAAAATGAATCTCACTTACATTCATAAAATAAGTTAGATTCAGTTTTGCTTATACAGCTAAACTGATTTTCCCTGCTTGGGAAACTTTTAAGTCTGGTCTCCATTTTATTGTATTCTGACCTAAGTAATTTGACAGAAAAAGATCTTAGAAGTCTTTTTGTTTGAATATTTATAAATGAAAGCTTATTAACATGACTAAGTATTTACTCTGTTTCTAATGATCATTTTGCTAAAAAAGTAGACTTCAGATTTTGTTTCCCAAATGTTTGTTTTCTATAGCATCAATTATTTTGGATCTTATCTTTAGAAAAAGTATCAAATATCCCTAAGCACCCTGTTTGAGAGAAGCACCCTGTTTCACAATGATGTGAACAATCCTAACACTACTACTCACACTGCTAAAGTGTACACTTAAAAATGGTTAAGGAGCGCCTCGACGGCTCAGTCAGTTAAATGTCCAACTCTTCATTTTGGTTCAGGTCATGATCTCATGGTTTGTGAGTTCCAGCCCCATCTTGGGCTCTGCGCAGACAGCATGGACCCTGCATGGGATTCTCTCTCTCTGCCCCTCCCCCCACTCTCTCTCTCAAAATAAATAAATAAAAACTTTTAAGAAAACGGTGAAGATGATAAACTCCATGTTGTGTTTTTTACCAGAACAAAAACAAGTAACTGAAAAACAACTAGAAATACAGAAATAGAGGGTAAAGAAAATGAAACTAAAGCACGTATATACTGAAAACTGCTTTTTTTTTCGTTACATGATTTAATACCTTAAGCAATATTTTGAACATTTGATTTTTATTGATCTAGTATAATATGACTCACAGGCGTGGCAACTGGGATTTAGATCCAAGCGTACCTGCCTCCAGATCTATGTTCTCTGTCTTATATGATGCTGCTGGGAAATGACTTCAGGAAATATTTACCAAAGGTGTTATTAGATAATTTTATGATATTTTATTTTGTGAAAGGGTATAATCTAGCTACATCCATATATCACCAGTCACCTTAAGTGCAAATTTAGTTAATTTTTGTTCCCTAAACACATTCATTGGGATTAGAAAATTTCAGGTGTGCCTGGGTGGCTCAGTCAGTTGGGCATCTGACACAGTACTTATGTTTTTGTGACTGATTTATTTTTCTTAATGTGTTGAAAGTTTATTCATGCTGTACCACATTACAAGATTTCCTTCCTTCTTAAGGCTGGTAATATTCCACCGTATGTATATTCCACGTTTCTTCTATCTATTCATCTATCAATGGATATTTGGTTTGCTTTTCCCCTCTTCTTTATTACAAATAGCACTGCTATGAACACAGGTGTGCAAATACTTCTTTGAAACCCTGTTTTCAATTCTTTGGGATATATACCCAGAAGCAGGATTGCTCGATCATATGAGAGTTCTATTTTCAATTATTGAAGGAAACTCCATACTGTATTCCATTGCAGTTAGACCATTTTAAAATCCTACCAACAGAGCACAAGGATTCCAATTTCTCCACATCCTTACCAACACTTGTTATTTTCTGTTTGTTTATTTGTTTTTACGTAATGGCCATCCTAATGGCTGTGAGGTAATATCTCATGCAGTTTTCATTTGTATCTCTCTGATGATCAGTGATGCTGGGTATCTGTTCATATCTTTGCCTACCATTCATATATCATCTTTGGAGAAATGTCTTTGCCTGTTTTTTAACTGGTTTGATTTTTTTTGTAGTTGAGTTGTAGGACTTCCTTATATATGCTAAATACTAACCCCTTATTGGATATATAATTTGCAAATATTTTCTCCCATTCTGTAGGCTGCCTTTAATACTACTGATTGTCTCCTTTTGATGTACAAAAGTTCTTAAGTTTGATGTAGTCCCTCTACTCTATTTTTGCTTTTGTTATCTGTGGTTTTGATGTCATATCCAAGAAATCATTGCCAAGTTAAATGTCATGAGGTTGTTCCCCCTATGTTTTCTTCTAGGCATTTTAGAGTTTTAGGTCTTACATTTTGATCTTTAATTCATTTTGAGATAACTTTGTTTATGACATAGGATAATGGTCCAACTTAATTCTTTTGTATACAGATATCCAACTTTCTGAACACAATTTTTTGAGAACACTTTCTCCACTGAGTGATCTCAGCACTCATATCAAAGATCATTTGATCACATACACAAAGATTAATTTCTTGGGTCTCTATTCCATTGGTCTATTTGTCTTTATGTCAGTACAACACTATTTTGTTTACTGCGGCTTTGAAATCAAGAAGTTTAAGTGCTCCAACTTTATTTCTCTTTTTCTAACTTGTTTTGGCTATTTGGAATCCTTTGGTATTTCATACAAATTTTAGGAAGAATTTATTTCCGTAAAACATGCCATTGGGATTTTGATAATTACATTAAATGTAAATATTGCATTGGATAATATAGACATTTTAACATTATCAAGCCTTTCAATTTATTAATATGAGACACCTTTCCATGTATTGTGTCTTTTTAAATTTCTTTCAGCAATGTTTGTAGTTTTCAGTGTACACGTCTTCCACCTCCTTGGTTAACAATATTCTTAAGTATTTTGTTCTTATTAATGTTATTGTCAGTGGAATTGTTTTCTTAATTTCCTTATAAGGTAGATTGTTGTTAGGGTACAGAAACACAACTGATTTCGTATGTTGATTTTGTAACCTGCAACTGTGCTGAATTTGTTAATTAGTTCTAACATTTGTGCATGTGTGTGGGGGGGGGGGAAATTTTTAGGGTTTCCTATATATAAGATGTCATCTGAGAACAGAAATAATTTTACTTTCTCATTTCCACTTTGGATACTTTTCATTTCTTTTTCTTGCCTAATTGCTCTGCTTAGGACTCCCAATATTATAATTGAATAGAAGTGGCAAGAATGGGCTTCTTTGCCTTGACTGCTGAGGAAAAGCTTTCAGTCTTTCACCAGTGAGTATCATGTTAGCTGTGGGATTTTCATAAATGGTCTTCATTATATCGAAGTGGTTTCCCTTTGTTCCTAGTTGGTGTTTTTATCACAAAAGGGTGCTGAATCCTGTTTAATGCTTTTTCTCCATCAATTGAGAGGATCATATAATTTTTATCCTTCATTCTGTTAATGTGGTGTGTTGCACGAATTGATTTTCATATGTTGAACCATCCTTGCATTCCTAGAATAAATTCCACTTTGTTAAGGTGTCTAATTCTTTTAATGCATTGTTAAAGTCTCCTTATTAGCATTTTGTTAAGGATTTTACATCAATATTCATCAGAGATATTGGTCTGTAGGTGTTCTTTGTTTGGCTGGTTGGGTTTTTTTTTGTTTGTTTTTGTCTTGTTTTGTTTTTGGTTTTATAAGTATCTTTGTCTGGTTTTGGTATCAGAGTAATGTTGGCCTCCTAGAATGAGTGTGTAAGTATTCCTCCTGCTTCTGTTTTTTTGCATTGGTGTTTCAAGTGTTTCAGAATTGGCACTAACTCTTCTTTAAATGTTTGGTAGAATTCTCCAGTGAGGCCATATGATCTAGGTCTTTTCTTTATGGGGAGATTTTAGATTACTGAATCAATCTCCTTTCTTGCTATTGATCTGTTCAGACTTTGTATTTTTTATGATTCAGTGGTGGTAAATTGTGTATTTCTAGGAATTTGCCCATTTTTTTCAGTTTATCTAAATTGTTGGAGTACAATTGTTCATAGTAGTCCCATAATCCTTTTCATTTCTGTGGCATCAGTTGTAATGTATTGTCTTTCATTTCTGATTTTAATTATTTGGAGTCTTCTCTTTTTCTGAGTATAGCTAAGGTATTCTCAATTTTGTTCATATTTTCAAAAAATTAACTCTGGTTTTGTTGTTTTCTATGGTTTTTCTAGTATATTTCAGTTATCCCTGTGCTCTAGTCTTATTTTTTCCTGCTAACTTTGAATTCAATTTTTTTCTTCTAGTTTCTTGAAATGTAAAGTTAAGTTGCTGATTTGATATCTTCTTTTTAAATGTATGCATTTATAGCTATAAAGTTCTTTTTTAGCACTGCTTTCAGAGAATTGCATGTTTTGGTATTTTGTGTTTTCATTTACACTTATCTCAAGGTATTTTCTACTTCCCTTGTGACCTCTTCTTTGACTTACTGGTTGTTTAAGAGTATATTGTTTAATTTCCACATGTTTGTAAATTTTCTAGTTTTCCTTATGCTATTGATTTCTATTTTTATTCCATTGTTAACAGAAAAAGGCATTTTATACGATTTGAAGTTTCTTGAATTTGTTAAGACTTGTTTTCTGTCTCAACATGCGGTGTATCATGCAGAATATACCATCTGCACTTGAGAGCAGTGTATATTCTGTTGTTGTTGGGTAGAGTGTTCTAAAGTCTAGATGGTCTATATTGTTGTTGAAGTCCTCTATTTCCTTATTGATTTTCTGTCTGGTTGTTTTACTCATTATCGAAAGTGGGATGTTGAATTTTCCTACTCTTATCATGTTCCTATCTATTTCTCTCTTCAATTTTATCAAAGTTTGCTTCATATATTTAGGAGTCTCAGAGGTTTGATGCATAAATATTTATAATTGCTATATCTTATTGGTGAAGTGACACTTTTATCATTATATAATGGCCTACTTTGTCTTTTATAAAAGCTTTTGATTTAAAGTCTAATTTGTCTGATATTAGCATAGCCACCCTTCCTTTCCTTTGGTTACCATTCTCATGGAATATCGTTTTCCATCCTTCTACTTTCAACCTATGTGTATCTTCAGATCTAAAAGGAGTCTCTTATGGACAGCATATAGTTTAACTCTGTTTTGTTTTTTTTTTTTAATCCATTCAGTCAATCTATGCCTTTTGTTTAGACAGTTAATCTATTCACATTTAAAGTAACTACTACTCTTACTGCCTTCTTTCGTGTTTCATTGATTTTTTTGTCATGACATGCTTTGTTCCCTTCTCATTTTCTTACTGTATATTTTATAGAGAATGTCTTCATGGTTACCACTGCAATTATGTGAGACATCTTGAAGTTATAACATGTTATTTCAGATTAACGTCAATCACATACAATATTCCCTTCATTTTTAGCTCCACCACTCCTGCAGTTTATATTATTGCTACCAGTATATCCATTAACATAGATTTATGTATGGTTTTTGTTTTTGTCATTTAAATTCTCTGCACTAAAGTTTTAATGGCACAGGTTACTACATTTGTCCAGGTACTTACCTTTACTGGAGAACCTTATATTTATGTATGGGTTCAGGTTTCTGTCTACCATCTTTTTACTTTTTTTTTTAGTTTGTTTATTTATTCCAAGAGAGAGAGAGAAAGAGAGAGAGAGAGAGAGAGAGAGAGAGAGAGAGAGCGCACAAGTAGGGGAAGGGCAAAGAGAGAAGGGGAGAGAGAGAATCCCAAGCAGGTTCTGCACTGTCAGCATACAGCCCAATACAGGGCTTGAACTCATGAGTTGTAGTATCATGACCTCAGCCGAAACCAAGAGTTAGATGCTTAATCAACTGAACCACCCAAGCATCCCCCTTTCATTTTACTTTGATAGACAGGTCAATCAAAGACTTTGAAGAGCAGGTCTAATGATAATGAGCTGCCTCAGCTTTTCCTTACCTGAAAAAGTCTTAATTTTTCCTTTATTTTTAAGGAACAGTTTGCTATATGCAGTATTCTTGGTTGACAGTTTTTTCTCTTTAAACACTTTGCATATAATTATCCCTCTCCCTTTTTGCTTGCAAAATTTCTGCTGAGAAATCCTGTGATAATTTTATGGATTACCTTTGAAGTATCCCCAGGCTCCCTTTCATATATAAACTTATTCTGAAAGCTAATAAATTGTTACTTAATAACTCAAGTTCTGATGAATCAGATCAGCATCCCTCCTGCATTGGGTAAATAAGTCATAGGAGGCTATGAAAGATGCATGGGAAGTCTTGCTTTTATGGACAGAGGCGATAAATGGGCAGAAATATTTCCTTCTCCCTCTCAGTTTACTTTAAATGGGATTAGACTGTCTGTCTATCTATCTATCTATCTATCTATCTATCTATCTTAGAGACCATAATTGACTGGCTTATTACGGGCCAGTTAACTCATGTGGAAAGGAAGCTTGAAAGGTATTTAAGCAAGGAAGAAATCCTCTGCTAGTTATGTAGGTCACTATATTTGCAGGTTTATGCTTAATCTACATGGCCACCAAATGGAAGGATAGACAAGGAAGCTTTAGCTTTTACAGATATTTAAATTCCTAATAGTTATACTGGAATTTATGCAGAATTTATGGTTATAGCACTCTTCTCAAGACCATCAATATCTTCTAGTGTCATCACTCTTTGTATTATTAGGTATAAATCAACCCAGGTAGAAGTTTTAAATGGTTACTTGATTCGAAATTGAAAGCCAATCAACTCTACTATATTGTTTGGATATCTCAGAGCTGAAAGCTTTTTTCTTTCAGCTTGTGGATTATAAATGTGGTCTCAAACTCACAGATTCTTTGATATGCCTCACTCTATTTGAAATAATTAATAAAGTCATCTCCTCATTGATGATGTGCCAACAGCATGATGATATGGGGGAATCCATTGTTTTATATTATTTTACCATAAACAAGATATTTGCTTATGATTGTAGATATTATTGAATTTACAAATCCCTTAGCAACATCCTTATAAGTGAATTGTTTTTATAAAGCTGTGGAAACATCTTAACCAACAATGAATTTACATTAATTAGAAATATACTGTCCCCCCACTCCTTTTCTGAGATCATTTTGGTCTGCCCAAGATCTAGCTCCAGAAAATTTCATGTTTAATTTTTAGTCATATTTTGGCAAAACAGAAATACTCACATGGTTGCCAAGTTGGGCCAGATGGAAAAGTTGATCTGATGGCATTACAGCTTCAATATCTTCATTTCCAAGTGTTTTGCTAATCTTCCCGGTGTCCCACCCCACTCACTGTCTTCATACAAAGTCACACCAGAATGTGTGTCCCTCTGCATGAAGGACCCCCAAACTGGTAAGAATGTCATCTTCACCTGACAAATGGAGTTCTGTTGCTGAATGCCCTCCGATAAATACCAGGAATTAGTTGTGTGAAACAGACAAAAAAAATCTTAAGAATGATTCATACAATTCATATGGCCTGGTAGAAATAAAGATAGATTTTTACTAGTAGAATCTTTTAGTAGATTTTGCCTTTTAGTAGAATATTTACCTTTTCATTGATGTTGTCTTTTGATAGATACAACTCAAATACCTATAAAGCTTGAACACTCAATTTTGTTTCCGGCATGTTTGGGATTCATAATGAGTTTTAATAACAATAAACACTGAAGTAAAAGAAAAACATTTAACTGAGTACTGTCATTATATCATACAGATATATCTGTAGAATTTTGCCAAAGTTCCTTAGAAAATGGATTGAATACTTATTACCATTTTCAGTATAACTCTCAGAAACATAATTTTCCAAAAGTAAAAATTTCCTTCCCTCTAAAATCTTGGAAAGTTTTTTAAAAAGTGATTATTCACAGGAACACTTTAAAGACACTTCTTACAAAATCCATTTCACTGGATAATTCCCCATAGACTGCATTGACTTTAGAGAGTTTCTGAGTGCTTGCTTTAAAAATGTGTGTCACTGCAGTAGGGATGAGTTTAAAGGTTAACACAAGTTTGGAATCTTTTTGCTAAATTATTTTATAAAATTTATTTTCAATTTTTCTGGTTAAAAGGCCTTTCCTTTTCCTTTTTTCCACTTTCATTAAAATACTAAACCAGTAATTGTCAAAATTCATTACCCTCTTGTCATCAAGGCTTTAAGCTTTATCTAAAACTAGCACCACTTCAGAGTCTTTCATAGTAGATAAGCAAAATACTTAACAGAAGAGAAACCTTCCTTGGGACCAGTCTTCTTCAATCTTAGGGTCTTTCTCATATATATCTCTGGTAGAGTAAAGATAGCTCGTATTCTCATTCCCTGAAAAATAGAGTCTATTTAGGTTCTGTCAAAGTGTTTGTTTTCCATCATTCCTTCCACAGAATGTTCAGCCTTCAATGGGTACCACAGAATGCTGCTGGCACACAGTGACGTCATGTGACATTGTGATAACATTTCTGGGCTACGGTAAATGTTCCCTCTTCAAGGGATCTTTGTTCCTGCCTTTACTTTCCCTTCATCTAAAGTTACTTTAAGATCAATGAAAATAATATACATGGAAGTATACTTGGGAATGAAGACTATGAGATAATATGCAAACCGAGAACTGTGCTACATCTGGCTTTAGCACGAGAGACCGTCCAATGTCCTCAGCAGCGGTCCATGGGAAGTTAGAGCAGCACCACACATCTCCATTTCCACACATCAGAGAAAACTTACAGTGGACACAATGTTTATAAGTGAGAGACTCTAAGTTCAATTTATAAAGCAGTAAATGAGATCAAACAAGGGACTTCTTAAATATTTAAAATTTTCAAAGCACATCTCTGACTCCCATATCTCTGAATATAAAATTTATATATCCTGTGCTTTTTAAAAAAATGTTTGATTTTGAAAGGGAGAGAGAAGTGAGAGACAGACAGACAGACACCACCAGGAAGGGAGAAGCAGAGAGAGAGGGAGACACAAAATCCAAAGCACACTTCAGGCTCTGAGCTGTCAGCACAGAGCCCAACATGGGGCCTCTGAACTCATGAACTTCAAGGTCATGACATGAGCTGGAGTCTGACACTTAACTAAACCACCCAGGTGCCCCCTACATTCTACAGGACATCCTGTATCCTATACCCTTCAATAAGATTATTGATACTATGGTCACCATAGAAAACATTGTAAATCCATGAATTGTTCCACAACCAGACATGATAATTTATTCCTCCTTATCATCCTTCCTGATGTTTACCTCTGCCTACGATTATCTTGCACCTCTCTTCACCTGTTCAAATGCTGAGTGCTAGTTTTCTTTTTCAGCTTCACTGGCCACTCTATTCTGCATAGTTCTTCTCTCCTGTTACCCAGTTAACTTACAGTGCCATTGTTAGATTTCAAGGGTGGGATATCATGAATATATATTATTCAGTTAAATAGACTTTCATTTCCTTGCTTTAGTGTCTATGTATTTTGCTTCTGATTGTCACACAGTTACAGTAGCAAGCACAAACGGGCCCTCACTATATGAACACATTTAGAAATATATTGTGATTTCTTTTCCTTAAACTGATGGAGAGAATCTTCTCTTTGGAACGAACAACTCTGTTGTTGAAGAAAACATTGTTAAATTTTTTTTATATGATTTTACTTATTTTTGAGAGAGACAGAGAGAGAGCATGATCGAAGGAAGGATACAGAGAGAGGGAGACACAGAATCTGAAGCAGGCTCCAGGCTCTGAGCTTTCAGCATAGAGCCCGATGCGGGGCTCAAACTCACAAGTTGTGAGATCATGACCTGAGCCAACGTTGGTTGCTTAACCGACTGAACCACCCAGGTGCCCTGAGGAAAACATTCTAATAACCATTTGTGCTTGTGAAACATGAGCATTCCCTGTATGCCTCCTTCCTAAGACACTTTATTTTTTTTTTATTTACTTGTTATATTTTTTTATTTTTTTAAATTGACATCCAAATTAGTTAGCATATAGTGCAACAATGATTTCAGGAGTAGATTCCTTAATGCCCCTTACCCATTTAGCCCATCCCCCCTCCCAAAACCCCCCAGTAACTCTCAGTTTATTCTCCATATTTAAGAGTCTCTTCTGTTTGGTCCCCCTCCCTGTTTTTATATTATTTTTGTTTCCCTTCCCTTATGTTCATCTGTTCTGTCTCTTAAAGTCCTCATATGAGTGAAGTCATATGATTTTTGTCTTTCTCTGACTAACTTCACATAGCATAAAACCCTCCAGTTCCATCCACATAGTTGCAAATGTCAAGATTTCATTCTTTTTGATTGCCGAGTAATACTCCATTGTGTGTGTGTATATATATACATGTACACATACATATATATATGTATGTATACATATATATGTACGTATATATGTACATGTATATATATACACACACACATACATACCACATCTTCTTTATCCATTCATCCATTGATGGACATTTGGGCTCTTCCCATACTTTGGCTATTGTTGATAGTGCTGCTATAAACATGGGGGTGAGTGTGTCCCTTCGAAATAGCACACCTGTATCCCATGGATAAATGCCTAGCAGTGCAACTTCTGGGTCATAGGATAGTTCTATTTTTAGTTTTTTGAGGAACCTCCATACTGTTTTCCAGAGTGGCTGCACCAGCTTGCATTCCCACCAACAATGCAAAAGAGATCCTCTTTCTCCGCATCCTCACCAACATCTGTTGTTGCCTGAGTTGTTAATGTTAGCCATTCTGACAGGTATGAGGTGGTATCTCATTGTGCTTTTGGTTTGTATTTCCCTGATGATGAGTGATGTGGAGCATTTGTTCATGTGTCGGTTGGCCATCTGGATGTCTTCTTTGGAGAAGTGTCTATTCATGTCTTTTACCCATTTCTTTTTTTTTTTAATGTTTTTTTAATGTTTATTTTTGAGAGGGAGACAGAGAGAGACAGAGTGTGAGAGGTGGAGGGGCAGAGAGAGAAGGAGTCACAGAATCTGAAGCAAGCGCCAGGCTCCGAGCTGTCAGCACAGAGCCCGACGCGGGGCTTGAACTCATAGACCGTGAGATCATGACCTGAGCTGAAGTCGGATGCTCAACCAACTGAGCCACCCAGGTACACCTATTTTACAGATTTCTTCACTGGATTATTTGTTTTTTTGGGTGTTGAGTTTGATAAATTCTTTATAGATTTTGGATACTAACCCTTTATCTGATATGTCATTTGCAAATATCTCCTCCCATTCTGTCAGTTGCCTTTTAGTTTTGCTGATTGTTTCCTTTGCTGTGCAGAAGCTTTTTATTTTGATGAGGTCTCAGTAGTAATTTCCCCAAGACACTTCAGATAGGAGAAAATAAGAACTTTAAATGTTATACATGAATAAATATAGAGTATACTCAATCATCTCCAGGAAGAGGGGCTTGTAAGCTCAACGACACCAAGTAGAAAATCATATGGAAGACAGTCTACAGAAACAAGCTTGCAGGTACTTCTATCAATGTGCTGGAAATGGGTTACTTCTTACTCTTGGTTCCTGAGCCCAGCACATTTCTCACTAAATCTCATAAACACAACCCCACAGCCATGTTTTCTTCATGGTGTTTGTTGCACAGGACAATCGGCAACATCTATGAACCTACCAGTCTACAGATAGAACGCTGAAATGTGAGTAAATTATTCACATACGCTTTGCTTTCCAAAGAAAACTAAAATCTTTTGGTTTGTCAGGAAACAGCACAGGCAGAAGATCAAGAAGTGTAAAAACATTCCATCAGGGAGTTCATTTCTCCTAACTTCTCTCCTAACTTTTTGAGTTCATTTCTCTGTTTTGATGTTATAGAGACACATGTTCAGTAATGACATGCTTGGTAATTCTGTCTATTCAACAAGTATTTAGTAAGTATATATTTTGTGCCGGACTTCTGGAGTTTGTTTTTAAATGATTTATGGATGTCTTGCCTACTTCCAAAAAAGTATCTGAAGTGACTTTCTCAAGATGGTTTTTTCCACCCACTACAATTCATCATGATCTGATAGAACACATACAATCAAGTAAGTCTATTGGTAGCTCCATTTCTTTTAAAGAGCTTTGCTCTCCAGGGATGTAGTGTATGTTGAATATTCTGGTTAGTAAGTTAAGAAAATAATCTTGCTCACAAATGAACTAATATTTGTTGAGGACTATATGTGTGTGTGTGTGTGTATGCATTTTTTTCCCCTAAGTATTCTCTTGTACACTAAAAAATAGATGACAAAAGAATAGAAGATGTTGTCCCGGCCTTATCGAAACTTCTTGGCAGGAGATACACAAATAAGCAGATAACAAATTCCTGCCCTTGGGGATAATACATTCTCAGGCAATACAGCTGTGGAAAACAACTAAACAGCAACATGAGACACTATGGAGCAAGGCTTCTCAGATTTTAATGTGCCTAAAATCACCTTGGAATCTTGCTCAAATGCAGATTCAGGTTGAGTGGATCTGGGGTGCAATCTGCGCCTGCACACTTCTAGCAAGTTCTCAGGTGGTCCTGGATGCTGCTGGCTCCTGCACCTTCCTCTGAGTGGCAAGGAGACAGCAAGCTCCCAGGAAGGCCCCGCCACTGGCTACTGAGCCGTTACATCATCTTGCTGGATGCCATCTATTCCACGTGGAAGAATCTGATAAATAAAATAAACACTTCTCTAATGCTCCTTGCGGCACTAACACTTTGATCCTCTATGAGTTTATATTCATGCATTTTTTTCTCTTTTCTCCTCCAATACTCATTTTCTCATTCAAAATGTAGTTGTATCCGTTCTAACTGGGTTCTTTAACAGCAGAACAGGCAGATGAGATGGGAATCTTGCTTTCTAAATTAGGGGCTCCTCTGCTTCCCCAGTGTATCCCACCATTTAAATAATTATTAGATGACTTCAGAAACTTCTTCCTCATCAAATAAGTCACATATTTTGTACAAGCTGCTCTTTGAAATTTCTATTTTTATATTCTCATTTGCTCTACTCCATTCAGTTTTCTACAATCAGAATATGAGACTTTGAGTCTTTTTATCTGCCACGTAGATCTCTAATATCCTTTTTAAAACAGGAACTGGCATTCAACAAGGTGTGTGAAAAGCAATGTCATGCAGGTTTGTTTGGTTTTCTTTTTTAGTGTTTTTTATTTATTTTGAGACAGAGAGAGAACAAGTGGGGAGGGGCAGAGAAAGGGGGAGACAGAATGCCAAGCAGGATCATCCCACACTGTCAGCTCAGAGCTCGATGCAGGGGTCGAACTCACAAACTGTGAGATCATGACCTGGGCTGAAATCAAGAGTTGGATGCTTAACTGGATGAGCCACCCAGGCACCCCACCAATATCTTTGAGTTTTGAACTCAAAGACAAACGTTTTTCGTCTAATATTTTACTAGAAATAGTTGTTTGTGTCATGAAATCTTATGTTGAAAATTCTTGGCCACAGAGGTAGAAATACATCATTTAAGAAGCTCATCAAGATTTTCTTTCAATGAACTCTCTCCTTTATAGTTGCCTCTCAGGTACATCTATGTGCTACCAATAAGCAACAGCAGTCTACATTGTATTGAGAATATATTGAGGAAAGGAGGGCATTGCCATCCAAGTTTTGCACACTAATTAAGAGCTGCAAATGGCTTAACAAAGTTCGGTTATAATTGTGAAATTGCCTTTTCCATCTGTTTACATAATTATAACAGCTAGAGTTGGAAAATTTTAGATTGCCTAATAAAAAGATAAGGGCTTAAAAAAAACTTGATCATCCTAAAATAGTAAAAAGTCTTTCACTTAAGACTTTTAAAATTCTTTTGCTTTTCCATGAAAGTCTATATAGAGATAGAGAAAATATTTATGACCTCCAAGAGCCATCCTTCTATTGGTATCAAAAAAATGAGTGTTCCTTGAATTTTCTACCATGAAAATCATTGTACTTACCTTTCTCAAAATATCTAAAGAAAGTAGCACTCTTTAAAAATAAAAATATTATGCACATAAAGAAATCCAAATAAATGGTACTGGTTGCTGGCTCTCTGGGACAGACCAAGTGACTCTCAGTTACAAGACCTAACTTACAGAATGAACCCTTCTTCTGGCTCTAGTCTTTAACATCATAAGGTCAGACATCTAAATATCAGTAACAATGGCAGAATTGTCTTTCTAGAGCAGGGGTCTGTTTTCAAAGTTTACAGGAGCCCAAGAATATAACAATCCAAAAGAATAAAATACGTGTTCAAGCATAACTAGTATGCTTTCTCTCTCACGGAAGCCATTTGCAACAAATCTCATGGTCAGAAAGTTGCTCACTGAGCAGAGGCTCAGACCAAGGGGAATTAAGGAATTATGAAATATTTACTATCTTTTACATCATATCTTGATGGATCTCTCACTATTGTATAAAGGAGGGGCCAACAAAGCTAACAGAAACCACTAAGAGTTGAACAGGTATAATTTAACGTATGGTCACACAGGCAGTGGAAAAAGAATGACTAACAAGGAGACAGTTTTACTCCAGTAGGAGGTCATTAGCTTCCCCAGGCTAAAGCAAGGCAGAAGGAGACGGCAGATGTACAAGCCGACTGGGTGGGCTGGCCACAACTGGACCCATGGTGCATCTGTCCACTGGGGGAGCTGGTGCCTTTGGAAGAGCAGCCACTGCCTCAGAGAACATCCCAGGTAGAAAGGGAAGGGGAGGAATACCGAGTTCTCTTATTCTTTCACCTGCCAATTTCCTGACAATGCTTCTCATCGGCTAAACCCACCCCAAGTCAGCTTTTGAATGGATTCTCATTCCATTTTTTTCTTTACTTTTTTGGAATGTATTCACTCTCTTTCCATTCTTTTGGTGGTTTCTCTAGAAATTTTAACATGCATATTCAACTTATCAAGTTCTAAAGTTAATTTTTTTTTTTTTTTTTACCCTTTTCCAAACAGCATGATTCTATTCATCACTGCAGGATTTCAGGTTATTATTTTTCTGTAATTTAAGGTATTTTTAACCTCTCACAATATTGCCATTACTGTTGTATACAGTGGTAAATAATAATCAAAACACACACTTACTATGCTCCAGATACTTTCCAAATACTTTACTATACTCTTTCAAAATATCCTTAGGGTAACTCTCGGGGAAATAGTATGATCATCGCCATTTGATAAAGGAGAAAAGAAGGACACACTGAGATTAATTAATTTCCCCATAATCACACCAATTACACGCAGAGTCAGGTGTTCAATGCAGACTGTTGGCTTCAGAGTGTTTGGCTTTTGCTTTTGGTGGTTTTTAAGTTTACCATCACGTGCTTATATGTAGATATCATTTATTTGTTCTTGTAGGTGTGTAGATTTATATCATATTATTTTTTATTTAAAAGCCATTGGGCTTCTTGGGGCACCTAGGTGGCTCAGTCGGCATCTGACTCTTGATTTCAGCTCAGGTCATAATTTCACAGTTGTGAGATCAAGCCCCACATTGGGCTCTGTGCTGAATGGGTAGCCTGCGTAAGATTCTCTTTCCCCCTCTCCTTCTGCCCCTCCCATTTGCTTGCACACGTGTGTGCTATCTCTCTCAAAAATCAATCAATCAACAAATAAATAAATAAACTGGCTTCTTGAATCTGGATTTGGCATCTTGCAAATTCTGGTAAGTTCCCAGACATTCTACCTGCACCTCACTCTCCCCCACTTCTCCATCAGGAATTCTTAAGTCTTAAACTTTCTGCGTCTTTAATCTTGCCATCATACATTCTATCCTTCTTTTATTAGTCTGGGCCGAATCCTGCATATTTTTTTTAGTTTTTAATGTGACTTAAATTCAAATCTTCAAGTGTTATATTCTTTGATTGTCTTCCTAATCTTCTTGTTCTTTATGATTATTTAAAGTTGTTTCTTTTATAAAAGGCTCATAATTCCCATGGATGCTGTATATGCAGGACAGATTTTGCTGTTGGGGTTTTGCTTCTGGTGTTGTTAATGGCGTCCTGTGTCTTTATACGTTTTTGTGATTTTATTTCACTATGAAGTGCTCTCACAGTAAACTTTGAACATTATATGTAGAAATACTTTGAAGCCTGGGATGTTTTTCTCCAGAACAGGTTGGCATTTGGTTCTGTAGATGCAGTCCAGGCTCACTAAGCCAAATTTATAGCTTTAGTTTGTGTGTGTGTGTGTGTCACTCAGGCAGTATGAATTCAGGCTGTCATCCTCTGAGAAGACAGGTTTATCATTATGTGTTCTCAGGGGAACAGTTTTCTTCCTTCTGCTCAGGAGAAATATGACAATGAAGGCATTTCCTTGAAGTTCTTTGTGGCAGAATGGGGTTATTTCTGGTTTTCCCTCATCCTCGGGCTATGGCCCTGTTGGAGTCTGAGAATTATTGAGGAAGGAGAGTCTGATGACTTCCATCACAACACTCTATGGAGTATATGAAAACTTGTGTTTAAGTTCACTCAGTTCAGCAAAAAATAATCTCCAAGCCTGTCCGTGTTCCCACTTGCTCTCAGGACGTGGCTTTAGTACTTCTTATTTTCTTACCAACAAGACGATATTTTTTGTGTTATGTACAAAAGTTTTAGTTGCTTTCCAGAAGCATTCATCTACCAATATATTCCACCATGTTTATGAAAATGGAAGAGAATCACACTCCCCTCACGAGCTAGTATCAGTTGGCTTATAGGTGAAGGAACCCTGAGCCAGTCCATGACTCAAAGATGATCGTTTCTATTTATTTACAACATACCCATTATAAATTGACTTCTAGAGTTTCTCAAATAAGTCCTAGTTTTGCTTATTTCCAGCTTATTCAAAGAACACTTTACGCCTCCAGCCTCTTCATCTCCCAATGTGCTCATCTCTGCACCGTCGGTGTAGAGCCTGACGCAGGGCTCGAACCCACAGAGCATGAGATCGTGACCTGAGCCAAAACCGAGTCGGATGCTCAACAGATCGAGCCATCTAGGCGGCCCAAATTTTATGTTTGTTGTACACCTGACTCCTGTTTCCTGGCTGGGTTGGACAGAGTCAACCTAGCAGGAATGAACTGTATCCTCTGACAGGCCTGCTTACCTAACTGACTGAATCACCCAGGTGCCCCCAAGCCACTCTTTAAAATAATGAGGTTGCTCTATATGTAATACAAAATACCAAATGCCAAAATATATTGGTGCATGAACGGGAACAATACGAGTAGTGGGATCCATTTTTGCCTAAAGAAATCTGAAAGAATAAGCCGTTTGGCATATACCCAGATTCCAGACTCGCGGAAGAAAAGCAGGTGTTCAGGATAAAGCATACTGTTTGCACAAAAAGTTTAAGCACAATCTCTGTATTTAAATTCTTTATGAGACACCTGACATTTATAAACACTAAATCGTTTGCAAATCTACAAATTGATAGATATGACTGACAGGGAGATTTTATAGCTATTGATTGCCTTTTAAGTTGCCATTTCTGCTAAGAATGAGATATATCCTGTGCCTGTCATTGCATAACATGATAGATTTATCAGCTTTCACTAAGTGTTCATCCTCGATGAACAAAAATTATTGTTCGTGCTCACATATTTAATTTATAATAGGACTTTGTTTTCTGGCAAGGACTATTCATAAAGGCCGACTTTTAGTCCAAAAAGAGTATCATGAAATTTCTTCAAATGTATATCTGGACTGGAAAAGGGGAAATCAAAAATTATATGAAAGTATAATCCACAAAAGCATCCAGGCTCTAAAGCCAATAATTGCCCTGAGGACATCTGCCTATCCCTTGTAGCTTGGATATTTTGAGTTTAATGGGATGACCACATTGAAGACAGGAGATAAAACCTAAGGCCAGCACATGTTTAGAAGCCTAAGCCAGGAATCTAGAAGGCAGCATTCAGCAAAATGAGGAAGAAAGAAGCAGCCCAGCAGCGTCACCGTAAAATAGGGGTAAACCACAGGAAATCAAAGGATCTCAAACGCCCTTACCTCCCCTTGCTTTCCAATGGGACCAAAGCTCAGAAATCACCCAGGTGTGGAATAATGCTGTACCACTTAGCTGCACAAGTTACTCAGACTTTGAGCAAGTTACTTAAACTCTCTGTGCTTCAGTTTTCTCATCTGTAAAATGAGTATAATGACAATAAAGCCCAGGGTTGTGAGATGGAGTCCATTATCTTCGGTGTACCTGGCACATGGTACATATAAGTAAGTGATAGGTACCTGCTATTATGCTCATCCGAGGCACTGTACTCTCTTGGCCACGTGTTCTCATGGCCACAGTGAGTTCATCTAGGGGTGGGCACATGACCTGAGCTGATGAGTCTGAGTCATTCTTTGAGTCACTGGGCATGAGCCAATCCCTGTGTGGTAGAGACCCCATGGATCCGAGATGAATGAGTGGTAGGAGCCATGTCCTCTGTCATTTTTTGGAAGCTGTTCTGCTACAGGAAAGAATAAAGCCAACATAAAATATGACGAGAGTTTTTTCTTTGCTTCCATAGTTTCTGAGATCCAGCTGTAAGTGTGCCCACCCTTCAACTATATCGGTGATTTTCTCCTAACAATTCCTCCTTTTTACCTCATCTCTTTCAGATCACTCGACCATCACTTAGACTATTTAATCCTATATGTGACTGTCACATGCAGCCACTCTGTGAACTATCGAAATCTTTTGTCGCACAGAAACGAGGGACACAATTTATCTTTCAACTTTCATTTACCCATTACAGCATTCTTTTCAATGGAGAGTTAATAGCACACATTAGCAAACAATGTGCTAAGAAAGCACTTCCTGGGTACATCCCAGGTTTCTGGGTTATCTAAATCTTAAGATATTTTAACCATTAATAAAAGTTCAGAGATAACATTCTGGAACGAAATTACTAGGCCTTGCATAGTTAGGATTCCTTTCAACAAGAAGCTTAGGCTATTCTAATACAGAGTTGGGGCGGCAGTTACCACGTGACTGTGTTAGAAAAAGGCAAGAAGTAGCAATCAACAGCTGGGTATATTATATCATCGCAGTGCATCATGATAGCATATGGCAATATATAATTATAAACTATATAATTAAAATATATAAATATCACTCACAGACTCACACTATGATTTATTTATAAGTTGCATTAGATGGTAAAACTCCCTAGACAAAGCACAAGTAGCCTACTTGCCATTCAGAAAATGTGTGTTGAACCAAACATATTTCCCCCAGACATCCACACATCTGTTTCTAACTTATTAGTCTGCAGCATCCTCGCTAATTAATCTAGTGGCAATATCAGATCCCAGTCACTGTATCACCCCTGAATTTGCCAGATGTTCAGTATGCTGAGCGCCAAATGACCCTTTCTCCCTCTCAGGTGGTATCTACGTTGCTTTCACGGGTGACATTTCTCTTGGATGAGGAAGCCTACGATGAAAATTTAGAACGCCCCCAAAGCAATCACAGCTTCCCCTTGATATCACAATGTCCACCACCATTTTGAAATGTAAAACCCGAGGCAATTCGAGCTACACAACATTTAAATCACGTCTGTAACAAACACAGCGGTGATGTTTTACCATGTGTTGCTACAGAGCCATGTACAATTCAAGTATCCATTTTCTTCAAGTTGCTTTCGATAGGAAAGAAATTTAGGTGGTTCCACGATGAAGTTCAGTGTTGGAGCTCACAGATACACGATGAACCCCGGGACCTGGGCGATGGTGTTTGCCCTCGTTCAGAGGACAGGCGTCGTGGGGAGAGAGTAGGATGCCAGGGGCAGGGGATCGGGGAAGCACTGGGCGGGCACAGTTTGGGTTGTGGACACAGGCAGATTTCTATTAACTGCCACTTACCAGCTAAACGTCTGAGTAATTACTGAAGCTTGGAAGCTTCATTTATCACAACTATGTGTTGTGTAATAATAGCATCACGGGAGATTGTTTGGAATTAAAGAATAGAAACATTTTTTAAGTGCCTAACCCAATGCCTAGTGTATAGGAAGTTCTCAATTAATGTTAAAATCCAGAAGACACCAAAATAAACTGGAAAACAATCAGGAGAATAGAAAACAGGAAGAGAAAAGAGGAAGACTGAAACGTCAGTGGTGTGGTTGGCTACAGAAATTCACAGGCCTGGTTATTTCTAATCCACTTTAGTGGTACGAGAATATAAATAAGGAAAAACTGTCATGGAAAATTTGCCGTCCACAACAGGCTGGCGATTGTCCTGCTATTTTGAGGCCACTGACCCTATTATCGGAGGCCGACCGCTTTTATTTACAACTCATATATACCCTCTTCCTTTACAGATACTCATTCAAATCCCCAAAGCAAAGTCTTTTCTTTGCTGCCTAAAAATAATTACGGAACACAGACAAAGCCCATGGGAACTGCACTTCTGATGTTCTTTTCACAGCGACAATAGGCTCCTGGGCTTGTCTCTTCCTGTGTTTCTTTCTGGTGTTTTCTGTCGGCCATTCCTCTGAGCCACAAGGCTCCTTGTGGCTGATTGTAGGGTCAGCGTAAGCCCATCTCGCCTTGCCTTCTGCTACGTCCATTTAGTTCCACAAAAGCTTCACACCCCTTCCTGGAGCCATGACTGGGAAGTGAGCATTGGAAATGGTTGCCATGGAGCCACTTCAGATTCTGCAACACGTGGAAACCATATATTGACTAAAGACGTTTAGAGCTTATGTCGTATGACCAGGCCTTTGGAGAAACATTTAAGTTACCCCCTGGCCTCTCCTTCCCTCTGATGGTCTGCTTTGTAACATGGAAGCCACCACAATAATGAGTTGGAAAAGCTACTGAAATGGGACCGTAAGGGCAAGCCATGGTTATCAGCGTTTTGTTAAACCTCCTACACCAGAGTGAGAGGATTTTTCAACTGTTTGTAGCTGTGCTGGTCAAAAGCTAATTAATAGGATTAAGCTGCAGAGTTTCGCTTTTCCCAGGGGGCAAACTAAAACAACATTTAGAGAGATACCCCATATCTAATCTTAAATTAGTCTTGTGCTACCACGTTTCTGTCTCAGCTTTGGAGTGGCTTTGGAAGACATCAACAGAGTTAAGTCTATGGCACTCCCCTAAAGGGCTGTTCCAGATTGGTAACAAAATCATGAAAAGGCAAATAGCATATTCTCTGAGAGTAAGAAAGCCAAATATAGGACATTTCTGAAGGTTCAAACTGTCTTAAGAATACAAATGTTTAAAAAATGTACTGTAAGAAACAGGCCCGAGTTTAACAAGCGTAATTGAATTCATTATCTTCATAAAAATATTTACTAAGTCAATCCCATGAAATGCTTTTTTATGCTAACAACATAGTTTTTTTAATAATTAAAAAATACCACAATATTATATAATGTACTGGAAATTCTTACCCTACTTATTATGCTATAATTTTCCTTACTTATTTTGTTCTTTCATGAAAAGATTTGCTATGAAACTAACAGTAGAAACAATAGGGGTTGAAAAATGTTTGTTGAGAGAAGGGCTGAGGAGCCAGTGGAAACATTTCGCATTATTTCCATCGTTTCAAATATTTTACGACATTATCACTGCTAAAATTACTATGAAATGTAATCCAGTCCCATCTCTTCATAAAAACGTAACTGCTCATCAGCAACAATTTTAGGAGTTGTTCTAAGTCTCTTTAGGAGTTACTCTGTCATTTGGAATAAAAAAACGCCTTTTTTTTTTTTTAATTTTAAAAAGGTGCTGTACTATTGCGTTACACTAAACGTGTAGCTCAAATTATAAACTTTCACTTTATTCTATCACTAAGAAACAAGACTGACTTATTATTTCTTGTCTCTACCATTCAACATAATCAATAATTACTAATTTGCATTCATGTCAACCTTGGCACTATGGACATGTGAGCTGGATAAGTCTTTGTTGTGGGGCTTGACTATGCATCGTAAGACATCTAGTAGCATTTTCGCCTCTACCCATCAGAGACCAGTGGCACCCTCCTGGGTATGACAAACAAAAATGTCTGCAGACACAGCCAAATGTCCCCTAAGGGGAAAGCGAAAAGTCACTCTCCCTGTTGGTTGAAAACCACAAATTAATATGTATAGCTGAGGATATACAAATATTGAAAACTCCCAGTATACCCAAATCATAAGTAATTTTAATCTACCAAAATTTATGTAAAATTACATAATTAAGAAAAAAAAGCAGAGAGCACCAATTTAAGGTCAACAAAAATTGTATTCAGTGTTAACATTTTCATTTTGAAATTTAATACAGTATAGAAAATACTGAATATAGATTATCCAAATGAAAAGATAGGATTTTATCTCCATTTATATTGAATGAAAAGTCCAATAAACTTTACATATTAAAGTTGCAACATGTGATCATTTTGGACATATATATACACCCATAAAACCACCACCACAAACAAGATTTCAATTATACTAGAAAGTTTCCTTGAAAATTTTCTCTTTGTAATCTGTCCCTCTCAATTTCTAATCCCAGGCAATCACTGATCTGCCTTCTGTCCCTATAGCTGAGTTTGAAATTTCTAGAACTTTATATACATGGAATCATATTGTATAGACTCTGCCTGAATTCTTTCAGTCAGAATAATGATTTTTAAATGTATCCATAGGACTGTGTATATCAATAATCACTTATTTTTTTGCTGAGTAATATCCTTGGTATGGATATGCTAAGTTCTGTTTTGTTTTGTTTTTTTTTAATCGGTTTCCCTGCCAATAAACCTTTGGGTTTTCTCCAGTTTGGGATATTACAAATAAAGCTAATGTGAACATTTGTACACGAGTCTTTGAACATAAAGTTTTGTTTCTCTCGGATAGATACCTAAGAGTGAAACGAGTGGATCAGGTGGGAGGTGTCTGTTAAACTTTTCAGGAAACTTTCAGTTTTCCAATGTGATTCTACCTTTTCACATTCCCTCCAGCAGTAGAGGGCATTTAAGTGCTCTACATTCTCACCTCCATTTTGCATGGTCAAAAACATACAAGAGCTTCAAGAACTCATCACGGATGGTTCTTCACCAGAAGAAATGTTAGAGCAAGTCCTCCCTTTAAGTGGAAGGAAATGATACCAGAGAGGAACATGGATTTACACAAAGGAACAAAAACCACCAGTTATGGGAACAACATAGATTAAAATAGGGTTTTTTTCTTTACCCTGTAAGTCTCTTTAAAAGATAACAGACTGCTTGTAGCCAGAAGAATAACAATGTAATGAGATAAATAGCATATACAGCAGAAAAAAGGTGGGACAAATTTGGGAGAGAAGAAATGCAAGTATTTTAAAATTCTTACGGTGTATATGTAGTAATATAATATTACCTGAAGTAGACCATAATAAATTAAAGATGTACAATTTAAACCCTAAGGTGACCACGAAAATAACATTATATAGTGTTATAAAAAGAAAAATGATGGAATTATAAAGAACACTTCATTCATACAAAAATGAAGGAAAAGAGGGGAAAAAGGAATAGATGAGACAAGTGGACAATAAACAACAAGACAGTTGACTTAAACCCAAATGTCCCAGCCCAAAATGTCAGAAAAAGAGAGAGAGGGAGACTCCCTAGGTCAGATATTAAATTCTGACAAAGCTGAGTAAAATATGAATAGCTTCCTTTCCAAAGGAGTCCCAAGTTCTAAACTGAAAGGAGCTGCTTCTCTTTGCCAGAGGCCACAATCAGCAAAATCATTAGTCACAAAGATTTACAGCTCAAAGGGAGCATTGCACTTGTGATGTCCCAGAGGTATAGAGTGCTTCAGCTCCCTGGGAAGAGCCTCCAAGCCTGCTGGGTTGGAACCTGCTTACAGGGTGATACTTCTTATGATACCCAACTGAAATGTCCACATGGAGTGCCCCAGTGGGATACAGACTGTATCTGATACTCAGTGTCTGAGAACTTTTAAGGCTTTCCCTTGGGTGGTGGAAGTCTGAAAAAACAACAAACAAACAAACAAACAAAAACAGTCTTTCCAGGACTTCCAGAGGGACTGAGTGTTGCAAATCCATCCACATACTCCCAAGAAACATTATTCACAGAGCAAGCTCTTGAGATTTTTTGGGCTTTATCAGCCATATCTGTGAGCCAAGGTGTGATATTTTCAAAGTCAGCGCTATTGTGACTAAGGCTTCTGACTTTTCAACCAGCAGGACATCAGGAGTATATGGAAGACTTTTAAAACAAGAGTACAGAGTCATTTGCGTTATGATCTGATAGTCCCACTGGTGGTAAATGATGAGGGAGTGTCTCACTGTATATGCACTTCTGCATATGCAAGAATTCCCCATCAAAAGAATCTCTTCTGACACACATAGAACAGAGGAATGCAACCACACAGACCATCAACTACAGGTGTAAAAGCACTACAGTAGACTGAGTAGCCCAGAAGTCCTCACCCAGAAGGTCTCCGTGCTTCCTTTCGCTACTGCAAACCTTGCCCAAACTTTATCAGTTCACTTTGGGGGTTGCCTTCCCCTGTGGGAACAGATGGCATTGTGACTCTGCCCCCTATAATCAACAAAACTACAAAAACGTCCCTCCACACAGTGACCCAGCATCCAACACATAGCTTTGTAACCTTAGTCTTTAAGTTAGAGAACTTAATTAATTTTTAACATAATACCAACATATTTGATTCATATTTACTTTACCACCCTTTGTTTTCCATTTAACCAATCCATTTTGTGTACCCTTTTCTTTCTTGCCTCTTTCGTAAGAAATATTTTACTATGATCCCATTTTGTTCTATTAAATTGTTAAACTTTTACTACTCTTTTAGTAATCACCATAATGACATGTGATTTTGACATATTACAATCTAAAAAATAAATCACAGCTTTTACTCCTCCTATTTATGCTTGAACCTTAGGACACTTTAATTCAACATACCCCCCTCAACTTTTATAACATCATTGTTGTGCATTTTCTTTTATTATTAATTTTTAGAAACTGCTTATTTTCCATCAGCTGTATTTCCATTTTGTTTGCCTTTGTGGAAGGGCAGCTTAAGACCACTCAGTGGTTGTTCCTACCCTCCCAGTGGCCTGAGCAGTGGCAGCTGCAGACCTGACTGTCCCGGTCTTCAGTAGGAAGTGCCCAACAGGCACAGAGGGCACCTGCCCGCCTTCAGACGGGTCTGTGACTTCACGTTGAGCAGCAGTGAACCCAGGCGCTGGAGCAGCCCGTTCACCCTGAAATTCCTTTTTGGTCACAACCTTTTTGGCAGCAGGCTGTTCTTCCTCTTCATTCTCTTCAGGGTCTCTGTAGAGTGGAGATCAGCACGACCTCCCAGGGGTGTTCACCGGAAATGGTGCCACGCATGCGCAGAACTTCCGGGGGGGCGGGAGGGGCCAGCATCCACCACATCAGACCCACTGAGTGAGCTCCCTTGTTGTCACAAGGGATGGCAATGTCCACACAGGGCAGAGGAGAGTGTTAGACAGAACGAGGGCAGACAGGTTAAGGTAAGATGCCTCTGTGAGAGGCTGGTGGTCAGCCCAAGGATCGGTAACGACCAGAAGGCTGCCTGGACCTGGTTAGAGAAGGTTCCAGGAGTCGGGCAGCCGGCAGTAGGAGTGATTCTAGTAGCAGCAGCAAACTTCAGCACAGCTCGCTGGCCATGACTCCTGGATGAGATGACACGCTCATCAGCCGGGTTTGCAATGGCAACAAGGCACGAGCTACCAGCAGAAGCTCCCAGGTTCTCTTCAGATTTGTGATGTAGAACCCATCACGTTTCCTTTTGTAGAAGTACTGTTCCATTGGAAGTCAAGGTTGGTGCCGCCTAAACGGGCTCCTGCTGCAAGGAATTTGAGGACACCCTCCTGCTTCACTTACGGGACATCAATGGCTCCAGACTTCGTGAAAGTTTCCCTTTAAGTTATAAGGAGAATGCAGAACAATACCATATGGACCCCTCCCTGGGTAGCTCAAAAAGGTTTCATGCACTTTAACTCTGAATTGTTATTTACATCAACAAGACACTACCACTGTTGTTTTGTTTACAGTCAATATTCATTCATATTTTCCTGTATATCTTTAAAATGTATTTTTTACTTTTTTCCCTGCGAGGATACATTTTCTTCTACCTAATGAACACCATTCAGGAGCACTTCTTTCAACGATCTCAGTATTTCCTCTGAAGACATGTGTATTTCGCTGTTTTTATAGGATCTTTTGCTGATTAATGGGTTCTGGATTGGTAACTATCTTTGTGCACTTTATGCAATTCTGTTATCTTAGGATTTCTATCATTACTCTCTAGAAGCCAGCCAGCTGTGTGTCTCCTTGTCCCTTTGAAGGTAAGGTTTCTTTCCTTCAGGTTGCTTAACCATTGTTTTCACTGTCTTTGCTGTTTGGGTGGTTTCTTGTTTGTTTGTCTTGGATTTGGGGTTTTCTCTGTATTTATCTTGCCTGTGTTGTAGAGCTTCCTTAATCTGCTGTTCAATGGTTTGTAGAAGTCTTGCCATTATCTCTTCAACTATGGCTTCTGCCTTATTTTTCCCTTCACTCCTTTAGGGACTCCAATTACATGCACATTAGACCTTTTCTTGTCTCACAAACCTTCTAAAAAAAAAACGTACTATTTTTAATGTTTTTTTGTTCTCTCTGTACTTCACCTTCAAATTTTGCATTAACATGTCAATTTCAGTAGTCTTGGCTCCCGCTGTCTTCATTCTTCAAAGACCTTTTATTTAAAACAACATTTTAATAATTTTTCTTCAGTTCTAGCAGTCTGTTTCTTTCCTTTTAGAGATGGCGGCTCTCTGCCCAAATCTCCATTTTTTCGTCTGTTTCTAGTATTGTCATATACTAATCACAATTATCGTGAGGTCCTTGTCAGATGGCAATGATATCTCTGTCAACTGCGAGCTTGTTTCTATGAACACCATTTTATCTCTTTTACTTATTTTATCTATTTTACTTTATTTCTAGTCTTGATATTAGTCTTGAAGTGTCGTAGTAATTTTTATTAAATGCTAATTATTCTGGAGTAAAAAACTACAGAGACTTACGGCAATGATTCATTCCTGCAGACAGTATTGACCTTTCTCTTACTGTGCTAAAACAACAGAGGCTTAACAAGAACTGTGAGTCATGGCTGCCTTGCAGCCCCATTATTGCTGTTGTACTTCTAGTGGGATGTGGACTCAACCAAGAGGTCTGGGCACTCTCTGTGACCCCCTTCTAGTTTCAGGTCCTAAATTGCAATCATTGTCTTACAAGACTGTTGATAGCTTTGCCACGCTTTTGAATCTCCTGCCTCACAGGGCCCAGAATTTGGCAAATATTTTCAGGGGAAAATTAACCACATGCTTGGAGATGCCAAAGTCTACCAGAACTCCATCCTCCCCTGTGGCTGAGAGCTTAGGTTCTGAGCCCAATGCACCTGCCTCCTCAACTGACCTCACAGTGAAAGCCACTGCAAAAATGATTCCACCTTTGAGGAGTTCAAAACCATCCATGTGCTTCTTCGGGCCTGACCATAGGCTATTCCAAAAGCTTTCCCCGACAGCCCCTCCGGCTGGCTATCCTCCTCACATATTTAAATACCGATCCCAGGGCCTTTGTTCCTAGATCTCCTTATCTTAGGCCTTCTGCCAAGATCTTTTTCAGGCATCTCTGCCAAGCTTTCCTTAGCAGAGGAAGAAGGGGAAAGCAAGACACTTTTCCCTACTGTGACTCGGTACCCAGTGCTTTTCTGCTCCTAGCATTTCCCCCTCACTTTATCCTAACCACCATGGTCCGTAAACTGTGGGAGCCTTTTGTTCAGGGCTCCTTCCGCTGTGGGATGGCCCCACCTGCATGGATCCACCTAACCTTCAAACGGTGCATCATTCCATGGAGGCAAATGGAATCCAGGAGTCAGCTCTTCTCTGGGTTTAGCCTCCTGTTCATACCACCTCAGTAAGTGATTAAGGTTTAACTCTCATTTTTGGCTTGTTGCTGTAATCAGTTATTCCATACCTGACAGCTTGCCTTCTCTTCGGCTCAGCTGAACTCCTGACAGTTCTTCCTCTGCTCCCTTTCCCCAGTTTTTGTTATCTCTTGACTGCCATTAAACATTATCCTTCTGTATTTTATCCCGAGTTTACAGTTATTTTCGGCAAAAGTGCTGTTCCATTGCTATCTAATCTATCCTACCCAGAAGTGTAATTTCCACCTACTGCCTTTCAATTAAACATCCTGAAAGTCCCACAAAATGCTTCTGATTACACTTCTTCATTAACTGAACTTAGTTACATCGTGAAAACTAGCTTCAAGTGTGTATGGGAAATAGAAAGTCCTGTGACTGAGAATACTGTCATCTTAGATTCTGCTAGTAAGGATAAGGCAACTACCAGCCCCATCCACATGTTCCCAT
The DNA here is from genome assembly GCF_024362965.1 of Panthera pardus. Lineage (NCBI taxonomy): Eukaryota > Metazoa > Chordata > Mammalia > Carnivora > Felidae > Panthera > Panthera pardus. The sequence continues at coordinate 8,863,752 of NW_026526688.1, read as the reverse complement.
TTCTTCCCTGGTTCCATGTTGCTTTTGCCATCTGCCTTGCTTGATGCTGTCTGCTTTGTCTAACACTGGCTGAACTGATTATGTAAAGTACGTTGAGTTTCTATTCACACAGTAGGTGCCTGCAGTTGGTGGCATGGTCAGAGACTAGATAGCTGATGAATTACCAACACTTATGAGTTGGGGTGGCTTAAAACAAAGAACATGTTCATAGTGAAGGGTGGGTGCATGTCTTGCAAATGAAAAATACATTGGACTAAGTCAATGTCTTTTTCCAATTTTATAAATACTGTGTGGTTAAAAGTTCCAATGGTTGATGTGTCCCTGAAAATGGTGTAATTTTGACTTTTTTTTTCTTAAAGTTTATTTATTTATTTTGAGAGAGAAAGAGAGAAAAAGAGAGAGTGAGCTGGGGAGGGGCAGAGAGAGAGGAGGGGGAGGGAGGGAGAGAGGGAGGGAGGGAGAGAATCTCAAGCAGCCTCCATGCTGTCAGCATGGAGCCTGATGCGGGGCTCATTCTCATGAACCGTGAGACCATGACCTGAGCCGAAATCAAGAATCCTGCGCTAAACTGACTGAGCCACCCAGGTGCCCCGATTTTGACTTTTTTAATTGACTTTTTTCTTATTGTGTAGATGGCTCTAAAAAAAGACTGCAGAAATTAATTTTGATGGAAGAATCATCCTAATTTCAGCGTTATTTTTGTATCACTGTAACTTAATATGTATTTGTTTGTATGTCTTGGGTGCGGAGAGGAGAAAAAAAAGGATTAAGTTATATAAGTCACTCATGTTTCTCAGAGCGTGTGACCAAAATGTAACAGAATAATTTGTAGGTTTTACAATTTTGTATTTTAATGTGACTTTCATTCCTGATGACATATAAATCTAATAGATTCTACCAATGAGTTGATTAGAACAGTACCCTTTTCAATTTTAACTAATATTCTTAAAAGATATACTATAAATAACTTCCAAATCATGTGTCTATAGGATCCTCTGTCAAAAAGCTCATCCTCTTAAAGTACCTAAAATGTTCTCCGGCACCTCTCTGTCATATGTAGGTATTATATAGATTACACACACGTTCTGTGTACGTGTTACAATATCTACTCCTTAGTAAATGGTAGAGGTTCTGATCCTATGTAAGAACAAAATGCATTATGTCAGGGCCGAATAAAGGAACAGAAAGTATACCACTCATTTTGCTAGGGATAATTTCATATAAAGAATTATGAGCCAGATATTGAAGAAGAGAAATGCAATCAAGGGAACAGTGGGGTATCACAGAGATTGTAATTTCACAAGGCAACTACCAGCAGCTATTTCTAGGTTCTGGAGAGAAGAAAGAAAACTTAGAAATTTGAAGGGATCTGAGACCCAGATCTCTGAGGTGGTCACCCCACTGGGCTGGTGCTGGTACCTCAGAAGCTTAGAGAAGAGGCCCATGGAGCTGGGTTTGAGACCTTAAAAGAGGGTGAGGCAGCCAGCTGTGCTGATGTTCCTTAGGGAACATGTTGAGGATGATTCTCCAAGGGCTGAACCTACTTTCAATTTGCCCTTGCTGGGGAAGGGGCATTGCTGGTGATTCCCACAGGGCCGAAGACAAACAGGAATGAACAGTTCCCTCCTTCTCCAGCCTACCACTGTCTCTCTACCACCCCCTACTGGCCCAAGGGAAATGTGGTTCCCAGAGTGCCAACCTCAGCATCACAAAGCAGAGTGCAGGAGGCAGGAGTTGAAACACAGAAAATGGCTTAATAACTAGCACAAAGGTCCACATATGCTACCAAATGAAACGTTGGATTATACATTTTCTGATAGCTCCATATTCACTCTGTAGGATTTTATTTTGATGCAGGATATTATTAATATAATTAAATGTGGACAGAATAAAATGAATTTGAAACCACGTCCCCTAAATTTCAAGTGGGTATCTATTCTCATTATGAAAAACTGGGCTAAAAAACAGAAAAGCTAAAGCAGGTTTAAATTATGACACGAATTGCTTGTGAACACATATATCCTGTACTTTAAAAAAATTTTTTTTAATGTTTATTTATTTTTGAGACAGAGAGAGACAGAGCATGAACGGGGAGGGTCAGAGTGAGAGGGAGACACAGAATCTGAAGCAGGCTCCAGGCTCCAAGCTGTCAGCACAGAGCCGGACACGGGGCTCGAACTCACGGACCATGAGATCATGACCTGAGCCAAAGTCAGAAGCTCAACCGACTGAGCCACCCAGGGGCCGCTATCCTGTACTTTCTGAGACAGTCTTAATTTCAAAAATAAAGCTTTAGCTTGAAATTTCATTCTTGTAAGCATGTAATTTTTAATGTATATCATGTAACTATTTTTTATTTTTTAATATTTATTTACTTTTGAGAGAGAGAGAGGGAGAGAGAGAGAGTATGTGTATGTGAGCACAGGAAGGGCAGAGAGAGAGAGAGAGAGACAGAATCCAAAGCAGGCTCCAGGCTCTGAGTTGTCAACACAAAGCCCGACGTGGGGCTCGAGCCCATAAACCAAGGTCATGACCTGAGCCAAAGTCAGACACTTAACTGACTGAGCCACTCACGCAACCCTATAACTATTTAAATATTTTTTTTTCTTTTTTTCTTGTAACACACGTGTGCTCCAGGTGAGGGCCTATGCTGTGTGTGTGTGTGGGGGGGGTGTCTATGTGTGTGTGGATGTATATGCCAAGTGGTTTTAATATATATCTAGAAAAGTAACATAATCTTGATTGAGATTTTGGATTGAAACAAAGTAGATTATTCTAACGGAGACTCTAGCTTAAATTTTCTCTGGCCTCTGGCACTGATTCTTAAAAAGTGGAACCACAACTTTTAATGGAGAGAAGTGAGGATGACATTTGGCTGATTCAGGAATACATTTTGGTTAGATTCCACCTCATTCTGGAAGAAAAAAAGAACGTTCAAGCAAATAATATAAATGAACTAAAAATATAACTTCAGTTGTCATAGGCAACCCTTTCCTTCCAAGTAGAAGAAAGGATAAGGATAAGAAACATATGGAAGAAAAGGACACATGATCTGAAAGTATGCACAAGAGAAATCTAAGAATAACATGAACACATATGCTCTATGCAACTAATCAAGCAAATTACCAGCCAGAAAAGCTCAGTGTCCCTCAATGAATTCTCATTTACTTCTAAGAGTAGTTTCTATAGACTCATTTACCTTCCAGCTGGCAATGACTAGGTAAAATAAAAACTGTTAGGAACAAAGCATAAGAAGAGTGTTTGAGTAATTCCAGTGAGGCAGAGCAGTGCTAATCACTCCTCTGCAGTTCTAAAAACCCAATCTCGTAAAAGGAAAGAAACCTATCTTAGTGACTAAATCACTGAATGTATGCTAGCATGTATAACAGAAATCATACACACACAGTTTTTTTTGCCACCCTTTGCAGAATCTAAGCCTAAAATTATATGTTTATTGATTTTAAATCTGTACTTTTGTAAACTTTCCTATATCCCCAGTAGGTTTCCATTATAAATATCCACTGATGTGCTATGTATAGTGCTACTTAACTTTCTTAAGTAACTGCTTTAAGTCAGCAAGTTTTTTTTGTTTGTTTTTTTTTTTACTTTGTTTCATTTGATTTTTTTTCTTTGACTTTGTTTTAATGTTAGAAGCACAGGAAAGCCAAACTCAGATGTTTGAAATACAAAACCTAGATGGGACCATTTTAATGATAATATAAACTCCAAAGTGCTCATCCTACCATTTAAAATGAAAAACAATTTGAGACCGAAGAGGCAGATTTTGGAAGGGTTAACGGGTAGTAAAGTAACACAAGCAATAGACAAATGGCAGAAGGAGAGAGGAAAATTCTCATTTATGAAAAAATGTGATAATACACAGCAGCAAAACAAACAGAGCAAACAAACTAAGGCAGTTGACTGTGATGGCTATTACTGCATCGCAGATTCCTTGAGTTCTGAAGCTGAAAAAGCAAAGCTATTTTTCTGTTCATGATGAACTTCTGACACATAAATCACATCCTGTATGGTAATGTATGCATTGAAATTTGAGACATTTTGTGGCCTACTACTGATCAGTTTCTGCAAATTTCCCGAGAGTTTTAGAAGGGAAAACATAGATTTAAAAAAATTATTAGAAGCAGAACTCTGTATGTCCAGGGGTTGGCCCTCATTAACTACATATTTTTTTAAATATTCTGTTTTCTGTCTGCCTGCCTGTCAATAATTATTAAGAAAAATATTTTCATTATAATCTTTTAGGAATTTCCTGCTATGATTCTGTCAACTTCTGCCTCATATTTTTAGGCTGTTTTAGACGCATAATTTTTTTCTTTAATTTTTTAAATGTTTTTATTTATTTTTGAGGGAGAGAGAGACAAAGTGTGACCTGGGGAAGGACAGAGAGAGAGGGAGACACAGAATCCAAAGCAGGCTTCAGGCTCTGAGCTGTCAGCAAAGAGCCCAACACGGGACTTGAACTTGTGAACCACGAGATCATGACCTGAGCCGAAGTTGGACATGTAACTGACTGAGCCACCCTGGCGCCCCTGGACACATAATCTTTAAAACTGCTATATCCTTTTAGTTAACAGAACGTACCAGTAGGGAACGAGCCTCTTCACTCTCTGTGTTTTGTTGCTCATTTTACTCTGGCTTTAACACATTATTCACCTTGTTAGTACATTCATGCTTTGGTGTCTTCTTGTAAACAAGAACCTGTGTCTGGAACTTTTAACATCCAAACTGTGAATTTTTTAACTAGAGACTTTAACTAGAGTTTTATTCGCAGTATGGATATATTTGGAACTATATCTGCCATCTGAAATCTTTAAACATCTCTGGATCTTTCTTTCCCCTTATTTGAGTGACTCTACCTGAGACTATTTTCAATATTAGTCTTTGTGTGACAAAACTTCTTAAGCCCTGAATGCCTAGAAATAGTTTTAATTAAATTATTTAATGAGAAATGATGGGTAGCATGGCTGAATAAGAAATTCTAGTTTCTAAATTATTTTTGTATAATACTTTGAGAGTACTAATCCAAGTCATCTTCAATGCAGAGTTGTTGAAAAACATGTTTAGTATTTGGTTTTCATAAATAATAGACTCCATGTATGTTTTTAGTTTCTAATCTAGTATATATCCTTACATTTTACTATAACTTAAAAAAGTAGTTTTGGCATTTTTTTCTCCTAATTTCTCCCCTTTGACACTCTATAGGCCCTTTCAATTAGAATTAATTTTTTTCCTTCTATTTCTCAAAAATCCATCTCCATGTTTTGGTATATGTTCCTTCTTCTGAAATTTCATTTTCTCTCTTTGGGGACTCATATCTAGATATCAGAACTTACACTTCAATTCTACATATCAACTTTTTAATTATATGTTCTATTTATTTTTTCCTCCTTCCCTCTGGGAGTTTTCCTAAGTGACTGATGACTTCACTCATTCTTCTGCTCTATATAACTGCTATTTACATTGTGCTCTTTACCTAAACTATCATTTTTTAGTTCATATCTCTACTCTTTATTTATCTTCCATATTCTTCTAGTTTCCCATTATTAATGCCTTCTTCTATCTCCCTTAATATGTTTATTGTGCTAATTTTAATTTCTTGTTCTTTCTCTTGTAATATTTGTGGTTCAGATGGGATCCATGATATGCTGGGATGGTTTCCTTTTGAAAAAGTGGTGCTCCTCAAATGTCTTGATATTTTGGCCCATGAGCTCACTTTCCCTCTGGGAGGCACTGACTTCTCTATCAAGCAATGTGTATTAAAGCCAGACATCAGTTCTAGTCATTATTCATGAGCTCATGAAATGTAGTTGGGGAGCCTCAGATTTGGTGCTCCAGGCACCAGGCACCATGGTCAATAACCCCCATCTCCCCCAAACAACTCCTTGGGCTCTCATCTCCTTTGAAAGAGAAGCAGCATTAGGAGACCTACTCAATGTCATCGGCTCTGTGATGGGCCAAAAGGGGAAATGGTGGAGCAGAGAAGTGACAACCTGAAGTCAGTTAGTTTCCATCTGATTTCCCAGTTCCTCTTAAGCACAGAGCTCCCACCCTGCACTTATTCCTGCAAAGACTCCTAGGCCAGAGGTGTAAGTTACTACAGGCGTGATGAGCGGACTGACTGTGCAAAGGCACAGTGGTACTCACATTCAAGAGTTCTTTCTTTTATTCCAGCCACTCCCATCCATACCACCTTTTCTTCCACTCCCAGCCAAAGACACTATATGCTTCCAACATCGGTTGGGAAGGTCAATGTCAGCCATTCTCCGGGTTCTCTTGCTGTAATTTGCCAGGTGTTCAAGTTGGTTTACTTTTTCATGTCAGTCTTACATATCTAAATTATTACTCAGATATGTAGATAGAATGATATAAATATAGCCACTGATGATGCTGTAAAACTCTCTTCTGCTGACCTTATGAATTGGACACTTTTAATATGTCAAGCATATTAAAACTACTCTGAAGAAGCGCTTTTTTTTCATAGTTGCTTCCTAGCCAGTTTCTTGTATCTCTCCAGAAAGTACTATTTTACTCACACTTGGGCCAGATGGACAATGGCAGCCACCCAAATACACTGGGAAGGAGCTGACCCCACAGATAAAGCAGCAGGCCCAGAAATGATTCTCTTACTGAGAGAGGAGTAGGCAATAATGTGTCTTCTAACATATATTTTACATTTCACATTTTTCCTTCAGAATCATTTATTTATTGTAGTATACTGGGAAAATTCACAAAAGGCCAAAGAAGGAAACAGTTACTTGTAATTTCACCCAAGTTATTAGTATCGTTAAAAGTCTGTGTAGATCTTCTAGGAAATTGACTTCTTTCTAACCTGCTTACCAATTGGGTTTTAAAAAGTTGGATTATACTGTATACAGATTTTGCAACTTTATTTAATGATTAATATCCTATGAAAATATTTAAATATCATTAAGTACTCTTCTCTAAAATGTTACAATATCGGGCACCTAGATGGCTCAGGCCGTTAAGCATCTGGCTCTTGATTTTGGCTCTGGTCATGATTTCATGGTTCTTGAGTTGGGCCCTATGTCACGTTTTGCACTGACAGTGCACAGCCTCCTTGGGATTCTCTCTCTCTCTCTCTCTCTCTCTGCTCTTCCCGCTCTCTCTCACAATAAACTTAAAACAATTTAAATGCTATAATATTACAGCTGCATAGTATTCCATTATGTAGAAAAAAAAAATTACTTTCCTAGCAGACATCTGAGAGGTTTCTAATAGTTTTCCATGACATGTGTCAGGGACAAAATAATCTTTTTTACATAAATTACACTGCCTGTTTTTAGTTGTTTATCGAGCATGTATTCCCAAGTGTTGGGTGCTGGGTAGTGGCTGAGTTTCTAAAATCGTTTTCTCCCTTTGAAATATGCAAACATCGTGAAATGGATCTTAAATGCATGGCTCAGTGAATTTTTACATATGTGTACCCTTGTGTAACCACACACAGTGTGAGATGTATAACATTTCCAGTTGGGTCAGGTTTTAATGGCTATACTGATGCATACTGAGAAAAATTTATCAAGTTAAATTTTATTTGAGCCTCTTTACCCCCCCTCTATCTTCTCTAACATTAGCTCTTTTCTGCTCAAATCTTATAATTTTGATATACAAACCTATAGACAATTATTGTTGCTACTGTTGTTTGTAAATATAATTACCTTTCTCTAGAGAAAAAAAAGATCCTAATTGTATGCTTTAGCACAGTGTTATCTGTCTTCTGGTGTCAACTTATCGATTTGTCTGAATTTTCTTTTGATAAGTTATTTTAGAATCAGTCCTATAATATTGAGTCCTCTCAGGGCGCCTGGGTGGCTCATTCGGTTAGGCATCCTACTTCAGCTCAGGTCATGATCTCACGGTTCACGAGTTCGAGCCTCACATCGGGCTCTGCACCCATAGCTCAGAGCCTGGAGCCTGCTCTGTATTCTTTGTCTCCCTCTCTCTCTGCCCCTCCCCTGCTCACGCTCTGTCTCTCTCAAAAATAAACATTAAAAAACATTTTTTTTAATTAAAAAAAAATATTGAGTCCTCTCAGTGTAGGACAAAAAAAAAGGCTAAAAATTCTAATGGTATCTTACTAAAAAATTAAATAATGTGATTTATTGTCATCTAATTTGTTTAAGTGTATTTATTTTTGAGAGAGAAAGAGAGAGCGAGCGAGCACAGGTGGGGGAGGGGGCAGATGGAGAGAGGGAGACACAGAATCTAAGCAGGCTTCAGGCCCTGAGCTGTCAGTGCAGAGCTCAATGCAGGGCGTGAACCCATCAACCGTGAGATCATGACCCGAGCCGGAGTTTGACGCTTAACTACCTGAGCCACCCAGGTGCCCCTAAATTTTTTAACATAAAAAAGTTAACAAGTCTGGGGCACCTGGGTGGCTCAGTCAGTTGAGCATCCGACTTCGACTCAGGTCATGATCTCACGGTTTGTGAGTTCAAGCCCCACGTGTCGGGCTCTGTGCTGACAGCTCAGAGCCTGGAGCCTCCTGCTTCAGATTCTGTCTCCTCCCCTCTCCGCCCCTCCCATGCTCATGCTCTGGCTCTCTCTGTTGCTCAATAATGAATAAATGTTAAAAAAAAATTAAAAACAAAATTAACAACTCTTATCCTTCCGAACCTCTCAGAAACCCCTACCACTTTTGCACACCATTGAACGTTATTTGTGGCATATACTCTTGTCATTTTTACAACTGCTGAAAGAATAGGTCCAGAAATAAACACAAGAAAAGAGTAAGAGCTGGCCAACACTTGAAACCACAGAACTAAGTCATTGTCAAAAATCCAACACAGTTATCTCCGTGAGACGGTATTAACTCACATCATTCACATATCAGGTTCTGATATTTTGCCAGCACTGCCCATGGCCGGGGGGAATAAAATTGTATCTACTTGACTCTACGGTTGAGGAGGAGGTGTCTAACAAAGCTAAAATCCAATTAAATTTTTAAGAGCCCAGGGAAGTGACATTGTGAGATCAAGTCACCAACACATGCGCTCAAGTGTATAAAAATGTCAACGACTACGTAGTAGCAAAAAGCTCATCTGAATGACCATTCGCAAAGGGAGAACCCCAAGAATACTCGATTAGTAAAGGCTTTTAAAACGTCAAGATGAGATAAGAGTGTCGAAACACCAAATCAGAGGTCTAAAGTAGTGTTCCACCACATTCAATTGAGATTCACGGCTCAATGTTTCTCTCTTCTATTTACATGAGAAAAGAAATGGAGAGATGGCGCTTTGGGTCACTGTAATGTGCACCCAGACACCTTTTTCTCTGATCGTTTTGTTTGCCAATGTGAGCAGGAAGCTGTTCTTGACTTCCTTCACTGCCTGAGAGCCGATGTCTATAGGAGTTAAAGACCAAAGACAATGTCTCTACACAAGGGATTGTAAACACAGAAACAACTGAGCTGCCCTTGAAATGCAGTTTCTTTTCCTGAAAGCAAAAAGAAATCACTCTCTCTGAAGCCTCCGCTGCTTTGGAGACTTCTCTGTCACTGTGAAATCAATCTAACTGGGGTCATCTGGAAAACTGGCTATCGGTTGCCTTCATTTCCACATGAAAGCATTTTTTGTACTCATTCACACCCAAAGCGGACTTAGTGCTACCAGCTTCCAGTGAAGATTCTACTCGTTTTATTTTCCAAGATAGCTTTACGTTTACGTTTGGAAATGTATTTCAGACACCGTGTCTACAAAGAGCAGGACTGGTGAGAAAAGCGTATCGAAAACCTCAGGAAACCTCCTGAAACACTAGTCTTGTCTTTTACTTGTTAGTCAGGTAAGTCAAGTCTGGCTGTTGCTACTGGCTCCAAGGCCATTGGTGGTATAGATAGATATTTGGGGCAGTCTCCTTCCAAGGTGTGTTTAACCCTCTCGGGAGGCCAGGCTGCTGTGTGAGGTGCTCTGAAGTACACTCCAGCGACAGGACAGATGTTAATGACACAGGCGGATGTGCAGTTGTAGGAACCTGGACAGGAAGAAGCTGCTGTGTGATTTCCCACCTACTTCCAACCCTGCCCTTCCCAGTCACGCTCCCTCACGCTGCGTACTCTGTATTTCCAGGTATTGTAAGTAAACCAGTGCCACTGCAGGGAGAGGAGACGTCACCAGAAGGCAGAAGGTCATCAAAAAACTGAAATATATTCAGAGAAATACTGATCGAATGTTACTAACATAACAGTACTGCTTTCCTGAGACAACTGTTGGAAGACAGGGGAACTCGAGTGCTTAAACAGACAACCAAGGAGGAGAAAATCTTGTTCAAGAACAGAGCCCTAGATTTTTGTCTTGATCTTTCAGCTCTGATTACATCATGGCTAAACGAGGTATTCATTGTTGCAGTTGATTTTTTAATCTAAGTTTTGGAGACACTGAATGCCTAAACCAATGATTTATTTCTCTGTTAGAAAAAGTAAGCATCACACTTACATCTGGGGTATTGGAGAAATCAATCCGAACCTGTGTCTGAATCTCATAAAGAAACTATAGACTTATGCTCAAATACCATATTGGAAGTATGATAAACAAATATCCTTATTATTTTACAAGAGGTATACAGAATTCTGTGTTTGTTCAATCATTTCTATTTCCATAGGATTTAAGGAAAAAGAAATAAGACAGAAGAGGGTAGCTTTATATTTAGGACAGTGAAATGTGAAACTGGCTAAATTATTTTCAGAAACTTAAATCAATCAGTTCACTAGAGTGTGCTTTTTTTGTCTACAAGAAATTGGAGAAATGCATACTTCAGACCAATGTGTAATGACTATGTTAATTGCAATTAGCAAGGCAAATATTTTATCACCCAAATGACAAAACTGGTAACTACTGACGTTACCTGGAGCATTCATTTGCTTTTTCTTTTTTTAGTATGTCAATTAATATAATATAAATGCTGGAAACAATGTAGGATGTCACTGTATTCCACTATTCAAATTCTAATACAGATATTGCCAGAGATAAAGACAATACTGATATGTTGAATTCAGGCACACACAGGAAAGTTCTTTAATCACATAAACTCCTCTTTTAAATTTCCACATAGTAGTAATTATCTACAAATAAGATACCTAGTAATAATGTTACCCTCACAATATATCGGCTGGAAAGCAGCTGTTTAAATATTTCAGTTTAATATGTAACACATGTTACATATTAACAGTAGCCATGAAACAGGTTGACAGCTTTAGCGATGGGGTTTTAGTGTGGGTAGACAAGGAAATACCACACATAACAGCACAGGAAATAGAAGTGACACCTATTTTCGAAGAGATTATGACACACATTGGGTGGTAGGTATAAGGATATGACCAACTGCCAGAATAAAAGAGAAGAAAATATGGTGACCCAGAATGAAAAGGATGATGTTTCTTTCATTTTTCTCTTGGTTAAGGAAATGGCTCTGCCAGGATAAAATTTTAGAGCCATCAAGGACACTCTATTTACAGCTTCAGCTGTAAATAGACACAGGTACATGCAGGGCTTGAATGGGGGCTGCATGCCAACAATATAGGCCTTAGTAATGGGTTTCATCCTTATGTTCTGTCCTTATGTCCTTATCCTACGTTGTCCGGGCTCCATCCTTGGGATCATAGCTACTTTCTTAATTGGATACTCATTCTCTTTACTCCAGATAATTAATTACATTTCTCAGTGTCCTTTTGGGCCTATTATTATTATTATTATTATTATTATTATTATTATTATCATTATTATTACTATTTATTTTTATCTTTAATTTTAGAGAGACACCATGAGCAGGAGAGAGAGGCAGAGAGAGAGAGAGAGAGAGAGAGAGAGAGAGAATCCCAAGTAGGCTCCACGTTCAGTGCAGAGCCTGATGTGGGGCTCAATCCCACGACCCTGGGATCATGACCTGAGCCAAAATCAACAGTTGGTTGCTGGACCAACCTACTGAGCCACGCAGGAGCCCCTGGCCTCTTATTTCTGATGCTACCACAACCTGTTTAAGTTTTCTGTACAGGCAATTTTACTCTTTAATGCATCCCAATATGGATTTTGATTGTTCTTGTATTTTATTCTTTCTCGATTGTTTTTTGTATTTTGGCCACTGTCTTTGCATCTCTGCCACCCCTCTAGGCTTACTCTAATTAGGATACCCTGCTTCTGTATTTTAGAACACATGTAGTCCTGTCTCTTTTTGAAAGGACAATACTGAAATGTTTTCTAATATGTTCTTCTAATTTTAGGTCAAAATAACCTCATGGATTAGTTTCTTTGATAACAAGCACTTATGCATCTGTGAAAGGTGACTGAACGAAGGGCAGATCATCAGCTAGGAGGTGCAGCTCCTCTAATGAAGACATTCCATGTGTTTTATGCAACGTAACCACTGGAAGAACACGTCCGGAGAGTTCTCTGAGTCTACAAGTTCACTGCTTCTGTCCCCTTACATCACACTTCTCATTAGTTCCCTACATATCCAAGGGTGCATTGTGTTTCCATCCACCCCTCTCTCTTCCTGTTTAGATGAAGTACCAAGACTTAGCTCTAAACGGATTTTCAGATTTACACAAAGTTTTTCTTCTTTTGACCAAGGATAAGGCATGAGCTTCACTCTGGTTTTGTTCAGACAAAACCTGCTGTCTGCCTGTTGGCCAGCACTGCCTCTGGTTGACAGAAGTAGCACCATATACAGAATGAGTCTAAGTTTGACTCGCTCGCACTTTCTTGGGGCAATCTCTCTAATGTTCTACTTGAGATGGTGGAGGATGTAAACTAGTTATTCCAAACTGTCCCCTTAAAAATATCCATCTCTACTTAGTCCACTCAAGGAAGATCCAAGAATGAAATTTCTTTTTCACTGGTATTTCCAGTGTTCATCCTTTTGCGAACTTTCCTACACATCTTGTTGGAACAACAGACACAAAGGATCAGGTATTTCTAACATGCTACGATATTTTCCAGAGTTTTCAATAATTTTGTCAAAATAACTGGGTCACATCTGTACTCATGATCAAGACTGTGCTATCCCAACTTACCAGCATTTGTTTATTCATTTGAGGCAGAGACCACAACTCTCATAGTATTTCTTTTTATGTTGAGTACAGTAGTTTCTACCTAGAAGATGGTAGATTAATAATTTACCAAGTTAATAAAATATTTTCTGTAGGAATGTAAATAATATTTGCATAGGCTTCAGTGATCAAGATCAAAACATTTGAAGGGGCACCTGGGTGGCTCAGTCTGTTAAGCGTCAAGCTTCGGCTCAGGTCATGATCTCACAGTTTGTGAGTTTGGGCCCCACAAGGGGCTCTGTGCTGACAGCTCAGAGCCTGCTTTGGATTCTGTGTCTCCCTCTCCCTCTACCCCTCCCCTGCTTGCACTCTGTCTCTCTTTCTCTCTCAAAAATAAACATTAAAAATTTTTTTAAAAGTCTTTAAAACATTGAAAAGACAAAAGCATTGTATACATAAGCTTTTATAAACATGTACATGTGCATATACATATTTATAAATTTATTGAAACTGTGATTTCCTAAAGTGACCAGAGTTTTCACTATTTGCTAGTATATCCAAATATTTTTGTGGTAGACATATGTCTCCTAATAAAAGCCATCATCTTTTGGATTGTATTTATCAGTTTCACCTAGTGTGCAAAGGTATAAAAAGTAGCAATCTGGTGTGTTAAAAGCCAAGATAAAAGCAATTTCCGCATGTGCTCCATGAAGATAAATAATTGTGTAGACTCTCCTGGAGTAAACAAGCCCTCCAAAATAAGGATAGGTATACTACTTGTCTGAGACTCCAATGGAGTACTATATTTAGGGAAGACAATCATCATAAGATAAAATTGTAGAGTTAAAGGAGAAAACACTAATGCTACAAGTTAGTTTCCTTTTGCTGCTGTGACAAATAACTACAAAATTAATGGCTTAAAACAATGCAATTATATCATCTTATCATTCTGGAGATATGTAGTGTGAAATGAAGTTGTCAAGAGCATAATTTCTACAGGCCTTGGGGGAGAATCCAATATTTTGTCTCTCCAGCTTCCCAAGTCTGCCATATTCCTTGACTCACAGTCTATTATGACTCCCAACATCTGATTCCATTCTCACATATCCTTTTCTCTCTGCCTCTGTCATCACACTACCTTGTTTGACTCCAACCCTCCTATCTATCTCTTTCCCTAAGACCTTTGTTGATTATATTGGGCCTTCCTGGATAATCCAATATAATCTCCTGATTCCAAGATCCTTAACTCCATCACCCCCACAAAGTCCTTTTTGCCACGTACGGTAACACATTCACAGGTTGCAAAAATTAGGATGTGGACAACTTTTGAGGGGCCATTATTCATCCCTACCACACTAGGAAAATCAAAAAACAAAACCAAAAAAACTCTTGAGAAAACAAAAAGAACAACTTCATTCATACTATTAAAATTCCAAAAGTTCCAGGACTATCATTGTCACTTTATATGTGTGCTGAAAACCAAACATGTAAGCATTATATACTAATAACTGAAATCTGTGTGTGTGTGTGTGTGTGTGTGTGTGTGTGTGTATGTGTGTGTGTGTGTACATGCATGGGCATGCATGGTAGAAATCACTGATAAGGGTAATATTTAAATGAACAGCCATAGTTTGTTGGAAACCATAAATATCTCAGTTACTAAAAGATATAGGATAGATTTATATCAACCTTGGTTTTTTGTTTTTTGTTTTTCGTTTTTTGTTTTTTTAAACATTGCCAGGAATAAGCCACTCTGTTTTTAAAACAAAATTCTTCTTTTACCCTTGGCAAGACAACTTCACAGAACCTTCTAGGTTATTTGATGACATGATTATAATAATAAGAGACTTGCCATCACAAAATTATCAGTGACCTTCACTACTCATCACATGCTTTAGAGAGAAAATCTGAATCCCATTGCCATCTGGTGAGTTAGCGGTAGGAAAGAACAGGAGCCAAATCTCCAGCTTTAAATTAGTGTTTCATTATTAGAGGCAGAACGGGCTTTATCCCTACCCCAAAGCTAAACTGTATTTAGCTGCAAATATCTAAGCAGATGTCTAGATGAGTAATCTTATTTGATCATGTGGTTTTGTAATATATGTTGAAATATTTAATTAAGGGTGAGTATGTCCTTGAGAATTCTATTTTGCTAAACTTAAATCTGGTAACATAAATTACACTAAAAAGGTACAGTTACACCTCAAGCTCATATGAGGTAATACTGATGTTGAGGGTAAGGAAAACAGAAATAATCATTTTTGCCACTAAAGGAAGCACAATAAGCTATTTTCAACAGAGAAGATGCTGGTGACGTTATACAAATTACAACCAAGAGGGGCAGGGAGCTTTACTTCGTGCTATTGATAAATAGACACGCAGATATGTTGGGGCACTACCATTTAAAAAAGAAATTTGAGATTTCAAATGTTTGGAAAACTTTCAGAGACCATACAGGACTGTAATGTTAAAATCTCATGTTCTGTTCCATTAGGAGACATGGTAAGCGTAGAAAGTGCATAGAAAAGTATGCACAAACATCTTCATCTCAAAGAGAAAGCAGTAGAGGATGTTTTTCATTTTCATTTTGCAGAATTTTCATACTTTTATGCATTAATAGTCCTTTATCATTTAAGTTAAAATGGTAACTAAAAGTTCAAGGAACATGTAAGACGGGATTAACTGGATGTTCCAAAACATGTTTTTTAAGTTTATTTATTTTTGAGAGAGAGCGAGCGAGCAAGTGCATAAGCGGGGGAGGGGCAGAGAGAGAGGGCGAGAGATTCCCAAGCAGGCTCAGCACTGTCAGCGCAGAGCCTAACACACAGGGCTCGAACTCAGGAACTGGGAGATCATGACCTGAGCCGACCAAGAGTCTGATGCTTAACCGACTCAGCCACCCAGGCACCCCTCCAAAACATTTAAAAAAAATAACTACACATAAAAGTTCCTAATATGATAAAGGTAATATTAATTATTACTTATAGATCAAGATTATCAGGTGTCTGTACTTGATATATTAATTAGCTCTGATAACCAGAATGCATTCTGAAAAACCTGGTGCTTTGGGGTAGAATCTGTAGAAGATTAAAAGAAAACCTGAAACAAGAAAAGGGCACAATTTGAACCACTAAGATTACTCCTGAAATCTCAATTAAAAAAAACGGCAATTAGGGGCGCCTGGGTGGCTCAGTCGGTGAAGCGTCCAACTTCGGCTCAGGTCATGATCTCACAGTCCGTGAGTTCGAGCCCCGCGTCGGGCTCTGTGCTGACAGCTCAGAGCCTGGAGCCCGTTTCAGATTCTGTGTCTCCCTCTCTCTGACCCTCCCCTGCTCGCATTCTGTCTCTCTCTCTCAAAAATAAACATTAAAAAATTTTTTAAAAATAATGGCAATTAATTTTAGAGCAAATACCATTGATATAGATTATATGTGTAATAGCATAATTATATATATACACACGCCATGAGTATTTGCACTTGATCTTAGCCAAAGGGCTGAGAAGCGATACGTGCGCCATGTGTATTTGGTAAGCTATAGACCATTTATTTATTGCATACTGGGAGCACTTCCACTTTCACAGTAATACTTGTTACTCCCCAATTCATGCTCTCTCTCTCTTGCTCTCAAAATTAAATGAACATTTTTTTTAAATTTAAAACTTTTAATCTCAAAGTTTTATTGAAAATGTTTATTTTATTTTTGAGAGAGAGGAGAGAAAGAGAGAGAGGCAGAGAGGCAGAGAGAGAGGGAGACACAGAATCCGAAGCAGGCTCCGGGCTCTGAGCTGTCGGCACAGAGCCTGATGCGGGGTTCCAACTCGTGAACAGCGAGATCATGACCTGAGCCGAAGTCGGATGCTCAACCGACTGAGCCGCCCGGCGCCCCCCAATAGTGGATTTCTAAATGATTAGATAATCCATTCCAGATTTCCTGTGCAAACAACGAAGAGCTACTTCAACTAAGTGGTTCTATCAGACAGAGACAATGACTATTCTCTTATAAACGAACCAAAAAATGTTTATAATGATGCATGTTTGTTACCCCACGTATATTATTCAAACTCATTTAAAATTATTTACATTTTTTTCTAAAACTGTTTTTGAAAAGACATAAAGAATGTGAATAGTGCTTGGTATTTTAAGTGCTTTTACATATTCACAAAGCACAGACCCTTTTACGATGGTCCGGGATGGGATGATGGTATGGAGTGGAGCCAGGGGGAAGTTATGGGAAGGGCATGAAGTCTGGGGCAAGTTTGGGAAGGGGGATCTGAAGTCAAAGCATGAATTTACAGCAGTATCATCCCTTGCCTCCATTACTTTACAAGAAGCAGTGAGAAATTAAGGAAGAAGTCTGGGATATGGCCAGGTGAGATATTGCGCAGAGCAATTAATCACGTCCAACTGCCAGTACATTTTTCCAAAGCTGAAAATATAGTTAATTTGTTGACAATGACAAACTGTCCCCGGCACCAGTATGGTGATATCAAAATGCTGGGTGACATATATTAAAATTACCTTATTTAAATAGGATAGGGGTTTGTGTGGTTTCAATGTTGTTCATTGCTGAATCATGTAATTGGTGAGTGATACGTAGACATTTTCTTTTAAGAAATCCCCCCCCAAAGGAAAAGTCATATATAGTGGTCATCAGGGAATTCTCGAGGATGAACAAAAACTGGAGGGAAGGAAGAGAAAAAAAGTCAAGTATTAATTCAAGAATTTCAACCTAGATTCCTTGGTACTTCTTGAAGGCCCACAGCTGGGTCCTAGATCACAAGGATCAGAGGCAGAATGATACCTTCCTCCCCAAAAGATGTCCAGGCCCCAATCCTGGGAACCCATGAATATGTTAAATTCCACTGCAAAAGGGACTTTTCAGGTGTGATTCTCGGTAGGGGCTTTACAATGGCAAGATTATCTTGGATTGTTCAAGTGGGTGCAACCTAGCCACATGAGCTCTTAAACGCAGAAGGCAGGTAATGGGTCTGAGAAATGGGAGTATTAAAACGATTTGCTGGCCAGTGGCTGGCTAAAAAATGTGAGGGACTTTGTGCAAGGACCAGAAAGAGGACTACAGAAAATGAGGAAGTTTCCCAGGTGAAAGCCAGCAAGGAAACAGGGATTTCAGTCCTATGTTCACTTGAACTGCATTCTGCCAACACCTGAATGAGCAAAGAAAAGGAAGCCCCTGCAGGGCCCAGCGAAAGAAACCCAGCCCTGCACACACATTGGTTTTAGTCCAGTGAGAGAGGTAGTGGGCTTCTACCCCCAGAACTGTAAAATCATAAATTTATGTTGTTTTAAGCCACTCATTTTGTGCTAATTTGTTACGGCAGAAATAAAAGACCAAAACGCCAAGGCTTTCTAAAATTGTATGCAATATTTGCATATTTGTAAGTGGTCATTTTTCTGTTGAAAGAGACTGTATGTTTCACCCAAAAAGAAAGATTGATTGAATGCTAGTATCCTTTCCCATCGTGTAGCACTAAAAACATCCCCAGGCACTGTGAAAGCAGAACAATTTTCATTTTAGATATTCAACTGGTCTAAGTATGTTTTGTGGTAAACACAAGAGCACACAGCTGATTCTGCACCTCTCTTCTGCCCTGTTCACCTCACCTCTCAACTAAAGCAGGCAGCATTTGGTGCTCATGGGTAAGGTTTCCCATCGACTGTGAACACTGTGCATATTCAGGGTGGACGGTGGGTTCTTAAAGAACCATATCTTGCCATGTTTTGGTTTTTCTTTTACCTCTTCAGAAACACTGTCACATTGTGCCTAACTAGCAATTGGTAAATGGTATTAAAAAATATTCTCACGTTTGAATCCAAAAAGTAAGTTTCTATCGCGAGAAAGTGACCTAGACTACCCACCATTTGAAATTCTGTCCAGACCAGTGATACAGTCTATATATTAATTTATTCATTATATATCTAACTCATTATTCTCTGTAAAAAAAAAAAGAAAAAGAAAAAGAAAAAGGAGAGCTCCCAGATTTCTATGGGAAAAATATCTGAGCACCCTCAGATTAATTTTCAAGCTGAGTGTCTCTACGGATCACAGGGCAATAACTGAAATAGAAGGTTTGACATTTCCCACTGATCACCTTGACCCTCTATGGAATGTTTTCTATTCCAGTATGGCCTAAATCCACACAGGCTCCAGTGAAACACAGCTTCATATTCAGAAATGTAATCAGAAGCTTAATAATATTTATTAAACAAACCATTATGGACCAAACTTTATTTGGATAAACCACAAGATTCGATGATAGAAAGAAATCCTGGGGGTAAATGGATACATGAACAATTAAACAGGAGGGATGGGTAGGAATTTGATAGTCACATTTTCTTCCTAGGTTATTTCATAATGACTGGACTTCTGGAGTGACAAATGCTGGCAAACAGCAGACCACAAAAAGGCTGGTGATGAGCGTGGCTGTGCATGTGGTAATCTGCTTCATGTTCAGTCTTATTTAAGTATTTCATAACATACTGGGATTGATGAAGCATTAATAAAATGTACAGAAGTTTCTCAACACAGAGGTGCACTAAGCACCCATACAGATGGAGCACGAGGATAAAAAGCCTAGAAACTTTTGAAATACGGTGGAAGAGAAAAGAAAAAAAAGAAAATGAGATTCAACTTGAAATGATGTGAGGGAGCATGTCTGTAGAAAAATAATCAGAAACAGATACTCGGTGGACGAGAGACAATTGGAAAATAGTCAAACCAAACAGGACAGAGAAGAGAGGATCCTAGACAATAAATCAGAGGAGTCTGGGATACTGTGACAATTTGGGGGGGAAACTGAAAGTTGATTTGGTGGCCACGTGATGTTCCCAAATGGAAACATCTACCTGAGCTAGAATTCACCTTGAGAAGGTGTCCTTTTTTTTTTTTTTAAATCTATGTTAAACTCAGAGGAGCTGGAAGGGATTCAAAAAAGAACAGCAAATACAATTAAGAGTCTGGAGGGATTGATTTATGTAGTGAGAGGGGAGAAATAAAATATGCAGTCCTTGGCTAAAGACTTTTGGAGAGAACATAATTGTCAAAAGTCTTTAAAGGATTTACGTACTGAGTCAATAGAAGGTGATTAAGTTCAGTAAAAGGGAATCTAGGCAGAATCTAGGGAGATGGATGTAAACTCTAATGCCAAAAACATTTTTCCTAATTTCGTGAATACTAAAATCTAAAGTATTTCAAATGGTGCCGATGCAAAAATCTGCTGTTGTTTTGTTGGTGTTTTTAACCCATTTTCCGATATATGCTAAGGAACCTAGGAAGACAGTCGTTGGAAAACTCATTAGACCCCTGACATTCTCTAACAGATTACCCTTGTCCTTTTGGGGCCTTACCTTCATGGTATATAAGTAACTTCTAATTTTATAATCTCAGCTTTATAATAAGTTTTGATATCTGGTAGTTTACGTCCTCCTACATTGTTCTTCTTTAAAAAGTCTTGGCTGTTTATTTTTTCTCTTTAGATATACTCTGTGTACTTACTGATTTTAATAGATTAAACTATTGCAGTAGTCTGTTTAGGCTGCCAGAAGAAAATACTACAGGCTGGGAGGCTTAAACAACAGAAATTTATTTTCTAACAGTTCTGGAGGCCGCAAGTTCAAGATCAATTATAAAAATTTAAATATATGAGTATAGAAAGATATCATCATGTAAAGTTATAGTAACTGGAAGGACAATTATTAAACCACTAATACGAAAAATGGAATTATTAAATTAGAAAAAATGAATTAAAAATAACACTAGTTACATTAAGTGGTTATGTCAATGATAAAAATTCATAATACCTATATATATTTACAAACATATATGACATATAATGTCTAGTGTTATTTTGCCTGAATAGTACAAGGTGGAAATCAAGGTATTTACTCCATATATTTCCTTTTTCTTTAGAATGCAATGTTTTTATAATATAAAAAATTTAATGCATTAGAAAGAGATTTTGACTCTTCCATCTCTAAAAATTAATATCTAGATATAACTGAAGATAAACATAAAAAATTGAAAACAGGTTATTTTCTGCTGCAGTGAATGGATACAACCTAGATAGCCATAAAAAGAAAATAATTACATAAAATCCAGGATAAACCTTTAATGGAATACTATGCAATAATTAAAAATCATGTTTTATAAATATACTTTTTGCAATAAAATGTTCAAAATACACAAATAAAAAAGGTTTTCTAAAATTGTGTGCATGTGTGCTATCTGTGTGTTTATACATGGTAAGATAACTCTCAGTTGACTCATGTACAACATTGTCAGGGATGCAGAGTCATTATACATGGGCTCCATCAACACGGACTTCCATGCACAGAGGTACATCTGACTACAGCCATTCATGAGTGCCCAACCGGATAACAGAGAAACCAACCCTGACCCCATTAAAGCACTATTGTCACGGAGGACTAACCAACTACCTAATGGCAGGTTAATCACAATGACAAATATTTCCTATGGAAGGCAGTGATTTGTTTTCACTATAACATACACTGGCTCTGAATAAAGATTTTCCTTCCCATCTGCATTCTTCTGCTCAAACCACTACCTCTAAACTAACCAAATGTTTTAGTGACTTTCATGATATTCTGCACAATGCTGCATCTGAAGTTGCATTTTACAGCAAGTAAAGTATATCAGCGGACACATGCCTATAAAATTCATTGGCTTTATTATGTTTCAATTGCCCTGAAGCAGTCAGCCTTATATAATGGGGGAATGGCCTATTTTGGGTGCCAATACTTTCGAGGGCCAGAGCAATTTTGTCCAAGATGCAATATATACTAAGAATCAGTGACCAAAATATTGGTGCTGTTTTGGGATCCACGGGTCCAGAAATCCAAATGTAGAAGTCAGAGTGAGTCCTTTCACTATTGCCTATATGATTCACTGATGCAATTTTGCTTCAC
Organism: Panthera pardus; assembly: GCF_024362965.1. NCBI lineage: Eukaryota > Metazoa > Chordata > Mammalia > Carnivora > Felidae > Panthera > Panthera pardus. The sequence goes on along the minus strand of NW_026526688.1, from coordinate 8,841,790 downwards.
ATACCCTCAGCTTTGGGTTCTGCTTCTATAGAAGTCTTGATTTCCAAAAAAATGAATTTATCCAACAATGCACACAACAATAGTTCTAGGAAAGGAGAAGCTGAGACCGCCATTCACCACTTTAGGCTCCTTCTTTGGGCCACTGAATCAACATGCAAAGGGGGAGGCCAGACTACTGGCAGGGGTGGCAAACCGGGTATGGGGGGGCCTTGTTAATAGACAACATAGAAACTGGTTGTCACTATGCAGTGAACAAGGAGGAATCTGTCTGATATTCGGATCTTCCAAGTTCTGGCTTAATATTCCTGTATCTTCTGAAAAAAGCCCATAAAAATTATAACAACCCATACTGGCTGCTGAGAAATGAAGGTCTGTTTTGTACTACCAGGTAAGGAATCCACCTCCACAAGTGTTTCTGAGAGCAAAAGGAACGTGAAATGCATAGTGCAAAAAGGAAGCTTACAATCATCAGTTACGACCACATGATCACGTGTGCGTATTCTGACCCATCTTTTTCTTTCTTTTATCCTCATTCCTTCTCCCAACACTAGATGTGTTAATAGTGGCTGAACTGATAATCTCAGTATTTAAGTTACAGGATAGCAAAGCAGAAATGTGACTTGAAGAGAAGGGAGTGTACATCGCCCAAAAATAGATATAGTGACCGGAGACTTCACGTATTCTTTTCTGGGGAGAGTGTGTGTGTGTTCTTATTGTACAAGGTATAGGTTACATCACGACCTGATTTTGTTATTGCCTTCATTTAGACATTACCGATGGTTGAAAGAGGTATGTACTGATACTATACGTACTATGCTAATCATTCTATTGACAACTTGGTCTAGTTGAGAAAAGTATTTCTTCGTATCCCTTTCCTTATATGTTTCCTTTTTTTCCCAGTTTATTTATTTATTTTCAGAGAGACAGAGAGAGTGCACGCAGGAGAGGGGCAGAGAGAGAGAGGGAGAATCTCCAGCAGGCTCTGCTGTCAGTGAGGAGCCCGACACGGGGCGTGAACCCACAAACCATGAGATCATGACCTGAGCCCAAGTCAAGAGTCAGAAGCTTAACCAACTGAGCCACCAAGGTGCCTCCCCCAAGCCCCACATTCTACTATTCTTATTGAAGGGGAACTCTTGTGACATCTGGCAGGCAGAGTTCAAGCAATTGCTTCCACCAAAGCACTGCTCATTCTCTTCTGCTCCACATTCCCATCTTCATCCTCACGGCTGACACTGATGGCCCATCACCGGACATGTGGCTGCAAAACCATGAAGGGACTAGCTCCCTGTAGGCTTCTCCACTGACCCTCTGAGGGTTCCTTTGCAGCAGCTACATGTGCTAGGCTGTTCAGCCCAACTGGTTGGTGATTACTCTAATCTTTGAGGTCTCTTTTTCCACTTTCAATTCCCCTCGACTTAGCTTCCCCCAATTCTGTGTAAAGTCTGATGTGTACTATGACTTCTTGATCCCTCAGTTCATATTGTTTTTTCTCTCCTCATGGCATCTGGACAAATAAAAAAATGATTTAAAGTTTTCTTATGCTATCTTTCACAAGGTTCATCATAGGTGGTAGACGGGCTTTGTAAAAAGAACTTGGAAGATTCCTTTCCATTTCATGCTCTGGTCTGATACAAAAAAAATGGGCATTATCTTTTGAAGATGAAGATTTGAAAGAATTCATCATGATATCATCTTTGGCAAGTTGAGACACTGAGACTTCCTATAGGATTATTTATGTTTCATTTACTCCTCAACTTCATCAAGGTTTTCAAACTTTTTTTCTAAAATTGCATAAAAGATTAGCTCATAATTCATTTACTTTACGATGTACCTTTATTTTGCCATTACAATATTTCTACTTTTTCTCTGTTGTATGTATATTACCATGGCTTTTCTGACAGAACCAACCTTGCTTTTATATATTACTTTGCAGAATTTTAGTTTATTACTAATTCTATGTTTTCAATAATGTTTTTATCTTCAATAATATAATCTTTCATAATTGCTAATTTAGATTTTTACTCTTTTCTAAAATTTTCATTTAAATTTTTATTCCTTTTATTTTAAATATATCTTGTTCTTAGTGTATACTTAAGGCTCTGAGTTGTCTGTTCTACTTTTGAATAACCCATGGGTTCTGCTATGTCATGTTACTGCTATTGATACCTTTAAAAGATTTTGTATTTTGACCTTTTTATCCCAAGAGTTGTTTTCAGGAGATTCTGTAATTTCTCAAATAACAGTGTTATTGTTTTCTATATTTGTCATTAGTTTCTAATTTAATTAACTTACGAGTTTCAAGAGATTGGAAACTTTACCGCTACATTAGGAAAAATACTTAAGGACAAAAGAAACAAAAGCATATTTAGACTTATATTAGAAAATGTTTTCTCAACTTAAAAAATTAAATGAATATGTACACGAAAGGACACACTTATATTCTGGGAAAAAAATGGACACGAAGCAATCAAACCACCCTAGCGAGATCACTGTACATTTAAATATGAAGAAAAATGCTATAGCCAATGAAGAAAAGTAATCAACTCACTTGTAAGGTGTACTTTCTACAACAATAGTCAATTGCAAGAAAGCAATCTACAAATTACTTGGGGAAAGATAATTTGATTCATTTTATACCAACCCAGTTATGTATTATGTATACATTAACACAGTGAGATTATAGCCAAAAAGTATCCTTTTAGACATGAGTAAGGGAAAATCTAACTTAAACTGTCTTCAATAATAAAGGGGTATAAGTGACATGTTCACTGATTGGAAACTATCAGTTATGGTTTAGTCAAGTGTTCACTTCCTCCATTCCTCTGAGATTTTCCTGTCTTTGCTCTTTGTTGACCACACCCAAAGACTGGTAGAAATTTCTACCAAAGGCTGGTAGAAATTTCTAAGCCTCATTTCCGTGCATAAAAAAAAAACAATTAGGTTTTATTTAAATTCCAGTTAGTTAACATACCGTGTAATAATAATTTCTAAAGAAAGAAGAGTCACAACTGATTTGACACGTACTCCTTATTAAGAACAATTTTATTTCAGAAACCCCTGCCACAATGAGGCTAAACCTGGTACCATATTCATTCATTGAGCAGATGCTTGACTGCTTAATGCTCTTCCAGGTACTTTTCTGAACCAGTTTACATGTCCAGGGGATGCTATGCACCAGCTGGTTTAGGGCTAGGTTTGTGGACCAATCGCTGACAGATGGAGGGAATTACTCTCACATCCATGAGGGCTCAAACCAGGGCTGTATAGTGGTAGGCACTGGCTTCCTAATTTGGGGTGTTCCATAATCACTTGTATGATTTATTTGTTTGATTAAAACCTTGACGAGACTCTCCACACAGTATAAGCTGTAGCATTGAATTTATTAACTTCCAGCTAATTAATATGCCTAGCTTTTATATCTTCAAGGAGGAAAAACAAAGACATTTTAAATATTCAGAAGATACTTGGAAAGATAGCATTTGAAAAACTGTAAGAAAAATGTTCTCTTAATTAATTTTAACAGTTTCAAACACTTTTGGTGTACTATCTTTGCCTCTCATGCTCAACTATGCACTGGGAAGTTATCTATGAGAGAAATATTACTTACGGCACATTTGTTGAATAAGCTACAGGAATATATGCCCTCCAATTTAACTCATTCTTAACATCAGAAATAGCTGATGGGCTGTTATATTAAGCCAAAATATATTTGTAAAATGTGATTCTAACATTTTTCCATAATTATTTTTCTATTGTTTTCCAAGAGATTTTATAACCTAAATAAAACTTTTATAACGATAAAAAGTTATAAATCCAATTTAGCACATGATTCATCATGTTGGTTACACTAAACCACTATGGCTAATGCCCCTTTGAAAACTTTCCAGAAAGAGCCTGGTTTTTCCTTCTCTGAATATGATCTCTGGATTTTGAGAATTTAGGGCCCTGTAGTTGAGTAACAAAAATTGAGTAGATGATGTTTTGATGGCAGTTGAACTAAATATTTTGTAGCTGTTTCATAAAAAAGAAACTCTGGGGATTTCCTACTGGTAAGTGAAGAATAACTAAAATGTCAAGCCTGCTGTTGTAAGAGGTCAGAAATTATATCTGAAGTTGTCTAAAGTTACGATTATTTCTCAAAAAAGAAGATATGGATATGACAAAGACACTACAATAGATTTTAAAATTCTCACAGTTGTTTGGTAGGGCTTTTACTTGAAGATAAAAATAGTTACTCTGAGAGCAGAGTAGGGAAGATGGCAGAATAGGAGGGTCCTGAGCTCACCTCATCCCACAGACACACCAAGGCGATGGCCACATCTATTCAACTAACTCTAACAATGAGCCGAAGCCTGGCAGAACAGATCTTCCGCAGCTGGTCATAGAGAAGAGGCCACACTGAAAAGGGTAGAAGGAGTGGAGATGAGGTCAGGAACCAAAGCCCCGGAGCAACTAACCACAAAATGTACAGACATCACAAACATAACAGAACAAGGGTGTCAGGACCCCCCACTGGCAACCCTGGCCCTGAAGAACCACACTGGGAAGATGAGTACCCATAATGTCTGGCTTTGAAAATCAGCCAGACATAATACCAGGAGAGCTAGAGGGCAAGAGGAAACTGAGTCCCTACCATTAAAGAGCCAGTAAACTAAATAACTGGGCCAGAGACAGAGCACAGAAGCAGCAGTTTAAAAAGTGCCTGGGTTACACATGCAGGACATTTACTGACTAATCTTAGAATGTGTGCCATGGGGGGGGGGGGGGCGGGCAGGGCTCTACAGGTGATTCCCCCAAGAACAAGGATGTTGGCAGGCATCATTTGTCTTACCCCTGCCCCCAGCCTAGATGGCTAGAGGCCTGTGGGAAGCAGTGCTAACACTCTCCATCTACCAGACTAGCACTGTGTGCTCATCCCATCTAACTGCTCACCTCTAAACTTACATCTAAAGAAACTAAAAAAAGAAGAAAAAACAAAGCCTAAATTTAGTAGAAGGAAGGCAATTATAAAGATTATAACAGAAATAAGTTAAAGAAAAAAGAGTAGAAAAGGTAGATATAGCTAACAGCTGGTTCCTTAAAAAATAAATAAATTTAGGGGCGCCTGGGTGGCTGAGTCGGTTGAGCGTCCAACTTCGGCTCAGGTCACGATCTTGCGGTCTGTGAGTTCGAGTCCCACATCAGGCTCTGGGCTGATGGCCCAGAGCCTGGAGCCTGCTTCCGATTCTGTGTCTCCCTCTCTCTGCCCCTCCCCTGTTCATGCCCTGTCTCTCTCTGTCTCAAAAATAAATAAATGTTAAAAAAAAAAATTTTTTTTTAAATAAATAAATTTGATAAAACTTTAGTCAGATTCATAAAAAAAGATGGGGGTGGGAGACTCAAATAAGCAAAATGAAGAAAGAGGAAAAAACCCTGACACAACAGAAAGATAAAGAATTACAACAAGATACTATAAAAATTAAATGTCAATGAATTGGAAAACATAGAAGAAATGAATAAATTTCTACAATCATACAGTCTCCCAAAATTGAGTCAGGAAGAACTAGAAAATTTGAACAGACTGACTACTAGGAACAAAACTGAATTGGCAATCAAAAAATTCCCAAGAAATAAAAGTCCAGGGCCAGACGGCTTGCCAGGTGAAAACTACCAAACATCTAAAGAAGAGGTAAAACCTTTTTTCTCAGACTATACCAAAAAATAGAAGAGGAAAAGAAAAATCCATATTTATTCTGTGAAGCCAGCATTATTCTGATAGCAAAACCAGACATGGTTCCCCCCCCCCCCAAATGATGATGAAAACAGAGGAGGAGGAGGAGGAGGAGGAAGAGGGGGAGGAGGAGGAAGAGGGGGAGGAGGAGGAGGAGGAGGAGGAGGAGGAGGAGGAGGAGGAGGAGGAGGAAAGAAAACTACAGGTCAGTATCCTTGATCAACATAGATGCAAAAATCCTCAACAAAATATTACCAAACCAAATTTAACAATACAGTAAAAGGATCATTCACCTTGATGAAGTGACATTTATTCCAAGGATGCAAAAGTGGTTCAATATTTGCAAATGAATGAACATGATAAATCACATTAACAATGAGAAGGATAAGAACCATATGATCAACTCAATAGATGCAAAAAAAAAGCATCCGACAAAGTGCAACATCTGTTTATAATAAAAACTCTCAACAAAGTGTGTTTAGAAGGAAGATACCTCAACATAATAAAGGCCAAATATGAGAAACCTACAGTGAACATCATACTCAATGGTGAAAAACTGAAAATGTGTCCTCTAAGAACTGGAATAAGACAAGGATGTTCACTCTCAGCACTTCTATTTAACGTAGTACTGGAAGTCCTAGCAGTAGTAATTAGATGAGAAAAAGAAATACAAGGCATCCAAATTGATGAGAAAAGGGTAAAACTGTCACTATTTGCAGATAACATTATACTATACATAAAAAACTCTAAAGATACCACCAAAAAACTCTTCAAACTAATAGATGAGTTCAATAAAGTCACAGGACACAAAATTAATATGTGGAAGTCTGTCACATTTCTATACACTATTAACAAAGGAGGAGAAAGAGAAATTAAGGAAACAATCCCATTTGTAACTGCACTAAACAGAATAAAATACCTAGGATTATACTTAACCAAAATGTGAAAGACCTAAACACTGAAAACTGTAAGACACTGATGAAAGAATTAGAAGATGACACAAATGGAAAGATATACCATGCTCGTGGATTGGAAGGATTAATATTGTTAAGTCTATACTACCCAAAGCAACCTACGGATTCAAATCAATCCCTATCAAAATACCATTAACATTTTTCACAGAACCAGAACAAATAATCCTAAAATGAGGATGGAACCAGAGACACCGTGAATAGCCAAAACAATCTTAAGAAAGAGGAACAGAGTCAGATGTATCACAATCCCAGAATGTGAGGTAAACTACAAAGCTAGAGTAATCAAAACTCTATGGCACAGGAACAAAAACAGTCACAAAAACCAATGGAACAGAATACAGCCCAGAGAAAAGCCCACATTTGTGTGGTCAATTAGTCTACAACAAAGGAGGAAAGAATATATAATGGGGAAAAAACAATATTTTCAACAAATGGTGCTGGGAAAACTGGAAAGCCATTTGCAAAGTAATGAAACTGGACCACTTTCTCATACCAATACACACACACACACACACACACACACACACACACACACACACACATATACACAACTCAAAATGTTAGATTAAGGCCTAAATGTAAGACCTGAAACCATAAAACTCCTAAAAAACAAAACAAAACAAAACAAAGACAGTAATCTCTACAATATCAGTCATAGCAACATATTTATAGGTATGCTTTCGCAATCAAGAGAAACAAAAGCAAAAATAAACTATTGGGACTACATCAAAATAAAAAGTTTTTGCATAGTGAAGGAGATCATCAATAAAACAAAAGGGTAACCTAGTGAATGGGAGAAGATATTTGTAAATGATATACCAGATAGAGGTTAATATACAAAATATATAAAGAAATGAGGCATCTGGGTGGCTCAGCTGGTTAAGCATCCAACTCTTGATTTCAGCTCAGGTCATGATCTCACGGTTCATGAGACTAAGCCTGACATCAGACTCTGTGCTTACAGTGCGGAGCCTGCTTAGGATTCTCTCTCTGCCCCTCTTCTGCCCCTTCTGTATGTTCTTATGAGCCCTCTCCTTCTCTCTCAAAATAAATACATAATTATAATACATAGAACTTAATATATATAATATATAAATATATACAACATATATATAATATTCTATATTATATATGTGTGAGTGTGTGTATGTATATATATGTATGTGTGTGTGTGTGTGTGTGTATATATATATATATATATATATATATATATGCATGCCAACAGGAACATGAAAAGATGCTCAGCACCACTCATCATCAAGGAAATGCAAACTGAAACCAAAACAAGGCAAAAACCTTACACCTGTCAGAAGGGCTAGCATCAAAAAGACAAAACATAACAAGTGTTGTTGAGGATATGGAGAAAAAGAAACCCTGCTGTACTCTTGGTAAGAATGTAAATTGGTGTAACCACTGTGGTCAACAGTATGGAGTGTTCTCAAAAAATTAAAAAAAGGAATATCATACAATCCAGTAACTCCACTTCTTGGTATTTACCCAAAGAAAACAAAAACACTAATTCAAAAAGATACATGCACAACTATGTTTATGGCAGCCGACATATGGAAACAACCTAAGTGTGCGTCAATGAATGAATGGACAAAGAAGATGTGGTGTGTGTGTGTCTGTACACACACACACACACACACACACAAAATGGAGCACTTCTCAGCCATAAAAAAAACAATAAAATTTTGCCATCTGCAACAATAGGGATGGACCCAGAGGATATTATGCTAAGTGAAGTAAGTCAGACATAGAGAGACAAATACCATACAATTCTCCTTATATGGTAGAACCTTGGTTTGCGAACACAATTTGTTCCCAAAACATGCTTGTAATCCAAAGCACCGTATATCAAAGTGAATTTCTCCATAAGAAATAATGGAAGCTCAGATGATTCATTCCACGACCCAAAAATATTCACATAAAAATTATTACAATACTGTAATACAATACAAAATAATAAAGAAAATACAAAATATAAAGAAAAACTAATTAGCCAGCACTTACTTTTGAAACTCTTGGTGGCTGGTGTGAGGGAGACAAGAGAGAGGAGGGTTATTGTGCAGGATGGCTTTCACTATCACTAACGGATGTTGACTATAGTACATTATTAATAAACTCTCGTCATATACTGTGTTTAATGGAACTGGCAATAAGGCAGCAGAGGAAAGGGTCTCTACCTGCAGGCAGCCTGACCGAGAATGAAGCAAGGCATTCCTAAACTCACCCTGGGGTGGGAAAGCAAAGGACTGTCCATGGGTTCTTTGAAGTGACAAAAATTACACTAGTGCCAGATGTTGGCACCTTCCAATGTTCTGAAAAACCACCGATTTCTGCCAAACACCGTGGCCTGACACTGAGCGTCTGAGCATGGGAGCCAATCACCCACAATCCCACGGTGAAAGGTGGGGGGAGAAAGAAAGAGAGAGAGAGAGAGAGAGAGAGAGAGAGAGAGGAACCACTGGCTCAGTTGTGATAGTGTGACATTTGGCATCACGCACTACTCATAATGCAAGATATCGCTCATGCATCAAGTTAAAATGTTTTAATTTTTTTTATGTTTATCTATTTTTGAGAGAGAGAGAGAGAGAGAGTGAGCAGGGGAGGGGCAGGGAGAGAGGGAGACACAGACTCTGACGTAGTCTCCAGGCTCTGAGCTGTCCGGGCAGAGCCCATAGTGGGGGATCGAAATCGTGGACTCCAAGATCATGGCCTGAGCCGAAGTCGGATGCTTAACCGACTGAGCCACCCAGCCGCCCCCAAGTTAAAATTTATTAGAAATGTCTGCTCTTCTTGCGTAACACAGAACAAGTTACAATCCAAGGTTTTACTTATGTGGAATGTGAAAAACAAGCAAACAAACCCAGGCTCTTAAATACAGAGAACAAACTGGTGGTCGCCAGAGGGCAAATAGGTCAAGGGGATGAAGAGGTAGAAACTTTCAGTTATAGTATAAATAAGCAGTGAAATAATAAGAATTGAAAAAAAAAGAAATAATAAGAATTGAATTGAATAAATTGAATTGAAGAGTACAACATAGGGAATACATTGTCCTAACGTTGTATGGTGACAGATGGTGACTACATTTGTTGTGGTGACAGTGAATGATGTACAGAATTGAAACTACTGTAACATCCTATATCGACTATACTTCAACAATGACAATAATAATAATAATAATATAAAAGAGAGCTACCTCTTAAAATTCCTAGGCTTTTGGTCACTTTTATACAAACTTTTTTAAATGTTTAGTGAATCATGTCTTCTTAAAAATTCTAAAAATTTGGGGCGCCTGGCTGGCTCACTAGGTACAGCACCCAACTCTTGATCTCAGAGTCATGAGTTCAAGCACTACATTGGGTGTGGAGCCTACTTAGAAAAAATGCTACAATTTAATATTATTTTGAGAGATGGGGAAACTAAATATGACAAATTCTCAGAGTACTTGATGAACAAAATATTAAAAATCCTGAATTCCTAACCTATGACTCACTGAGCTTTGTTGCCTAGGTGAAATAACTTATGAAAATAACAAGAAAAACTGGGTTTTAAATGAGTTCTCCATTACTCACTAGTTGTGTATTTTTGGGAAAGTGCCTTGATCCTTCTTTTTTTAACAGTTTTTTTTGTTGGTTTTTCTGATATTTATATTTTAGAGAGAGAGAGAGAGAGAGACAGAGCATGAGCAGGGGAGGGGCAGACAGAGAGGGAGACACAGAATTCGAAACAGGCTCCAGGCTCCGAGCTGTGGGCACAGAGTCTGACGAGGGGCTCGAACTCACGAACTGCAAGATCATGGCCTGAGCCGAAGTCGGACACTTAACTGACTGAGCCACCATGCTTTGATCCTTCTAAGCCTCAACTGTCTTATCTAAAATGGAGCTATAAAGGCCTACATTTTTCATTTAACAAAGGCCTAATTAGTTGAATAGCAGTTATATTTTAATCAGCACAGCCATGTGCAATACCTTAAATCCATTCTGAAACAAGATGTAGAATACATTTAAAAATTAAGACCTGAACATTGTCTATTTCTACTAATGCCAATTCACCTGTAGAGATACTCCTGAACCCTGGATGCACATTGGAATCACATGTGGAGATTTAAAAATTACTTGTGCCTGGGACCCAACCCTGAAATGTTGATTTAGTTGTCTTGGTTATGAACACTGGGATTTTAAAAGATTGACCTAAAAGAAAAAGATTATTTTCATTTATCCCTGTTAGTTTTGAATAATAATATGTACTAACTTTTATTTTTTTATTTTTTTTTGTTTTTTATTTTTTAATATATGAAATTTACTGTCAAATTGGTTTCCATACAACACCCAGTGCTCATCCCAAAAGGTGCCCTCCTCAATACCCATCACCCACCCTGCCCTCCCTCCCACCCCCATCAACCCTCAGTTTGTTCTCAGTTTTTAACAGTCTCTTATGCTTTGGCTCTCTCCCACCCTAACCTCTTTTTTTTTTTTTTTTTCCTTCCCCTCCCCCATGGGTTTCTGTTACGTTTCTCAGGATCCACATAAGAGTGAAACCATATGGTATCTGTCTTTCTCTGTATGGCTTATTTCACTTAGCATCACACTCTCCAGTTCCATCCACGTTGCTACAAAAGGCCATATTTCATTTTTTCTCATTGCCACGTAGTATTCCATTGTGTATATAAACCACAATTTCTTTATCCATTCATCAGTTGATGGACATTTAGGCTCTTTCCATAATTTGGCTATTGTTGAGAGTGCCGCTATAAACATTGGGGTACAAGTGGCCCTATGCATCAGTACTCCTGTATCCCTTGGATAAATTCCTAGCAGTGCTATTGCTGGGTCATAGGGTAGGTCTATTTTTAATTTTCTGAGGAACCTCCACACTGCTTTCCAGAGCGGCTGCACCAATTTGCATTCCCACCAACAGTGCAAGAGGGTTCCCGTTTCTCCACATCCTCTCCAGCATCTATAGTCTCCTGATTTCTTCATTTTGGCCACTCTGACTGGCGTGAGGTGATATCTGAGTGTGGTTTTGATTTGTATTTCCCTGATAAGGAGCGACGTTGAACATCTTTTCATGTGCCTGTTAGCCATCCGGATGTCTTCTTTAGAGAAGTGTCTATTCATGTTTTCTGCCCATTTCTTCACTGGGTTATTTGTTTTTCGGGTGTGGAGTTTGGTGAGCTCTTTATAGATTTTGGATACTAGCCCTTTGTCCGATATGTCATTTGCAAATATCTTTTCCCATTCCGTTGGTTGCCTTTTAGTGTTGTTGGTTGTTTCCTTCGCTGTGCAGAAGCTTTTTATCTTCATAAGGTCCCAGTAATTCACTTTTGCTTTTAATTCCCTTGCCTTTGGGGATGTGCCGAGTAAGAGATTGCTACGGCTGAGGTCAGAAGGTCTTTTCCTGCTTTCTCCTCTAAGGTTTTGATGGTTTCCTGTCTCACATTCAGGTCCTTTATCCATTTTGAGTTTATTTTTGTGAATGGTGTGAGAAAGTGGTCTAGTTTCAACCTTCTGCATGTTGCTGTCCAGTTCTCCCAGCACCATTTGTTAAAGACACTGTCTTTTTTCCATTGGATGTTCTTTCTTGCTTTGTCAAAGATGAGTTGGCCATACGTTTGTGGGTCTAGTTCTGGGGTTTCTATTCTATTCCATTGGTCTATGTGTCTGTTTTTATGCCAATACCATGCTGTCTTGATGATGACAGCTTTGTAGTAGAGGCTAAAGTCTGGGATTGTGATGCCTCCTGCTTTGGTCTTCTTCTTCAAAATTACTTTGGCTATTCGGGGCCTTTTGTGGTTCCATATGAATTTTAGGATTGCTTGTTCTAGTTTCGAGAAGAATGCTGGTGCAATTTTGATTGGGATTGCCTTGAATGTGTAGATAGCTTTGGGTAGTATTGACATTTTGACAATATTTATTCTTCCAATCCATGAGCATGGAATGTTTTTCCATTTCTTTATATCTTCTTCAATTACCTTCATAAGTTTTCTATAGTTTTCAGCATACAGATCTTTTACATCTTTGGTTAGATTTATTCCTAGGTATTTTATGCTTCTTGGTGCAATTGTGAATGGGATCAGTTTCTTTTTTTGTCTTTCTGTTGCTTCATTGTTAGTGTATAAGAATGCAACGGATTTCTGTACATTCATTTTGTATCCTGCAACTTTGCTGAATTCATGTATCAGTTCTAGCAGACTTTTGGTGGAGTCTATCGGATTTTCCATGTATAATATCATGTCATCTGCAAAAAGCGAAAGCTTGACTTCATCTTTGCCAATTTTGATGCCTTTGATTTCCTTTTGTTGTCTGATTGCTGATGCTAGAACTTCCAGCACTATGTTAAACAACAGCGGTGAGAGTGGGCATCCCTGTCGTGTTCCTGATCTCAGGGAAAAAGCTCTCAGTTTTTCCCCGTTGAGGATGATGTTAGCTGTGGGCTTTTCATAAATGGCTTTTATGATCTTTAAGTATGTTCCTTCTATCCCGACTTTCTCAAGGGTTTTTATTAAGAAAGGGTGCTGGATTTTGTCAAAGGCCTTTTCTGCATCGATTGACAGGATCATATGGTTCTTCTCTTTTTTTTTGTTAATGTGATATATCACGTTGATCGATTTGCGAATGTTGAACCAGCCCTGCATCCCAGGAATGAATCCCACTTGATCATGGTGAATAATTCTTTTTCTATGCTGTTGAATTCGATTTGCTAGTAACTTATTGAGAATTTTTGCATCCATATTCATCAGAGATATTGGCCTGTAGTTCTCTTTTTTTACTGGGTCTCTGTCTGGTTTAGGAATCAAAGTAATAATGGCTTCATAGAATGAGTCTGGAAGTTTTCCTTCCCTTTCTATTTCTTGGAATAGCTTGAGAAGGATAGGTATTATCTCTGTTTTAAACGTCTGGTAGAACTCCCCTGGGAAGCCATCTGGTCCTGGACTCTTATTTGTTGAGAGATTTTTGATAACCGATTCAATTTCTTCGCTGGTTATGGGTCTGTTCAAGCTTTCTATTTCCTCCTGATTGAGTTTTGGAAGAGTGTGGGTGTTTAGGAATTTGTCCATTTCTTCCAGGTTGTCCAATTTGTTGACATATAATTTTTCATAGTATTCCCTGATAATTGTTTGTATCTCTGAGGGATTGGTTGTAATAATTCCATTTTCATTAATGATTTTATCTATTTGGGTCATCTCCCTTTTCTTTTTGAGAAGCCTGGCTAGAGGTTTGTCAATTTTGTTTATTTTTTCAAAAAACCAACTCTTGGTTTTGTTGATCTGCTCTACAGTTTTTTTAGATTCTATATTGTTTATTTCTGCTCTGATCTTTATTATTTCTCTTCTTCTGCTGGGTTTAGGCTGCCTTTGCTGTTCTGCTTCTATTTCCTTTATGTGTGCTGTTAGATTTTGTATTTGGGATTTTTCTTGTTTCTTGAGATAGGCCTGGATTGCAATGTATTTTCCTCTCACGACTGCCTTCGCTGCGTCCCAAAGCTTTTGGATTGTTGTATTTTCATTTTCGTTTGTTTCCATATATTTTTTAATTTCTTCTCTAATTGCCTGGTTGACCCACTGATTATTTAGTAGGGTGTTCTTTAACCTCCATGCTTTTGGAGGTTTTCCAGACTTTTTCCTGTGGTTGATTTCAAGCTTCATAGCATTGTGGTCTGAAAGTATGCATGGTATAATTTCAATTCTTGTAAACTTATGAAGGGCTGTTTTGTGACCCAGTATATGATCTATCTTGGAGAACGTTCCATGTGCACTCGAGAAGAAAGTATATTCTGTTGCTTTGGGATGCAGAGTTCTAAATATATCTGTCAAGTCCATCTGATCCAATGTATCATTCAGGGCCCTTGTTTCTTTATTGACTGTGTGTCTAGATGATCTATCCATTTCTGAAAGTGGGGTGTTAAAGTCCCCTGCAATGACCACATTCTTATCAATAAGGTTGCTTATGTTTATGAGTAATTGTTTTATATATCTGGGGGCTCCGGTATTCGGCGCATAGACATTTATAATTGTTAGGGCTTCCTGATGGATAGATCCTGTAATTATTATATAATGCCCTTCTTCATCTCTTGTTACAGCCTTTAATTTAAAGTCTAGTTTGTCTGATATAAGTATGGCTACTCCAGCTTTCTTTTGGCTTCCAGTAGCATGATAGATTGTTCTCCATCCCCTCACTCTCAATCTAAAGGTGTCCTCAGATCTAAAATGAGTCTCTTGTAGACAGCAAATAGATGGGTCTTGTTTTTTTATCCATTCTGATACCCTATGTCTTTTGGTTGGCGCATTTAATCCATTTACATTCAGTGTTATTATAGAAAGATACAGGTTTAGAGTCATTGTGATGTCTGTATGTTTTATGCTTGTAGTGATGTCTCTGGTACTTCGTCTCACAGGATCCCCCTTAGGGTCTCTTGTAGGGCTGGTTTAGTGGTGACAAATTCCTTCAGTTTTTGTTTGTTTGGGAAGACCTTTATCTCTCCTTCTATTCTAAATGACAGACTTGCTGGATAAAGGATTCTCGGCTGCATATTTTTTCTGTTTAGCACACTGAAGATGTCGTGCCAAGCCTTTCTGGCCTGCCAAGTTTCAAAGGAGAGATCAGTCACGAGTCTTATAGGTCTCCCTTTATATGTTAGGGCACGTTTATCCCTTGCTGCTTTCAGAATTTTCTCTTTATCCTTGTATTTTGCCAGTTTCACTATGATATGTCATGGAGAAGATCAATTCAAGTTATGTCTGAAGGGAGTTCTCTGTGCCTCTTGGATTTCAATGCCTTTTTCCTTCCCCAGTTCAGGGAAGTTCTCAGCTATAATTTCTTCAAGTACGCCTTCAGCACCTTTCCCTCTCTCTTCCTCCTCTGGGATACCAATTATGCGTATATTATTTCTTTTTAGTGTATCACTTAGTTCTCTAATTTTTCCCTCATACTCCTGGATTTTTTTATCTCTCTTTCTCTCAGCTTCCTCTTTTTCCATAACTTTATCTTCTAGTTCACCTATTCTCTCCTCTGCCTCTTCAATCCGAGCCGTCGTCGTTTCCATTTTGTTTTGCATTTCGTTTAAAGCGCTTTTCAGCCCCTCGTGACTGTTCCTTAGTCCCTTGATCTCTGTGGCAAGAGATTCTCTGCTGTCCTGTATACTGTTTTCAAGCCCAGCGATTAATTTTATGACTATTATTCTAAATTCACTTTCTGTTATATTATTTAAATCCTTTTTGATCAGTGCATTAGCTGTTGTTATTTCCTGGAGATTCTTCTGAGGGGAATTCTTCCGTTTGGTCATTTTGGATAGTCCCTGGAATGGTGCGGACCTGCAGGGCACTTCCCCTGTGCTTGGTGTATAACTGGAGTTGGTGGGCGGGGCCGCAGTCCGACCTGATTTCTGCCCCCAGCCCACCGCTGGGGCCACAGTCAGACTGGCGTGTGCCTTCTCTTCCCCTCTCCTAGGGGCGGGATTCACCGTGGGGTGGCATGGCCCGTCTGGGCTACTTGCACCCTGCCAGGCTTGTGGTGCTGGGGATCTGGCGTATTAGCTGGGGTGGGTAGGCAAGATGCACGGGGGCAGGAGGGGCAGGCTTAACTCGCTTCTCCTTAGGTGATCCACTTCAGGAGGGGCCCTGTGGCAGCGGGAGGGAGTCAGATCCACTGCCAGAGGTTTGGCTCCGCAGATGCACATAGTTGGGTGTTTGCGCTGCTCGAGCAAGTTCCCTGGCAGGAACTGGTTCTTTTTGGGATTTTGGCTGGGGGATGGGCTGGGGAGATGGCGCTGGCGAGCGCCTTTGTTCCCCGCCAAGCTGAGCTCTGCCGTCCGGGGGCTCAGCAGCTCTCCCTCCCTTTGTCCTCCAGCCTTCCCGCTTTCCGAGCAGAGCTGTTAACTTCTGACCTCCCAGAGGCTAAGTCGCGCTTGCTGTCGGAACACAGTCTGTCCGGCCCCTCCGCTTTTGCCAGCCAGACTCGGGGGCTCTGCTTGGCCGGCGAGCCGCCCCTCCGCCCCGGCTCCCTCCCGCCAGTCCGTGGAGCGCGCACCGCCTCGCCGCCCTTCCTACCCTCTTCCGTGGGCCTCTCGTCTGCGCTTGGCTCCGGAGACTCCGTTCTGCTAATCCTCTGGCGGTTTTCTGGGTTCATTAGGCAGGTGTAGGTGGAATCTAAGTGATCAGCAGGACGCGCGGTGAGCCCAGCGTCCTCCTACGCCGCCATCTTCCCTCCAACCTCTGTACTAACTTTTAAACTTAAGAAGTAGCAGATTTCAGCGGCCTTAAATATAACTGTATAACTCTAATTAGCAGGTCTCACAGTTTGGTATTCCCAGTTAACTGTAAGTCCCTACAAAACTTGAACTAATGATTACATTCTTACCCTGTAGACACAATGATAAATTTGACCCTGGTAATAACCAATTTCTGGGAGTACCATTCTTTCTCTATTTGCTAAAATAAAATTGCTCTTTTACGTAAAAACAAATCATCTGTGGCTTCCAGGTAGGTTGCAGTTAAGTCATGCTCATAAAGGTTGAATCCATTAGCGAGAATAGTATCTCAAGGAGACATGGTAAAGAGCAGAAGGAGTAGTAAATACAGAAGTGGAACCAAGCAAAAGCAATATGCTTGGCCTTCACCTTCTTACTTTATTTACCTCCTGGGTGAGCCCATCGCGCCCTGCCCCATCCCTTGATTATCATAAACATGCTATGTTCAACCTGCCACCAGCTCAGACTCACTCCCAGTGTCCACACTTATGGCCAATGGTATACTTGGCACACCTAAATACACATCCCTAGCCACTTCAGAACCATCCTAAGTAAAACTAGATGAATCCCTTTCCACTCCAAATTCTTTGTTCATTTACCAGCTAATTAAATAATACCTGTTGTGGACACTCCAAAAATACTGGGTGGACCTCAAGCCAAAATTCATCCAGATGTCAAGAGTGATGATGCCCCAAAAGGTCTGGAAACATTTACTATTCACCTAATGAGGTTTTATGGGGCAAGCAGGGAGCTCTGCGTCAGGTTGAGACTGGTTTGGCTTTTAATGTGATTACAGGCTTAAGCTAGAGTGACAGTTCCCTTGTTTGGTCCAGGTCTTGAGGTGCTGGGACTTCCCAGGGGGCAGGCATTAAAGAAGTGAACACCTGAGTTTTCTTATCAACTTCCCTGGATGTGGGGCAGAAGGAAAGGGAGGGCTTAAGAGCTGTCAGTCACCCTTACGTGTGAACTGTACGAATGATTCTGACACCGATTTCGAGGATTCACTTTTGATGTGAATTTGAAACAGGGATTTAGAAATTCCTGACCCCCCATGCAAACACACGGAACGTACTGCAATCTTGATAGTGTATCCTTATGGATGTTCACTTTCATTCTACAGATTATAATTAAGTGGTGTTATTTCTAAGGATAAATTTCATGTAGTAATCTATTAAATAAGTGGACACTGGCAATGATTCACAAACAGATAGTAAAGAGCAGAATACAACACTGGATCTGAACTGGAAAAGTTAAATACTATGTATATATATGATAGATTATATACGTATATACGATAAATTAACGGACTAGTATATATATATATATATATATATATATATATATATATATTTACACACATAGAATAAAATTGAATATTAAATTTAACATTCTATGAAATAAAATGCAAAGTGAATTTTAGGCCAATGTAGAGTGAACTTAGTAAAAATAGGCATGTACTACACTTGAGAAAAAGATACTCCTATTAACATCTGTTTCTTTACATTTTGTCCCTTGGTGCTGTTGAATCATTCATAAATTCTTTGGAATAGAAGGTGAAATACTGAAGCTGATGTAAATAGTTTAAAGTTGCACCACGTAAAAAATTAAACTTTTATTTTTAAGGAGGACTGGTCTTTAATCATGCTGTGTTCTCTCAGTAGCCTCATGGTTTTTTCCTACAGTTCAAATCTCAGAAGAGAAACTTTCATTGCTAAGAAGTCCCTTAGTAGGTCAATGGTAAGGTTTATTTTACCAGAGTTGGCCAGATTTGATGAGAACAATTAATCACAATAATTTTTACAATGGCAGAAATGGATGGATTTAATTTTTTATCTTATTTGCAAGGAAGAGGAGGGGTGGAGTAATATCTTTTAATATTTAAAAAAATAGCTTATTGACAAATTTGTAAGACAATTAAGAAAAATTGTATTATAAAGTCTCTGTTAAATCATTTCATTGTTGCAAGTATTTTGACCTCAATATTAGTTTCTCTCAAAGACGATTTGACAAAAAAGGCTGCTTTTGAGTGTTTAAATAAAATGTAGACTGAGAAGGATAAAATAGATTTTAAAAATATATAACCTATTAAAATCTTTCGTTATTTTATTTATTTTTTAAATGTTTAGTTTTGAGAGAGAGACAGTGTGAGTGGGGAGGGGCAGATAGAGGGGAAAACACAGAATCTGAAACAGGCTCCAGGCTCTGAGCTGTCAGCACAGAGCCCCACGCAGGGCTTAAACTTATGAACCATGAGATCATGACTTAAACCAACGTTGGACACTTAATCAAATGAGCCACTCAGGTGACCCTAGTTATTTTAACTCTTTCTTTCTATAAAATATATATCTATATATCTATATCTATATCTATATCTATATCTATATCTATATCTATATCTATATCTATATCTCCAAAACAGATGTTTTTATAAAAATACTTAATTTCTTGGGGCACATGGGTGGCTTGGTTGGTTAAGCATGTGACTTCAGCTCAGGTCATGATCTCATGGTTTGTGGGTTTGAGCCCCATGTGGGGCTCTGTGCTGACAGCTCAGGAGCCTGGAGCCTGCTTCAGATTCTGTGTCTCCTCTCTCTCCGCCCCTCCCCTCATGCTCTGTCTCTCGGTCTCAAAAATAAATAAATATAAAAACATTTTTTTAAATAAACTTAATTTCTTACATTGAAAGAACCACTTGCATAATCTTGGTAAATACAAAAGGGTTTGCCTCAATTATGCTGGCTTAAATTATTTTCTTTGGCTGTATAAACATATATGGTTCTATCGCAATACAGATATTTTAGTAGAACCCAGCAGACAATTATAAGAAATATTTAACTGAATGGATTCTACGTCCAACAACATGCCAGGCCACACCATCCTGAAACCCTCTAACCTAACGATTCTAGATAAAATATTGCAGTGAATGGCTTTGAGAAGGGAAGAAGAAAGAAGTCTCCAGATACCCTGAACAAGTGAGCAAGACCAGGGGGTCACAAACATAGTGATAGCTGCAGACTCTTCAGTAGGACTTAAATGCCACAGGCTCATCCGGGTTCCTCTAGTGTTACTACGAAAGCTTCTTTGATCTTTATCACAACTCTCTGAGTAGGTACTATTGTTATCCAAGTTTACAAATGTGAAAGCGAGATGCACAGATGTTACATGACTCGCCCAGGGTCACACAGGTTGTAAGCGGCAGCCATGGAATGAAAACCTATACACTGTGGTACCAGAGACAGTAAGCTTGACCAGTTGGTAAGTTACAACCCCGTGGATCTGAGATAACACCAGTCTCAAAGGTTCTAAAATGGAATTCAGAGACATTCACAAATAAACAGAAATCACAATGAAAGAATAAGACTGTAAAATAAGAACAAACATATTTGAAAAAGATCTAAAATAGGACATGAGGAAGGAAAAGAAAAAGTCATTCAAAGCAAAACTCATCTTCCTTTACTAGATATTTCTTTAGTAAACTAGTAGTATTCAGCACAGTGGAATGTTGGAATTACAGACAAGGTGAAATGTGCTGTATTTTTCTGGCACTAATTTAGGAAATGAAAACCCATTACATGCTTCTGCGTTGTAAAATTTAAAGCTTCATGGTTTCCTGCTGCCTCAACATCCCCAAAACAGGCTCTAAGCACCTTGCCCACATGACCAAGAGAAAGTGAGGTAAGCCTGGCCCCGGACGCAATAACCCTTTTCACCCTGACTGTGACCTAGTGACATCAACTGTACAGTTACATCTCCTGCCGTTCTCGGGGGTACTCCACTCTGACCTCCAGGAAAAGCACTTGCCCAGAGGTCCCCTCTCTTTCCCTTCTCCCTGCCTCCCCCTCTCTCTCTCACCTCCTCACCTCCTTACCCGCTTGGCTGACACACTCCCTCGATGCCCTCTTTGTGGTCCCTCTTGAGTTCAGTGACTGTCTCTCTAGGACCCGTGAGTATAATCAACTTTGTCTTCTTGAGCCTCTCCTGTGTCCCCTCTTATGGCAGCACCTGATGGACTTTCTCATGAAAGAATACAAGGCAGTTGACTCATAAAGTTGTTTCTTCAACTTACACTTGCCACATCCAACCACACAGGTCAGAAAATTACAATCCTACAACGTGCCCAGGTGGAGGA
Source organism: Panthera pardus (assembly GCF_024362965.1). Lineage (NCBI taxonomy): Eukaryota > Metazoa > Chordata > Mammalia > Carnivora > Felidae > Panthera > Panthera pardus. The sequence continues at coordinate 8,820,723 of NW_026526688.1, read as the reverse complement.
GAACCAGAATACTGGAAAATACTTGTCCTCTGGAAAATACTTCTACTATAAATATTCTTTGATGAAAATATTTTATTATTTCCCCTGTTGTTATTTTTTTAAAATGTTTATTTATTTTGAATGACAGAGAGAGAGTGTGTGCAAGTGGGGGAGAGGCAGAGAGAGAAGGAGAGAGAATCTTAAGAGAACCTCGGCCCAGAGCCGGACACGGGGGCTCCATTCCACGACCCTGGGATCATGACCTGAGCTGAAATCAAGAGTTAGACGCTCAACTGACTGAGCCACCAGGCCCCCCTCCCCCTTTGTTAATATTGAAACACATTTAAAAAACTTTTACGCGTCACCAAGTGAATTTCAAAAAGCCTACTTTTCTTATAATTAAAAATCTTACTAATAGCTCAGTGTGTATTTTATGTTTCTATCACACACACACTATGAACATGGTTGCTTTTCCTGAACTGAAACGGTCAATTCCATTCCTAATAATTACAAACAGAAAAATGATAACAAATTCCACTATCAATGACAGTAGGAGGTTTTCTTCCTCTGTTTTGGCAGAGGCACACACACATACTAAGATAATTTTCAAAATGAAAATCAGAATGATCACTGAGAACGACCAAAACACAAAAGTCTGAGATTAAATATTACTTTCATTAGTGAGGATGAAATTAGTAATTCAAGGGGCAATCAGCTGCCATAGTACTTTAGGAAAATAAAGAGAAGTAATGAAGGAAATACTTTCTGTGCTTTTACCAGGTATTAAAATAAAGCTTTGCCAAGTTTTGGCAAAGAGATGCCAGGAGAGACGGGTATAGACAAAGCGTGAGTTTAACAGACTGAATCCTTAGATCTAGGTTTCGTGTACCAGGGGCGCTGATTTCACCCACCTTCATAAAATCTATGCTAATGCCTCCAAAGGACTTTAGAAAGGAGAACTTCTAGTCCCTTTGAAGATTTTTTTAAGTATTTGTAACAGAAAATGTTTGGATTTTCCTTACCACCAATTATACATACTAACTTTGCTTGAGTCATTAAATGTGACTAATACATTTCAAATAAACCTGACAGTTTTCAATTTACTCTTTGCTTTTGTCCTATGTTCCCCATGTTGCACTTTTCATCTCCGTGACTTATTAATTACACAAGAGTAAATGGCGTAATGCATGACATGCATTATTATTTACATGTTTCAATAGAGTCAACGGAGTTATTTTTATCTTAGAAAATTCTCTGATTTTCAAAACCGTCTTTTTCCTTAACATCAAAGAACACCATAAAATCGCTTATATTATATTAAAATGGGCCTCTTAATGACAGGCCACCAAGCATGGATGACCCCTTATGGGTCAGATGTTTTACACATCTTGCAATAAGAAATCATATCTCGGGGAGATCAAGTTGCTCGCTGAAGGATTCTCTAAGGAACAGACTTGAGTAACCAGGGCGTATGAATGAAAAACTCTTTTCCAGTCCTCAAGCTGCCTCCTGAAGTGACAGGAGGAAGGAGAAGCAAAGACAGTAGGACTAGAGAAAAAGAGAAGCACCCCGATGACATTTGCAAGAAATAATTTCTCCCTCTTTTCGATGCCCAGGATGCTTTATCTGTAACTAAACTATCATCTCTTGTAACAAGCATTGATTTTAAATACAATAAAAATATCTACTATTATTGAGTTCTTACTTTACCCCCAAGTACTTTTTTTTTTACCTTTTTAAAAATTTATTTATGTATTTTAAGAGAGAGAGAGAGAGAGAGGCAGGCAGAGAGAGAATCCTAATACTATTACTGTCTTAGAAGGTAGAAAAGTCTTCCCTAAATAACAAGTATGTTTTCTGATATATTTTATATCCTCACGTTTTCCTAACTTTTTTCAACATCAAGAGCAATAGGATTATTGAGGAAAAGTAAACCTTTCATTTTTAAAAAAAATTTTAAAGTGTGAGGTACTAAACATCTCAGGAGAATCATGTCAATTCTTATTATTAACATAGAGCAGGTTTCAGTTAACCATTTATTTCCTATCCCTTTTCATCTTATTTATAATCTGACGTTACTCATTTTGATTTTCAAATCCCAAGGGATGTTCTGAGTATCTCTTGGCCTCCCCATGATCCTGTCCTTTTGACGGAAGGGCAAGGAGGTGGGTGACCAGCCTGAGATCAGGCTTGAGCTATCCAAACTTAGGATTCGAGCTTGAGGACCTTGTGATGCTGCATTTAGCTCCCCACCCCAACAACCATTAAAATTCATCAGCTGCAAAAACAAGTACAACAATCACAAAATCTAGTAATTACTTCATTCTCCTCCCAACCAAGGAACAGAGTCACAGAATTGTTAGACTACATGGATCACAATTCAATAATCAAAGAAGGAAAAGAGATGAACAGCACTTTGCCTTGAAAAGCTGAAGTTGAAATAAAGGCTCAGATGGGGACACGAATGACTTACCTTAGTGTATCTTTGATCCTTTCCAGATTCTTCATGACCCAGAGAGGAAACACAAACGGCTTACCTTAGTGTATCTTTGATCCTTTCCATGCGATTCTTCATGGCCCAGAGAGGGAACACGAACTTACCTTGTGTATCTTTGATCCTTTCCACGTGATTCTTCATGACCCAGACAGGGACTATGCTTCCTCATGTATCCTTTCTCCGACACGGAATCCTTTAAATATAAAATAAACAAGTATGTGGTGATGTGTTTCTTTTAAGTTATTCTAATTTAATTTGACATAGTTCAAATGTATGTGATTAAGCATGCAGGAAGGTTTTCTTTAAACAAGCAATAATTAAGTTCAAAACTTTCAAGAATACCTACGGAAGTGTCTCACACCTACCCTCTGGCAAAAAGTAAATAAAATGGCGAAACTGACTACTTAGACAAGGGAATATTTGATTGAAAAGACAGTCGTGTACAAGAAAATAAAAGAGGAACTAAAATTTCAAGTTACCTGGGTGATTACTAGAATTCACATTTCAGAGTGTCACAGGGGATTTTAGTCACTTACACATCATTAATTAACAGGCAGACCAGACTGACAAATATCTTACATGTGTTCACTTATGAGCCACTGATACAAGTTCAGGGATCCTGATATTTCTCAGGATCTGATATTTAGCCTGGAATGGGCATCGATTATATACGTATCCTAGGAACACTAAATTTTGTTACACATATATATGATTCACTAATAACTTAAGAATACCAACTAAATTTTTGAAACCTTGATTTTTTATAAAGTAACATGACTGGAATTGACATTTAAATTTCTTGCAAGGAAGGCTGTTTACAATAAATGGAAGATGTTCTCTTCAAGCCTGATTCATGCCCCACATCAATGCAAACTCTTTTTCAGACAGTCACAAAGGAAGTGAATCAGGTGTATTAGCATTTGAGTCATTAATACATTTTATCAAATGTATTAAAGGAAAATAGAAAGAGAACCTAAATATTTTATTTAAGCATTCAAACATTTTCTTGCTTACCATTATAGTTAGCCTTAATTTTCTTGCTCTCTTTTTTCTTTCCTTCCCGTCCACCCCCCACCGTTTACGTATGTTGTCTTGTACAAATTGAAAAACAGATTGTATTTGGAAAATTACAAATTCCAAAAAATTAATGAATGACTTGAGCTGAGAATATACAATGGATTACTGATTTGGTCAGATTTCAGGAATCCTGTTTGAAGTTAATTGTTTAAGGAAAATGAAATCAATCATTACCAATTTAACACTACATCTTAAATATGGCAGAGATCTTTATCCCAGATATCTTAAATGTTTCTTAATTTCTTTTTCCACATCAAAATATCTCCTCTTCTCCCTTCCCATAAATAGAAAAACAGGAAATAAAAATCAAAGTTTTTAATATTGTGTGTAACTTTTTATTACAATATTTAACTATGATGATGAAGGAAGCATTACAACTATTAACTTGAACATAAACAAAAATTATGCCTATAACATAAACATATTGCTTAAAGATATAAGCAGGTTAGTGTAACATTTATAATTGAATATGATATTATGCTTATAATAAAAATTTTGGTTTCGTTTTAAAAGATTAACTCAGATTTACATTTTTATAGTAAAATATTTAGCATGTTCACATTTTAGTTTTTAATATATAGGCATAGATAAGCTCTATAATGATTTAAACTTTAAAAATGGTGTATTTTTTTAGGGGCGCCTGGGTGGCTCAGTCAGTTGAATGTCCGACTCTTGGTTTTGGCTCAGTTCATGATCTCACGGTTTGTGAGTTCGAGCCCCGCAGCACCGAGCCTGCCTGCGATTCTCTCACCTTCTCTCTCTCTCTTCCATTCCCCCACATGCTCTCTCTCTCTCTATCTAAATAAGCCATACAGAGAAAGACAGATACCATATGGTTTCACTCTTATGTGGATCCTGAGAAACTTAACAGAAACCCATGGGGGAGGGGAAGGAAAAAAAAAAGAGGTTAGAGTGGGAGGGAGCCAAAGCATAAGAGACTCTTAAAAACTGAGAACAAACTGAGGGTTGATGGGGGGTGGGAGGGAGGGGAGGGTGGGTGATGGGTATTGAGGAGGGCACCTTTTGGGATGAGCACTGGGTGTTGTATGGAAACCAATTTGACAATAAATTTCATATATTAAAAAAATAATAAAAAAATAAAATAAAATATTAAAAAAATAAATAAGATAAACATTAAAAAATAAAAATGGTATATTTTTTAAAAAGTTTATCACAATCTTTTTATATAAAACCATGAAAATAACTGTCTTTGCAGTATCAAAAAATTTAGTATTTAGCATCTATTTTCATTTCATGTGCAAACTCTGATAATTTTTCAATAGTTTTTTCTAACGTATTTCTTCTTTTTCTAAATGCTATCCACCTTTAAATAAAACCATAACATTCTAACTAACGATCACTTGGTACATTAAAACAGATAAAGCACATGTGGATAATTACATATATTTTAAAAATACATTATTATTTCACTTACTTTTAAAAACCTACACATTTAATCATATCTAAGGCACACACTTTCTTTTCCTTTTTAGATTGCTTTTAAAAATATACATGTCTCTCTGACTCCCTCTTTCTCTCCCATATATATATATATACATATATATATATATATATATATATATATATATATATATATATATGTATATATATACATACACACACACACACACACACACACACCTCTTTTGAACACAAGAATTTTTCCAGGATCCTCTCAGCTTCTCATGGACTATATGACTCAGAGCTTATGTTTAATCATTGTTTTGTGAATGTTCAAATAAATGGACTCCAAAGGGATTAATATGCACATACACTATATTGTTATTATCATTTCTAATCATTTCTTTCAGAACAATATTTAATCATGTCTTTGGTGTTGTTCATTTATTAATTTATTTTTAAAATATCTCCATAAGGAATCGGCTCTTCTCACCAAAGTAAAAACAGCTGTCCATCCTCTGTGCCTATGCTAATCTTCCTGCATATGGCCAAGCCCTCCGTTCCTACATTTCAAGCACATGTCAGATCCACCGGCTGGGATCTGAGCCCTGGCCTTCTTTAGCTTGTACTATCGTCTTGTCATCATGCTTTGGTAGGACAAAACTCAGAACTAAGTGGAAAGAAAGTTTTTCACCGATTAAATAATGTATACACGTTGACTTTCAAAGTGGCTTGCTTTGTAAGACTATAGATACCAGAAACATCTACTGGAGTCTGGAAACTTGAGTCCTTCTTGTTTTGCTTCCCATGTGCAAGTGAAGTCTGAACTCCTTTCCCCATCAGCAAAAAGTGAAGATCTATATCCAGGTAACACAAAATTGCTGTGTTCGTTTATGACTATCTGAAACCACTATATAAAGTGACGTCAATATAGGAATTGGCAAATTATCATCTGTGGTCCAGCTGCCTGCTTTTGTAAATAAAGTTGTACTGGATCACAGGCACACACATTGATTTATGTATTTTCCACAGCAGGCTTCAGCTATCATGGCAGAATTGAATAGTTACAACAAAGACCTCTGGCTTGCCAAGCCCCAAATATTTACTCTCTGGCCCTTTAAGAAAACAAATGTGGAACCCTCCAATTAACGCTAATACTTACTACTATTACTTACTTACCAGTAGTAATAGCAGCAAAAGTCAATTTCTACAAGTCTCATTAAAGCCATTTGAAATACCCACCAAGTAGTGATATATTGTTTCTTTCTTTGGAAAATGAATATGGTTGATCTTGCTAACTATCCAATAAAGTCAAATGGGAAGTTTTTATTTCCATATATCCAACCTGAAGTTTAAACCCTCCCATCAGCGTGTGTGCTTAGTAATCTCCAGGATGACAATGAAAGCTTCAGCTTTCAATTCCATGCCCAGGCACTTAATGTTTCAACAATACTGCTCAATACTGGCTATGAACATTGGAAAGCGTGCTGACACATTAGTGTGTGGTCATCAGATAAAGTTTTATATATTATTCATATTTACAATGTGGTACACTGAACAGATGTCACCTATAATTACTTGGCTTAAATTAAAAAACTATAGATTAATGTTTCCAAGTTTTAAAATACATATCAGAAATGAAAATCAATTGGATTATTTGATCTAAGTTAATTCGAGAAATATATTCATTTTATTAGAATCTTCAGATTAGAGGCAACTTGAAATCAGTAGTAGCCAAGCAAGAAACCGTATCAAAAATGATCTATTGGACACCAATCGTAATGCAAAGTCACCCTCTGCAAAAGGAAAAGCCATTGGAGGTTTAATTACATGTAAAAGTTTGTGTGACTGACACGTACCAGAAACGCAGTAGACACACGAGAGGTCCCGGTGAGATAAGAGACAGCCAATGCAGTACAGATCAGAGGGAGATTTGTTATTCGTGGAGACTTCCTCTTTACAGGTATTTCATTTGCTGATATTTTAGCTGTGATAAATCAGTTTTTAATGTGATATTTATTTGAAGAAATCAAAACAGTATTTTCTTTCCTTTTGGGACATAAAACTTAAAAAGTTTCTAACTAACTGTAACCTATAGCTATTAGTCTAAATACTTAGACTATTATTACATACTCTTCAAAAACAAAACATAATCTGTCAAACACCCCAATGACAGATGATTTATAAAAATAGGCTTCCTACTTTTCGAAGGTTATTCATAAAACATCTTGACCTTTAGATACAACTCAAGAATCGTCTCACCCAGAATCTGCATTCAGCATCATTCTAGTCCATCCTCATGATTTGACCATATTGATAAACCCTCAGAAAAAGTCTTCTCAGAAGAAAAAAAATCATCAATACATTTTGACTAGAAATTCAATGATTTCTTAAGATCTTATAGGACTCTATTTCGGGGGATCTAACTTCTAAGTTAGTATCCTAAAGACATAGTATAGATCCACTCTTTCCAAGGCTTCTATTCATAAAAATGATGCACACTCTTACTTGTCTACTTGTACATTACTGTAGAAGCAAATCAATTAACGAGAGGAATTTAAAGGAAGAATTTCAGGATTTTTTCAGGATTTCTCAGGATATTCTTGAGATGTGTCAAAGTCTTCTTTAAAAGATTACAGAGTTTTGTTTTGTTTCCTTTTTCTTTTTCTTTCTTTTTTTTTTTTTTTTTGCATTTTAAGCAAAGCTGATTAATGCTCAGCCTGACTTGTGCTGCAAGCTCATGAGAACAGATGATAAATGAACTGCTCTCTAATATATAATGTTTAATAATGAACTTGAGCCAAAAAGAAATATCAAAGAGAATGGTTCAAAAGCTAAAAATCAATAAGCCAGTAGTTTCTCCTTTTATATGTATATGACTATGGGTGGAAAACTGGAATAAAATACATATTAAAAAAGAACATAATTCTACCTAGATTTTTGGTGAAGTAGCACTAAAGCAAAGCAGAAGGAACAAACAAGATAATAAAGAGCGAATTGAAAAATAAACCTGACAGGAAAACTTAGAAATGTGTGTCAAAAACCTTAATAATATCCTTAATAATCAATCACATCCGTAACTTTTGTAATCTGTAAATGCTCTGGTTCTAAGAACAAAAAAAAATTATATTCCTTTCAAGGATTTTTCTATCACCTTAAATTCTTCATAGAAGATAAAGAATCACCAAATACAATGTTTGAATCACATAAAATTATAAATATATGTGTATATATGTATGTGTGTACAGATATGTGCATATATATTAAATATACGTAATTTCTAAGAGCTGTTGAAAAGAGGCTAGGCAAAGAGCAGTCATTCAGAAAGTTCCCAATAAACTCAATTTAACACTTTTGTTTGGCTATTTAGTGACCCTTGCAACCAATACAAGCAGAATTTATTATAATTTAATTTGGGGCTGTTATGACAAATTACCAATGGATGAACCAGTATAGTGATCTCTTAAAATCTCCTCACTTACTTATATGTCTGTCCTTTCAAAAATGAGAATTTATAATGTGTATAAAGAAGAAACTCTATAAGGACACACATCTGAACAGGCATTGTTGGAGTAAAAATCTACCTCTGCACCAAGAAACCTCAGTGTTCTCAAAGTTCTGTGTGTCCAGTAAGTTTAGTATGCAAAGCTCCCCAGATGCTTGCTTTTGGGGGGAAAAAAGACCACATAGAGAACACGCTGGTTACTGCCATATATTTTGGCCGTAACTGACCGTGCGCGTGATCACGTGATTGCAGCTACCTACTGTTTTCCATGCCACCTGTGACTCTGCCATCCATTTCATGTAATTAGTGCTTTAAATAAAACGACTCAAAAGCTTTTCTCCGTTTTGCAAAGTGAAAGATCAAATCATTGTAAGGGAGAGAGTTAGCATCAAACCAGCGTAACCAGCTATGACACCTAGTAATTGAGTCCTGTCACAGTGCACAAAAGTTATCCACAGCTCATTATCTCCGAAGCATTCAGTATATACGAGACTATAAAATCAGTACTGCAAAATTGCCAAACTACAGTCCTCCACCTTCTCTGCTATGGGGTTGCTTCCAGAAAGTTAAGTCTACCATCTTCTCTTTCATTTTCCTTTTAGACATTAAGTGTGATAAATGTTTAATTTTAATTTCCATGATCAGATCGTCAGAGCCACAGACCTACTGAAGGGGGAAATGACTCGATATCACTAAGTCTGGCTGTTTTCAGAGACGTCATCCTGAAAGTAGGGGCTGCCGACGGACAAGCCACTCCCTGGATTTAACCCAGAGGCATGTTTAACCATCACAATATTTTAGAAATTGGGAGATTTTATGAAACATTCCTATTTCTTGACTTCTCTTGAAAACAAACGATCTTTCAGTATGGATCTACGTTCTCGTCTGGTAACAAGAAGCCAGATGCAATTCCTATTTGCCAATCTGCACCATTTTTATCACCTTATGTCTTGGGCACCTCACTGATTCAAACTGCCTACAGGCATCCGAGTCTGACTCTCTTGCAGTAGAATATCTACATTTTCTGGCTTAGTTGCTTCATCCATGACTTGGCCCCTGGCACAATTCAAACATAGCAATTACCTGTTCCCCTACATTTTTAATTAATATTTCCTATTTGCTTCCTTATCAATTTTATATGGGCTAACTAGATTCATGCAGCATGTGATAATTGAAGAGTACAGAACAATAAGGTAGGAGACTGAAATCTCCTTTTATTAACGATCAAAACAGAAACAGCCGGAGTTTGCATTAGGATGTGCATTCTGGCCACTTGTCCCTGGAGCTTGAAATCTAAACACCAAAATTGCCAGCAGGCCTGTGGTTGGTCCACTGCATAACCTGACCTATGTAGACAACTCCTTGGACAAAACTATGAACCAGACGTTTTTTGGAATCTTAAATTATAAGTGCCAAACCCCTTCTGAACCTCTTCAGTGCCAGAGTTTAGAGTGAAATATTATAACAATACTTTATAATAATCAGGTAAAATCCCAGAGTAATCCGCTTCAATGGACACATTTTTAGTTTTAGTTTTTTTAAAAAGTGGTCAGTGCTAAAAATGGCATCCCTCTGTAGATGGTAAGCTTTCTTATCATAGGTATATGCAATACGTGACAATAATATAATTGTGCCTGACAATAATAATATGTGCCTGATACCTAACCTCTGTAATCCCTAATCCAGACCTCTTCATCGTCCATATTTCCTGCCACAGTTGAGATGATAAACACAAGTAGCATCGAAAGGTAATTGTCTAAATGTGACCAAACCAAAGAACTGTGATGAGCTTGATTCTACGTCCCTTCAGCACACAATTTCTTTTTCTATACGGCATGATCATCAGGTGCATTGAAACTCCGATCTTTGAGCTACATTTTTTAATTTATCACTTAGGTTTTCTTAGTTGTGTTTTACTTCATTCTAAGCTTCATTTCTGACACAGTATCTCTAATTCAAGCATGCTGCTGCCAGATGGAAATAAGTTCAATAATGTGGAGGTGCAAATCGTAAAGGCAAATTCAGATTCCTGAAAGAATTACTGGAGAATATACATTTATCATAAAAACCCAAACCATGCTCCATTATGTATGAGATACTTCTTCGAAAACAAATACAAACATAAACGCACACTCACACGCAAGTCCCTTTTTTAAACAACAATCACTGTAATTTGTGTTTTTTATATGCTCACTACAGATATTAAAGTTTGTTTCTTTCACTCGATGATATGTCTTAGCCATCTCTCCTTATTAAAATGTGTGGATTTAGTGTATACTTAATGACTATGTAGGATTTAATTGCATGATAAATCTACATTTCACAAACTGCTTCTGGTAGAATACGGGTTATTTGTTTTTCTTTCTTTTGGGGGGGCTATTACCAATTTTAAGTGACTATTTGTTTTTACATCTTTTCACACTTGTATAAGGTGAAAAGAGGTGAAAAGGGCATGAATCTTTAGAAGTAGAATGGCTGGGTCAGACCTTTGGCAAATAAATACAACAGTTTAACACTGGCCTCTGAAAATATTTTATTACTTACACTCTTACCATTTCTTCATCAATAATGGAAGATGTTTGTCTCTCCATATTCTTGTGGACACCGAGTGCTGTCAGTTACATAAAACTTTTGGACTTTGCTTAATCGGTTTGTGCCACTTGTATTTTTTTAATCAGAGATAAAGATTTTAGTACAGTTTTCTCTCTCATAAGATGACATATTAAAACCCCTGAAAGTGAGCATTTTTACTAAACACTGTGTCTTAAAAGGGGATAGATAAATACTAAACAAGAAACAAAACTACCGCTGTCTAACCCTTCTAATTTAACCAAATCATTGAATATTTTAACCCATTTCATAGCTCATTCACCACCATTTTAGACATGGTAGTTTGTGTCCTTGGAAGCACATGCCATTTCCTTTAGTATTTGCAACACCATTTGGAATGTACATGAAGCCTTAACTGGTGTCAAAGATCTGGAAGAGTTTCCTTGTCTCCTCTGACTTGACCATTAAATGCTTTATTTTCCCATTTTTGTAAGTTACTCTCTCTCAATCTACCGCAGAAATTTTAGTCACTTATGCGTGTGGTTTCTTCAGAAAAGGTGGGATTTACTTTTTTAAATAGATAATATGCTATATATTATATAATAATATACAATATAATACTATAATATATAATATACTCTTCTCCTTAAAAAGGAAGATTGTATTTACTACATAATTTGTCCATTACACTAAGTTTAAATAAACTAGCATTATATAGTAAATAATATTTTGTAGATTTTTTTAAGGACTTGACAGTAGACTTCTTTGTTACATATGAAATCTTAGTAAGTGAATTCTCTAGAACTACAGTAGAAGGATTTTCATACCAAAAAATAGCAAGATATTAGGTTTCTAAACACATAAGAAAATAAACAATACTACAACAAAACAAAATCAAAAGCTGCTAACTATGGCTTCTAGCCTTGGGATCAAGATGTGTTAAGTAACTTCAGGCATTGAGGAAACACTTTTTAAAGCAGAAAGAACTATTCCTAAAGAACAGCTTCTGGACATGGAAATAGTTTGATGATATCAGAGTCTCAATAAGCATCAAATAAAAAAGAACAGTGCAATCAGAAAGTTAGTGTTGGATTTCCATGAAACTTCCATATTCATTTTCCTGAATATACGTTAATGTGTTTTAAAGTTGTTTATTCTTTTTTTTAAAATTTTTTAAATGTTTATTTTTGAAGGGGAGAGAGACAGAGTGTGAGCAGGGGAGGGGTAGAGAGAGGGAGACACAGAATACAAAACAGGCTCCAGGCTCTGAGCTGTCAGCACAGAGCCCAACACAGGGCTCAAACTCACAAGCTGTAAAATCATGACCTGAGCCAAAATCATAGCTTAACCGACTGAGCCACCCAGGTGCCCCTAAAGTTTAGTTTATTCTTTAACACACTATTCCCAATGTTTTTCATGGTATTAGTGTAGATGCCCCTCAAACCTGCCTCTTGATTTTTAAATTAGCCTTTGCTCCTAAATTTAGATCTTAAAAAAGCTCTACGTCACCATCTATTCAAATATTTCATTACAAGTACAATTACTTAAGCTTTTCCTGTTTTTCCCTAAACTTCAGCTATTTTTTTTCAAATCTATACTATTTAATAGGAAAAATGAGATATTTCTTATTAATCGTCAACGAAAAAACTCTAATAAATGAGAAGTTGCTTTCATAGATCATTTTTTGACCCACTACAGAAAAAAAAAACTTTGAGCCACACTAAGTGTGCTAAGAAACTGAAAACAAACAAACAAAAAATACTGTAGGAGTCAAAGAATGGCATCCGTTGTCACTAATGAGAAGTTCAATGATATAGAATCGTTTACTCATTATGGCACATACGTAATTGTGCTTTACTAAGCAAAATAATTTCATAAAAACCTCCAGCTTCACCTCATTCATGAACTAAGACATTTACTCTTTTTCTAAACACAAGTAATTAAATATAAAATAAGGGTTCAACATATTCAACCCTGGATAGACTTAAATCTTACTTTATTCCTCAATGTATTTTATGTTACTCTCCCTTGGTAAAACTCTTGGGGAACCATACAGAAAAACAGACTCAATGGATTAAGGACCTAAATGTGAGGCCTGAAACCGTAAAACTCTTAGGAAAAAACCACAGGCAGTGATTTCTTTGTCATAGGCCACAGCAACATTTTTCTAGATCTGTCTCTTAAGGCAAGGGTAACAAAAACAAAAGTAAACTACTGAGACTACACCAAAATAAAAAGCTTTTCACAGCAAAATAAATCATTAACAAAATGAAGAAACAACCTAATGAATGGGAGAAGATACCTGCAAATAATACATCTGACAAGGGGTTATATCCCTAACACCAAAAACGCACAACTCAACACCAAAAAACCCCAAATAACCCAATTAAAAAATGGGCAGAAGTCCAAAATGGACATTTTTCCAAAGAAGACATACCAGTGGCCAATAGACACTTGAAAAGATGCTCAATATCATTCGTCATCAGGTAAATGTAAATCAAAACCTCAATGAGAGATCACCTATAGTTGCCCGAATAGCTAGGATGGAAAAGATAAGAATTAACAAGTGTTGATGAGGATGTGGAGGAAAAGGTAACTGGTAGTAAACGTAAATTGGTACAGCCACTGTGGAAAACGGTATGGAAGTTTCTCAAAAACTTAAAATAAAAAAATACTCTATGATCCAGTAATTCTAGTATTTACCCAAAGGAAACAAAAATACTAAATTGAAAATATACATGCGCCCCTGTGTTTATTGAAGCATTATTTACAATACTGAAGATAGAGAAGCAACTCAAGTATCCTCTGGGATGAATGGATAAAGAAGATGTGACACCTATAGACAGCAGAATGTCACACAGCCATGAAACAAGGATAAGATCTTGTTATTCGTAACAACACGGATGGACGTAGAGGGCATTTTGCTACATGAAAGAAGTCAGATAGAGACAAATATCTTACGCTTTCACTTATGTGTGGAATCTAAAAAACTAAACAAATGAAAACATAAACAAAAAGCAGATTCAGACCTATAAATATGGAGGAAAAAACTGATGATTGCCAGAAGGGAGGGGGGGTAAGAAGGTAGGCAAAGTGGGTGAAAGGTACTGGAAGATACAGGCTTCCAGTTATGGGATGAATACATGGGAATAAAAGGTATGGCACAAGCAACATGGGCCATGGGACTGTAAGAGCGCCATGTGGTAGCAGACGGTAGCTGCACTTGTGGGCAGCATAGCGTCGTGCACAGACTTAGCAAATAACTATGATGCAGTCCCGAAACCAATGTAGCATTGTGTGCCAATTCTCCTCAAATTTTAAAAATTTACTGAAAAAAATTATTTAATATAATCTACGTCTGATACTAAAAAACAAACCAACAAAAACGTCTTGGAGAAAGTCTGATCTCATCTTTAGGATACGTCCAAAGTAAACTTCTATGTAAATGCCAGCTCAGGTCCTCTCTTATCAAACTTCCAGTCATCCAGTATATTGGATTATGGGTGTCCCAGTACTTGTCATTTACCCAGGAGATACCAATGCCTTCCTGGGACAATACCTAACATGAAGTCGTTCCCTCCCAGGGCTTGACTTTTGGCTTTCTCCCATGCGTCGCCTTTCTTTAGACTGGTGTTTATATTTTGTTTCTGCATTTGTTTCTTGGAAAGCACGCAGGATCTTAGCTTGGGCTCATTTTCAGTGATATGATCATGGAAAATTCAGCAGAGTGGTTAAAAGCCTAGGCTTAATTCAAATAGTTCTAAATTTACATTCTAGGGATACTGTTTACTAATACAGTCTTTGGCAATATACAGAGTTGGTTGGAGTAAAGCTTCTTCATCTATGAAGTGTTACATTCCAGGATGGTTTTAAAAGTTAAATGAGAAACATATGTGGGTGATGGGCACAGGACTGGGAATGTATTAAGTATTCAATAAATGTCAGCTATTAGTATTATTGGTGTTTTTATGAACCGTCTTAGAACAACACCTTAATCGTGGCCCCACCCGACCCATATCTCAGGATCAGGCCCCTTGCTTCAATAGGACAGTTTCACCCTCTTCCCATTCCCTGAATGAGATAATGAGGAGAGAGAGAGAAGAGATGGGACTTCTAAAATCTTGTGTGCTCCCCACCGGTCTAACACAGTTTTACACACTTATGGCACATATCTAACGCTTATAAAAAGAGGACCATCATTTTCCCACATTAACTGGCTCTGAATGTGTTGTCAGAGGGAATAATAAGACAAAATAAGTGATGATTCCCTCCATATTTTATTCAGTGCCCTCAAAAGGCATACTGATGCATAAACCGTATACAGAGTGGTAAAGCATCATACAAAAAATGGCATGAGTTTATGTAGGAGGGGGAATTTTCCTTTAAGTAAGTCTGTGGTCGGCTGGAGACTGTAAGAGAACACAGTGGAGTATAAATGCTAACTGTGGCCATAGGGACAAAAGAAAAGCAGTGTTACATAATGCTGCTGGTTAATCTTAAAAGTCATTAGCTGATCTCCCCATCAGAGTACACGGATTATTCTGCAAATAGTCAATTAATTTAGTGCAAAAGCTAATAAGTCAATCCAATACACTGACACTAGATAATTCATCTTCCAAAGTATTTGAAAACAATTTTAGCCTCTGACCCAGAATGGCGAATGACTAACAGTCTTTAAATCAAAAGATCAAAAAGGAACTGTTTCATATTTTCAGGTAACTACACATTATCTCTGACTGGCTTTTAAAAATAGATCTCAAGCCTTTTGGAAAAAGTTGGATCAATTTCACACACTATGCCCCAAAATAAATTCCCAGAGGATAAAATAATTAAATGCAAAAAAGAAACCCCACCATTTAAAATATACCAGAAGTAACAACTTGTGTGAAAGTCTCTCTACCTTGTGAATGGCCTATGACTCAAAATCAACCAACAATAAAGATAGAGAATTTGATTTTATAAAAATTATAGTATTAAAAATCTTGGCATGGCAAATGCAACCATACATGAAATAAAAAGACAAACACAAAACTGAGAAAAATATTTGCAATTTATATCACATACACAATGTTAATGTATCTAGCATATGAAAATGCTCTAATAAGAGAAGAAAAAGCAAAATGTTTTAGAACAATGGACTAGAGGGGCACCTGGGTGGCTCAGTCAGTTAAGCGTCTGACTCTTGATTTCAGCTCAGATCATGATCTCACAGTTCGTGGGTTTAAGACACACATTGGGCTCTGCACTGATGGCACAAAGCCTGCTTGGGATTCTCTCTCTCTCTCTCTCTCTCTCTCTCTCTCTGCCCCTCCCTAGCTCTCTCTCTCTCTCTCTCTCTCAAATATAAACAAATATTAAAAAAAAAGAACAATGGACTAGAATAATGATCAGTTAGTTCACAGTAAAAATGCAAATGGTTCTAAGACATAAAAAAAGTGATATATGCATGAATCTTTTGACTCAACAATTCCACTTTTGGAAACCTCCTGCAATTATACCCTGCCAAATATGAAAAGATTTATATTCATGGCTACTCAGTTACTTTTTTTAATGTTTTTTCCATCTTTTATTATAGTGAGTAAGACTGATTAGCTTTTTTTCAAACATAAACAAATAAGCATCTAGTGTAGTAACTCTGACTACCCTCTTCATCACAGTTTCTTTTTTTTCAAGTTTTATTTAACGTTTATTTATTTTTGAGACAGAGAGAGACATAGCATGAACAGGGGAGGGGCAGAGAGAGAGGGAGACACAGAATCCGAAACAGGCTCCAGGCTCTGAGCTGTCAGCACAGAGCTCGATGCGGGGCTCGAACTCACGGACCGTGAGATCATGACCTGAGCCGAAGTCGGACGCTTAACCGACCGAGCCACCCAGGTGCCCCAATTTCAAGTTTTATTTATATTCTAGTTTGTTAACCTTTAGTGTAGTTAAAATGGCAAAACTCATGCCATTTTGGTTTCAAGAGTAGAATTTAGTGATTCATCACTTACATATAACACCCAGTGCTCGACACAAGTGCCCTTCTGAAGTCCGTCACCCATTTAGTCCATCCCCCACCCACCCTCAGTTTGTTCTCTGTAGTTAAAAGTCTCTTATGGTTTGCTTTCCTCTTCTTCCCCCTCCCCTAAGTTCATCTGCTTTGTTTCTTACGTTAAATCATACGGTATTTGTCTTTCTCTGACTTCTTTAGCTTAGCATAATACACTCTTTAGTTCCATCTTCATCATTGCAAATGGCAAAGATTCATTCTTTTTGCTGGCTGAGCCATTTTGCATTATCTTTCTGTATCTACCTACGTCATCTTTATCTATGAATTAGTTGATGGACATTTGGGCTCTTTCCATAATTTGGCTACTGTTGATAACGCTGATATAAACATCAGGGTACATGTGCCCCTTTGAATCAGTAATTTTGAATCCTTTGGGTAAATACCTAGGACTGCAATTGCTGGGTTGTAGGGTAGTTCTATTTTTAACTTTTTAAGGAACCTCCACACTGTTTAACACGGATTAGCTTTTTAATGTTAAAACAATCTTGCGTGGCTAGGATAAACCCTGCTTGGTCATGATGTATTTACCCTTTCTATGTTCATTGCTGAATTCAATTTGTTAATATTTAGTTAAGGATTTTTGAATCTATATTAATGAGGGGATACGGTCTCGAGTTTTTTGTTTTTTGTGTTTTTTTTTTTTGTAATATCCTTGTTTGGTTTTAGTATCAGGGTAATTGCTGGCCCACAAATTAGGTTTGGAGAGTATTTTCTCTTTAATACCAATATGTAGAATTGGTATTATTTCTTTCTTATGTGTTTCACAGAACTTACCAGTGAAGTCATCTACTAAATGACT
The DNA here is from genome assembly GCF_024362965.1 of Panthera pardus. Taxonomy (NCBI): domain Eukaryota; kingdom Metazoa; phylum Chordata; class Mammalia; order Carnivora; family Felidae; genus Panthera; species Panthera pardus. The sequence continues at coordinate 8,802,863 of NW_026526688.1, read as the reverse complement.
AGTTTTAATAACAAAAGGCAGGCAACAACCCACTTGTCCATTAGTAAAACATTGAATAAACTATGATATTATATAGCCCCATAAGGAATATAAAAAGTTTTAAGAAGTAAGTAGAGAAATAAATGTATAATAATATACTATCATTTATATAAGGGGAAAATGTGACCATATGTATGCCTGAATTTTTAATTAAATTATGAAAAGATAAATAATCACTTTTTAAATGTTTAGGGAGAGGCAAGAAATAGGGTAGGTATGACAGGCTGCGAAGCGGGACTCTTTCGACCAATCTCGTTTTGTAGATTGGAATTTTAAATCATAAAAAAATTTTTACATAATTATAGGACATTTTAAAAAGCAATCTCTAAAAAATCTAAGTAACATGGAACAAAGAAAACTAGACATGTATTCAGTTGCTGGCAGAATGATTATAACGATGTTAATTTGATAAGACATTGCCAAAGGGAAAAAAGAACTAAGAACAAACACAAAAATACCTTGAACTATTTTCAGTAATTGACTGTTGCAAGTGGTGTCGGGAGAGATATAAGATTTTATATATATATTAAAGAATAAAAGGCATGAGTAATTATGTGGAATGCTAGGGACATCAATGCAACATAGAAGGGGTTAAACAAAACATCCATGGCCTTCATTCTGAATTGCAAGTTATCAATATAAACTACTGATGTAGTTTATCTTAAAATTCTATTTTCTAGCTCTCGTCCCTGAAACAATCTAGAAACAATGACCTATCCAGTAACAAGGAGCCCTGATATCACCCAAATTTAACATCAAGTTTTAAGATCTGTTTCTACTAGAAGGCACTAAGGTCATTGAAAAATATGGGTGATTCTGGGTCTTAGTCAAGAAATGGTCAAGAAAATCCTAGGCCATGTTCAGGCCTGTGATCAAGAAAAATTATAAAAGATGAAAAAGTTCATGCCAAAAGGCTCATCAACCATCTCAATGAGGTTCCCCTGGCCCATTATGGAAAATCTGAGTATATACAGATCAATAAATTAAATGCTTCTACTCAAAAGTCTATAATGATACTAAAGCAACACAAAACAAAATTAAACAACTAATTGGTCACCTCCAGATGACAGAGAGTGGAATCATTTTTTTAATACCTGGAACATAAAGGCAAATAAAATAAACATTTATCCAGCCTTTCCTATATATACTGTGCCACTGGATAACCAAAAAGTAGACGAGGTGAAGTTTCTTTATTTTAGCAGTTTCTCAATTAATAAACAAAGAGGAAATAATAGAATGAAAATAGCCTCATTATACAACATTAATATACAATGAAAGATCTCCGTGTTGCGTATAAATGCTGCTAACATCACAGAATAGGAAACACCCAGATAGTATGGGCCTCTTGATGAAAAAATCACATTACCACTTATGAACCTAGTATTACCAAAGGGTAGAAAAAACAAATCTAAATGTGACCAAATCTCTAGATCAGCACACAGGGAGACATGCTAAATTACACCACAGGGATATAATCAGCAATGTTCAGACTGTGGGAAGCTTTGCAGAATAACCCCTCTCCTGGCTTCTTCAACAATAAATTGCATGTGAAAAAGAAAAAAAAAAGAGCAAGACAGTTGAAGGAGAAATCATAGATTAAAAGAGACTTCAGAGACATTGAACTGTCACAAAACGTTGATGCTATTTAAATCATTCTTCAAAGAAATGTGGGGAAAAAAAACAATAGGCAAGAGATTACTGGAAATGTGAACATTGAACTGATATTTAATAATAAGAAATTATTGTACATTTTAGGTACATTAATTACATTGTGATCGCATGAGAAAAGAATTCTTATCTTGTAGAGTTGCATACGGAAGTAATTATGGATGGGATGGATACAATTGGGCTTTGCTTCAAAATAATTCAGATAAGGGGAAGTTGGTGGGACAGATAATACAAAATTGACCATGAATTGATGCTTGTTGACAATGGCTGAAGGGAACATGTGTCTTCATTACTCCATTATGTTTTTGTGTTTGCTTGGTGTTTTCCATAATCAAAGTTAAAAATCAATAAAAGGGTCATCTCTTTCAGGCCTTTGCGTCACAGTTAGCCTTGATAAAATAGGCCAGTTCAATTTTGCAAAATAAAAATAATTATATATTATTCTCTGCATAAAAATTTTACATTTTAAGAGGTTTGTAACATGTATTATTATCAATAAGACTATCAAACATTTAATTGCATTTTTGCTTTTCTTTTGGATTAGTGATTCTTGCTATCCTTCTTAATATCTAATTCACATGAAATAACCACAATGCTTTTCTGCATTCTCATTTTCATAATACAGTTTCACAACACCCCGTGTCCTTTTGGACTTCTTCCAGGATGATGGTTAGAAATTACTGCAGCAGCCCCTGATAACAATGTGTAGTCTTCAACTATTATTATTATTATTATTAGGACACCTTAGAATGCATAGAGATTTTGTGGTAACTCTATATAGACATTTTGATATTACTCCTGTTTTCTTCAGGTCTTCATGTCTCCTCCTTTATCAACATTTTATCCATAACCATGCAGAATGAACTATAAACTGATATTTTCAAAGTCCTGTAATAATTGAGAATTTCACTGACCATTAATGGTACACTGTGATTGTTACTCACTCTCACTCCCCATGTCTATCAGATGGTCTCAGTGCAATGCACAATTCCCAGCACACTTATGCTAACTGTACCCTTGCCTCCCTCAATTCTGGAATGCATGTGAAAAAGTGGGTCATCATTATGGTAAAGACCTGAAACTAATTTAAAAAATACCATACATTGTTATTACTTAGACATTATTTGTGGCGCACCTGGGTGACTCAGTCGGTTTAGCGTCTGACTCTTGGTTTTGGCTCAGGTCATGATCTCACGGTTCATGGGTTCAAGCCTGGCACCGGGCTCTGTGTTGACTCGCAGAGACTACTTGGGATTGTCTCTCTTTCTTCTCCCTTTCTCTCTCCCCCTCCCCTGCTCACTCTCTCTCTGTCTCTCAAAAACAAATAAACACTGAAGAAAAAGGAAAAAAAGAAATTATTTACATTGCCCCTCACAACCCATAGCAACGCATTACTGTGTCATTAATATGGTTGAAACTCTGCCTCAAAAGATAACTTGGTGTTTTGAGACACAAAGACAAAGTTCATTATGTGAAATTCTTAAATCTTAAGTTGTTTGCCCTTTCAAGGGTTACATTTCCAAGGGAAAAAATATTTTCATTCTTATTTATTTATTTGCAAAAAATGAGTCATCCCATTTGAGAATGGTGCTGGACCAATGGGTAGGAAACAGGAATAACATACATGTATTCATTCAGAGAAAGAATAAAAGGAAACTTTAAAATGCTCACACACACACACACACACACACACACACACACACACACCCATACTGATGAAATTAGCTGATTCAAAGAACAGAAATTCAAAATGGACTTAAGTCTGTATTCAGCAAAATAAGAAAACGTCTTACTACATTAAGACAAAATTAGAGGGTCTTCAATAGAATTTGCTGCTAGAAATAGTTATAGATTGTTTAGTCCCACTGCATTGCCTCCTGTATTAAATCTAACCACCACTGAGCTTTGCAAATTAGTTTGCCTTTAAGAGTTTTTCACCAGCACTGGCTTTCACAGATCGGGATTACGAATACGGCCCAGTAAAGCGGGGTTTTGTCGTTGTGAACTGCTGACCAGTGTGAGTTGCGGAGTTAGATGTTACTAACGCTTCATTAATAATACAGGAGTAGAGGGAAGACTATGAAGGAGGCAGGATCATCTGGCAGCTGTTTCTGGGAAAATGCCAGATGGGTTCTGCCTCCTGGTGTCTATTTTTTTTTAACAGAATTTTGTATTGCAAAGCTGCTTGAAGGGGTAAAAATACACGATGGGGTTTACCAGATACACACAAATGATGCCACCCCATCTTCGGCACATCTATGTGCATGCCACCGAGAGCGTGCGACATGGCACATGTAAGCTGCACACCTCCACGTTTCTTTGGTAGCACGTAAAATCATTATGAGTGCCAATTATCAAATCATCATGGTCAAAATAATAATGTAACTTGACGGGGAAACTCAAAGTTGTCTCAATGCAACTGATAGTTGATAAATTGAAATCACACCGCACAAAAGAGAAAACGATGTCATGGAATACGTATTAAAACTATGCACCAACAATACCATTTGATAAGGTAACCTAAACCTTTGGACATGAATTAAACTTTAATTTCCCAGCTTAACATTAATTTGGAACGTGACTTTCTTGAACACTAAGTGTGGAAGGAGTCTGTAGGCTTGAAATGGGTTCCCTGACAATAGGAAGCTGTCAATCTAACTTAACCTGGCAGATGTGCTTTCACAGCTGGTACCATATTGAGATCGCATTTGGGCCTCTGGGAGGAAAAGGATACGAAGCCCAGCGAGCACCTTTGTGAAGTTGTTTGGTAGCAGACCTAGAAGTTAAAGTGTTGTTTTCTTAACATGACTCTAGAATTCGCTGAAGCTTTTTCCCTCAACCCCAATAAACCACGTTGATTTCATGAGTGATCATGTCCCTACACTTCACAAGTAAGGAAATAAAACTTAGACTACTCATCTCCTGTTATGTGAAATTTTTATGTGAATCTTAAAAACAATTCACCTGGTGAATTCACTTCTAGAATTAATTTTTAAGATGACCTAACACATCTTCTCAACTTAAAATGGTGAAATAAATTTTTTTCTGCAGCTTCTGTTTTTTCAGAACGCTACCTGGGGAACACAGCCATCTTTGAATCGGAGTATAGTATGTGTCCCAATTTCATGAGAATTTGAAAGTGAAAACCTTGGGTTAGATAGTTCCCTCTTATGCTTTCTTACAGATTTCTATTGATAATTGTGGATTTTCTTAAAAAGTCTTCAATAATCTCTGAGTCACTTCCCCATGATCAGCAGCATCCCCTTCCCTATGAATGGCATTCACAGAAAGGTAAGGCGGGGGCAAAGCACGCTACCATTGATCTCCATGGATTAGCAGTGTGGTCTCCTGAGAGGACACACAGATAACATCCCAAGGTTTGTTTGGAGAAGCGCTCAACTGAGGTCACTTTTCAGAACAACAAACTGCTGCTCTCTGTGACCCCGAAAGGTTAGAGTTTAGGAATTTCCTGGAGAGACTGTGTTTTGTCTAGCATTTCTTTTAAAACTATCGAGGGACTCAACTAGCGACAGTAGGATTATCGCAATCAAAGATGTGAAAAGGGGGTGAGTTTAACAAAGGGCATTGAGAACTAAAGGTGAAGCAAAGAGAAGACAGTCGGGAGGAATCATCAACAAGAAAAAAATGCTCCACTTTCCATTAAACAAAAGTCAAGTCGTTTGTATGGTTCTGTTTGCTGTATTGCTGCTTATTCATTTGCAGTAATTTTGTAATTGTAATGGGAGTGCTCTGGGTACAATAGTATATGCATCAGTGATAACTCCTGCTTGCAGCTCACGTTTTCTTTTGCACTTATTGTAACTCATTGATAATATTTTGTGTTTGGTAATCTTTGTATATATTCACGTGACTTATCAGTAGAATAAAGCTCGAATTCCAAAAATCTAGTGTAACGCCAAGCAATACCACAGCAGAGCTTCCAATGCCATCAGGTTTTTCTTTTTCTCCTGTAGTCTTTTCTCTGTGTTGAAACAGACCTGCCTGGAGATGATGGTCAGAACCAATCTCTTCTGCTGCTTCCTAATCTTATGCTTTAGTCAATAACTGAACTGCAGACATGCGGTGTGTCAAAATTAAATAGCTTTTATTAGTTATGTCTATCTCAAATATATACACCTTGAAAAAAACATGAATTCAAAATACATATTTAAATTAGTTTTTTTGTTTTTTTTGTTTTTTTTTTTTTTTACAGTTGTACACTAGCAAATGTCCTGAATTTTTCTGGTGGTGTTTTTCCCAACTTCACAGGTGATGGGTCAAAGTCATCACTCAACTGAATTATTTGCATAAGGAGGGCTTTGTCCCAACTCAGCCCCATATTGAGGCTACTCTTGGATTCTCTGCTGTGAAATTTAACGTGAGACAAACTCCCAATATGTCTTGGGGTCACGTAGGATTTTGGCAAGCAATGCCAGTACGTGCACTTAGCCACTGAATTGTACTGTGAAATTCAAATGCCTGTTATCGTAGATCCTTTAAACAGGTGGTGCTCGTCACAGTAACAAAGGTCCAAAAAATGTCAAGTGGACTGAGGAGAAACAACATCATTATGGCTTTTGGAAAGGATTTGGCTAAATTTTCTTTTTCTATATGCTACAAATACAAAACTGTGTTTTTTCTATATAATGAATGATTTGTTAACTTCCAACACACTAAGCCAAATACTTTAGCCAGATGTGAATTATACCTACATATTCTGGAGGGAAAAAAAATCAGCCCTTAAAAATCAAGAGAGGATTTTGACAGGTCAGCATGAAGGTTAAGCTACAAATGGTAGCTTATGTTGCTAGATGAGTCGTGCCTAATGAGGCTTAGTGTTATAGTACTTTACCTATGAATTGCCGTGCAAGGGAAATATACTTTCTAGGGAAGGCCCTTTTCAAGACTCCATGACAGAGAAATGAACTAACAAAAAGGAAGATGCTCCGAGGGCTAGCCAGGACAAATAATGTTAGCATCTCTTATTTGGACCAAAAGTTTTTGTAAATTTATGTGGAGAAAAGAATCATGCATGTTAACTGGATAAACACTTATTATTAACAAGCACTTGATTTTTTTGTCAGGTGTTATATATATCCAGCAGCAAATATCAATATCTGATATCACTGGGATCTGATCAGACAGTGAGAGAAACCAGGTTAAGCAGAAATAGAAGTATAATGAACAGGCAGAAAGCCCTGGTGCTTAATGGACATTATGTCCCTGCTGGTGTCCCCAAGAGCTGCGACATCTTTTAGAATCAGAGACAGCATGGCTCTACGCAGCTTACCAGAAACTCAAAATTTATCTTTATATTAAACTTTAAAAATTCATTATTTGAACTTAACATGAAAATATGATATTATGTTCCTTAGACAAACTCTTGGTAGATAATATTTATTATCCTTGGTAGGTATCATCTAAATCTTTATTTTAAGAGGAGGCGATGAAAACTCAGAATACAATTTATAATTACTAATATAGAAAAAAATATTAGTAACTACCTAGAGGTTTTAAGAAAAAACAATTTAAAGGTGGAATATTAAAACAGTAATGTTTAAAAACTCCTAAATTCTAGGTGAGACTGGGTGGCTCAGTCGGTTAAGAATCGAACTCTTGATTTCAGCTCAGGTCATGATCTCACAGTTTGTGAGACGGAGCCCCACATTGGGCCCTGCACCAACAGTGCGAAGCCTACTTGGGATCCTTTTTCTCTCTCTGCCCCTCCCCTACTCGCACTGTTTCTGTCTCTCTCACTCTCTCTCAAAATAAGTAAATAAACATTAAAAAAAATAAAGAAATTCCTTGGGGCACCTGGGTGGCTCAGTCGGTTAAGCGTCCGACTTCGGCTCAGGCCGTGACCTCGTGGTTCGTGAGTTCGAGCCCTGCCTCCAGCTCTGCGCTAACAGCTCAGAGCCTGAAGCCCGCTTCAGATTCTGTGTCTCCTTCTCTCTCTGCCCCTCCCCCAACCGTGCTCTGTCTCTCTCTCTCAAAAATAAACAAACATGAAAAGAATAAAAAAAAAATTCCTAAAATGTGGTTTAATCTTTTGTTTCTGTTTATTATTATCCCTCAATCTAAGGATGTAAGTTTATTCCATACACTTTTGCATTCGCAGACTTGCAGAATGGCACTGGTAGTCATTACAATTATTACGATAATTTCATTATCATCACCAGTAGCAATAACATCGAACTCAAGAAGGTCAAAACTTTGGCCTTTTGATAACTAAGTAATTATACTGAATTATGGCCAACCACATAGTCGAGGATATCCGTTTCGAATATGAAACTTAAGAAGAAGAAAATAATAATAATTCTTCTTGATCTATAACGCTTTCTGGTTTTATTTCTAAGTTTCTCACATTATTTTACCATAGTCAATACTTCCGGGACATATAGAGTCATCTTGTTTCTGAGACATGTAATCTATACCCATTGTCATGTCAGCTCTTTATTTTCCTTCCCCCAACAGCTCCTCCTCTGGCATGTGTAACCTGTACGCCTCAATCTGGCACATAAGGAGGAATTTTCACACAAGTGTGCTAAGAGGAAAATTAACTTTTTGATGAAAAATTTATTTAAAAAGACAATTTACAAACCTATCAGAGTAAAACAACACCAACCACAGACACACACACACACACACACACACACACACACACACACACAAACCTTAGTCTACCACTGTCCGTGTCCCTCCCCCTTCTCACCATCCTGATCCTTTTAACTCCAGAACACTCGGGATTTATCTACTTCTCGTAATATAATTTAGACAGATGGGACACAAGGGACATTGGCCATATAAAGTTGCAACACCAGCTTATCTTTCTAATCTAATCTAGTCAAACTGTTGCTTTTAATATAGAGACTTCATTTGTTATACACCGGGAAATATTTCTTTCCTGTAGCTTATGAAAATATTATTCAAATTTACTATAACAGATTCCTATTAGAAGCCTAACTGAACAAGTAAAAGAAGAGTTAATACATATGTTGTATAATTAATAACATTCAAAGAAACATGAAATTCTAACACTTGGAAATTCTAGTGCTTGTGAAATCCTGAAGATTTAGCAAAATTTCTATGATAAAGCATGACATGACATGTCATGACATGACAAAGGAGGGATAGAAAATAAATTTGAAAAAGTGTCAGCCTGAATTTTCAAAGCAAAAATAACATGGCATTTTTGTGCAATCTTGAGTTTCCAGTGTATCAAGATTTACTAGAAAATTTTTTTTCTCACAAAGCTATAAAAATTTTCTTAAGACTGAAACATTAACTTCATAAATTAACCATGTAATGAGATTTCTTAAACTTAATTACGTATTTATGGAATAGGAAAATGACCATGCTACTCTTAAAAATTCTTAGCTCTTAATTTTAACTCTGCCAAAATGATGAAATCTATGGTTAAAGGCTGAATGGGAACACACACACAAAGTTAGAATAGGTTGATTTCTTGATGACCCAGGATAGTGCATGAAGTTGTTTTTCTTCTACCTTAATTTCTTCTGACATTATTGTTACATTATAGTGTTACAACACTATAGTATTATATTATTGCAAAATACTATATTGTTACTATTTGAATAGTTTAAAAGTCCTCATTTAAAAATAATTCTTTCTTTAAAGACTAATTTCTTTGGGGCGCCTGGGTGGCTCAGTCAGTTGGGCTGCCGACTTCGGCTCAGGTCATGATCTCGGAGTTTGTGAGTTTGAGCCCCGCATTGAGCTCTGTGCTGACAGCTCAGAGCCTGGAGCCTACTTTGGATTCTGTGTCTCTTGCCTCTCTCTAACCCTCCCCTGCTCATGCTCTGTGTCTCTCTGTCTCTCAATAATAAATAAAAATAAATTTTTTTTAAAAACCTAATGTCTTCATAAATCATAAAAAAGTATTACTTTACACAATTTGAGGGTGTATCTATGAACAGAATGAAATAGGGACACCTGGGTGGCTCAGGCAGATAAGTGTGTGACTCTTGATTTCAGCTCAGGTCGTGATCTCACAACTCACGAGATCAAACCCTGTACTGGGCTCTGGGCTAACAGTGTGGAGCCTGCTTGGGATTCTCTCTCTCCCTCTCTCTCTGCCCTCCCCTGCTCTCTCTCTCTCTCTTTCAAAATAAATGAATAAATGTTTTAAAAAATAGTAAATTTTGAAGAGTTGAATAAAAATTTTACATACTGATACAACAATCATCTAGATATTTTACGTGAGCACAACTTTACAATAAAACAGGTGAATAATATGTATATCTCTTTCCTTTATCTAGTTGGTGAGAAAGCCAGAAATAAAGCCATAGACAAAAAGATACTTGATTGTTGTTTTCATCTTTTTTCTTTTTTTAAGTCTTCAGAAACCCTATTATCCCTCTTTTTTCAGGAGGGTGAAAAGTAAACTGTTCTTATGCCAAAATAACTCAGAGAGTAAGTTGTTGTTGTTTTTTTTTCCTTTGTTCATACTGAGGCACTGAGATACTTTGAACACTGAGAACAAGCTGTGTTCTTAGCAGACCCTTTGAATGATAGGAAATGCCCTCACTTACCCATGCAGCATTTAAAAACATCACACAATTAAAATAAAAAATATGAAACCTTAAATTACTTAGTGAGTGGGAACACTAAAAAATTCCTCTGGACATATTCTAGATTTTAGGCACGTACAGATGGGATCATTTCCCTGGGTAGTCAGAGTATATTTATATAAAATATAATACGCAATTACATTAATTATCTATTTAACAATTCCAGCTTGTGATTAAAAAAAAATGTCTCCCCATGGTCAACCACCATACTGGCACCATACATAGCAACCTTCGCCAACCCAAGTCACTGACCCAAGTTACTGTATGGGCTGCGGCTACAGATTTTTGTTTTGACACAGGACAGACAAGAGACAAGGTTGAGAAGTGAGAGACTCGTGTTCAGAAATGAAAAATTGGGATGAGAAGAGCTGGTATAGCAAAGAACAGAATGGATGTCCCAGAAGATCGATATGAATGGATCCTCTGAACGACACACACAACTGGAAAGGAGCTAGGGTTGGGATGCTCTGTGAGCACAGGGAAGAGAAAGGCCCTGTGCCCTCCCCTTTCTTGTCACCAACCTCAGGAGCACCTCCTGGGACTTCTCTTTTTTCCCCTATGTCTCCTCATCACTCTTCCCTAGTATATGAAGGAGACTGCTAATCTGGTAATAGAGGATTTTCTCTTTATAGGGCTGTTAGGAAATCGGAAACAAAATCATAGCCACTTGTAGCAAATAGGTAGCAATGCTTTGAACTTAAAATACCACCACCATCATCTTACTGCCCTACTCAAATTTTCCTTTTAGCCAAATTTCTTTATCTAATTTGAATTCCATTGTACAACTCTGATAAGCTGCCTCAGATCTTCTTTTGAAGGAGGCAGCAGATAGATGGATGAATGAGAAATCGATGATAAAGAGAAGACTGATGAATATTTATACTCTCAGCCTGCACGGGATTCAAACTGTGTATAAAGACTGGAGAACAGTACAGATGGGAAAGACAGGGAGCAGAAGGGATCCTACGGTGAAAGAAAGACATTTTCTCTCCCATCCCCTCTCCTTCGTGTCTTCGCCAAACCCAATATTGCATAGCACACAATAGGGAGCAAGAGATGAAGGACAATGGACAAATACTGAGAGAGGCTTGGGTAGAAATATTTAATGGTAGCAGTAAAAGCAGAATGAAACCCGCTTATAGAGAAGTCAAGAACTGTGCGTGTGTGCGTTACACAGATCTTCCTTATTTGTATGAATGTATGTTATATACTGATTAGGTGGCATCACACACACACACACACACACACACACACACACACAATCAGTTGAGAAAACACAAGAGATTTATGATACTAAGAAGGGGAAAATGCAGCCAGAAAACGGCTTTCTGGCCATCTTTCAAAATGAATCTTGATTAGTTGGCGTATATGTTATAAATAATTTCTCTCTCTCCCCAAAGCGTTTGAGTCTTAAATTAATTCTGTGCCTTGTGGCTACAAATTAGACATATCCAGTAACACTCTGTTCAGCCTCCAGCTCAGAATCTTGTTTGGGTGGCTAATAGAAGATACTATAGAAAAATTAAACCTTTATGGCTCAATATGTCCAAAACAGGACTATTGGTAGTAAATACTATATCTCTTAGCATTTCTCTGGAATTTAGTACATGACAGACAAACATCCACCAGATTTCCCTGGGAAATAGCTTAGGAATGCAATTCTTAGTAATACAGCCTGCATTTAAAACTATAAAAGTCCTGGTACAAATGACCATCACATACCATGATTTAAAGTATTAAACTTCAATAATGATTTGTCTTAAGAGCACATAGCCTATAGCTTTATAAGTCAAGACTGAGCTCACTGGTCTCGAGATGACTTCACATCAACATGTTTGACACATGACATCAAAGAGAACGGTAGGAGGAGCCAGGTTATACACTATCAATTTTCCTTATTCACTTATTATACCATCTTTCCAGACTTGTCTCTGGTTCTTTCAGGTCTAATTTCACGATGTCATTTAGGGAAAATACTGGATGATAATTCAGTAAGAACCTTCTCAAAGTTTCCAGTTTTGTACTGAAAATTACAAAATCACAAAAGAACCAGAAGACATACCTCCACCCCTTTTACCATTAGTGACAATTAATAAGATGCTTTGGATGATGCATAAATCGATCAAGAGAAGTTGTAAGCAAAATACTTATGTTAAATAATACCTATCAATCAGTGTCTCACTGCCAATCGTTCTGTAGTTAAATATTAAATGGACACAGATACCTATTGCATGACAATGTTATCAAATATAAGGAAACTAAGGCTCACAAGGGTGATTTCCATAGGATCACAAAGATGACAGGAGGGACATCTTTAAGTCCAGTGTCCTTTTTACTAAGTTTCTATTACCTTCAGGAGTAAAAGAAAGGATTCCCTTACAACTGGAATTAATGTTAAGAAATCAAGCCTGTTCTATGCTGAGTATAGTTTCTTTAAGTCCAAACAAATGGAAAGAAGACATCTATCATGATCTGGCATAGAAGTAAATAAAATAGGGGCGCCTGGGTGGCTCAGTCGGTTAAGCATCTGACTTCAGCTCAGGTCATGATCTCGCGGTTCGTGAGTTCGAGCCCCACGTCGGGCTCTGTGCTGACAGCTCAGAGCCTGGAGCCTGCTTCGGATTCTGTGTCTCCCCCTCTCTCTGCCCTTCCCCTGCTCATGCTCCCTGTCTCTCTCTCAAAAATAAATACACATTAAAAAAATGAAAAAAAAATTTTAAAAATAAAATAATTTGCTTCTTCTCTTGCCCAGGGTGGACAGCAGCGTTGATGGACATATTCTCACTATGACATAAATGCTGCGTCCTTTTCTGCAAACCTGACCCCACAAGACGGGGCAGTAGAGTCCCAAGAGGAACTGGGAAGAAGGACAGTCTAGAGTTACAGTGCCCAAACTCTCTGGCATGGTGATTTGCTGGAGGCTGGCACAGGACCGGTCAACTTTCCTTTCCTAAAAATTCTCTCTGTGCAGCCTTTTAATGGATTTTAACTTGATGGGAGTAAATATATATATAAGGAGCTGGTAGTACAAACCCAAATAATTTAAAAATTGCTTGTGTACACTGAGTTTATAACATAAATGTCATAATAAAAATTAATTTTAAAAATTAAAGGTAACACACAAAAACCCCACACTCAACCAATAAGGAGTTAAATGCATTCTTTGGGACAGTACAAATTAATTCAGGAAGGATAATTAATGTTGTCTGAAGCTGAGGAATCCTTTAGCAGGAGGATTTACTTAAAGGGCAGTGACAGAGGTAAAGCTTTTCCCAGTCTGACAGCTCTTTTCCATTGAAACTAAATTGTTTTTGCAATTTACCTCTATTCCCTGAGTCTGTCAGTCAAAGCACGTATTAAAAATGTGCTGGTGCGCTTTATATGTAAAAAGAGAAAAGCCAAGGGACAGCCTGGATCCTCTTCCATTCATCGCTGATCAGAAGTGGGGTCTTTCCACATAGAAGAAGAATTTGGGGGTCAACACAGTAAAACTAATCTTTTCCACATATTGCATACAGTTGTCCTTTCTCTTAGAATCAGGATCCAACATGTTCTGACTCCAGGGAGCTGAAGTAAATAAAATGATTTGTTTCCATCAGGCAGCTTTCATCACGGACACTACTCATCTGTGAAAGCATAAAGCATTATATACCCTATTGCATACTGATGTCCTGAAGCACCTGGGGGTTAAAATTTCCTACAAGTCATTATTAGATACACTTCAAATAAGAGAATTGCAATCCGGGGGATCGTAAAGCAGGAAATATCATTGTTTTTCTCCCAATGTGACTCTTCCAAGATTGAAGCATCTTGAGTCTCAAGTGAGTAGAGTTGAAACCGGAAGCTGGGTCTTTGACAGTATCTTTTCTTCAGCGTCTCCAATGTGTTTATGTACGAGAGTCCCTTCTCTTTATGGGCTTTTACGTTAGTAATGGGCCTATGACTAAGTAAAAACATTTATCAATAAATAACCTGGAACAGATCTTGGTGCCTTTGGCATGAACTAAACTGAAGGCGTACAAATTTCGATCATTTAAGATGAAATGGAAGAAACTAAATATTTACCTCCTTCTTTTACAGCATTTGTGGTTTTTACCTAAGTACTTGTTTAATGTCAATCTTTCCCATTCTCCTTTGAATATCGGATTTTTATTTCTTCTCTTTGTATCCAGGTTTTCAGCAGATTTCATCTGAAATCTAGAGGGTACAAAAATGTTTCTTGACAAATGTCCACTGAGTACAACTCATTTTCATCTTGTAGTCAATTCTCCCTGAGTTTTGCCTTCCTTTTGACAATTGCCTAAACATCGTGGTTTCACATGATAATGGTAAAAGCATCAACCGAGGAACTGAGTCAGATACAATGGTAGAACTTTACATTTACTACCTTAAATAGTCCGCCCAGCAATCCCATGAAGACATGACTATCATTGCCTCACTTAGAAGACGAGGAAACCAAAGGCCTAAAATCTTAGAAATGCATTAACGGCACACACATTAATTATTTAATTATAAAATAAAACAAGTTTTGTTTAAAATGTTATAAATCCTCATGAATTATGAACTTTAAGATTTTGGCATCTGAAAGACATAGCCCAGAAATTATAAGCTGCGACAAGTAGGAATTTTAGCCATTTCATTCTGACCTGTACTTGAAATGATAATAATAATAATTATTAGTATATATGAGAACATGTATTGTAAATGAGCAAAAGCATAGAATTGTAAATTTCATTAAAGTATATAGCTATTTTCATAAAATGATATTTTCTGTTTCTAGTTCAGACATGTTCAAGGATTGAATATGAAATAGAGGCACTTGGGTGGCTCAGTTAAGCCTCCAACTCTGTTTTTCTCTAATATTTATTTATTTTTGAGAGAGAGAGAGAGAGAGAGGCAGAGCATGAGTATGGGAGAGGCAGAGAGAGGGAGACCAGAATCTGAAGCAGGCTCCGGGCTCTGAGCTGTCAGCACACAGCCTGACGTGGGGCTCGAACTCGAAATGGCGAGATTGTGACCTGAGCTGAAGTTGGACACTTAACCGATGAAGCCACCCAGTGCCCCAAACATCCAACTCTTGATTTCAACTCAGGCCATGTTCTCACAGTTTGTGGGTTCAAGCCTTGCATGAGGCTCTGTGCTGACGGTGCAGACCCAGCTTTGGATTTTCTCTCTCCCTCTTTCTCTGTCCCTCTTCTATTAGCTTGCTCTCTCTCTCTCTCTCTCTCTCTCTCAAATAATTTTTAATATTTTTTTTAATATTTATTTTTTAGAGAGACAGAGTGTGAGTGGGGGAGGGGCAGAGAGAGAGGGAGACGCAGAATCCAAAGCAGGCTCCAGTCTCTGGGCTGTCAACACAGAGCCCAATGCAGGGCTCAAACCCATGAAACATGAGATAGTGACCTGAGCTGAAGTCGGATGCTTAACCGACTGAGCCACCCAGGTGTCTCTCAAACTTTTTAAAACAAGAATGAATATGAAATAGGAATATAAGAGAAATTTAGTCAGATACTAAGTACAGATTCTAGCTTCTGAGCAATGTCAGATTGATTTCCACATCACGTAACAAATCTCAGTGACTAACATAGCTAAACAAATCTAAGCACCCTACCTGGATCCCCCATTATGTCCTAACCACAATGCTCCGCTTACAAAATGGCGGGCACACTGGCTTAAAAACATGGGAGTATGATGAAGGTGTGAAGGAACCCTAACTGTCCCCACACAAAACCTGGACATCATGTGATTCACTCCCCTTGACAGCAATTGAAGGAAGAGGAAATAACTAGAACGGCTGGATTGTTTAAAGTGCTGTTTGTGAAACTGCCATCTTGTCCTCTTCCAGGTCAGAGGATTGTTCATTCTCTCTAAATCATTCTTTAAAAAAAAATTACCCAACATAGAATTGTTAGTATTTTACTAACAGTTTTGCAGTGTTTACCTGTTGTTACAGGGACCATGTCAACATTCTACAGAACTCCAGGGAGCATCATTCACACGAAACACAAGGTGAATGGCTGCCTTGAGGTGTGACCAGTTTTGACCCTGATTTCTTTTTACCATATGATTTCATTTACATGTGGAATCTGAAAAGCAAGGGAACCATGGAACAGACAAAAAGCAGAAACAGACCCATAAATACCAAGAAGAAACTGATGGTCGCCAGAGGGGAGCAGGCAGGGGAGCAGGGTGAAGAGGAGTGGGAGGTATGTCTTCCAGTTATGGACTGAAGGTCACAAGGATGAAAAGTCCAGCCCAGGGGACAGAGTTCATGGTGTTTTCATAGTGTTATATGGTGGCAGACAGTAGGTGCACTTGTGCTGAGCAGAGTATAATGCATGGATAGACTTGTCAAATCACTGTGACGTCTCTCTGAAACTAACATACATTGTGTATCAACTGTTTCAATGTAAATATATATAAAAATTAAATCATTCAGTTCTTAAACTATTACATTCCTCAGGTCTGACAATATTCAAGTTTTTGCTAAACATTACAAATGCGTTTACAGCAAACGTTATAACTTCTCTTGTGGTGTAGAGGAAAGGGATCCTCAACCTGGAAGAAGTTATTCCGAGCACAGTGATTGACTTTTGAGTAGACTCGATGTCTGATTGCCATAGATCGACATGATTGCATGTAAGATAAAGCCTTAAAAGCTCTTTTACAGGCTTAGCATGAAAACATTGGTCTAACTGCTTTCACTTATCATGTACTTTCTTGGCTAGAGGTGTCTGGGGCATCTTTTTCAATGGGGTAAAGACTAATTTATATGAATTACTGAGCAAATTAACTAATTTCCTATAAATGTGTACAATAGCTTCCAGTTTGCCAGCAATTATCTGCTGCGTAGCTTGCACGTGCCTGCCACGGGGTCAGCACTGGACTTGACTCACGATGAATTACAGTAAAACCTTGGACTGTGAGTAACTTGTTCTGTGAGTGTTCTGTAAGCCTAGCAGACATTTACAATAAGCCTGATCTTGATAAATGATAGACGTCTTGCAATATGAGTCGTACGTGACGTTGAACGTCACACGATCACAACTGAGCCAATGGTTCTTTTCTCTGTCTCTCTCACTGGGGGACTGTGGGTGGTCATCTCCCATGCACGGATGCTGGGTCTCAGGTCACGATATGTGGCAGGAATCAGTGATTTTTCAGAATGTTGGAAGGTTTCCACAACTGGCACTAGTGTATTTTCTGTCACTTCAAGACACCTATGGACAGTCCTTTGCTTTCCCCTACAAAAGTAAGCTTAGGAATGCTTTGCTTCCTTCTAGGTCAGGCCGCCTGCAGATACAGACCCTTTCCTCTGCTGCCTTATTGCCAGTTCCATGAAATACAGCATATGACAAGAGTTTATTAATACAGTACTGCAGTCAACATCTGTGCAAGTGTATACAATGGTCCCCATGCAGAAAAAGATTTCATGGAGCCAACAGATAGCAGTGATCCTGTTAGTAATAGTTTAAGTCGTCCTACACAATAACCCTCCTCTCTCTTGTCTCCCTCACACCAGCCACAAAGAGTTTCAAAGGCAAGTGCAGGTTAATGTGCTTATTTTTCTTTATATTTTGTATTTTATTATTTTGTATTATTTAACAGTATTGCAATAGTTTTTTTATGAATTTTTTGGGTCATGGAACAAACGATGTGAATTTCCATGATTTCTTATGGGGAAATTCACTTTGACATATAAGTGCTTTGGATCGTAAGCATGTTTCCAGAATGAATTATGCTCACGAACCAAGGTTTTACTGTAATCTTAAAGAAAGGATACAGATTCGGGAAAAATTCATGCTCCATTTTAATAAATGCCTCCTAAGAATCTACAGTGGATTCTTGGAAGACACATTTTTAATACCAAAGGGACAGCCAAAGGAACATGAAACCCATTTTAGGAAGCATAATTTGGCTGGATGTGCAAGAGATGAAGAGGCTCGAGGTGAGGTTACGTACAGACAGAGGAAAAACAATAATATATTATTGCTCCGTCAAACTAAATGGAATATGCTGGGTCTTATTTTCATGTTGACTTTGGCATGAACCACAATACACTTGAATCATTTTGAAAGATGATAATATGAGAATTTGTGTTGGCCACTGGCCAAGTAAAAGCTAAGGATAAAAAGCAGTAGCCATGACTATTTACTTTTGTCTCTAGAGGTTCTGCTAATCCCAGAGCCACGGGCAATTCCCAGTGGGAAAAACTCTTTCTCTTAGCAAGTGAGAAACGCTGGAAAAATCTAGGGAAAAGAAGAGGACCCAAGAAGTGGCAACACAACTGACACAATTTCACACAGTGAGGTTAGAAGGGAGATGAATCATGCTGGGCAATTCCTCGTTGGCCTTGGGGACACCTCCAATATGGAAGCAGCACAACCTTTGATGGCTCCCTTGAGAAGCGCTATGCTTTAGAGAATGCTTTCCAAGGGAATTCACAAGCGTGGCTTTATGGGTTGGCTTCTCCCCATACTGAGGATTTGCTCTCTTGGCTGCACTGGTTGCTGTTCAGACTTTTAGATTTTTCTTAGTGACTCAGAGGCCATAATGACAGTACTAAAAATAAATATACATACTCATACATAGCCATGACTGACAACACCATACTCCAAATATATCATTGTACCATAAAACCTAACGAAAACCGACCATCTCCTCCATAACACTGCCTTGACAGACCCTCTCTCAAGTGGCCCGCCTTGAATGGACACTCAGATTGGTAATGGACAGTCATTACCATTCTGGGCCACATTGTTAGCGCCCAGTGAAACGTTCAGTTGTCTTCCAAAGTATAAGAAAAATAAGAATGCTTATAGTAAATTTAATTAAAGCTATAGTTATTCACTATAATGAAGCATCTTTTAATTTGAAACTATGTCACCCCATTTTTCAAAAGTTCTTCACCTAAAAATACTGGTAAAAAACTAGCTTTTTTATACATTGTTTTGCACTTTAAGTCTTTATTTGGCCAAAGTAGGACAAACTGACAATTTTTGCCAATTCTGATTTTACTTTTGTAATGGATTGTTCCATAAAATTAAAAAGTCCAGGGGCACCTGGGTGGCTCAGTGGGTTAAGCGTCTGACTTCGACTCGGGTCATGATCTCACAGTTAGTGGGTTCGAACCCCACACTGGGCTCTGTGCTGACAGTTCAGAGCCTGGAGCCTGCTTCAGATTCTGGGTCTCCTTCTCTCTCTGCCTCTCCCCCACTTGTGCTCTGTCTCTCACTGTCATTCAAAAATAAATAAATGTAAAAAAAAAAGTCCAGGAACTATTTCAAATGGTAGACGTAGTGACAAAAATTTGGCCTTCCAAACTTTCCAAATTAAACATAGGAAACAAAGTACAAGGAAAACAAACGAACCTTTGTCAACTGGAGGGGTTGTATATATGTATATAAGAAGGTTGTGAAAAGGCAGCATTATGCAAATGAAAACAGTCAAAATGACAAAGCTACTAACAGTGAGTGTTGGAATGAGTGTAACAGGCATCGTCACACCCCACTGACAGCATTGCATGCAGATACAAATATACTCGATTCCCATTGTTAATGGCTATCAAAAGACCTGTCAGTGCACATTTCTACATGCAGGCATTTCTACATGCAGAAATTAACTTGAAAAAATAATTATGGATATATCCAATGATTGGGCTCCCAGTAGTCTCTCCTTGGAAGTGCTCACACTGTTAAACACATCAGAAAATACCCAGTGTACTGAAATGGGGAACTGGTCTAAAAAAAATCATGTAGTCCCAAAACACAATATTATATAGCATTAATATCACATTAAAACATGTGGTTATTTTGAAAGACTTTTACAGTATATCGTTAAGTGGGGGAAAAACACAGATCTAAAATCCTGTGTGTAGTGTGATAAAATGGAGAGAGACAGAGACAGAAAGAAAAACCTGAAGATGTACGTAACAAAATAACAGCCAGGTGGTAAGATTAAAACATTTTCTTCCTCCTCTTTTGTTTGATGAGTGTTATGAGTTCAATCGTGTCCCCCCCAAGGATATGTTGATGTCCTCACCCCAAGCACCTCCAACTGTGACCTGATTTGGAAACAAGGCTGTAACAGGTGTAACTGTTTAAGATGACACATACCAGAGTAGAGCAGGCTCTCCATCCAATGTGTTTGGTGCCATGTAAGAGGCATCATGACAATAGAGATACGAAGACAAAAACACCACGTGACAACGGAGGCAGAGACTGGAGCAAAGTAGATGTGAGCCAAGGAGCATCAACAACCACGGCCGGCAACTAGGAAGAGGCAAGGAAGGATCCCACCCAGAGCGTTAGAGGATACAAGGCTCTGCTGACACCTTGATTTTGGACTTGTGCTCTCCAGAACAGTGGAAGAGTAAGTTTCCATTGTTTTAAGCCCCCCAGTTCATGTACTTTGTTATGGCTGCCCTGAGAAACTGATACAATGGTAGCACATTCAGAAAAACACAAACATAGGTATGCACAGCTCAGGGAATTCGTGAAAAGAAGGTGTACCTGTATGACTACACCAGGAGCTGCTCTAATGACTCCTCCCAATCCCCATCCCTTGCCCCCTTCCAAAGGTAACGACTATCATGATTTCTAAAACTTTCTAGTTTAGTTTTTGGTATTGAAAACGCATTTACAAATGGAACCAGATGGAACGCATTCTTGTGTGTATGGCTTCTTTCACCCAGTATTATGGTTCTGAAATTAAACCACACAGGGCCACCCGGGTAGTTCAGTTAAGCGTCCGACTTCAGCTCAGGTCACGATCTCAAGGTTTGTGGGTTCAAGCCCCACGTCAGGCTCTGTGCTGACAGCTCAGAGCCTGGAGCCTGCTTCGGATTCTGTGTCTCCCTCTCTCTCTGCCCCTCCTCCACTCATGCTCTGTCTCTCTCTCAAAAACATTTCAAAAAATTGAAATTAAACCACACATATACTATAATCTATGCATCCATTTATCCCTGATGGATATTTAGGGTGTTTGTAGTTTAGCACAATTATCGATAATGCTATGAACCTATCTACGCATGTCTCCTGGGACATATGTACATCCATTTCTGTCATTTAACTGGGAGTGGCACTGCTGAGCCACAGAGTGAGCACATCCACGACCTTACAGAGAATTAACAAATTTCTAAAATACTTGTATCAACTTACACACCCACCAGCAGTGAGAATTCTTTTTTTTTAATTTTTTTAATGTTTATTTTTGAGAAGGAGAGAGAGACAGAGTGTGAGTGGGGGAGGGGCAGTGAGACAGGGAAACACAGAATCCAAAGCTGAGCTGTCAGCACAGAGCCTGATGCAGGGCTTGAACTCACGAACCGTGAGGTCATGACCTGAGCTGAAGTCAGATGCTCAACAGACTGAGCCACCCAGGCACCCCGTGAGAATTCTTACACTTGGTAGTCATGGTCTTTTTGAATTCTCATCATTCTTGAGGGAGAGTAGTAGGATCTTACTGTATTTTCATTTGCACTTCCCTGATCACTAATTAGTACTTTCCATGTGTTTATTAGCATTTGGATGCCTACACTGTGAGTGCCCAGTGGTGAAACTACACTGGAAAAGAATGTGATGGAGTAAGTAGTTTAACAATATTAAGAAAGGTATTAAGCATAATAGTTATTAGAAAATATTATCATTGGTAACACATTTTAGTAATATTTACTGGAATTAATATTATGATGTGTATCAAAAATAAACGTTTAGAAAAGGAGTAACACTCATACTACCACATTCATCTATAAGAGTTAGTTTTATGAAGCACATTGCACCAAGATATTTTCTAATATAATAACAATATCAGAGTAGCATGGCTCCAGGCTTGATTAATTCAGTGAACATCACTGAGACCGTCTCTGCAGTGCTCAGCTCTACAGTGGAATACTGAAACAGGTTCTGTATGGGTATAGACAATAAGGAGGTGCCCTTCAAATTTATGGAAAAAGTTGGTATATTATCAGTGACTATTTCCTCATGACTGATAAGCTCATTGATTTGTTATCTGATGATATGCTTTGTCTTTTGGGGAAAGAAGGCCAACGTCCTGAGCCAAATTTCACACAATATGGCCTACTAGATGTAGGGGAGGAAAAACTCTAAGTAGTAAGTATCTTGAATTAATGCCCAATTAATAAAATTACCAAGTTTCAATTCCAGATGGAGATTTCCTCATACCCAAGTGGGTCGTTACACAAATCTATAACCCAAAGATCATGCTTAAATGTTATTTAACATCTTAATGCAGGACACTGGCTAATGCTTTAGTCATATCCGGATAATCTTATTTCAAACTAGAAGTATTCTTCAAAATGAGATTTCAGTTCAATATGAAAAGAATTCCTAGATGGCAGAAAAGGCTTATTAAAATATTTTTGGTGAAAGTTATACAGAGATATCTAGAAACATATTTTTTTTGTTACTAGCAGTTAACATTCTTGATAAAATGAAACATAAAATCCTTCCTTGTAAAGATGTTTGTGCTAGAATTGCATTCTTTAAAGATCCCCCTGGGCTCACTGATGCGAAATAACTATCCCCCACACCAAGATCCTAAACCCATCCCTGGCAGCCTCTGCAGACGTCACCAAACAAACAGAAAACTAAGGCATGTAGAACACGAACACCCACCCCCACACTTGCCCTCAGAGAGGCCCTGTCACTCTTCCCCAGAGATGAACTAGGCATCTGTAACTCCCTTCTGTCTTCAGGTTAGCCCAGCAGATGGTTCTCTCCCCTACTTCAACCCGTGCTTTCCTTGATTCTAGTTTTTCTTCTCTTTTTGGGTATTTCTCTCAATTCCTGTGTCACTAGGATCACCCTTCCTCTCCCTTATGATTCCTCAATCTCACGTGGGCGTCAGGATCCGGCACATTCCCTACTTACAGAAAAAGCATGGAGGTTCTCACGGAAAACAGAAACAGTGCTCTAGAAAGAATTTCCCACGCTTTTCTCTCCTGCCTTAGATGGTATTCTTTCTCCCAGAAATAGGCAAGAAACTCAAGAAATGTTGCTGCCTCATTCACCCGGGTCCCGGTAGATATTGATGAGGACATAGTCAGTTAACTGGAGATTAAGACTGATGGACAGTTAACATTTCCTTTGCAGCCCAGAAATGATCTGCTAAACTAAACAGAACCTGCTACACCTTCTGTCTATAACTATGATTAAATGCCATACATCTATAACTATCATTAAATGCTTTTTTTTAAAAAAAGCTTTCTTAAAGATACAAGAAAAGATGCTCAAGATGGAGAATCATCAGGGAAATTCGACTCAAAACCACGATAAGCTATCAATTCACACCTGCCAGAATGGTTATTATCAAAAGATAAGAAATCACAAGCATTGGTGAGGATGTGGAGAAAAGGGAATCCTGGTGCACTGCTGGTAGGAATATAAATCGGTGCAGCCACTACAGAAAACAGTATGGAGTTTCCCCAAAACATTAAAAATAGGACTTCCATATGAGCCAGCTCTTCTGATTCTAGATACTTACTTGAAGAAGACAAAAACATTAATTTGTAAAGACATACACAGCCCTATGTTTATCGGGGCATTGTTTGTAACAACCAACATATAGAAGCAACCTCAGTGTCCATCAATAGATGAATGGATAAAATATTTTTGGTAACAGCTATATGGAAATATATAGAAACAGGCTTTTTTTCACTTGGATTTAGCATTTCTTCATAAAAAATAAAGCCTTTACTTATAAAAATTTTTTAGGTAAGAGTCTACACACACACACACACACACACACACACACACACACACACACGAATATTACTCAACCATAAAAAGAATAAAATCTTGCCATTTGCAACAACATGGATGAACCTAGGGGTATTATGCCAGGCAGAGAAAAACAAATACCATATGATTTCACCTATATGTGGAATCTAAAAAAAACCACAACCCAAAGTGGGGAAAAAAGAACAGAAAGAGACTTATAAACACAGGGAATAAACTAGTGACAGGCACAGGGGAGGGAGGTCAGGGAACAGGCAAAATAGATGAAGGGGATTGAGAGATACAAACCAGTTATAAAATAAATGTCACAGGGATGAAAAGTATTCGTAGGGAATACGGTCAATAATATCGTAATAGCTTTGTATGCTGACGGATGGTAACTACACACTGTGGAGAGCACTGTATAATGTAGAGAATTATCAAATCAGTATGTGGTACACCTGTAACTAATATAATACCATATGTCGATGATACTTAAGGTGTTTTTTTTTTTTAATTTAGTAAAACAATTTTTTTAAAGCTTTCTATCTTTAACTTTGATCACATGGTCAAAAGGTTAGCATCAAACCCGTGACAAAGAAAAGGGTTAACCAGCTTGTGTTAAGAGAAAAAGACGCTTAAATATTCTGAGCACTAGACTCGTCCCTCCATACCTACTGTGGTATTTGGGATACCAAACTGAACAGGCCAATACCGTAACTCCTACCCCATTTTTCAGTAGGGCTTTAGAATCTTGACCAAAGACATCCCTGTAGGAGAACACTAAGACTGTGACCACTGGTTAGACGCAGCTAGTGAGCATCTGAAATACGGCTAGGGAAGCTGAAGAGCTGAATTTTAAATTTTATTCCATTTTAATTAACTTCAATTGAAAAACTGATACTCGAATCTATTGTTAGAAACTTTAAGTGTGCTTGGAACAATTTTGGTACGAGTCTGCTTTGTCAACTTTCTTATTTCAATGAAATAAAGATCAAGGATTTCAGGTAAAATTTTAACACCGAATGGAGATATTTTAGCTGTGAGTATAAAATATACTTTGGATTCAAAGACACAAGACCAAAAAATGTGTAAAATATTTCATGAATGGTTTCTAATATTGATCGTATATCAAAATGCTATTTTGAATATATAGATTAAATAAAATATATTATTAAAGGCAATTTCACTTCTTTAATGTGACTCCCAGAAAATCTTAAGTTACATATGTGGCTCATATTATATTCATACTGAACAGCACAGGTGTGGAGCGGCTAACTTTAGAGTAAAATCTAGTGTATCTGACTCCCACATTGGTTAATTCCATCAAGACTAGGCTGATTCTCAGTGTGTGAATCACTGGTATTAATCATTTCTCTTTGAGTTAAATACAAAAATTGAATAATGTTAAATTTTAGGAGGAACTGGGGAAATCAAGGTGATATATTTTTATTCCGTGCTTTCAGGGCCACCAGGGTATGCTTACACAATGGTCAGTAGTCCAACACTGCTTTGGTTTCATCATTCTTAGATCTATTTCTTTGCAAAAATTGTTTTTCTTATTTTTCCCCCTTATTCTCTGACTGAATCTTCTCCTTTCTCCAAACCTCCTACAGTCATGTTTCCCTGGCAGATCCTTCTTGCCTAATCTCACACACCTTTGGTACTTCTATTCTGTGGACCAGGCAGTCAACTAAAGGGGTCCTCTAGCATCAAGTAGAAACTATCATCCATTTAGCACCTACTAAGCATGGACTGTCATCTGTACCATTTGTCCATATGGCTCTCAGAGGAAAGAAGACACACATAATATAATGGCCTTCCAAAGAATATTTCGGCTGTGTAGAGATCTTTCATTCTTTTTCTGTTTAGCTTCCATTTTTGGCAATATTCTAGATGTTCCATGTGGCTAAATAAGTGAATATTGGTATTATTTCCATTTTTAACGTTATTTTGGCTCAAAAGTTCAAGTGCACATTAATTAACTCTACAGCTGTTACTATCTACTAAAAATGTCAAGAGGAATCACAGCAACGAAAATTCTGAAATACAGTGTATTAAATCAAGAGTCAAAATATTCCATCTGCCAAATCATTTATTTCTGAATGAAAATCCATTAGAGAATATTCACAAAAAGACCTTTGAGGGCTCATCATGATAAGGATCTTCAAGACACCACCAGCTAGTAGGGTGGTTTTGTTTTTCATACATTCCATTTTGTAGTAAGACTGCTGTTTCGAGTACAAAACCAAATTAACAATAGATTAGCGTGTACTCTAATATCCACTTACAAGGTCTGAATAACTGTTCTCACCTTGGTAAGATACCTTTGGTATTATAATCAAGGTCAAGACACCATTTTAATTTATTGACTACTTTGGGGCTTTAAATATTTTCTTTTGGGTTCTTTGGATTCTATTTGTGTGTTTATTTTCATGCCAGAATATCCATGGATCCTACAATCAAGAAAATTTGGAATTTCCACAGATAAATTTACTCATGGAGCTTTGAGTTTTAAAATGTTAGGGTAGATTATAAAGAAACCAGCATAAATTACAAGATTGCGTTTTAATAAAGGTTATCTACATCAGCTTTTCAAAAGGTTTAGACAACTTCCCAAAATGTAGTCAGATTTATTTCCTGAACAACAACAACAACAACAACAACAACAACAACAAAACCAACCACCACAAACTGGACTGTTAAAGTGCTTAATTTAATAGGAGAAGAAGAGAAACACAGTAAGTAGGTCCCAAGGGGCAGTGTTTATAGACTATCTGTTAGGACAGCTAGGATACTATTACAAAGGGCAAGCTCCAGAGCCAGGCTACCTCAAGGTGCTCTGACAAATATTCCTTTCAGTACTCCAGTCATCGTGTTTTCAATGTTATTCTGAAAACATAGGCTATAAATATCTCTGCAGCAGAGTCAGTCCTCCCTGGAGGGCAGAGCACAGAACAAATGCTAGTCTTAATACAGGATGGACCAGCCATGCAGAGACCCAGGCATTCCATTCATGTCTGATTCACTTGTTGATCTTGTTGTCAAGACTCAACCCTCCATTCTTCCCCAAGCTGCCACCCTGTGGCATACATCGTCAAGAGGAGACAAGCAAGATAGGTCAGATCTGGAAGCATTTTGTGTCATGTTGTTTTTTTAAAATAACTTCTCATGTTCTACCACTTTACTGGGGATGTTCTCCTAAAATCAACTGAAGGAAAACTGAAGTCTTTTATCAGAAGGAAAAATGAAAACCAAAATGACAACATACAGAATGCCAGAGTTGACCCTGTGCCCAGCAACTTGTACAATCTCACCGTTTGCTCCTCTAGTGAGAGCTCTGATCGTGCTTCTTTCAGAATGTACCACAGTCACCACTTTATCCGTGGTGTCACTTTCGGTGGTTTTAGTTTCCCACTGTCAGGAAGCAGATGACCCTGTAGGTCAGAAGGTCAACAGAAGCCTGACGCTACATCACAGCGTGCACGTCACTGAGCTCACTTCATCTGAGCACGTAGGCATTTTATCATCTCCTATCAGCACAACAAGAAGAAGGTTCGGTGTGGGACGGTAAGATATTTTGAGAGAGAGGGGCCATATTCTCATAGCTTTTACTACAATATGTTGTTATAATTGTTCTGTTTTTATTAGTTATTGTTGCTGATCGCTGAGTGTACCTAAAATTTATAAGTTAAACTTTATCATACATATATACCTATGGGGAAAAAAGGATAGTATTACCAGGTTCGGTATTCGTCACGGTTTTAGGCATCCACTGGAGTATTGAAAGGAATCCCTTCCAATGAATTAGAGGGAACTACTATATCTTTTGCGGAAATTCAGTAAAAAATGAATTCTTATTCCATTTGTTCCCTTATCCTCAATGTCTACTAAATATAAATTTGACTTTTCAAAGTTAGCAGTGGCCTATACTTAGAAGAAATGTAGAATTTATTTTAAAGCTGTATGTTAAAGTGCCTTATAAAATGTTTTAGGGTTCATGGTTTTCTTCTAAAATGTGAAACAACTTACATAGACCTTCTCGGCTGAAAAATGCCCTTAAACACTTATTTTGAATTACATTGTGTACAATTTCAATGGATTTACGGATTGATTAAAAGGGCCTTTCCCAAGGGTAGCAGAAAAACTCATGAGCTGTATTACCTCCCTGAAAGTATGTTGTAGTAGTCTACAACTTTTACCTATTGGAGAGTGTATGAATGGGAATTGACCATCAGTGGTTGCATGGAAATTTTTATTTGGTTGCATGGAAAGTGCTGCTTTCTCCCTGGCACTGAAACTTTAGGATTTGTTCCTCAAATTTACTGATTGTAAATGATTCAGTCATGTGTTCATTTTTAATGATCTCAATAGTTATTCAAAATGGATTTTTAAAAATCATTTTAATCATAAATAGAAGACAATAAATCCTTCTATAAATTTAAGGATAACTCATTTTGATTATCAGTGAGGAAGCTGAAAAAACAGAGGCCAAGAGGAATAATTCAGAGACATCCACCAGACCCATGACCAAACAGATGTACCTAGAAAACAATGTACATCAATAAATAAGTCGAGAGAGATCAATAAATAATGTCTTGTACATTTCACCCCATTTTTTCCAACTTTTAGATGATGGAGTGCCCCAGGATTTATTCTCCACACCTCCTCTTATCCATCAATATTTAGGCCCTATGTAATTGTATCCAGTTTCAATTTTAAATGACACCTGTACACTTGGCACCTCATAAATTATTGTCTGCAGCCCCAGCTCTCTTCTGTATTCCAGACTCATACACGAGTCTGCTCGACTCCTTCATTCAAATATCTAACAAAGAACTATCTGAAATCCGTATCGTATTTTCTCTCAGAACCTGTTCCTACCAAGGTTTTCCCCATTTCAGTAAAAGAGTGTCTCCTGTTGCTAAAAGCCAAGAGCCTTGGTGTCTCACCAGGAAAAACCTATAGGCTCTACTTACCAAACACACTCAAACTATGACCAGTTGTCCCACCCGGCCCTAGCAACCTGAGCCCAATTACCATAATCTCTCTTGGATTGTGGTGGTGCAAAACCTCTCAACTGGCTGCCTGCTTTACCAGTGCCCCTTATTCTCCACGTAGTAGCCAGAATGTTTTTTTAAAGTTTGTTTTGTTTTGTAGCTCAAAATCCTCCACTGCCTTGATGTAAAATCAAAAGGCAAAACAATGATTTACAAAGGCCTGCATGATGTGGCTACTAGCACTTGTGGGACTCGGGCTTCTACTACTTCAACTACTGTGCCCTCCTACCCACTCTGTTCCAGCCCCAGAGGCCTCCTGCATGTTCCTTGAACATCAAGGTGTTTACACTGCAAGGCCTCTACTCTTAATGTTGGTTCTGCATAAATGACTCTTTCCCCAGATATTTGAATGACTTACTCTTCCTTTCCCTCATGTCTTGGATGAAATAGAAACTCATGAGCAAATCCTTACCTCACAGCCCTATATCGGTTTTCTCCCTCACCCTTGCACTCTATTTTCTCTTGCTTTATTTTTTAGTCACCATCTGAAACACTAGATTTATAATATTTCATCTATTTATATGATGACTTATATAGGATTTGATGTTATTACATCTATTTATATGTTTGTGTGCTGTCTGAGCTCTCCCAGAAACGTAAATGGAAAGAGACTTGGGGTTGATTATGTTTTGTTTTCTGTTTTCTCTCCATTGCTTAGGACAGTGCCTAATATCTGGTGGATTCTCAAAAAAAAATGTTGTTTAATGACAGAGCTATTCAGGTTTAGTTTAGAGAACATAATTCAGGGGAGGGAAGCACAAGAAATGGATTAGGACACTGTCATGGTGACACATGTGGTAGATGATGGCAGCACGGACCAGGGTGGCAGGAAGGATGACAGGGTAATTGCCCATCTTAAGATGCATATTTATAGTGCCAACTGCATTTTCTGGTACATTAGACTTAGACCCAGATTTAGGACTAGAGTAAGTATGTGGATGGTGATGCCATCAATTGAGATGACTAACAATAGAAGAATTTGTTGGGAGTTGGGGAAGTCCCAACTCCTGTTTGGGATATTTTGGACATCTATTAGCATCAAAGTAGAAGTGTCAAGTATGCAGTTTGATATCTAAGCCTGGATTCGAGGGAGTACTAATGGCTGGAGAGATCACTGGGTATCAAACCACATACATGGATTTTAAAGCTGTGGTAGTGGATGAGATTTTCCAAGGAATGAGTGTATCTAGAGGAAGAGGACCAAGAATGGGGCTCGGGATAATTCAGTATTTGCAGGTAGGGGCAGAGGAAAAGGAAGACAAAGAGAAAGAAAGAGTGGCCAGTGAGGTGGGAGGTGATTTCAAAAGCTAAGGGGAAAAACTGTCTCGAGAAGATGTTGTAACTGTCAAAATGAGAGAATTAATTTTTCTATCATTACCAAATTCCAGATAGATGCGGGTTGATCCGCACTACAGTACTCTACGTCATATACAAGATGAACAAAAGACACAGAGGATTTTTAGGGAAGTAAAAATACTCCATCTGGTATTAAAATGATGGATAGAAGTCATTATGTATTTGTCCAAACCCATAGAAGGTACAGAAACATGAGTGAGCCCTCAAGTAAACTATGGACTTGGAGTGATGACGTGTCAATGTAGGTTCATCGTTGGCAAAATTGTACCATTCTACTGAGTA
Organism: Panthera pardus; assembly: GCF_024362965.1. Classification (NCBI taxonomy): domain Eukaryota; kingdom Metazoa; phylum Chordata; class Mammalia; order Carnivora; family Felidae; genus Panthera; species Panthera pardus. The sequence goes on along the minus strand of NW_026526688.1, from coordinate 8,772,131 downwards.
ATGATGACAATGGGGGCAGCTTGTCTGTACCTTCCTCTTATCTGTGCCTTCCATCATCTTCTACCTCACCTAGGAGCTCATGTCTCCCAATGCAGATCAGATACTATTACTATGCCCAAATGACCACTGCAATCACATTTCCCCTGAAATCCAAAACCTTTCATTACTCCTTGTTCCCTCCCAGTTAAAGTCCAAACTCTTTGGCCTTGTATTTAGTGCACTTTGGAATCTAAAACCACTTTCTCCTTGGGGTGCCTGGATGGCTCAGTCAGTTGAGTGTCCAACTTCAGCTCAGGTCACGATCTCGTAGTTCGTGGGTTCAAGCCCTGCATTGGGCTCTGTGCTGACAGCTCAGAGCCTGGAGCCTGCTTTGGATTCTGTGTCTCCCTCTCTCTCTGCTCCTCCCCAACTCATGCTCTGTCTCTGTCTCTGTCTCTCTGTCTCAAAAATAAACATTAAAAAAATAAAAAATAATTAAAAAAAAATAAAACCACCTTCTCCTTAAAGCCCACTTTTCCAGTATTATCTAATCCAAACTATAGATTAGGTCTCTGTAAATCTGCCACATATATTCCCAGCTCTATGCCTTTGCTTATGCTGTGCCTTTTTGTTTGTGCTTACACACACACACACACACACACACATGCACACAAACACATTCATGCACACGCACACACATGCACACACGCATGCACACACACGCACGCACACACACGCACGCACGCGCACACGCACGCACGCGCACACGCACGCGCACACACACGCGCACACACACGCGCACACACACACACACACACAATTTCTTTCTCTTGCCATCCTGTGCATTCATTTAGATAGTGTCACTTTCTTCATGAAACTTCCCTCATGGACACATTACAAAATGTCCTCTGGCTTCTTTGAAATCAAGTAACACTGGCTGTATTATTCTCATGCAATTCTAAATTTACAATAAGAAAACCCAGGCCCACACACATTGTCAGTTGATAATTATGTGACCATGAACAATTCATTTATGTCTCTTAGCCTTACTTTTCATACTGGTAAAACACAAGGATTATAAAGGTTAGTAAATAACAGTCCAGGCAAAGGTTCTATTCACATAATCAACATTTGTCAAAGACCTTCTTGATGGATCATTATCAATACATAAAATGAAGCATTTCTGCACTGGAGACAGAAAACTCAGAATTTACTTGTTATTTGACAATCCAGAAAGCAATTTTGACAGAAACAATCCAGCAGTTTAAAGTCTATCATGACTAAGAACAGCAAGAAAAGGCACATCATTATCTCTCTACTAAATATTTAGTAGGTCTCTACTATGTGCTAAGCTCTTTGTAAACAAATACTTATTTAAGGAATGGAAACTGCACAAGCCAACAACTCTACAGCATCTAGAGAAATTGTGTGATAGCCAGAACGGTGCCTTCTGTTATAGCAAAAAGAAACATTTCACCTATCTTTGATATAAATACAACATCCAACATCGGGACTTAAAAATGAAAAGGCACACAAAGGGGAGTCAAGTGGGGAGTACGAGTGAAATAGAGAGGATGAAGAGGTTCAAACTTCATTTATAAAATAAGTCACAGAGATGAAAAGTACAGCATAGGGAATATAGTCAGTAATACCGTACTGACATTGTGCGGTGACAGACGATGACTACAGTTCTCACGGTGAGCACGAAGTAATGGAGAGAACTGTTGAATCAGTATGTTGTACACCTGAAACTAATATAACCCTGCATGTTAATTTTACTTCAATAAAAACCCAGTAAAATGGCCCACCAACAAATTATTTTACTTTCATGACATAAACAAATCCATCCTAGTGATTTTTTTAATGGATTGACCAGTTGGTTGGCAACAGGAAAACACAGCCTTGCCTAGGCCATAAAATAATTTGCCAAACCAATCAACTCAGTAAAAACAAATGAAACAACACTAGCACAACATTTCCAAACAGAAGGGCGGGACTCCCACTTGTCAGTCTGCTGTCTTGGAGACATAGGCACGTGCGGTAGGTACATCTTTTCCTATTTTGAACTATGTCTTTCTTCCCTTTAATCGGGGGATTGCTTTATAGAAGACGACAGAACTGGAAATTTCGATTTCGGATGGAAATTTCTGTGATGTCCCAAACTTAGAGGTGGGGAAAAAGGGATGAATCAGATACTAGGAGGACTGAAAGGTTGTAAACACAGAAAGAGGAGCTGAAGAAAACAATCTTTTGCTGTAAAGTTCACCTAGCTGGGGGTCAGTGGGAGCAAAGAATCCAAGTGTACAGACAAAAATTGAATATGAAGAAGAAGCTGGAGCAGACTCCTGGGTTGGTTGGGCAGACACCACCTCAGAGCTCTGAGAAGAGAAAGGTGGCCAGATTTTTCCACTAATGATCGTCTACTAGACAGCAGTGGATAACATGAGCCTAATTTATACTCAGAAGTTATCTTATTATCTCTTTTCTCAGCTTATTATCTAAAGAGCGCTACTTCTAAAGTTGCATAGTTCGCCAATTCTTTTTTTTTTTACGCTGTTGTTGAAAACTTGGTAAAAACAAAACAAAACCAGCAAAAAAAAAAAAAAACAACAACTTTGGTTAAAATGGATTTACAGTATTTTAAGATCCAATTATTTAGATGGAAAAATCAAAGTAGAGACCAGGGGAACAGAGTGTAAGACAAACAGAACCTGAACTGACAATCAGTAATTCTAGAAAAACTCCTGCAGAGGAACCAAACAAGAGAGATTAAAAGAAATTAGATCTCCCTGTGAAAAGGTCTTTTGCTTTTAGCTAATAAAAATAGTCTTCCAAACAACCTTGTTAAAAACCTGAGCTTCAAGGGCTGAGCAACTTGCCTTTACACCCTCCTACATTCATTAACTTTATAAAATCTGGGGGTGAAGGCGTGCCAAAGAAACAATTAGTTTACACTCCACCAAACAGAAGGTAGATGAGCTAATGCGATCTCGGTCACTGAAAACGGAGTCTGGCGAGTGTCTGCTGTTGTTTCGTTTTTCCCTGAAAAAAAGTATCATAAAAAGTGGGAAGTTGCTAGTGAGCTTAAATCTACAGCCTTGGCATGTTAATTCAGGACACTGAACTTCTTCCCCCTGTTCAAATGGACAGAAAATAGTGACTTCAAAATCGCAGGGAATTAGGATCTTTCTCTAACCTGCTGAATGAATCTACCCAGGACGATTCTGAGCACAAGCCAATTTCAATTTACCTTTTATTTTTTCCTCCCACAGGCCGCCGCTAATTCTTCCATAATTACAAGCACTATTGACTTTATACTAGGCACCAGTGTTTTTATAACGTTTGAAGATATGTATATAAAAAATTGATATGGTGTCTTCCTATGGAATTTCCTCTCCAAACTATGCTTGTGAAAACAAGTGTGATTCCTTAATCAGGAGGCCCACGAAATCGAAGACAAACAAAATCACCGGACGTCTACATCTGCTTAGTCTTAATTCTTTGCAACAGGTCTCCGAGCCCAGCTATGGAGCCTGCAGCTCACTCACAGTGTGGCTTCAGGACGGGTGCACGTGAAATAGGCTAACCGTCCACTTCCGTCTGGGACCAGCGTGGCTGGCATTTAACTGGCATGGCTTAAAGGTGGAGTTTGTGATAGAAAAAACACACATTTTAAAGCAAAACTGATTCTTGCTGAGCTCTACTTCAATATTTTACAATACTTGCATGAGCCTTGGAAGAAAGCATACAAGGAAAAAGCTGTAACTTATGTTTCCACACTTACCTCTGTATTACTTGCAAAACACACCCCCCCCCCACCTCCACCTGCCCTCCGAATAGCCTACTCAAAGACAACTTGTCTTCTCTCCCTATTCGCCCATTCAAAAACTTACAGTGGTTTCTTTCTGCTTCCCATATTAAGTTCTGCTTTCTCGCTGACCTTGGTATTTCAGCTCCAACATTTGAGATCATGACTTCAGGCTCCTAGCTGCTACTCACTGGCCACACTTCTAGCCCATCCAACTCTCACTCAGGTGATCTCACTACTACTGCTCTTGGTGCTTTTAAAGGCATCCAGGTGGTTTGCTGTTTACCTAAGATGAATCCTCTCCAGTCCTTATTTTCTTAACTTCCAGGAATCACCAATTCAAGCTCTCTCCTGATTAGTCCTGTATATTCTTTGCTCTAATTTGTCTTGTATGGGGTTCACCTGAAAAACCCAAACCTGAATCTACCCATTTCTCTGCTTTCCCCATGCGTTCGCCTGGGGTGCACATCACCATGAGCTGGGCTCATTCAACACACATTTGTAACTCTCTCTCCTTTCCTGCCTTTGTTACAGAGAAGTTAATACTCTCCTTCCTAGGTTCTCTTGAATTTCTAAATGTCACATGACACAACTCTGGCCAATGAGACATATTAGGAAGTTGACATAAAAGCTTTTTCTTTTTTGATTAAAAAATTCTCTATACTTCCCTTCTTTCTTCCACCTTTAAATGCAAATGAGACACCTAGAGCTATGGCAGCCATCTTTAACCAGGAGCAAAATACCAAGGATACGACCCGTGACACCATTCCTCACCTCACAGGGCTGCTGAACTCCGCAGCATTCTTAGCATCTGAGGAAAAATAAATGACAATTTCTTTAAGCCACAGTAACTTAGCTTCCTCTTACCTGAAGAAGAAAGACTTGAAGTAATATTTCTGGTCTGCTGAATGAATTCTATACTACTACAACTAATAGTAATAAATAAAAATAAGTCACCCACAGACTGTTGTCACAAAACATTCATTATAGACTCCAACTCCCTGAGTGTTGCCTAGCAATCCTAATCCTTCCTTTCTCTTCTCAGGACGGTTTTCCAGGTCTCCAGACGGGCTTTTATTTTTATTTTTTTTGTTTTTTTGTTTTGTTTTTTTTCAGAGAGGCTATTTTAAACCTCTGTTCTATCAACCCCATCAGTCAATAATTTCCCTTCCCAATTGACAGAGAAAACAGAAGCTGTCAGTGTTTTATCTCCTTCACTCTGCCTTCTGTTCCCACCACTGTGTGGAACATTGCATCAGCCATATTTCCTGACCCTTGTCTTATGTGCCCTAGCAAGAGCATTCCACAGTCCCTCACATCCTCTTTTGCCTTAAATCTGAGTCCTTTTCTAGAACACTCTTCAGTTACTCATCCTTCACCAACATCCTTTGATGTTGGTGTTTTCCATCATTCTGTGGTATGTCTTCTTATCCTCTCACACTTCCACCCAAGGTTTTCCTTTTTTCTGTACTTTACTGCTTACTAGAAAACCTGTTTTGATGCCTCGGTTCAATGCACTTCAAATGCAACCTGTCCTAACTTGAAATCCCATCTTGTCCCAAAACCTCCTACTGTGCTTATTGTCTCAGTGAAAGACATCATCCTGTACCTGGTTACTCATGGCAGAAATTTGGCATAATTTCTCATTCCTTTTTCTCCCTCAAACTTCACATGGACTCCCCCATCTACTCTTGTCACTCCGTCACCCATATATGTCTCAGGATTCTGGATACTCTTCTCTGACCTCGCTGATGCTTTTCTACAATAGGCCCTCACCAGCTGTCTCTCACATTACTACAATAGTCTCTTACCTGGACACGTGTCCTAGTCTGCTCACCTCTAGCCCATTCTCCACCATCCACACAAAATGATCTTCCTAGAATGCTGTTTGGTGTTATCTTACTCCCCTGCTCAAAGCTTAAATGACTCCTAACAGTTCTTTCTTTCTTTCTTTCTTTTTTTACTTTTATTTAAATCCAAGCTAGCTAACATACAGTGTAGTAATGGTTTCAGGAGTCGAATTCAGTGATTCATCACTTAGCTATAACGGTTATTTATTTTTAGAGCTAGTAGAGTAAAAGTGGGAACTGTACCTGCCAACTTCTCCAGGCGTATCCCTTGCTTTTCTTTCCCATTGACACCTGCTGCTGGAATTTCCCTAAACTTGACCTAGTTATGTACCTGTGGCGCACTCTCTTTTCTCTCCAGGACTTCATACCTGGGATGCAGTTTTATATGGAAATCTTCCTCTCTCTCCACACCTTCCCTTACTAGGAATCTGTGCTAAACTCCAAATCTGCTTCAGTTGTCCTTTTTTTTGGCTACCATATTACCTCTATTTCTTTATGTTTGGAGGAATGTATTCAAGAGTTCTAGATCAGACTCTTTAACTTCAGACTTTGTAAACAATATGCAGTGCAAAATATTTGCAACATCAATGGCGATGTTCAATTTAAAATAACATTCATGGTTTTTCATATCAAAGAAAGGTATTCTCAGGAAAATATAATAATATCTTTACACCAAACCTATAATTGTGCAATAATTTGGTAAACAAATCATTAAAAAGTGGGGGTTATATAATTTTTAAATAATAATTATTTTGACAAATACTAGTTCTTATATAGTGAGATCTATTACCCCATCCAGGTATCATGCATGATGTAAAAGTTCCAACATGAGAATTCAACCACTGAAAGACAGAGAGTAGGAAGTCTCTTTACAAACGTAAAGGTAATAAATCTGGAGTCTACCACTCTCCTACAGTCTCCCTCCCCAGACCCATCCTTCAGGTTTAAATGTAAAATTTAAGACATAAGAAATTCTATATATCTCTACATTAGCAAGCCTGACTCTTCATCTGTTGTATTTTCATGTTTTTTGAGCCCAGGAAGAGAGGCGGTTAGGCAACAGAATATATAATTTATCAAAAACACCAACCTCAGTCACTTTCAAAATGAGAAAATTCTAACCGAGCTGGAGTAAGAATAAAATGATAGAACATCATTTAAGCCAGGAGGTTTGAAGCCTTGGAAACTATGCTTTAATGTATTCAGCTGCATTCTATTATCTCCTGCTTGAGGCTCAGCCCTAGCGACTCTTCCATTATACTCTTCATTAAAATCTATCACTAAGACCTTGAAAGAAGCACCCTTCCTATGCTTTTGGATGAATACATTAAGTATGTTCAATGACCCAAAGAACGTGTTCAATGTCTGGAGTAGAAGGAAATTAATCTTTCACTTATATAGAACTAACAACTCTTCAAAGTATTTGGACCTTTCAGTAGACGTTGATTCATTTACTGGATGGGTTTATAATACTAAATCAACCAATAAGTATGCATTGATTAGTGTACATTCAGCACTATTGAGCATGGTAAACTAGGCAAGAGAAATCCACAATATAGTGCCTGCTTTTTGAGAAAGATAGGAGACTCACGTGACACTACTAGAGAATGACCTCAGGACACATATTTAAATGCCAAGCTTATTTAAAGTGCTTCCCTGAAAGTTCAGGGAAGGGAGATCATTGAGTGTAAGTACAGAATCAAAAATTTAGGGCTTAGAGATAATCTCATTTGACTTCTTGATTTTACAGATAAGTAAAACAAGACCTAGAGAGGTAAAAGGAAGGGAAAAGAAAGAAAATAAATTTTTTTTACAACCGTACTTTTTGAGTTATTTCATGCAATCCTGCCACCAAGTCTGTGAATTTGGTGTTACTATACCCATTTTCATAGGAAGCTCATGAGGTTGAGATAAATTTTGCTGTGTGTAAGATCTCAAAATTCAGGAACCCACACTTGGGTTCTCTGATTCCTAAATCCTATTTTCCATAGCATAAAAACATGCTGTGGCACATATAATGTGCAAGATATATTCATATAGTCTATCTTAACTAAAAAAAAAAAAAAACAAAAAAAAACCTGTCTTCCATAATTTAAAAACTCCTAGTGCTGGGGCACCGGGGTGGCTCAGTCAGTCGAACGTCCGACTTCGGCTCAGGTCATGATCTTACAGTTCTTGAGTTTGAGCCCCGCACAGGGCTCTGTGCTGATGGCTCAGAGCCTGGAGCCTGCTGAGGATTCTGTTTCCCTCTCTCTCTGCCACTCCCCCACTTGCAGTCTGTCTCTCAAAAATAAACAAACATAAAATTATTTTTTATTTTATTTTATTTTTTTCAATATATGAAATTTACTGTCAAATTGGTTTCCATACAACACCCAGTACTCACCCCAAAAGGTGCCCTCCTCAATACCCATCCCCCACCCTCCCCTCCCTCCCACCCCCCATCAACCCTCAGTTTGTTCTCAGTTTTTAAGAGTCTCTTAGGCTTTGGCTCTCTTCCACTCTAACCTCTTTTTTTTTTTTCCTTCCCCTCCCCCATGGGTTTCTGTTAAGTTTCTCAGGATCCACATAAGAGTGAAAACATATGGTATCTGTCTTTCTCTGTATGGCTTATTTCACTCACCATAACACTCTCCAGTTCCATCCACGTTACTACAAAGGGCCATATTTCATTCTTTCTCATTGCCATGTAGTACTCCATTGTGTATATAAACCACAATTTCTTATCCATTCATCAGTTGATGGACATTTAGGCTCTTTCCGTAATTTGGCTATTGTTGAGAATGCTGCTATAAACATTGGGGTACAAGTGCCCCTATGCATCAGTACTCCTGTATCCCTTGGGTAAATTCCTAGCAGTGCTATTGCTGGGTCAAAGGGTAGGTCTATTTTTAATTTTCTGAGGAACCTCCACACTGTTTTCCAGAGTGGCTGTACCAGTTTGCATTCCCACCAACAGTGCAAGAGGGTTCCCGTTTCCCCACATCCTCTCCAGCATCTATAGTCTTCTGATTTGTTCATTTTGGCCACTCTGCCGTGAGGTGATATCTGAGTGTGGTTTTGATTTGTATTTCCCTGATAAGGAGCGACATTGAGCACCTTTTCATGTGCCTGTTGGCCATCTGGATGTCTTCTTTAGAGAAGTGTCTATTCATGTCTTCTGCCCATTTCTTCACTGGGTTATTTGTTTTTCGGGTGTGGAGTTTGGTGAGCTCTTTATAGATTTTGGATACTAGCCCTTTGTCCGATATGTCATTTGCAATATCTTTTCCCATTCCGTTGGTTGCCTTTTAGTTTTGTTGGTTGTTTCCTTCGCTGTGCAGAAGCTTTTTATCTTCATGAGGTCCCAGTAGTTCATTTTTGCTTTTAATTCCCTTGCCTTTGGGGATGTGTCGAGTAAGAGATTGCTACGGCTGAGGTCAGAAGGTCTTTTCCTGCTTTCTTCTCTAGGGTTTTCATGGTTTCCTGTCTCACATTCAGGTCCTTTATCCATTTTGAGTTTATTTTTGTGAATGGTGTGAGAAAGTGGTCTAGTTTCAACCTTCTGCATGTTGCTGTCCAGTTCTCCCAGCACCATTTGTTAAAGAGACTGTCTTTTTTCCATTGGATGTTCTTTCCTGCTTTGTCAAAGATGAGTTGGCCATACTTTTGTGGGTCTAGTTCTGGGGTTTCTATTCTATTCCATTGGTCTATGTGTCTGTTTTTGTGCCAATACCATGCTGTCTTGATGATGACAGCTTTGTAGTAGAGGCTAAAGTCTGGGATTGTGATGCCTCCTGCTTTGGTCTTCTTCAAAATTACTTTGGCTATTCAGGTCCTTTTTGGTTCCATATGAATTTTAGGATTGCTTGTTCTAGTTTCGAGAAGAATGCTGGTGCAATTTTGATTGGGATTGCATTGAATATGTAGATAGCTTTGGGTAGTATTGACATTTTGACAATATTTATTCTTCCAATCCATGAGTATGGAATGTTTTTCCATTTCTTTATATCTTCTTCAATTTCCTTCATAAGCTTTCTATAGTTTTCAGCATACAGATCTTTTACATCTTTGGTTAGATTTATCCCTAGGTATTTTATGCTTCTTGGTGCGATTGTGAATGGGATCAGTTTCTTTATTTGTCTTTCTGTTGCTTCATTATTAGTGTATAAGAATGCAACTGATTTCTGTACATTGATTTTGTGTCCTGCAACTTTGCTGAATTCATGTATCAGTTCTAGCAGACTTTTGGTGGAGTCTATTGGATTTTCCATGTATAATATCATGTCATCTGCAAAAAGTGAAAGCTTGACTTCATCTTTGCCAATTTTGAAGCCTTTGATTTCCTTTTGTTGTCTGATTGCTGATGCTAGAACTTCCAACACTATGTTAAACAACAGCGGGGAGAGTGGACATCCCTGTCGTGTTCCTGATCTCAGGGAAAAAGCTCTCAGTTTTTCCCCGTTGAGGATGATGTTAGCTGTGGGCTTTTCATAAATGGCTTTTATGATCTTTAAGTATGTTCCTTCTATCCTGACTTTCTCAAGGGTTTTTATTAAGAAAGTTTGCTGAATTTTGTCAAAGGCCTTTTCTGCATCGATTGACAGGATCATGGTTCTTATCTTTTCTTTTATTAATGTGATGTATCACGTTGATTGATTTGCGAATGTTGAACCAGCCCTGCATCCCAGGAATGAATCCCACTTGATCATGGTGAATAATTCCTTTTATATGCGGTTGAATTCGATTTGCTAGTATCTTATTGAGAATTTTTGCATCCATATTCATCAGGGATATTGGCCTGTAGTTCTCTTTTTTTAAAGGGTCTCTGTCTGGTTTAGGAATCAAAGTAATACTGGCTTCATAGAATGAGTCTGGAAGTTTCCCTTCCCTTTCTATTTTTTGGAATAGCTTGAGAAGGATAGGTATTATCTCTGCTTTAAACGTCTGGTACAACTCCCCTGGGAAGCCATCTGATCCTGGACTTTTATTTGTTGGGAGATTTTTGATGACTGATTCAATTTCTTCGCTGGTTATGGGTCTGTTCAAGCTTTCTATTTTCTCCTGATTGAGTTTTGGAAGGGTGTGGGTGTTAGGAATTTTTTCCTTTTCTTCCAGTTTGTCCAGTTTGTTGGCATATAATTTTTCATAGTATTCCCTGATAATTGCTTGTATCTCTGAGGGATTGGTTGTAACAATTCCATTTTCATTAATGATTTTATCTATTTGGGTCATCTCCCTTTTCTTTTTGAGAAGCCTGGCTAGAGGTTTATCAATTTTGTTTATTTTTTCAAAAAACCAACTCTTGGTTTTGTTGATCTGCTCTACAGTTTTTTTAGATTCTATATTGTTTATTTCTGCTCTGATCTTTATTATTTCTATTCTTCTGCTGGGTGTAGGCTGTCTTTGCTGTTCTGCTTCTATTTCCTTTAGGTGTGCTGTTAGATTTTGTACTTGGGATTTTTCTTGTTTCTTGAGATAGGCCTGGATTGCAATGTATTTTCCTCTCAGGACTGCCTTCGCTGCGTCCCAAAGCGTTTGGATTGTTGTATTTTCATTTTCGTTTGTTTCCATACATTTTTAAATTTCTTCTCTAATTGCCTGGTTGACTCACTCATTCTTTAGTAGGGTGTTCTTTAACCTCCATGCTTTTGGAAGTTTTCCAGACTTTTTCCTGTGGTTGATTTCAAGTTTCATAGCATTGTGGTCTGAAAGTATGGATGGTCTGATTTCAATTCTTGTATACTTATGAAGGGCTGTTTTGTGACCCAGTTTGTGATCTATCTTGGAGAATGTTCCATGTGCACTCGAGAAAAAAGTATATTCTGTTGGTTTGGGATGCAGAGTTCTAAATATGTCTGTCAAGTCCATCTGATCCAATGTATCATTCAGGGCCCTTGTTTCTTTATTGACCGTGTGTCTAGATGATCTATCCATTTCTGTGAGTGGAGTGTTAAAGTCCCCTGCAATTACCACATTCTTATCAATAAGGTTGCTTATGTTTGTGAGTAATTGTTTTATATATTTGGGGGCTCCTGTATTTGGCGCATAGACATTTATAATTGTTAGCTCTTCCTGATGGATAGACCCTCTGATTATTATATAATGCCCTTCTTCATCTCTTGTTACAGCCTTTAATGTAAAGTCTAGTTTGTCTGATATAAGTATGGCTACTCCAGCTTTCTTTTGGCTTCCAGTAGCATGATAGATAGTTCTCCATCCCCTCACTCTCAATCTGAAGGTGTCCTCAGGTCTAAAATGAGTCTCTTGTAGACAGAAAATAGATGGGTCTTGTTCCTTTATCCATTCTGATACCCTATGTCTTTTGGTTGGCACATTTAATCCATTTACATTCAGTGTTATTATAGAAAGATATGGGTTTAGAGTCATTGTGATGTCCGTAGGTTTCATGCTTGTAGCGATGTCTCTGGTACTTTGTCTCACAGGATCCCCCTAGGATCTCTTGTAGGGCTGGTTTAGTGGTGACGAATTCCTTCAGTTTTTGTTTATTTGGGAAGACCTTTATCATTCCTTCTATTCTAAATGACAGACTTGCTGGGTAAAGGATTCTTGGCTGCATATTTTTTTTTTCTGTTCATCACATTGAAGATCTCCTGCCATTCCTTTCTGGCCTGCCAAGTTTCAGTAGAGAGATCGGTCACGAGTCTTAAAGGTCTCCCTTTATATGTTGGAGCACGTTTATCCCTAGCTGCTTTCAGAATTTTCTTTTTATCCTTGTATTTTGCCAGTTTCACTATGATATGTCATGGAGAAGATAGATTCAAGTTACATCTGAAGGGAGTTCTCTGTGCCTCTTGGATTTCAATGCCTTTTTCCTTCCCCAGATCAGGGAAGTTCTCAGCTATTATTTCTTCAAGTACACCTTCAGCACATTTCCCTCTCTCTTCCTCCTCTGGATTACCAATTATGCGTAGATTATTTCTCTTTAGTGCATCACTTAGTTCTCTAATTTTCCCCTCATACTCCTGGATTTTTTTTATCTCTCTTTTTCTCAGCTTCTTCTTTTCCATAATTTTGTCTTCTAGTTCACCTATTCTCTCCTCTGCCTCTTCAATCCGAGCTGTGGTCGTCTCCATTTTATTTTGCAGATTATTAATAGCATTTTTTAGCTCCTCCTGGATGTTCCTTAGTCCCTTGATCTCTGTAGCAATAGATTCTCTGCTGTCCTTTATACTGTTTTCAAGCCCAGTGATTAATTTTATGACTATTATTCTAAATTCACTTTCTGTTATACTGTTTAAATCGCGTTTGATCAGTTCATTAGCTGTCGTTATTTCTGGGACTTTTTTTGAGGGGAATTCTTCCGTTTCATCATTTTGGATAGTCCCTGGAGTGGTGCGGGACTGCGGGGCACTTCCCCTGTGCTGTCTTGAATAACTTGCATTGGTGGGTGGGGCTGCAGTCAGACCTGATGTCTGCCCCCAGCCCACCGCTGGGGCCACAGTCAGACTGGTGTGTGCCTTCTCTTCCCTTCTCCTAGGGGCGGGATTCACTGTGGGGTGGCGTGGCCCGTCTGGGCTACTTGCACACTGCCAGGCTTGTGGCACACTGCCCGGGGATCTGGCGTATTAGCTGGGGTGGATCAGCAAGTTGCACAGGGGCGAGAGGGGCAGGCTCAGCTTGCTTTTCCTTCAGAGATCCGCTTCGGGAGGGGCCCTGCGGCACCGGGAGGGAGTCAGACCCGCTGGAGGGATGGATCCGCAGAAGCACAGCATTCGGTGTTTGCGGGGTGCAAGCAAGTTCCCTGGCAGGAACCGGTTCCCTTTGGGATTTTGGCTGGGGGATGGGCGAGGGAGATGGCGCTGGCGTGTGTCTTTGTTCCCCACCAAACTGAGCTCTGTCATCCGGGGCTCAACAACTCTCCCTCCCGTTGTCCTCCAGCCCTCCTGTTCTCTGAGCAGAAATGTTAACTTATTACCTTCCAGATGTTAATTCCCGCTTGCTGTCAGAACACACTCCGTCCGGCCCCTCTGCTTTTTGCCAGCCAGTCTCGGGGGCTCTGCTTTGCTGGCGGGCTGCCCCTCTGCCACGGCTTCCTTCTGCCAGTCTGTGTAGCGCACACCACCTCTCCGCCCTTCCTACCCTCTTCCGTGGGCCTCTTGTCTATGCTTGGCTCCGGAGACTCCGTTCTGCTAGTCTTCTGCCAGTTTTCTGGGTTATTTAGGCAGGTGTAGGTGGAATCTAAGTGATCAGCAGGACGCAGTGAGCTCAACGTCCTCCTACCCGCCATATTCCCCCATAAAATTTTTTTAATAAATAAATAAATACCTCCTAGTGCCCCCTCCTGTCTTGGCTTCTGAGTGCAATTATACAAATCAGGAATGACCCAGGGCTAAGCAAAGCAATGTTTGATTCACCTCCTGCTATAAGGAAGAACATTACCTACCTGGAGTCTAGTTTGTATCTCAAAAGAGATGGGTGGAGATAGGTGACTACAGGATTTACAGACTGAGGATCAAATGGTACATGGAAGGACTTTCAACACAAGGATCTGATTGAGACGGGAAATTCATCATATATGGTTTAGGATTGGGGGACGTAATGAGTTGAGGGTCCCGAAGTGAGTTTTGGTAAGTAAATAGAGCTATGAAATAGGGAAAGAAAACCTTTTTTGTTCAGACGTTGAAGTCTTCATTTAAAAAAAAAAAGCTACATTGTGGATCAATGGATTTTAAATGAATAGATTCTGGACAATGAAGTAAAGGGCTACCCAAGTCTGTGTACAGATGGGTTAAATGCTGAGAGTGTCTGCCCAGGTGTTTCCCAACAGACATTATTCCCATATTACAGTTGCAAAGAGTGAGCTAGTAACTTTCTAAGGGTCATGCACCTTCCAGTCCATAGATTTCTCGGTAACGTTTCCATAAAGATGTTATATTTCCATTCCTTTCTACAAAAATAGTGACTAGTGTAGATTCATTTCTGTTCCAATTCTGTAGGTAGAAGATCAGGTCAATGATAATGTCACATTTCTTTGTAGCAATACCACACACTGAAGCTTTCTGCTCTGTTTAAAGAAAATGCTCTTTAAGTATCTTCAGGAGCAAATGTAAGATTATTGGTCTCACTTGGATTGTTTATTTTTATCTTCCTCTCTTCTTGAACTCCTATTTCACACAATCAGTTGGGGAAAAAATTACCAATAAATCTTGGGTAGAGCAATGTTGCAGAGGAGCAATTAAACTGGATGTCATGGCAACAAAAGCTGAATTTCCACCTATATTTCCCTTCAAAATACAGTGTTAACTGCCAGTGTATTTTGTCATTTGGCTACTTGAAAGTTCTTAATAATTTTATACACAAAATGAATAGCCTCCATAGCCATCATCAATAATTACGAATTTTCCTCTTAAGATAACATTTATGTATGCTTCACTTGACTGATAAAATTCCAATATATGAAGACTTCCAAGCTGTGTTTAGAATGCGCACCTAAATTTGAAAGTGGGTGGTCAGATATGAATGATACATCTGTGTGATGTGCCTTGTGCCTGTTCCCGATATTCCATTCAATGGCAACTTACAGGATCTCACAGTCACAATGACACAGATAGGTTCAGCCAAGTAAACACACATGCACACACACACACACACACACACACACACACACACACTTAGGGATGCCTGCACAGTTCAGTCAGTTAAGCGTCTGACCCTTGATTCCAGCTCAGGTCATGATCTCACAGTTGGTGAGTTCAAGCCCCATCTTGGGCTCTGCACTGACGGCGTGCAGTCTGCTTGGGATTCTCTCTCCCACTGTCCCTGCCCCTCCCCTGTGCATGCTCTCTCTGTCTCTCTCTCAAAATAAATAAATAAACTTAAAACACACACACACTTAAATAGGCATTCAGCCTATCAGTTCCAAATGTCAAAGCCAAATAGTAGGTTTTCAGCAATTAACAAGATTAAGCCAAATTGTGGTTATCAAGTCATTGTACTTACACTCTGTTTTTACTTTGATGAGCTCCAGAATCTATTCAGGAGACAGAAAAATAGAAAATTCAGGGATTGTAGGGACGCCTGGGTGGCTCAGTCAGTTAAGCGGCGGACTTCGGCTCAGGTCATGAACTGGCTCTACCCCTCCCCTGCTCATGTGCTGTCTCTGTCTCTGTCTCGTAAAAATAAATAAAAAATGTTTAAAAAAATGTAAAAAAAAAAAAAAAAGAAAATTCAGGGATTGAAACAAAAATGTATTGTTTTTTATAAACACTTATAAAGTTAAAATTGAACTATAATAGGGGTGCCTGGGTGGCTCAGTTGGTTGAGCGTCTGACTTTGGCTCAGGTCATGATCTCGTGGTTTATGAGTTCCAGCCCCATGTCAGGCTCTGTGCTCACAGCTCTGAGCCTGGAGCTGCTTTGGATTCTGTGTCTCCCTCTCTCTGCCCCTCCCATTGTTCACACTCTGTCTCTCTCTCTCTCAAAAATAAATAAACATTAAAAAAAAAATTTTAAATTGAAATATAATAAATGACATCTATTTAAGTATACAGCTTGATACATAGATAAGTAGATGCCTATAAAACCATCACCAAAATGAAGGAACAGAACATTTCTGTTATTTCCATGCATTTACCAATCCCCGGCTGGTTTCTACTTACTGCAGTGCCTCCCCAGTTCCCAGACAACTGCCAGTCTGCTTTTTGTCACTCTACCTCATCCTGCATTTCCTAGGATTTTATATTAATGGAATAATAAAATACGTACTTTGGGGGGGGGGGTCTAGATTTTTTCAGTCAGGATAATTATTTTGAGATTTGTTAAAATGTGTATCCGTAATTCATTCCTTTTCATTGCCAAGAAGTAAACCGTTGTGTTCAGATTTCACTGTGGGTTTAATCATTCACATGGATAGCTGGGTTGTATACAGTTTTTGGTTATTACAGCGAAGGTGCTATGAACATTCACATGCCATTCTTTGTAGGAACGTCCGTTCTGCCTTCTCTAGAGTAAATACTTCGGGATGGAACTCTTGGGCCATGTGACAGCTGTATGTGTCAAATGTGTGATACCATGTCACAGTCTCTCCACTAGGATACGGTGTGACAACTGTTGTTTGAAAAAGTGCTTTTCTTGTAGCTACAGGACCAAACACAGATTTTCTTGCCAGCTTTCGGCCAGGAACTTCTCAGCAACTAGAGAATGTCACTAGGTCTTTGTTACATTGCCTGTTCCACAGATACTCTCCTAACATGGCCTACCTCGTCAAGACCAGCAGTAGAAGCCTTCTCATGCTTTGATCTCGGACAAATGCTGGGCACAGTCCCCTTTAAAAGCTCAACTGATTAGGTCAGGCCCACTTAGGGTAACCTCCCTATGTCTATATCAAAGTCACTTGATTTGAGACCTTAACTACATCTGCAAGATATCTCTACCTTTGTCATATAATGCATCCGAATCACAGGGGTAAAATCCGTCCTATTCTTCAGTTTCCCCAGAAAATAGAAAATCAATGTAACTAAAAGTCTTTTGAGAAGATCAATAAAATTGAAAAATCTCTAGTCAGATTGATCAGGAAGAAGAAAGCAAGATACAAAATTACAAAATGAGAAAAATGACCTCACTGCAGAGTTAACATATAACATAATATACGTATAGTAAGGGATTTTATAAATAATAGGTCTCGCTTTTTTATCCAATCTGAGAAATTCGGGCTTTGATTTATAGTATTTAAACCAATTATATTTATTGTTTTAATTAATATGGTGAGGATTAAATCTATTATTTTCCTATTCATTTTCTACTTTTCTGTCTGTCCTTTATTCCTTTTCCCTACATTCCCTGTTTACTTTCAAATTATGATACCAATTCATCTCCTGTGTTTGGTTGTTTTAGGGGTTGCTTTATAACTTATGATACCATGTCTAACTTCATTAGATATTACATTAATCCACATTTAGCCTAAAAATATAACACTAGTATTTTCTCCCCTTACTTTTGTGTTATTGTTGGCATATATTTTAATTTCACATATTTTAGAAAACCTATACTATATTGTTATTTTTATATATTGAATTACATTTTAAAGAGATTTAGGGGAACCTGGGTGGCTTAGTCGGTTATGCATCCAATTCTTGATTTCAGTCATAATCTCACAGTTGGTGAGATTGAGCCCTGCATCAGGCTCTGCACTGACAGTGTGGAGCCTGCTTGGGATTCTCTCCCTCTCTCTCTCTCTACCCTTCCCTGCTCTCTCTCTCTCTGTCTCAAAATACATAAATAAAAACTTTAAAAAATATATTTAAAGAGTGACAAAAAGTCTTTAAAAAATGTTTATTTATCTTAGAGAGAGAGAGAGAGAGAGAGAGAGAGAGAACGTGCAGAAAGAGGGCAGAAAGAGGGGGACGGTGGATCCAAAGTGGGCTCTGTGCTGACAGCAGAGAGCCTGATGCAGGGCTTGAACTCACAAACCATGAGATCATGACCTGCGCCAGCTGAAGTCAGACACATCACCAACTGGGCCACCCAGGTGCCCTGACAAAAATATCTTACATATTTACTCACATTACTTATCATCTCTGGTGCTCTTTATTCATTTGCATTGATCCATACTGTTACTTACTAGCCTCTTTTTTTCTTTTTTTTTTTTTTTTTTTTTGCTTGATTTCAATGTTTCTAATGTGGGTTTGCTGGTAATTAATTCTTTGAGCTCTACATGTTTAACAAAGTCTTTAACCTTAATTTTTGAAGGATATAGTTGCTGGGTATACAGAATTCTAGGTTGTTAGATATTTTTTGTTGCTCTAAACATGCTGTCCCACTAGCCTCTCAGTTGCCTTGGCTCCCATGAGAAATCTGTGGTCAATCTTATCCAGGACTCTGACCTGTCTTTTTCTTCTTGCTACTTACAAATTCTTCATCAATGTTTTTGAGCAATTTGATTATGTTCTCTCTTAATTTTCTTTGTGTCTCTTTTACTTAGTGTTTTTGTCCAGCTTTATTGAAGAATAATTGGCAAATATAATTGTATATATTTAAAGTGTATGTATCTGATGATACACATTCATTGTGGAATGATTACCAACATCAAGATAATGAACACATCCATCACCTCATTTAATTAACTCTTTTGTGAGTCCATGAATTTAAGGTGAAAACATTTAAGATCTACTCTCAGTAAATTTCAAAAAACAACACTTATTATTATAGTCATATAAATAACTATATAACTGCATAGTTATATATATAACTATTATATATACACATATAGTTATATATAACTGTATACCTGCACATAACACTATATAGTTATATAGTTTATTATAAGCTATAATAAATATGTTATTAACTATAATCACCAGGCTGGACATTATAGCTTCAAAACTTACTCATCTTATAAATGAAAATATGTACCCTTTGATCAACATCTTCCCACTTTCCCCTCCTCCTAGGCTCTTTACTCTTTGTTTTTATTATCATTATTATTAATATTATTAATTTTTATTTATTTTGAGAAAGGGAGGGGGGAGAAGGGCAGAGAGAAAGGAAGAGAGAGAGAATCCCAAACATGCTTCATGCTGTCAATGCAGAGCCCGATGTGGGGATCAATCTCATGAACTGTGAGGTCATGACCTGAGCCGAAATCAAGAGTAATACGCCTGATCAACTGAGCCTCCTACGTGCCCCATCTACACTTTGTTTCTATGAAATTTTCATTTCCTTTTATATTGTACTTATCTGTGATAGTATACAGTATTTGTCTTTCTCCATTTGGCTTAATTTACTTAGCACAGTACCCTCCAGCCTCATCCATGTTATTGCAAATGGCAAGATTCCTTCCTTTCTGTGGCTGAATAACATTCAGTTGTGTATGCCACATTTGCTTTATATGCTCATTCATTGACATGCTGTTTACATATGTTGGCTACTGTGAATAATACTATAATGAACATGGAAGAGCAGATACATCTTTAAGATACTGATTTCATTTCTTTTGGATAAATACCCAGGCATGGGACACTCAAACTGTATGATAGGTTTATTTTTTAATTTTTTGAAGAGCCTCCATACGATTTTCCTTACTTGGGATTTATTAATTTCTTGGGTATATGAGTTTGTAGCTTATCAAATTGGTAAATTTTTCAGCCATTAATTCCTCAAATAGTTTTATGCCCCACCCCCTTCTCTTCTGCAGGCACTCCACACATTTGTATTTTAAATTCCAGGGCACCTGGGTGGCTGAGTCTGTTGAGCGTCTGACTTCGGCTCAGGTCATGATCTCACAGTCTGTGAGTTTGAGCCCCGCATCAGCTCTGAGCCTGGACCCTGCTTCAGATTCTATGCCTCCCTCTCTCTCTGCCCCTCTCCCACTCAGTCTCTGTCTCTCTCTCAAAAATAACCATTAAAATTTTTTTTTAAAAATTGTCCTACAGCTTACTGATGCTGTGTTGTTGTTGTTTTTTAATTCTCTTTCTCTATTTATTTGGTGTAGTTTCTATTGCTATGTCTTCAAGTTTGCTAATTTTTTCTTCTAGAAAGTTTAATTTGCCCACAATCTTCTCCAGTATAATTTTTCATCTTAGACACTGTACCTTTTTGTATCTTCTAATTCTTTCCTTAACTTTTTTTAATATATGGAATACAAATGTAATAACTGTTTAATATCCCTGTGCTAATTATAACATCCCATAAGGAACGGATGAGAGTACCAATTGCTCTATATCTTTGTCAGCATTTGGTGTTGTCAGAGTGTTGGATTTTGGCCATTCTGATAGGTGTGCAGTGGTATCTCATTGTTGTTTTAAGGAACTGGGGTTTTCATGCAGGCAATCTAGTACTACAGCCTGTAGATTTTAGCTGCTATATTCTACTTTTCCAAGTAAAGGACAAATCCCTAACTTGTGGACTAGTTCCCATGCCCTCCTATATAAAGGGCTTTGCTCCATCCTGTCATAGAATTTTCTCCTCTTTTATTGGATCATCCCCTTCACAATCCCTTTTATCTTAAAAAAAGACCCTTAGGCTCACTATCCTTTTCTTGATCTATTCTCCCCTCCATGGCAAAACTTCTCAAAATATTTCTTTGCTTGCTATCTATATTTTGGTTCTGTACTACTCTTGATGTTATGCTTCATTTTTCATCTTTCTCTGATTGTTAATATCATCAATAATTCCCATTTAACCCTCAGCATCACTTGACATACTGGATTCCTCATATATTCTTGCGACACTTTTTCCACTCGGTTTCTGGGATGCCCTATTTGTTGACTGATCTCTTACTACATTTGTCCATTGCATTTAAATTGCTCTTATTAATTCTTCGGATGTCCTAATTTTTAAAGGTTTGAGGTGATGGTATCCATTTCCATGGCTTTAAATACTACTTATAATCATTAGATTCACACGTATATATTTTTAACACTCCTCTCTACCTTTAGATCAGAGTCATGTATCAAACTGAATACATGACATGTCCAACTGGATATGAATCTATGTCTTGCCAAGCTCAATATTGAAATCTCCTTCCTACCCTTGTCAAAACTGGCTCTTCTCATAGTGATCCTCATTTCAATAAATGAACCACCATTCACCCTTATGTTTCGCCAAAACACTGGGATCATCCTTTAGTCCTCTTTTTTTCCCCTTGCATTCAAAATCCAAGTTGAAACAAATTCTCTTGGTTTACTTTCAAGTTAGATCTTAAATCCAACAACTACTCACTACATTTTCTGTTGCCCTCAGATTCTCCATGCTCTCCAGCTTCTGGGGTCACCATTTACTTGGAATAAAATGAGAATTTTTCCCCAGGGTTGCCCAATGCAGTGGCCTTGACAATTCATGACTCCCTCATCTTTTGTAATGATATTGTAATAGCTTCCTTTCACATCTGCTTCTTAAAGAAGGTAAGTTGTAGAGTACAAATTGGTAACTTACACATTCTGTATCTTTTCCATTACTGAGGTTAGTTCTCCATTTGTGATCAGTGTTTCCCAAACTGCATCTCTTAATTCACTACTCCTAACAGATGCTGCTCAACGAAGGGGGGCATATCCAAAATAAGTTTAAACACGATCCCCAAATATATGCCTCCCCGTGGAGATTCACAAGGTAGTTGGGCAGTTGAAAAGGCCTGCAGGAAGGAAACATATTTAGGTACTTTTCCCTTAATCTTATTCCTGATAGAACATTCTTCGTCATCTTATTGGGTAAGGAGTAATGTTTACACCTTCCACCTCACCTGTTCTTTTAAGACCCACCCGAGTTTCACTATATACAAGGGGAATCCATTGAAGTGAACACATTGACCCGGATCTTCATCATCATATTTGTTTCCCACCCCTGGACCTTAGAGTCTCAGATACATAAAATCAGACTTACACTAGGAGTATGAATATTGTATCTGAAAATTAGGAAACAGGCTCCAGGGTGGCTTTTTCTACATCCTGACTGATGAATCAGTAAGAAAAACAGTGGATCTTTTATGATTCCTGTTTCTGTTTGTTAATCCTACCTGAGCCAAATTTTCCGAAGTGGTGGTTATGGGGAAGGGGAGACAATATTCTGTCTCAGTCTCAGCTCGTTCGTTGGCCTCCACGACAGGTAAATCAAGTTAGGCTAGCACATGTAGGGCTCACATGTCTCAAAGAATGAGAAGGAGGTAGGAATCCCAATTTCGACTTCCAGTTTAAATTGTATCCTCTGACATGTTTGTCTAAAACCCTAAACTCTGAGTTTGTTTCATGCTGCTAGCCATTCATTTCTAAATTCTGTTATTTCTAAATTTCTGTCACTCCTGTAAATGTGTTCTCTAAGAGGTAAACTGTGATGAGAGGTGACTCTTAGGGATGAGAAGAATCTCAAGCATTTTGGTATAATGAGTAAGGGGAGGGAGACCAGAACATGAACGTAGTATTTAGGCAGTATTACCAAAAACAGAGGTATGCAACATTTATGCTAACTCTGATTTCAAATATCTCTCAGTCCTTAGGAACTAGAAACATTTGCGTAGCATCTGATTGCAAATATCTCTCAGTCCTTAGGAACTAGAAATATTTGCATAGCATCTTAGGGGAGAAGAGAGAACATGATAAATTTTACATGCCCCACAAAATTATCATTTGCAAAAAAGAACTTCCTTTATCTAAATAAGATGCAAACAGGATAAATTCCTGTACAAATATATTTAGAAAGTTGCTGCATTTATTAGATCACTAAAATGGAAATTTTCCTTCAAGTGTGGAAAAATATAGTTAATCAAATTTTTGTTTGAAAATGTTCAACTATGCCTTAAAACCTTATGTTTTCTTCTTCCCCAAGACCTTGAGACTTCTCACCATTTAAAATTTTTCTTTTCTTTTCTGCTCTGGAGAAAGAGATTTAGTTATTGGCAGTAAATCACAAGTGAACCTAGAAGTATAAATCATTTGCCATTTAAAATACCTGTCCTTGGGGCACCTGGGTGGCTCAGTCGGTTAAGTGTCCGACTTCTGCTCAGGTCATGATCTCACAGTTCGTGAGTTCAAGCCCCGCGTCGGGCTCTGTGCTGACAGCTCAGAGCCTGGAGCTTGTTTCAGATTCTGTGTCTCCCTCTCTCTCTGCCCCTCCCCTGCTCATGCTCTGTCTCTCTCTGTCTCAAAAATAAATAAACATTAAAAAAAAATTAAAAAAAAATACCTGTCCTTTTCTATACCAATTAATTTAAATTATCCCCGTTCCTCCTGTTACATTAGTTATAGTAGCTTTGTAGAGATTTTTGTTGAATCAAGTAATCTCATTCTTATGTAATTTTCTCAGACTTTTTAAGAAAATCATCTTACTCCGCTTTCAGACATCCTGGGACTCTGCAATAAGGCACTCATTGCCAGCCAGGTCTGTATTCCTTATTCATTCACTGTATAACTTCTAGTTAACCATTTAAATCTATTTGTCTCAATTGATTTATCAATAAAATCGTGATACTATTCTCCCATAATCCCATGCTTATGGGATATTTAGTAGAATAGGTTGCCCGGGGGGAAAATCTATGAAACACTGAAAACAGCTATTTCTTTTTCACCTTCCCCCAACAAGGTAAATGCTACATTAAAAAAAAAGTTAACTTTTCTCCTGATTGTTCCTCTACCCACTCATCCTATCTTTATATAAGCCTCCTCTTTTGATGCAATGCTACCAAAATACAACATCAACAAAACTTTTTATAATTGGTTTCTTTCTTCTACAGCAATAATTCAGCTGCTAAGAATTGAAAGAATAGTAGTTTGCATGCCATTAAACCAAAAATAGAGGAGCTGGATACTGAATTTTAGGTGTATTAGTTCTGGTGACTATCCCTGAGAATTGTGTAGTATGTACATTTTAATGGAATAGTTCACAAGTCAGCAAAGGAACAATAAAAGAGGAGTTTCACTAAAATATTTTAGACATTTTTTTTTTGTAATGTAGTCTAAGCACATCATACCTCAGATGACTCAAGCATTACTGGAACATTAGGCTTCCCTGAGAACTTGTTCCCATTCAAGTCAAACAAGGAGAGACCTCACCCCACCTTATTTACAATGCCTGGTGGGACATTTAAAACTTCTATTGTTGATGGAGTCTCCACTAGGAGCCATTTGCTTGAGGAAGTTATTTATTGCCTGGAGGTCAAAGGCCCTCAGAGCACTTGACCCAGAAAACAGCCATGTTCTCTCTGCCTCTGTTTCTCTCTTTTTAGGACATAAAAATCCAAATTTTAATAATCAAGTAACAATATCAGCTATATGACTATGATTTATTTCCTATTACCCTCAATATTTTGTATTTCCCTTTAACAAAAGAAATGCTTGGTTATTTTTTTCTGTTAAATTGGAAGATTTAACATTAAAGATTTAATGCTAAAGATCTAGAATGGAATATAGAATTTTAGTTTGAGATCCGGAACCCCTTCACAAAAGGGAAATTTTACTTATCTTACTAATTCTGGCTAGTGCACATAGGAATATGAAAAATGGGTGACTGGGAAAGTTTTAATCTAACTAGAACTGAATTTGCAAAATATCAACACTAAAAGAATACATAAGGAGAAAGAAGAAGTAGAAAATGATGAAGCAACTTCATGAACCTCTTGGCTGCTACACATCTTGAGATAAATAAATTATTTATTAGTACTGCGTTAGCCATACTCGGCAAAATGTTCAACATTTAGAAGACATTTTCTAGGGGAAAAAAGGGAATACTGTCACTGTTGAAATGATTAACGATGTTGTTTTGTAGCTGTTAATAAGAATAGCGATTTTGATATATAACTTCAATGTTATATATTAGAACATCTGCAGATATATGGTACGTGATCACTGCAGAGATTACACAGAACATACTCTACTTGTTAGTATACACATGTGATTTTTGTTTAGCTCATGTATATTTTCCACACATCTAAAATATGTAAAATCTTCTCAAGCCGAAAAAAAATCAAATAAAATATGTAAAATCTATGGCTTTTTCATCGTAAAATATAAAGCAAAACTAAGTTATGACTATTCAGTTTGAAGTTAATAATCTTAAATGAAAATTTACTTTAAAATATTTTGCATTTTGACTTACATGTTAGCTGTACTGTAGCAGGAAAAACAATAACCACAAATGAATAAGACAAAATGAGGGGCCGAAAAAACTCTAACACAAGAGAACTGAGCTCAGATGGCTAAGCCTGTCAGAGGGATCAAAAGCAGAACTGGGGAGGGCACCTGGGTGACTCAGTCAGTATCCGACTTCAGTTAGGCTCATGATCTCACAGTTCATGAGTTCAAGTCCCACATTAGGCTCTGTGCTGACAGTTCAGAGCCTAGAGCCTGCTTAGGATTCTGTGTCTCCCTCTCTCTGGTCCTCCCCCACTCACTCTCTTTCTCTTTCTCAAAAATAAACATTAATTAAAAAAAAAAAAAGGAGAACTGGGGACACACCTGTATCAGAATAAAATCACAAGGAAAGAGAACAAGTTCAAGGAAGAGTGACTGGGAAAGCAAAAGAGGAAACTTAGAATCACTGGCAGTTTGGCTTCAAGAAGGTGTAGACGGTCACGTTCCCATGACACGTGCTCATGTGGTGCTCACTATTCTTGTTTCTACAGATTCTTTTTTTTTTTAACATTTATTTATTTTTTGAGAGATACAGCATGAGTGGGGGTGGGGTAGAGAGAGAGGGAGACACAGAATCCGAAGCAGGCTCCAGGCTCTGAGCTGTCAGCCCAGGTCCTGACGTGGGGCTCGAACCCACAGACCAGAGATCATGACCTGAGCGGAACGCAGATGTCCAACCAACTGAACCACACAGGTGACCCTACTTCTACTGATTTTAAACACCTCTACTGATTTTAAAATGTGGTAAAAGCAGCACATTATAATAATTAGAGTAAGAAGCTAGATTAAGAGCTCTCATTAATAAGTGGGTTTTTTTTTAACCATCAATCAATAAATGGACACTTACTGACTACTCCATCCAAAATAACCCTTTTTTCCTCAAGTGCACATGCAGCATTCACCAAGATGACTATACCCTACATGATAAAGTAAATATGAACAAATTTAAAAGAAATGAAATCATACAACTTATGTCCTCTGACTATGATATATTGGTTTCTAGCTTAGAAATCAGTAACAGAGGGGCACTAGGTGACTCAGTTGGTTAAGCATCTGATTCTTGATATTAGCTTAGGTCATGATCTCACAACTGTGAGAAGGAGCCCTGTGTGTGGCTCTGTGCTGACAGTGTGGAGCCTACTTGGGATTCTCTCTCTCTGTCTGCCCTTCCCCAGCTGGTATGAGCATGCACTCTCAAAATAAATAAATAAATACATAAATACACAAATAAACTTAAAAAAATAGAAACCAATAACAGAAATATGGCTGTAATGTTTCCAAATACTTAGAAATTACATTACATACTCTTAATAATAATACATGGGTAAAGGAGGGCATTTCAAGAGAAATCAGAAAATATTTTAAAATGAACAAAAATGAATATCAAAACTATGGAATGCAGGTCTGAAATCAATAATCTAAGTTTCCAGTTTATGAAATTAGAAAAAACAACAAAATAAACTTGGAACAAGCAGAACCATGGAAATAATAAAGAACAGAAATCAATGAAGTAGAAAAGGGAAGAACAATAGAGAAAATAAAAAAAAAAAACACAAGGTAGGTAATTCTTTAAAAATACTTTAAAAATTGATAAACCTCTAGCCAGACTAACAAAGAAATAAAGAGAAAAGACAAATTATCAGCATGAAGAATGAAAAGGTGGTATCTCTACAGACCCTACAGATAACAAAGATAATAAACACTATATAAGTAACTCTACATGCATAACTTTGACAATATGGAGGTATTCTTCAAAAATCACAAACTCTAAAACTCAACTGACATGAAATAGAGAATTTGAATAATGCTTTAGCTATTAAAAGGATTGAATTCATTGTTAAATCCTTCTGAAAAAGAAAGCTCCACGTCCAGATGGTTTTACTGGTGAATTGTACCAAGCACTTAAAAAAGAAATAACACCAATTCCGACATCTCTTTCAGGAAATAGAAGGGGAGAAAATATTTTGCAACTCTTCCTTAACTTCCTTAACTTAATAAAGGATTTCCATAATGATAAAAATCCTATAGCTAACATCATAATTAATGGTAAGACTGAACATTTTCTAAGATCCGGAACAAAGCAAGAATGTCTACTTTCCTCACTCATATTCATCACCATACTGGAAGTTCTAGCCAGTGTAATAAAATAACAAATCAAAGGCATTCAGATCAGAAAGGAAGGAATAAAACTATTTCTATTTGCAGATGACATGACTGTCTACATGTAGATTGCCAAGGAATCTACAAAAATGCTCCTATCAAGGTCACACGATACAAGGTCAACTCACAAAAATCAATTGTATTTCTATATAGTACCAACAATGAACAATTGGAAAGCAACATTAAAATATATATATTTTCACAATGGCATCAGTCAAATGAAATACTTAAGTATAAGTATCTCATCATTCCTCACCTGCAGGTGGGGGCCATTATCCCCATTTTATACAGGAGGAAACTAAGGCAGAAAGTGTGTGACTCACCTTAGATTACTCAGATGAAAAGTAGTCACTTGGAAGTCAGCCTGAGCCCACTTAATTTCAAAACGTCCTCTTAGGCTCTTATACAGAGTGATGCTAAGAAAGATAGTCTGTTCGCTGTTTCATAACCTGTGTTGAACCCTAAGTAACGTGAAGTTAAATAAGAGAGAGGCCTTTCGGAAAACAGACTAACTACTTTTTAAAAATGCAGTTGCTTAATTTTCCTGACACTGATTAGAGCAATCCACTATTTGGATGTGAGAGCACTGCAGTGCTCTGTGACCTGCACTGACGGTTTCATTTTCTTGCACATATTTGGCAATATCTACACATAAGCCAGGGACTTGAGTTCCCAACTTTTATTACCATTTAAAAAATATACAAAAGACGGGGCGCCTGGGTGGCGCAGTCGGTTAAGCGTCCGACTTCAGCCAGGTCACGATCTCGCGGTCCGTGAGTTCGAGCCCCGCGTCAGGCTCTGGGCTGATGGCTCGGAGCCTGGAGCCTGTTTCCGATTCTGTGTCTCCCTCTCTCTCTGCCCCTCCCCCGTTCATGCTCTGTCTCTCTCTGTCCCAAAAATAAATAAAAAACGTTGAAAAAAAAATTAAAAAAAAAAAAATACAAAAGAGCATATGTGGTTGAAGAAGTTTTCTGATATATTGGAAAGATAAATTTTAACTGACCAAGTCCTCAAAAATCTTATTTAGTGTTCAGCCAGAATGACTGATACACCTACCTTCTTCTTACCTAGTTCTCTGTCTTCTCAAGACAAATTTAAGGCAATAATCTACAACTGCATAAGATGTAGCAGGGTTCTACTGCCTGGCATTTGAAAATGTCTGTGATGTCTGTCTATATGTTTTCTAAATATGAAATACAATAAAGTGACTGAAAGTGATAGAAGTCAGAGTTCTCCAGAAAAGCAGAATTAAGGAATTGGCTCACATGACTGTAAGGTCATGGCAAAACCGAACAGTGGGGCAGGATAGTAACATGGAAACTCAGGCAAGAGTTAATACTGCAGTATTGAGGCTGAGTTTTGTCTACTCCAGGAAAGTTGTTTTTGTTCCCAAGGCTTTCAACTGATTGAAGGAGGCCCACCCGAATTATGTAGTCACTTCCCTTACTAAAGTCATCTGAACTGTAGATATTTTAGCCCATGGACAAAATACCTTCATAGCAAAACCTAGATTTGTGTCTTTCAAATCGCTGAATATTGTAGCCTATCCAAGGTGACACCTAAAACTAACCATCACACAGATAAAGCACAGTATTTCTCAAAGTGCATGTTAAGATATTCCTAGGAGTATATAAGGAAACTGTTCAGAGGTTGGTGAGTCACCATGTCAAAAAACTGACAGCTATCAATGACAACTTTTGCCGGGGGGGGGGGGGTAAAATATTTTTCCTAATATATGGATATGCTCTACTTTCTTCTTTTACATTGTTTTACCCTCACACCCATTTGACTTCCATTCTCTTTTCATACCAAGCCTATATCCTCATAAAGAGTCATGCAGCTAACGTCTATTTTCTAGAGTGATACAGTAAGATTTTCCTGACTCTGTACAGGAAAATACAGGAAAACTAAGATGATAGTTGATGACACCCTCTCTGTGAAATAAAATTGCCACTGTCCAATGTTCACTGTATTAGAACTTGTTAATATTTCTCTAATTATGGTAGGACTATTTGTTCAAGTCAATATTGTTTAAAGAGAGAGAGAGAGATCTTTTAACATTGAAAAATAGTCTTCAATGAAAATCTCATGTATCAAATGTAATATTCCATCTCCTTTATGAGAAGCCCCATTTCTTTTTTGTTTGTTTTTTTATGGGGGGGGGGAGGGGTGCAAGTGAGCAAGATGAGAGAGAGAGAGAGAGAGAGAGAGAGAAGTAAGTTCAGCTGGGTCTCGATTTTTATACAAGGCAGGGCTTGAGCCCACTGGAAGAGGGGACTCATGCTCGATGAGGGACTCGAACTCAGAAACTGTGAGATCATGACCTGACCTGAAGCCAGATGCCTGACGGCTGAGCCACCCTGGCACCTGCCCCATTTTTTAAAAGTGTGAATTCTTCTATACTGTTTTTCTGTTGCTCATCTTGAAGTGTTAATTGCCCAAACACTGATACTGCTGACATGATGGCCATATGCCACAGGACCTCTGGAAATAAAGAGTTCTCAGCAAATACTTTATTGCCTTCCTGTTTTCTTTATATACTTTTAACCTGAATTTTGTACTTATGTAAAGAGCACTAACTCCATTGATGAAGCAAATATTGCTACCTGCTATTATTACTTCATTATGTGTCTTTAAGGAAGTGATCCAGGCTTAGTGAAAAGCATTTAGAGTCTCAGGAGACTAACGCAATGGCCAAGAAACTCTTGGCAAATTGTAAATCTTTAATGCAGAATGATAAATTGGTCCTTTCTTCACTTTGAACTGATGGATGGGAATAACATGTCCTTATAGTTACTTACTCCAGTGCAATGCTAAATAGTTCTCTCACTGACCTTGGTTTAGATGTTTTCCAAATATGTGCCCTTTAGCCCCTCCTCTTGATCCATTTTTTTTAGTCAAACAGAGAGTTGGAATATTTAGGCTTTTCTTCTAAATGTTTTCGTCCACTAACTTTTTACTGTTTGTTGTTATTGGTTGTTGGGGTTTTTTTGTGTTATTTCCAGCATTCTCAGGGTCCTAGTGGCCTTCCAGTACATGTTGGGCACAATCTCCCATCTCCCACACAGCCTCTCAGTGCCCACTAAGATAAGGCAATCCGAAATTGTCCTCAGCATCCACAGCTAACCACCCTGAATGTGCCTCATCTCGTATGCTCGTAGAAGCTAAGCAAGGCTGGGCCTGGTTAGTATTTGGATGGGAGGAATTGTCCCTGGCACAGCCTGATTAAAAACTTGTAATACTGTGATGTGATCATTCCAAAATTAATTATTGCAGTTTGCTTATTATATCTTATAGATTTGAACTAGAATTATTCTTCTTCAATGATGTCATCACACTTTCACTGGGGGGTGGATAAAGAAGGAGATGAATTGTCTAACATGCACGTAGTTTTGCACAGGATATTTCTCTGGGGAGGGAAAAGGAAAACAGAATTTATAGTACATGTACTTCGCGTTGGGCACTATAAATTAATATTCCTTGCTTTCTTACTCTGCATATCAACTCTCATAGCTGGTATTACATGCCCAAAATCCCTTATATAAAATCCTCAGGCTAAATAGGTCTCAGAATTGAGAAATCTCCGAGTGTTAATATCTGAGGACTCTCCCCTCCATCAATAACATGAATTCCTCAGTGAAATTCATGAACACCTCTACAGAGTGGGATAAATAAAGGCTATTAATAACCTCGTGTCACTTCTGGTCAACTTTGCTGACAACGGGTTCAAGGTTTCGCTGCCAAATAAGAAAAAAAAATTTGTTTGTGATGGTCTTGGGTTTCAGAATTGTAAGTAAAGGATAGTACACCTGTATTAACCCAATTTCAGAAGAAGGAACTGGGCATCTGCAGTGATTAATACAAACCAGACATATACGCAATTTAAACCTACACCTGTCGTGTGCAAGAACCATTTTTTGCTGCTGCTGTTGAAACCATATTAAGGATTTATGCATATGCATTCTTTAGGATTAATTGGAGAATTCAGTTATCCAAGGGACCTTAAAAACAAAAGCTTTATGGGGCGCCTGGGTGGCTCAGTCGGTTGGGTGTCTGACTTCAGTTTGGGTCATGATCTCGCAGTCTGTGAGTTTGAGCCCCGCATCGGGCTCTGTGCTGAGCATCGGCTCGGAGCCTGGAGCCTGCTTCAGATTTTGTGTGTGTCTCTCTCTCTGCTTCTCTGCTTATGCTGTCTCTCTCTCAAAATAATAAATATTAAAAAAAAAAAGCTTTAAAGGTTATTATTGAATCAGTACTTTGAATACTTTTGAACAGTTTTCCATTGTGATCACCAATCACACTATCACAGGGGAGGTTATTTTTCCATCTTTTTTAGTTTATTTATATTCATTTTTTTAAGTTTGTGTGCTTTCCTTAGCATATAACTTCAAATTAGCTCAAGTGGCTATCAAGGGATCGCTTTGACACAAAAAGTTTGATGCTAGATTAGACCCGAAGGACCCAGGAGGCTATTGTTTTCATGGCCATCCACGCGGGCTCTTAAATAATTCTGGTCTATGTTCACGTCTATTCCCGTCCTACAAAGGCCTCACCTTGTCAAGCTTACAAGCGTGTGTAGGCTGTGAACAGGTATCAACTGGATACCACGGGCATGATGACAGTGCAGTTTTGCCTGGGCAGGAAAAGCTGGCAAAAGCAGTGCAAATACTCTGTGATGCTATTCAGCCAGAACTTGGACTAGGGTTTTTAGAACAACATGATGTTATCCTGAATACCAGATGCTGCGTGCTAAAACTTTTGGACCAAGTAATCCTTTATTGGAAAGCCAAATATAGTCCCCATGTGTTGCAATCAGCCAGAATTTTCTACACTTACCATTCTACCCTTAGGTGAACTTCCCCTGATTATACCACAAACAGAGAAACAGAGGGTAGTTCTAGTGGAATGCTTTAAACTGGAAACAAGTGACATTATTATTACTGTAGTCAATGAAACCTTAGGTACAATTCATGCCACGAGTTCAAAGTAATGGTACTTTAAAAATCACTGAAATTTTCACTTGGTTGGCATTCGCATTAAGTAAGAAGACGTACAGCAAGATAATTCTTCTTAGAAAAATTGTCCACTACAGGCAAATTAATTAAAGATTTGGCGAGCACATTTTTATTACCTCCAGAAAATTGAAATGGCTATTAATATTATAATAATTGTAATAACTATTTTTAATCAGCCATATTTAGGTCTTTACCAACAAATTTTGGTCACTCAAACAATAAAGCTGTTAGGAATGTAGTATTGTGACCAATATTCAGAAAGGTAGTGTCATTATGCATTTTAAAAGATGTTAAGTATATGGTACCTATTTTCCTTTTCTTTTTTTGATAGAAATTTACAATTGGAAACTACGCAAAGGTAACCTAATACTGACTTTATCTAAGAGAATTATTATACCCCCCCAAAAATGTAGTCAATAATTTAGATTCTACTTTTGATTTCTTTTGAGCCATTTGTAATATACTTATTAGTTGGCCTAAAATTACAACACCTTGGTATATTTAGCATAAAACTTCTCACTATGGGTTAGAAAGAAAAACAAATAATCCTCTACTTATACTAATGAATCAAACTTCTAAATGATATCATTCCTGGGTCCAGTGTAATTTTTTTAATGTGCCAGCAAAATTACATTAGTCACAAATCACTAGGAGCATTCGTGCATAAACAATGTAATAATATCCCTACTACTCTTAGCAAAATTTCCCTTTGACTCCTCTTCTAATAACTGGAAAAAATTCTATCTCTAGGGATTTTAAACAATGCCTAATATTCTCCAAAATATCTTTCAGTATCTCTAACATAATGTATTCATGGCCATTTAAGGACACTTAAATAATACTTACGTCTATTCTCTAGGTAATAATAATTCCATTTATAATATCAAAAAATTAGTATTTACAGAGAAACTATTTCATTAGTTTCTGGATACATATACCCTTCACACCATTCACACTGATTGCTGAGATAGAAAAAACATTATACTGCCCATTATGATACCCACTCAGGCATACGAAATGAAATATGCCCAGAAAAGACACACAAGTTGGAAAATGACAACTTGGTTTCCCCCCGACTCTGGCTGAAGATAAAATAAAGAGAACTGAATCAAATAAAAACAGATTAACCATCCTAGCATTTCATTTCAATTTAAGCATGACATATAACAATTGGCCAGCCAAGAAAAGAGCGACAAGAGAGGGACACACAGTAAAATATTTTCAAAGTGGTTTGAGACAAAAACTTGTTGCTGTTTATTCAATTGTATCCTTAAGAACAAGAACAAATTAGAAAGATAAAAGAATAGATGGGGGATGATAGGGCATGAAGAATGGAGGAGTTAGCTCCTTATTAATATTGTTCCATTGGTTTGTGACATGTTTACACACGTTCTTCTGAAGTATGTGCAAACTCATAAAATGATTTTGCCCTTTATTTTTGTTCTGATTCATTATTTGCTGAAACAGTAATTTTAAAACTTCAAATATCAAAGGTCTAAGACTAGACTATAGGAGCAGATAAGCACCATGCATTAGCACTGGCAGAACGGCAGTGTATTACCAAGAGAAATATTCTGGGTCACAGAACCAATACAATACGTGGAAAGAGGTCTACATAAGAGGAGGTTATTTCAGAAATCTGCTCACACAGCTATAGAAGCTGAGAAGTCTCACCATCTGCTGTCTGCAGCTGGAGAACCAGGGAAGCCACTGCTATCATTCAGTCTAAGTCTGAAGGTCAGAGAACCAGGCATTTTTCTGTGCAAGGGCAGGAGGAGAAGGACTTTCCAGATCAAGAAAAGAAAATGTGCCCACCCTCTACCTTTTCATTGTACTGGGGTCCTCAACAGATTGGACAATGTCTACCCACACTGGTGAGGGAAGATCTTCTTTACTTAGCCTTCTGATTCAAATGCTAATATCTTCTGGAAACATCCTCTCAGACACACCCAGAAATAATGTTTTACCAGCTGCTTGGCCCAGTCAAGTTGACACATAAAATTAGTTGTCACAAATCATAAGAAAAAAATCAGCTGGAAACTTCTCTATTTGAAAGACTTGTTGATTGGGGCACCTGGGTGGCACAGTCAGTTAAGCATGCGACTTCAGCTCAGGTCGTGATCTTGCAGTTTGTGAGTTCAAGCCCTGCATGAGGCTCTGTGCTGACAGCTCAGAGCTGGGAGCCTGCTTCAGATTCCATGTCCCCCTCTCTCTTTGCCCCTCCCCTGTTGTCTCTCTCTCTCTCTTTCTCAAAAATAAATGTTAATAAAAAGTTTTTTTTAAAAAAAGAATGCATACTGTTGACTGCATTTAAAAAAAAAAGGAAACACTTGATTATTGTAGAGAAGATAGTTGGAGAAACTCCAGCATACTATTTGGGTATTTCCGCCTTGGTAAATTTACACAGATCCAGTATCTTGTCCTCAGGTCTGCAGGGTAAGAACTTCATTACTTGAATTACTTTGGTTTAACAAAAGGTGATTAAGCCTGGGAAAACCTATTGACACCATTCAAACAATCTTACTCAAAAGAAATAGAACATATAGAGGCCAGAAGGTCAATCTCTTAATTTTCCAAAGGAAATTACAGAGACAATAGGTCTACTTGACCAATTATGTATCAGAATATCTTCTTTAATCGATGTTTCTCTACAGCCCTCAATTAATTTATCCAATTTCTCTGTCATCATCAACTTACTTATGGTTGGACAACATATTTTACTTCTTTATCAGTGGCTGAAATCCCTTGAATCAAACGTTTTTGTTCATAGGATTCACCAGACCCAAATTACTCTTTTAAGCTTGACTGACTCCACCGCCTGGGGCATATGTTTCTTGAATAAGATGTCTGACACAGTAGTCCATGTTTAATTTAAATGATTTCTATCTTGGGCCTTCTCCTGCAGTTTAATTCAAATGAATTAAATATATGTTTGCTGCAACTCCACTGTGCACAGCAAATGAATATGATCTGGTGTGTCCTTCTTGAATGTGACAGAGTGGAAAGAACAATGAGCTTTGAATCAGAAGCACTGAATTTCTAGGCTGTCTCTGCCCCTCGGTGTCTGTCAGATATGGAGCAATTAACTCACCTTCTAAGTTTGTTTCTTCAGGTATGCACTGGTGGTCCCACATGATATATCCTGCAGATTTGTTTTAAGGATTGAGTCATGAGACAATTGTATACGAATGGTTTCTAAAATATAGTTTCTGTGTCAATGAAAGATACTATAATAAAAGACACAGGAAGACCTTGATCTGAACACCTATGTTAGGGACTTCTGGCCATTTCCCAGAGTCAGCTTTTTCTCAGTGCCCTGAACCCCTCCTGGAAATGGTAACAGGAGACAGAATCTGCCAATCAGATAATATACAGCCAGTGCTCCTCAGTGAGAAGTCATTTCATCAAAACATAAGACCAGGAAATTAGAGGTTCTCTCCTAAAAATAAAATAGGGAGAATAGGAAAATAGGGAATAATTTCAATTTCTGTAATAATAAATTATAAGCCCTGTAATAGTTTCTACGGCTGCCATTAAAGAAAACCACAGGCCAGGTGGCTTAAAAAACAGAAGTGTGTTTTCTCACAGTTCTGGAGGCTGGAAGTCCAAGACCAAGGTGACAGCAGATTCAGTCTCTCTTGAGGCCTCTCTCTTTATCTTACATATGGCCACCTTCTCGCTTTGTCCTCACCTGACCCTTTTTTGGTGCATGTGCAACTCTGGTGTCTCTGCCTCTCTCAGAAGGACATCTGTCATAATGGATTAGACCAGTTCATTTAAATGTAATTATCTCTATAAAGGCCCTACCTCCAAATACAGTAACATTGGGAGTTAGACCCTCAACATATAAATTGGTTGGGGGGGGGGGGGGGAAGCACAATTCCATCCATAACAAGGACCTGTATACCAACACAGTGGCAATGGGAACAAAGGGAAGTAATATTTGAAAGAAATTTTCGAGATAGAATTAACAACATTAGATGATCAAGTGAACTTAGGAAGTGGGAAGAATGAAAAAGAATTAAAAAGGCTACCTTGGCATTTGGCATATATTCATCCTTGTATGAACATGAAAGACACAGCCCCTAGTGTAAAACTGTAGTCCTTCTAGAACGTGTATGAACTTAAGCGACCATTGAGTTAATAGAGCCTGCTATATACATAGGATCTTATATATATGAACCCAATGGTAACCACAAATCAAAAACCTATACTAGATACACAAAAAAATAAAGAGAAAAGAATCTAAGCATCGCACTAAAGAAAGCCATCAAACCACAGGAGATGAAAGCAAAAAAAGAAGACAGGAACAGAGAAGAACTGCAAAAACAACCAGAAAACGATGAGCAAAATGGCAATAAGTACACACCTCTCAATAATTACTTTAAATGTAAATGTCTAAATGCTCCAATCAAAAGACTGAATGGATAAAAAACAAAACTCACCTATAAGCTGTCTATAAGAGACTCACTTCAGACTTAAAGACATACATTGAAAGTGAAAGGATAGAAAAAGATATTCCATGCAAATGGAAGAAAAAAAAACACAGTAGCTAACTTAAAATAGACAAAACAGATTTTAAAACAAAGACTGTACCAAGAAAATAAGAAGGGTGTCACATAATGATAAAGGGATCAATCCAACAAGACAATATAGAAATGGTAAATATCTATGCACCCAACACTGAAGCACCTAAATGCATAAAGCAAATATTAACAGACATAAAGGGAAAAATTGACCATAAAACAGTAATAGTAGAAGACTTTAACACCCACTTACATCAACAGATAGATCATCCTGGCAGATAATCAACAAGGAAGCAATGGCTATGAATGACACATTTGACAAGATGGACTTAACTGATATATATAGAACACTCTAAAACAGCAGAATACACATTCTTTTCAAGTGCACATGAAACATTCTTCAGGATAGATTCCACAAGAAAGGCCACAAAAAAGTCTCAATAAACTTACAAGACTGAAATCATATCAAACAACTTTTATGACCACAAAGGTATGGAACTAGAAATCAGATACAAAAAAAAAAAAAAAAAAACACCAGGAAAAGGCAAACACATGGAGGCTAAACAACATGCTAATAAACAACAAATGGGTCAATGAAGAAATCAAAAAGGAAGTAAAAAATAATTGGAGACAAATGAAAAGGAAAACACAAACTCCAAAACCTTTAGGATACAGCAAGAAAAATTTCAAATAAACAATCTAACTTTACACAGAAAAGAAATAGAAAAAGAAGAAAGTTCGTAGAAGAAAGGAAGAAATAATAAAGATTAGAACAAAAATAAATAAAATAGAGACTAAAAAAACAATAGAAAAGATCAAAATGAAATCAAGACCTGGTTCTTTGAAAAGATAAGCAAAATTGACAAAACTAGCCAGACTCATAAAAAGAGAGAACACTCATAGAACAAAATCAGAAATGAATAAGGAGAAGTAACAACTGACACCACAGAAATACAAATGATTATAAGAGAGTATTATGAAAAATTGTATGCCAACAAACTGGACAATCTAGAAGAAATGGATAAATTCCTTGAAGCATACAATCTTCCAAAACTGAATCAGGAAGAAAAGGAAAATTCCAACAGACGATTATTAGTAATGAAATTGAATCAGTAATTTAAAAACTACCAACAAACAAAAGTACAGGATGAGATGGGTTCACAGGTGAACTCTATGAAACATTTAAAGAAACATTTAAAGAAGGGATAATATCTATTTTCTCAAACTATTTCAAAAGGCAGAAGAGGGAGGAAAACTTCCAAATACATTCTATGAGGCCAGTATTACACCCTGAAACCCAAAACTAGACAAGCATGCTACAAAAAGGAAAACAAGTCCTGTGTACAGGACCTGATATACACAGATGCAAAAATCCTCAATGAAAGAATACCAAAATGAAGTCAACAATATATTTAAAGAATCATTCAACATGGTCAAGGTGGATTTAATCCAGAGATGCAAAGGTGAGTCAATATTCACAAATCAATGTGATACATCACATTAACAAGAAAAGGATGAAAACCACATGATCATCTCAGTGGATGCAGAAAAAGCACCCGACAAAGTACATCCATTCGTGATAAAAACTCAACAAAGTGTGTTTAGAGAGAACATAACTCAACATAATAATAAAGACCATATATGAA
Organism: Panthera pardus; assembly: GCF_024362965.1. Taxonomy (NCBI): domain Eukaryota; kingdom Metazoa; phylum Chordata; class Mammalia; order Carnivora; family Felidae; genus Panthera; species Panthera pardus. The sequence continues at coordinate 8,733,592 of NW_026526688.1, read as the reverse complement.
ACACCCACAGCTAACATTATACTCAATGCAGAAAAACTAAAAGTGTTTCCTCAAAGTCCAGGAGTAAGGCAAAGATGTCCACTCTCACCACTTCCATTCAACACAGTACTAAAAGTCTTAGCCATGGCAATTAAACAAAAGAAATAAAAGGCATCCAAATTGGTAAAGAAGAAGTTAAACTGTCACTATTTGCAGATGATGTGTGATACAATATACAGAAAACACTAAAGACGCTACCAAAAACTATTAGAATTAATAAATGAATTCGGTGAAGTTTTAAGATACAAGAATAATATATGGAAATCTATTGAATTTCTGTATACTAAAAACGAAGGGGCAGACACAGAATTAAAGAAAAAAAATCCCAATAATAGCTGCACTAAAAAGAATTAAAACAATTAGGAATAAATTCAACCAAGGAGGAGAAAGACCTATACTCCAAAAACTAGAAGACATTAATGAAAGACGCTGAAGATGACACAAATGGATATACCATGCTCATGGATTGGAAGAATTAATATTGTTAAATACTGTCCACACTACTCAAAGCATTCTACAAATTTAATGCAATCTCTATCAAAATACTAACAGATTCTTCACAGAACCAGAACAAATAATACTAAAATTTGTATGGAAGCATAAAAGGCCTCAAAAAGCCAAAACAATCTTGAGAAAAAAGAACACAGCTGGAGGTATTACAATCACAGATTTCAAGATATACTATAAAGCAACAGTAATCAAAACATTATGTTTTGTAATCAAAAGTGGCACAAAATAGGCATATAGACCAATGGAACAAGTTAAAAACCCCAGAAATAAACCTATGCTTATATGGCCAAGTAATATATGACAAAGGGAGGAAGAATATACACTGAGGAAAAGAGTTCAACAAGTGATGTTGGGAAAAGTGGACAGCTGCATGCAAAAGAATGAAACTGGACCACTTTCTCACACCATCTACAAAAATAAACTCAAAACGGATTAAAAACCTAAATGTAAGACTGAAACCATAAAAATCCAAACAAACAAAACAAAACAAACACAAAAACAAACAAACAAACAAAAATAGACAGTAGTCTCTCTAAGACAACAGCCTTAGCAACATATTTATGCCGATGTCCCTCAGGCAAGGGAAACCAATGAAAAAAAACTATCGGGCTACATCAAAATAAAAAGTTTCTACACAAAATAAAAAGGAAACAATCAACAACACAAAAAGGCTACCTACTAAATGGGAGAAGATATTTGCAAATGATATATCTGATAAGAGATTAATATCAAAAATATATAAATAATTCATACAACGCAATACCAAAAAAACAAAAACAGAAACAAAAACAAAAAACAATTGGCAGAGGGTCTGAACAGACATTTTTCCAAAAGAGATATACAAATGGCCAACAGACACATGAAAAGAGGCTCAATATCACTCATCATCAGAAAATGCAAATTAAAACCACAATGAGATACCACGTCACACTAGTCAGAATGGACAGTACCAAAAAGACAGGAAACAAGTGATGGCAGTGATGTGGAGAAAAGGGAACCCTCATGCATTATTGGTGGGAATGAGAATTGATGCAATTACTGTGCAAAACAGTATGGAGGTTTCTCAAAAAATGAAAAATAGGAATTCCGTATGATCCAGTAATTCCACTACTGGGTATTTACCCAAAGAAACACTAATTCAAAAAGATACATGCACCCCTATATTTATAGCAGCATTATTTATAACAGCCAAAATATGGAAGCAAGCCAAGTGTCCATCAATGGATGAATGGATAAAGATGTGCATATGCACACGCACACACACACACACACACACACACACACACAGAGGAATACTACTCGGCCACAAAAAAGAGTTAGATCTTGCCATTTGAGACAACATGGATGGACCAAGAAGGTATTCTGCTAAGTGAAATAAGTCAGACAGACAAATACCATATGATTCCACTTACACGTGGAATCCAAAAAGCAAAACAAATGAATAACTAAAACAGACTCTTAAATACAGAGAACAAACTGGTGGTTGCCAGATGGGAGAGGGGTGGGGGCGGGATGAGCTTCATAGTTGGAGGGGACTAAGAGACATAAACTTCCAGTTACAAAAGAAGTAAGAAAGGGAAATGAAAAGTACAGCATAGGGAATATAGCCAATAATACTGTAATAATATTGGTGACAGATGATAACTACATTTACAGTGGTGAGCAAAGCATAATGTATAAAATTGTCGCATCACTAACTGTACACCTGCAATTCATATAAGATGGTATGTCAACTATACTTGACTAATATATTTTTTAAAAAGACACAACCCTTGCATTCAAAGAACAGATGCTGATTTTCAAGTAGCAAAATGAATTCCTATATTTGGGAATTGCCTAAGTTACTTAGCTTCATACCTAAGCCTTAAAAACATACAAAGTCAATTATTTACCTTTAAGGGAATGCAGGCATTGGGATTTGTCAGATCTGATTTTATATCATGAATTTATAATTCACAAGCTTTATCGTCTTGGAGTTATTATTTCTGAACCTCCATTTCTGCGTCAGCAACACACGACTAACAAATATCCAGCTTACATGGCTGACATAAGAATAAAAGGAAAGACTATAAATAAGGTGGATAACATACTGCCAGATCTGCAATAGACTTTCAGTAAATAATGTTTGTAAAAAAAATTAGGTAGCTTCCAACAAATAAATATCATGTTTGTCTCTTCCTGGTGGGAGAAGGAAGCTAAGGAGACAGGAATGGTAAGATGACAAGCGAGTCAAAAAGCTACGAAAAAGGTCAATGGGAATCAAAAGATGCACAAGTGGAAAATATTCCTAAAGATATCATGGTGCTAGGTATGCAATTTGCAGACATTTATGTACCCATATGAACCTCTTTGAAAGCAATCTATAGGACTCTGAAGGTCCATGGCCCGTAAATTTGGATCCAATGGCCACTTGGGGATGACAAATGTAGAAATCAGATGGCTGCTACTTCTCCTAGTGTGATTAAGTAATTTACTTAACCTCTTAGAGCCTCCACTGAAATACCATTGGTATTACCCGCTGTGCCTTCAGCGTTAAGCTGAAGTGCAAACAAGACCAAGCATAAGTTCACCATGAAAGGTCTGGCTCTCTTCTGCTACCATGCTGTAAGCAACAGAAGCTATCAAAAGAGAAAGACCCGTGAAAATGTGAGATTCTGGTAGCAGCACTCGTGGTAGTAACTAACAGTAGTATTCTTCCAGGAAGCTGATGAAGTTATTTTTCTAATCCTGTTTTTTAATGTTTATTTTTGAGAGAGAGAGAACAAGCAGGAGGGGCAGAATGAGAGGTAGACACAGAATCTGAAGCAGGTTCAGGCTCCCAGCTGTCAGCACAGAGCCCGATGCGGGGCTCGAACTCACGGACCGCGAGATCACGACCTGAGCAGAAGTCTGACGCTTAACCGACTGAGCCACCCACGCGCCCCTCAAATTATTTTTCTGTACTTCTGTTTCTAAAGAAGTGGACTTAGGGACCTATACCCTGCACACCATGTGTGATATCTCCAAAATCTTCAGCTATCAAATGGAAAAAAAATCCTAAATTAGTAGGAATTTTAAATTAGTAGGAAAATTTTCTACCCTACTTCATGATATTTTTGACTAGAGCATACCACATAATAATATTGGTTAAATGAAATTTGATATAGGCTTTCTTATCTTCCCATAGGAAAATAACACCCATAAATGTTTCCTAGGGGAAGGTTATTGATGAATGAGGGGGCGCAGCCAATACTGCTCTTTGGTAGCATCCAGAAAACCTCCAAACATTCTGTGATAGAAAATGATGGAAAAGAATAGATGACAGAAACAAATTTGAGGACTGCTGAGAATGAATTAGTGAATATATTTGAGATGAGAGTTCTACTTGCATTTATTTACACAGAAGTTAATCACCAGCAAGCAAGTCATGTCCTTTCAGGAACTAAAGAGTATAGAGACGAGAGACTCAAGAGATACAGTGTGCTGAGAAGTCACAGGAAAATAAAAAAGTCTTGTCACTTGTTTCCTATTATATAATTTACTCTAAGCGAAATAATTCACATTTTGGATGGAAGGATCCTCCGGGGACCAAATCAATGCTCGGAAGGGCACAGCCCTGCAGAACTTTATAATAATGAAGGCTATTATTTAAAAGCTGGTGGCTTTTCAAATTAAGGGATCTAAAGCAGCTACAGAAGCCATTCGAAACTGTCTACAGGAAGAGCCATAAGATTAAAAGGCTATAAACTATTAGACACCTTATAACAAGCAGAAGAGAAAGAGGAAGAGACAGCCTGGCTGATCCCAAGGAGAGATAACAAGGCCAGAGAAGGATTCCCAGCAGGAGAGCACAGGGGTGGGGTGGGAGGGGGGCATTATAAGACTGCAGGGGAATGGGACCAGGAAGCACATTAGATCTATGCCAAAACCTCACTACCTTTCCGTGCTCCGTCCAAAGCCCAAGTTGATGCATCCAATAAGTTTTCTATCTGATTTGCCTTCTTTTCAACTTGAGATTATGTTTTGCTTACAATGTGTTACCAAATGTTATCTCTTCAATCAATCTAGAGAGCTTTATTTTTAAAGATTTGCTCAGTATTTTCCTCAGAGACACATTTCCAGACAGCCTGTTTCTCATTAGCTGGAATAAACAGGACTGTGTTTATAGCACAGCACCAGACTTAAAAGAATCCCCCCTTCCTAGGGAAACTGGTCAGGGAATTAGCAGGGCAGTAACATAAAGGAGGGAATTTCAGCGCTCAGCTGTGACATAAGACAGAATATTAGTTCATTAATGTAGTCTCTAAAAAGCAAATTGTGTAACTCTTTGTGACACAAAGATAGAGTTTTGTTCTGAACACAGGGTTAAGCAGTTTTAACATATGAAAGACCGTTGATGTTAAATACATATAGTGACTACAAAATACCTAACTTCCGTTCAGCAAATATTGTCTGCTCACTGTGGGCAACATACAGAACACAAAGATGTTTAAAACAATGCTAAATAGTTTATAGTCTAGGGACTAATCCAACTTGTTGTATAAATAGAACCCTTAGAAATCACTCTCTTAGACAACAGGAGCGCTTAGAAAATAAAGGTATCAGTTAAGTCAATACAAATTATAGGGATTTATCAGTGGAAGTCACTACCATTATGAAAGGAAGTAACTGAGAATATTTATAACTATGGTGATAAGGAGAGAATGTACAAATACTTTTACCATTGTAAAATACTTCTCAGATGTCTTGGCTAGCAAAAATCAGTAGTCAAAAGCAAGGATAAAGCTACTCACACTTATCCAATCACACTGTATTATCTGACTTAATTTCCCTTCATGGAGGTAATTTCACTGTCATAATGGTAACAGTCTACCAAGACCATAAAATGCAGTGAGGATGAGAAATTTGGAGGAAAGACAATGTGGATAATTTACATACAAGTAATTGGAATGTGGTATTTAATGAAGAGCCAGTAGAATATTAATAGGGGATTTTTTTTAATGTTTATTTATTTCTGAGACAGAGCATGAGTGGGGGAGGGGCAGAGAGAGAGGGAGACACAGAATCAGAAGCAGGAAGAGCCAGTAGGATATTATTTAGAAGAGCATATATAGATCTTGCTCTCTCTGGGTTCACACATAAGTATTTATTATAATGTTCCTGTAACAGCAGTAGTAAGCACAGAATATTAGAAATAGCAATGTAGTTCCTTTAGGTAAAAAAACATATACAGGATATTTTTAAAATAATGTATTTTTATTACTGACCATTTAATATTAAGCAAAAGTGTAGCCCTCAATTTTCAAGCAACATACCTTCTGCTTCAGGTATGAAAAAATGATATTAAACTAGTTCCAAAAGAGAACATTTAATTTAAAAATATTACTTACTTTTCAAACAGCTCATTAATCGCTTAAGACTACATGCTGTCCTTACATACCCATATGACATTTAACTTTGTGGTTCTTATTACTACAGTGTAAATTAAATTTTAAATCAAACACCTATTATTTCCTCATAAAATGATTTTTAAAAAGGAATAATCATTTATATTGGTTTATTTTCTTGGTAACAAAAAGTCGAAGCTCAAAATTTTACAATATATGACCTGTTTGTTGGTTTCTCAATACATTTCTCTCTGAGATCTGAAACACACATGCTTTTTCAAAGGGCCACAAGAAGCATAATAGAAACTGCTATGGGCTGCTTGGTGTACAGGGAAAAGTTTCCATATATGGTGAATGGCATATTGTGCACTGCTTTTTATGATCATTGCCTTTTCTAACTATTGAGAAAAATATTGTATGAATCTGCACTATTAATAGAATAGTGACAATTCTGTCTGCATAAGGGGCGGGGGGAATCTGCAAAATACTTTGGCATCCGAGAGGGTGTAAGGAGAACAGAGAAAGAAAGGTGAGAAGGGAAGATGCACAGAGATACTCGTTCCGTTAGAACAGCTACAACAGAGTCAGCTCAGCGAACGTGAGATGTGATCATCTGGAAGTCATCCAGGATAAATCGCTCCGAGTACCACGGTGGATGCTGTGGGACAGTATCTGTTGGCTAAGGCTCAAGTGGCCATTGACTTGGAATGTAGCTTTTGAGGACAGCCACTAGAGGATGACAAGGTCCCACCAACAGTGCAGAGACAAAGGTGCTTTGGAGAAGACACAGGCACACTCCTTTTGTGAACTTCTGTTATGTGGAGTGCTTTGATCAGAAGACGGGAAAAAAATCTCTCACTAGAAGAAGGCAACTCTGAGGAAGTTACGATACATAAAGAGCTAGTCTGGCAACTGTCACAGGGAGCGGTCTAAATAGGTCCGGATTTATTAGTTCGTTATTTTCCTTGCACTTAACCAACAATACAGTCATTGTTTTTACAGTAGTTTATTGAGAATTATTCAAATGTACCTCATGTTCACAATCTGCCTCAAACTGATTCAAAGCAAAACACAAAACTCTTACTTCCTTGAATTTTAGCAGAATGGTGTTTGGAAAAGCAGTATGTTTCTCAAAAGTTATTAGTAAGGAAAATGTAAAATGTTGAGAGGAGGAGGCTGTGGGGGCTGCTGGACCTAGACAAAAGATGGAATGCCTGAAGAATAGGTCTTTCTCCTAGGCAAAATAGTTTTTAGAAATTGAGGTGAAATTCATATAATTTAAATTCACCATGATTTTAAAGTATACCCTTTCAGCGGTTTATAGTATATTCAAAACGTTGTGCAACCATCACCATTATTTAATTCCAAATAATTTCCATCATCTCAAAAAGAAACCACATACCCATTACCCATAATTCCCCATTCCCACCTCCCCTTAGCCCCTGGCAACTATTTTCTGGCTCTTCAGATTGGCCTATTCTCTGGATTTGTCTATCTCTGGGTTTGCCTATTCTGGATGTTTCACACAAACAAAATCTAACAATATATGACTTCTTGTGTCTGGCTTCCTTCACTTACCACAAGTAAAAGTTTTCACCTACAGTATATTGTAGCATAGAATGAAAAGGACTTCATTCTTTTTTTATGGGTAAATATATCCCGTTGTCTAGATCTATCACATACTTTTCTATTCATTAGTTGATGAATATTTGGGTTGTTTTTACCTTTTGGCTATTGTGAATAGCACTGCTATAAATATTCATATACAAGTATTTGTTTGGATAACTGTTTCAGTTCTCTTTTTTAAAAAAAATGTTTATTTATGTTGAGAGAGAGAAGGAGCAACTGAGGGAGGGGCAGAGAGAAAGGGAGAGAGAGAATCCCAAGCAGGCTCCATGCTCAGCATGGGGCTTGACAGGGGCCTCGATCCCATGAACCGGTGAAATCACAACCTGAGCTCAAACCAAGAGTCAGACACTTAACTAACTGAGCCACCCAGGCGCCCCTATTTTTAATTCTCTTGAGTAATTACCTAGGCATGAAATTGCTGAGTTACATAGTAACACTAGATTTAATTTTTGAGGAATTGCCAAACTATTCCCCACAATTTTGGCACCATTTTACATTCCCATACATTTGCATGTATGAAGGTTTCATTGTCTCCACATCCTCAACAGCACTTATTTTCTGTCTGTCTGTCTGTCTGTTTGTTTGTTTGGTATTACACCCATCCTGTTGGGTGTGAAATGGTAGCACATTGTGGTTTTGATTTACTTTTCCTTAGTGACTAAGTATGTTGAGCATCACTTCATGTATTGGCCATTTGTAAAACTTCTTAGAAATGTCTGTTCAAGTCCTTTGCTCATTTTTAATTGGATTGTTTGTTTTTTGTTGTTGTAAGAGTTCTTTATATATTCTAGATACTAAACCCTTAGAAGATATAAGATTTATAAATATTTTCTCCTATTGTAAGGGTAGTCATTTCACTTTAATAATGTTCTTTGATGTGCAAACATTTTTAATTTTATCCAATTTATTTATTTTTCCTTTCGATACACATGCTTCTAATGTTATATTTATGAAACCAATGCCTAAAGTCATAAAGATTTACGACTGTTTTCTTCTATGAATTTTATAGTTTTGGCTCATACATTTAGGACTGCTAACCATTTTGTGTTAATTCTTATATATGGTGTGAGGTAGGGGCCCAAATTCATTCTTTTACACATAGATATTCCGTTGTTCCCACATTACTTGTTGAAAACATTATTTTTCCCCATTGAACAGTCTTGGTAGGTCACAAATCAACTGGCATTGATGTATGGCTCCTTTTCTGGATTCTCAATTATATTCCATTGACTAATATGTCTATCCATATGTGAGTATCATGTTTTTATTATTGTATTTTTATAATAAGTTTGAGATCAGTAAGTGTGCATTCTCCTACTTTGTTCTTTTTCAAAATTGTTTTAGCTCTACAGGGTTTCTTGAAATTCCACATGAATTTTAGAATTAGTTTGCCTATTTCTATTAAAAACTGCTGTCAGAAATTAAAGGGGTTAAAAAAAAGTATCCTTATAGAAATTGCATTGAGTGCAGATAAACTTGAAGAATATTGTCATCTTAATAATATTAAGTCTTTCATCCATGAAAATAAGATGTGTTCCTATTTTTTAGATCTTTTACATTTCTTTCAACTATACTTTGTAGTTTTCAATGCACAAGTCTGCAATTTCTTATTTAAATTTACTTCTATATGTTTTACTCTTTTTAGTGACATTATAAATTGAATTGTTTTCTTATTTTTGGTTGTTTATTGCTAGTATATAGAAATGTAATTAAAATTGGTATATTGAGTTTGTATACTACAACTTGCCAAACTCATTTCTTAGTTTTAACTCTGTGTGTGTGTCTTCCTTGGAGTTTTCTACACCTAAGATAATGTCATCTAGGAACACGGTATTTTTATTTCTTTCTGTCCAATCTGGATGCCTTTTATTTATTTTTTCTTTCTTAATTACCCTGACTAAAACCTGTAGTACAATGTCTGAATACAAGAGGAAAATACAGACATCATTGTCTTACTCCTGACCATAAGGTAAAGTTTGTGGAGTGTTTTTATCATGAAAGGGCACTAAATTTTTACAAATACTATTTTTGTGTTAATGAGATTCTTATGTGTTTTTCCCTTCATTCTATTAATATGGCATATTACATTGATTAATTTTCTTAAGTTGAACATCTCTTTTTTTTTTTAGTATTAATGTATGTATTTTGAGAGAGAGCGAGCAGGGGAGGGGCAGAGAGACAGAGAGAGAATCCCACAAAGGGTCTGTCAGCGGGGCTAAACTTACAAACTATGAGATCACAACCACAGCCAAAGTCCGATGCTTAACTGACTGAGCCACCCAGGTTCCCCCATGTTAAACAGGAGATAAATAACACTTAGTCATAATTTATAATTCTTTAGATATGCTACTGGATTCAGTTCGCTAGTATTTTGTTGAAAATTTGTGCCAGTATATTCATAAAAGATATCTGTAGTCATTTTCTTTTCTTGTGATGCCTTGTCTGGCTTTACTGCCTTTCCTGTATATAATAATTTGCATGTCACATGTCTGTCTCTCCTTTTTGGTCCAGCTAAGTTGTGTCAATTTTGTTGATCTTTTCAAAGGACCAACTCTGTTGATTTTCTCTATTGCTTTTCTGTCTCCTATTTCATTTATCTCCATTCTAATCTTTTTTATTTCCTTCCTTCTGCTGTTGTAGGTTTCATTTGCTCTTCTTTTTCTACTTTCTTAAGGTAGATACTTCAGCTACTGAATTAGTATGTTTCTTCTTTTATAACGTAAGTTTTCATAAACTGTGATTTCTCTTTCATTCAAGTAAAAATGTTTCATAATGTCTCCTGTGATTTCCTCTTTGAGGTATTGGTCATTTAGGAGTGACTGTTTAATTTCTACATATTTGTGAATTTTCCAAATGTCATCCTGTAATTGATTTATAATTTCATTTCATTGTGGTCAAAGGACATACTTTGCATGATTAGAATCATTTTAAACTTATTGAGAACTTGTTTGGTAGCCTGATGTATGGTGTATCCAAGAGAATATTCTATGTGTACTTGAGAAAGATGTATTCTCTCCTTTTACTGGCAGAATACTCCATTAGTATCTGTTAGGTTTATGGAGCATCTGGGTGGCTCAGTCAGTTAAGTGTCTGATTCTTGGTTTTGGCTCAGGTCATGTTTTCATGTTTGGTGGGTTCAAGTCCCACATCAGGGTCTGCGCTGACAGTGTAGAGCCAGCTTGGGATTCTCTCACTCCCTCTCTCTCTGCCCCTCCCTCACTTGCTCTGTCTCTGTCTCAAAATAAATAAATAAACTTTAAAAAATATCTGTCAGATATTATTTATTTATAGGGTTGTTCAAGCTTCTATTTCCTTGCCATTCATCTCTCTAGTTGTTCTACTCATTATTTAAAGTGGAGTACTGAAGTCTCCAAATATTATTACTGAACTATTTCTCCTACCACTCTGTCGGCTTTTGCTTTTGTACTTGGGGCTCTGTTAGGTGTATCTAATTGTTAAATCTTGATGAGTTGACCTTATCACTATATAATCACAAGATAATGTCCTTGTGTCTCATAAAAATTTTTGTCTTAAAGTCTATTTTATCTAATAGCATAGCTACTCCAGCTCTTTTTGCAGTTTTTTACACAGAATATCTTTTTTTATACTTTCACTTAGTATATATTCATGTCTGTGAATTGAATGTAGTCTCTTATTGACAGCATATGGTTGGATCATTTCTATTTATCCATTTTGCTAATCTTAGGGTTTTTTTTAATTTTTTAATGTTTTTTATTTATTTTTGAGACAGAGAGAGATGGAGCACGAGAAGGGGAGGGGCAGAGAGAGAGGGGGAGACACAGAATCCAAAGCAGGCTCCAGGCTCTGAGCTGTCAGCACAGAGCCCTAAGCAGGGCTCGAACTCACAAACCAAGAGATCATGACCTGAGCCAAAGTCAGACACTTAACCGACTGAGCCACCCAGGCGCCCCTAATCTGAGCTTTTTAGAGTGCCTAATCCATTTACAGTTAACATAATTACTCATATAGGAGGATTTACTTCTGTCATTTTGCAGCTTTTTTCTATATCTTGTATCTTTTTTGTTCTTCAATTCTTCCATTACTGCCTTTTTTGCATTAAACATATTTTTTCTTATGTGCCATTTTAATTCCTTTGTCCTTTCTTTATATTCATGAGTTATTTTCTTTGAGGTTCATCTGTGGATTACAATTACTGTCTTAATTTGTAACAATCTAGCTTGGATTAACACCAACTCATTTTCAACAGTATACACACTTTGCTCTTTTATAGCTTCATCTCACTGTTTACGTTGTTATTACCATAAACTACATGTTTATACATCCAGTGTGTCCATTAATATAAATTTATCATCATTGTTTTATGCAGTTAGTTGTAAATGGGATGAGAGAAAATAAGTGTTACAAACCTGAAATACATTACTTCTGACTTTAATATTCACCTATGTACTTACCTTCAATGGTTTTCACCATTTCTTCATGTGGATTCAAGTTACTGTGTTGCATCTGGAAGGACATCCATTTTACCCGGAAGGACTACTAGCACATTTTGTAGAGCAACTGTCCTAGCAAAGACTATCATTTTGTTGTGGTTACTGTTTAAATAGAAATGTATTAATATCTCCATCAATTTGGAAGGATAATTTTACCAGATATAGAATTCTTGGTTGAAAGTTGGGTTTTTTTCGGCACTTTAAATATATCACCCCACTGCCTAGATTCTAGGGTCCGTAATTTCTGAGGCAAAATCAGACATTATTCTCTTCGTGAGGATTCCTCCGTTGTATGTGACAAGTTGCTTCTCTCTTGCCATTTTCAAGATTCTCTCTTTGTATTTCCTTTTCAACAGTTTGAGTATGATGTGTCTTTGTTTTCCACCATTACTTCATCAAATATTCTTTTTTTTTTTTTTAGTTTTTTTAACGTTTATTTATTTTTGAGACAGGGAGAGACAGAGTATGAACAGGGGAGGGTCAGAGAGAGGCAGACACAGAATCTGAAGCAGGCTCCAGGCTCTGAGCTGTCAGCACAGAGCCCGACGCGGGGTAGAATTCACGGACTTCAAGATCATGACCTGAGCCGAAGTCGGCCGCCTAACAGACTGAGCCACCCAGGCGCCCCTCAAATATTCATACTGTCCCTATTTTCACTCTCTTCTTCTGATATTCCCATTATACCCATGTTGATATATTTGATGGTTATCTCACTTAGGCTCTTTCTCTTCATTCTTTTTTTTTTTCTGTTACTCAGACTAAAAATCTCAAGTGACAAATCTTCAAGCACACTGATCCTTTCCTCTTCCGGTTCACTTCTGATACTGAGCCCTTCTAGTAAATTTTCATTTAAATTATTGTACCTTTCAATTCCAGATTTTCTATTTGGTTCCTTTTTATAAGTTCACTCTCTTCATTAACATTCTCTACTTATTGAGAAACATTCATGATCTCCTTTAATTCTTTGGCCATGGTTTCCTTTATCCATTTGAACAAATTTAAATTAGGTGACAAAGTATTTATGTATTAAGTCCAGTATCTGGGCTTCCTCAGAGACAATTTCTATTAATTTCTCTTTTCCTGTGAAATGCCATTTCTTATTGTTTCTTTGCATATTTCATGTTTTTTTAATGAACATTTAAAATATTATTATGTGGCAACTCTGGAAATCTGATTCTCTCTCCTCCCCAAGTTTGTCTTCAGCTACTTATTGTAGTTGTTTATTTGTTTGTTCAGTTATTTTTTCTGAGCTAATTTTGTAGTCTGTATTCTTTGTCATGTTTTGCCACTGAAGTCTCTCTTCTGTTACCTTAGTGGTCAGCTAGTTAGTGGACAGTATTTCCAGATCCACTCTGTGTGTGTTTTGGGGCCTGCCTTTAACACTCAGCTAGGCAATTTGAATTCTGTCTTAGCTTTCACTTCCTGCTTGTGTAGAACTTGAAGGTCAGCCAGAAATGAGCACTTAGGGCCTTCTCAGGTCTTTCCTGAGTATGTGCATGGCCTTGCAGGTCCCCAGGAATATGTCAGAGCTTTTTAAAGTCCTTATTCTCCAAAGCATCTCATTCCTCAGACTTTCCTCCAAAACTCTTTAGTTAGTCTTTTTTGGCCCCAACTTTCATGCACTGCCCCAAGCAGCAAAAAGTAATATATTTGTCTATAAATGTCTTTGACAAACACTGCCCTTTTAGCCAGTCCTCCAGGGAGCTATCACACAAGTCAAAACAAACAATTCTTTACAAATGAGATCCATTCTGCTCTCTCCAGTACTGGAATCTGTACTAGAAATGGGGGCTGTTATCTTCAAGGCCACTGCCAAAGTGCTGAGTAGGGGATGGGACTAGAGTAAGTTAAAACACCACAATACTCTGTGTTATTTCTGAGATACAGCCATTTTTTTTTTCTGGATAAAGCATTCCACTGGTTGCTGCAAGCTATTGGTGACATTCCAGATTTCCGAGAATGTTGATTCTGATAGTTTTTGCCAGAATTTTTGTTGCTTTTATGGAAGGATGGACTTTTGAATTCCTTACTCCATCATTTTCTCTGGCATCCTCTAAGTAAAATCTCTACACATGTCCGAACCAATCTAAGGTTTCTATGATCTATTAAGGTTTGGCTAACATTCTACTATTTTGTTTTGTTTTTTTCACAAAGAGAAAGGTAAACTTTTAGTGGCATTACAAAAGGAAAAAGACTAGTGTTCTGTGAATTCATTTTCTTAATCAGGTACCCATATTGCCACTTGCCAAACTTATGTTAGAATCCCACCTCAAACTTCTAATCTATCTACACACATCTCTCCACAGCAAACCTAAGCCCTTAAATTATTATTTTTCCTTCTTTATGTAAGTGTACATTTTAACTTCTATTATTATGGTTAACTTACATTGAATAAAGTACATCTAAATCTGAAAAATCTTATTTCTCTAAATGAGATTACATTGTTTCTAATGTTTATGTATTTTTGAGACAGAGAGAGAGAGAGAGAGAGAGAGAGAGAGACAAAGCACAAGTGGGGGGAAGGGCAGAGAGAGAGGGAGACACAGAATCCGAAGCAGGCTCCAGGCTCTGAGCTGTCAGTATAGAGCCCAACTCAGGGCTTGAACTCATTAACCAAGAGATCATGACCTGGGCCAAAGTTGGAAGCTTAATTGACTGAGCCACCCAGGGGCCCCAAGATTATATTGTTCCTAAAAGTTCAATGCAATTACTCTCCCCTAGACTTTCCCTATATTTTTAGCTTTTTCAAGATAGTAATTACCATTAGCTGAATCAATATATGATACTATATATAGATATTAGCTTTAGCTAACATTGACATATCTAATGCTTACAAAAAAAAGGAGATATTCTTCAAGTGGACTAGATAAGCTACTTAATTTACATGTGTCTCTAACTAATTATCTGCAAAACAGGGTGCTACAGCGGCAAAGAAAAAATGTTAGTTAACTAGCACAACCCTTGTAACCCTTTCTTCCTCAGAAACAAAACCACAATTTTATTGGAATTAGTCATGTACCCAGATAAAGACTCTATTTCCTAGCTTCTTGACCAACAGTTGGCTCCCCAAACATTGCCAACATGAAAACAGAAGATAGGAACATAAACAGATGGCACGATACTGAATTTATTGTTTATAATGATTTGTTGCATTACTGCATTACTGCATTACTGCTGCATTTGCTGCATTACTATAATGATTTGCAAGCTCATCTCACTTTTTCTGTCTACTTAGGCTTGAAATTTAATGTAAATCTTGCCTTATGAGAACTTGTTTTCTGATTATCAGCTTCCGATCACATCCTCCTAGAACATGTTCTGTCCATTTACTTTGACTTCAAAGCATGTATCAAAATTCTACTTTAAAGTTCAAATTCTCATATAAATTGTTTTAAATTTTTTGAATATTTATTTATATTTATTTTTGAGAGATAGCACACAAGAAGGGGAGGGGCAGAGAGAAGGAGACACAGAATCTGAAGCAGGCTCCAGTCTCTGAGCTGTCAGCACAGAGCCCAACACAGGGCTTGAACTCACAAACCATGAGATCATGACCTGAGTCGAAGTTGGACACTTAACCAACTGATATTTTTGTTATTGTTATTGACTTTCTCATTACATTGCAAATTTTAGTCCCCTGAACTAACACTATTTTATCCATAGTAGATATTTATTCAATGATGTGAAGGGAAAGAATTTACCTTTATTTAGGACTAACCTTGAATCAGTACCATGAGGCTCTGTGCATATGCCAACTGATTAAAAAAGACCTTACTCCCTTGCAGCTTACATTTAGCGGAGAGGGCCTGCAGATAATCTCTGCGTTAATCATGTCGTTGAAACTGACTTTGAACTAGGCAGTGGCAGTCATTGTCGCTAATGGCTGCCCAGGTTTGGTTTGGCTGTGGTAGCCCAGGAAGCCAAAAAGGACTACTAGCAAAGTGGAACCCAAGAAGGCACTGGAATGTAGGGACAGTGCAAAAAGTGCTCCACGCCCTGCCCAAGACAAGTGCAAGCCTTCTGCAGTTGATAAATGGTGGGAAGAGATAAGAAGTCTGGCCGTGGTCATTGATGGGGTGCGTGGTAGGCAAGGAGTTTAGAAGGTACCAGATCAGAGGGCTCTGAGGATCTGGGGAAGGGGTTTAGACCTTTATCTAAGTGTGATGGGAACTGGCTGATGTGTTTTAAACAAGCCAATCTCATTTCATTTCTTAAAAAGCACCTCAAGGCACCTGGGTGGCTCAGGCGGTGAAACTTCCAACTCTTGATTTCAGCTCAGGTCATGAGTTCAAGTCCTGCATCAGGCTCTGTACTGACGGCACAGAGCCTGTTTGGGATTCTCTCTCTCTCCCTCTCTCCTGCTCTCCGCCCCTACCCTACTTGCACTCTCTCTCTTTATCAAAAATAAACATTTAAAAATAAAATAAAATAATAAACAAAATAAAATAAAAAGCACCTAAACTGCAATGTGAAGAAACATTACAGGTGGTTGTCTTACCCCTTTCAGGCTCCTATAACTAAACACCATAGGCTAGTTTATAAACAACCAACGTTTATTTTTCACAGTTCTGGAGGCTGGGAAGTCCCGCATCAAAGTGAAGGCACATTCAGTGTCTGCTGAGGACAGCTTCACAGATGGAACTTTCCTGTTTCCTCATGTGGCAGGAGAGGCCCAGGATCACTGTATGATCTCTTTATAACAACACTACTCACGTCCCAAAGGTCCCACCGCCTATTACCATCACCTTGAGGGTTAGAATTTCAACATATGACTTTTGAGGGGACACAAGCATTCAGTCCACACCAGTGGTCATTCAAAGTACTCAAAGATTAGTGTTTTCCCCGCTCCTTCCTAAAGAGAAAAACAAACAAACAAACAAACAAACAACACCCTTACAGTCACAGATCCAGTGACAAGCAGAGCTCTGATTTGACTTCAGCCATGTTTAATCCAAGCTCTGATCTTTGATATCTTTTTTTTATTTATTTACAAAAGGTCTTCATACTATTTTAAATTGATGGCACTTTATCATTCAACTTTAAGATAAATATGGAGTTTGTCGTAATAGCATTGAAAATGTTCTTTATGCACATGGTGTAGAAAGACACACAACTCAGAGAGGAAAATGTGCTCAATGAATCGTGAGCTCCAAGTTGGCTAGCTGACTTGTACAGAGCCTGGTGGCATGTATCTGACAGCTGGGAAAGCAGAAACCATCTTAATCCATGAGCCGAAAAACCACCATTCAGCAATGAAATGCTTATCCCATTGAGCTGATATTTAACTATAAGCAAAAGTGAGCCAAATATAAATCTTTATGGAATGTCTCTAATACCCGTAAATATTTAAGAAAGGACTATATTTCCTATTTTTATTCTTGATATATCTTTTCACATTCCCATTTAACATGGCTGTCCTGTGATAGTTCCTGTAGATAAAATATCAGTGAATTTGTCACTAAAATTGTGTGCCTCATGAATATTAATGCCACTTGGGGGAAAGACATTCAGTGTGTGCTTTGCAGTGTTTAGCTTATCTTAACTTCTGAGCACAATTACTGTGACACTGATGTATTCGGAACTATTATGTTTGTATTACTAAAAAGTCACTTTAAAATAAGGGTTTTCTCTTTAAGAGACTCTCAGGCAAAACGGAAAGTAAAGATGCCCAGGAAAAAAAGAGCTAAGTGTCTAAAAAACAAGATTAGCCTTCCTTACTTGATCTTTGCTAAAGAGAATTGAGCTGAGATCTTTCAGCAGTGACAGTTTTAAAGAATCCCACTTTTTCTTGGCCTTTACCAACTCTAGAAGCAAGGACCACAGGGATTTCTGCTCTTTCCTTGTCTCGTGGTTCCATTGTATTGCTGTGCCTGTGGGAAGTGACCTAATGTGAATGTCACTGGTAGGTTCAGCACCACTAATACGACCTGTTAGGGCTTCAGGGGAAATGTCCTAAATTCTTTCCTAGAGATATTAGATAAAATGCACCATTCTGATTAACTGAGGTGATTTTATCCATTTCCTCAGTGTACAGAAGCATGAAAAGCAAAATAATAATAATAATAATAATAGCCATGTAGAAGGCAGGCACATCACGGTCACATACTTGGCCGTTGGAATTATCATACAGCATAAGTATTAATGGCAGGTACAATGCTTCAGAACAGTTACAGGAACATTTAGGGTCAACATTAATGCAATTACTCCTTTAACAGTTTCAGTGGTTGCTTTTAAAGACTTTAAAAGACTTTAGTTTAAATTCATTTTCCTTCAGATAAGACTCCCATCTTTTTTTTGGAATATCTATTTTAAATCAATAAGAAAGACCAAATGGGAAACCTAATACTCAGTTTTTTTATCTTAATAGAAAAGTCTTGCCCATTTATGGACTATATAGTATATACCATCTAGTGTATAGTTTCCAAAGCACAGAGTGTAAAGTGTTTAATGAATGGGGTGTTAAAGAACACTGGTAGGTAAATACATTTTCTGAATTTTCTACGTCATTCTCTGATCATAAACAAATTCTCCTCAACCTTGATACAGATTTTACTATTATTTGTCAACTCAAGTTTGGCTTTAACTTGTCCAAAAATGTAAGGAAGTTCATCTGGTGTATTTCTTGCACATGTTCTATAAGTCAAGCATGTTGTCTTTTCTTGGATAAACTCATAATAAGTATCATGGCTCCACACAGCAGTGAAACCCGTAATATGAAAATATATGCATAACCCATGCTTCATCAAGTAAAGCCCAAAAGGATCACATTTCTTTCACTAATAAAAGTAATATGATTTTGCTTCTTAGGATAATCTCACTTACTTGGGAGTGTTAGTCATATAATTCCGAGACTGTTGCTCTTGTATTAAAGCCATCATCAGAATTCAGAAGCACCACCTTGCTGCTAGAGAACATCACAGAATTATCCGATACTGGTTGGTTAATTTGAAACAAGGGGTGCCAAGCAAGAGCCTCCCAGGAGGACAGCCGGCAGGCCCAGCTCTCTGTATTACCACCCACAGCTTGGAGGCATCAGAGTCGTCTTGCCATTGCCATGGGAACTTGACGCCCTGGTAGCGGGCGCACCGGTTCCACAAACCTCAAGGAGCTTTCCTTCCTCAAGGAGGAAGATGTGGAGGAAGAGTCACCACTGCGCGCAAGGAGCAGGCAAGGGCAGGCAGGGATGAAGGGACAGAGTTGTCAGGCGGTAATGACGGATTTTCTATCTGGTGAGCTTGGGAGTAAAGACCTTAAACAAGGGACGAAATGCAAGGAGAAAACAATCACAAGGGATGAAATGCAGGGAGAAAACAATCACAACTGGAGAACTCAAGGAAGAAGGAAGAAATAGGAAAAGCTAAGGAGATAAGATGGCATTGGAAAGGCTGACAATGGAGCTGGCATGACACAGGATATTCAAAACCATGGGGCTGATGAAATCACCTGGAAAGCGCATACGGAGACATGTGGCAGCTTGAAACTACCTTGAACAATTGCTAGCATGTAGGTATGTTTGAGCACCTTCAAAATCCAATAGTGTGGGATGGGTCTATTAGGGTCAATTAGCAAAGAGGGATTGAAGAGAACACAGGAAAAGCATCTGTGATGCGGGAATACCACACTGCCGGAGGCAATTCATCGTTCTCGTTAATATCTGGCCCTTTGAACTTGAGCCATCTACACTCCATAAACAAACGTGAGTAGGCAGCAGAGAGGGGCCAAGGGAGAAAACAGGGGTGCAAGGAGGCTGTGGTCAAGTGTAAAGGATGGAGGCTGTGGGCTGGGAGAAACATAGCAAAAGGGTCAGATTTCAGAGCTATTGTGGTTTCATTTGAATGCAAAGTGCTCGGTGTAGTTCCAAGACAGAATGGTGGAAGCAGAAGGGAGATGAAATTTCTTTGATTTGAAGACACTGAGGAACTGAAAAATTAGAATGTGAGTTGCTTATCCACATAAACATTGAAATTGTGTAGCTAATCCAGGGTGATTAGTGTGAAGGATGAAACTGCGTTGAGCATGCAGAGTCATTAATTAGCGTGGACCTTCTTAGGAAATAGTATATGGCAGTAAGAAATAGTTCCAGAAGGTGTGGGATTTACCCCCGGGCGTAGGCGTAACGGGCTAGAACTGCGCTGTCCTGCACAGCAGCTGCTACTTTCACGTGGCCACCGAATACAGGAAAACCTTGGTTCGCGAGCATAAGTGGTTCCAGAAACGTGCTTGTAAACCAAAGCGCTTGTATATCAAAGTGAATTTCCCCATAAGAAACCATGGAAACTCAGATGATTCGTTCCACAACCCAAAATATTCATATAAAAATGATTACAGTAGTGAAATATAATACAAATTATATTATATAATACAAAATAATAAATAAAATAATAAAGAAAATACACACTATAAAGAAAAATAAACAAATTATCTGCACTTCCCTTGGAAAACCTTCATGGCTAGTGTGAAGGACACAAGAGAGAGGAAGGTTATTGTGTAGAATGACTTTCACTGTCACTAACAGAACCACTGCTATCTCCTGGCTCAATGGAATCTTTTTCTGCATGGGGGCCGTTGTGTATACACTCGTACAGATGTTGGCTACGGTGCAGTATTAATAAACTCTTGTCATACACTCTATTTAATGGAACTGGCAATAAGGCAGCAGAGGAAAGGGTCTCTATCTGCAGGCAGCCTGACCTATAATGAAGCAAAGCATTCCTAAGCTCACTCTTGGATGGAAAAGCAAGGGACTGTCCATAGGTGCTTGGAAGTGACATAAAATACACAAGTGCCAGTTGTGGGCACCTGCCAACGTTCTGAAAAATTAGTGATCTCTACAAACACTGCGGCCTGAGACTGAGCCCCTGAACATGGAGACGATCACCCACAGTCCTGCAGTGAGAATGTGAGAGAGAGAGAGAGAGAGAGAGAGAGAGAGAGAGAGAGAGAGGAACCATTGGCTTAGCTGTGGTCATGTGACATCTGGTGTCACGTCCTACTCCTATCACAAGACATTGCTCATTTATCAAGTTAAAATTTGTTAGAAATGTTTGCTTATAGGGTCGCCTGGGTGGCTCAGTCAGTTAAGCATCTGACTTCGGCTCAGGTCATGATCTCGCCGTTCGTGAGTTCGAGCCCCTTTGCCGACAGCTGACTCAGAGCCTGGTGCCTGCTCCGGATTCTGTGTCTCCCTCTCTCTCTGCCCCTCCCCCTCTCGTGCTCTGTCTCTCTCTCTGTAAGATGAATAAACATAAAAAGAAAGAAAGAAAGAGAGAGAGAGAGAAAGAAAGAAGGAAAGAAGGAAAGAAAGAAAGAAAGAAAGAAAGAAAGAAAGAAAGAAAGAAAGAAAGAAAGAAAGGAAAAAGAGAGAAAGAAAGGTTTACTTGTCTTGGGGAACACTCATGGACCAAGTTACTCACAACCCAAGGTTTTACTGTACTTGAATCATAGCCAGTCCAATTTGAGATATGCCGTGACTGTAAAACACACATCAGCTACTGAAGACCATAGAAAGGCTATAAAATAAGCATCCAGTTAATACTTTTCTATGAATATCTGGTTGAAATAATGTGAGTATTTTAGATACACTGGTTAAAATGAAATGTATTATGAAAATTAATTTCACCTCATTTTTTTCCTTTTTTTTTCAAAGATGGCTATAAGAAAGCCTAAAATCACCTCTGTGGCTCACATTTGTGGCTGACATTATATTTCTGTGGACAGGGCTGATCGAGAAGTTTAAATGATTTCAGATAATCACTCTTATCCTTTCTTCCAACTTCGAGCTGACACAGGAAAACAGTACCGTGCTAGTTTACTGGCATGGTTTTGATATGTATCCATATGATACAGTAAAAAAATAAGAAATTATTAAAAAGCAAGCACAAACTGGTTAGGGAAGAATATTGGGGATGAAATTTCTTTCCTCCCCAGGTTCTGGGTTTGGATTTCTGTGGGATTATAAAATCTGAGAGTGAAAACTACAATTCACACTCTTCTACTGATTCCCCTTCCTGCTTCTCTGCCTCCAAATAAGCTCCTACCTAGATCCTTTCACACCTGGAAGAGAAGTCAAGCTGACTCACGGAGCATATTACAGATAATTTTATATGTTAATGTGATGAAACAATTTTTAAATAATATATACTACTGCATATACATCCCCCAATTAATCTGATGTAACAGAATGTATGTGTCTGATTTGGGACATGGGAGGATTTCAAGCTGCCACCTCCAATACAGTGCTTTTTAAAACTCACTCCCACAGTGACCACCCCTGGGTCACATTCACAAAGGATAGGACATAGATCGTTTTCCAATCACAAAAACTCGTTTTCCCCTGACATGATTTTTTTTTTCCATATTAAAAGCCAAAGCATGATTTCAAAAACTAATTAATGGCAAAGAACATAGTTTGAAGCAGTCACCTTTTTCTTTGTGTGACATAATTAATCTTTAGAAATGAATATTGATACAAGGCATGCTAAGAATCTAACGTGATATATAGCATCGATTTAAATGCGGGCCAAGGAGAATACAGTGGTAGTAAACCAACATGAAGCTAAGAGGAAACTTTGCCAATAGCCCATAATTTCATCATTGCTAGAGGTAGGCCAAATATTTGGCAATGAGCTCTATAGCAGACAGGGAAAAAGGGAAACGCAATCTCAGGAAATAGTCATAGTGACCACAAGAGAAGAATAAACCGGTTACTTTGGAAAACTATGTATTTTCCTAATAGTGAGCCGGAAAAAAAAAATCCTGCCGTGGTTCTTTAAAAAGAACATATAATGTGATATTGTTCATTGAGTCCAACAGAGAATTTAGTTTTAAAAAACCTGTAATATCTGTATCCATGTGCATACACACACACAGTCTGCTTAATTGATCTCTTTCGTACCCTTAGCCAGCCCCACAAATACTTGTCCGGCTTTCCCTCTCACATAATAAAGTCGAGCCAGTCTTATCATGTACTTTCCCACTAAAAATTAACTTTCTAGACTGCTTTTCGGCAAACCAATCTAAGTCACTAACCTGAGAAACTGAATATTTCCTGGAATCACTAAGTGATAAGGGGTTACTAGATTACCTCTCCTGAGAACTGTATGTAACTTAATGGCTTCTCTCTGGTCGTACGCCAGGCCACAGATTTTTAACTTTTTCCTTTTTTTTTTTAAGCAGAAACTGTCCTTTGGATTTTGGGTTTTTTTTTGTTTTTTGTCCCCCCAAAGAAAGTTTAAGTGGGGCTCTAATAGATCAAATGGACACAGAAGGAGCGGCCCAGGTTGACGTATTGCACCTCAGGAGTCTAGCCTACCTTGGTGGTGCCTTTGACGCTCCGCAGCGGCTGAGCCCCAGTAGCGTGCCAGCAAACTAAAGAGCACAATTTCCACGCCACTGTCCTATACAAGAGGGATGCCAAATTCTCATACTGGTAGCAGTCAGGATGTTTGAGGGCTTATCAGCCTTTCAATTTTCTCCATCTAGACAGCTGCAACTCTGCCTCTGACTCTTGTCAGCACCCCTAACTTCCGTGCTGTAGAAAGTGTCTCAGAAATAGCACATCAATATGACCACCAGGAGATTTCACATTGGTTAGAATATATAAGGGTTAAGGAGGGGATTAAGGTTCTTGCTCTATAAGAGAGGCAGAAAACTGCATCAAGGACCCAAATGATTCTCTAGGAGCAGCATTTAATGAACAGTTCACATGGCATGAATCACCTGGCCAATCTGGTTAAAATGCAGATTTAGACGGAGTGAGTCAGGGGGGGACAATGAAACCTAAATTTCTAACCAGCTCCTAGGTGATTCTCAGGGTGTCGGTTGAAGGACTATTCACTTTGAATAGTGAGGGTCTAAGACACCTCCTAGTAATGCCTCATCTGGTGGTAAGGAGTTCATTGAAACATACTCTTTTTTTTAAATTTTTTTAATGTTTGTTTTTGAGAGAGAGAGAGAGAGAGAGAGAGAGAGAGGGAGAGAGAACAAGTGGGGGATGGGCAGAGAGAGAGGAGACACAGAATCTGAGGCAGGCTCCAGGCTCTGAGCTGTCAGCACAGAGCCTGACGCTGGGCTCGAGCCCATGAATGATGAGATCACAACCTAAGCCAAAGTTGGAAGCCTAACCGACTGAGCCACCCAGACGCCCCAAAACATATTATAAGATCCTCCAATTGCACTCCTTGGTATTTACCCAAAGGAGTCAAAAACGTATGTCCACACAAAAACCTGCACATAGATTGTTTATAGCAGCTTGGTTTATAATTGCCAAAGCTGGGAGGCAACCAAGATATCTTTCAATAGGTGAATGGATAAATACACCATGGTCCATCCAGAGAATGGAATATTATTCGGTGCTAAAAAGAAATAAGCTATCAAGCCATGAGGTCATGGAAGAAACT
Source organism: Panthera pardus (assembly GCF_024362965.1). Taxonomy (NCBI): domain Eukaryota; kingdom Metazoa; phylum Chordata; class Mammalia; order Carnivora; family Felidae; genus Panthera; species Panthera pardus. The sequence continues at coordinate 8,709,178 of NW_026526688.1, read as the reverse complement.
TGAATGCTTATTACTAAGTGAAAGAAGCCAGTCTGTCTACATATTGTCTGCTCCCAACTGTATGACATTTTGGAAAAGGCAAAATTATGTGGACACTAAAAAGATCAGCAGCTGACAGGGGCTAGGAGAAGGGGAGGGTGAACAGGCAAAGCACAGAGTACTTTTAAGTCAGTGAAAATACTCTGTATGATATAATGATGGGATATACATCATCATACATTTGTCCAAACCCATACAATGTACACAACCAAGAGTAAAGTCTAGGTAAACTATGGACTTTGAATGAGGATGATGTTTCAAAGTAGGTGTATACTTGGTAAAAAAAAAAAAAAGCACCATTCTAATGACTGATGTTGATAATGGGGGGGACTATATATGTATGGGTGCAGGAGGTTTGGGAAAGTCTCTGTACCTCCCTTTTAATTTTATTGTAAGCCTGAAACCATTGTAAAAATTAAAGTCTTTTAAAAAGAAAGAAAGAAGAAGTTCATTGACGACAATTACAACCCCATATGGGCATGGCCAGAGTGCTCGGGATTTGCTGGAATGAAGGTTCAGGTTGTACTGTCTGGTATTCAATCCTGCCCAGCTGGGTTGCTACCTGAAGGCAAAGCAAATGTGAAATGCAGAGAGAAGGAGGAAGCTATAAATGATGGTCACGACTCACGATGTATTGCGCAAGTAACACCCCATTAATTTTTTCTGGTTCTACTATATGCCAATTTATTTTTGGACTCTATCTCGTGCCTCTACTCTTTTATTTCAGGTGGGTCATTGGCAGGAATTGTTACAATTCAGTCCTTAGTTATAAGGTATCAAGTAGTGATCGTGGCTGAAGTATAAGAACAATTAGAAATCAAAGACCATAAAACATACTCTTAAATTCTGCAAACTGGAATTATAGACTCAATTTGGCATCATCTTTAATAGAATTATACACTGGGCAGCAATCATAATGATTTGTGAGGAACAAGAAAGTCAGGGTAATCAAATTCACTTTTATAATAAAACGAAGCAGCCAGGGGTTTGAGTGATAGTGATCAATGTAATAATTCTAGATGCAGCCATTCACAATGGCCACATTTCTGTGTCATATACTGTAGCCTCTGTAAGATGGGAAAAAATGAAATAAAAATAGCTTACTTCAGAACTTTCCCAAGGGTCAGGTTAGCTTCACGAAATATTAAGTGACTCACAGGTAGATTTGTAGATAATGTGGACGTGCTCTTCTCTAGGATATCTCATCAAACGAATTTTGAACGGTTAATCTTTAGATTTATAATTTTGTTTTTTGTTGTTGTTATTGTCAACATTTTTACCTGAAATCACTAGCAATAAAAAAGGTTCCTTTAAAAATACCTTGACCCACAGAAGGAATTTAGAGAAAAAGGGCCATTATTGTTTGTTTGCGTTAATTTTGAGAATACCTTTCTCATGATCCAATTACTAAACGGTGTTAAAAAGAAAGTCTGAGGGGCGCCTGGGTGGCTCGATCGGTTGGGCGTCCGACTTTGGCTCAGGTCATGATCTCACGGTCCGTGAGTTCGAGCCCCGCGTCGGGCTCTGTGCTGACAGCTCGGAGCCTGGAGCCTGTTTCAGATTCTGTGTCTCCCTCTCTCTCTGCTCCTCCCCTGTTCATGCTCTGTCTCTCTCTGTCTCAAAAATAAATAACGTTAAAAAAAAAAAAGATTTAAAAAAAAAAAAGAAAGTCTGAGGGGTGCCTGGGTGGCTAAGTCGGTTAAGTGTCTGACTCTGGCTCAAGGTCATGATCTCACAGTTGGTGGTTTCAAGCCCCGCTTTGGGCTCTGCCTGCTTCGGATTCTGTGTCTCCCTCTCTCCCTGCCCCTCCCCTGCTCACGCTCTGTCTCTCTCTCAAAAAATAAACATTTTTTAAAAATTTTTTTAAAAAGGAAATCTGAGATGGTCACTATTTTTATGTTGTCTTATCTTTTAATCACCGAAAATATCATATACATACAAAGAAAACAGAACAATATAAAGAATCTCCACCTACCATTACTCAGTTTCAATAATTATAAACATTGTGCCATTCTTATAGTGTCTATACCTCGGCTGGTTTCCCACTTCCCACTCAATAATACTACCGACAATAATGATAATGACAACTACTTCATGGGTAAGAATAATGACTAGTAGTATTACCATTATTGGCCTTCATTTGGGGTATAAGTTCCACACATTAAAAGGCATTGAAATGTCAGCTGAAAAATGGTGACAAATGGATACAGCTATGTAACCCACATCCATTGTGATACAGAACATCTCCTTCTCCCCAGAAAACATCCTTGTTTCCCTTCACAATTACAAGTCCCTCACTCCCAAAGACACTGTTCTCATTTTTCTCCTTAAAGTAGTTTTGCCTGTTGTAGAATTTCTTATAATCACAGAATTTATTTTTTCAAAATACTTTGCACCAGCCTCTTTTCTTCAAACCATGCCTGAGACAATCATTCATGCTGTGCTGTGTATCAGTAATTAATTTTACTGCTAATCAGAATTCCACGGTATGGATATACCATAATTTGTTTATCTATTCTCTTCATGACAAATAACTTCCTAATTACTCCTTTAACCTCTTTTGACCTATTAATTAGTCTGAAATGTATTTTTTTATTTCTAAATATTTTGGATTTTTCCACTTTTTTATATTAACAAATGCTGATGATTTCTAACCTCATTTCATCATGGTTAGAGAACATATCTTACAGTATTTCAATCTCTTGAAATTTGTGTATCAAGACGTTTTTTAGAGGTCAGCATATGGTCTGTCTTGGTGAATGTTCCATATTCACTTGAAAAAAATGTCTGATCTTGTAATTGTCGACCATATCGTTAGAGGCCAACACGATTAATGGTGTCATTCACATTTTGTACATCATTACTGATTATTTTTGTCTACTTGTTCTGCTGAGAAGACCGTGTTGGAGTTTCCAACAGGACTTTTGGATTTGTCTATTTTTATTTTGTCCTTTCAGTTTTTCTTTCATGTAGTTTGAAACTCTGTTACTAGGACCATACATTTTGTAAACTTTGTTTTCTTGATGTACTAACACTTTTATCATTTTCAATGTCCCTCTTTGCATTTTTGATAAAATTTGCTGTTTAGAAGTAGGTTTTCCACGACATATAATACAGCCCTTGTAGCTTTTTATTAGTACAGTCTTCATGACATATATTTTTTGTGAATTCTAACTTTCAACTTGTTTGTATCTTTGTAATTAATGTTATGTATCTTACAGACTATATATAGGTGGGCCTTGCTTCATTCATCAGATTAAAAATCTTTGCCTTTTAATTGTAGCATTTAGTCATTTATATTTAATGCAATTATTAATATATTTCAATTAGGGCCACTATTTTACTATTTGTTTTCATTTGGCTTTAATGGTTTTTTGTTCCTTTTTTGGCTTTCTGGTTTCATTTAGGATAATTCAATTCTTTTTTAGTATTTTGTTTTGATTTCTCTATTAGAATTTCAGTGCTTTGTGCTATTTTTCAAGTAGTTACTCAAAAGTTTACATTATGAATCTTTAAATGGACATAATCTACTTAGTGTTAACTCTGTACTATTTCACACTAATTTATGTTGCTACAGTATGGTTATATTTACATTTGTTCTTTGTGCTATTCTTGCTATATATGCTACAACTATTCCCATTATAAATCCTTCAACATGTTACAATTATTGGTTTGTTAAAGAAATTAAGAAAATAAATTATATGTGTGTGTATTTACATATTTTGAAATTTTTAAATGTTTGACTACATGTTTACATTTTTGGTGATCTTCATGCCTTCCTATAGATCCAAGTAACTATCCTCTGTGTAATTTCTTTCCAGTCTGACAAGCTTCTATTACCATTTCTTGTCTGTTTCTGTTTAATCTTCAAGAGTACATACTCCTCCATTTTCTGTCTGATTTTGGCAACTCTCTCAGTGACTTCAAATTGTTGGGGGCTTTGAGGGCATTGTGGAATGGGGCAGATTTGATGATTGTTACCCGTAGCTGGCTTAGTTGGATCAAGCCCCTCCAGCATCAGCAGAAGCTAAACTCCCTATGGTTTATGTTTTAATACGCTAAATAGTAGTCCTAGTCATTCATTAAAGAAACACTTATTCAGACTTTAAAATGTGCTGGACATTAACAAAAGTAAAGCTTTATACATAGAATTCCAAGTGACTTGATATGATTAGAAAAGAGGGCAAATTGGGGAGAGTGGAGAGCAGTCTGTGATAAAAATAGCCATGTAAACATACATGTATTCTACCTTGTAGGTTATAAGGATCTGTGGATAGAATTTAAACAAAAGAGAAATACAAGCAGATAGGGGGTTTTTGAAAGACCAATGGTATGGATAAAGAAATTTATAGAGCAAAGCCTATGGGTAAAAAGATCAATTGGAATCCTTAAGGAATTCATGTGGATTTAAAGAGAAGGAGAGAAAACCAGAAAAGCAGAAGGCAGAATTTGGGGACTGATTTGGATACTGAGAGTATACAAAAGTGATGTGACAGAAGGTACTGATCCCAAGTTTGGTCATTAAAAAAATTAACTTAAAAGAACTAACTTAAATTCTGAATATCTGTTTCTGCTAAGCCTTACTGATACAGTGGTCTAAACATGGTAGTGCATTTCCCTGACATATCTAACAACAGTTCCTGTCATCTGCTGTGTGCAGAGGACACGAAGCAAGCAGGGACTCAGACATCTCGTAAGATCAGAAGCCCAGTATCTCAGACGTTAGGAATGTTTTCCTGGAGTAGTGGTTCTTAATCAGGATGCACATAAACACCAAGAGAGTTTTTAAAAAGCCTGATATCTAAGTCCCACCCAGAGAGGCTGAAGTAACTGTTCCGTGGCTTGGCTTGGGTATTGGAATTTTTAAACCAGTGGTTGTCAAACCTCACTGGGCATTACAATCACCTGGAGAACTTGTTCAAACAAAGATGCCTAGGCCCCACTCCCAGAGTTTCTGATTTAGCAGGCTTAGAGCAGGGCCTGAGAATTATTATTTCTAGAAAATTCCCAGGTGCTGCTGATCTGGGGTCCACATTTTGAGAACCACCGTCTTAGAGAACTTCCCAAAGAGCAGCTAAAATTCCATAATGGCACACATACCATGTTAGGAATAAAGATTGCTTTGATCGATAGGAAAATAAATAGAAAAAAGTTTTCCACTCCATTGGGTAAAAGTTTAAGTGATATAAACCAAGAGGATTACAAAATGCCCAATAAAGGTACAGAAGGATTGGTTAAATAATATAAAATTCAAGAGCCCATAATTTTAAAGAGTTGGATGTTACCTGTCTAGGTGATTAAGAGAGAATTGTATAAACGATCTTTAAAAGAATGATACTAAGTGCTCTTATCTTCTACAGAGAGCAATTCAAGGTGAAATTTATTCTGAGATGCTGATAAATTATTAGATCAATATTTTTTCTCAAGGATGGTAATTAAACAAAGCTTACCAAGATTGCTTCTGGGGTAGGGTATTTATGTATCTTAATTCTAGAATGAGTTGAATATAGTTTTTTCCCAGAATGTGTGCCTGTGACATCTGCATTTTCTACCTTCATTGTTGCCCACTGCTTGCCCTTTTGTTCTGTCTACACGATTCGGGGATTGGGTCCAAGATGGTGATGTTGGAATACCCTGAACTCTCCTCCTTCACAGAACACATGAAATTACACCTATTTACAGAGCAATTCTTCCTGAGGAAGAACTGAGGGCTCACTGAACAGCTTCTGCACAACAAAAGACAGACAGAATGGCAAAGAGAACAGCAGGAGAGGCAGAGACGGTAACAAAGGGAACCCCCAGGACCAACTCCACAAACTGCCCTAGGGAGGGACAGTACTGAGAGAACTATTCCTCCACCCTTAAGCACAGGAAAACAAAGCCTCCTGAGGAGATCAACTAGCATACAAAAAAGCCAGCCCTACAACTCTGCCAAATGGCAGGGGAACTGCTGGAACTCTCTCTACATGGGAGGGCCTAACACACAGGGTTTTGACCCACCTTGAAAGCACACCACCTGGGTGCTCTACCCAGCCTGCTGCCTCAGTGGGCCCTGGGCCCCTAGCCTGCACCAGCCCTAGCAGTCCCACCAAGGTGGCCAGGAAGTGGTACACACACCCAAACATCCCGTGGTAGCGCTCACTACAGTTCCAGCCGTTGTGCCAAGGGGACACAGGTGCAAACCACCTTAGAGCACTCGAGGCCCACACCACGTTGACTTCAGACGGCTTGCTAGGGCACTGTTAGCACAGATGATTCCAGAATTTGGACTTCAAACAAATCATCCTGACTCTCTGCTCCAAATCCAGCCACTCTGACAGGATGACCCCTGCACTGAGTGCCCCGGGACAGCCCAACTTGCACTCACTTCAGCTTTAGCTGTCCCACCAGATCAGCCTCTGCTGGAAGAGTCCTGGGAAGCCCCAGCCTGCAACCACTTCAGCTTCAGGGCATGTTTTGTGCAGAGAGCCCAGGAACCACACTGGCCCACATCCACTTTAGCTTCAGCGGTCCTGCGGGACGACCCCTGTACACAGCACCCCAGGACACCTCACCCTATACCCTGCTTTGGCTCTAGCCTCCCCTCCAGGACATCCTCTCTGCAGAGAACCCTGCGTCCCTCTGGCTTGCATCCACGTTAGTTTCAGTTATCCTGCCAGGGCACCCTCTCCAGAGAGAGCCCCAGGACGTCCCGGCTGGCATACCACCTCAACCCCAGATACCCCATCAGGGCACACCCTGCACAGAGTACCCAGGACACCCCAGCTCGCACCCCTTTCAGCTCCAGCTGTCCTGTCAGGATGCGCTCAGGACGCAGAAGCCCAGGATACCCCGGTCTATATCAGCTTCAGTTTTAGTCCTTCTGGCAGGGCACCTATTGCACGGAGAGCTACGGGATCTCCTGGCTTTCACCCACTTCATCTTCAGCTATCCTGCTGAACCCCAGGACACCACAGCCACACCACACTTCAGCTCCAGCCACCCTGCCAGGGTGCCCTCTGCATGGAGAGCCCCAGGAAACCTTGGATGGCACTTACTTCAGCTTCAACTATCCTACCAAGATTCCTTCTCCAAGTAGGGTGTCGGAACACCCCAGCCTGCACCCACTTTAGCTTTAGCTGTCCTGCCAGCACATCCACATCCTGCATGGAGAGGCCAGGGATCACAGTGGCTTGTGCCCACTTCAACTTCAGTGGAGTTTATCAACACTAAATCAGCCTTACAAGAAATATTAAAAGGGCTTCTTTAAGTGGAAAAGAATTGGCCATAATTAGATATAAGAAAATTATGAATAAAAAGATGTAAAACATGATAGCATGTATATGATATGTGGAGGGAGTAAAAAAAATGAAAAAAGGTATTTTTTAGTGTTTAGGGGTGCCTGGGTGGCTTAGTCAGTTAAGCATCCTACCCTTAGTTTCAGCTCACGTCATGTCTCACAGTTCATGAGTTTGAGCCTCGTGCCAGGATCTGCACTGACTGTGCAGAGCCTACTTGGGATTCTCTCACTCTCTCTCAAAATAAATTAATAGCCTTTAAATATGTTTTTTTTTACATTTATTCATTTTTGAAAGACAGAGACAGACAGAGCACAAGCAGGGGTGGGGCAGACAAAGGGGGGGTGGGACACAGAATCTGAAGTAGGCTCCGGGCTTTGAGCTGTCAGCACAGAGCCCGACACAGGGCTTGAACTCACGAACCATGAGATCATGACCTAAGCTGAAGTGGGATGCTCAACCGACTGAGCCACCCAGGTGCCCCCCTTTAAATATGCTTAAATGTAAATGACCATCAACTTAGTATTATAGATTGCTATATTCTTAGGATGTTATATATGAGCCTCATGATAACCACAAACTCAAAATCTGTAATAGATACACAAAACTTAAAGAAAAGGAAAACCAAACATAACACTACAGAAACTCATCAATCACAAAGAAAGAGAGCAAAAGGCAAAGAAAGGAACACAGAAGAACCAGAAGAACAAGCAGAAACAATGAACAAAATGGCAAGTCAATACCTATCAATAATTACTTTAAATGTAAATGGCCTACATAATCCAATCAAAGACACAGGGAATAGATTAAAAAAACAAAACAAAACAAAAAAACACCAAGACACATCTATATGCTGCCTACAGGAAATTCATCTCAGACCTATAGACAAATACAGACTGAAAGTAAAGGGATGGAAAAATATTAACCCTGAAAACGGTGCAACAACAACAACAAAAAGCTAGGATAGCAATACTTATACCACACAAAATAAACTTTAAAACAAAGACTATAGCAGACAAAGAAGAGTGTTACATAACGATAAAAGGATAAATCCAACAAAAGGATATAGCAATTACAAACATTAATGCATCCAACATCGCAGCACCTAACTACACACAACAAATATTAATGGACATAACAAGAGAAACCAATGGTAATACAATAATAGTAGGGGACATTGACACCCCACTTACATCAATGGATAGATCACACAGACATAAAATCAACCAAGAAACAATGTCTTTGAATGACATGGTCTACCAGATGTATAAGATATATACAGAACACTGAAGCCCCAAACAACAAAATACACGTTCTTTTAATGTGCACATGAAACATTCTCCAGAATAGATCATATGTTATATCACAAAACAAGTCTCAAGAAATTTTAAGACTGAAATCATAACATGCATCTTTCCTGACTACAACAGTATTAAATTAGAAATAAATCATAAAAAAAATAAAAACATGCAGAGACTAAACAACATGACACTAAACAACAAAATGGATCACCAAAGAAATCAAGAATAAATTTTAAAAAATACATGGAGACAAATGAAAATGAAAACACAGGGATCCAAACTCTTTGGGAAACAGCAAAAGCAGTTGTAAGAGGGAAATATATAGAAATACAGGCTTACCTCAAAAAATAAGAAAAAGCTCAAATAAACAATCCAAACTTTCACCCAGAACACACAAAACCCAAGATCAGTAGAAAGAAGGAAAGAAAGAAAGAAAGAAAGAAAGAAAGAAAGAAAGAAAGAAAGAAAAAAGATGAGAGCAGAAGTGAATGACACTGAGAATAAAAAAATCAATAGAAAAAAAAAATCAATGAAACCAAGTGCTTGTTCTTTGAAAACATGAACAAAATTGATACACTCTTAACCAGACTCATCTAGAAAAAGAGTAAAAGGGTCCACATAAATAAAATCAGAAAGAAAAGAGAAATAACAGACACCACAGAAATAAAAAGGATTATCAGAGAATACTGCAAAAATTATATGCCAACAAATTGGACAATCTAGAAGAAATAAATTATTAGAAACATACAATGTTCCAAAACTAAATCTAGGAAGAAATAGAGAATTTGAACAGACTAGGTACTAATAACAAAACTGAATTAGTAATCAAAAAACTCCCCCAAAAAAGAAGTCCAACACCACATGGATTCACAGGTGAATTCTGCCCAACATTGAAAGAAAAGTTAATACCTAGTCTCCTAAAAATATCACACACACACAAAAAAATAAGGGGCAGCTGGGTGGCTTAGTTCCTTAAGCATCTGACTCTTGGTTTAGGCTCAGGTCATGATCTCACAGTTCATGAGTTTGAGCCCTGCGTCGGGCTCTACTCCAGTGGCTGGCATGGAGACTGCTTGGGATTCTCTCTCTCTCCATCTCTGCCCCTTCCCTTCTCTCTCTCTCCAAGTAAATAAACATTTTTTTAAATAAATAAATAAGAAAGGAAAGCTTCCAAATTCATTATATAAGTTACCCTGGTTACACCAAACCCGACAAAGACACACAACACACAACACACACACACACACACACACACACACACACACACACAAACACTGAAGAAAGCCTCAGGCCAATATCCCTGATGAGCACTGATGCAAAAATCCTCAAAATATTAGCAAAGTGAATTCAACTACACATTAAAAGGACCATTCACCAAGATCAAGTAGAATCTATTCTGAGTATTCAAGGATGGCTTACTATTTGCACATCAATAAACATGATATACCACATCAACAAAACAAAGGACAACAATCATATGATCATCTCAATAAATGCACGAAAAAAGCATGTCACAAAAGTCAACATCTGTTCATGATAAACACTCTCAACGAAGTGGGTTTAGAAAAAATAGTTTTCAACATAAGAAAGATCATATATGAAAAAAACCAGAGCTAACATATTCAATGTTGAAAACTGAGAGCTTTATCTTTATGATCAAAGACAAGACAATGATGTCCATTCTTGCCACTTTTATTCAACCCAGTACCAGAAGTCCTAGCGAAAGCATTCACCCAAGAAAAAGAAATTAGAGGCATCCATACTGGTAAAAAGGAAGCTCAACTATACTTTTTGCAGATGACATGATACTACATATGGAAAGCCTTAGAGTACCCAAAAACTGTTAGGCCTGATAAATGAACCCAGTAAAGCTGCAGGATACAAAATTAATAAACGCATATTGGTAGTGTTTCTCTAACAATACAGAGGTGACTACCAATACACTAACAATAAAGAGGTGAAAGAGAAATTAAAGAAAATAATTCCATTTCCAATTTCATAAAAAGAATAAAATATACTGGAATAATCTTAACAAAGGAGGTAAAAGAAGGTACCTGGGTGGTTCAGTAGGTTAAGCATCTGACTTGATTTCTACTCAGGTCATGATCTCACAGTTCATGAGTTAGAACCCCACATTGTGCTGACATTGTGGAACCTGCCTGGGATTCTCTTTTCCCCTCTCTCTGCCCTCTACCACTTGCATTCCCCTCTCTCTCTTTCTCTCTCTGTCCCTCAAAAATAAATAAACATTAAAAATAAAACTTAATAAGGGCACCTGGGTGGCTCAGACAGTTAGGCACGGTCATGATCTTGCAGTTTGTTAGTTCCAGCCCCACGTCAGGCTCTGTGCTGACAGCTCAGATCCTGGAGCTGCTTCAGATTCTATGTCTCCCTCTCTCTCTGCCCTTCCCTTGCTCACACTTTGTCTCTCTCAGAAGTAAACATTAAAGAAAATTTTTAAAAATTTTCTAAACAAACAAACAAACAAACAAAAACTTAACCAAGGAGGTAAAACACCTGTACTCTGAAAACTATAAAATACTGATGAAAGAAATTAAAGATGACACAAACAAATGGAAAGATATACTATGCCCACATGTTAGAAGAATTAATATTGATAAAATGTTCAGACTACCAAAAGCACTCTACAGATTCCATCAAAATACCAGCAGCATTTTTCACAGAACCAGAACAAATAATATTGAATTTGTGTGGAAGCACAAAAGACCTCGAATAGCCAAAGAAATCTTGAGAAAGAAAAACAAGGCTGGACGTACCACAATTCCATATTTCAAGATATACTACAGAGCTGTAGTAGTCAAAACAGTATGGTACTGGCATAAAAACAGACACACAAATCAAGAGAACAGAATAGAGAGCCCAGAAATAAACCCATTCTTATATGGTCAATTAATCTATGTCAATGGAGGCAAGAACACACAATGGGGAAAAGACTTTCTCTCCAATAAATGGTGCTGGGAAAAGTGGATAGCTACCTGTAAAGGAATGGAACTAGACCACTTTCTAATGCCACACACACACACACACACACACACACACACCACACACAACATGAAGACCTAAATGTGTGTTGTGAAACCAAAAAAGTCCCAGAAAAGAATACAGGCAGTAACTTCTCTGACACTGGCCATAGCAAAATTTTTCTAAATATATCTCTAAGGCAAGAAAAACAAAAGCAAAAATAAAGTATTGGAACTACACTAAAACAAAAAGCTTTTGCACAGTGAAGCTAACCAACATCAAAATAAAAAGGCAATCTGCTGAATGGAAGAAGATAATTGGAAATGACATATCTAATAAGGGGTTAATATCCAAAATACATAAGGAACTTATTCAACTCAACACCAAAAACAACAACAACAACAACAACAACAACAAAATCTGATTAAAAACGGGTCGAGGAGTTGAACAGACATTTTTTCAAAGACGACGTAAAGATGGCCAACAGACACATGAAAGGAAGCTCATCACTCAACCACAGGGAAATGCAAATAAAAACCACAATGAGATATCACCTTACACTTGTCAGACTGACAAAAACAAAAAACAAACAAACAAAGAAATAACAGGTGCTGGCGAGGATGTGGAGAAAAGGAATTCTTGTGTACTGTTGGAAGGAATGTAATTGGTGCAGCCACTGTAGAAAACAGTATAGAGGCTCCTTAAAAAATTAAAAATATAAATACCATATGATCCAATAATTGTACTACTGGGTATGTACCCAGTAGGAGAAGACACTAATTCAGAAAGATATATGCAGCCCTATGTTTTCTACAGCATTAATCATAACAGCTAAGATACAGAAACAAGTGCCCATTGGTAGATGAATCACTAAGGAAGAAGTGGTATATATACACAGAAAAGTGGCATATGTATGTATAACATAATATATAACATACGTATAATGTGACATTCCATAGCCATAAAAAGAAATGAGATTGTGCCATCTACGACAACATGGATGAAGCTAGAAGGTGCCAAGTGAGATCACGAATGGCAAATCCCACGTGATTTCACTCACGTGTGGAATCTAAAAAACAAACAAACGAATAAACAGCAAAAAGTAGAATCAGATGTATAAATACGTGGAAGAAACTGATGGCTGCCAGAGAGGAAGGGTGTGGGGGGATGGCCAAAATGGGTGAAGGGGAGTAGGAGACACAGGCCTCTAGTTATGGAATGAATAAGTCACAAGAATAAAAGTCACGGCATAGGGAATATAGTCAATGATATCATAATAGCGTTGTATGGTGACAGATATTAGCTACGCTTGTGGCGAGCACAGCATGACGTGCGGAGAAGTTGAATCGCTAGGTTGTACACCTGCAACTAATGTAACAGTGCGTGTCAACTGTACTCAAACAAAAAAATTTAATTTTTTAAAATTAAAAAATAAATGAATTTAGGAGCTCAGATTATATAGAGAAAAGGAGTGAGAAGGCAAAAGCTGGGAAAATTATTTCAAAATTATAAAATCCATGCTATATTTTTCTGCCAATCAATAACTTGAAAGGAACTTTTATTTATCAGTACAATTTTTGTCATAACTAATTAACAGACATCCAGAATTAGTAGTGCCTTCTTAGATATGACTATCATTTTTAAACACAACAGTCTGTGGATTTCTCTCAAAATAAATACTATTTTAATAAACAGATAACAATGGAAAACATATAAGAGAAACTATAATTATTCATGTATGTTGTCAACTCTCAAAGACCTATTCAAACACAAATGGCAAGTGATGTTTATCCATAGTTTTTTTATAGTGTTCTTTCAGGAAAGAAGCATTTCCTGTTATTTCTTTGGCAGTTTATCTGTATCCTAAAACATACTAAGTATGGGTGAAGCCATTCTAATTTAAAACAAGTATATATCTGTATGTATGCCATTTTGTTATAATGACATTCCTATCTACACCTCATTGTTTTCTTTACAACTAAGACCTCAAAAATAAACTGCTAGAGAATGGATAGGTACGTGTATCCTAACAAACTGGAGGTTGTAGTTCAACACAAGGAACCACTTGATGGGTTACCAGTACTGCCCGTTGATAAAGTCATTCACTCGGTCCTGACATTTATTTCGCACAATTTTTATTGTCACCTGCTTAGTCATTTTTTTCATCTTACTTCCCTAAGTTTATTTTCTTATTAACTGACTTCAATTTACCTTCTGTTTCTAAATTACCAAGTGACATAAATTCCATTAGAAAAAAAGGTGAGAAAATAAATTACGGGTGGACAGATGGAGGTCTGTCCAGATGGATGGTCCTACTACAGATAAGAAATGGTGAGTCATACAAGAGGGGAGAGGGGAAAAGGAGGAAGCAAGGGAGGAGGGAAGAGGAAGAGAAGGAGGGAGAAAGGAAAGCTGAAGGAGAGAAGGAAAGAAAAGATTTCCATCAGTCACTTGGGGTAATAAAACCTTTGGACTGGATTCAAGAAATGCCATCTAAAAGATCAACGAGTTGTGTGTCTAATACCTTAGTTTATTGTTGCAACAAACAAACTTGGGCAGGAACCAAAAGTACTGCTCGCCCTCTTATCCTCAATTCTCAGCAGATCCAAAATTTAACTTATTTTCCCTACTTCCCTATTTTTTCGTCTGGTTCTTCTGTCCTCACTGTACCCCATATAATGAGATGATTAGAATAATGCAAAATATTTTGAAGACCGTCATAGGAGTTTTGAAGAACAGAGTAAATTCAGGCAAATTACCATTTCTCACCCAGTTTCCTCACTAGATTGCTAGGATAAAATGAGATAATACTTGTGAAAACTCTATTTCCCTGCCTTTCACACAGGAGCTGTTCAGCAAATAAAAGTGTCTTTACTTCCTGTTACAGTCACAAGCCTATTGTTTTTTAACTTCAAAACTACAGAATGTAATTCCTTGTCATCAGTCACCTACGTTGCTGGAAAAATTTATTATCCTGTTTCTCTACCTCAATCTCGTTCTGTCTACCTCTCAACACGCCTTTACCCTAGCTGAATAATGGTAATAATTCATTCTCCCCAACGCCCTTCTCACAGCGTCAAGCGTTTCTGTGTAAAGCCTGTCAGTGGGTGGTCACTGCAACCAGGTGAATAAAATTTACATTTCATCTCAGATGTGTTTTCCATTTTGGCCAACTCCAATCTGGTCTCCCCACCCTCCCATTCTGACAGGCCCTCTTACTTTCCCTCTATACACATCTCCATCTAGCTACCTGTGAACTCTCTCTTCTCTGGGCCATCCACATCACCCAGAAGCATTTTTCTACACTTGTCCCTATTGCCTCTCTCCTCAACCGACTGTGCAATATGACCTATGCTTCCAACAGGTCACCAAAATATTTTAGTCAGGCCAGCGGAGGGTCCAGTGAGTGTTCCTCAGAACTCATCTTACTGTCTTTTTTTTTTTTAGTTTATTTATTTATTTTGAAAGGGAGAGAGAGAGAGCAAGAGCAAGCAGGGGAGAGGAGAGACAGAGATTCCCAACCAGGGTCCACACTGTCAGCATAGAGCCCAACACGGGGCTTGATCCCCTGAACTGTGAGGACGACTGGAATGGAAATCAAGAGTCGGACACTTAACCGACTGAGTCACCCAGGCACCCCGTCTTTCTTTCTTGGCAGGACTGACGCTGCTCGTGGACACCTCTATGTCAACATACTCTCCTCTCTTGATCTGACAACCCAGTCGCCTAGCTTTCTAATTTATAGGCCACCCCTCACACTCCTTACACCTGGTCCTATTCAGCTTTCCTATCTTGCTGAAGGATCCATCATCAACCCAATGGTGAAAACCAAAACCTGAGATCCAGCCCTCAAACTTTTCTCTGGTTCATTCTAATGCTCACTAAAACAGAAACTCTTTTGAATCAGTAAAGCTCTTGTGAATTGATCCACCTATTTCTGGTTCTGCTGCGACTATCCTAGTTCAACTTCTGGCCTTCTCTTGACTGAACTGTCATAATTGTACCCTGTACCCTCTTATCTGTTCATAAACACTCCCATTCCATTTTTAGCACTGTAGTAAGGATATTAATTTAAAAGTAGAAGGCTGATGATGTCACTATATCATCATGAAGCCCAAATCGGCATTATGAGATCTGGCTGAGAAGTCATAAGCCATCTGCTGGAAAGTAATGAATCCATGCAGTTCAAAAGAAACTGCAGGTATAATACCCCCAATGATAAAGGAGTTTCAAAAGAACCACAATAGCCAAAGAGAATTCTCTCTTTTTAACGTACAGCATAGGGAATATAGTCAGTAATATTGTAATGTCTTTGTATGGTGACAGATGGTAACTACACTTATCACAGGGACCATTCTAGAATGCATAAAAATATCCAATCACTAAGATGTACCCTTGAGCTAGAATATTGTATGTCAATTATACCTCAATAAACAACTGCCATGTATATACTGTACCCCCAAAATACAATTTGTATACTCACATTTCTGAAGTTTATAAAAAATGAATTATTAGGTATTCTCTTGTGAGTTGCTTTTCTCACTCAATATTATGTTTGCAAGGTTTGTGCATATTGATGTACATATTTGTAATCCATCCATTTTAACTGCTATATAGAACTCCATTTTCTGGAGACCTATAATTTATCTATCATTTCTACTTTTGATGGAGGTTTGAATTATTTTCTAGTTTTGTTTTGTGACTATGGAATAAAGCTAAGAACATCGAGGGAAAAAAAGATCCACAACAGCCAAAGAAAGTTAACTCTTAACGTTCTCCAAGCTCAGACAATAGTGAAGGTAGACCATCAGGGCACAAATCGAGAAATACATTTCCTCCTTTTATCTCCTTATCTTCTTCCCCTTCCCTTATTCTCAGAAGCATCAGAACTGCAGCTTGCAAGAAGAAGGCAGGGGACCAGCCACCGAAAGCAACTGCACTCATCTCTTTCTCTCTATTGGCAGTAAGACTGTGTAACAAGACGAGGAGGGAGGGTTGCAATTTCTAATAAAGACAGAAATTCTCTGAATTGGAGTAATGAATTACAGCATGCAGACTGCTTCTATGTCTAGAAGAAGCTGGAAGGCTTTTTATTACCTAAAAAGATCAGAAAACTTATTGGGCCTGACTTAATTTTCATGCAACTGGCAGGAGTCAGTTTAAGAATGTCGTCATGAAAAACCTCGGGTTCTTTTCTAATTATACACGATGAATCTTTCCCGTTCGATGCACCAGTCCAGGGAGATAAATATGCAGAACTTAGTGACTGAGCGGCAAGTGAACAGGAGGAATCAGGAACCGTGGACGTGGAAGTTGCAGGTCCAGCACCTGTCTTGTGAGCAACTGGACGACCTTGAGATAGAAGCCTTGAGATGAATAGCAAAGCGGAAAGACTGACTCCATGGCCCTGATGAATGTACTGCCACCACATCAGCCCTATTCTTCTCCCCTATAGGCCCATATTTCATAAGAAAATGTATGCATGTTTGCACATACATCTTCCATTTTTTAAGTAGATTGATATACATACCAGTCTTTCCAGGAAAATATAGGTTTACATCCATTGTTACAGTGTAATTGTTGCTAGAACCTGTTTTGTTCTCAAAGGGGTCTTATTTCTTAGACAATATACATGGCACACGTAACAGAGATTAATGATGCGTGGAACAAAAACTAATATAAGTGTAAGGAGAGATGGACAAACCCAGATGGAGGCACCCTTGTCCCTCTTGTGATAACTCAGAACAGGTAGACAGAAAGTCAGAAGGGACATAGGAAAACTGAACAACACTGTCAATCGGTTTGACCTAATTGACATTCATAGAAAATTCACCATGCCACAGAATATACATTATTTTCAAGGGCACATGGAACATTTAGCAACTTAGAGCATATTCCACGCAAGAAAACAAAGGTTAATAAATTTTAAAAAATCAAGCCATACAAACTACTTTCTGTGTTCACAGTATAAATTAGGGATAACAGAAAGATTTCTGGAGTACCTGTATTTGAAACTTACATGACACAATTATAAATAACCTATGAGCCAAAGAAGAAACCAAAAAGCAAACTAGAAAGTGCTTTTCCCTGAATAAAAATAAAAGTACACGTACCAAAATTTGTGGTATGCTGCTAAAGAAGTATGCACTTAGAAATTTATAGCACTAAAGCTATATTATAAAAGACAAAATGTCTGAAATCAATGACATATTTTATCTTAGGAACTTAAAAAAATACAATAAACCCAACCCACACATAAGAAAATAATGAAGAGTAGAATCAATGAAATAGAAAACAAAAATTTTAGAAAAATCAATGAAATAAAAAGTTGCTTCTTCGAGAGATCAATGAAATTGATTAGCCTGTACCCAGACTGATCACAAAAGAAAGGGAAACAGAGAGGGGGAAGACACAACCACTGATATCAGGAACAAGAGAGGTAACATCAGGACAGACTCTACACATACTCAAAGGAATAAGGAAATGTGAAAACTTTATGTCAATAAATGCAACAACTTAAAATGAAAGAAATCCACGAAAGGTACAACTACCAAAGCTCATTCAAGAATAAGTCAATAAACTAAGGAGACATATATTACATAAATGGAATTTACAGTTAAAAAGTCTTACCACAAAGAAGATTCAAGGTCCAGATGGTATCAACAGTGAATTCTACCAAATCTTTAAAAAGAAACAATACTTTTACTCATTTGTTTTGCTTCTTAAATCCCACATGTATGTTGTGCACCCGAAACTAACACAAATAAAAATTAAGAAAAAAAATAAGACCAACTGTATGCAAACACTTGGAATTATTCCAGCACAAAACAGGTTGATTTAATATTTGAAAATCAATCAGTTTAATTCATCATATTAAGAAGCTGAGAAAGAAAGCTCAAGCAAATTTTTGTCCCTTGTCACATCAAGATCTTGACAAGAATGTTCATAAAAACTTTGTTTGTAATAGCCAAAAACTGGAACAACACAAATTCATCAAGAGGCGAATGGATAAACAATTATGGTACATCTGTACAATGGAATACTAATCAGCAAAAAAAAAAAAAAAAGAAAGAAAGAAAGAGAAAAAGAAAAAGAAAAAGAAAAAGGAATAAACTTTTCATGTACTCAACAACATGGATGAATTTAAAAATTATTATGCTGGATAAAAGCGGTCAGACCTAAAGTGTACATACTATATGGCTTCAGTTATATAAAATTCCAGAAAATTCAAACTAACATATATATATATATAACAGGAAACAGTTCAATAGTTGCCTGGAGATAGAAGGAGGCGACATGAGGAAACCTACAAGGGTGATAGGTATGTTCACGACATTGATCATGGTGATTGTTGCATGGATGTGCACATAGGCCAAAATTTATCAAATTCCATGTTTTAGATATGTGCAGTTTATTGTATGTCAGTTACATCTTTATAAGGCAGTTAAAATAATAAATGAATAGATAAGTTTCTGTCTCAAATTCCTTGCTCACTTAAATTCAATAAACTCTTGCGCTAGGTGATACAATAAAGACACTGATGAATGAGATTCAGTCTCTACATAGAAGCTGGTTAGCATTAAACGTGAGGGCCAAGGCAGCGGCAGATACAATTTTTATCAGATTGTGATTTGGAGGAGGTTAGAAAGGAAGAATGGGAAGGAGGTAGAGAAGGGAAGAAGGAGAATGAGCAGGAGAAGAAGAAGCATCTGTGCTTTGATTACCCAGGCTCACTTATTGTTCAAGCATATACTAAGTATTTATAATATTCCAGGCACCGAGCTCATCACTAAGAAAATACCCTCACTAAGTAAAATGTATGAGATAAACACACATTTAGATCATGAAATTTACAAAAATAATGGCACACAAAAGAGGAAAGAAAGAATTCATTCTGATGGCTTAGATAGGAATGTCTGACCATGACCACGATGATGAAGAAATAAACAAATAAAAATAAAAACATTTCGGTGAGCGTTAAGACTGGAAAACATTGCTCCTCTTATGGAAATAAGAGGAAAAATGTGCTTTGGTGAGACAGTTTCTCTGGTGTGACTGAGAAATGAAAATCCGTCTAGTATGGTTGGCAAATAGGACCCACAACAGAAAAGAAACAGGAAATTAAGCTAGAAACGTGGGGCTGTCATGATATTGTGAAAAAAACCGCATCCCACAGTAAGCACTTTGGAATCAATTCTGTAAGCATGTGGCTATTTAAAAATGACAGCATGACGACCAATTGTTCTAATCAACTGAGATGGTTCACAAGTAATCTGTTAATTATAATGATCGTATCACTCATGTTTGTAAACAATAGTTTTAAAAAGTCAATCATTATTTTCCCACTGATAAATCATACTTAGCAACTAGCTTTCCAAAATTCTTTGACAAGCATGAGGGTTGGATGTGCAATCACAATTGCTGGGTGGTGGAATTTCAATAATCTTTAGGAATCACAGGAAAGTGTCACAAAAGTGAACTATGCACACGGGTATCACAGCTGGACAATCACATGTGTGAATATATACATACGCATAAAGAGAAAGAGGAATCACTGGGATCAACAATGGGGGGCAAGTTCAAAATCAGGTAGAAAAACTCTAAGACGCATCAGGAAAGGATGAATAGATGGAATGAGTAACAAGAAAAGTTAACACAAATGAAAATAAAGGTAGAATGTCAACATCTGTGTACAACATGTTCTAGAAAAACAAGGGGAAAAACAGCTTGTATAAATTATTTGAAGACATATGACCCATTATTCAGCAAAAATTACCCCCCATACATACAAACATGAACTCAGATCAAGAAAACCCAAAGCGTGCCAAAGAAGTTACAAATAAATCACTATGGACACTTACAGGGAAATTTAATAACAGCAAAGACAAATGGACCATTCTAAATTTTCTGACAAGAAATGGCAGATCATCTGAGAAGGAAAAGCACCACAGCAGTACTCGTCAAGTGACAGTAAATAGGGGGCAGTGCTTAATCTCCTGGTCTGGAGCCACCTGCTTTGAATCCAGGATCTGTCAAACACTAGCACCAGCTTTAACATTAAACAGGATATTTAACTTCTCTGTAGCTCAGTTTCCTCATTTACACAATACAGATCACAGTAATTTCCACGTCATAAGATTGTGGCGACTACTAAATACATTACAATATGTAAAACCCATAAAAACACAGCAAACACATAATAGGCCTTATATGGCTGTAAACTATTCTTGTTTTCAGATTTCTTGGTAGCAATATTTCACGGAGAAATACAATAAAATAACATTTTTTTAAATGCTTAAGAAAAAACAGTCAATGTGAGAATTTTATATCCATTGGGACGATCATTTAATTACAAGGGTGAAAAAACGGAAAAAATATAATACATGTAAGGAAGAAATGAAGATTAATATATCAATATATTATTAACAGCATACAATTATTAATAATTATTAGTCATGCTTTATCCAAAATTTATTGAGAACGTGAAATGCCACGTATTATTTTAAGTTCTTTACATAAATTAACAAATTTAGTATTCACATGAACCCCATGTGGTGAAGAAAGGTTCCCCAGAGGTCACTCAGGGTAGGTCTGATAGGCAATCAGGAGTATCTCCATACTAAGCCTCCTTTGTAGGTCTGTAAATGTGAGACAGATCTTAAATACAAACCATCTGTTCCTTGTTCCCTTTCTGAGTCTTTCCTCCATGAAAGCTTGTTTACAGACGTTATCTCTAAGAAATGGTCCTTGAGTGTGGTTTCGGTGGAGGCAGAAACCTTTCTTTCTAAGGAGTTTGCATTTTGGTTACCTGTCCTGTTGTGTTCTCATCCGCATAAAAAGCCAGTCTGTGGTTGAGTCCAATTATGGATGAAACCAAATATTTCATAACAAAGGACTGGCACTAGCCGGTTGGCACCCGTATGCAAATGTGTGCAAAACACAGAGCTCTGCTGTTTTTTTTGGACAAATCTTGCACACATTTCTCCCAGTATTTGAGTCAGAGCAAGAAATGACTAAAGACAGAGAAAGCAACATGAAAGTTAGAGGCCTTGACTTTTCACTGGTTAAGAAATAACAATCGTTGGTTACCTACCCAGTCCCCTAAGCCTATAATCATGGAGGAAACTTGCCAAGAGGGAAAAGAACAAAAGCTTATGGATCTGAGCATGGTTCCAGTCCTCCAAGTCTAGTACCGTAGGCCTCTTCTGGAAGCTGGCCTGCAGTGGCCGTCCTGTAGTCTTGGCACAAGGCTCTGAAGTGGAAGTTCTCTCCACCCAAAGACCAACTGCTTCTAAAACAATTCTTAAGAATTCCTAATTTTAAAATGTCTCAATCCTGCTGTCAGTGGGACAAACCTTGCCTTTTCAGCTGGATACATGAATCTAAGTATTTTCTTTCTCAAGTGTAACCGCTGTTCTAGTGATCAGAAATTAGCCCAGCATTTTTTTATGGTGTCTTTTCCAGCTGACAAAGTCTGAGTTTTTTAGGTCGTGGAGAGGCCACGTGGGAGAACACGAAGGAAATGCCACTCATCCCTGTTAGTACTAAGCCTGGTCAGATTGCCTGAGTCTCTTTTAGTCTCTGCCCAAAGCAAAGTAGAGCCAGAATTGGGGTCGAAATGAGCACCCTGAAAGGGAGGCCTGTGACATACTCTTATGGTAAGAGGCAACGAGTGTTCATTTGAGTGTAAAAACACCACTCACCTTCTCTATTCTTCATGATCACTGTGAGTAATAGGGACAATAAAATTTCGGAGTAAACATCGAGGCTTTGCAAAGTTCTTTAGTAACCATCCCAGTACACTGAGTACCTCCATTACCAGAGAAATAGTTTGGAAATTCCCCAGATTGAAAACACAAGGTCAAGCAACTTTTTTGCCATGACTAGAACTATACCTTTCCAGCAAACAAAAGTTTCATTCCACCTTGAAAATTAGCAAATATTGACTAGGATATTCAAACTCCATTGCAAGTGGAGTTTGGACGCATTTGTAAGTGTTCTAGGGCACCCGAAAATTACGGTTCTTGTCTACATTCCATCTGTACAGCTTCACCAGAATTAATCTGGTGCAGATGAGACATGCAACCAGAGACAAGCTCAGCAACCTTAATAAAATTTTCTCACCAATGCTGACAAAGTATTTGTCAATTTGTCTTCCTTGAAGCAGGTGATTTCTTCTTAAATGTTTGCCAAGTTTCCAACTGAAGACTTCTTCTGGTGATGCCAAGCAGCCAAGGTGACAGAGATTATCTTCCCCAAGTGGTTTTTTTTTTTTTAATCTGCATACTCTAAAACAGGTATTGTGTCACAAAAAATATTCCTCAGTCAGACTCTTGGGGACTTTAAGAGGAAATGAGATATGGAGCCCGTGACAGTCATTTGTGGCAGCTTCATTGATTTTCCCTTTCCTTTTTTCCCTTCAGTTTCACTTGGCGAGAGTTTAGAGGTCCAGCAACAGGACTGTTTTCCATTCCAGTTTTTGCTTGCGTATGAAATCCCTGATTTCTGACTTAAGGCCATTCAGTGAGGAAAGAGCTGTGGTCATCGCTGCTCCAAGATCTACACCTGAATGTTTTCCAAAGGTGTTAAGGTCTCCAATATATTCATCTTTCTATTTGTCTGTGACCATGGTCTCCAAAATTTCTAATATTTATAGTGTTTCTAAATTCCTCTGGTTTTATTATAGAATTTGACATCTTTAAAGCCACAATCAGAATATTCACAGTACCTTTTCCATTGAATTTTATCACATATGAGGTTCCTAATAACATATAAATCAATTGATGTAGATCTGGGAACTCTCAATTAAATGCCCTTAGAACCACAGCAAATTGCTGTAAATCTCCGCCTACCCTGCATAGGCTTTGGAAAGCCTTTGAAAATCACTTTCAGACCACAATCGGGGGCTCAAGTTCCACCATAAGGGGCTTTTTCTGACCTGGATACCTTTAAGAGCCAATTCAGCTTTCAGAGTGGTTGGCTGGCCAGCAGGAAAGGAGAGCTGGTCAGAAAGAGTGTTGGAGGTAGGGGACAAGGGAGGACCACAGGATAGAAGAAGAGGGAGGGTAAGATCAGAACTTTTAGGTTCAAGTTATGGTTTGGGCAGATCAGAAAGACAGTCTTTCACATTGTTCATTTGTCTCCTTCACAGAATATTTAGAGAGGCAATCGGAGAATCTGAATTTCTCTTGCAAGCTTTCTCATACCAATAAAAAAAAAAACACAGGTCATTGAATGTTTGCATTTTTAGTCCCTTTCCATTCTAAAAACAAACAAACAAACAAAAACACTTCTCAAATGAACAATTTTGTTCCAATGAAAGGTTTCCCCAAATGGCCACTAAAGTTAAACTACCGTTGGTAAAACTGTGCCATTTTGGACACAACTCACGTTTATTCGTTACGGTATAAATACACGCAAGAGGCCTTCAGGAGACACACACCTGGGTTTAGTCTGGGACAAACGTGTGACAGTCTGGCAACGGGCCGTCAATCCAGTGGCTTGTTCACCTATGTCCTGGGCTCCCCAACCTATTGGCTTGGTGGTCTCCCCTGGAAGACCTGACAGATCTCGGAAGACACGAGGTTTAGACATGAACTCCCAGCCATCCGAGAGCGACAGAAGACCACGAAAAGCACAGTGACCCAAACCAACGTTGTTAGTACTGAGACAGCTTTCCGCCAGGGATGTGTGTCTACAGATAGGATCGAATCACCAAAGAGTCCCTGAAAGGCAACCTCACAGGACAAAATACACTTAGCACTTCGGAGCTTGATGAAGACTGGAACTGAGACCTAATGGGGACACTTACCTCATTGCAGGCCTCAGCGGGGCCCCCCATTTCTGAATTAAGGGACTTGGGCTTCAGCACAAAGGGGACTTTAAATAGGGTCTCGCCGGGACTTCCAGGTTGTTTAGCTCACCAAAGTATCACCGGATAACCCTTCAATAAACAAAAGTCTCGGGCGCCTGGGTGGCTCAGTCCGTTAAAGTGTCCAGCTTCGGCTCAGATCATAGTCTCGCGGTTCATGGGCTCGAGCCCCGCGTCAGGCTCTGTGCTGACAGCCCGGAGCCTGGAGCCTGCTTCGGATGCTGTGTCTCCCTCTCTCTCTGCCCCTCCCCCGCTCTTTCTCTCTGTCTCAAAAATAAACATTAAAAATTTTTTTTTTAATAAACAAAAGTCATATTTAGAACTTACTGCATTAAGGGACAGCACCATTGTGACAGTTTTAGCAGTGTCCCAGGAGAGGTCAGTCAGAAGCAGAATAACTGTAGGACTTTGGGGTCTGCACTCAGTAGGTTAAGATGGTGTAGGACTGGGCAGTCTGTGATGTCACCGTTCAGGACTGGTTGACACATGAAGGGGAGGGTCTTGATAAGGAAGTTGTTACTGACAAGAAGGCTGTTGCCAGAGTGAGATTACTGTCTTCGATACACTGATTGGTCGGCTTTTACTGCAGCAAACTGTGGATTTAATCGCTAGTTTGCAATCTTCTCTTTCCTAGGCTAAAGTTTCCTAGAAGGAATAACTAAGTCGCATTGACATAAGTGTGTTTATCGTTGTCTCCAAGTCAGGTTTACAGATGGCCTCAATTCTCAAAGACTCTGATTTTAATACCAGTAAAAGCAGAATTTCAAACGAAAACATCAGATATTACAAAAAAGGACATACACCAGTAAAAGAAAACAATTTGATTAAAAAACACATTATGAGCATTTCATTTTATTTATTTATTCATTTTATGTGTTTGAGAGAGAGAGAGCAAGGGAGAGCGGCAGAGGGAGAAAGAGAAAGAATCTTAAGCAGGCTCTAATATGGGGCTCAACACGGGGCTCAATATTATGACCTTGGGGTCATGACCTAAGCCAAAATCTGAAGTTGGAAACTCAATGAACTGAGCCACCCAGCGCCCCACATTTCACTTATTTTATTTTTATTTTTATTTACTTTAGAGAGAGTGAGAGCACGAGCGAGGGACAGGAGCGGCGGGGAGGAGAGAGAGAGAGAGAGAGGAAGAGAGAGAGGGAGAGAGAGAGAGAAAGCCCCATGGGGGCTCAATCCCACAAACTGTCAGATCGTGACCTGAGCTGAAACCAAGAGTCAGATGCTCAACTGAGCCACACAGGCAGCCCCCCCCAACACATTTCATTTTAAAATTCGCTCTCGAGAACAGAATATTACAATAAGCTCAAACTTAATATCCAGCAAGAAGGGGGCACAGAGAATTAGTTCCCCAAGTCACATAGAAAACCTCAATGCTGGGGCGCCTGGGTGGCGCAGTCGGTTAAGCGTCCGACTTCAGCCAGGTCACGATCTCGCGGTCCGTGAGTTCGAGCCCCGTGTCAGGCTCTGGGCTGATGGCTCAGAGACTGGAGCCTGTTTCCGATTCTGTGTCTCCCTCTCTCTCTGCCCCTCCCCCGTTCATGCTCTGTCTCTCTCTGTCCCAAAAATAAATTAAAAACGTTGAAAAAAAAAAAAAACACCTCAATGCAGCTGTAAGGTCAACATCATCTATAGTACAACTAAGTATAATAAAATTAAAAACTACTAACAAAAACTTCACGTGTCTTTTTCCAATGACAAAAAATATTTAATAACTTCTCAAAGAAAAAAAGTCGAAAGAAAATTATGGTAAATTTACAGCTCACCACAGAAAGCAAGAGCCAAATGCAGCAGGAAAAGGTAAAACAGCCATTGTCCCCTTCGACCTTCAAGGCACTCTTCAACACCTAATGCACGCTGGTCTTCTAAGACTGGTCTTTCTTTCAAGTGTACTTTTTGCCAGCATTTCTTTTACTTGAAATAATAACAGGGGTAAGAAGATAACATTTTTGAGAGGAAAAAAGTCTGTATGTGCTTCCTGCTGTATTTCATATAAAATAGATCATACCGTTAATATGATACATTTTTAAAATATGTTTTCATCGTTGATTTGCAGTCTCCACACTATGCCCTGCCCTAGGAGTGTCCTAAATGCCTGAGAGTCTCAATGTGGTGGCCCATTAGAGTCCTCAGTCCACATCCTACCCCAAACCAATTAAACCAGAAACTCTCAAGGGTACACTCAAGCATGTTTTCGAAACCTCTGATAGGTATTTCAAGTGCGAAGCGGAGAAAGGCTCTCAGAGAGAACGGTCAAGAGAAAGCTCCAGCTAGGACTTCGATCCTACTCCCGGTCTGACCTTGCCTCCTCCCTTCCCACAGCTTCATCAGTATCTGAAGACAAAGAGAGCAAACTGATGAAATAGGAGTAGAAAGACAGCAAGAAGAATATCCCAAAACATCCCACTATGCCATGATCTTGGGCTGACTCCCCGAGTGTTCCCAACATAATAGAGATAAATAACAAGGCTCGGATCTTGGGCACAGGAAACCAGCTTCACAAATAGTGGGTAATGTGCATGTGACTAACACCAGTGCACATGAAAAATTCTTGAGGAATTTAGTTGATTTTTTTAATGTTTATTTATTTTAAAAAATTTTTTAATGTTTTATTTATTTTTGAGATGGAGAGAGACAGAGCATGAGCAGGGGAGGGGCAGAGAGAGAGGGAGACACGGAATCCGAAGCAGGCTCCAGGTTCCACCAAGCTGTCAGCACAGAGCCCGGCGCGGGGCTGGAACTCACAAACCGTGAGATCATGACCTGAGCCAAAGTCAGATGCTTAACCGACTGAGCCACGGAGGCACCCCTGTTTATGTATTTTTGAGAAACAGAGACAAAGTGTGAGTGGGGAAGGGTCAGAGAAAGAGAGGGAAACACAGCATCCGAAGCATGCTCCAGGCTCTGAGCTGTCAGGACAGAGCCCGATGTGGGGCTGGAACCCACAAGCCGCGAGATCATGACCTGAGCCGAAGTCGGACACACAACCGTCTGAGCCACCCAGGTGCCCCGAATTTAGTCGATTTTAAGTGTAGTGTGAGTCAATAGTCATTTGGCTGCCAGCAAATTAACTCCACCGGAGGCTGGATCAATAAATGTATAACGTCTGGACAGAGAAGACTCTGTACGTGCTTACGGGAACACTTTAAGTACTGAGTCATGTTCTGAGCAGCATACTATATGAAGAACATGGAGAATGAGATTAAGGTTGATGAGGGAACTTGGAACTGTCATCTTCACAAAAAGGATATTTTGCTGGGAGGAAAGCTAGCATAGGGAAAACATGACAGATGTTTTCAAAATATTCAAAGAACTCACATGTGGAAGTTAGATTAGATTTATTGCGTAAAGTCCAGAAGTCGAAAGCAATGGCTAGATGGAAGGAAATGCTTTTCGGCAGTGTTGGTTTTGCAAAGGCACAGAGGACTCCCTGTCCCTGGAGCTATTTGAGCCTTCAAGTATGCAATGGGTGAGGGCGGTTTCCGAACTTGCAGAGAATTGAATCAGATACCAGCGCGTCCTCCATCTAAGATTTTAGGATCAGTGTACTGAAAAGTAGCTCGGGCTTCTGTTCTGAACACTGTTGAAACCCAGTAGCTTGGTCATCAGCAACCCGTCCACTCTGCCCCGAGGAGGAAGACACCAGGGCAATCAGCCCCACAACGTGATTTTCCCAATGGGGACACGCAGTGACTTCTCTGCACAGGTCACTTCCTACAGTAGGATCAACACACGCGGCTCTTTATCGCTCCCTTTCCCATTTAAACCCAACTTCCCTGCAGAAACTGACGCCTCGTGACTTTGCTCTCCTCGAAGACTGTGGCCCTCCATCCCCACCCGCCCCAAGTTTGGGGTTCCAAGGGGATCATTAGCATTCACCCCCGTAGCCTGTCCTGCACTCTGAGCTCTTGCTGCACATGAAAGTTGCCCAGAGGAGGGGAGCGAGGGGGCGGCGGCGGGCTCCGAGGTCCCGGCGGGGTCTCCGCCATTGTGACGACTCTCTCTCTCTCGGACCTTCCGGAGCCCCCCGGGGGCACTTTGCAAACCTGGAGCAGGAGGGCGGGGGGGCGCGGAGGGCGAGGCGTGCCGGTGGGCTAGGGGCAGGAGCCCGGGAGCCGCCTGCCGAGGACAAAGGGTCGGCCTGCCTTCCCCACCACGCCGACTCGGTCGCGCTCCCCCTCCGCCCCGCGCGGCCCGCCGGCCCCGGCTGGACTCGCCCCACGGGCCGCGCTCCCGGGAGGGGGGCGGGGGGAGGGGACGCGCGGGGCGCCGGGGCGGAGGCGCGGGGCCGCGGGGAGCGCGCGGAGCGCTTCCGAGGGAAAGTGAGAGGGGAGGGCGGCCGGGCTCGGCACGCTCCCTCCCTCGGCCGCTTTCTCTCACATAAGCGCAGGCAGAGGGCGCGTCAGCCATGCCCTGCCCCTGCGCCCGCCGCAGCCGCCGCCGCTCGCCCCGCGCTCCGGAGCCGCCCGCGCCGCCGAGCTCCCCCGGCCTGGCCGCGCGGCGCCCCGCCGCCCTCCTCCCGGCCGCCGCTCGCTGCACCGGGGGAAGGGGAGGGGAGGGAGGAGGGGGCCGCGGGCTCGGGGGGGTGGGGGGGCCGCAGGGGCCGAGCGGCGCCGAGGGGGTCGGCTTTGCCCCCCTCTAGCCAGAAAGCGAAAACAGAAAGGCGGACCGAGGCGCCGTCCCCCACCCCCCCCCCCTCGCCCTCGCCCTCGCCTCACCTCGCCGGCTCCGAATGCGGGGAGCTCGGACGTCCGGTTTCCTGTGAGGCTTCTACCTGACCCCGCGCCCGTCCCCGGCCCCGGCCAGCACCGCGACGCGAGGCGTCGGGAGCGCCCAGCCGCGGACCGCTGCCGCCGCCTCCGGCCGCCCTCGGGGGGTCGCCGGCGGCTCCGCGCGCAGGGAGCGCAGCGTCGCGGGGGCGCCACGCGCCCACCCCGCCCCCACCGCGGCCGGGCCGCCGCGCTCCGGGTCCTTCCACCATGCACTTGCTGGGCTTCTGGTCCCTGGCGTGTTCCCTGCTCGCCGCTGCGCTGCTGCGGGGTCCGCGCGACGCGCCCGCCGCCGCCGCCGCCTTCGAGTCGGGACTCGGCTTCTCCGACGCGGAGCCCGACGCGGACGAGGCCCAGGTAGGTGCGGGGCCGGGCCGGCGGTGGGGGGCGACCGCGGGGCGCTGCGGACCCAGAAGCCGCGCCGACCGTGTGTTGCTGTTTCACCTTCGGAACGTTGCCTCCAAAGTTATACCGAGCAGACTGCACGCTTCCTGGGAGAAAAGTTTTGTTTTTGTTTTTGCATAAAGTTGTTACTAAGTAGGAAAGCCAGAAAGCCTGGTAGACGCAGCCGCTGAGGTGGGGGGGGGGGGGCGGTGGTAGAGATCGCGGAACCTGCTGGGGAGCAGTCGTCCCCCGCGGGTGCGCCCAGCGGGCTGGAACCCTCCCCGGGAGCGCGGCTCGTCCGGGTCCGCACTGCTCTTTTCCCTCCGGAGCAGATTAGTGGGAGTCCCCTCGGCTCCTGGGGCCAGGACGACCGGTCAACCGAGGTTCATTTTCCCGGAGTGTTCCCCTTAGGCGGAGCACCAGGCGATTTTAGGATAATGTGGAAGGGATTTAGTCACCGGGGCTTGAGGGCTCAAGACTTCAGAGTCACTTGGAGAAGTTGGCCAAACTTGAGCTGCAACAGGATCTCCCGTAGATCACGATCAGGCATGACTTTTCAACTTCAACCTCTGCGTTGCTGAAATCTGGTCCTGAAAGTCCTGAACAGTAAGGTGGATTGTTGTTTTGTTGGGTTTATGAAATAGCGGTTTAACCCTTTGCCGGAAAATGTTGCCAAGACACTTTGGAGACATTCTGATTTTCAAAAAGGAGTGACCGTAGGTGTGCCCGCTTCTCAACTTGCTTTTCCAAAATGTGCGCCTAAAAAACGTTCAGATCTGACATTAAGGATGGGTAGTATTCGTAATAGAGTTGGGAAGTCTTGAAGAACTTTTTATATTACACATACTCTGGGACGTCCCCGTTCAAACATGCGCAGTACCCCTGGCTGGGTACAGAATGCGGAGCTTTATTTCAACCGATGGCAAGTGGAGAGGTGCCCATGGTGTGTGACTATCAACTGTGAGTTGACTTGATTGAATGACATATGTTGAATGTGCAAAAATTGAATTGCCTTCACAGTTATTTTGCAATACGTTTTAAGATTGAGAAGACTAATTAAAAAAAACAAAAAACTACCTTTAAATTTTAAATTTCGGGGTGGGGGGGAATTGAAAAAAAAACCGGAATCTGTCATTCAATATAGAAGTCAAGGAAAACAACCTTGCGAATAAAAAAACTGTTAAATTGCCGAACAGAGTGTATTCTAGGACTTGTGAAATTCCCACTTAACAGTGGTAGAACTATTATCGTGAGAATGTCTTCCTGTGCTTAAATGCCACAAAAATGTAGCATTAGACCCACTAACACTTCCTGTAATTGGAATGCCTGGAGTTTCATGATATCAACTCACTTTCTGTTTCTGCAAAGTCAAGCCATTAAAAGTATCATTTAGTAAGGCAACACCCGGAGAGGTGGCTGGTGAAAGAGACCACATAACCTGTTCCAGAGCAGGTTATTGCCTGTGATTACTTTCTTGAGTTTACAGTAAGAAAGTGTGAAGAAGGAGGTAAAATGAGAAGTCTTGCCCGATAAGCCAGAAGCCTATATGAGAGTCACTCACCGGTGGGTCGGTCGTGAATGAACATGCCCCTGTGTGCGCATGCGTGTGTGTTATACGTGGGCGTCCCGTTGGAGGTTAAACTTGTTGTTAGTCTTCAAATCATCTTCGCTGGTGATGTAATCAACTTTTTCTTTACTGTGAAGAAAATCTTTATGCATTTTTATTTGCTTTTCATACTTAACCATCTTTTATATCCTGTATGGTGCACGTGAGTTGACATTCTGTATGTGATACGGACTCTTTTTCACTTGGTCAAACATCATTTTAGGTCTCTTGAGTTCCACGGCCCACAGGGCAGTATATTATGCATGCACTAAAGTGTTCCTCATTGGTCGAGTAGAGGCTTGACAGGGCGTGTGTCATGAATGCCTTCAGTGAACTGCTGTGTCCCTGCCATGAAACTCCCAGAAGACCTGGTCCAAAGACTCCATGTCTCTCCCTAGTGGCCTAAACAAGTGACTCACAGGGATGGAAACCGTGGAGAGGGAACTGATTGTTAATTTCCTGTGAAATACCTATATCCCAAGAAGAGATTTCAGAAGGTAAATAAGGAACACTGAGTATACAAAATCTCCAACAAATGCAGGGTTTTGGTTAATTCACATTTAGGAAGTACTTTTGTAATGTTTAAAAAATACAAAATAGCTCACAAACTATAAACAAAGCTTAGCCATCCAGTCCTTCACCCCACCCACAAAAGCACACAAAAATCGGGAGGTAAAATCACAAAGACAAATGAGATCTCCTTGTTACTTGACTTATATTTGCATTTATTAGGTTCCTCTTTCTAATTATCCGTGGTACAGGACTTACTAAAAGATCCCAAAATGTTTCCCTGAAGGACAGTAGTGCAAGCAAGCCAACATCAGAAAAGTGAGGCAAACACAGTTTTGCCTATTATATAATTAAAATTAACTAGGCGTGATGGGAAAAAGAGGAAATATATAGAATTATCGTCCAACTAAAAATAAAAAACTGCAAAGCCTAGAAAGAGCAACTAGATTGCTAAATGAAATTATTTGCCAACATGACATTGCACAGAGTTCACTCTGGTTGGATGAAGTTCAGGATTTTGATGTTCAAAGGAAAAACTTTATAATAATAAAGGAAGAGTTATGTGAAGTATACTTTTATTCCAAAAAGTGTTGGACTGGGAGTATAAGTACCTAGATCCTTATATATTTTTAGAGTAATGAATTCAAGGAGAGCACGTCTTATGTTGCACATGCTTTTGTTAAAGGTCAAAATCAACAAAAGAAAGCTTAAAGATTTATAACCTTGTATCAATTAAGTGAATAATCTAGAAGATCAGTTATTCTTGAGTGTCAAAATATAACTTCTGTTTTACATAACTTTAAGTATCCCTACTTTCTAGTTTAAATGAAAAAAACAAGATTAGCTTAATATTAACATGAATTGCTTTAATGAGAATTGCTATTTTAAATTCAAATAGTAGAAGCATATATGGTTTATGGTGTCTATCACAAAAAAAACTTCCTAATATTGGCAACTGGTTTGTAACATGCCAGGTTTTCTGTCTCTATTATTTATAATTCTGCGTACTTTTGTACTTGTTTTATTTGCATTTACGGTTTCAAATTAATCAGTGATGATGTTTTTCAAAATACTATCTGTATGTTACTCGCATGAGAATTCCCTAGAAGTCTTTAATTTTTTCCTCTTACCTGAGACCAGCCAAATCTCTCGGTTTGGGTCTAGGAATATACATTTTTAGTGAACATTCTAGATTACTCTCATACACAATGACAGTTTTAGATTCGTTGCTTTTACCATCTTCATTATATAACTGTTGAGTTTGCAAGGTAATGTGTTAGGGACTGAGCATCTTAAAAGACATAAGACATTTTCCTCTCTTCAAGGAGCTTACAACTCATGTAGAAAAAAGAAAATCTTAAGCACAAAAATACTGTGAGATACCAGGGGAATGGTACCAAAGCATTGTCTGTGTCCCGAAGTTGGCACAAGACACTCAGGCATGTGGCCTGGTTGGTCCGAGTGCTTTGACGTAAGGCTGGACTTGGGCTAACAACTCGGGTGAGAATTTCTAACAGATGACTACATCAAGCACAGGAATCCCTTCGTGTTGTGGATGGCTTGAGAAGGTGAGAAGGCAAGGGGATTATATAGCGTAACAGCGAAGAATCGTAACTACGAATACGTTTTTAGAGGTGACTGGGGCTGCACTGCATAGGGCCCACGCCAGTTGAAGGTGGGTCATGGAGGGTGATTCGTGCACTGAGCTCCCGAAAGACACAGGGAGCAAGAAAAGTATTGGAACCATTTGTGGGATGTTATTAGAGATCACAAAGACTTCTGGGGACGTGGTCTAGTGACCAGCAATACTCTAGAAGGGGAAGTGATGAATAGGGCAGAGTGGAGGCAGTGAGACTAGCAGCCAAAGCTGTCACGGAGGAAGAACCCATAGCTTTGGTGACTGATTTACAAGAAAGCTTAGGAAGTGGAAGAAATGGACCTTGGCGTCAGTGTTTTCATCATAGGACAATGTTGGTCCTACATGCAGGATTAGGGCGTCGCAGAGAAGAGCAGAGGCTGGTTTTCATGGACCGTTGATGGAGGATGACGGCATTATTCTGTAAATCACTTAAGATTTTACTAGACTTCAGACTCTTTGGAGAAGCAAAATAAGCTTTACACATTTACATCCTATTAAAGGAAAATAATTGCCTGGGATCAACAGGACTTAAATGGTGTAATATCCGTAAAGTATTTGAGCATTTGACAAGTACTATTACAATCCCAAAAGGAAAATTAACAGTATGCATAGTCTACTGCCCTGCATTCAAAATAAAGAGGCAAATTTTATTCCACTGAATTAGGCCATAAATGCAACTATAATATGTAGTCATGGACTTGCAGCCTTCTCTGGGCTTCATGCCTCAGTACCCATGACATTTTCTGATGTACTGCAAATGTCCATACTTTCTGGCAGCAATCTTTAGAAAGGAGGTTCGGTAGTAAAGAAATACATTTGTGAAAGTGGAAACCTATGAATTCTCTTGTCTTCACTTCACTCTGCATCAGTTTATGGCGGGTGCCTGGAGTTTCACTCCCTGGAGTCCCTTTCTGAGGAGGGCAAAGGAATACATAATGGAAGGACTGGATTGGGTTGTTGCAAGCTTCCTGCCTTATGAGAGATTTTTGACCAAACTCTGAGTGATGCTGGGGATCTATGGTTTGGGGCATAAGAAACTCAATTCATCCTTCATTTTGGTTTCCACTTCTGTGTAGTCTTTCTTCTGAATTGTGAACACCTGATTGGCAGTCATTTGTTCGAGAATCAGTTATCATCAAAATTGCTTCATAGGAAGCAGTTACCGATATCGGTGGCATGGCTTCCAGACCAGTGGGTCTCTATTCTTGTCCTTCTGAGTTGATCTGAGAAGGTGGAGGGTGGCGGACTGGGGAGATGTCTTTCTGGCCTTCCAGTTCTGGAGCTCTTGATATGGAGGTCTTGGCCTCCTATCAACATGGGACCAACCAGGAGCTCTGTCTCATAGCTCTTTCTAGGGTGTTTTGGGACACAGGGGTGGTGGGAGAGGAAAGATGGTTTCCTGTGCCCCTGGCATCGCTTTTGTCTTTGGCAGCTATAGTGGTATTCACAGGTTCTAATTGCCCCCTGGGTACCATACATATGTCTGAATATTGCATAGATGTTTACATCATAATTCGCTTTCCTCTACGACATCCTCGGTATCTATCTATCTGTGCCATGCACTGTGCTGAGAGCTTTACAAGTTTGTTTTTCACACATCTTTTAAATTTTTTTTTTAACGTTTATTTATTTTTGAGACAGAGAGAGACAGAGCATGAATGGGGGAGGGTCAGAGAGAGGGAGACACAGAATCTGAAACAGGCTCCAGGCTCTGAGCTGTCAGCACAGAGCCCGACGCGGGGCTCGAACTCACGGACCGCGAGATCATGACCTGAGCCGAAGTCGGCCGCTTAACCGACTGAGCCACCCAGGCGCCCCTGTTTTTCACTACATCTTTATGAGATGGATGTTATTCTGACTTAGCCAGGAGCACGGATAGAGCTTTTTTGTTTCATTTCTCGTTTTACTTACTTTTTAATTTTTTTTACGTTTATTTAGTTTTGAGAGGCAGAGAGAGATAGAACATGAGTGGGGAAGGAACAAAGAGAGGGGGAGACACCGACTCTGAAGCAGGCTCCAGGCTCTGAGCTGTCAGCACAGAACCCAATGCGGGGCTCCAACCCACGAACCAAGTGTGAGATCATGACCTGAGCCAAAGTCAGATGCTTACCCAACTGAGCCACCCAGGGACCCGCATTTCTCGTTTAAAAAATACTTACACGGCATATGTTTTAGAAAAGTGTGATAAGGGGTTTGGGCCTTCTGGATTTATGAAAGACCCATGATCATATATATATTCCTTTCTTGTTGCAGCTGGGTGCAGGAAGGCAGAGAGAAGAGGTACTCTGCCTACCCAGTTACTTTTATTTAAGTCCTGATTCCCTGCAGTTAGACAAATCTGAAATAAACCTGTACTTTCTTCCAGGCCTTACCATATGGTGCCCCTCTGACCAAAGAGCCATCACAGATGGCCTAATCCATAATAGGCTCGTAAGAATGACTGCGTAACAAGAATCTTCACCAGAATTCCTGACAATAATCACACAGTTTTTCAAAGTTGCACTGCTCTGACTTCAGTGAAGGATTATGGTCTTACCTATGCCAAGCGACCTTTCCAGGAATCATTGGATTTGGAGAGAACAAACTGTGGTTGGTGGAAGCATCACAGGCCCTCTGACTTCTGGGCACCCATTGTCTTATCCTGTACCAGTTACATTATTTCTGGTAGAGGTGCAGTCAAATACTACCTGGTCCTACGTTTTGTTGCAGAACGCACATTTGTAAGTGCAGACTTGTACACATTTTGACTTAAGTATCATTGAGTTTTCACATTAGAAATAACAGATGTAGCAGAGAACTTCAAACAAGGGATGATAGTTCAGTTAACTTATAACGTAATTCTACAATTTACATTAAAGGGGCGCCTGGGTGGCTCATTTGGTTAAGCGTCTGACTCTTGGTTTCGGCTCAGGTCATGATCTCACACTTTCATGAGTTTGAGCCCCACATCGGGCTCTGTGCTGACAGTGCGGAGTCTGCTTGGGAATCTCTCTCTCTCCTTCTCTCTCTGCCCCTCCCTTGCTCAAGCTGTCTCTCTCTCTCTTTCAAAGTAAATAAGTAAACTTTAAAAAAGTGTTTAAAATTTTCAGTAAAAATTATAGATTTGTCTGGATAATTGTTTCTTCTGAAATTTACTCGTGTATATTCAGGTGGTTCCTATCTTTAGTTGATTTACTCTTTTTCAGAATTTGTAGTTTAACTGTTAGAAGAAGACATTGTCTTTCTTGGCATTCATCGTAAGAGTCAGTCAAATGGATGCCTGGAAATGCCTTTTGCCAGTAGATTCTTACTGTTTTCTGGTACTGATTGTGAGCTAGTGTCTTTCAAAGTGTTAGGAGGCTTTCATGAAGTTCTGGAATCCAAAAGCATTTTCATAAATTATTTGGTGCTATGACCCTGATATAACATAAGGCTATGTATAGTATTTATCCTCTGAGTTTGAATATTTCTAAATTTCATTAAAGAAATAGTAAGGTGTTCACTTATGAGATGTGTATACATATACCCCGGGTTTGCTGAAGAATTCTGGGATCTGAAGTTTGCGCAGGCTCCAGGACAAGGGGAAGGGATTGGATTGTCGAATGGTTCTTTTCCAAAGGCTTCCCCTAGTCCCCTGATCACCCCAGTGATCACCTGGAGGGAATACCGAGGTACTCAGGAAGGAGGCCACGGTGATGCTGCTAACTCTGCTTGCCCGTTAGTATCAGGTTTATGGATTTCTTTCTCCAGATTCTCCTATTTAGATTGACTTCAATTCAGGGGCATTTTAATTAATTCTTACTAGTAGCAGCTTCAGTTCTAGGCAGGAAATTACAATGTGGTGAGTGATCACACAACTTAGAGTGAGTGATTCTTGTCTATAACAAGCATGTGATCTTGTGTAAGGAACAAGAAGCTTACTCATTAAAAATACCAGAAGTGGGTTACACTGGAAATGCAGACAGTGGAAGAGCTATTGTAAGGAAGTCTCCTGATTTACCAGAAGTTGTCGAGTGAGCCCTGGAGGCTGCATGGACAAGCATGGGAAGGCTGGACTGGTAAGAGGTCAGCTGTGCAAAGCAAGTCGATGGTGGTTACAGAAACAAAGGAGGGGATTTCACATATTGAAGTGTGAGTGCAAAGTACAAGTCAGTCTAGTCAGCAGGGCGTTTGGGGAGAAGGGAGTAGACTATCCAGAGCTTTAAGGGAAACAGAGGGGAATCTTGTAGAAGGTATAAAAAACCAAGGAGCAGGACCTAAGTTTGGATCTCGGTTGACACAACAGGAGCCACTGAAGATTCTTGAGTGATAGGCTGAAATTGGTGTCTTAAGGAACTTAATTTGGCATCATTGTGCAGAAGTATCTAAAAGAAGAAGACTAGAAGGTGGCTGCAAGGTTCCCCGAAGCCATTATCAACTGCAGACTTCCTTGCAGTGTCTGTCAACGATTGCTGTTCTCATTCTGTGGGCCACCCATATATGGAATTTGAACTCCACTATATGTTCCTGGTTATTTCTGATGATGATGGTGATGACCACTGCAGATTTATGTAAGCACCCACCCCTGCGCTATCTGGAAACATTTATAAAGTATATTAATAACAGACATTTTCTCTATTATGGCTCACATTCCAAACAGAGCAAGTAGTGTAAACAATGGTCATGCTTAGATACACACACACACACACACACACACACACACACACACACACACTACCCCCCACCCTTGTCCCTTTCTGTCACCACTCCCCTCCCTTTAATCATTCTTCAAACTGCCAGCCATGGCTTCTGTATTTTTTCTTGCCTAACTAAATATTTTCGGACAATCCATTGAAAGAGAATATAAAAAAAAATCAGAGTATATGATATTATATTCTCCACAGTTTATATACTGATTTGTAGTTCAGCTGACAAAGAGCAAGAAAGGGAGAGCAAGAAAGAGAGAGACTGATAAC
Source organism: Panthera pardus (assembly GCF_024362965.1). NCBI lineage: Eukaryota > Metazoa > Chordata > Mammalia > Carnivora > Felidae > Panthera > Panthera pardus. Next base: position 8,670,854 of record NW_026526688.1, on the reverse strand, counting down.
TCTTAAGTGTCCCAGCAATTCCTACCCCCCCCCCCACCCTTTTTTTAAGATGGCTCTGTGCCCACTGTGGGGCTTGAACTCCCAATCTGAGATCAAGAGTCACATGCTCTACCAACTAAGCCAGCCAGGTGCCCCAGCAATTCCCACTTTTTAAAATCTGCTTTGGGTGCCTGGGTGGCTCAGTCGGTTAAGTGTCTGACTGGCTCAGGTCGTGATCTCGTGGTTCATGGGTTCAAGTCTGGCATCGGGCTCTGTGCTGACAACTCAGAGCCTGGAGCCTGCTTTGGATTCTCCCTCTCTCTCTCTGCCTCTCCCCCACTCATACTGTCTGTCTCTCTCTCTCTCTCTCTTACAAAAATAAATAAACATTAAACAAATGGTTTTAACCTGCTTACAAGTATTCCTGCCAACAGTAAGACTAGAGGGGACAGCCATAAGCTATCAAATTCTATAACTTCTTGTTAAATAGATGGGTTTCATCGTCAGAAACACATCATAGACATAAAGGCTGTGGTCCTAGGCATAGGAAGTAACTGTGATATTCTTCCTAGTGATTCTCCAGCACCTTCCACCTAGTTTATTACATTTTTATTATAAGCTTACAATTTTCCTGATTTCTAAAATATGGGAAGAGGAGATAATATTGATATTTGATTTTGAGACCACTGAGTCCAGGAATAGGGGACGATGGTCATTGTCTGAAGTGCCCTGCACTTAAGTCATTTGGTGAAAAGGATTTTGATACACACAAGACTTTTACAATGCCGTATCATTTCACATGACCTCATCCTGAATACTTTCAAGGCTTGAATACTTTAAAGTTCAAATCTCTGTTAAAGAAACAGACTAATGTTGCCACTTTAGTGTGTAAACCTCTCAAGTCTTTATATTATTACCTGGCATGAGAGAAATAAAAATACACGTTCTAAATTTATAGGGAAACCTTTCCAGAATACCTAAAATATTAAAAGCGGAGTGTCCACGAATAAAACATAAAGAAAATGTCATGCCAGCATGTTACCTGCAAGAGGGAAGCTTGTGTAAATTTGTTTAGGAAAATGTACTAGCCCTGCCTCTCTGGGGCAACCTTCCAGACCGGCAAAGTCTGTCCGGTCTGTGCTGTCATGGAGATGAACCGGGGAGTAGACACTTCACTTTGAGAGTAAGCATGGTTTACCTGAGGACCCTGGCTTGCTCGCGGTAGCTGATTTTGTTCGATGGTTCTGTTTGCTGGCCTGCCAGTCAGTAGACACTGAAGTTCTTGGTGCAGCCTCTTGGTGCGGATGGGGGTGAGGAGTGTTGGAGGTGCACGAGCAAGTAAGGAAGAGGAAATTCAAAATAAGTGGGGTACACAGCTCCTAGCTCCTCAAGAGCTAATGCTGTATTTGTTCTTCATTAACATCTTGAAAGTACACTTCCTTAGGATTCCAGTACAGACGTTAGCGGAAATATTTTAGGAACTTCTGACCAGATCCCGTATTTCTAAACTGAGAATGTTGTCCTGACCCAGTCCGGACCAAAAGATTAGACGCTAATTAGGCACTCAGCCTCCTTGTAACCGAATAAAGAATTAGATGACATATTAGCTATAGAAATCCGTGCATATCTATGTAGATTAGCCATTCAAGTCTTTATGTATCCCCCTGTTTTAAAGTGAGTTGCAGGGGCGCCTGGGTGGCTCAGTCGGTTGAGCGTCCAACTTCAGCCCAGGTCATGATCTCGCGGTCCGTGGGTTCGAGCCCCGCATCGGGCTCTGTGCTGACGGCTTGGAGCCCGGAGCCTGTTTCGGATTCTGTGTCTCCCTCTCTCTCTCTGACCCTCCCCTGTTCATGCTCTGTCTCTCTCTCTCTCAAAAATAAATAAAAACATTAAAAAAATAATAATAAAAAATAAAGTGAGTTTCATATTTTTATTTCAGGATCAGAACTATGTGTCATGATATAAAATGCAGCTTCATATGTAAGTGCCATTATATGCCCTATTTTCAAATTTAAATTTTGCAAATTTAAATTTTAATGTAATTTTCTTCACAGTAACTTTTATACAATTTTTTTTCCCTGTTAAAAGGGCTGTGGCTTATATTTTTGGTCAGAAACAAGATTAAAATAGCATTGCATATTTAATATTCCTTTATATGTAGAGGATATGTTGTGTGATTAGTAATACTTTCGCTTCCAACTTGCTGAAGTACTTGAAACAGATGAAAACTTTCTGAGAAGAAAGAGCAGACTTTGATATTGTAGTTGTTTAGGAAAAGTCTTACATATATATGCATGGGGAGCCACACTCCTGGGAACTGGCTGGGAGCAGGGAAACTGACTCCTTATCACCTCCTCAGCCAGCTAGCGGTCAAAGGTTTAATGTCTTTTTTTCTGAAATGGCAAAAATCATTACCTTACTAAAAAAGATGTGTTGGTAAGAGCCCTATAACCTTTCCTCAAGAAAATAGCGCATTTTCTTTTCTTTGTTTACACTTACATGGAGCCTTTTCTTCCAATGCTCACCTCCCCACCCCCCCCAAAACAAATGGTGGGTGGGTAAACTTGACAAATTAAATCAGACTGAAATCTGAAAGAAAATAGTCCTGATTCTCTTGTAACCAGAGTGACCACACATCTGCCATGAATCTTAGGACTGAATTCCTATAATCTGTGAAAGGGGTTGTTTTTTCCTTTCACTCAGAGTTCCTTGGAAGTAGCCGGTTAATATCAAATACCAGATGTGATGCTGTTTTAAACCACTGTGGTTTACTTTACTACGGTTAGCATTGCCTCCATGGAATATTTTTGATTCTTTCTTTATGTTTGCATCTGCTGTGTATATTTCGTTACTTTATCCTTCTTAAAGGCCTCTTCCAAGTTTATGTTTTGAAAAATGGAACACTTATGGAGGTTCATGTTTGCTTATGGGTCATGACACTTAAGACTTCCCTAAAACACAAACTAATCCTTTTGTCTCAGAGCCAGATTTACGTTTTGGGATGATAGTGAATCATTGTTTGTTCTCTTTGAATCCTAGGGCTTAAAAAAAAAGAATTGGTGTCCATCCATGCCAAATTAGAATTTTACCAAGGTCAAAATTACTCGTGAGTCATGACCATTACACTTAAAATTGAGTAATTTTAAGCTGCTTTAGATACACAGATTAAGCAAATAATGATGTCATAAATTGTAGCACAAATGATTTTTTTCCTCCTAAATATTGGTAGCCGGGGTGGGGGGCTGCTCTGTTGAGACCCATTCTGTTTTACTTTAGAAAAACGCACCTTTGTGTCATGGCCACAGGAGCGTAGCATAATGGTATTACTGTAACCTAGCATACGGTGACACCCGCCTTCGTGAATGGAAGATGAAAAGATTTAAAATTGGCGTTCCCTTTCTGTGTCACGCTTATCTGTCAGTGCAGCCTGCAGTTTCTTCTGGATTCTTAAACCGGGGCCAATGTTAGTGTGACTGCCTCAAGCTTCCTCCAGCAGAAAATACCTGAAATTTTACCGTCGCAGGTACCAAGGTTTGCTGTCGTCGTCGTTGTTGTTTTTAAATAAAGGTGTTTTTGACATTGATTTTGACTTTATTGCACCTCTGTAAGGTGTTTGCGGTGTGGTAGGAAGGAGAACAAATATGCCCGATTTGCCTTAAATACCCTCTTACGACTGACTGTGGGTTTTCTCCTCCCAGGAGTGTTTTAGATAATTATAAATTGGACCTTCTGCCCCCAAATTAAAATGGTAACTTAAACACTAAGATATCCATGTGCTAAAATTGAATCTGTGACATTCAGATGAGCTGTATGGCACACCATATGCACTGTGTGTTGCACGTAAGCGTTCTACACTTGCTTAGCCAATGGGTTATAAACGAGTTGTAACAGCTACGTCTGTGCAATGCCAAGCACTCAGGTGCCGTTAGTCTGAACTTCAGGAGTTCCAGTTAAATAGTGAAGTTTAAAACCTTTCCCTTTTTAACGAAATGTCACCAACCTGTCATTAAACAAGGACTTCCACACCCGTGAGGAAGAGTGTCGTTTAGACCTAATGGTACGCGAATCTCTGAAGCTGTGTGATTTCGTGAGCACCCTGGTGCATTGTTTCTACCCGTATTTAAGTTCAGTCTTTTCCAGAACAGTTTCTGCCTTTCTAACCCTAAGCCTAAACGATTACCATTTTAGTTAACTAAATTCTGTTTTGTTTTGTTTTTTTCTCTGGGTCCTTTGCTGGACCCCCTGACACGAGTTGGTCTGTCCCAAGGGCAGAAAGAACATGTTGTAATTCCAGGATCATGGGCTCCCTTGAAGGTTACAAAGACTCCTGATTAGAGAGTAATGCTTCACTCTAAAGCAACGTATCCCTCTTGATAACATGCCCTTGGGTGCTGACAGACATGGGACCATTCTTTCATAAACCAAAATTACAGACACATAATAGTCTTCCTGATAAATTACATAATCTTTCCTTTTCCTATATTCCATCTTTTTACTCTAGTATATTTTGCCATTAACTATTTTTCAACACGCTTTAAACAACTTCAGCTCATTACAGAATAACTATGTCTACCACTGCCAAGAGTCATTGTTTATACCGCCTTGTACTTCAGTCTATATATAGCATTCTACAAAGAAGGTCAACAATTTAGTGAGAGCAGAATTTCTTACAGTACATTTAAATTTGAACTTAATTTCTTTTTGGAAAATTAGGCTCCAGGCTCTGCCATCTTTGCACCTCAACACATCTTCCCACTATTTTGGTGCATAAATGATGCTTTTATATCACAGTTGCTTCCATTTTAATGTAATAGTAGCTGGTTGTGGCTTGGAAAACTTAGTACATACACTTCTTCCATGACTACAGAAGTACACATAGTATGTAGGTCGTATGTGCATCTAGGGTGCATTTAACATGAGGAACCAGAATTCCTTCCCAACTTTGGGTGCTTTTTCTTGTGGCAATATATATAAATTTATAATTTTGTTAAACTGGTTTATGCTGTTGCTGCAATGTGCAATCAGAAAATTTTCCAGGATATATCTGGAGTTTATGAGGACAGCAGGAATATTTGAAGACGAAACACTCTCAGGAAATTGGGAAGGTAAGTTGCTACACATGTAGAATGTAGAATAGACAGTGTTTTGGGCGAGACCAGATGTTTCACAGCAGGGAGTGAGAGCACCGTTAAAGTATATCTGGGTCATATGTAGCTATCAAAACCCGACTTCACTGAGACTGGGAATTAAAGATGAGTATAGTTTAGATTCACCCTTATAAGTCTTCAGTTCAACAAAGTAACTTGCTTGCAGGACCAGGTGATTTAGTCAGAATTATTTAATTAGTCGTTCTTACTTGAATCCGTATTTGATCGTAATAGATGTCATAGCGCTAAGTAATTTGGGATTGCTAGCTTAATGATTGTTGAAGAACAAATACTTGTTTTCTTTGTGTTTTTTTTTAAGTTTATTTATTTTGAGAGAGAGTGCAAATGGGGGAGGAGCAGAGGGAGAGGGATAGAGAGAGAATCCCAGCTCATAGTCAGGAATCTTGAGTTCATGACCTGAGCTGAAATCAAGAGTCTGACGCTCAACCAACTGAATCACCCAGGCGCCCCTTGTTTACTTTGATGTAGGGCACCTTAAGGAACACTTTTCCCTCTGGTAGCATTCTTTTCTAGAAGGGGACCGTTCACTTACTTTCTTTGTGTGTGTGTGTGGGGGGGGCATTCTCTTCCTTGCTTCCAATTATAATTGTGAACAAATATCAGTAGAAATTCCATGTAACCCAGTATGGATTAGTTATCGAAGCTCACCAGCAAATGTATTTACCCTGAGAATACAGTCGGCCACAACTAGACCATTAGCATGTGAAGTCATATTGTCCCCTGTTGCTCATGCATTTTTTTCCCCTTTTTATGTACTGTTCTGGCTAAAGTTCAGTATTTTGGTGATTATAATTGTGGGCCGAATAAAAATGTATTTCATTTTGAATTGTAAACAGAAAAGACATCAAGTTCTTTGACTTGAAGAATTAGAATTTGAGTATAACTTTGAGCTGAGAGAAGTCAAAGAATTAGATTTCTAGGCACATTCTGACTATAAAATGGATACCTTACATATACCAAGAATAAATCATATATCTGTATCTGTTACTTTATAAAATTGATTACTTGGTTCACTAAGTAGTTATTGCCTTTTATGTGTCAGCATTTATGGTATTAAGTAAAATCTGAGGAAAACAATTCTATAAGATTCCAAGATGTAAGCTTTTATGTGCTTAAAAGTTTCATATATAATAGTGACTTTTTTTTATGGAACAGTTTTCATGTACTCGGTTAAAATTTATAAACTTCTTTTCTAGTGTTCTTTGTAGGTGGCACTGGCATAGGATATTCTGGCCAATGAAGTATAAGGCAGAATCTAAGATTTATGGGAAAACTTTCACTTTTCTGATAAAACACTGCTTTTCTTCTTGTTTTCTTCCCTGGAAATAAGAAAAGTCGCTTAAATTTAAAAATACTTCATACTTAACAAAGAACACTTTTAGACTTGTGTGGACTAAAATTTTTTAAATTATTAATGTAAGCATGTGACTGTGGAGTGACTTTCTAAATTTGTACGACGTCCTCAATCTGTTGCCCCAGACTTATAATAATTTGTATCTTTATATCCAACATTTTTTGCATGACTGATGGATTCTCTTAAGATGATATTTATGTTCATATTTTGTAAATACTTTAAGCCAGCCACATCTGAAATAAATAACAATTGTGTCTATGAAGACATGTACACCTCCTGTCCCTTCTCACCGTTAGAAGTATTAGTAGCTTGAGAGTGACTCTGGACCAACTCTAATTGTTTAGAAAATGGCAGCTAGAGAGAAAATTCTCATGGGATTTAGAGAGAGAGAAGACTGGATGAGAAGTCTCAAATATGAGGAAAAAATGTGCAAACAAGGAAGTATTTTCATATCTTCATTCAGATTAATGAATAAACACCTGGGCTGTGCAAAACTTGTGTTTGATTCCAGGCCTTTACAAGCCCGAATGTGTCATCGGAGCATCAAGATGGGAAATTAGGAAAGCATGCTAATTTAAATTTAAAGCAGCTGGAAATACAGTACATGGCATAGAGGCCCATCTTCACATCTGTCAACAAGTGCTTACAGATGCCACATGAATGGCTTTAAGTGCAATTATAAAACCCAATGGAATGTTCAGAGGTGCCTCCAAGAATGTGATTGGCCAACGTACAGGGTACTCATTCCTAGGAAAAGCTCTGTCCAAGACAAATTTGAAATGTGTACAATCTCTCCTATAGTGATGTACAGTTTCAGCTTAATGTTTGGGGGAAAAACATCAAATAATAAGAGATATATTATGTTAGTTGACTTTTCTTTGTGTTTTAAGTTTATTTATTTATTTTGAGAGAGAGAGAGAGACAGAGCACGAGCAGGGGAGGAGCAGAGAAAGAGAGAGAGAATCCCAAGCAGGCTGCACACTGTCAGCACAGAGCCTGATGTGGGGTTTAAACTCACAAACCATGAGATCATGACCTGAGCCAAAACCAAGAGTCAGATGCTTACCCGACTCAGCCACCCAGGCGCCCCTTAGTTTACTTTTTCTAATAAAAGTTTATTTATAAGCACAACACAGTTCTCTTTCAGTTAGATTTTTTTTTCCCTCAGCTGAAAGATTTTGGATCTGGAGCTCACAGGCCAGTTGTAGTAATCTGCAATGATTAAGGATTTCATACTTGACTAGCCCTTCTCCCTGAAAATTACTGGCTCCCTCTTGGAGCTGTGGATTTATTAACTTCCACTCCAGGGTGGGTAAGTGTCCTAAATTCACTTCTGCCACGTTATTTGCCATCTAGGGGACTGTTAGGCTATCGGTGGGTCAGCCAGAATCGTACGGTGGACTCCCTATCTATGCTCAAGGCACTTTGACCATATCTGGTCATTAAAATCTGATCAGTCGTGGTTCTAGTCTGAGGCTAAACCAGTTGATGGCTAGATCCTTTTACCTGGCAATCTAGAGAATACAAATCAAGACAGTCATATGCAGGAAGCAACACGAAATAAAGCATGTGTTCTAATGCTTTTCTCTTAAAACGCAGTATGGACCATGACGTGTATTTTTACTTACTAAGTTTCTTATTGGGATATTATTTTAATTTCTAGAAGTGGTCATACTTTTCCATTTCTCACTTCTCTGATGTCTAAATTTTCAGTTTTGTATTCTTCCATGTTACATGCGGTAGCCGTTTTATATCTGGAAAGATCATTTTTGTTGCCACAAAAATAAGTGTTTGACACACCCCACACATGTAGACTACCGGAATAACTCAATACAGGGACTGAGTCGCAAGCCAAAGTGATTCTTTGATTTTTTTTTTGTTTCTCAAGTTATTCACTACCTATTACTTTCTGTCACATTTAAAACCTAAAGCTCATAAAGTTAATTTTCACAATGATCACTGAATGTAGTAATTCAAAGTATCGATGAGAATTCGTATTTAACAATTTCTCCTTAATTAAAAATCGTTTGCTTAACTATACCTTAAATAGTCCTATGCGATACGTTATTCAAGAGTTTTAGTCAATTGCATGTTGTAAATCAACTGCGTATTGTGGAGGACTGATTTTTTTATTTTCTTTTTTCTGAGCAGTGTGCTGGGAACAAGGCTATTCCACAAGCAAAGGATACGTGCTTATCATTATTCAGTCTTTCTAAAGAAGTGAGGTTGTCTTAAGTGAATTTTCTGGACTCCTGCAAATTAGCACTTTTAAGTATAATACATCATATTTATATTGTGTTGATTGAAGCAAGTTAAACATAACCTCGTTTTAATAATTGGGCTATAAAGGGGCGCCTGGGTGGCTCAGTCGGTTGAATGTCCGACTTTGGCTCATGTCACGATCTCACGGTTCGTGGGTTCGAGCCCCGCGTCGGGCTCTGTGCTGACAGCTCAGAGCCTGGAGCCTGTTTCAGATTCTGTGTCTCCCTCTCTCTCTCTGCCCCTCCCCCACTCGCGCTCTGTCTCCCTCTGTCTCAAAAATAAATAAACATTAAAAAAAATTACATTAAAAAAAGAATTCGGCTATAAAATAAAAATTACTGCTACTTCCCATTTTTCTTCCTACCACTGTTATTTACCACTTCTGTTTGCAGGGTCCTTTGCACCTTTTAAAAATTTGTTTTTATACTTGTCTTTTTTGTTTCCTTTCCCTAATGCTTCTGTACGTCTGTTCTTTGATGGAAGAGAGAGATTTTTTGGTTTTTAGCTTTGGGTTTTTATTATTATTATTATTATTATTATTGTTAGTGCCATACCATCAAAGAATTCTATTTCAGCCTCTGGTGATCTCGCCAACTACTCTGAGAATATCAGTTAAAGTGGGATCGGGCCATTTGTACCAAAACTCTAGCTCAGCGGCTTAAGCGAATTTGAGTTTCCTTCTCTCCCCAGCGGGCAGTTAAGGGCTCGCGCAGCCAGGAGCTCCACGGGGCTGTCCGCGTGTCAGCCCCTGTGCGCTTCCCCTCTCAGGGCTGCAGCAAAGCTGCCTCCTCCCAGCCTTATGTCTGGTCTGGAGGAAGGAAGGATACGGAGACGGGAAGCGGACGTCCTAACAGGAAAGCAGCAGCTTGCTCAGAAATCCCTGGTAGATTGGAACTTACACTTCCCACAACCGTCCTGTGGCCATCTCTAGCTGCAAGAGAGGCTAAGAAATAAAATCTATGCACCTTCAAGCAATATTGGAACTCGCTCCCTAAGGAAGAAAAGGAGAATGGATTTTGAGTAGCAGTGTTTGTAGCGTGGTATCAGTATGATTTGTAGCTTTCCCCCTGAAATTTCTCACGTTTTTCCTCACGCCTGCAACATCGCTGTGTCCCTTAAATACTTATCTGAAAGATTAATGTCACTGAAGCGTTGATTTTTAAGCAATATGAATGTATCACACGAGACCTTTCGACTCTTCAAAAGATTTAAAAATCCAGTTTGGAGGGGCGCCTGGGTGGCTCAGTCGGTTAAGCGTCCAACTTCAGCTCAGGTCATGATCTCGGGGTCTGAGTTCGAGCCCCGCGTCGGGCTCTGTGCTGACAGCTCAGAGCCTGGAGCTTGCTTCGGATTCTGTGTCTCCCTTTCTCTCTGACCCTCCCCCGTTCATGCTCTGTCTCTCTCTCTCTGTCTCACAAATAAACATTTAAAAAAAAATCTAGTTTGGAGAGATAGTGCCTTTATGAAACATTTATAGAACATGAGAATTTAAACTTGCTAATTGTATTGTGTCAAAAGTAAGTGCAGTAACAGAGAAGGGAAAGACTGGAAAAATCTAGTGTTCTTGAAAAATACTCGAGGGGTGTGGATTTCAGTATAGGACAATACTACCACCCCAAGTAAATATAACCCACTTCATTTAAAATTTTTTCAGTAATATATTGGTGTCGATTTTTCTTTTACTCTATATTCGCTGTGAGGTTGGACACGGAAACATTTCAGATTTGATGTGGCTTCTTTCTGACAATGGAGTCATCACCATTGCTTAAGGCATGAACTTAACGAGCTCAGTCTTTCCTCTCCGTGGAGCTGTATTGTTTGTGAGGCCAGCTTGGTACTGATGGAGACGTCCCCTGTCTCCTTCCCTCACACGGTTCTGCTGGAAGAGTGGGGCACGGCTGCTGTCAGATCGCAGCCCACTCCAACAGAGTACCATCATCCCGACTTCACTGTGTTGATTTACAGATCACACCCCCGAGATAAGGACGGAAACTAGCCCTGAGACGGGGACGGAGTCAGTGGCCTCACCCCCCCAGTAAAACGCCTGGTACGGATCCGGCTGTGTTGTCCTCACACAGGACCAGGTGGGGTGTGCACGGCATGACTACCAGACGTGAGCATCTTCCCGTGTGTTCTACGATGCCACCCTGTGGATGGCGGCCAGGCAGGGAGAAGGCGCTCACCACATGGAAAAACAAGATGATGTAATAGGCCTTAGTGGAATTCTCACCGCTTTTATTGAACTGTCTGTCCCGATTGCTTTAAACCAACTCAGGAGAATGTCTGTTGGCGAAAATAGGAGCTCAGTTGTTTTTCAGGGGCAGTGGTCCAGAGGACACGATAATAGGAATAGATAATTCCAAAGCTGAAAATACATTAGATACATTCTTATTCTCTGTTTGGAAAGTCTGCCTGGAGACTTTCTGCCATTGTGCTGTCTCAGGGAAATACCCTATTCAGGTCACTGGAAATAACATGTCAGGTTTGAAAAGAGACTTCATACATAGCCAAATAAACTGGGTAAATATGTTTAGAAAGTCATTCTAGTGACTAATATATTAGAATGTTTCCACAATAATAATGTTGGTGATGTTAGGATTTATCCTTTTCAATGGAATGACTTGTCACATCTGGAAAGAGACTTTATGGGTAGCTAAATATACTTGCTAAATGTGTTTAGAAAAGATTTTTACTATGGGCACCCGACTGGCTCAGTCGGTTAAGCGTCTGACTTCGGCTCAGGTCATGATCTCACAATTTGTGGGTTCAAGCCCTGCATCGGGCTCTGTACTGACAGCTCAGGCCCTGAAGCCTGCTTCGGATTCTGTTTCTCCCTCTCTTTGCCCCTCCCCTGCTTGCTCTCTGTCTCTCTCTCTCTCTCAAAAATAAACATTTAAAAAAAAGGTTTTTACTAACAGTTTTGTTTCTGTTTTTGTTTTTTTTTAAATAGCTGATTAATTTCAAGCAATAATACTGATTGAAGTCTTTGGGTAGCCAGGGGTAGGAGTTACTCTGGTTTTGTTAGTGTAGTTCTAAATATTTTCAGTTTGATGAGAAAAAAGGAATAAGATGTACTTACAATTGGAAGTTTGAATGTTTAAGCTAGGTGAATTTTGTTTTTCAGAATGACTGTTTCTAAGATCATGTGTAATTATATTTTTTAAGTTGCCTGAAAACTTATTTTCTAGTAAGTAGATGTTTCTTCCCAAGCCTTGTAGGAATATGTTTTATATATTTTGTAAACATATAAAATTTTCTTTTAGCATAGGTTAGCATAAGATAGTAATTTGGGGGAGTACAGGGACCCAGATTTGATTCCCAGTTAATTCAAGTAAGCCTTTTATAATCCTTTCATTCTGTTTTACTCTCAGAGAACATAGGGTAGTTGAAACCACTTGGACTTTGGGGTCAGAATTGAATTTGAAATTAGCACTGCACTTTAATAGCTGTGAGATCTTAAGACTCCTGAGTCAGGTTCTCCACTATAAATAGGGGGAAATAGTGTATTCCTTACAGCACTGTAAGAGAGCTCATGTAAAGCAGTGCCTCATGTTAACTACTGATAAAGCCCTAGTTCTCTCTCCAGGCCCTGGAAAAATATTTAACTCCATCCGTGTGATTCACACTCTTGCCTTCAGAGTCCTTAATTAATGTTTTGTGATCAGAGGTCCACAGATGGAATAAAGTTCATCTAAACATCCATTTATTAATGGAATATCTACTGGCTAAATACTATTAATTAAATATAAATAATACATTGCTCTTTGCAAGATACCAGTGATCTCCATGTTGCTGAAGCCAGCGAACCATCATCAGAACTTTGTGTTCTGTGTTCTTTTCTGGGATGGTCAGTCAGATGTGGCCACGAGAGGAGTCACAAGAGAGACGCAAGAAAACAAAGTCTATAATACTCACAGGAAGAGCTCCCCACAAGCCATGCGTGGCCACAGGGGAAGATTTTGGTGAGGAGGCAGAGAGCAGGAGTGAGGCAAAAGCAGAGTTTCCACAGGAAAGGCATAGCAAGGCATGGTGAACCGGTTAGGGGTTAGGATTGGCTGGTCTGAAAAATGTCAGCGGGCTCTACACTGGAGGGGTGGTCCCAGGTTGCCTGGTAACTGGCCTGGGGGCGTGGGGGACGATGAAGGCAAAGAAGTAGTGCCTCAGGGGGTGTAAGGGCCAGCTAGAGCAGGTGCGCCTCTGGACTGGTGAGTTTGCTTGTCAAAAGCATGCTCCCAGCTGCAGCCCTTGAACCTCTAAGAATTGGCCAGCCTGGGAGGGGCGGTCTGTCCCTGCCAGCCAGCGCCGGTGCAGAAAAGAGAACCTGAACTACTGGCCGTTCTTCTTCCTGGATTTTTAATACCCAAGTGCCCCCAGCCCCACCCCATGCCCTCTGTTCTGGTGTCCACTCTCTCTTGGTGACGCAACCCAGGCCCGTGGTTCTCAATGTCCCCCAATAGTGTCTTCAGCCCAGATCCCTCTTCTGAACTTTCTGAACTTCAGAACGTAACCAACTCTCTTCTCATCTCCCTGTTTGACATTTCCACTCGGACGGGTGAGAGACATTCCAAGTTTAACATATTCAAAGACTGATCAGACTGATCAGACATATTCACCCCTGATCAGACTGCCTTATCCACAGCTTTTCCCTAACTCAGTCAGTGGCACCAAAGTGCTTCAAGATGGACAAGTCAAAATGTAGGGAGTCATCCCTGACTTCCTTCCTTCCTTCTTTCCTGCCCCAAATCCAAATATGGGAATCGAGCCTGCTTGGCTAAGCCTTCAAAGTATATCCGGAATCTAACCACGTCTCACCACATCTACTGTGACCTGTCCTGTTCTGAGCCACCGTTGTGTCTCACGGGGATCACAGTGAGACAGTGGTGTGTTCTCTAGTCTCTCTGGTTGTATCCTTAACCCCTTCATAGAGTATTCGCAACGGAGCAAACAGAATAATCCTTTTAGAACGCAAGTCACATCACAGCCCTCTTCTATTGAAGGCCCTAGAATAGCTCCCTATTTCACACAGAGCAAAAACCAAAATCTCTGCAAGGGAATAGCAACCAGGATTCTAGAAATGTTTTAATCGAAGAGAATTTAATGAGGATATGTTTAAGGAGGTGTGGGTGTTCAGGAAGTACCCAGGGCCTTAGCAGCTGTGGGAAGCCCTAAGCGCCTGGGTCCTGCAGGAGCAGGGTGAGGGGGTGGTCCTGGAAGTGACGGAGGGACTCGATCTCCAGCAGGATCTGGTGTGTGGCATGCACATAGGCTCATATCTGTGGTGAGGCAGGGACGTGCAGGAGGAGAGTAAATGTCCCAACCCAGTTTTTCTTCACATCCTGGTCAAACGCTTGATTCTGTCACCCTTTTCCATTTTAGCCATTCTGGTTATTACATAATCCTATTTCATCGTGGTTTCATTTTGCCTTCCCATGGTGACTGTAATGAAGCTGGACACGTTTTTATAAGGGTTTTTGTTTTTGTTTTTGTTTTTGCCCATTTTGGATATCTTCATTATAAAAATGCCTGCTCATATATTTTGCTCATTTTTCTGTTTGGCTGTATATCTTTCTTTGCAATTGTTTTTTCTATTGTTTATTTTAGAGAGACAGACAGACAGAGTGTGAGAGCAGGGGAGGGGCAGAGAGAGAGGGAGACACAGAATCCCAAGCAGGCTCCAGGCTCCAAGCTGTCAGCATGGAGCCCTAAGAGGGGCTTGAACTCATGAACCGTGAGATCATGACCTGAGCCGAAATTGGACGTTTAACTGACAGAGCCACCCAGGCACCCCTCAGTTGATTTTTAAAATAAATATATGTGACTGGATACCAGACTTTTTTAAGATATATATTTCAAGTATTTTCTTCCACCTACTACTGGCCTTGCTTTTTTATTTTATTCAATGGCCACAGTTTTCAAATTTTAATCGTAGCGTGATTTTCCTTCCTTTTATGATTAATGACTTTTATATCTTAAAAAGAATAAATTTTTTCTTAAAAATTTTAAGGAATCTTTGTCTACCCAGTGTCATGAAGGTATTCTTCAAGAAGCTTTAGTGTTTTTACCTTCCACAGATTTATAATGAACCTGGAATTATTTGTACAGCAAGAGGAGTATGAGTCGGGACAAATATTTTCTATTTAGATATCTAATTACCTCCGTGTGTTTTACCACTGATCCTTGGTGTTACCCTTGTAAAAGTGTTCTCTCTATACATACGCAGTTCCTTTCTGGATTGTCTGTTTATTATTTCACTCTATTTGTCTTGTGTTAGTGTTGTGTGCATTTTTTGTTTGTTTGTTTCCTAGAAAGACTCGATATATGGTACAAATATTTCCAGTTTGTTTTGGATGTTGCCTTGACTACATATGTTGGAATTGCATTGAATCTGAAGATGAATTAAGGAAAACTGGCATATCTAGCAATATTGAGCCTTCTATTTAGGTTTTTAAAAATTTCTTTCAGTTGTACAAAACCTTTTTTTCTTTTTGTGTAGAGGTTTTGCACGACTGCCTCGTTGGTGCCCGGGTATTTGACATTTTGATGCCACTGCAAAGGGGATTTGCCTTTGCATTCCATTGCCTATCTTTTCCGGGTATAGTATTCTACATTGGCATTTTTTTCTTTACCTATTTTATTTTTTAGCATTTGTTTATTTTGAGGGAGAGGGGAGAGCAGCAGAGAGAGAGGGAGAGAGAACCCCAAGCAGACTCCATGCTGCACATGGAGCTCAGTGTGGGCCTTGATCTCATGACTATGAGATCATGACCGGAGCTGGTATGAAGAGTCTGACACTTACCTGACTGAGCCACTCAGGCGCTCCTATCCCTGTTTTAAAGATTTTTCTCCCCCGGCCCTTGTTCTGATTTCATTGTTTCCACTGTCAATGTTATTACTCCTTTGAACAAGAAATGAGCTTCCTTGTTGGCTTTTGGGGTTTTCTGTTTTTGGATTTCAGTAGTTCTGTTACACTTTTAGGTCTAGCTTCCTTTGTATTTAATATGCTTGGAGTTCATAGAAATTCTTCAGTCTGTAGCTTGACTGTTTTTATTATTATTTTGGAAAATTCTAAATCATTTCGTCAAATATTTCTTCTGTCCTGTAGTCTCCATCCTCCAATTGAATGTATGTTAGACATCCTCACTGTGCCCTCTATTTCTGCATCAAATTTTTGTGTTGTCTGTGTCTATTAGGCTTTTCCTCTAGTTTCCTGTGGGGGTTTTCTACTGACCTATCTTCCAGTTCACTGATCCTCCCTTTGTCCTAATACTGTTAATCCATTGTACTGAGATCCCTGTGTTTTCAGTTAGTATGTTTTACAGTTCTCAAATTGCTGTTTTTTCTTTGATAAATTCAGTTTCCCTGATAACATTCTTCATCTTGCCTTCTATGTTCTTACCCATACTAGTCACACATATTGCAATACCTGTTTCAATATCTGGCTTATCTGTGGTTTTATTTTTATTGCATACTTTTTCTGTGATTTTGTTTTCTTCATCTAATTTGCAAGTGTGGTTGAACATTATTGATTAAGTGCCTGGCATCGGATATGAAGAGTTAAAACTGAATTAGGCTTGTTCTTTCAGAGAGGGTTTACTTTGTCCTCTGCTAGTCAGCTAAGATGGGGACAGGCCACCCCAGTTCAGTCAGAGGGTGGCGTGCCTAGAGGCTTGTCTGCAGTCTGGGTGTGGGTCAGGCTGCTGTGGTTCGCCCATGCTCCAAGGGAGTACACTCAGGGGATTTATCTGGGAGCCATCGTTGCTCCTTGGTGGGTCCTGAACTCCAACTGTGGTTTCTGAGCACTGTGATACCGCTGAAAACACCCCATACTTTTCAGATTTTTGCTTGGTTACTTTGCTTCTTGCCCTGGACAGTTTGAAAATCTTATCCAGTGCCCCAAAAGGAAAACTAGAAATGTCAGATTGCTTCTCTTGTCTTACCGTCTCTCAGGATGTGAGCCCCTCCAAGCCTGACTTTCCCTGCAGGCCCAAACTTCATTGTTCCCTCTTTTCAACCCAGCAGATTGCCAGAAGTCCCCACTTTTAACTTCTATGTTGCTTTTTGCCCGAATGTTCAGCCTCTTACCCATGCGAGGACTGGCATATTATCCAAGGGTAGTGCTGAAAATGTCAGCCCAGCTTTCTGAGTTTTTTCTATCCATCATCCTGACTCCTGAAGCCTTGGCCACCTCTGCAGTTAGATATTCCAATATGTGTATGCTGTCTTCAATTTTATCTTGTATGTTCTAGTCCTGAGCAGAAGCTGCACCCATGATGGTTACAAGTGACATTCACTAAACAAGCCATCTTAATAATTATCTGGTTAGGATGGCTCGGTGACTAAGGGAACAAAGTTTTGGATAGGTTTGTGATTTGAATTCCACTTACTGTGTGAAATACCTACCTAGTGAGAGCTCAGTTTTATCACCTGTAATCAGAAAATCAGAGCTTTTTCATAAGATACTTGTCCCCTTAACACCAAGTCTCTGTAATTCATCCGTGGTAACATTTTGTATCTGTAGTTCTTTCATCCCCCTCCCCCCCCCCCATTTTTCAACGTAGCGAGATTTTATTGTAAAAATATCCCCCAAATATGTATTTTTCTATGAATGGAAATATGTTTTCTGGTTTTTCATTTTGGACTTTTTTTTTTTTTTTGGAACTATATCTAGGTGGATTGAGGATGAATTTCTGTAGAGCAGATTTGTGTTTGCTGTGTTAGGCACCTGTGGACATCATAAATAGAGACCACTTTCAAAGGTAGATTTGGTTAAAGTCTGCTTGAACTGCACAGGTAGATTTTTTCAGAACACAGACCACGAGGAGAGCTCTTTTATGATCACCTCACAAGGAAGAGAGTTCTTCCCCTCTTTCACCTGGAAGAAATGTTGAGGTGGCAATTCCTGCTGTCTCCTGCGGCTTTCTTCTAGTTTGCCCTTGTACTAAGGGGACACTGTAGACTTTGGGTGTTCTAGCTTAATACAGGAATATTCTATCAGACTCCCAAATCCAGGGCAGTTCTTGGCTCTGTCTTCTCTGCACGATCAATCTCAAAGCCCAAGTTCACCAGCCAAAGCACCCGTTTCTCATTCCAGAGTGAATATGACTTGAGTGCTTCCTTCGTCTGTGATTTCCCTCTTTCACTTCATTTTTGGCTTCCTAGGAATCTTTACTTTCTTACCAGACTTTCACTGTATATGGGATGCACACACACGGACACTTTTATATGTACGTAGGTCGGTCGGTCGGTCGGTTGATAGATACCTTTTTAGAAAAAATCTCTTCTACCAAATGGTTAGAAGTAACTAATTCATTTTTATAAGAGATTTTAGGATTGTCCTTAAGACTCGGTGATTTTAAGGACTTGTGTTCTGTGTCTGCTTCTGATACCAATTCTCAGCAGTGCCAGCTGCACAGCCATGGGCATCTCTAGTCATAGGTGCAGGGTGAGATAGACAATTTCCACTTCCTTCCTAAGCTTAGTTGGTACAAATGCATGGGACATTGCTTGGTTATACTGAATAAATTGATTATTCTAAATAAAATTAATACACAGGTCAGAGACAGCTGGACTTTACTCACTATCCCTCTCTTACCTTTGTCTCTCTGCCCATATTTTCTTCTCAGACTGATGATGTCCTCCAACTCTGAATTCTAGTACTTTCTTTCACCCCATTTATACTCCATGCCTTTCTCCCCGTTGATCCTTCCATCTGTGTGTGATGAGCCTGCATGCCCCTCCCTCTGTATTATTTGTGTGTACCATAAGATATAATTAGCCTAGGTGCTAAGTATGTGTTTATTTTTCTAATGTTATATGGGCATGTATATAATGTGCACAGGGAATCTGTCTGACAATTTATATCAATTCATTGTTGTCCTGGATGTAGTATTCAACTTTATCAATTTCTACAATCTTAGTAACTCTGTGGCATACTTAGTTTTGTTTTTGTTTTAGGGATCATCTATAAAAACTATGTGTTTGTTCCCCAGGAAACCTCCATGTGTATATAGTCACTACAAATGATAGCAGCTGTTTTTATACTCACCGATACTAGGTTAAAGATAGTTTATATTAGAGTATTCACTGATATTTGAGGGAAAATGTCCAGCAAGAGGAAATAAATACATTTGCTTCTCAATTGTGGTATTTAATTTCATAGAAGTTTTAGGACACTTCCATAAAAGCACTGTGATCATGCACTAATTTTTATTTTTCAAAAACTGTCACTTGCTTTTGTTAGATCAGTAGCAGGAAAACACAGAACTTTTTCACTTTAGGGAACAGACCATTTTAAATTCCTGGGAGGCCTAGCCTTGCTCACTGGGCCAGACACACAGCACGCCAAACTTGTTTATGCTGACTTTGAGTGATTTTACCGGGAGCAAAACGATTGCTGATACGATGAGTAGTAATAAGCTTAGACAACATCCTAACTGAGATTGATGCCATCTGGAGCCGCCTCAATGTGGTGTTTGTTCAGTTCTTTAAAAAATAATTCTTTGTTTTGGAATCCGCAGATTATTAATGAATGGCATATTTCTGGGGGAATAAATAGGACTTTTTCAAACCCTATGCATGGGAAAAAATTGGCCAGAGAAAATGATTCTTTCATTCTGTGTTTCACAGAGAACTTGAGGTTGTATGAAAAAAGGTCTGGAGTAGACTGCTGAGGGGGGCTGTTGGATAAGAAAAGGAAACACTGAAAGCTTGTTACAGCATAGAATTCTTATTACATTTCCTCCTTACCTGCTGCCCTAGAGAGCCGTCAGTCAACAGGTGGATATATACGTATTACAAATATGTAGACATCTGAAGACATTGTAGCTGGTCTTAACTGAGTCTGATTAAACCCAGCAACCACTAAAAGATAGTTTTCCTTGGAGAATTATTTTTTATTTGTCGGAGATAGCTATAAAAGGAAAGACTGTTGCTTAGTAATCTAGTCAAAACATATGCATAAAAGTCAATTAGAAATAGCCTTTTTGGGGAGCACCTGGGTGGCTCAGTCTGTTGCGTGTCTGACTTTGGCTCAGGTCATGATCTCACAGTTCATGAGCCTGAGCCCCACATCGGGCTCACTGCTATCCATCTGGAGCCCACTTCAGATCCTCTGTCCCTCTCTCTCTGCCCTTCCCCAGCTCACGCTTGCTCTTGCTCTCTATCAAAAATAAATAAACATTAAGAAAAAAATGTTTTTAATAGCCTTGTTTTGAATTGCTTGTCTAAACATGTGTTAGATCTTGATAGGTAATTTTTAAAAGTCAGAAATATATTAAAATGACCATCTGTAACATTACTATAAGTGCTTACCATGTTTTGCCCTATATTTTTCCAGGCTACAGTTGGAAAAATTAAACCATGCTTAAAATACTGTTTCATAGCACAATTTTAAAATAGAATATTCTCTATTTTTCATATTCTGTTCCACAAGAATGTGATTTGAATGACTGCATTACTTCATTTTTTATTTGTTTTGTGTCCTCCTGGCTGTTAACTGTTTTCATTTTTCTGTATGATAAATACACAAGTACCTTCTCCCTCTGTTCTCCTAAATGAATTGGCTCAACCCAGAAATGCCACATCTAAGAAGTCTTTTCAAAGGGAAGCCTGTTAAATGTAATCTCTAAGCATAAATTAAGCAAAATTTATCCTGACAATTATAAATTTCAGTAGGTAGCGCAGTTAACTGAGTTTTTACTTTGGTCAGATGCTATTTTAGCTTCTTTTGTATTTGTGAATTTTTCCAATTCATTTGTGACTTTACAGGTTCTCTTTTAGGAAGGCAGATACTTTTAATGACATAATTATCCCTCCGGCGAGAGTTTCTTAGTATTTCAGAAAGTCTCCTGGTTCTTTTAATGGGAAACTCTCCTAGTGCCTTTAAAATGGAGCTCAGTAGCTAGCAGTGGACCAGAAGGTAAGTGATCCTGGCTGTGCTGTCCCTGGATGCGGGTGCAGTGGGACAAGCACAGGAAGGCTGGCGTAGCACCGAGCAAATGCCACTCAAGACTAAATACATGGAAGACATCAGGGGACTGTTCTAGGAATGGCCATGTGATAGTGTAAGTGCAGACAAGAGTTAGAACCTGAGCATCTCAGGAGCCAAGAGATTGGCAGCTTGGGTATAATGTCTGGTATCTGAACGCAATCATGGGCCCTGAGGTGGACGTCATGGGAAGGTTTCAGACTTTGGATACAAGACAGAAGCTGTTCTGCTAATAACCAGGGCTTGAGGAAGAGCTCATTTTCCGGGGAAAAGTTACACAAAGCGAGAAAAAGCAGCAAGTCCAGAATGGTTGGTGTCCCATTTGGGAAGCTACCTACTGATGGACTTTATATCCTCCCTGGCACAGATCCGGATAGATAACCACATTTAATTCAACGGTAGTGAACAGCAAGGAGGTTTTCTAGTGCCGGCTGCCAAGATTAAAAGGATGTGCATGTCCTAGCACTACAAAGTGTCTGGTGTGACTGATGCCTGTACTTGTTCATCTAAATGTGAATTTACTACTGGGAAGTATATCTAACTTCAGGATCTTCCTTCAGTATTTCAGATCAGCAAGGTAACTGAGTGTGGCCTCTCTGAATGGTGAGGAATAAACCTTAGTGAGAAAAGCAGAAGCAATTAAGCTTATGTCTGTCCTCTAAAAATGAAGCCTCAGATCTATAATGGGGTTTTATTTGCTGCTGGTAACCAATGTTTCTTTCCTTTTACTAATGACTATTATTTGGGGATATTTTTCATCTCTCACTCTAACAGGACCATGCCTAAATCATTTTCTTCCCTTCTACAAGTTAAAAACAAAGAGTTTTTGCACATAATTGAATGACTAACAAATGTGTGTTATTGAATGAACAAGTGAGAAATTTACACAAGATAGTACTAAGATCTAGGATACATAATTTCATGAAATACAGAAAATGCCCAGCGAAATTATGCTTTCACTTTTATGGAAATTTAGGACAAGGCAATATATTGAATATAATAAATGATCATTTCCCAAAATGATATTGCATCTATAATGAGGTTAATTTTCAAGGAGATTAAAGAGGACTGTTGCTGTTTAAACAGAGGACTAATTATACGAGAATGAGGTGTATGGAAAAAGAATTGAAAGCTGATGAAAATTGTGAAGGGAGCTGGCAGAATGTATGTTCAAGTAGAAAAAAGAATTTAAAAACTGAACTCAAAAGATGACTAATCATAAGAAATGTTAAGAAAGACCATAAAATGTACAGTATTAAAAGAGAAATTTTTGGTCTGTTTGATATTCCTTTAAGTCTCTGAGTTGGTAATGCGTGCCTTAGAATTGACATTAGAATGTAATATCTGTGATTTAACTGTGGAAGCAGTGTCTTGCTCTCTGCTATTGTCTGTTTGAAATAGTTTCTAACAGATCAGACTATTTCAATTGAATTTCCAGTGCACAGTATTGCATGGCTTAGGTTAGAAGTAGATAATGTAATTTCTATATTGAAATTCTGAGTTTATGTCACAGATCCAGTGATCCTCTGTCTTCTGAACTCCTGTGTGGCCATCACTGCCTATTCCATTCATTTGGCATTTAATATGTATTAACACCAAGACTGGTACCATATGGGGGCCCCTGGGTGGCTCAGTTGGTTGAGTGTCTGACTTAGGCTCAGGTCATGATCTCACAGTTTATGAGCTTGAGCCCCGCGGCGGGTTCTGTGCTAACGGCTCAGAGCCTGGAGCCTGCTTCAGATTCCGTGTCTCCCTCTCTCTGCCCCTCTCCCGCTCGTGCTGTCTCTCTCTCAGAAATAAATAAACATTAAAAATTAAAAAAAAAAAAAAGACTGGTACCATATGTATGTCCCTTTACAGCCCTTAACATTCAATAGATATGTGTGGATTATAAACGGTGCTCAGAAAAAAATATACGTATTGGTAATGAATAATTGTTCTATCCATATATTTATTTCTGCTGCCTGTTAACATACTGTCTCCATTTATATTCCTCATTTTACTGGTCTGCGTTTAAATTCTCTTTCCACCAAGGTTTATCATGTCGCTATCATATACTGAGAGCTTAATATGTTCTAGGCATTCAGCAAGCCTAGAAACCTAGCCTTCTGTGTAATGTGTATAATGAATCTGGGAAACATCCAAGATCTTTTCTATTCTTTGCCTAAACCTCCAGCCATCTATCAGCAACTCAAGGCTTCTCTTCCTTTCAAATGAATCCCAAATCCACTTAATTTCACTGTACCTCTATCCTAACTTAGGCCATTGTTATCCCTTGCTTAGATGATTGTAACAGAACCAAATTGTCCTATTGCCACGCTTCACCCTCTTTGAATCTAATCTAACCATGACAGCTGAGGTGTTTCTAAAAATTGTAAATGAGATGATATCATTCCTAAATCCCAGCCCACCAGTGGCTTCTTTCCATCACATCCAGACTAAAATCCAGACTCCCAACCATAGATGCTAAGACCTGGCCTCTGACCCTCTTTGACTTCACCCCCATGACACTGTGCCACACCATCCCTTTTCTCAAAAGACTACATCCCCACATTTTTTTGTCTACCATGTAAACACATTCTTTCCATAGAGCCTGGAATGTTCTTCCCTAGAGGAGCATGGCTGGCTCTTGTGTTGTTGTTCTGGTTTCAGCTTCAGCACGATTCTTCATTTTCTTTTTGATTTATTGCTTTATTTCTTAATTGATTCTGTCTCTCCACCAGAAACTCTAAGGGCTTGGAGTGTTTGGTTCACAGTCAAATGCCCAGAACCTAGAATAATGTCTGGCATTCAAAGAATATCTAGAAGCGTTGAGTACATTTTGTTAAATAAGAAAATATAATCTCACATAACTCTGAGGACATCATTATGAGTTTAATGCTGTTACTGTTATTTAGCATTTGTCAAAATCAGAGATTTGAGAGGTTAATTACCTTGCCCAAAGCCAGTGAGTATGTTCAGTGGTAGAGGCAGAATTTGAACTCAGCTTTGTCAGACATTAGAACTTTACCTGGATTCTTCAGTCTCTATGCCATGTTATCCCCTTGTGACAAATTATTTCATTAAGTTACGATATCAAAGAAGGTATCTACAAAATAATCTTTGGCAGAGGAATATAGTCTTTGCATAACACATCGTGCAAAAATTAACTGGACACATAATACACCTGTTGACTTGAATTGCCTAACTAAAAATACCAGACTGGCCTTACAGTAATGCAGTAATGCATTCATGTTAAAGATACAAACTCATGGACACATTGATAACACATTGATAGCTATGTGACTATGAATATACGTATACCAATGGGGTCATTAGTTGCGGTTTCCTAGAAGTAGACTTTGAGATGGGGATTTTGAGGCAAGGAGTTTATTTGGGAGACGATGCAAGGGTACACTTATGAGGAGGTGATCAACAACTGAGACTGGATGGGAGAAGAGCCAGTCCCTTATCAAGCGAGCTACTGCTGAGAGCATCTGAAGTTTAATTCCACTGGGTTACTCTGGGAATCGGCGTAGAATGTGCAACTCAGAGTTATCCCAGCCAAGGAGCAAGGCAGCTGGGGTACTGGTATTTACTGAAACAGTGAGGACATAGACATTTAGGGTATTGACAGGGGCTTCTAAACCACCCATACGCACATGGTAGTTTCTTGTGTGTGTATATGTCTGTATGAATTGGGGCCAACCAAAGAAAAGTAGCTGACTGAAAACGAGAATATAGGAATTACTTAGATGCAATTGCTGAGACAGAATATACGGATAATACTCTATGTAAATTGGTTTCTGTCTGAATGTATATACTGATGGGAACCGTATGACAGTCTGCATTTTAGGGATTGTTGGTATATTTCAGAAAGCTACATCTTTATATAATATATAACCATCCTCTTTAGGATATGATCTCAGTAGATAATCCTAACAAATTTAACAGCGTGTCTCTATGTTAAAACACCTCCAACCCCATCGGTATAACTACACAGTGTTTAGATAACTCAGACCTACCTGTGGTAGGCAGAATATTGCCTTCCAAAGATGCCTGCATCCTAATGTGTGGAATTTTACTTTACATGGCAGAGGGGACCTTGCAGATTGGATGAAGTTAAGGAAGTTTGGGAAGACTATTACCCTGGATTATGTGAGCAGGTCCAATGTAATCCCAGTAGTCCTTAGAAGTGAAACAAGAGGTGGCAGGAGAGTCAGGTTCACAGTGACACGGTGTGGAAAAGACTCTCGTGGCCATTCCGGGCTTTGAAGGTGGAATGGGGACATGAGCCAAGGAATGTGGGCAGCTTCCAGAAGCTGGAAAAGGCAAGAAAGTGAATTCCCTTTTAGAGCCCCTTAAAAATGACCACAGCACTTGTGAGAACCACTTTGGACTTGCTATCTCCAAAATAATGCAGTTGCATTGTGGCAATTTGCATTGGAGCACTTTGCCCCAGCAGCAATAGGAAACTCCTATACTACCTAATCAAACACAGAGATGTGAGGTCACCTCAAGTGAAAAAAAAAAAAAAAAGGTCGACCTGTATTTTGTAAATCATAGCAATTTTCATATAGGTAGATGGATAGATGAGTGTAGTGAATACCGTTTGGAACACTGAACAGATTTTGGAATTTGAAAAAAAGCAGAACTGGTTTGGAATTCTGCCTAATTATCCTCTATTTCATCTCAGTTAACATTTCATTTCTCTTAGCTCTATGTTTGTGCTCTGGAACACAGGAAGAGTAATAACACTCTTGCTTCTTTCAGGAGTTTATGGAAAGATCGGTTTAGAGAATCCACGTAAAAGTACTTTCTAGACTGCAAAATAGTATATGCAGGTTACTTGGCTTTCTCAATAAATGTTAGTGCCAAAGAGTTAATCTCAGAAATCAAATATTCAAAATATACAAATGAAGCCACATAATTCTGGTCCATTTATAGACATTTTAAGTGTTTCTGAATCAATGAGCAGGTATATATCATATGTCCGGTCAACAAGTCATAAGTCCATGTTAAACCACGAATATTTACATCGTTATTTTTCTGTCATACATTTTAAGGTGCATTTTCTAGCCCTTAATTAGAAATATTTTAGAGCCGCCTGGGTGGCTCAGTCAGTTAAGCATCTGACTTCGGCTCGGGTCATGACTTCGCGGTTTGTGAGTTCGGGCCCCGCATCGGGCTCTGTGTTGACAGCTCAGAGCCTGTTCTGGATTCTGTGTCTCCCTCTCTCTCTGCCCCTCTCCCTCTCCTGCTCTCTGTGTGTCTCTCTCTCAAAAATAAAAAGAAACATTTTAAACAAGAAAAAAAGTATTTTAAAATACTTCACTGATGTGGGAATAAAACATCACAGCGGACTATCAGATCTTGAACCCAGCCTCCTCTCCTTCAGCCGGTTTATGAAACCGTGCTCTTGCTCTAGCTTTTCGAAAACTTTGGCACAAATATTGTTCGGAGCCTCCCTTTGCATCTGTCTTAACATCAGTAAAGGTCGTTTGGGGGCACAGAAAAGGACCGACCGTCTCTGATGAAAGGGGTCACCCTTCCTGTGACCAAACGGGCCGCCTGCAGGGCTCCAGGTTGGCCGTGGGCTCCCGGGTGAGGAACCCACATGGCTAATGAGCTCCAGAAGGTGTGGCTGCTGGCTTCTCTCTTCTTAAGCCCCAGACCCGAGGCACTGGTGCGTGGGGTTTTTCCCCTGCGGCCTCTGTATCACCTCCTGCCTTCTCCTGCCCCTTCCAAAAACAAGCTCAAAGCAAAACAACAATAAACAGTTTGCTTTTTGATTTTCAGACTCCCCAGCCATCAGACAGCCCTGAATGCCACAGCTGCAGCCTGTCACTTGATGTTGCCTCGGGAAAGCCCGGAGGTGGGAGAGGGAGGCAGGGAGGGCCGGCTGTGTCACCGTTTCTCTTCCTATGCGGTTTTTCAGTTCATCGCCCTCAATGCCGGCGAGCTGTTCCGGACCTGTTTCCGTGCCTTCAGGTCCCGCCCTCCGTCAATGGACAAACTGCATGCCACGGACTGTAGTTTGGGTCTTTAAAATAACATCAGATGGAGGGACCGACGTTCTCATTTTAGAAATGAGAGGGCTGAGTCTGAGAAGTCCCCCAGCCAGCTGGGAGGTGGCTGGGCCGATGGGCTGGGGAACCTAAGCTGTCTTGCTTTGGCCACGTTCCGCTTCTGTGGGAAAGCCACGTCCCCTCGCTGGGTGTCAGGAGCACCCTTTTTGGCTTGTGTACGTGCTTATGCTTGTGTGACGAGCACATGGTACATCTTACGTGGAGAACTTGCCTTAGAGGATGTGCTCGTCCTTGCAGGACTATTGAACTGCCACTTTGGGCTCAGAGGAAATTCCCATTTTAATAGTGAGTGGAAGGAGTGGTTCTTTTCGCATTATCACCCCTTCCTGTCTAAATGCCTCCTGTGCTGTCATGGTGTCAGGTGATTTTCAGTTGCTGTCGGTGGTGTTACCAGTGCCCTCGGAGCCAGAAGCTCTGGCCTCTTGTGCACTCAGATTACGGAAAGTCAGGAGGCCGCTACGAGTGCCCAGGAGAGGATTTACTCCACAACCTCTGTTTTCCGTACAAATTGTGCCCTGCGTGTTCCTGGCACCTTGCCGGGGAAGAACTGCTTCAAAAGTTTCAATGCAATTTGATGCAAATTTTGAACAAAGTAACATAATCATTTTTGCATCAAACTTTATAGAAGGTAAATTGAATAGGGCTTATCTTGTCAGTCTGTTGTAGATGAGGAAATGGAAGCAGAAGGACGTAACGTGAATGTGAGGTTGTTCACCTAGTTGGTTTCTCACTCTCTTTCACCTCCTCTCTCTTTTCTTTCTTTCCTTCAGTCTATACCTGTGTCACTTAGCTAGTAGCTGCATATCCAGGCACTGTACAATTTGCTTTTTTACATTTAATTTGCAAACCATCCAAATATATGGATATTATGGTTCACATGTTTGAACTGAAGAAACTGAGACTTAATGAAGTTAGTAGCCGTCAAGTATAGATTTTACAGCACATGACCTTGTAAAGCTCAAATATGGGTTCAGATATTTGTTTATTTCAGAATCATGCTCTAACTTCTATGTTGATTTGCCTTGTTTTTTTAATATAAAGTAATAATTCATCACCTCAACAATTCTCTATGAGCTGTTACTAAAACACAAAAAGATCTTCTCTTACATTAAAATGAGTTTTACCTATGTGATCGCATAATAATGTGATGCATCACATAATAAATGGATCCATACAAGATCAGCCTGGTGCAGGCTTAGTGTAGTCTAAAACTTTCAGGACTTTTGGTTCACATATTAAATGCCTCAACACATATTTAAAAAGCGTTTGCCAATCCCAAAGGAATTAATTTAATTTTTTTTTTTTAAATAAGGCTAGGGGCACCTGGTGGCTCAGTCAGTTGAGCATCCGACTTTGGCTCAGGTCATGATCTCACGGTTTGTGAGTTCGGGCCCCACATTGGGCTCTGTGCTGACAGCTCAGAGCCTGGAGCCTGCTTCGGATTCTGTGTCTCCCTCTCTCTCTGCCCCTCCCCAACTCACGCTCTGTTTCTCTCCATCTCTCCAAAATAAAGAAAACTAATTTAAAAAATTAAAATAAGGTTAAACTCATGGTGTGTCCAAAGTGCATAACACTCGGTCTACACCAGCATCTCCCTTCCTTCTGGACCTCATGTCCCCCTTTGTTAGCATAAGCTATTTAATGAGGCAGAACTTGGTCATTCCTTGAGTACTGTACCTGTCCAATCTCTGCTTCTGGGCCACAGCCCACGATTATGCTCATTATAGTTCTGAGTAAGTACTGACGGTGATATTTCGGTTAAAGATAGTGGATTTGTTTTTATCTAATTTATCTCTGCCTGTATTTTTACTATTAATTATTCAAAATAGATCAGCATCATCCTGTATTGTATAAATAATTCAAGTCAGCTTACTTTAACACAGGGTCCTAAAAGAAGAACATACTCAGTTCACGACTTCAGTTTGTGTCCATCTTGATGGGTCGTTAAGTGCCTCTCATTTCCCTGGGCTTCCCGTTTTAAAGCTTATACAACCGTGCTGTTACATTTTCTACACAGAGTCACAGGATGCAGTCCCCTGCCATAGTCTCATGACGTCAGATCTCCGAATTGTGAGACGGGCGCCATGAACAGAAGCACACCTCTCACTCACCGTGCACGGTCATGCAGCGTGATGTTCAGAGGATGCTGTTTCTCCCTCTGGCCACAGATTTCTAGAGCGCATGCCTCCATGGTACCAAAGCACTCGAACAATAGGCAGGTTTCTGCATCTGGTTAATAAATTAAGCAAACAAGAGTTTATCAACATCTGGCATCTGCCTTCCTTTAGTGGCTTTACATGAGTCACTGATGCCTGGTGGCCTTTGATAATTTTTGTGGTTGCTTGGAATTTCAGTAGTGGTTTGATGTTTGTGTGCTCTTGTCAATGTTCACATCATAACCGGCTCTCTCTTGGCTGCTTTACACTTCCTAGAAATCACAGGGTCAGCCAACGAGAGTCTGTATAGCCGTCAGTTTGGGTGACATATACCTCCCCTTGAAGAACTTTACAAAATACAAGCACAAGAGGAAAAATATTTAAGAATTCTATTTTATAAGGGAAGGAGGGAGGGAGGGGCACCTGGGTGGCTCAGTAGGTTGAGCATCTGACTTCGGCTCAAGTCATGATCTCATAGGTTTATGGGTTGGAGCCCTGCGTCGGGCTCTGTGATGACAGCTCCGAGCCTGGAGCCTGCTTCGGATTCTGTGTCTCCCTCTCTGCCCCTCCCCCACGTGCATACTGTC
This sequence comes from Panthera pardus, assembly GCF_024362965.1. Classification (NCBI taxonomy): domain Eukaryota; kingdom Metazoa; phylum Chordata; class Mammalia; order Carnivora; family Felidae; genus Panthera; species Panthera pardus. The sequence continues at coordinate 8,641,294 of NW_026526688.1, read as the reverse complement.
TCTCAAAGATAAATAAATGTTTTAAAAAAATTTTAAAAAGGGAGGGAGGGAGATTTTCAAAAGTATATTACTAGCAAGTAACAGACACTGACTCCTACAAGCTGCTCATTGAAAGGGACTTTTTTATTTTAAACAATGATACCATTTTAGTGCGGAATGCCAAGTAAAGACTGCACAGCCAAGACTCTGGAAGGTTTCTGGCTACTCCTGGATCTCAGCAGTAAATTTCACATCTCTCAGACATATGTACATTCAGGTGTTTAGTTCCAAAGATCATGTCCGTCTGTATCTTAGGACCTTGGAATTCCCAAAAGGATGAACATCATTAACGCAGCATGGGTTTTCTCTAGGTGCAGAAGGACTAGCACAAACATCAGCCTGGGGGGTGATGTTAACTTTGTGAGCTAAAGAGATATGCTGCTTGTCTTTGTATATAAATGATGAACAAAAACCAGTGACTAATAAACAGAAAATGCCCTACAGCATCATCTTCTGGTGTATCTTCTGCACCATCTCTGGCCAAGTATCTCCCATACCATCCATCACAAGTTACTTGGCTTCTGTATGATGTTGGCCTCACTCCCTTATGTTATGGGAAAGCTCTAGCACTTAGAAAATGTTCAGGATGAACCAAAAATTTGCCTTTGCACACTGGTTTCAGCTCTGTCCCCTGAGTAACAGAAAATGTCCTCCAAATCCGAACCCAGTAAGGATTTGGAAATAGATATATTTTCCTTTGAATTTGTACTTCCTACACTTTGTATCTCTCGTGCTCCTAATAACACTTGCTGTGGCCTTTTAGTATTTTTATTGTCCCTCTTGTCCTGCTGTGGATCATCCTCTTCTGTCTTGAAATGAGGTGCCTATGGTTGGACACAACGCTTCAGCTGTGGTCTGCCCAGAACAGACCCAAGCAGGCCTCGGTGCGACTTTAGCCGGACATCACAGTTTGGGATTGGGATCAATTTATAAACCCCTAAAATACCGAGACTTTTTCACATGAGCTGTTAGGCCAGGATGTTTTCTGCATTATTTGAGACATGGTCTGACGTGATAGGTCCTGGAACCCGATCTAGCAACTTCTGTAGGCAGGCAGTGGAGAAGTCGGCTAACCCCACAGTCCTGGCAGGTGCAGACTGGGTGATCTGTGAGAGTGGTCTGCAGATCTGAATCCCATGCCGAGTGATTCCCAGTGATCAAGAATACGTCAGTATCTATAGGAGGCAGACCCAGGGACTTCTATTTTTAACAGAAAGTAATATATATATATATTTTTTAATATTCTTTAAAAATTTTTTTTTTAAATTTGAGAGAGACAGTGTGAGTGGGGGAGGGGTAGAGAGAGGGAGAGAGAGAGAATCCCAAGCAGGCTCGGTGCTGCCGGCAGAGAGCCCGACGCACGGCTCGAACTCAGGAAACCATGAGATCGTGACCTGAGCCTAAACCAAGAGTCGGATGCTCACCTAAGTGAGCCACCCAGGCGCGCTGTATTTGTATGTTCTTTAACAAAAGCTTTGGAATCAGCGGTATGGTAAAGGTACAAGCAGTGGATGTTCGGGCAAGCGATGAGCAACTGTGTGACCACAAGGAAGGATAAAGCGTCCCAGAGCACTCCCAGAAAAGGTGACATTCGGCAACCTGCAAGGATACGTGGCCGGTGGTCGGAGTCAGGGCAGCCTGTCTTTGAAACCTCGGTCCTTGTTACCAGCGCTCGTCAGAGTCTCCAGCTTTTCCACCAGCTGGATGGGGAGAAAAGCTAGCTGTCGGAAAGGAGTGAGACCGAAAGGGTAAGACACACCCGGTTGTCAAAGCTGCACTACGCCTGGGGAGTGTGAAATCATAAACTTCACAGATTTCTAGGGGCACCTGGGTGGCTCGGTCTATTAAGCGTCCGACTTCGGCTCAGGTCACGAACTCACGGTTCATGAATCTGAGCCCCGCGTCGGGCTCTGTGCTGATGGCTCGGAGCCTGGAGCCCGCTTCGGATTCTGTGTCTCCCTCTCTCTCCGCCCCTCCCCTGCTCACGCTCTATCTCTTTCTCTCAAAAATAAATGTTTAGATTTTTTAAAATAAGTAAAATAAAAGTCACAGATTTCTAGAATTACATAGAAATGCGGAAATGTAGTGCAAATAGCACCGGCTGTGAAGTCACAGGAATGTAGATTTGAATCCTGTCTTCCCTGCTTATTGGCTGCATATCCTTGGCAAGTGATTTAACTTCTCTAAACCCCAGTTTCCTCATCTGTGAAATGAGGTTGATATTACCTACCTTGAAGTACTGTTACAGGAGAAGCAATAATGTATGTTTTAAAAAGCTAGCACAGATTCTAGTTAACAATAAAAATTTCAATAATTATTGCAATTATAATGAGCTTATAGATTTTTTTTAATTTTTGTTTTTAACGTTTATTTATTTTTGACAGAAAGAGCATGAGCAGGAGAGGGACAGAGAGAGAGGGAGGCACAGAATGTGAAGCAGGCTCCAGGCTCTGAGCTGTGAGCACAGAGCCCCCCGCGGGGCTCGAACTCACAAGCGGTAAGATCAGGACATGAGCTGAAGTCAGATGCTTAACTGACTGAGCCACCCAGGCGCCCCATATAATGAGCTTATATATCTTGATTATCCTCCTTCTCATCAACAACTATATCATTACAAGAGTATTACCAAAATATTGGGGTTCACATGCTGAAATCTCTCCTGTGAACATCATAATTAACCCGAAGTCCCTAAAGAAACAGGTAACATCTTATGCAACATTGCATCTATAGGCCCATCCCAGATGGACCCTAAATTGTAAAGGGAATGGAGAGTTACTTTATCATTTGGGAAAGGACTTTGATATTTCTTAAGGAAATGTTTGCCCTGGGCACTTCAGGCTTGCTAAGAAAATTCGGTATTTCTTTCTACTTAAATTGTGTATAGGCTGCCCAGGATTCCCTAGCTGTTCTGAGCATTCTCTATACTCTAGCTCAAAATCTCACCCATCACAGATTCCATTCAAACTAAATTAAGTATGTTTATAAAGTAGAGGCTAGTATTGTCCAACTCCGTTCACTGAAATACTTATGTAACCAGTGACATTGCGGCCAGACAGAGTCCATGAATTCACAGGAACGAGTATCCAGGACTAATCACTGCCAAACATTTTGAACGTGAAGTGATTTTTCTTTCTTAAGATGAGAATTTTACTACATTCAAGTTTTATTAATGCCCTAAGCATGACAAGTTTTGAGTCCGATAATGGCTTTGAGAAAGGATACCTGGACGTAAAATAGAATAACAAAGGTTTCTTGAAATTGTGGCCGTTTTTTCCTTTCTGGATGCTGACCAGCATTTTTGGAAATCAAAATTTTGATACGTTTGCGTGGCCCTAACTATGGGGCGGAGACTTGGAACCATTGGTCAGAAACAGTAGTTATTCCACATTTACAACGTTGCTATGTTATGAAGTGTAGACCGTAACAGCTAAGTAACAGCTTGCAGAGTAGATGTTTTAAAATCAGTAAATAATATATATTATTAACTTTCTATACACATTTGTCATTCATATGAATAAAACAATAGAGAAATACAAGATAACATTCCATTGCTGCTGAAAAGATTGTACTAAGCATCCTCAACCCTGGAGCAGCATATTTATACAAATATAGAATCAGAAGCTCTGTTATATAACATATATTATTTACATGTTATAATATATTGCCTTATATATTATATATTTATACATATATGTTATATAGAATATATACAGTGACTACACAATTGTGCATGCTACATCCTGTTTCTAGTCTACTGTCATAGAAGGCTTTTCATCATTTATCCTCACTTTATGGTTCTACTGTGTGATCTTTTTATTGGATATCATTTAATTTAGTTAAATAAGCAGGGCATACCAAATAGCTACATACATAGTTTATTACAGATTTTCTTGCCCCAAATATTTTCAGCATTTGTATTCTATTAATATGAAAATGCTTTGAAAACAAGCTCTTATTGTATGCTCTGCCCTGAGTCTTTGAATCCACACGGCCTTCCCAGGGACAGGAAGGAGACAATGTGCAATCATAATGAGCAGGAATGCTCAACAAGGGTGTTTGCCCATGGCCCATGTCTACCTTTTGACTTCCTTCTTGAGTTCCCTCTTACTGTTCTTGTTTCCGTGGGTTGCTAGGCCTTCCTTGAATATATCTGACTTCAGTATCCTTCCTTTTCCCTTCATCCAACACCCACATGGGCTCCTTTGTGTGGCTAGCTGACTGTGGTCAATACCAATAGTTTGGTATTGACATTATCACTGTCTCAAATTAGGAGACATTTTCCACCTGCCATCTCCAGCACCTGGGACATTCTTGCCAAATAAATATTTTGAGGGGAGGGATAAATTTAGTTTATGACCTTTCGCATCATTATGGACAAAAGCTACACCACCAATCATAGAATAGTTTGAAAAGAATTAATTAAGAATAGAGTTGTTTTTAGAATAGTACAACTTAAAAATTAGTACCAACAAAATGCATGAAGACGGTGATATGTAGTTGTTGAACAGGTTGAGTATTTTAATCTTCAGAACAACCCGAAAGATAGTTACTAAGAAACATGTTTAAACATAATTAAATTGAGACTCAGAATTATTATGAATAATTATTTGAAGGTAAGCCAAAAAGTACATAGAAGAACTAGGATTTGAACCAAGGTCTGTCTGGTCCCAAACTCGTGATCTCCCCTTAAGCCATACACTTGAACCATATGAAGAAAGAGAAGAACAACATTGAACTGAATAAGAGAATTGATTTAATACTATATGATTTATGGCTTTTCTTCTTAAATGTCATAACTGACAAGAAAAAGCATAATAGCCCATCTTGCACCCCTTCCCTTTCCCTTACATAGGTCTTGGATATAGTCCAGAATAGTTTTTCTTAATGAACAGCACAATCAGTAACAGTTGCACCAAACAGTTCAATTTAAAATCCTCATTAAATGGTTTTTTCAACTAGAGGTTACACTTTTTTTTTCTTTTTTTTATCATTCACAGCATAATGTGTTTTAGGATGTATGGGACCCTGTGTACTCTCAGTTTAAAATGAGGAACCAGAGGTATTAGACATCATATACACAGCATAATTCAGTAGCAATCTGGCAGTTTCCCAGTTGCTACAATACTAGAGATAACCGTCCCAGATAAATCAAGCCCCAAAGTAGACTCTGTCCTGGATTTCTCACTTTTTAATATGCCTGCAGAGTATCCCAATATCATATTTAAAAAAAAAAATTTTAACATTTATTATTGAGAGAGAGAGAGACACAGAGCGTGAGCAGGGGAGGGGCAGAGAGAGGGGGAGACACAGAATCCAAAGCAGACTCCAGGCTCTGAACTGTCAGCACAGAACCCGATGCGGGGCTCGAACTCACAAACTGCGAGATCATGAGCTGAGCCAAAGTCGGTCGCCCAACCGACTGAGCCACCCAGACGCCCCACCCCAGTATAATCTTCATCAGTGTTGATTGTCCAGCTGTCACAGCCCTGGGCACACATGTGGTTTACATAAAATAAGTCATTATTCCAACAACTAAACCAGCTGAAATTAGCATAGCCTTTTTGCTTGTTTCTTATATTAAGAATGCTTCCATGCTACAATGTAAGGATTTATGTGGAACAAACACGTTTCCTGTGTTCTCTAACTTTCCAGTTTACTATAAATGATGATTTTACATAAAGATAAACCATCAAAATGGAGCTTTAGCTTTAAAAATGAGCACTTGGGGCCCCTGTGTGGCTCAGTTGGTTGAGCATCCGACTTTGGCTCAGGTCATGATCTCATGGTTTCATGGTTCAAGCCCCGCATCAGGCTGTCTGCTTTCAGCACATAGTCTGCTTCAGATCCTCAGTCTCTCTTTCTCTCTCTCCCTCCCCCACTCGCTCCCTCTCTCTATCTCTAAATAAACATTAAAAACAATATTTTTAACGAGCACTTAATGTGCTTCATGTGGCGTGCACACACACAAAAGGCCAAGTACATAAGAGATATTGGGCAGTGTCATTGATAAATGAAAAATGTGAAACTAAATATTGACTCCTCAGGTTTTTTGTTGTTTTATCTCTCAAATTTAGTGAGTTCTCATTGACCTCCTTAATTATCAGATTAACAACTTTATACAACAAACATTTGTTGAGTACTTGCATTCGTTTCAATCAGTAAGTGTTTACTGAGGTCATACTGTGTGTAAAGAACTGTTTGAGGGGCATTGGACAAAAGTTACCTGAACTTGGGACAAAGGAGAAGTTTGCTTTTGCTTAAGATGTTTTTGGACTATTGACTTTTGAAAATGTCTCCATCATCTGTAGCAGTTATTTTTCTTTGGAATAATCTAAATAATGCCAAATATAAAAACAGCCAAAATCATTTGAGGCCAAGTTCTGTAAACCATGTGAGTATTCCAATCATTAGAGAAGGCTTATTGTGATCACAATATCTGTATAAGGTGTTTGTTGTTGTCGTTGTTGTTGTTGGTGGTGGTGGTGGTGGTGGTGGTGGTGGTGTGTGTGTGTGTGTTGAGAAACAGTTTCAAATTTGAAATTGATGGTTTGGGCATGTTCCTAACCCTTTCTACAGCCTCTGAAGACAAAACCCCCCAAGCAGATAATAAGCAGAGAAACACAGATCCCAGCCTACAGCTCACTTACATTTTCCTAAACTTGATTAATTAGGCTTGAGGTTTATTTCTTTGAGGACCAGCCTTACCATCATCAAGCTATAAAAATACGGTTAATACCAAAATTCAGTTCGGAAACTACCAAATCACCGTGTAATTTAAATGTGGCGTTTACCAAAAGTCTCGTGTCTGATTTGCTTTGATAAGGTGATCCAAAAAGTGACTTCAAACTCGCAAAGGTCTGATTTCAACTACATACTGATGCGCTTTGGTCCAGAGCATGCTTTGTGCAAAGTCTCTCCTATGTTCCCGGTTCATCAAAAGTTGCTAAAATTATAAAACGTAACCTCACTTTGGCCCAGCATCCATTTTTAAAAGCTTCAACCCATTACCTACCTTGTTTTGTTTCTTAAAAAATTTCAAAGCCTTTTTCTCACAATTTCAAGCTGTAGTTTATTCCTACCTTTTGCCCAGATCCAGCATCTTATTCTGTCAAGTTGATATTAGAAAGATTCTTCTTCAATTTAAATTTGTTTAATGGGTATTCATTTTTTGAGAGAGAGAGAGAGAGAGCACCCAAGCCAGGGACGGGCAGAGAGAGAGGGAGACACAGAATCCGAAGCAGGCTCCAGGCTCTGAGCTGTCGGCACAGAGCCCGACACGGGGCTGGAACTCACAACTGCGAGATCCTGACCTGAGCCAAAGTCAGACGCTTAATCGACTGAGCCACGCAGGCACCCCAGAGTTTTCTTCAATTTATTATCATCTCCCGAACAAACTTTTATTCAACAACTAAAGAAATGTGGAGTAGTATCTCTCAAAGTTTGCAAAAACATTCTGCTCGTTTTGTGCTTTGCATCTGCAGCTTATATTTTAAACTAAATTTGAAATTATATGTAATGAGAATCATGGATTATTTTTAAATAGCCACTAAGGAATAAAATATGATAAATTATGAAGAATTGATGTGATTTTCCAAGGAGAGTTTTATTGGGAAAAAATTAAAGTTATACAATGAAAGTTCTATAACTAGACTATCTGTATAATTATTCTGTTTAAAACAGTAATTTGTATCATTATTTGGGGCTCTTTTCATAAAGTGAAAGAAGAAGGTATTTCTCCTTTTCAAATAATTTTTAGATATGAACTGTATGAACACTGAACGATAAATGTTTTTAAGAAACATTGAATAAATTCTGCATTAATCTGTAGTTTTTTCTGAAAAACATCTCAAATTTAACATATGTTAATAATTACAAAACATTTTTATAATATTTTCAAACAAACAACAATTCCCTCTTCTTTGAATTAATAAATTTTTATGGTAGTTTACATTTCTTTTTCATTGTTTACATTTTATTTTAGGATGTTTATTAGTTAATTCAACATATTGGGTGGTCTCTTAATTAATATTATCACTCAGGTTTGTAAATAGTGCATGTTTTCTATGACCATTTAGAATTTATACACTGACACATTAGATATTTTGTTTAAGAATGGTTTACAAAAAAATAATTATTAACATTTGTTGAACTAGGAGGATCAATATTTTAATATGAATCCTTAAAAATAAAACATGTTACGTTCACTGTGTAGCTCATTAATAAATATTTACTCCATAGTTTTCTTCTATCTGTATGTGTTTAGCTAAGAATTGTTTTTCATTTGGTGAATAGTACCCTATTTAGGAATATGAGAAATGTTGGAGCAGTTACAAAATACTTAACGATTTTATAAAAGAAGAAACATTTTAAAAAATCACCACAAGAGGAATTCTCATTGAAATGAATACTTATATCCAAGATGGAGTCTTTCTTTCCTTATATGTGCATGAATTTAACTTTAAAATGCATACTTCTCTTGGAGCCTTAGAGGAAGTAGCTTCACACTATGTAGTATCTATTGACACATTCAGAATTATACTGAATTCTATACACATATTATCTCTTCTGTTTATTTATTTATTTATGAGTATGGTCAACACACAGTGTTATATTAGTTTCAGGTGTGCAACGTAGTGATTGGACAAGATTACGCATTATGCTATGCTCCGCACAAGTGTAACTACTTTCTGTTCCAACACATCACTGTTATAATATCATAGGCTATATTCCTCATGCTGTGCCTTATGCCCATGATTTATTCATGCCAATATGGAAGCCTGTTTTTCCCTCTCCCCTTAACTCATTTTGCTCAACCCCCCACCTCCCTTCTCCTCTGGCAACCATCACTTTATTTTCTATATGTATAGATTTAATTCTGCGTTTTGTTTATTAATTTTTCTAGATTCCATTCACGAATGAAATCATAGGGTCTTTCCTAGTCTGCCTTATTTTACTTTGCACAATACCCTCTGCGTCAAAATAAAAAGCTTCTGCACAGCAAAGGAAATCATCCACAAAACAAAAAGACAACCTAATGAATGGGAGAAGATATTTCCAAATGATATATCCAATAAGGGATTTACATCCAAAATACATAAAGAGCTTATACAACTCAACACCAAAAGAATCAAATAATCTGATTAAAAATGGGCAGAGGACCTGAACCGACATTTTTTTTTTTCCAAAGAAGACATACCAGTGGCCAAAAGACACCTGAAAAGATGCTCAACATCACTCATCGTCGGGAAAATGCAAATCAAAACCACAGTGAGATACCACCTCAAAACTGTGAGAATGGTTGAAATCACACATCATCTCTTTGAATCATTGTAAGAAATAGTGAGGCAGCCAAGTTTGTTATACCTTCTTTATAATAGAATTAGTTGAGGCACAAAGATACTAAATAATGTATATGCAGCTGAGTTTGTAACCTCCGAGGCTAGACCTAAAAACTAGGTTCTTAACTTCTATATTGAATGTGTAGAAAGATTTATTGTTACTTAAAATTATAAATCAAGAGGAAAACACCACAAAATGTGACTGTAGGGTACTTAGCCATTATTGCCCAAAAGCATGCAACCTTTTAGTTTTCTATTGGTAATTTAGGTGCACATTATTCCAATATTTTCTGTCTTATTCAAGAAATAATTTTCAAGCCTAGAGCCCTTACAGAATTTCTCTGGTTATAAAAATGAAGGAAGAGTCTCCATGGAGGAGATGCTCCAAGCTGGAGATAGTGTCTTTCTCTAGCAGGAAAGAGGGGCTAAAAGTCCATTTTTAGATGAACAGGTACATGTGTCACAATTAAGGCCAAAGTCTTTGCCATTTTAGATGCTATAAAAGGCTATTTAAATGTGTCAACTTATATAAGATTTCAAAAGGTTATGAGAATTTTACATACATCACTGAAACAATTTCATAGTCCTTTCAAATAGCCATTTGAAAACGATCCAAATGGCAGACACCCCTCTGAAGTAGTGTGATGCGATTTGGTCCAGAGTCTCCTCACACTTGGAAGGTCAGCATTAGGGCCTCCAAGATTAAACTCTGCAGTGTTCTATTCAAAGTGTCACTATTTGGAAGCGTGCTTTTGCAAGTTCTTAAATATGACATTTCATAGTCACTTACTCCATTGAATTCTTCCTATACAACCAAATAGAAAAAGATGAGAATTTCATTTCTGGGAAGATTTCCTCTAAGAGCCTCTGTCCAAAACGTCCAGTGCTGAAAAAGCAAAGATAGTGGCAATAGCTAGCCACTATTATTTTGTTTTGTTTTGTTATAGCTAGCCACTATTATTTTGTTTTGTTTTGCTTTTTCCTTTTCTTTCCTGTGTAAAGAAAAGAACTGGGTGAAAGGCTTGTGAATAAGAATTCTATCTGTCTAGATCCAAAAGGTGGACAAATCTGCACTTTTCTGAACAGAGTTATTCTATACTGTCAGTATTTAACTTATTAAAGTAAAAACACATAATGACTAATCTTACCGTGGTGTTTCACAATCTTGTATTTGATCCTAAAAGTATATGTAAAAGGGCTGGATAAAAGAAAATGATGTTTGAAAAATATCTGAGGATAAAGAATAGAAAACAAATTTTCATTTGTACCTGAAAGGCTGATTTTGGGAAATGTTACTAGATTGTGAGGATTTAAAAGGTGTTTTTGAATCTATTTGCCATCAGTAAGTCATGTAGGAAGGAGCTCCAAGGGGAGAGAGAACTGAATACTGCAAGAAGAATAAAGATTCCCAGGAGATTGAGAATAAACAAAATTCCATTACAGAGAAATCCACTGGAAATACCTTTTATTGAAACCAGGGAATGAATCTTTCAACAAGAGATAACATCTTTAGCAAAATCAGAAATAGTTGCCTTGCCAGTCATTTAAGTTCAAAAGAAATGTTGGAACCATGAGCAAGTGCCATTTATTCCAGTGATGCAAGAGTGGATTAACGTTTGCAAATCAGTGTGATGCATCACACTTATAAATATTATCATCTCAAAAGATGCAAAAAAAGCATTTGACATTCATGTTAAAAATTCTTAACCAAGTAGGTTTAGAGGGAACATACCTTAACATAATAAGGCCCCTATATGAGAAACCCACAGCTAACACCATACTCAATTGTGAAAAGCTGGGAGCTTTTACTATAAGATCAGGAACAAGACAAGAATTTCCATTCTGCTAGCCACAACAATCAGACAAAAAAGAAATAAAAGCCATTTTAATTGGTAAAGAAGTAAAACTCACCATTTGTGGATAACATTATACTATATATAGAAAACCCTAAAGACTCCTCCAAAAAACTGCTAGAACTGATAAGTGAATGCAGTGAAGTCACAGAATGCAAAATTAATATACAGAAATATGTTGCATTTCTTTTCACTAAAAATGAAGTAGCAGAAAAAGAAATTAAGAAAACAATTTCATTCCAGTTGCACCAAAAAACAGAATACCTAGGGAAAACTTAACCAAGGACGTGAAAGACCTGTGCTCTAAAAACTATAAAACATCAATGAAAAAAACTGAAGACAACACAAATAAATGGAAAGATATTCCATTCTCATGGATTGGAAGAATCAATATTGTTAAAATGTTCATACTGCCCAAAGGAGTCTACAGATTTGATGCAGTGCCTATCAAGTACGAACATTTTTCACAAGCTAGAACAACTAATACTAAAATTGGTATGGAACCACAAAAGACCCCAAATAGCCAAAGCAATCTTGAGAAAGAACAATCCAGAATTTCAAGATATACTACAAAGCTGAAGTAATCAAAATAGTATAGTAGTGGCAGAAAAAAAATAAACACATAGATCAATGGAACATAAGACAGAGCTCAGAAATAAACCAATGCCTACATGGTCAATTAATCCACAACAAAAGAAGCAACGATATACAATGGGGGAAACATGGTCACTTCAACAAATGGTGTTGAGAAACTGGACAACTACACGCAAAAGAACAACAGTGGGCCGTTTTTCTTACACCATACACATAAATAAATTCTAAATAGATTATAGAATTAAATTTGAGACCTGAAATCATAAAACTCCCAGAAGAAAACATAGGCAATCATTTCTTTGGTATCAACCATAGAAACATTTTTCCAGATAATGTATCCTCTGGCAGGGGAAACAAAAGCAAAACTAAACTACTGGTACTACACCAAAATAAAAAGTTTTTGCACAGCAAAAGGAACCATCAGTAAAATGATATAAAAGCCAATCTACTGTGTAAGAGTAGGCATACCTACTGTATGATATATGCAATAAGGGCTTAATACCCACAATATATAGAGAACTTCTACAACTCGATGCCAAAAAAATAAATAATCCATTTGAAAAAATGGGCAGAGGATCTGAATAGACATTTTTTTCAAAGAGGACATACACATGGCTAACAGACACATGAAAAGATGCTCAACATCACTAATCATCAGCGAAATACAAATCAAAACCACAATGAGATGTCACCCCACACCAGTCAGAATGGCTAAAATTATAAAGATAAGAAATAACAAGTGTTAGCGAGGATGTGGAGAAAAAGGAAACTTTGTGCACTGATGGTGGGAATGCAAGTTGGTACAGCCATGGTTGAAAACAGTACGAAGGTCCCTCAAATGATTAAAAATTGGACTACCATATGATCCAGGTATTCTATTACTGAGCATTTACCCAAATAAAATGAAAACAATTTGAAAAGATAAATGTACCCATATGTTTATTGCAGCATTATTTACAGTAATAGTCAAGATATGGGAGCCGTCCAAGTATCCATCAATAAATGAATGGATAAAGAGAAAGTGGTGTATTTACGTATATGTATGTGTATACATATATATGTGTATACATGTATACACACACACACACACAATGGAATATTACTCAGACATAAAAAAAAGAATGAGATCTTACCATTTGCAACAATGTGGATGGACCTGGAGAGTGTAATGTTAAGTGAAGTAAGTCAGACAAAGACAAGTACCATATGATTTCACTCATATGTGGAATTTAAGAACTAAAACACAGAAATAAAGAAACAAAAGACCAAAAAGCATGCTGTTAAATACAGAGAACAAACTGATGGTTGCCAGAAGGCAGGTAGGTGTGGGGATAGGTGAAAGAGATAAAGGGCATTAAGAGTCCACTTACGGTGATAAGTAATGTAATGTACAGAACTGAATTGTTATGTTATACACCTAAAGCTAATACAACACTACATGTTAATTATACTTCAACAAAAAAATGTTTAATTGACTGTTTTCAAATTAACATTTATTAAATTTCTCCCTGAATACAGTCATAAAAATTGTCACTGTCTTTAATTACTTCTCCTAAAATCATTATTCTAAAACCACGTACACAGAAGTTGGGTGAACATTTCTCCACTGACATTGTATAAATGAAATCCTTGTTTGCAAATGAGTAATAAATATGTATACCCATAAACACACATATCCATTCTAAACATTTTCTTTTCTGGTACTCTCACACACTTTTAGGTTTCTGTCACTTAACTTTTGCCAGTTTTACCGGTTTCTTATAGTCTACAAGTTTCTTTCACACCATTTTCCTAAAAGCAATTAGTCAGTGCTGGCTTTACTAGGCTTTGGTTACCTATAAAAGTGGTTATTTTTAGTTAAAAACATAAACAATATGTTTGTTTTAAAAACTATTTTGTATTTTTTTCTCTTATCCGTCTAAAGATGGGTTTTTTTAATGTTTATTTATTTTTGGGAGAGAGAAAGAGAGCACAAGTAGGGGAAAGGCAGAGAGAGGGAGACACAGAATCTGAAGCAGGCTCCAGGCTCTGAGCTGTCAGTACAGAGCCCAACGTAAGGCTCGAACCCAAGAACCGTGAGATCATGACCTGAATTGAAGTCAGAGACTTAACCAACTGAGCCACCCAGGTGCCCCTAAAGATGAGTTTTCTAACATAAAAATGTGATAATCCCTTCTGTGTATTGACCACCTGTATAATTTATTACAATAACTGTTGAATGTGTTTTTTAAATGTGTTTTTAATGATAAAATGTTTGCTACAATTACAGATAATGACAGAGCAGACCACCCTGTGGATCTACTTAAAGTAGATTTGACTATCTTATTCAAATTTTATTTATTGTACTTTGCACACTACAAAACATAAAACAATAGAAAAGCTTTTTACACAGGTGCTAAAATCAGTATCTTTTTAATAGGAAACTGAGACCCAGAGAATTCAGGTCACTGTTCCAAAGTTACTTAGCCATTAACTAGAAACAAAGCCCATATTTGACCCCAGATTACCACCTTCAACATAATATTGCTTCCAACTCACTCAGAATATAAGATCATACCATTTGCAAAGGAAAAAAAAAGAAAAAGAAATCTCATAAGTCCTATGCATACCAAAAAATTTATTTCTAGATGAACACCTAAATTATATTTTTTGTTTAAATTCTTTTTATTGCTAAAAAAATCGATAGTGTTAAGGTTGTGTTTCCCTTTTAAATTGGCCTTTTAGTTTTTATTGGTACAAATGTTTAGATGAAAGATAAAATTATATTTAGTCTTTAGTGTTTATATGTTTGCACTTTAGTTAGACTTGGGATCCATTCTTTGTAATAAAGTTTAATTATTATAAGTATCATAATAATATCCCTTATTAGCATTTAGTATCGTATTTTTTTTATTTCATCCTTTCTCACTGATATAGAGTGGTATCTCATCAAGTTTATAGTGAGCATTTCCCTAATAATAATGTGGAGCATTGTTTCATTTGCTATCTTGATCTATCTTTGGTGAAATATCTGATAATATCTTTTGCCCTTTTGGTTATTTTTTCATCATTGGGTTTTGAGAGTTCCCCTCTATTTTGGAAACAAGTCTTTATCAGATTTGTGCTCTGTGAATATCTTCTCTCAGTTTGTGGCTTGTGTGACTTTCCAGAAGTAGACACTCCAGTTTTCTTGAAATACAATTTGTATTTGTATTTTATCTTACTTTATTTTAGGTTTCCTTCTCTTGGTATTAAAAACACTTTGCTTCACCTAAGAGCACAAAGATTTTCTTCTAGAAATTTTGATGGGGTTTTACATTTAGGTCTCTGAGAACTTTTTTTTTTTTTTTTTTTTTTTTTTAATATATGCGTTTTGTGTTTATTCTCTCTGTACTTCACCTCCTGGCTATCTGAGCAATGCTGAGGCATTCTACTTTCATAGATTCTCCAGAAAGATGAGGTGGTTTTGAAATCTATCCTCAAAAACTGGCGAGTCACATGTTTTTTGAGTGATGTTATTTGGCTCCCCTAAGAACCTACTAAGAGTCCCTCAAACCAACCTAGACGCCCCCCCCCCCCCCCACCGCAAACTTAAGTTTATTCTTTTAACAAATCAGCAAGAACTGGTTAGGGAAATTCCCATTCTCCTGGGTAATTCATCCTTCAACGAATCGACCCCTTTTTATTTTGTCTGGCTCTGCCCTGCACTCCACGGATGAAATCACCACCTTTGTTCTAGTCCTTCTGATGGTTCCAGCTGTCATCTTACAATGGATGCAGACAAATGTAACTTTCGTTTTAAACCATTCCCTCCTTTCAGAAACTTTCTTCTACCTTAAATTTTATGACACCACCTCCTCCTACCTCTCCTTTTGGTGTTTCACTGGTTCACTCTCTGGAATCTGAACAGTCGGGTCTCGGAGCTCCCAGCCTGGGTTCTCTGTGGCTCTGCTCACTCTGTATCCTTTTCTGAGGGAATCTCAGCCACACACGTGGCTTCATGTACCAACTAGACACAAAGACAGCTGTCATATTTGTATTCACAGGATAGGCTTCTTCTGATTGGTAGAGTCACTGTTCTATTGCCAACTCAGAGTTGGCACATGAATGTCTTAAATGCTTCTCACCTGGAGTGTCCCAGGTGAATCATTATTTGCCCCCAGCCAAATATGGTCCTCCCACAGCATTCTTCTTTTCACCTTTTGGCACTCATTCCAGAATCTCTGTGCTCACACGGACATCTCCCTCTCCCTCACTTTGCTAATATAAACCACGTATTCTACATTTTAGAACTCAGTAGCCCTCAAATCTGTTTTCCAATGTCCATGTCCACAAAAAGAATGGTTTTTCACACACAAGGAGAATTCAGCAAGTAATTGTTGAATAATGATGACTACAGTTGCCCCACATTAAAAGAGTGAATAATCAAGAGCCAAGATGTGAAGTTCACTGAACTTCAGGATGGCTGAAGAAAAACTCAAGATGAAATTAATACATAAACATGGCCTTGAATAATTGGTACCTTTTTGATGGATGAGAAAAGGAAAGAAGTAGTTTGAAGAGGGGTTGCATTAAGAAGCAAATTACACATGGGCACGATGAGAATCATTTGGTACAGAATCATGTCGGGGAATGGGGGGGGGAAGGTGTGTAGAAAGTTGGATATGAATTATGGAGGATTTTAAAACCCACTGACTGTTGTGTGATTCATAGGCTAAAATGTTGGGCTATACATTTCAACCAAATTCTTCAATGATTGAAAATTTAACTTTTGATTAAGTGATACATTAGGAAAGTTAAAGGTAAAATAGTTTCATAGCTCTACTAATGAAAAAACTATTGCCACAGCCTCTCTTGTTCTTAATCCTGTTCTCCAGATACAGTCTCTTTCCTTTTAATGGTTGCTATTGGCCGTTACCTCCATATTTTGGCACTCTCTCTTGATTTTTTTGTATTTGTGTTTCCTCTATTGGCTTGTTATTAAAGAATATAAGGATCTGGTCTGTATCCCTCCTTTTATCCCTTTTATACACCTGCCACTGATTATTCTCTGTATTAAATAAACACACTTCTTATCCATCCATCATCTTTTTTTAAGTGGTAGGGATTTTTTAATGTTTATTTTGAGAGTGAGAGAGAGAGAGCAAGCGAGCACAAATGGGGGAGGGGAGGAGAGAGAGGGAGACAGAGGATCTGACCAGATTCAGGGCTCAAACTCATAAACCCTGAGATTGTGACCTAAGCTGAAGTCAGACGCTTAAGGGACTGAGCCACCCGGGCACCCCTTACCCATCCATCATCTTAAAGGAGCTACAGTACATCTAAATTTGGGGTGGAACATACATTGTTTACTTTCTCATGCACTGTACTATTCACTGTTGAGTAGTTTTTCTTCTTGTACAATAATTATTTCATAGGTTGCTTGTCCCTGCCACAAATTTTCTCCAGATATTCTAAAATAATTATAAAAGTCTACTGAAAATTGGTAACAAAACATAGAAGTTAATTTAGAAATTATATATTTTTCTCTCACTCTCTTTTTTTTCTCTCCTGGAGGCTTCTCTCTGCCACTATTTTCAGTTTGTACAGTTCTTTGTGCCTTTCCAGTATGCGACTGCTAATCTCCGGGGCCGTATGTCTTTTTCTTGGCTTTTTCCCTCATTTTGTTGAAGAATCTCATTTTTTAAAGTTTGTATTTAAATTCTACTTAGTTAGCATACAGTGTAATACTAGGTTCAGGTGTGCAGTATAGTGATTCCCCACTGCCAACACCCGGTGCTCCGCACAAGGGGAGATTGAGAAGAATCTCATTTTTTAACAGCTTTATTGCAGAATAATTTGCATACCATAAAATGTACTCACTGTAAGTAGATCATGATTTATAGACCTACAGCGACCATCACCATCCAGTTTTCTATCTTTCCTGCCCCAAAAAGCACCCTTGTGTTTAGTCAATCCCTGCCCCCACACCCAGGCTCAGGTAATCACCAATTCGTGTTCACTTTCTACAGTTTTGCAATTTCCAGAAATTCCTTATAAATGGGATTATATACTGCATAGTCTTTTGTGTCTGGCTCTTTTCAGTTAGCATAATGTTTTTGAGGTGCATCAGTTATGTAGTATGTATCCATAGTCTATTCTTTTCAACTGAAAGTTGTCCCATTATATCAGTATAACACATTTTTTCTCATATTTAGCCAGGTGACGGGTTTGTAACGTTTTTTTCCAGTTTGGGTGTATTACGCATCATGTGACAGTGAACAATTCACATACAGGTGTTTGTGTGGACACTCCACTAGCAGTGGAATTTCTGGGCCATATGATAAGTATTTGTTCAGTTCTTTAAGAAACTGTCAAACTAACTTCCAGGGTGCATATTGTACATTCATATGAACAATATATGGGTTGTCATTTCTCCACATCCTCACCAGTACTGGTATGTGATTCTTTTGGATTATAGCCATTCTAGTGGTTTGTGGTTTGATCTGCATAACTTACCTTAGTAACTAATGATGCTTACCATCGTTTCACATGCCTATTATCTATCTGAATATCTTTTTAGGAGAAACATCTATTCACGTCTTTTGCCTCCCACCTTTTTAAACTTGGGTTGTCTTTTTTTATTTGGAAAATTTCTTATGTATATTCTGGATGCAAGTTCTTTATCAGCAACGTGATGTTCAGACATTTTATCTCCATGTTTGGCTTGTGTTCTGATGTTCTTAATGATGTCTTTTGAAGAACAAAAGTCTCCATTTTGATAAAGTCCAATCTACCATATTTTCTTTTATAAATTGTGTTTTTGATATCATATCCAAGGTACTGTGGCCTAATCCAACTTTGCAAAGGTGAAACTACATTTTGTTCTAAACATTTTGCAGTTTTAACGCTTACCCTGACGTACGTGATCTATTTTGTATTAACTTATGAGACTAGTGAGAAGGAAGTGGTTTTGTTTTCTGCTTTGGGGGGTTTGGGGGTTGTGGTTTTGCTCTGTTTTCGTATTGGCATATGATTAACAGATTGTCCTAGCACCGCCTAGGACTACCCCTTCTGCGTTTATTTGCCTTGGCACTTTAGTCTAACATCTTTCGATCATCAGTACAGAGATTTTTTATTTGTTTCTGCCCTCTCTATTCTAACTTATCAGTCATTTCTTAAGCCAGTATCACACTGTCCTGATTACCCTACAGAGTTTGAGACCTGATCATAGGAGTCTTCCAACTTTGTTCTTCTTTTTCCAAATAAAATTAGTTATTCTGACTCTTTGCACACACTTTGAGGTCAGCTTGAAATTTCTACAAGAAATTCTGCTGGGATTGCATTAATGTACTGTAGATCGGCATGGGGAGGATTATCAATTGGTGATACTGAATGTTCCAATCTGTGAACATGGTAGGTCTCTTCCTTTATTTGGATTTTCTTTAATTTCTCTTAGCAAACACCACTGAGAGCATGAGAATACAAGTTTTGTATTGGAAGAAGATGTTAACAATACACATATTCAACAAAGGATTTGTATCCAGGGTCATTAAGAGCTCTTACAAATCAGTGACAAATAAGACAGCCAACAGAAATGAATAAAAAACTTTTAAATGGTACTTTTTAAAAGAGGATTACCTAATATCCAAATAATATGAGAGTGGTCAACATATTCATCGAGGTGTGCTACACATTAAAACCACAACAGAATATTATCACAACCTCATGGAAATAGCTAAAATTAAACACCAAACACCGTTAGTCATTGGCAAACATATGGAACCAGGAATTCTGATATACAGCCTGCAAGAGTGTAAATTGGTAAGATTATTTTGGAAAACGGCCATTACTATAAGCTACATATATGCATACCTCATGAACCGCCATTCCTGTTTCTATTTATAGACCCCCCCCCCCATGCATATTATGGTCATCACAAGACATGCTGAGGGTAGACTAGATTAATAACTTGCAGTGCAGACAATGAGAAAAGACACAGCAGGAAAACCAGCTGCTTCAAACAATGGAGATCAATGTCACAAACATAAGGGTGAGAAAAAGGACCTGACAGAAAATATTTTATGTTACTGGATACCATTTATGTAAAGTTGAAAAAGACAAAAACTATGTTGGTAGAAAACAGAAATGCCTAAAGATAACAAAATGGCAATATTTGGAGGAGAATTGTCACTGAGGAGAATAAAGGAAGTATCTGGAATGTGGTCGATGCTCTGTATCTTGATCTGGGCGTGATTACACATGTATGTTCAGTTGGTAAAAATTTATCAAAACTGTGTCATTTGTTCACTCTCCTGTGTGAATGTTCTTCATTAAAGATTTTTTAAAGCATTATTAGTATTACTTCCAAGATTAAATAGCATTAACATAAATTGGCCTTTAAAATAGCAAAGAAAAAATGTACTGGAAAGGGATATTATAATAACCTATTACATTTTTTAATTTCAAAATTAAATGTATCAGATGTTCTTGAAATTAGTTTAGTCTTCAAAAAAATGAAAGCAATCAAAGGAAAATAATTATGAAATGTTTTGAATTTCCTTACCTAGAAAGACTGTGTCTGAACTGGTACATTCTCTTCTCTTTATGAAACAAAGGAATGGTGTTGAGAAATGCTTATGCAAAAAGAAAAATGAGATGTTACCCTGAATGATAAATAAATCTCACTAAGAATGTTACTAAGTCCACCTGCTGGTGGTGTTTTAGATCCATTCATTTACTCATTCTGATGTCTGTAGGGATTTTAAAAGGTAAAATTCATGCAAATTTTCAGCCTTCTGACATGTTCTTAAGAGGCTAATAAATGACAAAGCCCACTCTTACGCAGCTGCAGAGTTTACCAACAGCAGCACCAGTGAGTGTTGGCCTGGATTATCCTTTTCTTGTAGGGATCGTACATTGTAGAATGGTTGGTGGCACTCTTAACTACTGCCAGGAGCATCACCCCATAGTTCTGAAAATGAAAATGTCTGCAGATGATGTTGCCAAATGACCCTACTGGTGGAGAGCCACTGTTCTACAATATGCATATATTGGAATACTAGAGTCCTAAGTTTTAGTTCCTTGGAATTACCCTGTTGTCAGTAAAAACATTATCTTTGGCTTCATCCATCTGGTGATATATTTGCCATCATATATATATATGGACACAGGTTGCAATTAACAGCTCTAAAATGGTTTTGTCATTCTACAAGGAAGGAAAACCAATTCTGTTTGTAAATAATTGGCAAGGAGTGGTTCTCAGTGTGTGTAGGTTTCTCAAGGTGTGTGTAGGAAAGTAGTGTATACAGAGTGATCGTATCCAGTGTGTGCATTATGCAGATGTGACTGCCTACTTTGGCATTAAATTAGAAAGTTGTCTCAGCTGTAACAGGGGAAATGAAGATTTAAAATATTTTCTAAGAGTCTACTTAGATGATGAAACCAGTATTTGATTTTTTAATTTAACTCATGTATGTGATAAACTAAAGGAGTGACTTTTTAAATGCTTCCACACATACTTTTCTTACAGTGCAATATTGGTTTCAGGAGTAGAATTCAGTGATATCAGTTCCATACAACGCCAGGTGCTCATCATAAGCATCCTCCTTAATACCCTTCACGTATCTATCCCGTCTCCCCCCTCTTCCTCTGTCAATCCTCAGCTGGTTCTCTATCATTAAGAGTTTCTTATGGTTTGTTTCCCTCTCTTCTCTTTTTCCCCCACTCCTCATATGTTCATCTGTTTTGTTTTTTACATTCCACATATGCATGAAATCATATAGTGTTTGTCTTTCTCTGATTGACTTATTTCACTTACAGTAACACATTCTAGCTTCATCCATGTTGTTGTAAATGGCAAGATTTCATTTTTTTGGTGGCTGAGTAATATTCCATCACATATGTATACCACGACTTCTTTATCCATTCATTAGCTGATGGACATTTTGGCTCTCTCCGTAGTGTGGCTATTGTTGATACTGTTGCTGTAAACATCAGGGTGCATGTACCCCTTCAAATCTGTATTTTTGTATCCTTTGGGTAAATACCTAAAGCAATTGCTAGATTGTGGGGTAGTTCCATTTTTAGTTTTTTGAGGAACCTCCATACTGTCCTCCAGAGTGGATGCATTAGTTTGCATTCTCATCAACAAGTGCAAGAAGGTTCCCCTTTCTCTGCATCCTTGCCAACACCTGTTATTTCTTGTGTTGTTAATTTTAGCCATTCTGACAGGTATGAGGTGTATCTCATTGTATGAGGTGGTATCTCATTGTAATTTTGATTTGTGTTTCTCTGCTGATGAGTGATGTTGAGTGTATTTTCATGTGTCTGTTAGCCATCTGGATGTCTTCCTTGGAAAAGTGTCTATTCGTGTCTTCTGTCCATTTCTTAACTGGGTTGTTTGTTTTGGGGTATTGAGTTTGATAAGTTCTTTATAGATTTGGGATACCCTTTATCAGATATGCCATTTGCAAATATCTTCTCCCATTCTGTAGGCTGCCTTTTAGTTGATTATTTCCTTCACTGTGCAGAAGTTTGTTATCTTGATGAGGTCCCAGTAGTTCATGTTTGCTTTTGTTTCCTTTGTCTTCAGCGATGAGTCTAGTAAGAAGTTCTCTGGCCCGGATGCCTTTTCTTTTTTGAAAAAACAATTTATGCTATCAATAATAGATATAAAAAGATTCCATTTTTTATTATGGCTTTATTTTCAAAATTTGTAACAAAACATTTTCAGAGGATTAGGCAAAAAATTAAAACCTAAAACTCCCAATTAAAAACTTCCAATATTAAACTAAAATTTAAATGTCTGCTTCCAGGGTTACCTATCTGTGGCACATCAGGTTGGTGTAGACATGGATGATGGGTGACCTGTGGGGGAAAGAACCTGACTCTGACACCTTCACTGAAACATTAGGTGAAATGATTTGCTAAGGTCATTTAGAACATTTAAAAGTTTCTGTTCCTTAGAAGGATATCATTTGATTTTATATATTTATTTATGACTCTCTACTAAAGGGGGATTTTAAAAAAGAAATTTTACAACTATGTATTAGATGATTTTTCAAATCCAAAACCTTCTACATTCCAGCACCTTGCCCAGATTTTGCTTTAAAAAGGTATTTTTCATTAATCGAAATATAATTTTAAGACTTCCAAATTTGCCTAGCGTGGATAGTTATCTGAAGGAAACAGAACAACTCACAGTTCACGTGTCCTGCAACCACCACTGTTAAGAAGGACTGAATAAGCAAGTTCCTTTGTTATGTTAGGGGAAGAATGATTTCAACAACTACTTATTCTAATGATTGGATCTGACCTTATTTCCAAAGAAAGAAAGAAAGGGAGGGAGGGAGGGAGGGAGGGAGGGAGGGAGGAAGGAAGGAAGGAAGGAAGGAAAGAAAGAAAGAAAGAAAGAAAGAAAGAAAGAAAGAAAGAAAGGCCAATGGTAGTGTAGAGTTACTGATCTCGATAATTGCCTTACAATAGATTGATCCTTACTGATAATTTGGTTTCTCAGGACAAAGGAATGATGCATGTGATGAATAACATGAAAAATACTTTCTTTTAAACTTTTTTAGTAAATTTCTTGTCTTAATAAACTGATAATTGACCAAATGATTTCCTTTTTACTTTGTTTTATGAAATTATCCATGAAAATGTACATTTTAAAAAATATATTACTTAAGCCAGACTTTTTTAAAGATAATACATTTAAAGAAAAAAATGTAAGTATCTCTTATTTTCCAGTTTGCATAGTAAGTTATCTCCTCTCCCCCCAAATATAAATATATTGGACAACTAAACAAATTGCCTATGACCATTTTAGCTGCTTCATGAAAATACACTAGTGTGACCAAACCTATCTTTGATGGATGGACCCGTGCCCACTCTTTCAGTTCTGATGATTACGATTTGATAAGAGTATATCCTTTTAAGCGAAAGAAAATTTTCCATAATTAAAATATGTCCATTTCCTCATGAATTTTCAGCTTCATAAATCAAATGAGTACCAAATTTATATATAGTGTAGCAATAACTTAAGATTGTTGTTTGAAGGGATTATTGACATTGGATTGGTGGGATTTTTTTTTTAACTTATTTCTACTCATTGACAAATGCCAGGCCATTACTGACAATCCTAGGTGACTTCGTACTTATCATTGACTCTCTGGGTTGTTACATTTGGGGGAAGGAAGGACAACCTCTGTGCCCTCATGATTTCTCCCAAACAGACATCTGAACAACCCCTAGTCAACACAGAGAAGCAGGAGGAAATCTAGATTTTGTAAGCCATATGTGTACAATGTAAAGTCAATTAGGGTCCACAGCCGATGCTACCTCAAGTGTTCACTTCATGTTATGATTCTTTATAATGAAGTGGGTTTACAGATTGCAGGTAAACCCCCAAAGTTTGTTCTCATCGTGTCACTTCTGGAATCATCATTCTCCTGTTACATTAAGAAGGGAATGTGTTTTAGGTACGTGCCTTTGACACTGCACACTCAGCTTGACTTCCACAGCACCTCAATATCCTCCACTGATTGTCACATAGGTTGCTCTTTGCAAATGTATACATGCTGAACGTTAGATAAGAGTCATCACTAGAACCTCCTAATTGAGCCCTCCAGAACAGAATACAAAACCAGATTTATCTTTAGATTACTTGAAGCTTTTTATTACAGTTGAATATCCGTTTTTAAAACACTTTCTATTTTAAGACATACCACATTGCTTTGGAAAATAAAAGGAATATGTCAACCATTCAAGCAAATGACTTCAAAATGCTGGAGAACACTGGTGAACATAAACACTCAAGAAAGCATTTACATATAGCAATGCAGGCCTACCTTGAGAAACAAGAAAATTCTCAAATAAACAACCTAACCTTACACCTGAAGGAGCCAGAACAAGAGGAACAAAGCTCAATGCTAGTAGGAGTGAAGTTTTAAAGATTAAAGGAGAAGCAAAGGAAGAAAAGACAAAACAATAATAATCAGTGAAACTAAGAACTGATTCTTTGAAAAGATAAGCAAAATTGAAAATATTTAGCCAGATTCATCAAGAGAAAAAGAGAGAGGACTCAAATAAATAAAATCAGAATTGAAGAAGGAGAAATAAGAACAAACTCCACGGAAATACAAAGAATTACAAGAGAATATTATGAAAAATTATTTATCAATAAACTGGACAACCAGGAAGAAATGGATACATTCCTAGAAATATGCATTTTCTAGAAATGAATAAGAAGTAGAAACTTTGATACAGATTGCTAGTAATGAAATTAAATTGGTAATCAAAAAGCTCCCAATAAATGAAAGTCCAGGACCAGATGGCTTCACAGATTAATGCTTCCAAATTTTGGAGAAGAGTTAACATTTGTTCTTCTCAAACTATTCCAAAAAATATAAGGGGAAGGAAAACTTCCAAATGTATTCTACAAGGTCAGTATTACCCTGATTATAAAGACACTCCAAAAACAAACAAACAAACAAACAACAGAACTACAGGCCAATATCTCTGATGCAAAATTCCCAACAAAATAGCAAACAAAATTCAACAACACATTAAAAGGATAATTCACCATGATCAGGTATGATTTATTCCAGGGATACAAGGGTGGTTCAGTATTCATAAGTCAATCAATGTGATATGTCACATTAACAAGAGGAAAGGTTAAAACTTTATGATCATCTCAATAGATGTAGGAAAAGCCTATGACAAAATACAGCATTCAATTCATGATAAAAATTCTCAACAAAATTGGTTTAGAGGGAACATACCTCAACATAATAAAGGCTGTATATATAAAACCCACAGCTAACATCATACTCAGTGGTGAAAAACTGAGAGCATTTCCTCTAAAATCAAAAACAAGACAAGAATGCCCACTCTCAATATTTTTATTCTACATAGTAATGGAAATCCTAGCCAACACAATCAGATAAGAAAAAGAAACAAAGCTATCCACATTGGTAAGGAAGAAATAATCACAATTTGCAGATGACATATTGTATATAGAAAACCCTGAAGACTCCACCAAAAAACTATTAAAACTGATAAATGAATTCAGAAAAGTCACAGAATACAAAATTAATATACAAAAATGTGTTTCATTTCTATACACTAGTAACAAAATAGCAGAAAGAGAAATTAAGAAAATAATCCCATTTAAAATGGCACCAAAAAGAATAAGATACCTAGGTATGAATGTAACCAAGGAGGAGAGAGACCTATCTATATTCTGACAACTACAATATCAATGAAAGAAATTGAAGATGACACAAACAAATGGAAAGACATTCCATATTCATTGGTTGGAAGAATTAATATTGTTAAAATGTCTATACTACCCAGAAATCTACATGTTCAGTTCAATTTCTATCAAAACACCAATAGCATTTTTCACAGAACTATGACAAATAAATTTGTCCTAAAATTTGTATGGAACCACAAAAGAATTCAAATAGCTAAAGCAATCTTGAGAAATAACAAACCTGGAGGTATCACAATCCCAGGCTTCAAGATGTACCACAGAGCTATAGTAACCTAATCAAAACAGTGCAGTACTGGCACAAAAATAGACCCATAGACCAATGGAACAGAATAGAGAATCCAGAAATAAACCCACAGTTATATGGTCAATTCATTTATGACAAAGTAGGCAAAAATATGCAATGGAGAAAAAGTCTCTTCAAAAAGTGGTGTTGGGAAAACTGAAGAGCCACCTGCAAAAGAATGAAATCGGACCCCTTTCTTATGCCATATACAAAAACAAATTCAAAATGGATTAGAGATTTAAGCGTAAGACCTAAAACCGTCAAACTCCAAAAAGAAAACCTAGGCAGTAATCTCTTGGACGTCAGCCATAGCCACATATTTATGGATACGTCTCCTCAGGCAAGAGAAACAAAAGCAAAAAGGGAACTATTGGAACTACACCAAAATAAAGATTTTGCACAGCAAAAGAAATCATCAACAAAATGAAAATGCAACTTTCTGAGTGGGAGAAGATAGTTGCAAATGATATATTTGATAAGGGATTAATATCCAATATATATGAACACCTTATACAACTCAATACCATAAAAAATCAATCTGATTAATAAAATGGAAAGAGGACCTGAATAGACATTTTTCTAAAGACATACAAATGGCCAACAGACACATGAAAAGGTGCTCGACATCACTAGTCATCAAAGAAATGCAAATTAAAACCACAATGACATACTACTCGTACCAGTCAGGATTGCTAGTATCAAAAAGACAAATAACAACTGTTGGTGAGGATGTGGAGAAACAGGAACCCTCGTGAGCTGTTGGTGGGAATGTAAATGTGTACAACCACTGTGGAAAACAGTATGGAGGTTCCTCAAATAATGAGAAATGCCATACAATCCAGTAATTCTAGGACTTTACCCAAGAATATGAAAACACTAATTTCAAAAGATACATGTACTCCTGTGTTTATTACAGCATTATTTACAACAGCCAAGAGGGGCGCCTGGGTGTCTCAGCTGGTTAAGTGTCCAACTTTGGCCCAAGTCATGATCTCACAGTTTGTGGGTTTGAGTCCTGCGTCGGACTCTGTGCTGATAGCTCAGAGCCTGGAGCCTGCTTCAGATTCTGTATCTCCCTCTCTCTCTGCCCCACCCCCTCTTATGCCCTGTCTCTGTGTCTCTCTCAGAAATAAGTAAACATTTTTAAAAAATATTACAATAGCCAAGATAAGGAAGTAACCCAAGTGTCCATCAAAAGATGAGTGGATAAAGATGTGATGTGTGGAGGTACACACACTTAACGGAGTATTCCTTAGCCATAAAAAAGAATGAGAACTTTCCATTTGCAATAACACGGATGGACCGAGAGGGTATTATGCTGAGTGCAGTAAGTCAGACAGAGAAAGACAAATACCATATGATTTCACTTATATGGAAATGTGGGACCTAAAAAACAAAACAAGCACTCTTAAATACAGAGAACAAACTGGTAGTTGCCAGAGGGGAGGTGGGTGTGGGGATGGTTGAAACAGATAAAGATTAAGGGATACAAACTTTCAGTTATAAAATAAATAAGTCATGGAGATTGAAACAACACATGGGAATATAGTCAGTAATACTGTGATAACATTATCTGGTGACAGATGGTGACTACACTTACTGTGGTGACCAATGAGTAATGGAAAGAACTGTTGAATCACTATGTTGCACTCCTGAAACTAATATAACATTGTATGTTAATTATATTGCAATTTAAAAAAAAAAGTTTTTAGTTTTTAAAAAATATTTATTTATTTTGAGAGAGAGAGAGTACAAGCAGGGTAGGGGCAGAGAGAGAGGGAGAGAGAGAATCCCAAGCAGGCTGCGCAATGCCAACACAGAGCCGGGGGCTCAATCCTATAAACAAAGAGATCATGACCTGAGCCCATATCAAGAGTCGGACGCTTGACCAACTGAGCCACCCAGGCTCCTCCCCCCCCCCAAAAAAAAGAAAGCTTTGAGGGGCGCCTGGGTGGTTCAGTTGGTTAAGCATCTGACTTCATCTCAGGTTATGATCTCGCGGCTTGTGAGTTTGAGCCCCACGTTGGGCTCAGTGTTGACAGCTCAGAGCCTGGAGCCTGCTTCAGATTCTGTCTCCCTATCTCTCTGCTCCTCCCCTGTTCACTCTCTCCCTCTCTCAAAAATTAAGAAACATTTAAAGGAAGGAAGGAAGGAAGGAAGGAAAGGAAGGAAGGAAGGAAGGAAAGGAAGGAAGGAAGGAAGGAAGGAAGGAAGGAAGGAAGGAAAGAAAGAAAGAAAGAAAGAAAGAAAGAAAGAAAGAAAGAAAGAAAGAAAGAAAGAAAGAAAGAAAGAAAGAAAAGAAAGAAAGCAAGCTTTGAGAAAGAACTTGACTTTTACTTGACTTCTACTTGAAAGATTTGAATGCGTCCCAGGTTCAGAACTCATTCTAGGTTACTGGGCCCCCTTCTAATTCATTGAAAGTAGAATATGAAGATACCATGGTGAGCTGGTATTATCTAATCTTAATATTTGGGTCTTCTCTGGATTCACTCAATAGCCCTGTCACTTAGCTGACGATGCTGAATTCCTAGGTTGCTGCTTATTTAGAACAAAAATGGAGAAGACAGAGGAAAAGAAATATCGTCCCAGAACTGGTACAATACTGAGAGTTATAGTCCAAAACTGAGTAAAAATTTCAATTTATCTGAAAAACAGTTTCTGTACTGTTTCATCTCTAATGATGTTATAATGACAAGTAATTCCACCCTTAACTGTAAGATTTGATACTTCTATATCAAATGTCTGTTTGGATCATCATAAAAATTCTGTGAAGAAGGTATCATCATTCCCATTTTACAGAGCAAAGGGAGACTCAAATGAAATCTAATGATACTCCATTAAGTAAGGTCTTTAGCCAGGATGGAAATCTGGATAGCTTCTTTTTCTTACACAGATACAATGACTGAAGTCTAATAGGAATAAGTCAATTAATTGCTCAGTATCAAGCTATTTTTATACCATTTTGTCTGTCATAGCTTCTGCTTTTGGCAGTGGTTGCTATACATTAGGTAATATTTGAAAGGCACGCTCTGTGGAGACAAAAGAGTAAAGCCAATGAAGGCTGAACTAACTGCTGATACTGTGCCCTGCCAGTACACTTAAAGATGATTATTTTTATTTTCTTTATTATTGTTATTATTATTTTAAAAAATTAAGTTTATTTATTTATTTTGAAAGAGAAAGCGCAAGTGGGGGAGAAGCAGAGAGAAAGGGAGAGAGAAAGAATCCCAAGTAGGCTGTGAACTGTTAGAGCAGAGCCCAACACGGGGCTCAAACCCACCAACAGCAAGATCATGACCTGAGTCAAAGTCAGATGGTTAACTGACTGAGCTGCCCAGAGGCTCCTATTATTTTTTTTTTTAAAGAAAGAGAGTACAAGCAGGGGAGGGCAGAGAGAGGGAGGGAGACCATATTAAGCAGGCTCCATGGCGCCTGACCCAGGGCACCATATCTCATGACCATGGGATCATGACCTGAGCCAAAATCAAGAGTCAGACGCTTAACCGACTGAACCACCCAGATGCCCCAAGATGATTACTTTTTTTTTAAATTTTTTTTTAATGTTTATTTATTTCTGAGACAGAGAGAGACAGAACATGAGTAGGGGAGGGGCAGAAAGAGGGAGACACAGAATCAGAAGCAGGCTCCAGGCTCTGAGCTGTCAGCACAGAGCCCGACACGGGGCTTGAACTCACCGCGAGATCATGACTCGGGCTGAAGTCGGACGCTTAACTGACTGAGCCACCCAGGCGCCCCAAGATGATTACTTTTAAATTTTCATTCTGCTAGTAAAAGTTATATATGTACATTTTTTTTTAAATTTAAAGTACGTAAATATATGAAGAAGGACATAATACCTTACATCCTGTAATTTGGATAGGATATGTATAGATAGATGGAAAGATAGATCTATTTTTGCTGCATTTTTTACTCTTGTCTATAAACACACACGTATGCATACTATCTCTACATAAATTTGGTTTTATAAACAAGACTGTACTACAGGTATAAACAATGTGCGTACTGTGTATAAACTGTATACTGTACTTCTTCATAAAGTATTTATGAACCTCTTTACATGTCTCAGTTATGTATCATTTTATAATGTCATTTTATTACATTTCTGTGCTAATTTCTGTTTGTGCTATATGTTATTTAATATATCCTTTTATTATTATCTGTATAGATTATTTTTCACATTCATAATGATAGACAGCCCCATGATGAAGTTGTACATACATCTGGCATAATTATATTCTCACTTCTGTCGGTCGGAAATTTTAATTCCAAAGTGAATGTGCCGTATAAAATGAAGGTATTTTTTAAATCCTTTCAATTTGAAATAACACATTTGCCTTAAATAGCTGTACAAATTTATACTCCCACCAGGATTGAAAAAAACTATAGCTTCCTGCTTTTTACCATCACCAAAAACAAATTAATATGTTCTTAGTGAATATTCCATTTAAGATCTTTGCCCATTTTTCTACTGAAGTACCTGTTTACTTTTTTGTCATTATCATGTTCACGCGATATTTTAAGAATACTAGTCCTTCTCCATCTGTCCTGTATATTGCAAATAGTTTTTCTACTTTACTGTCTTTTATTTAGTTTACAGTATTTGCTACCATACAGATAGTTTACATTTTATTTTTACATTCACCTTCAGAATGGCCTTTTTTCAGCCTAAGAGCTTAAATATAACTTTCATTTTCTAGTCCTTTGTTGTGGTTCGGTTTTAGGTTCTTTTCTCAATTTTTTTTATATTGCATTTTTTCTATTTGGAATGCTATGCTTATATTTTTCCGCTATTTGTCTACTGAGTGACAGTGTTTTCTGTCATAGATACAAGTATTGTTATTTTCCCTTCTTTTTATTTATTTTGAGAGTGAAAGAAAGCGCAGGCAGGGGAGAGGCAGAGAGAGAGAGGGGAGAGTGACAATCCCAAGCAGGCTCCACACTCCCAGTGCAGAGCCCGACACGGGGCTCGAACTCCCAAGCCAGGAGATCATGACCTGAGCTGAAATCAGGAATCGGACGCTTAACTGAATGAGCCACCCAGGCACCCCTGTTATTTTCCCTTCTTAATTTGAAGTACAAATTAAAACTTAAAATAATAACTTAATTGGAAGTCCCTCCTTGCCACTACCTTTTATCTTAATGGCCTGGGGTGCACATTTCATTGTGGCGTGTAACACTGGAGTGTGGTCCCACAGCCCTTCCTGGCAGAGTGCACACTCATGCCTGTGCCTGTGAGATTCATGTGATCAGCTGAGGTCACATCCTGACTTTATTTCTGGCCGAATTATGGAGAAAAGAATCCCGGGGACCCACCAGTCACACAGACCCGTGCTGCTTCTGTTGGTTCAAGGGCTATTCAAGCAAGCAGAGGCAGCCAGAAACCCATCCATAGCATTTCACTTCTGGTAGCAATGACCCTACATTGGCCCATGTACTTCTGCAAACTTTCCTTCCAGTTGCAATCCTTTTCCATTACGACACATTTTGAGTCTTGAATGCCGTGTCATGTGTGAGATTTTCTTGAGACAAATATTTCATTAAGAGTTGAGAGACTGTGTGAGGATATGTGGTCACTTTCGCTTAAGCTGGGATCTGTCCATCCCCACCTGCCATGTTGCCAATGGAATTACTCTGGGTATAGCTGCCTGGCATGTCAGCAATCACCCTACATATTCCAGAAGGTAATGGATTAATATCGGTATTTTTAAAACAAAGACCTAAAGACATTAAGTGATATGCCCCAATTACACAATTAATGAAGAAAGGGAAAATCCTGAAATTAATAGCCAATTTTATTATCTAAAAGAAAGGAACACATTTCATAATCTACTGCTTAGGAGGCTCTATAATGATAAAAGGAAATCATGTTAGATGCTGTTTCCCAAAACACAGTACAAATAGCTCCTACATCAGAATAACTTTGATTATTCAAAGTAATGGTGAAAAGATTTTCTTTTTTTTTTTTTTTAATTTTTTTTTTTAACGTTTATTTATTTTTGAGACAGAGAGAGACAGAGCATGAACAGGGGAGGGGCAGAGAGAGAGGGAGACACAGAATCTGAAACAGGCTCCAGGCTCTGAGCTGTCAGCACAGAGCCCGACGCGGGGCTCGAACTCGCACACCGCGAGATCGTGACCTGAGCTGAAGTCGGCCGCCCAACCGACTGAGCCACCCAGGTGCCCCGGTGAAAAGATTTTCAATTAAATAGTATTTTGATTTTTCAAAGTATTTCAATTTTGTACATCAGAAATTAGAAAGGAGAAACCTGTAACCTGCTAGAATGTGGACTGTTGACCTCCATCTGAGACAGGCGGGGCAGTTCCTGCATTGAACAGCTCTCCGGCTGACCCCTGTGCACGCCCCACTTGAAGAACCAATGTCCGAAGTGTTTACTTCCATATTTAGACCTCCATATTTATGAAAGCATAAACTAAACTTCTGATGTTGTAGTTCACTTTGTATACAAAGTTAAATAATGCCCCATTTCCCCCAAATTTCAAAGTATGATTTAGAAAACTGTTGTTTTTCATAGCTATGGTAAATACCTGAATATAATTGTTTTCAGTTTATTTATTTATTTTGTGAGAGAGAGAGATTGTGTGTGCGAGAGAGAGGGGGGCGGAGAGAGAATCCCAAGCAGGCTCCACATCACCAGCACAGATCCCAGTGCAGGGCTCAAACCCACAAACTGTGAGATTATGACCTGAGCCCAAATAGGACACTTAACCAGCTGAGCCACTCAGATGCCCCAGTAACTACCTGAATATAACTTGGAAAGTTCAACTTAATTGGATACACTAATGTAGACAATCACGTATAAGCAGAATTCACCTTCTCTGGATTGTTTCATGTCTTTTTCGTAGCAAAATAAATCTTCAGTGTCAACATTTTTGGGAATACTTGGAGGTTCTACCAAAATACATGCCTAAATGTGATACTTTTGTTGAAATCCCTTTCTTCATGGGATTATTTATTCTAAAGTAACTTCTGTAAAATTAGATTCCTAATTCCAAGCATCCTGCTTAATTATATTATATTGATGCTGGTAATTAAAAGTGAAGCAAAGGATTACAGCGGACTACGGTTTATATGTGCTGAAGGCTAATACGAGCTTGAATAAATTTTCCAACTTAAAGTTTGCCAATTAGGTAAAACTGTATATCGAACAGGCTACTTTAGAAATTGTTTTTAAAATTATGTCTCACAAAATTTTTGTCTTAAGACCCAAATATATATTTTCCAAATTTGGTTGTGGTACTTAATTTCATTTTTAATTGTGGTATTGATTCAAATTAAAATATGAATATAATTTTACCAAGAAAAGTTAAAACTCAGGGATAATTGATAATATATTTTTTAAATTTTTTAAATTTATTTTGAGAGAGTGAGGAGGGGGGAGGGGAAGTGGGGAGAGAGAGAATCCAAAGCAGCCTCTGTGCTGTCAGCACAGAGCCCAACATGAGGTTGGATCCCACGAACCATGAGATCGTGACCTGAGCTGAAACCAAGAGTCAGACACTTAACTGACTGAGCCACCCAGGCGCCCTGATTTTTTTAAATTTTTTTTAATGTTTATTGATTTTTGAGAGAGAGAGAGTGTGTGAGCAGGGGCAGGTCAGTAACAGAGACAGAGGGAGAGACAGAACTCGAAGTGGGCTCCAGGCTCTGAGCTGTCAGCACAGAGCCCGACGCGGGGCTCAAACTCACCATTAGTGAGATCATGACCTGAGCTGAAGTTGGACGCTTAACTGACTGAGCCACCCAGGTGCCCCCATAAGTTTGTGATTTTAATGTAATATGTCAATTGTTTTCCTTTGTGGTTTTGTGCTTTTTGGGTGTGTCTTGTTTAGTAAATCTTTTTCTACTCCAAAGACTATATATTCTTATTAGTTTTCTTGGAAAGCTTTATTGTTCTACTTTACATATTTAGATTTCCAGTCTCTCTGGTATTGGTGCTTTTTTCCTGGTATTCTATAAGATTGGGGTGAAGATTTCTTTGTATTTTTCTCTAAGGGTATTCAGTTGACCCACAAGTAGTTATTTAAAGGTCTGTTCTTTGCTCACCATACAGCATTATCACCTTCATCATAAATCAGTTAACAGCCCATGAAGGGGTTTATTCTGGATTCATTGTGTTCCATTAGTGGGTTTTTGTATCTTTATATCAGTACTACACTGTCTTAATTATTGTAGCTTTATAAGAAGTAATGATAGCTGATAGTGTAAACTTTCAGCTTTGTCACCTTCAAGACTGCCTTGACTATTCTTGGCCATTGACACATCCATCTAAATTTTAGGTTAACTTGTTAATTACACTGTATTAAATCTGTAGATTAATTTTGAGGCACTTTACATCTTCACAGTATTAAATCTTAATATCCATTAACACGTGTCTCTACTCTTTTGTTTAGGATTTTTACACTTAGTTTAGGAGAGAGATTGCCCTATAATTCCCTCTCAAAGTCTTCTCCAGGTTTTTTTTTTTTTTAATTTTTTTTAAGTTTATTTTTGAGACAGAGAGAGACAGAGCATGAGCAGGGGAGGGTCAGAGAGAGAGGGAGACACAGAATCTGAAACGGGCTCCAGGCTCTGAGCTGTCAGCACAGAGCCCGACGCAGGGCTCGAACTCACCAACTGTCAGATCATGACCCGAGCTGAAGTCGGACGCTTAACCAACTGAGCCACCCAGGCGCCCCAGGCACCCTGATTTTTAATAAGGATCTGGCATACGTAACACTAAACCTACAGGTTTTTTGTGTGCATTATTTCCAAATCCCCTAATCTGAGAAATGACCGATCTTGCGTGTTTCTTTGATAGGCATATGCCGGCAAAGAGCTGGAGGAGCGACTGCGGTCCGTGTCCAGTGTCGATGAACTCATGACCGTACTCTACCCAGAATATTGGAAAATGTACAAGTGTCAGTTAAGGAAAGGCGGCTGGCAACATAATAAAGAACAGCCCAACATCAATGCAAGAACAGAAGACACTGTAAAATTTGCTGCAGCACATTATAATGCGGAGATCTTGAAAAGTAAGCATGGGAAGAAAAATATTTGATAAGCTTCAGTCAGCCCAGTGAAAGCTGCTAGTCTGTTTTCTTTCTTTTTAATTTCAGTGTTTGTACCACTAAAGCCCTTTAGGGCTGAAAGCAGACAACAGAAATAAAGGTTTTCAAAATATAGCGTTTTATGACTTCACTGTGAGTGGTTAAGAGGATTTCTCGAAATATAAAGAATAGAAATGTGGATGCATATCAACACTTTTTTTTTTCAATTGAGGTGATATCCCAATGCAAAATTTTCAAAAGGTGAAGATATATTTTACACACTCTGCAAGCATTTAAGCATTCTATGTCTTACAAAATAATTGCACAGAAATTCTTTGATTTGGATTCAGAAATGCTGAATTTCTAAATCACCCCAAATCATCTTTCCAATGACTTCTTCTTGCCTTGTTTCTTGATAGCTGGACTCTGGGAAAGCTACTAAAAGATCTAGCAGAAAGAGTCACAAAAAATTACGATGCCGGGTAAAGTGGCATGGTATAAATTGGTGGGCTACTTTTAAAAAAATAAGTCCCTTCGGTTGTTAGATATGAATCGCTCTCAAGGTTTGAGATTGCAATTTATTCCCAAAACAAACACACACAGCATGGCTTCACGGTTGAGTAACCAATAGCTTCCACGCTTTTTTTCTAAAAATTTTACTTGAGGGCAAATAGGGGAAAAATAAGCTAAAACATGTAAGAAGTACGTCACCTATAATGCAGCAGTTAAAAGGTCAGCAGTGCTATGGCCAACCCACTAACCCACTGTAAACAGAATTCCAAGAGAGAGTATCAAAGGAACAGAAAAATTAGACTTTCCCGAAAGCACTTAGTTCAGGATCCAGGCCCCACTTGATGGAAAATACCCCTGCGTTTCAAGCAGCCACGGCCATGACATTACCCAAAGCTGCCAAGCAGCCTGCCTGAAAACCATCTCTGAACGCAGTCCAAACCCATAGCCATTTTCTCATTTATATCTCAGTTTAAAAAGAAAAATTAAGTCACGTTCATATTTGCTCGGAGACCACAAAAATAGTCCGTGCTATAGCCGAAGAACGTGACTTCCTCTCCGCGGGTCCTGCAAATGATTAAATTTTCATCTTCTTAAGCAAAGAAAACCGAGCACAAGTGCTGTACAAAATCGGTGTCGTTTCAAGAAAGCATAATCCTAATTTTAGCTTGTTACACGGCTGGAGAGATCCGTGTGTCAAGGAAAATATCCGTAGGCGCCCCGTGAAATATCGTATCATATTCCAGGTCACGGGGCAGCTTAGGATCCCGTCGACTCCTTTTATATTTTTGTAACGTTACATCTCGCGCTTAAGTCTGGAACTCTGAAGTGGAAAGCCGCTGGCGACTGCCAGAGGCTTCTGGCCCTCGCTGGCTTCGTTGTGACTCACGGCCTTCCCTGTGACCCGGCAGGTATTGACAGCGAGTGGAGGAAGACTCAGTGCCTGCCGCGTGAGGTGTGTATAGATGTGGGGAAGGAGTTCGGAGCGGCAACAAACACCTTCTTTAAACCCCCGTGTGTGTCCGCCTACAGATGTGGAGGCTGCTGCAACAGTGAGGGCCAGCAGTGCATGAACACCAGCACCAGCTACCTCAGCAAGACGGTAGGTGGGTGGGTGCCGGGGCTCTGCCCTCCAGAGCCGCCGACGTTCTCGCTGGGAATGAAGTTCATTTCTCAGGGCCCCGCGGTTTGGATGGTACAATCTCACAGAGAAAGTAACTGATGCTTGAGGAACCCTGTTCGTGGTAGCGGTATCCGAGAATAAACACACGTACGAGTGCGTGTCTGAGAGAGGGAGACCCAGCTACTTTCCTTTGGCAATAAAACGACTGTCAGGTGCGTAAGTCTTCCGATGACAGAGACACAGCACGAATTACACGTTCAAGATACATGCTGAAATGCGGGTGGGTGTTCTGTGCGACAGGCGTAATACTGAGACGAGCCAGCACCCTGAGCTGAATTGTGTTCGTCTAGGAAGCAAAGGAAGTGGTCTGCCGCTCGGTCTCATGGATTCTGAGTTACCTGTGAGGTCCCATCACACGAGACGGGAGGCTTCGAACAAACAGCCCAGAAACGTATCTTAAGGTTGGGTGCTGGGATCTTGGGAGCGGATGCGCTCACCTGCACCGCGGGTCGGCCGTGGAGGAGGCGGCTGGCCGTCAGAGGGCACGTCTGGGCGCTGGTGGTGGCCACGGGGTGTTGTCTGAAGGGGTGTGAGCCACTGGCCTCTGCACAGAGATGTCTGGAGAAGCCCGGGGCCTGGGCCGGGCCGAGGCAGACTCCCCGAACGACAAAACCGTGTTTGCCTAAAAGGCTTTTCTGATCCATTTTGGGAGGTGGAATAACACAGGCAGCCTGGCTACATCCAGAACTGTACTTTGACTTGTTTTTTTCAGTTTTATTTATTTATTTTTGAGAGGGAGACAGAGAGAGTGAGTGGGGGAGGGGCAGAGAGAGAGGGAGAGAGAGAGAATCCCCGGCAGGCTCTGCTCTGTCGAGCGCGGAGCCCGACGCAGGGCTCGAACTCACACACCGTGAGATCATGACCTGAGCCGAAACTAAGAGTCGGGCTCTTAACCGACTGAGCCACCCAGGCACCCCAAGAACTGTACTCTGACTTTTAAAGTGAAAAATAACTTCAAAAACGGGATGCTCGGCGTGATTTGTACAGTGTGGAATGATAACAGGGTCACGCTTTTAGTCAGATAATGTCTCTACTTGGAACCCGTGTAAGAGAGGCTTCTTCTCGTATAGACCTTGCTGCTCAGAAGTTTGGATCGCACTAATAAAATCTCTTATTTTGATAGAACTAAGTGGAAATGAAAGTTAAATTGCCTTTTTGAAAAAAAAAAAAAAAAACAATCGTATTTCTTTTTATTGCTCATACACCTGCTGAAGGAACCAGCTGTTTCAGATACTAAGACTTGCAGGAGGAAACAAAAATTATCAAACTGTATTTTCTATTCAGTTTACCTCTGCCTCAACTCTAAAGACTAAAAACAAAAATGAAAAGGTGATGCATTGGGGCCTGGCGTCCTCCCTGTTATCATAATTAAGCACAGCCAGAAGGACTTCATTTATTCTTGATGAAGCAGCATACTCCTAAATATAGTCACGCATTTAGAAACTTAATCAGTAGAATGTTTGTTTGTGGGCCTAACATAGCATAACATTCCAGTGCTTGATAAAATTCTGATATTTGAATGGAACAACACATCATCGTGTGTTTGAGCACAGCACCTCTTTTTCACTCATCCCCCTCCTTCATCAAACAGTGATTAGAAATTTGGTAGCTGAGAACCGTACATTTACCGTATACTGTTCGGAATAAAATGCTACTGATTTCACAGGTTTTACTGGATAATAGGGCTTTAAGCTCATCATAACCCTGAAGTATAACAGGATTTTAGAAATCCTTTTAGAGGTGTTGGCACTAAACATCTTTTTTCAACAATATCGAACTACTTATTCCAGTGGGATAGTCTCTAAAACATAACACTCATTTTTAAAGAGATGTTAAAATTAAAAATGTTGCTGGCTTTCATATTTTAGCTGAAGCCCATAAAAGGATTTTTGGCCTTCTGTGTTGTCACAGTTAGAGAAAATACACGAGGGTGATTTGGGAAATTACCTTTTTGGAATGCCTTTAATAGAATATATTTGTAAATATTTCTATTAAGCAATATGATATCTACCCTAGATTATATTATTATTGTGGGGTTTGACTTAAGGCAAATAGCAATTTGGTTGACCTTCAAAAAGTCCAGATAAACCAGTTGCATTTTCCAAAGACCGAAGGGCTAGATCTGGTTTAAAAATGGGATGGCATGGAAGAGGCTCAAAAAATAGATTTTGAAGATTTCATGGAATAAAATGTTACCTACTAAGAGCTCATTATTTGTCATTTCAAAAGCGCCTTATTGGATTTGGTTGTTGGGTGAAACTTTATCATCAAAGTGCTCGTGTTGTAAAGGTGAAAAGTTGAGTCATAACTGTTTTAGCATTGGGATGTTGTTTCGTTGGTTCATTTCTTGAAATTCCTGTCTTTTTAGAGTTAATTTATTTTCTCAGTGAAAATCAGTTGCCAGTTGACAATAATGCTGTTTTTCATTATTAATTCCTTCCACAAATTCTTCTATGATGCCTTGTTAAGCTGACAGAAAAAAAAATAGTTTGAAATGAATTTTCTCTGGGGCACCTGGGTGGCTCAGTCGGGTAACCGTCTGACTCTTGATCTCGCCTCAGGTCATGGTTTCCCATTTCGTGGGACCAAGCCCTGCGTCGGTCTCTGGGCTGACAGTGCGGAGCCTGCTTGGGATTCTCTCTCTCTCTGCCCTCTGCCTCTCTCTGCCCTTCCCCTGCTCACATGCATTCCCCCCACCACTGAAAATAAATAAACTTAAATGAAGTTTCTGTAAAAAAAAAAAAAAGTCTCAGACTTTATAGTATATTATTTATTAAATATTTTCATATTTAAATTACATATTTCAAAATATATCTTTTTTAGATACAGATGCTCAGATGTTCTATGTAATAGTTCCTCAGATAAGCTCTTAGTTCCCTAGTACCACGCTCAGCCCAAACAACACCCTGGTCTTGTGGTTTTCCCTCTGGACGCATGTCTTCAACTCTAGTCAGGAGCACAGGGGTCGTCCTTGACCTCTCCCTTCTCTTGTCACACATCCAGCCTGTCACCAGTCCGATGTTAATTTTATCCCGTAAGTATCTTGAATCCCCATGTCTACCACCATCACTCTAGTCCAACATACTTTTCATGCTTTTTCCAGCTAATGAAAAACCAGCCTCTCTGTTCTCCTGCTTCCATTTCCCCTTGATTCTCTCAACTGCCCCCAAACGCGTTATTTTTTAAAACACAAGTCTAAGGGTGTTTCCAGCATAAAGACCCTTCGGTGATTTCCCACTGCTCTTAGAATACAACCAAACTCTTTATCACAGCCTTGAATGTCTGCTTGGCTCTACAACATGGTCTGCCAGAAGTGTCCCTTGTCCTTACTTTTTGTGCTTCTAAATGCTCTAGGCTTCCTTGAGTTCCTTCCACCGTGCCCCCTCTGGCCCAGGATCTTTGCTCATACCCTGGCCTTCTGGTCTCCTCCTTGCTGGGGTACCAGTTCTTCCAGTCTCCATCACATGACTCAACAAGTCCCTGGGGGAGATTTATCTGACCTCCTTGATCGGATCCTGTTTCTTTTAAATTCTTTATAGTTTCCCATACTTTTCTTTCATTGCACTTAACTGCAGCTTAGAAATCCATTTGTAACAATATAGCCATTATTATTTGATTAATGTCTGTCTCCTCCTTAAAGCCAAAAGCAGGTCTGTGTTGTTCATGGGTTACCTGAGTATCTACCACAGAATTAGCATACCACCCCTTTTGGAACCACATAAAAACTGGACCCTCTCACCAGAAAAAATGAAAATATGGACATACCCACAGTATTTACCCCAGAGTTCCAAGGATATGGCTTCCTTACCCTACTCCTTATCTATTGAACCAGATTTTAAAACTTGAAGGTTAATAATAATAAAATAGTCGGGGCGCCTGGGTGGCTCAGTCGGTTAAGTGTCCGACTTCAGCTCAGATCATGATCTGGCAGTTTGTGAGTTCGAGCTCTACATGGGGCTGACAGTTCAAAGACTGAAGCCTGCTTCAGAGTCTGTGTCTCCCTCTCTCTCTGCCCCCCCCCCACTCACGTTCTTGTCTCTCCCTCCTTCAAAAATAAACATTAAAAAAAATAGTTGATTAACTCACCTGTGTAATTTTATTTATTTTTGAGAGAGAGAGAGAGAGCGAGCATGTGCTCTCAAGAGTGGGGAAGGGGCAGGGAGAGAGAGAGAGAGAGAGAGAGAGAGAGAGAGAGAATCCCAAGGAGGCTCTATGCTTTTAGTGCCGAGCCTAACATAAGGTTCAGTCCCACAAACTGAGAGATCATGACCTGAGCTGAAATCAAGAGACAGAGGCTCAACCAACTGAGGTACACAGGTGCCCCAACTCACTTGTGTAACTTTTAAATAAATGGATCCTATTGCCTAACAAAAGTATATGCTGTCAATTTTAGAACAGTATTTTTAAATGTCTGTTTTTTAACAGATAGAAAATTCTCCTACTTTCTTTTCCCATTCATAGATGGCGAGAGCAAAAGTCACCATTCTAGGGGTGCCTTGGTGGCTCAGTCGGTTAAGTATCCAACTTTGGCTCAGGTCATGATCTCCTGGTTCCTGAGTTCGAGCCCTGCATCAGCTCTGCACTAACAGTGTGGAGCCTTACTTAGGATTCTCTCTCTCTCCCACTATCTCTCTCTTCCCCTCCCTCTCCCTCCCTCCCTCTCTCACGCTCTCAAAATAAATAAACAAACTTAAAAATCACCATTGTATTCCTCTTACTGCTGTCTTACTAAATACATGCTTACTTTACATAATATGTGCCAAATAGATCTCAGGAGTGCCTTGAGTAAAATCTAAACTTGGAAAACATAACATCACTGTTAGTAAACAAAATCAATAAATGTAGTCTTCAGTTGATCATTGGTGGTTTTTCTGTGACCAGTGCATATTTTTTTCCTGCAGTGGCATGATTAGGTCCCATGTTGACCTCATTGGTGCCAGAGTGAAAGCATTTATTCAAGGATGAATATGTATGCACAACAGCACACATGCTTCTCTGTCAAGTTGGGAGCCTCACATGGGTGCAGGCTTCAGAACGTTATAAGGCTTCCAGGCTAAGAAGAACATTTAGTGCTAAGTTTAAGGTATGTGTAGGTGAACTAGAATTTGGTCCAGTATATTTTTC
Organism: Panthera pardus; assembly: GCF_024362965.1. Taxonomy (NCBI): domain Eukaryota; kingdom Metazoa; phylum Chordata; class Mammalia; order Carnivora; family Felidae; genus Panthera; species Panthera pardus. The sequence continues at coordinate 8,599,068 of NW_026526688.1, read as the reverse complement.
TACAGGAAAACTACATCTACTTTAGATCATATGGAATCAGTTCTCAGCGTGTTTCATCCTCTTGCACCTCTAGCCTTCACAGAATTTAGGTTTACTTGTATAACAGATTTTTGATGTTCAAATCATTTCACCTGCCTCCTCCAGTCATCTGCTCCTATGAAAAATCAAGAATTTACCTATAACATTTTCGAGATCTGGTTCCTTGCTGTTGGTTTTGTGTTGTTTTCTCAAGTTTTTTTGGATCCTTTTTGATAGGCTTGATATGTGCAGTAATCATAATTCTTATAAGTTCTGATCTACAGAGCAGTAGTGTTTTTAAACGTTGTATGCATCACTGTAACAGCAGGCTAGATCTCATCTCTGCACTTCCGTTTGCTGAAGAGTTGCAGAGTTTGAATTAAAAATTTGAAATGCGTTGAAAACAAGGTACTTAGCCCTCAAAGTTCTGCCCCAGGACACGTTCTTTTCTGACTCCACAGTCTTTCCTTGGGTTTCCTCATCCACACTATTTTGCTCTTCATGGGGATGACTCCAAAATCCTTATCTCCAGCCCAGACTTCTCTCACGGTTCCCATACTCAACCCTGTGACTCCGCTTCCTCTTTGACAATCATGGAAAGTGTGTGCCCCACTGGAGTTTACGACCTGTTCCCGCACAGCCACCCCACCTACACAAATAGACAAGCAATAGGCCCTTTCCTCTTCCAGTATTCTCTTAGTAAATAACACCCCTCATCTTGTGGGTTAATCCAAGTTATTCTTCCTTTCACTACAAGCCCAATCAATTCCTGTTAAATCTGTCTTCCAGACATGGCTAGAATCCATCTGGTGTCTTCATCCTGCTGATCCCACTCTGATCTAGGCCACATTCATCAATCACCTGGGCCAGCCAGCCTAGTAACTGGTCCCATGTCTCCACTCTTACTTCCCTCTAGTCCATTGGCTACATTATAGCAGTAAGTTTTCTCTTTGCTAAATGGTAAATCAGTTATTGCCCACATTAGCATCGTTCTTGTTGGTCGATGCAAATGTTCTAAGTCATTAAGTATTTTGAGCAGCACTCTCCTTTAGGTGTCTTCTTTAGGTTAAATCCATCAACACGGTTCGCTAGGCCCTCCGTGATCTGGCTGCCACCTAAATCTGTAGCCTCAGTGGTCACTGCTTTTTCCCCCAAATATTGCTTTCCACAAGAACCCAAATGCTTTCACTCCTTCAATTATGTCAGTATCTCTTAGCCTCGAAGTCACTACAATACTGTCCTTTGTGTTTGAACATCTCCTTATATACCACCTTGACCTCCCCATTCATCTAGCTAATTTCTACCCATCTTTAGCTAATTTTTACCCACTTTATCTTAAGTGATAAGAATGTCACTTCCAAGGCATTGTGTTGTCTGCTCCATAGCATCCTTTATTGCCCATATAACATCGTTATCTATTCTGTCAGGCTGTTTTAGTCCCTGAGCCCTAAACTCCATGAAAGCAAAGATTGTGTTTGGTTATTACACTGGAGCACAGCACAGTCATTGGCACATAGGAAACGCTAAGCACTCAATTGAATGAATACAGGAAAAAGAACAGATTTGAGGCCAAGGGTAGAGCTGGGAATATGCCGATTTTGAAAACTCTGAGTGATATTTATGTGGAGATAGGAAGAAGATTGGGCAGGTAACTCTAGAATTCTATAACAGTGATGGGATCCCTAGCTATAGCTATAAGAGGAAACATCATATTGATAAATGTTGTCTGAAGCCATGGTGTACTTGTTACTATGGAGAGAATTCATATAAAAGCCAGTGCCAAGGGAAAGCCAACATTCAGTCATATAGTACCACCCGTTTCTCTTCCTAATTTTATAATATCATCCCTTCTCCCACCCAAAGAATCCACTCAGATAGTTTTTAATAGCAAAAACGATTATTTTCATTTAAATTCAGTTAAGTGTAGTGAAGTACCCACTATGGGTGCTTCATACCCTGTTGTATAATGGGTATACAGTCATGTATGGACCGTGCACTAACGGAGCTTACAATTTAGGGAAAATCAGCATTTATCAAGCAAATAAAAGGAGCATAAGTGTTGTAAAGAAGAAATAAATGCAAGGGTTTATGGAAATGCATATCAAGGAGGACAAGGCGTGAAACTCCTGAAGGCAATGTTTTCATGCATGGTTTAACATTTTCACTAATATTGCAGCTTATAGAGGCTTATACCTAATACCTTTCCTAAGTGTATTTTTTATTATATTTTCAGTGTACTATAAATGGGAGCATGTGATGATCTCTTTCAAACATAAAAGGAAGTTTCTAACTGCTGTTTTTTCTGACGGGGATGAAAAAAAAAAGTTGTCATTTTGTCAAAGGAGTTCCAGACACAACTTTTAACAACAAAAATCACCAACTAGAATCATATAAATTTTAAAGACAATGTACCTTAGGTGATATAAAACCCAACGTTTTTTATAGAAACTTCCTTAGAATTCTTTTTAATAGGGCTCAACGAAGAGCAGGTTTCTAGAATGTGCGAGAAACCAGCCATTTGAAAAGTGAAACCACATGCCCTAAGCATTCCAGCATGAACTGATAGGTCACAACCGCTTTCAAAGTCCTCCCTGCTATCTGCTTCAGAGAAGTAAACGGGGTGGGTGTCTTTCTGACCTCCTTCATAAACATGCGCCTTCAGTCTATTTTCTTACGCGAAGTTGTATATTTAAAGGGATATGACCAAAAACCAGAAAGTGAATTTTGCAGGAGATAAATTATTTGATGACTCAAATAAAAGCAGAAGAAGGTCATCTCCTTTGGAGCCAAACACTTGGATTAAAAAGTTATCTAAGTGTTAGTATTTACCTTACATGGTTTTTCCAAAGATAGGAATGAAGAAGAAAAACTACAGAGCCCATGGGGCTTCTCTGGAAATCCTGGGGTTAGAGCTCAAGAGACTATACCCTCTTTGCCGTGTTTTTTAGTGCCAGCAGAAGGAGCCCGCTCGCTCTGGAAGCTGGGCCTCCTCTGGTCCATGCTGATGGACACGGACAGCAATATTTAAAATTCTGTGTTGCCATCCAAAAAAAAAAAAACTATTACATTTTTAATTATTCCATAAAGAAATAATATAAGCATATATATTGGCAAAAACATTCCAGATTGTATCTGAGTTCAACTGCATGCTTCATAAAATGTTCTTTTACAGAAAAATTTATTTAAACCCGAGTAAAAATGTGCAACTATGGAATCAAACTGCGAGGTATTATTTTGTACTGCAGCAGTTCGGAAGATTCCACTCGTATGTATTCAACAAGTGGAATGTGATTTGTTTGGAATCTTTAGCTAATTAATATTTGGCAAGCGCAGTTGTTGGAAATCAGGTTTTGTCCAGATGTGGGGAAAAGCTCTCTACCATACCAGTTATCAGAAGTGAAAGAAGAACGTTTGCCTGAAGGAAAAAAATAACGCATCTGTTAAAAATACCTCTTTTCCAACTCCAGGCACTGTGATCCTGTGTACAAAACTGATTCAGTGTTTCTAAAACTCCTCAGTTGGGGTTTTTAACTATAGCATTGTTTATGCATTTTATGTATAACATTATATAAAATTAATTCCATCCCAAATGGCAATCTGTTCTTCCCAGACCCAATTTAAGTTCTATATTCCCCTTGACAGTGGTCCTGTGGTTGGTCTGCTCACTTGATAAGCTGACAGTGAACCCTCAATGTTTAACTTTTCCCATTTTTAGGATTTACTTAAGTGCTGTGTGGTTTCCCTATATCATCTTACGGTCATTAACTATACTCTCCAGAAGCTCCAGATTGCCTCTATACTTAATTAATGGACTCAAGATTGGAATATTTAAATTAAATATGGCAACGAGACATGCTATGAAAAGAAACTGGTTATATTTTGGGGGTATAAAGATGTCGTAAAGGGCAGCATTTTTTTGTTTCATATTTGTACCCACACAGACATTCCCTTAAAATGTAATACTAAACTGTAGTCCAGGATCTCGTCAGTAAGGAAGTTCTACACCTTTTTCTTGAATAGCCTGCAAGATAAGTAGAAATAGGAATTGTTGTTTTACAACTGTTGCTAGGCTGGTATAAACAGCCTATTGTTTCAAAATGTGGCTTTATTTGAAGTCCATTCTTGTTGGTGAGAATTGACTATTAAATACTCTTATTAAAGAATTCCAGTAGATAACAACTGGGAACCATTCAGTTGGAAATGCTTGGCGTTTCCTCTTTTTTATTGCAGCTTTACAGAATACACAAATATTTTTTTTCCCAATGTCCAGGCTTATTTAAATGCCATCTTTATATAAACCCTTTTGATCTCTAAAACCAGCAACTCCTCAAACAGACATATGCAGATAGTATGGGTCCATTATGAATTATATTACTCCTTAAATCCTAACTTAGCTACAAGCTATTATCATGTACTGTTCAAGAACAATTCACTTTATAGCATAAAACTATTTTAGGAAAATCACCACGTTCAAAATATCCAAGTATAAATGTCATCATCCTCAATTAGGATTGACTGACTATACATATATACATGGAATTGTTAGCTAATGCTGAACATAATACATAAATTTTGCACTCTGTGAGCTTAAATATAAAGTAGAGAATACCGTTGTGCACACATTAAGGCACAAAACAGTCTGACAATGGTATGAGGATAGTTTTATTGAAATATAAAGAATTTATATGTTGTTGCAACAGTGATGTGCCGGAGAGACCTTGACTCTTTTGAGAGAAAATTATTCTGTGTTGGTTCAGATCTTTATATAATGGCAAGCACAGATTTCAAGAGAGTTAAACTGCAGATTCTTGCTCACGAACGGCATTTGTGATAAACGATTTGATAGTTTAAAAATTCTAACATGGTATCATTATATGTGTATATGTGTGTGTCTGTATGAGAGAGACGGAGGGGGCAGGGGAGAGAGAGTTGCATGGGGCAAGAGCCACTGATTGATGAGAAGCTGTCATGGCACTTGGTACTCGGCATCTTGTTGGTTCTCAATAAGGAGTTACTGAAAACTAAACAAGGTAAAATGTCAAATCGTTGGGATTCATCTACCAAAGATTCAGATCAATTTTGAGGGAGAACCACTGTTCAGAGAACACCGCTATGACATCACCACCAGTATTATCCCTATTTTATGGATAACAAAATGGAGGCAAAGGGAAATGGGATAATTCTTCCAAGTCATGGAAATAGTAAATTGCGGATGCAGGACTCAAATGTCTGTGTTTCTAAGACTTGGTTCTTGGTTACTATTCTAACGCTGGTAAAGGAGAGAGGTTGCTGGTTATTTGGAAATTACATTTAATGATTGGGGGGGCTGTGAGTTTATAAAGTGATTCAAATTACTCATTTTTCGTTGTTGTTCAAACAAGTTTACCGTTTCTAAAGCACATACTATCTGATTAGGGAAAAGGGCCTGTGGACACTCTTCATAATGTGGGGATTAAATATAGCTATATAAAATTTACAAACGGATCTGGAAGGAAGGAAACGGAATTTATCATACTTCTTAAACAGGTGGTGGAAACCTTATAATCATTTTAAATGAGAAAAGTCAGTCAATCCACACACGTAAGACCAGTGCAGGAAGAAACTGGAAAATGAAAGAGGCCTCTTCAATACATGACAAGAGCCACAATAGGTACCATCGTGCCTGAATGCACACACATACGGCACGCTCCCCTATATTTGGGAAGTTGATAGATGAATAAAACTTATTTATCAAGAACCTTCTACTTTTAATATTGGTCAGGCATCTTTCTCTGGACCCTTAAATTTTGTCCACACTGACACACTCAAGTAGAGAATTAAAAAAAACTATCTGAAAAACTCAGGTAAAAATTTGGAGTCGGAAGATGTGTTTCAAGAGAAGGGACTTTTTATTTTTTTACTTTATTTTTTCAGCCTATTTATTCCTTTCACCCAAATTAACTGAATTCCGCTGCCCAGTTGCCTGCCTAGACTCAAATAAGAGAAATGAAACATAAGTAATTAAAATTTGGGGGTTTTATTGATTTCACAAGTAAATTTTTCTCTCACGTTCTACTGTACTTTTAATACTTATGAATGTAGTTGTAATACTTAGCAGGAAAAAAGAGTTCTCTAAACAGCGATTTTCTTTTACTGCCTGTTTACCTGTCCCTTTGTGCCTTTAGTCAGTGAGTTCACAGACCCCAATCTCTTCCACCCCTTGAAAGTGTACAGCCAGGCTTTTTTTTTCCAGGAAGATGCTTTCTTAATGCAGAAGAGTGTTCCCCTCCCACTAGAACATTCTTCAAAGCCCCAGTTCCTAAGTGTACACTTGGGACTCCAGGGTGGGTCCTGAGTGTGGACGTCATCCCCCAGCAGTGGCTGAAGGGGACAGATCTCTCTTGGCCCTTGGGAAACCTTGCCAGGGTGGCCTCTGGGAGGTAGCAGCCCGTGAGGGCGGGGAACATCAGGCAAGCTTGCACAGCAGCGGGGTCTCAAACCGCACCTCCCCCGTCCCTCTCAGGCCCCCGGGCTGCCGCCTGTCACTGGAGACAGTGCCAGATCCCCAAGTGATTCCATGCGTTCCGTAAGCAAACACCGCTACCCTGGCCTGAGCCCACTGAGCGCTTTCCCTCTGATCCCGAGAGGTCTGTCTTCACCCCCTGCCCCGCCCTGCTCCCCGTCCCACAGCCTGGCCCCCCACAGGGCCCAGAGCTGCTCTGCTACCCCCGTTTCCCTCGACCTGTCCTAAGGCTTCATTCCCCCAAGACATCGGGCCCTGTGACCACACACGCCTTTCTGAAGCTCTCCTGTCTTCCTTTGGCTTCTCTTGGTCTACCAGTAAGCCCTCCTGGCTCTGCGTCTTCATTCTTTCTTCTTCCCAGACATAGTTACTATTTGCCTTTTCCACCCCTTCATGATGCACCTCTTCCCCAGGCTTCTGTCAGACATTTTCGCCTTCATTCAGAGTGATCTCACCAAGTAATCTCATCGGGGTCCAAGATGTCAAGAAGGGCTTTCATATCGATGGCTTTGAAGTGTCTGTCCTAGGCTCTAGACACAAATCCAACTGCCTGGTAGACCCAAGTTCTCAGGATTTTGTCAGCCAGCCTGTGAATCCTACCATTTCTACCATTACACAAGGTTTACATGATTTTTAAATTTTATACATATAAAAATTGAATAAGTAGTTTATGAAACATACATTTCTTCTGTTCCACTGGTTCTATGCTAGGGTCCAGAGATGCGATAAGAAGCAGAAAAACTGTAGTGTATATAGACACTGCAGAAGTCTGTCTCTTAAAATAGTTTTACCTAGTGCAAAGGATTTCTACCAGGGTGACCTTTCACCTAGTAAAAGGTGTCTTCCAATCTGCCTAAACGAATGTCCTTTTACAGAAGTGACTGGTCAAAGCCATAATACTGGGATATGTTGAGGTCAAATGTTGAGATTTATCTGTGTATCATGGGCAGTATTCTGGAGGAGATCTAGAATCTTGAGAATATGTGCAAAATATAAAAAATATAGCAATCAGTATGCATATCACACTCACTGACATTAACGTATGTCATTTTTATAACCATCCCATGGACAGTGGGTCAGATGTTTCCTCAACTTGACTGATTTTTAAAGAAATATACAGCTTAGGTAAGTTAAATGACTCTTCCAAGTTTACACAACTTACAAGTGGGGTTGGTAATAAAACTGCCCTGTTGGGGTGTGGCCTTGTGCCCCTTCCTCCTAAGGCACCTGTGCTAACAAAGTAGCTGAATTTTTCAATGACTATACAATAAATGTATTTCAAATGTAGAAAATGTGCATTTTATAATTTAGGTATCTCTGTGTTTCATCCTTCAAATTGCATGTCCATAAATCTCCCTGTAGGACTAAATGGGCAACTAATTCAATTCCAATGATCTTCAAGTGTTGGCTTGGAAGGGCAGTGAGGGGCCGGATCACAAGGCTCTGGAGTTTGTCATCGTTTTTAGCTGCTCAGATTGCCAGAAAGACAGTAACACCAAAGCCATTCAGCTATCGTCCTACTACTACAGACGGATCTTATCAAGCACATAATGGCCAGGACTTCACTTTTACCATGATTATTGAGAAGTTAGATTTTTAAAAAATTTTTTAAATGTTTATTTAGTTTTGAGAGAGAGAGACAGAGCACGAGCAGGGGAGAGGAAGAGACAGAGAGGGAGACACAGATTCTGAAGCAGGCTCCAGGCTCAGAGCTGTCAGCACAGAGCTCAACGTGGGGCTCGAACTCGGGAACAGTGAGATCATGACCTGAGCCGAAGTCAGATGCTTAACCAACTGAGCCACCGGGAGCCCCTGATCAATTAGAATTTAAGAAACTTAAGAATTTAAATCCACTCAGTTTTACTTAACCATTAATTTATTTGTAAATTCAACTTAAAACATTGACTTTGGCGAAGGAAGAGATGAATTGAAGTTCCCATAAACAAGGCATTCAGAATGAGACTTTAAATTTTCAGACTCTAACCCACAACCACGTATCATGTCCTACCTTATTTTAAGCTTATTATTTTCATAATGCCTGTGACAAAAGAGCAGAAACAAAGCTTTATCTACTAAGTGATGAATGTGTTTATTTTCTTTTAAACCTAATAAATTCATAAGATTATCTCGGACAATTGTAAAAAACTACTTTGAGGTGGAAATTTAGTTTGGAATGAAAATCGATTTCACATCTATGTATTTTATGTCTCTGTATTCAGTTTACCTGGAATAAGACTTAACCAAAGATCTCTAGGTTGTGTGGCCAACAGCTGTTTACTCTCATAGTAACAAAGATATTTATATCTGTGCCACTTTTTCATAACCCCTGGAATAATCGAGGACTCCGAAAAAATGCTTTTTCCCCCGAACACCCTGGTCCCTTGCATCTCTGCTCCATAATCATTAGCCGGTTATCAAAATTCTAATATGCTTTACAGTAGTGACATGAGAGAAGCATATGGACTATTTATTATTCTGATAAAGGATACTTACTGATTTGAAGCAAAATAGTTTTTACGTCGTAATCATGAAACAACTTTTGCGTCCTGCATATATCACGAAGCACTACCTATCATAAAGAATTTATCTCACTTTTTTTGGACTCCGACATTTACCATAAAAATGCTTTCTAGCATCTATATAATTTTTTCTTCTTTTTGTCCCTTCTTTGTAGTTGTTTGAAATTACAGTGCCTCTCTCTCAAGGCCCCAAACCAGTAACAATCAGTTTTGCCAATCACACTTCCTGCCGATGCATGTCTAAACTGGACGTTTACAGACAAGTTCATTCAATTATTAGACGTTCCCTGCCAGCAACACCACCACAGTGAGTATGAATTAAATCTATTTTTCTGCATCCTCTACTAATATAAAATGATTTTCAAGTAAACACAGTTTATCAAAAGAACTTTTGTGAAACTTGCTATAATATACTTTGCATCAAATGCAAAAGACAAATTGGATAGTGCACCACGAAAATAAAATCAAACTCAAACCAGGAAGCCCTTCGTAGAGACCATCTAGTTAACAGTATAAAGCAAGTATTTCTATGGAGTGACACGCATCCCCCCAATATTCCTCTTATAAGTAATTTAGCCTAATTGATCTAACATCCATGAAATCAAGTGTGCGAACTCATAAATGACGTTTTTACAGCCAAAAACATTTAAGCCTCAGTAAGATTTTTGGTCCCAAACAAAAAGTAAATAGGAAAAGATTATTTTACATCTATTAGCATTCACTTGTCTTTTTTCAATCTCAGTTGTTTTTCTCTATCTGTTCGTATTGTTTATTTCAGCCAGGATTGAATATTGAAATACTGATGAATTACCTGAAAGAATTTTCTCTTACTGTTATCCCAAATTAACATTCAAAGTACCATTTGTTACTCAAATTCCTTTCTCATCAAATTTTTTAGGCTCGTAAATGGCAGCATTTGCTGCATTAGATCACATAGAAGGGGCTGGAGAGGCATCAGGTGTGGACTCTATGAATAGTGTAGACTGAATCATTATGCATCATCATCAAAAATCTAGGAACTTTTCAGCTCGCTACCCCAAAATGAAGATTCGGCTCTTTGATCTTTAGGATATCCAATGCATGGGAATAAAATTTACTGAACTTCGACATCTATAACAAACTGTTCAATAAATTGATGGGCAAACATATATATTACCAAAAAAAGTGTAGCCTTGCATTTTAGGGGACGTGACAATAAATGTGAGATGTTGAGAGCATTTTTTCCCCATTCCTGCTTTACTTAGTACGGCAGATAGGAGGCCTGATCTTTCCAGGAACACTTAAACTAAGGATAGCATCATCTAGAGTGAAGTCTATCCTCCACGTGAGAACAAAAAGGTCTTACAGGCCTCTGTAAATAAACTGATGCCACCATACAGGAGGACGAGTACCCCCCAAAGCTGTCGTGTGTGCGAGTTCACCCACGCAGCTCAGAAAGTCGCACCCCTAGCCCCTGTGGCCACTCGTCCGTTCTCAGCACCTCGGCCATTATCCCCGTACTGGCTGTCCCCAACATGATGGTTTAAGACTGACTTAAAATATATCTACATCTCCTCTATTGCTGTTTGTATCAGATATAATAGGTACAAAACTCAAAGACTAATTCTGTTTATTTCTACATTATTCATAGCACTTTTCTCTCATATTCTTTGAGGCCTTGAAATCACACGGTTGTCATTTGCTTTTTTGTCCTGATTTTATCTGGGGGGATGGGGGAGACGGGAGATATTTGCTCCAACCTATATACATGTAGTTCCTTTCTATCACTGCCATCCTCGCTCACATCATCCTGCATGCAGACCTCATCAAATGCAGTGGTGTCGATACCCGTTTTCTCATGCCAGAACCTTCTCCAGCTCCTGTGTAATGTCACAAGTAAGCTTTAAAAGGCCTCACTTCCTTCATGTGACCAGAAACTGTCGGTGGCTTTCAGCTGCTCAAAGACCTGAGCACAGATTTCTCACCTCCTTGTCCTGTAATCAGCCTTCCTTTCTTGTTTCGCTTCTCATTTCTCACCAAGGCTGGGTTTCACCAAGTCTTATTCCCTGAACACCAAACTCATTTCCTGCTTTGTTTGTCCTTTCTATTCTGGCCCTGGCTTACAATAAATTCCCTTTTTTTCCTGCCTTCCCAAAGCCCTGTCCACTTCTCAGAGTTTGGGAAAGGTCTCGGTCCTACATCTGCCTTGCCCAAACGCAAGCCTCCCTTGCTTCCTGAATGCCCATAGCAATTACTGCATTTGCCTTGTCCTCGCATGGGTTTGTAGGGCTCCATAAATACGGCATGTGAGCAACTGGATGGTGAGCATTTCAGGTAGGTTTGTACCCTCCACAGTCTCCAGCGAATAATGCTTGAAAATTACTGAGTCATTACTGTACTTTCAGCCCTTCACATGCACTGTCTCCCTGAACCCTCCCAAAAAGCATCTCTGAAGCTGATAGTGGTAGTAGCTTCATTGTACAGATGAAGCAGGTCGTCAGACTCCAGAGTTAGGAGCGAAACAATACACTCCACTGATCAGCCAGTGTTTGTTAATATCAAATCACTTCTGTATCTGCAATTTTGTAGCATTTGCATGTTTCGCTCGGATTTTCACCATTACTTATTCATACAACTTATTCATATAACTGAAATGCTGTTGAAGGCAAGAAGAGACAGAAAGAGCAAATCAAGCCTGTGCCTCACAGTGAGCCAGGTCTGAGCCCGAATTCAGGTTGGCCACCAACTCACTTTCTAAGGTTGGGTTATTTCATGTGTCTGAACTTCAGTTTGCTTATATGTGAAAGCACAAAGTAAAGAGGAATGAATGAAACACTGACTATGGTGCTTAGCACAGTGCCTGGCATCTAAGCGATAGTCAGTAAAAGGCAGACTTACCATTACCGTTAAGATCCATCTCTGATTCATCCATCTCCTCATGTTTTCTAGTGTTGTTGTTGTTGTGGTTTTTTTTTTTTACCACGGTCTACAATAAAAAAAAATGCATTTCACATTCCACGTCAGTACACACATGAATCTGTATGGGTGCAACATCTATGTTTATGTAATATGCATATAGCATATATAGTGTATATATTTAAATTAACTGTATAACCTTACATGTAGTTATATATAACTGTAAGAGTAAAACAGAACATTATTTTAAAACACTCTCATTTGTTACAGTAGCAGCCAACTCTTTTTTCATTATCACCCCCTAAGGATCCTTTTGCAGACCTTTTTTGTAATCACCTCCCTCATAAAGTTTTAATACCATAGACCTATTCATATAGCTTTAGGTATTATATGTATATTTGGGCTTTATACATAAAAAAAGGAAGTAGAAAGCTTTTTACAAGACAAGTGCTCTAATCCCTGAGCTATAGGGCCTCGCAATAGAAAGCTTTTTAATGCAATGTAGTACTAAAAATGACAAAAAAAATTTATAGTTAAAAGTTAAATTAAAAACATAAAAGCCATGAACATCAAACATAATTTTATTACACAGTATTTGCTGACAAACCTTTAAGGTAAGTTATTTACTAATATAGTGATAATATATCATATTACATACAGAAAATACCGATTGATATAAATATATAATGATACGAATGTATGTTTAAAGAAAACATTCCAAATAATTATCGTTCCAGGAAAAGAAGGATAATTTTTTAAATAATTTATGTAACATTTTTTAGAGAACTTAACTTCCACATCACGTGAGAAAACAACTTGTAACTTCTATAACTGCTGGATGCTTACTTAGTGTCACCACCTTTTTCTTCTCAGCATTTGACACACTAATGGCTTGAATAACTTCTGGAGAATTAAATAATAAAATAAAAACTACTTTTACTTAATTCCCTAAGCTCACGTCACACACAAAACACCAGGGATCAACCATTGGCAGTAGTCCCAAGGCAGCCAACATGCCCACACAGGCAGCTGCTGCTCTGTGACCTTGAGATTGAGCACTCAATTCAGAGAAAGTCCTTCAGTGACAGCCCTCCATTCACTATAATCTCATAGCCTTTATCTTGCAAAGACTCTGGATATCTTTGGTGCCAATCCTGCTCACGTGACAACCCATAAAACCCAATAGAAATTACTGGTTCAAAAGCTTTTCTTGGGTTTTGGAGAGACAAAAACCACTGCAACATTTAAGATTCCTCCTCTCCAATAACTAGTTTTTACCCCCTTGCCAAAGATACTGCCCCCATTGTGAATGCATGCCTTGCTACTACCCACGGGGTACACAGATACTTCTTTCTTTTCTGTTTCTCTCTTTTTTTTAATGTCGGTCTCCACTTATTGTGACTTGTGGCCTTCAATTTAATTAAAAACTGTCATGGCAACTTATATATGATGAGATAAAACCATGTGACAAAACCATTTGTTAAAAATAGCAGGAATTGCCACCACAATCGCCAAAATTAAAAAGAAATGACAAAAGCTAATAGTGGAGAGGGCATGGCGCTATGTTCATATGTCACTAATGGGAATGTTAAACGGCATAACCACTTTACAAAATATTTTGGCAGATTCTTATCAACTTAAATAATACACTTCTGATATCATCCATAAGTCATCTAAAAACATATTTGCACACAATAACTTGCACATGAATGTCCACAGAAGCTTCATTAGCCAATAACTAGAAACAACCCAAATACCCATCAAAGGTGAATGCATAAGCAAACCGCGGTATATCCATACAGTGGAACATTACTGAGCAATATAATACAAATGAACTGTTGACACACCCACCATGAATGGGTCTCAGAACATCAAGCTGAGTAAGACAAGCTAGACTAAAAACTACATGTTATATGATTCAATTTACATGAACCCTAAAGGAGACAAATAGAACCTAGACTGAGAGAAAGCATTTTGGGAGTTGCCTCAAGATATAGGTGGTGGGGATTGACTGGAAGGAGCAAAAGGAAACTTTGGGGTGATAAACATGTTCCATATTTTGATTATGGTAATAGTTACATGGGTACCTACATGTGTAAAAAAATGAACTTAAAATACAAGCATTTTATCATATGCCCCTTACTTCTCAACAAAATAAGAGTTTTGAAAAGCCAAAAGCAACAGACCTATTTTATTAACTATAATTTTGAAATTCACGTAGGTTTAAAATGGTAGATTTCTTAAAATCTTCATGATAACAAAGTCAAATATTTTAAGATTCTCAAGATTCCCCAGCAGGGAGGGCCTCCCAGCCCTCATTTGTATAGAGTTCGAAATTTTCCAGCAGTGGCCCCAGCTCTGCCCAACCCCTGCGCTCTTACCAACCACTGTTGGGACAAAGACAAGACTTGCCTTTCTCAGGTGCATGGTGCTCAAGTCCCATTATTAGGAGATTAAATGAGTAGCAGACCATTTGTTCCAGGTTATTTATGAAGAAGTATAATTCAGTAAATAAATGAATCTTTTTTTTTTTTTTTTAACATTTATTTATTTTTGAGACAGAGAGAGACAGAGCATGAATGGGGGAGGGTCAGAGAGAGGGAGACACAGAATCTGAAACAGGCTCCAGGCTCTGAGCTTTCAGCACAGAGCCTGACGCGGGGCTCGAACCCACGGACCGTGAGATCATGACCTGAGCCGAAGTCGGCCGCTTAACCGACTGAGCCACCCAGGCGCCCCAATAAATGAATCTTTCATAAAGTGAGTTGTCCATAAAAAACTATTGAGTCTCTAAAACCGGCGGAGAACCCTCCAAGGTAGTGTGAGGGAGGATAGACACGGGCTTGGCTGATTCTGACCTCACAGCATGTGCGCAGTCAGGGAGGGACGATCTGAGCATGCGCGGATTCAAGGAGGGAGGATCCGAGCATGCGCACAGTCAGGGAGGGACGACACGTGTTCTGTCTGTACAATTATCACCATTATGATTTTACAAAACGTTACCATGCACCAGGCACCTGCCACATACCGCCACATGCTCATCCTAACCCTGCTAGGTGGCCGCATGGATGGTCCACACCACAGAGCACAGGGGGGAATAGTGCACACTGCAAGCAGCTTCCCAATTACAAAACTCATTTTCTGCTGTGAGTTTCGCTACCTTCGGTCAACTTTTTGTGATTCATTTTCTTCATGTACGAAACATAAATTCAAATGTTACATTCAAAAATGCAGTGTCACATTTATAACCTAATCCTCACAATTAACCTCTTCAGTGACATTTCATTAGTCCGATATTGTAGAAGAGTGAAATAGAATAAGAGTAATAAGGAGAAGGAAGAGGACAACATCCAACACATAGGGATGCAGTGACATTTATACTCAGTGACACCTGCCCGGTCTTGGCATAGTGCCTGATGCCTGACGGTGAGCATTCAATAAACTTGGGCTGCTATTTTTACAGACATTCTACAAATGGAAAAACGGAGTATTAGAAGTGTTAATCAGCACATAACAAAGCTGAACAGCTAAGAAAAGTGCCAGAAAAAAAATACAGATTCAAGTCTTTTCATCTCTTAAGCCCATCCTCTCCCCCAGTATCTTATAGTATTTAAAAAAACAAAAACAAAAAAACCCCAACAACTTTCAAGCTTCAATATCAATACCAAGATACATCAGAAAGTCCAGAGGTAGAAGATATTCTCTCTAGAAGTTGTTAGATATCAATATTCATGTTGATGTTCTCATAGATTATTTTCTTTCCTTCCAATTACTTCCTCCTATATTTTCCTTCAGCTTGAACCCCATGGATTCCCATGGCCCCTTACATGGAGGGTCTCTTTCTATGGAGGTATGGAGGGAATCATTTGTAATTAAGAAGTGATGCCAGAGATTTTTTTTTTTTTTACTTGATAGAAGTAAAAATATCCATTCATGAAATATCCATTCATGAGATATTTGAGTCTTACATGTGTGTCACACCATCCTAGATGAGGGATATTTTAAAAAATGGATAATTCCTTAACTAAAACCGCTCTGTGCCAGAGTACAAACACAAGTATTCCTAATATAATAAGTACATAAATGTACACTGTGCTCTGCTTTATTGAGTCATTCATCAAACACTTATTGTGTATCTACTTGGTATTGCTATTATGGTAGGTTAGAGAGAGAGGAAGGTAGACAGGCTCACTCCTCTAGAGAAATCCCGTGAGTCAGAAAGATGCACACGGGACATGAGCTGCTGAGGCAGAGGAAGAACGCGGGCTGCATCCCTCCCGTCACACACAAGATGCCCGCGTCTGCAGAGGTACAGAGAACTGCATCTGCCATGCCAAGGATGGACTTTGTCTTCAAGTCTCTCAGGAGCCATTAAGAGATACATGTATGACCCGTGATATTTACATTGCATATTACAGAAAGAACATCTGGATGGCAGTGTAATAATAGAAAAAACATGGATAGCACCATAGTAGGTATACTGAGTCCCAAAACAAGAGGTGGAAAAACTGGAGAAGAAGCTTCTGAAATAGTCTCATAGAGAAGCAACAAGGGTAGGAACCAAGGCGGCGGAAATGGGGATGGAAAGAAAAGAGATGAAGAGACAATTTTGAGAAAGTCACGACTTGGGAATGGCATGTACAGGAGAACAGAGGCAGAAGTTGAGGGTGCAGTGCATGGACAGTATTCACCAAGACAGGGAACACGTGTTCACAGGAAGAGTGGCATCTCTAAGAAATCAAAGAGAAATGTTTGCAAGGCGGTAGGATCTGGAGCTGGGAGGGCCCTAAGGTGGCCACTGCCAGCATGAAGCTGATAGAGCGTTGGAAGAGATGAGCCCAACCGAGGAAAATAGAGACAGTAAAAAAAGCAGCAGCAGCTGGCACTATGCAGAATACCAATATCTAAGAAACTGGGAGAAATAATAGTCTGTGCAGAGACTGAGAATAGTCAGAAAAATCAGGGATTCAAAACTAGTTATTACAGAATCCAAAGGATATTGCAAAAGCCAAACAAGAATTCAAGGAACAAAGAAGTGGTCAGAAGATCAAGTCTTAGAAAAAGCTCATGAGTTACTGTGATGGACTCCCTTATCTGAAGGACATGAAATGGAGATAACACTTATTAATACCCTATCTTGCACAACCACTTTGAGAAGGAGGAAGAAGAAACAAGGGAGTGGAATTCCCAGTTACATATGAGAAATTGAATCAGGGGGATTAGGTCATTTGCCCCAACATCACACAACTCAAGAGTGGCAAACCAGAGATTCAGACTAAATTTGGAGTCAATCCATTCCTTTGGGGATGCAGTCATGACTACATTTTTAACTTCTTCACATTAAAAACAAAACAAAAAAAAAAAACCCTTCAAACATATAGGAAAGAACAAAAAAAATGCAAAAACGACATATCCCTCCACCCCAATTCTGTCATACTCACTCAAGACAACAACCCAAAGCCATGGTCACCATTCAGCACCCTTCCTTGCCAGAGGTAACCACTGATTGAAAATTGTATCCTCATTCATGCTCTTCCATTTTTATAAGACAAAAGAATGTATAGTACGGCTTTGCTTAAAATATGTTAAAATGGTGACAGTACTTTTTTCTCTGAACATGATGTTTTAGAGATGTAATCATTTTGAGGTCTCTAGGCCCCCTTTGTTCATTAAATACCTGTGTAGTATTCCATTGTATGGATGAATGAATGAATGAGTGAGTGAATGAATATTCATGTTTATTCTACGATACAGACTATAGGGAAGCAATATACTACATACTAGGAAGAGAGTAAAATCAAAGGAGAGAGATGTCACATTTGAAACATAAGTGCCATGAAATGAATTCTACCCAGTGGTAAATTCATTGGTTAATTGGTTATCACTGACAATGTTTCTAAAGGGTTCCTAAAGGAAATAGCACATTCTGGGGACAATAAATCCATGAGAATTGAATCGACGAGGATTGCGTGTTAATGGAAGAAGGCCATCGGAGATTCAGTTAAGAAGGCAGTGCTAAGGCTGTGCTTAGGAAGCTTTGGGTACCAGCCTAGAGAGTTTCACCCTTCCTGTGGAGGTATTGGGGAGCATGCGGAGTTTTTTGGTAGGGGAGTGACAAGAGCATGCTCAGCACAGCCAGGGTACCTTGGATTTTAATGAATACGAAATAGAAATATGTATGATTTCAACCTGATAAAGAGGTTCTGCCAGTCTTTGGGGGAGAGCCATGATGTGGTAACAGAGGAAAAGAAGGGGTGAAAAAAGAGAAAATGGAAAACTCTAGCTTGAAGGCTCATTCATTTTTATTTGTTTACTGGTTTTCATTTCTTTTACGAAGTTGTCAACATTGTTTACTAAGACACAAAATAAAACATATTTGCCTCTAAGAAGTTAGAGTTACCCGGGCTTATTAAGGAAAATTTCATTCGTGTGAGAACGACTCTCTTCTCCAAGGAACAGAGCAAATTTATCGCCCTGGCAACCTTTGATGTAGAACTTGAGGGCTCAGTGTCTTCATTAATCTATAACAGATCCTCAGTCTGAATGCTTAGAAGCTTGAATATCCATTAGGCTTTGATTTTCTCCTTTTAATTATTTCTTTCCTTTTCATTTCAAGATCATGCATTCCATTCTTGCTTTACCAAAAATAGAGATAGAGTAGCACGATGCAGTTAGTAAACTGCATCAGAACAGAAATGCAGAAACAATACATCTGCCAGTGAAACTGGGACACGAAGTCTTGCTCCAGTTGGCCAGAAACTTTCCCACTATTTTAAAACATGCATCTGTGTCCTTCCCTGAAAAATCCCCTCTTGATAGGTTTAAAACTCTCCTGATCATATGCAGTTATTTCTGAAACCTTAATTCGTAGGTCTGCTCATCCTTTTTTTCTTTTTACAAAACTCGTTATTATCTAAATATTGTCTAACCCCTTCAAATGAGCACTGACTAACATGAATCCATTTAGCCATGGAACTCAGGTAAGAGTCTCCAGGCCTTGGAGCATATTTTTTCTAACAGGAAGCTAACCGTGCTGACCTGTGCACCCACCTTTGGACTGTCTGCTTTCTGTCTTCTGAACGATAACAGGTGAAAGCACAGCCTTTTTTTTTTTTTTTAAGAAGTTTTAGGCTTATAGAAAAACTGAGAAAAAGGTATAAAGAATTCCCATCTACTCCATACCCTTATTCCCTAGATTCCCCTATTATTAATACCTTGCATCAGATAGTCAAGTGTAATCAAGGGCCATGCATAAAGAACTCAAGACCAACACAATTCAGTCTTTGGAAATCAAACTGTTGCAGTCTTTTCCCCAGAGTTGTGTGGCTCTGAGAGTGAAAGAAAAGAGTTGCCCTTGCAGCTGCTACTCTGACAGCAATCTTGGGAGGGTCTGGGTGGATATGCTTTCAAAATATAATTACAGGTCTGAGTGATTGCTAATCATAGCGGGTGAAGTTCAGATGACAGCAACAGTTGGCACTTAGGGAACCAAACCTGTATTTGGGTATTTATCCAAAGTATTAACGTGGTCAGAGTGCCCCCTCTGTGTTTTCTTAATGGAGTACAGAGCATATTATTGGCTAGCTCATTGGATGATATCAAGATGCTCAGAAGAAATGTAGGAGAGCCCACAGCACATGCTTTCAAACGAATATTACTGGATCACACTTCACATTGAATAAGATTTAAGGCAGGAATGCTACTTAAGGAACACAACTGTATTACACGTACCACACTTTCATCAGAATTTTAATCAGTTGCATTGTTGTGAAGACACCTTACAAACATAGATGCCAATCAGAGTACTTGATTAATAGCACAGTTCATGTCACAGAGACAATGTGCTATTTCAAAAAGCCATTGAGTGCCACAAGTTGAATGTGTATTCAATTAATGTTAACACTCATCTTGAATGATCTATGAAATATTTTAAGAGATATTTGGTCAAGTAGATCAGTAGTAGTTTAATACAAATCAAGACGCTGTTCATTGTTTCTCACATAGAGATATATTACGAAATACATTCAGCTCACTTCTCACTAATGCCAAACAAAAGATGGTAATGTGTCAGCATTCCTTAAATACGGATTTGGGGGGTCAGGAGATTTCCAAGTATATAAAAACTCAAGGGGCAAAAAGTAGAGAAGTTGAAAGAACCCAAACAACAGTTTGCACAAAACAGTCCGCTGCAGTGGCCCAGGCACAAGAGCCAGTAACTCATCCAGTATGCACAGGACATATCCATCCTTGAAAATTTCAAGAGAGAGATCAACGGCAACATAAGAACCATTTTGATCATTAAATCCATTATTCTGTAACACACATCCCCTTACATTTTTGTTCTCTGCTCTTAACTAGCAGTAGCTACCAAACCAGTGAAGTGAAGTAATGAAAGAATTTTTAAGAAAAGCGTCTTTTACCTGCATAAATATAAACGGGGCTATGGTTATGTGTACGGGGGGAAAGGAAAAGTAGGCAAGTTCGTTTATTTACATGTGATTTTCCACCAAGATTTACTTTACAAGTAATGGCATAAGCGTTGGCTTTGGAGACAAAATGTGCCCTGGAATCATAAATACAATGTACAAAATAACTAATTTATTTAAACGTTTTAATGTGTTTACACACATCAATGTGCAGAACTTGAAGAAATATCTCAATAGAATAAAAATGCTTTGGAGATTAAGATATGGAGAAAATAAGTAAATTGTGCTCACCCCTCTATCCACAGTAAAAACATTTTCTTTCATTCTAAAATAATACTTTGGAAATCGTGTCTCCTTTTTTCTCACATGAGAAGCTTTAAATGCTAACAACTTGCCATTCACTTTTAGAGTAGGGATCCTCATTTAATAATTATGAAAATGTATTCTATGCAGATACATGTTTCTTTAATTAAATGGTATCTAGCAGGATTTCAAATTTCAACATTAAAATAGGTTAACATTGAAAAGTAGGAGCTACTTATTTTTGGCAAAGCTTCTAAAGTCATTTTTCTAGAAATTTAAGTTTTAAGAATATTAGAACTTAAAATATTTAGCTCACCTTTAGCAAAGCATAATTACTAATATCAAGTTTACTTTAGCAAAAACACTTCAGGTAACATAATTGAAATTGTTATTCTGAAGACTATATTTTTACTCAACATGAATGTGCAGAGTCAAAATGGCTAGCGTAGCCAGATTATATGAAACCGTTCTGTAAAACTAGACAGTAGATACCTTGTTATGACATTTTCAGAAATACATTTCTACATTGGTTTCTATACGTGGTCCATATTTTTGAACTTATATTTTTAAGAATGTGAAATATTAGAAAACTCTACTTTTTTCCTCACTTCATGGGAAACAGGAAATGTTTTATTTTCGTATCTATTTAGGGTGCACAATCTTGTATACCTACTGAAAGTTCAGCACGGATACGTTAGCACACGCTCCTGCAGTTGAAGAACCCATTACTGACCAGTCTCACTTGGCTAGTGATGGGGATCTCTAGATCTCTGGATACTTCTTTCCATAAAAAATAAATAGCTTAGTCACGTGTTTATCAACTACTATAAGTAAAAAAAGAACGCATTTGACATTGCTACCATATTCACATATACACATGTGGCAGAGGGGGGAAGGTTGTATGTGTGAGGGTGTGTACATGCATATTTATATATACATGTTTATATATGCATATTGCATATATTACAAATATATATGCATATATATAAGTGGCATATAATTGCGGAAACCATCTTTATGCGTGCATTCTAGTAGTATTTTATTATATGTCATTCTTTTACATTAAGAATGCATTTCCCATCCCTTATAATTGATTTGTGATCCACTGGTGGATTACAGCTAACAGCTGGGAGAATGCTGGGTTTCGGTAATGGCAGTATACATCACATATTGGCAAAATGAAAATTCCCTTCTACTGCAACCACCACAGCGCCGTGCCCTCCTGATACCAACATGGGAGTGTGTTACTTAACTCACGTATATGTCAAGAGTAGGGCAATACAGCCAAAATGGACTTCTCTTCACTTACAGAAGAGTAATCTAAGCTCATTCAGCCAGGATTAGGTGTTATTATTCTGTAACTAAACAGAGCTGCATCTTATTTGATGGAAGGGTACTAACACTTTGGAAAGGAGATAAAGGAAAAAACGATATTGTTTTAGAAAATTGATACTGTCTAAATGTTATGTGGAACAATGGTTTATGATTAACCAAGAAAATTCTAATGACAAAAATATGTGGTATGTAGAGACTTGTTCTTGGGAATATGTAAAATTATCGGGAAAGTACAATGTTCCCCAGGGGATATTGTTCACAAGAAAAGCAAGGTTTGGAACAGCATGTAAGAGAGGCTGTCTTCTGTGTAAGAGAATGGAGGAAAAGATATACATGCGTACGTACTTTTCCTTTATTTACAGAAAGAAACACTGAAAACAAAAAGCAACAAAAAGTATCAGCATGCTTAGGACGTGGGTCAGAATGAATCCTCTGAATATATATTTGCTCATAATTTTAACTGAAATCACATAAATGTTTCAAAAAATAAAATTATAAAAAGGCATGTAGCATATAAGGCAAGTATATTCTTATATATACTTTAGAAAATATAAAGATTGTTAGTAACAAAGATTTTAATGGAAGTTATTAGCATGAAGTCAAAGGAGTACATTTAAAACCCCAGTAATGTTACATTGTATTTGGACATAGCTCTGTGACTGTTTGTTTTTTCCTAAAGATATGTACACGTATCTTTTACTTAAAATCAATAACCTATTTCCAAAAATATACATTGCAAACGTATCTTTTATTGCTTTAAATGGGAAGAACTATAAAGTATTGTAGGGAAACCCCAAACATAACTAATCCCCTACAAAATAACTTAACTATCTGTAGGAAAAGGAACATCCTATCTTGATAGGATCTAAAATGCTCAAACGCTGTTCCCTTGATCATCCAGCAGTTATCATAGTTGTTAACACACAGTTGCTTTATATGTGGTTACTTGGATTATTTGCATGCTGAATGAGAAATTAATTAGCTTATGAGACGGGAAAGCAGATAGCACACAGCGTTCAAAGACTTGTTACAAATTCAAGAAATTTTATTTCTTGAAAATAAAATTCAAGAAAACTTTCCATCACAGATGGTTTTTCCTCAAGCTGGAGACATGACCCTTGAAGAAAGGCACAAGGAAGGAGGGGTAAGGGTAAGACAGTCATTGCCATTCGCAGTGCTGTGGGGAAGGTGTTTTAGGGAAACAATCATACTGAATGGAACCAATAGAGATTTTGCGGGTCTTGGGGCTCCTGTAGAGACTGCTGGGTGGGAGAGTTCCCATAAATTCTCAGAAGTGGTTGTCCAGGAAAAAGTGGTTGCAAAATATAGATGTGCTTACACTTCAAAAATTCCTTTCTGTGGTGCTGTTCAAGACATCAGGCTGTCTTTTAACGAAAGATGTGTCATTACCTCATCACACAGTAGGCCTCTGAAACTTTTCTTAGCACCATCCAAAGCACATGTCCTGTTTGTTTACACTCAGCGGCCCTGTGAAGATGATGTTATGTTCTAACAGTTTGGAATGTAACCCAACACTCTCCTATCACCTGTCGTTCAAGATACTGAGTGTGGAAGATACAATTGTATAATTATTTCCCCTGCACCAACCTCAGCTGAACAATTAGGTAGTAAGAGATTTATATACACTCTAAGTTAGGATATTAGGAGCCAAGAATCCTTCTATTGGGTAAACATTACCTACAGAGACATTCTATGGGATATACACGCATTTTCTAGTGCTGTGCCCCGCAAAGGTCAGTGTAACCTGATGTCACTGAACGAACCTAATCCCAAATGCCATTTTCCAACAAGCAGCATTAGGGCCCCTTGAAAGAATGGCTGATTCTGGGGGTAGGGGGGAAATGGGCAAGATGAGCTTGTGACATCTGTTCATGCCAGAGAAGCTTCAAACTAGAGGGCTCATTTCATACAGGCGTCAACATGAAGGTGGCCCAGTTAGCCAACAGTGGGACAGCTGCAGCAAAAGAGTGCTTGGTGTACTTGACTGAAGCCCGTATGTTCATAACTTTTACCGAAATAATGAGGATAGAAGAAAAGGAAAGAGAGAGGGAGGAAAACCTAGAACAGCAGCATTAACAAGACTTCGATGGCTTCCTGGTGGAGTGTAGAGTGGAAATTTGTATTAACGGACACTTTATAGTTATAGGTATCTGTATTTCAGAAACATCAGGAAAGGGGCACCTGGGTGGCTCAGTTGGTTGAGCATCTGACTTCAGCTCAGGTCATGATCTCACAGTCCGTGAGTTCAAGTCCTGCGTCGGGCTCCGCGCTGACAGCTCAGAGCCTGGAGCCTGCTTGGGATTCTGTGTCTCCCTCTCTCTCTGCCCCTCCCCCACTCACACTCTGTCTCTTTCTCTCGAAACTGAATAGACGTTAAAAAATAAAATTAAAAAAAGAAAGGTCAGTAAACGTAAATGTATGAAGATGTGTCCTATCGAATTATTTGAAAAAGCCAAAAGTAGGAAGCAATTTCATTAGCTACCGATCGGAGATTCATAGCACATCCATTTGATGGACTGCTGTGTCACCACTAAACAGTGGATGTAACAGCACATGATGATGTAACCTATGAAGATATCCACAATATATTGTTTAGTGGAAGAAAGAAATTCCAGAGTGATAGAAGAGGCTTATTCCATTTGTACACAAGCTAAACCACTATGTGATTATACAAGTAAATGCACTTGCCTTAACCCAATAAAAGTCTGGAAGCGATATAAGACCACACCACCGAGAGTGGTCCCCGCTGGGCTTAGAATTTGGCCGCACATGGGGGTGAGGAGGGTAGTCTGAGAAGGAATATTCACATTTCGCTTCATCCTTCTGTCATGGTAAAGCTTTTTCACAAGCATGCATTGGCTTTGTGATACGTCGGTAAGAATAGAGACGATCCCTTCTGCGTACCAGTTAGACTATTAATTTGTGTGTGTCTCTCTCTCCCCAAGGTGCCAGGCTGCAAACAAGACTTGCCCCACAAACTACATCTGGAATGATCACCTGTGCAGGTGCCTGGCTCAGCAAGATTTTATTTTTCCTTCTAATTCTGGGGAAGGTAAGCAGAATGATGTTTTAAAGACTAACTGCCAAGGGTCTCTATTTTGGTCAACAAATATGTTAATATTAAAAGCACATGTATGGTATTCAGATCATCTTGCTCTGAAATAAGTGACTACAAAACAGGCCACTTTCTACTTGGCAGTGGGATTATTTTGAGTTTCCTTGTAAAGGAACATACCCATGTTTGTGCACAACCCTTCAATGAAACACACGAAGACACTTTTAAATGCTTTTAATTGTTTCCCACCACACCTGGTGCTAAGTAAAGTATAGTAAAGATGTCTGACTGTATTTGTCTAGACTCTACAGATGGATCCCATGACATCTGTGGACCCAACAAGGAGCTTGATGAAGAGACGTGTCAGTGTGTCTGCAGAGGGGGGCTCCGGCCTTCCAGCTGTGGACCCCACAAAGAACTAGACAGAAACTCATGCCAGTGTGTCTGTAAAAACAAACTTTTACCCAACTCATGTGGGGCCAACAGAGAATTTGATGAAAACACGTGCCAGTGCGTATGTAAAAGAACCTGTCCAAGAAGTCAGCCCCTAAACCCTGGAAAATGTGCCTGTGAGTGTACAGAAAATTCACAGAAATGCTTCTTAAAAGGAAAGAAATTTCAACATCAAACATGCAGGTAAGAAATCTTCATAAATCGTATTCACTTGTCTTACTGAGAATAGTTTTTCTCAACCAAAAGAGCAGTTGCTTTTTAGAATGAGACCAGTTAAGTTCTGGGAGGCGAATTCTGTTATTTTCTAACCAAGGTTAAACTTCGCTGAGACCCTGTTTACTCCTGAGAAAAACAAGACAGGAGCCCTGGGAACCCAAACCAGATCCAAGCTCCGAACACGCGCTAATCCTTGTCCCAGAGGCTGAGGCTGTCATAGTGGTAGGGAGACAGAGGCGCGGGACAGTCCCTTGACGAGCGTTTCTGGAACATCCGAACAACACTCAACTGCCCCCACCAAAAATTATGATGCCATCATAAGGCCGGACACCTGTCCTCAGTGCAGAAACGTCTATGCAACATATTCAAAGGACAGGATAGTGCCACTAATTGTAGAGTTGTATCGAGAAAGAATGACAGTTAAGCTGAATAGTGGAGTTAGAGAAATAAATCAATATATCGCTCAAGATTATTCAAGACTCATTCCTGAAACGTGGATTCTGCCCCCTTTTCCACCAAGAAAAAGAAAATGAGACCGTTGGACTCAGACCCTTCCAGGGTTGAGCTGCTTCCTCTTTAACCTGAGGGCGAGGTGGTCTGCATTTTAGCCAGATCGGTGCCTCTGGCATTTTCTTCAACCTTGCTCCGCCAGACAGGCCTTCTCTCTCCCATACTTTTGACGTCGTCAACTACTTTTCTTTCCCCTCAGCTTATGAGCGTTCCCGGACTTACATCTCATTAGCATCTTACTGGGATGCCGAGC
Organism: Panthera pardus; assembly: GCF_024362965.1. Lineage (NCBI taxonomy): Eukaryota > Metazoa > Chordata > Mammalia > Carnivora > Felidae > Panthera > Panthera pardus. The sequence continues at coordinate 8,572,562 of NW_026526688.1, read as the reverse complement.
GTATGTTAGCAGCGAAGCTCGGTCCTCTTCGAACTTGCGCCAAGACCTAGGCACTTGGCAATTGTGTTCGCCTCTTGCATCTGTCACATATTTAACCAGCTGTAACCGAGGTTACGCCCTGGCATTCCATGAGAAAGTTCTATGGAAGGTATCCGTAGACTCCACTGCCAAATTCAGTGGACACGTCGGTGTTCGTGTAACCTGTCCTTTGTGTACTTTTTCTCGAAGCTCCCCTCTTTGTCCTGGCTGACATAACGTTTCACTCTCCTCGCTGCCCTTTCAGCTCTCAGACCGTCGGTTTGTCATCACCAACACTGGCTTCTCTTCTTCCGGCACACTCTTTAGAGATGGCAATAATGCCCTTGCAACAGACGAGCACTCACATGACTTAAAACTTAAATTGAGGGGTTGGGGGAGACTCTTGGGTGGCTACGTCGGTTAGGCGTCCGACTCTTGATCTCAGCTCCAGTCGTGATCTCATGGTTCTTAAGATCGAGTCCCATGTCAGGCTCTGTGCTGACAGCCTGGAGCCTGCCAGGGACTAGGGATTCATTCTCTCTCTCTCTCTCTCTCTCTCTCTCTCTCTCTCTCTGAGCCTGCTAGGGATTCATTCATTCCTCTCTCTCTCTCTCTCACTCTCTCAAAATAAACAAACATGTTTAAAAAATTCAATTTCATGTATTTACAATTTCCTACCTACATCAATGTTTACTACTTTTCCCAGTAAGTAAAATTTCCATCTTTTTGATGCTCGTGAGGCTTGTGTTCCTGTTCTAATTTATGTCGCCGATGATCTGTCCACACTAACATTTTAGGTGCTGCATAAAGGAACTTCAGTGAATCTAGGTATCTCATGGATGACATTGTTTTCTTCCATTACTGTGTCAGAGTATCTTATAGGGATCTTGTGTTTCCTTTTTAGAATATCTTGAGCAACAACTGTATCCCAATTTTATCTGGGTATATGCCTCCCAGAAGGATACTTCAAAAAGGCAGAATATTGTATATACTAAGTCTTACTACAGATTATTAACCATTTTGCACAGTGAACCCTTCTAAGGGACCCTACTATACTTGGAAAGCCTGATCTTATGTTTCCATAAGACTAAACCAGCCACCATACTTGTCTACAGAATTCTTATATTAACCTAAGAAAAAGATTTCGATCTTTGTAATTCTCCTAATAGTATATGTTGTTTCATGAAGACTTTCTGTTTACTGAAACACTGTGTTCATTTTTCTAAGGATATACTTCCAGGTGTATATGTATACATCGAAGCAAAAATATATAATATTTTGAAAATGTGGACACTCATTTCTTAATAGGTATTCCAAAAGTGTCGGAGAGGGGCAGAGTATATATTTTTTGTCCACTGCCTTAATCATCAGCTTCCATTGATCATTGAAAATTGCATCTTTTTAGTAAAGGAATACCAGTAGTCCAACCATAATGCATTTGCACTTAGAGGAGAAAAAAAAAGTAACACTTGAACTAGGTATGTTTTCCGGAGCACAAGAAATGACACTTCCAACTCACACGTGCAGGGTCTCTGTAGCGTGCTTTTGATCTCCCGGCCAGGCCACGCTGCCTTACGCCCTGGACGCCCATCCCCTTCTTGCACTGGACATGTCTCACACCCCCCAAGCTTCTTCAAAGGCAGCTCCCGTTCACTGGAGCAATAGGGCCTTTGGAGCATCTGTCCTTTCCCCACTGGAAGTCCAGGGTGGGAAGAGAGGGGGGCCCAGGGAAGCACCGTCCCTCTCCCCCTCCCCCAGACCACCTTCTCCCCTGGAGCCCAGGCGGAGAGGGACAGGGACCCCGTGGCACAGCCAGCTGCCTGCCGGGTGGAGAGAAACAAAGGGAGGGCGGGGCTCCCCACTGGGGCGCACGGTCATCCCTTCCAAGTCTGGGTTCCGCACAAGCACCCAGACTCCTGGGGACTCCGCCACGCCTCTGGGCTCACACTCTATCTGCAGAACTTCAACACTCACTTTCCCGGTCTCTCTTTTATGCTCCTTTCATCCACAAAGCAGAGGACACTTCAAAAGAACCAGTGCTCACATCACCTCCCCCTCACATCTGTTCGAGCAGCAGCGCTGGTTTTAGGCTTTTGCGGTCCTCCTCGGTTTTCTAATTCTCAGCCTCGAACTTCAGACAGACAGAAACCTAAGAACAGGTCTATGATCACATGAGTAACTTTGTTCTCGTTTTAAATGCAGAAAAACAACTGCGTTTGTAGCATCGTGAATCCGTTGCGTTGGTCGTCAACACAAACGCTTTCCTCTCTGTTTTCCTAGTTGTTACAGAAGACCGTGTACGAATCGACTGAAGCCTTGTGAACAAGGACTTACATTTAGTGAGGAAGTGTGTCGCTGTGTCCCTTCGTACTGGAAAAGACCACACGTGAACTAAGGCTGCGCTCTTTTCCAACTTGTCACCTGGCGATCTCGGAAGACCGTGTTGCCACGCTAGAACTGTCCGCGAACAGAGCGACCTTTGTGGGACCATGTGGACCAAGACAAGTCAGGGTTCTCTGGACTGTGTGCACAGCTTTACAGAAATGGACTGGAGCTCACCCGCAAAAGACCTCTTTTCAATGACTGGTTTTCTACCAAGGACCAAACAGCTGAGGTTTTTCTCTTGTGATTTAAAAAAAAAAAATAATAATGACTATATAATTTATTTCCACTAAAAAGATTGTTTCTGCATTCATTTTTCTAGCAATAACAATTGGTAAAGCTCACTGTGATCAATATTTTTATATCATGCCAAATATGTTTAAAATAAAACGAAAGCTGTATTATAAACTGGTAAGTTCAGTCCATTACTGTCTTACATGATGAGCAAAACTTGATGATATGAAAACGTGCACCTCCCCCTGCCCTTTTTCCTTTCCTCTAACCAGACGTCAGATTTTGATGACTCTGAAAAAGCGTGATTCTAGAAAACAAAGTTTCAGAGAGACATTTGCTATTCCATTTTATTTAAATTCATCTCAATATATTTAATAATTATAAATACTGTAGCACGTGACACTTTTGAATTTATAACCAAGCGAGTCAATACGGAACATAGTATTAGTTCGTCTGCTTAGTATGTCCCCGAGATGAAAGTTATGCCGCGCACTGGGATGATTCATTCAGACTCTTCATGTGATTTAATATCCCTCAGTATGTATTAAAATGGCTTTAAAATATTTCACTCAAAAAGAATCCTTCCCGGATATTTGACTTCTTCTGACCAGCTCAAACACTTTATGTAAGCAGAAATGCTCCTATCTAGCACGTTTAAAATACACTGGAGATCATGTTTAAATGCTCTTCTGTGTTAAAAAGGAAACATTTTCGTAACACAATTGAAGTGTTTATTTCATTTAAAAAAAAATTTTTTTTAATGTTTATTTTTGAGACAGAGACAGAGGGAGACACAGAATCCGAAGCAGGCTCCGGACTCTGAGCTGTCAGAACAGAGCTGATGCGGGGCTCGAACTCACGAACCGTGAGATCATGACCTGGGCCGAAGTCGGACGCTCAACTGACTCAGCCACCCAGGCGCACCATCGTTTTTAAAAAGGCATTATGCTAAAATGCTTTTCTCTAGGAACAAATATTTTGGCTACATAAATGTAACCAGATGAGTAGTTTGCATATAGACAGGATTATTTCCTGGTATGACATAGCTACAGCAATACATAAAAATAATTAGTCCTGAAAGGAGAAGAAAATTCTATAGTTATATGAAGATAAGTCTCTTAAACCTTGCAAGTTTAACGAGAACATCTTTAAATGGTGTAGGCGACTGCTCAAAATAGTAGTACTTGTGTTTTGCCATAAAATAATTTGCTTTCTTGAAAAATATTTAAACAGACTGATGCCTTAGACATGCCCTCAGTGTTTTGAGTACTGACTTCTAAAATAATGTTGTCCATAGTGTTTACAGAATTCCACTTACGTGCTGTGCATAACTTTAACATCTCATTTATAAATTAAGACTCTTCCTGTATTAGGGGAAGATGATCTTCTGAAATTCTCTCATTATACATTTATGACCATCTTCCTGTTTATTTGTGAGGACGGCTGAAGTCTTCAGGCAGAAAATACATGTGCTGTACATTCAAAGTTCCAGCCAAGGTCTAGGGTATTTTCAAACATGTGAACAGCAGAAAATGAGGATAGTAAAAATACCAAAGAAAAAATGCTTACATTTGACAAAAGCTATAGTTTTATGAAGATTTCTCCACAAGCACAAATTCAGGGATGATTTTACCAAAGGAAAAGTGGAGTAATAAATAATATCTTTCCACCTGATGAGACGGTCCCTAGTGCGTAAAATCGTCACCGTCTGTGAAATTCAGCAGAGATTCACTTCAATCATTTTTCATCGCATTTGAGCCAAGAATGTAAGCAAACAAACATTATGTAATGTTATGGCAATCTGGTTAATCGTTTTTAGTTTTGATACATTTAAAATGTATTGATTTTTTAGCTAATTTATGGGGGAAAGTGTATTCTAGGTTTCAAATTAACCCCGAGGCCACATAAAGAATATGAGAACCTGATACAACGACCACTATCAGCTTTAAAAAAATCTCAAGTATGTGTTGACAATTAGTTTCTCAGAATATATGGCTAAGCCAAAAGAAATCACTAGACCAAAACTTAAATCATGAAGCATGCCAGAAAAATAACACTTAATTTGTCCCTGGAGATGTAATAATTTTGGTCAAAATTTAAAATAACATGAGCAGAAACAATATACTGCCAGAGATACTTGCAAACAATTTTATGTGGATGATAAAAATCTCACGTCACTAAATTATAATAATTGAGATTTTGTGGTGCCAGTTTAGACTAGAGATTTTAGAGTTCCTTAGAATGTTAGCAAGCATGATTCAACAAAACGCTGAAACAAAATTACAGTGAGAATGTAAACTCTCCAGGAGCCTCAAGATACCAGCCCAGCCAAATCTCAAGGATAACGATGAGAAAATACTGGAAGCTTGCCGGGATACTTGATACATTCAAATCTAAAGAGTTTATACATAGAATTTTATGTCTAGAAACTAAATACTGTATTCTCAGTTTAAAAGACTAATGGGCCGGGGCGCCTGGGTGGCGCAGTCGGTTAAGCGTCCGACTTCAGCCAGGTCACGATCTCGCGGTCCGTGAGTTCGAGCCCCGCGTCAGGCTCTGGGCTGATGGCTCGGAGCCTGGAGCCTGTTTCCGATTCTGTGTCTCCCTCTCTCTTTGCCCCTCCCCCGTTCATGCTCTGTCTCTCTCTGTCCAAAAATAAATAAAAAACGTTGAAAAAAAAAAAAAAAAAAAAGACTAATGGGCCTGGCTGGCTCAGTCAGCAGAGCATGTGACTCTTGATCTCAGGGTTGTAAGTTCAAGCCCCATGTTGGCTGTAGAGATTATGTAAAAATAAAAAACTTCAGGAAAAAAAAAAGCGGTTGTGTAACATTTAGCTTCCAGATATTTTTTTGGAAGGGGGTTTTAATTTGCTAGCTGCTTGAGAGAAATCGATCCGTGATTAGACTTTCTAAAAATAACCTTTGTCTGCCACATGCATATAACTCACACCAGAAGTTTGAGGGGTGACCGTAAGCGGCATTCACTGGACTACCCAGAATGCGCTTAAACACAAGGAGAAAGGGTCACACGCTTTTCTCTCATCTCTTCCGGGGTCCCTGCTCCGATCAGGTGAGGCAGACACAGCAGGTGAGAGAGCTTATACTACAGCCTTGTATAGCTTGCTGCCCAAAGCATGCGACTCCTTACTTGGGTAACTTCGCATGTTCCCCAACCCAGTAGGTGCTGGGCAGAGAGCCGAACAAGGGTCTGTTGCCCTCACCTTACCTTTGTGACCACACTGTCCCACCCAGATCTGAGCTTTCACTGGCAGACTTTTCAAAGGATGTTTAGGGACTTTACCTCTTGAACCGCAAATGAGAAGGACATTAAAAAAAAAAAAAAAAAAAAAAAGTTATTTCACTCTGCTACAGAATAGTGTTAACTGATTTTTATAGAGATGGATTCTAGAAAGTTCTAAATAAATCCAATATGGTATCTGAGGAAGACACAGAGTACACCCAGAGAACAATCGAAGGAAGTCAGTGACATGTTTTATAACATAATTCCCAGTTTCTCTGTTCATGTTGGAAGTTTTAGTGTATATTAAGAATATTTTTCAAGTGGGGAATAATTATCTGTTAATGGGTGGAACGGCAAATGAGGCCTGACGGCTTGAAGACATTTTTTTTAAACCCAAGTTTCACAAAAAAATTGCTCACAACTCATCGGCTCTAAAGAGCATACAACAGTGGAAGGAGTAGGGGATCGGGAATTATGCACCAGTTTTTTAATCTTGACTTTTCTGCTGTGCCCCTGAGCAAATCACCAAAACCCTCAGAGTCTCAACTTCTTACTCTGTGGAAGGACAGAGCTGGGTGAAAATGGTGTATCAAATCTCACCTCTGAAGCTGCAAAGTTTGTACTAAACTACATGCAAAGGGGGGAAAACACACAGAGAATGTTTTTAAGAAGTTCAAGGAAGCCCCATTCTTGAGATTAATGACCCCACAAAGAGGAAAAAAAGTTTTTAATGTTTTTTAAAGTCTTCTTAAAATGTTGAGAAAGCCCTGTTCTTTGAAACCAGTGACCACATCAAGAGAACGATCATTTAAAAATGTTTTGTCTAAGAAATTATACGTGAAAACTCCTCTCCTTCTGCCTCTATTTCTTAAATACTAACTAATTTAGACAGCCGACAGCATCCTTCTTCCTGATTTCTTACCAAAGGTGGTCACACAGGGAGACTCTGGAAAATTTCTTTCAAATGTTGCAAAGGGTAATTATCTTGAAAAAAAACAAAAAACAAGTAACTTTCCCAAAGAAGGCAGAAAGGAACGCTCCCCGGGCACCGTGTGCAAACCTCAATCAGGTGCCCATACACTGTCTTTCATCCAGGCCAAGCCAGTGCAGCACAGATGACTCTGAACGTTGGAGCCATCTGGAGTTCTGGTGATCGGCTCTCATCAGGTATGGGGCCCGCACCATCAGGACCCGGCATCTACATGATCTGGAAGTACACACGCCAAAACGCTCAGATGCTACCCTGGGGCTCGCCCACCAGGGCTCATGACACATCAGGCTTGAAAGACACGACTGTCCACACAGACAGCAATCACGCCTTTCATTCGATAGCCACGACGATGAAATGCCATTAAGAACTTCTTTGAAATCCATCAAATGATAACTAGCTGCCTAAGAATTGGAAATGGTCTCAACCAGAAATAATTTCATAAATACTTTTAAAAATGTTTCCTGTATATTCAACACTACTTTAGAAGACTTTCTGACCATATTTGTAGCGTGCTGTTCGAGTAGTGGGTTTTTTCATCATTTTAAGGCAGCTATACCTATTCTTAATGTTTTTAAAACTTCATCTTCCTTCTATTCAAACTTATATATTTAAATTCAGTAGGAATTTGAGATTATCATCACACTTCCTTAAATAAAACTATGTGGCTGACACATCGTTTAAAAACAAGCTTTTCTAAAAAAAAAAAAAAGTGGGGGAAGGGCACCTGGGGGTCTCAGTCGGTTAAGTGTCTTACTTTGGCTCAGGTCATGATCTCACAGCTCGTGAGTTCGAGCCCCACGTCAGGGTCTGTGCTGACAGCTCGGAGCCTGGATCCTGCTTCGGGTTCTGTGAATCCCTCTCTCTCTGCCCCTCCGCCACTCATGCGGTATCTCTGTTCCTCTCAAAAGTATAAATAAACATTAAAAAAAATAATAAATAAAAATGAAAATAAGCTTTTCTTCAGCACTAGTGTCATATGGAGATGTCTTGCCACCAAGATTTCAAAAGCCTTCCTGATGTGACAAACATGTCCTCTATTATGCCCCCTTGTTTATACTTCCGTTCTCCTTTCTAGGACAGATTTTTATTTTTTCAGCCCACTAATTTGTTCCCCTTATTTCCTGCTCATCTTACCCAATGACCTGTTACCCCTGATTATTCTTTTCCTTACTCCCGGCCTGAGGTTTGTTCTACATGTTTGTGACAATCTCTGCTCAATGGAACTATCACAGGCCAGAGAAGGCACATAGGGATCAGACAGGATGTGGGGACATCAGACTCAACATTCCCAGCCTCTTCCGATTCCAGCCCAAGCGTTGGATGGACAGACTGATATTAAAAGTAGGGGATGCTATCTTAAAATGGGTATGATGGGGACGCCTGGGTGGCTCTGTTGGTTATGCGTCCAACTCTTGATTTCAGCTCAGGTTATGATCTCAGGGTTCGTGAGATCAAGCCCTGTGTAGGTCATTGCGGAGCCTGCTTGGGATTCTGTCTCTCTACCCTTCCCCTAGTCGTGCTCTCGCTCTCTCAAAATAAATAAATTTTAATAAAAGAGAGGGAAAGGGAAAGAAAAGGAGAGACAAAAAGCCAAACACACTAGTATTTTAAGAAAAAAAAAAGGGGGGGGGGAGAGGTCTCATGTGACCTGCTGGGACAGCGATAGAGAAAGAAGGTAGGGTGGATTCCTGACACATGCAGGAAAAATTTCTGTGACTGGGGAACAAGAATGGCCGAGGCAAAGTCACACTATCTGTTGGGCAGGTCTGGGATTATGGTGTAAACCTGAGTAAACACGACGAATACCACGATGGTGATGTGACAGTTCCACTGGGAAAAGCCTGGCGTAAGACGCAGGATCCTTGGCACCAAGGAACGTCCGTCTTGACTTGTGCACGTGGCAAAACCCTGATGCCACCTCATTCACATCACGGTGCGTAGCTTTTGATGAGGTCTTGGGGAAACAAAGAATGCCCTCATCTCTGCACTTAAAGCGGGTGTTTTTCCATGAATTTCAGAGAACTTGAGAGTCTCCTTGTGACCTTTTTTAAACAAGTTACGAGACCGTCTCGCCCTGAGTGAGAGAGGCGGACAAGCGCTGTTGCCCCTGTCATGAGTCACCTTCCAGGGCTCAGGCGAGCAAAGTCCCCTTGATCCCCACGGCGTGGGGACGCACAGTGCCTGTGCTCTGGGCCATCTGCAGCCTCATTAAGCTGAAGAGATGGTGGAGGTGGGAAAGTTCTCTTCAACAAACGAGATGGTTCTGGAATTTGAGCTAGACCCGGGAGAGGTTTTTAGCGATGATAGAAATCGACCTCTCGTTCTTACAAATAGCGAATCTGCAGCCCTGAACCGTTAAAGGTTCTTCTGGGGACGAGCAGCAGAGCGGCAGAGTCCCTAAGAAACCCCGGGCTGGCCACCACGAGGGGTGGCATCCCTCCCGCTTCCACAGTGACCGTCAGCGTATGTTCTGCCAAGTCCTGGGCAGCCAGGCTTTCGTCTGTTTCACGGGAAGATATCGAGGGGGGAACATTCTCTTTTTTAAAAGGCTCTTCACAAGTGCTTTTTTTCAAATCGCTGCCCTACGCTAGGAGGTTTACGTGACCGAATTACTTTAACGACCTCTCGCTCTCTGCCAAAGCCATCATCTCCCACAGGTGCAGCTGTGGCTCACGTGCCAAAATCCTGGAGCATTACAGCTCCTCTCCTGGACCGGGGGACAAGTGCGCTCAGAACACCGACCAAGGTCACGGTGCTCTCATCAGGAGAGGGACCAAGTTCTTAACCCCCGTGCAAAGTTGCCCCAGCCTTAAGAATGCTTAAAACAGGATTTATGGAAAAATGTTTAGATTTTTTTTTTCAATTGCCTATCTGACAGCCTTAGACCAAAGCACAAACACAACGCAGCCTGAGCAGGGTTAAAGCATCCTCTGGGCTGGATTTATAATCAGCCCCCTCCCTCCAGCCAGGAGGCACTATTCTTGCACCAAATCCGTATACCATGACCCTCTCTTCCCTTACGAAGACTAGCTTTACAAAGACTTCAAATCTACAGGGAGAAGCCTTCCGTATCTAGACATGCCTAATTTTTGTCAGGGGTCTGTACGAACTCAGTTCATTTGACACAACTTTGCCCCGGCTTAATCTGATCAGCTGCTGTAACAATATCATGTGGGTAGCTTGGGCAACAGAAATTTTATTTTCTCACAGCTTTGGAAGCTGGAAGTCCCAGATCAAGGTACCATCAATGTTGTTTCTAGAAGTTTGTGGCGAAACCTCTTCCTAACTTGAAGACAGCTGCCTTGTTTCTTTCTCACTGTGCCCCCAAGGTCTTTCCTCTGTGCACATGTGAGAGAAATGAGATCTCTGGTGTCTCTTCTTCTAAGGACACCAGCTTTATCATATCAGAGCCCTACTCTTAAGACCTCTTTTACCCTTAATTACCATCTTAAAGGTTTTATCTTCAAATGCAGTAACACTGGGAGTTAGGACTTTAACATCTGAATTTGGAGGGGACACAATTCACTCCATAATAACTCCTTTTTTTAAAAAAATGTTTGTTTATTTTTGAGAGAGACAGAGAGAGAGACAGAGCGTGAACAGAGAAGGGGCAGAGAGAGAGAGGGAGACACAGAATCCGAAGCAGACTCCAGGCTCCGAGCTGTCGAGTACAGAGCCCAATGTGTGGCTTGAACCCACGGACCTGACCGTGAGATCATGACCTGAGCCGAAGTCTGAGCCTCCCAGGTGCCCCCTTAATAACTCCTCTTTGTGTGCGAATTTTAATTGCTAAGAAAGAGATAAGAAAGAAACAGGAATCAAACATTTTAAAACCAAAAAAGTATCTATTTCAAGGCAGAATACCCAAATAGGGTTAGATGTTGGTACATGAGAAGAATAAGCAAGACCTTCAGAGAGAATAACTAGTTCGAGAACAACAAGCTATACTTCAAACTCTACCTGAGAGAGTCTTCAAACAACAGCTCTACTGAATTGTAAGTAAAAATGATAAAATACATGTATGTTTAAGCTGGACTTTGCTGGGAACACGGGTCTTAAATTTATCTGCCTAGATAGTTGGCACATCGAGACGTCTCCTATTGTAATGAGCTTATGTTGAACTGCCTGCTGCTTTCACACGTCACTAATATGGTTGTTAACTTGGCAAAAGGAACTCTAGAGTTAAGTGTGGCAATCTATACATGATTTTCCCAAAGTTACAAGCTCACGACCCCCCTTCGGCACTGGGATTCCATAGGTGACCAAGAAGCAAGGCCACAGTTGCTGATTTCAAAGAGAATTTCTTTAATTCCTTGACTGTTGGGCAAGACGGCCACAAATGTTCATGTGCAAATAAAGCGTGATCCCTAAGTCGTTCCCATGATCTTTGGAAGTTTCAAATGCCGAATCCTTTTTAATCACAATCAAAGTCTCCAGAAATTCAGCCTCATTTACCAATTGCAACAGAGCAAAACAAGAGAATGTCAGAATTCAGCCAAGTATCAAATTTTAAAACCTTAATTCATCACCACTTGTGATGATATAAGACAGTGTCGTCATGCATTTTGGAATTCAGTCACACTTTATGGTCAAATTAGGTCCTGAGACTTTGTACTTCAAATATATCAATTCCAACTCTTTGCCTTTAGTATGTCAAAAGGCACACACAGTCTAGAGGCTCTGAAAGACCAAGATAAATATTCTAGGAATGAAGGACAGTTTTAATTTAATTTTTAAAATTAAAAAATATATACAGAAAAGGGCAACAAATGTGAAAAAAAAAACAACCTAAAAGCATCTAAGTATCGATGACATTAGGTTGAAAATAAACTTTGTATTCAAATTTCAACTTAAGAATTTCTCCCACCCTTTTGGTATGAATTTCCTTCATTGTTAAGAAAATGCACTTCACTCATAAATCTGAGAAATTCAGTTTAAATCAGCACTTTTCAAACATTAACTATGAGTGAATTCTTACTGCATTTTTAAAAGGCATGATCTGGAAAATGTCAGAGAAATGCATAATGTTCCTGTGCTTTAAACTGAACCAAGGAGGCAACACTATGCCCTCAACATATAACTTACTTATGAGATTAGAAATAACTATTCAACAGCTGTTGGAAAAAAAATACCCTCAGAAATAGCTATTTTGGGAATCTTCATCCATTTCTAGCAGATCTGAAATTTTTTACTCTTTCTTTCTTTCTTCAAAAGAAAAGAAATTTATAGAGATCTACTGAAATACAGAGTACCTTTTATAAAAGACAGACAACAGAAGGTTCAGTCAATGTGGTTCAAAGCATAGTTTGCTGAAAAGGGTTAAAGGTTAAAGTGTAAAATACTAAGAGCTTGGGAAAGGGCGGGGGGCGGGGATAAGAATTTAAAAATAAAACTATAAAAACACCAGAGCAAAAAGCGTGTGCACACAGAATTAAAAATTCTAATAGGCAAAATAAAACAGGACTTCCTATAATGTTCATAAAAAATATAAACCAGCCCCAAACACTATTAACAAAGTTGACCTTTCAGGCGCTGCTTTTAGTTTACGGTAATCACGTGATCCTCTTGTCAAATGGCTCCTTCTACACATCCTGGTCTTGAACTAAAACACGCCTGCGTACAAATTTTGATTAGATGATCACAAGAACCTTGCAGGCTGGATTTCAAAGTTTCAAGGGGGCTGGGTCTCTATCCAAAATTCTAAGCCATCTCATCTTGGAAAAATATCTCCATCGAGGAAATAACAGTATTTTAAAACTGCATTTTAAAGGCCACCCGCCTTCACGGATCTCATTTTGTCAGCATGAAATGCAAAAACCAGACCGACCGAAATCGCCTGTTCTGATGGACGTTCCTTTGGGGAAAGTGAGAAGAGCACGCCAGAGGCCGTGGGGCCCTGTGACCTGTCTAAGCCTCAACTCCTTCAACCACGCCGCCGTCGGGGGTGCTGCATAGACTGGATGCAGGAGTGCATACGAGGGCCCCGACGGGGGATTGTGCAAAGAGGGGCTGCTCAAACTTTTACTGAATTCCTCACTGTGTGTGTCTAGTCCAGAATTCGACCCATCATAAGGTGAAAACCTACTTCGTTTTTCCCCACCTTTGTCTACTCCTGTGTGGAAAGATCGATTTGCGTAGTCAAGTTCCATGAGATCTTTCCTTTGAGAATCAGTCTCTACCTGCTTTAGGTAGGTCCTACATATAGGTGGAAAGGGAAGCAGTAGGAAAGAGGAGGAAAAAACAAAACAAAACAAATTCTAGATTTTGAAGAACAAATCTTACTTAACAGGATAGAAGATCTAAGAGGAGGAATAACATGAAATAAGAATGCATTTAAACATCTAATATAACCTATTTGGTCTACTATCTCTGTATATCTGGAAAAACTACATGTTTATAGTAGAACGTTCAGAAATATATACATGTAAGAACATTAAAGTGGCCTGTTATACTATCCAAACTTAATCATTACGTTGTGTTGTACATAGTTTTAGGACTCTATTCATGAATACACAAAACTGGGATCATAGGGCCTGTACAGATTTGTTTCACTCATTTAGTGCTTAATGTTTGTGTGAACTTTTTCTTCACAAGGTCTCAATTTTGCATAAATGCATATTACAGCTGAACAAAAATCTCTAATTACTCTATTACATTTGAACACTTATTTAATTAGTTTATGATTTTCACCCCATTACAGTTATGACCTCTAATTCTTATTAAAATTTTTTTAATGTTTATTTATTTTTGACAGAGAGAGAGAGAGAGCGAGAGCAAATGAGCAGGGGAGGGGCAGAGAGAGAGGGAGACACAGAATCCGAAGCAGGCTCCAGGCTCTAAGCTGCCGGCACAGAGCCCGATGCGGGGCTCGAACTCACAGACTGAGAGATCATGACCTGAGCTGAAGTCGGACACTCAACCGACTGAGCCACCCAGGTGCCCCTGACCTCTAATTCTTTACACACTGTGTCCTAGCTCTATTTCCTTCTTATCTGTAACATCTATGGGACAAGTGTATTCACCTTCTGGACAACTTGATATATATTGCCAACAAACTCCTCCAGAAAGATGTGTCCTTTGATTCTCTCTGTACAATTTTGCCAGAGACCTAAGTTTCCTTGCAACCCCACAAATATTATCTTTAAAAGAATCTCAGCTAATCTGGGGGTGAAAAGCACCTTAAATTGGTTTAATTTGTAATTCTTTTGATCAACCATGAGGTCGAATATCCTTTCATGTATTATTTCTCCGTGACAGTCCTCCTCTTTGCCAGTTTTTATTGGGTTGCTCTACCTACCAAATTGTAAGAACTTTTAAAACAGCAATCGAATAGCAAAAGTTTGATTATCTACTTGTGCATCTATTTTTTGTTTTCTATTAGCCTTGTTAAGTACTTCATAAAGTCTCTATGTGCAAACAATTTTTAATTTCATGAGTCAAACCTTTATTTGCTTTTTTTCATGTCCTTCCTGCAAAGCAGCCTTCTCTTTGCAGTAATTAGAAGGTATTTCAGAACTATGTCAACGATAGAGAAAATAGCGTCATTAATCACGGAGGAATGTCTACAAGGCACCGTAAGACTGAGGCTGGGATATGAACCTGTCTCTCTTCTCTATGTGGGACAATGCTCTATGGGCAAGTCCATCATCCTTCTTTTCTCTTCCACATCCATGACTTTGATTTCTTGGTAGGTACATTCAGAGGCTCCTTTGAACAATAACACCAATGATAATTACCCTGGACACGCTCTGCTCCTAGGATATGAAATTCCTAGAGTAGCAGAATGTCCAGCATAAAGAAGTAAAATTATCCAGAGGTGGGGGGGGGGAGGGGGGAGGGACAAACTTAAAAATAAGTTTGCTAGAGAATCTATGACATAAAATATCAATCATTCCATCTTAAAAAAAAAAATCTTTTTATGAAACAACTGGTTCCTTAGTGGCATTTACAAAATTCAACTTTTTAAACCAACAGAAATATTAGGGTATGGTTGAACTTTTGCCCAAATCATTTAGCCAATTGCCTTACCAATACTTTTAAAGAATGATTTCTTCACATGACCTGTGTGTGTGGCATTCTTTTTCCATACGTGTGTTACTTTCTTACGCATCATTGATTGTTTCCAAGGCTATCTGCTTTTTTTTAAACGTATCTGCTTTGGATTCTTTCATCAGTGCTGTGACATTTTAGCCTAAATTATTTTGAATTTTTGGTAGGCAGAGCAAGCATCCCTCGTTTGTCTTCTTTGAACCCTTTTCTTAGTTCCTGAAAGTCACAGGGATGCTCTCTTAAGAGACGATCACCCCACCATCTGCCGACTGGCACTGTGTGGAAGAGGAGGGTATTGGCCTCTCCAGGTCACAACTTGCACCCACGAGGGACAGGAGAGCCGCCCGGTCCCTTGCGGGGACCGTGATTGTCGATCAGGTCCACTGGAATGCTTTACTGAAGAAAGCAAAAGACCAGTCCATCATCAGCATTTTAAGAACTCTATTTCAACCCTCTAGTTTGGGCAAATTCCTCCCAGACACTAAGTATCAGGTGTCAGGTTTTTTTGGGTTTTGTTTTTTTTTTTTTTTGGCGGGGGTGGGGGAGTTGGGGAGGGGGTCTTCGCAAGAATTTTGTTACTAAGTTGAGAGAAGTGAGGGAGGCCTTGCTCACCAGGCAGGTGGCATTTTGTCCCCAACTCCTCTTAAGTCTGTGATGTTTACGGGAACACAGTCACTCGAGGAAGTCACATTTTACAATTTGCCTTTTCAACATGCTGAGGATAAGCATGCCTTAACTTGGGAAGGGCTTCAAAGACGGTCATAGCATTAACCAGGACTTATCAGTCACCCACCAGGTGACTGCTCAATAATCCTTGTGAAGATGCTTTCTACTAAGAAAAATATACAATGACTTCCCCTTTAGTGGCATTTTGGGAGCGCCTGGGTGGCTCAGTCGGTGATGCGTCCGACTTCAGCTCAGGTCATGATCTCACAGTTCGTGGGTTCGAGCCCCATGTTGGGCTCTGTGCTGACAGCTCCGTGCTTGGAGCTTGCTTCAGATTCTCTCTCTCTCTGCCCTTCCATTGTTCACACTCTGCCTCTCTCTCTCAAAAATAAATAAACATTAAAAAAAAAAATTTAATGGCATTTTGGGTTATTGGTCTTCAGATAAAAATACAAAATCTCCGTGAAAATAAAAAAAACATTTGGGTGGGAAGAGAATTAGGTGTGGGGAAAATGGCACCCTCTGAATGAAAAGGTTAACAAACCTCAATCCAGATTCTTTGTCAAATTACACTTGCCCCATGCAATAGGTGTGAAATGTATGAGGTACTTAATTTTCATTGTCTAAAATTAATGACATTAAAATAAAAGGGGGCTTTAAACTCTGCCCATGGTATAATTTGTGTCTGAATCTTTTGGGATGGAAGGGTTTTACCACAGATCATCAGAACTCATGCTTCGTGATTGATTAGTCTAAAAAGTTAAAGTGAAAATTATTAACAATATAATCATTCTTTAAATATACATTTTTATATGCCTGTTTACTAATTCACTTGGCTTTTGTTGTAGGAACAAGATCTTGTCTTTGGAGTTAGATCTTGGTTTTCTTGCATATACAATACCTGTAATGCTTTGTTTTGGAGTTTTTATTCCATTAACAAGGATTGAGAAATTAAAGTCACTTGCAAAATAGTCTGAAGAAAACAATTTCTTCTGCTACATTTCATAGCAGCCAAACATTGGTAGCTGACTTGCTCAGATTAAATTGGACAACCTTTTTTAACTGACTCTCCTTGACCGAGCCTTTCCAAAGCATTCAGTTTTCTTAGACTTTGTCTTAATTTTCCACGTATCATGGTTACTTTCAGAAGAAAACACTGAGTAAACGTGCGTCCGTTCATTTCCTCTAGTAATTTACAATGCTGAGATAACCAAGTTTGGATCATATAATTGCCTAAGCTTGAAAAAAGCAATTCTTTGGGTCACCAACATAGACATATGTGTTATTAAAAGCCTTCAAACTATGAACTACGATGTTTCAGAAAGTCGTCTTTTCACTTTTCAAGGAGACTATCCCTAAGTACTAAGAACAAACAAAAACATCCAGCCAGATGTTTGCAATTCCTTAATCCTTTTTCCATTTCCTGACCCTCCTCTTCCCACCTCAACCCCTAAGGGGCTGCTCTAAGCTCATCCCTAGGAAACTTCAAAATAATGTCTCTGGTTAAACACAGAATGATGTCTATGAGAAGCTTATGCTATTTGGGATAAAAAATAATAATAAAGGAACAGGAATGTAGCCTCCGATCTCTTTGAACCAGAAGTGGCCTTTCAGGCTTCAAGGCCATTTACAGTTTCCAAACAGAAGTTTAATAAGTTGTAGGTAACCGAGTGAACTTAAAACATTATTGCAGGCAGCCTTCCGTGTATTTTTCTGCACACAATGTTGTGAACAATAGTCCTATTTGAAAGGAAGGACCGCTGCAGAAGTGAGCTCAAGTTTCGTTTTTCTCTCTTACTTGTCTTTGTGGATTTTAACCTTTCAGGACAACTCCTGAGACAGCTTCCCTCACCGTGCCCATCTGCTATTTGCTTCAAGCAGGCTTACGGGGTGAACTTGTAATGTTTCTCTAGCCATTAGTTCCTTCTTGTGTGCGCCCCTTAGACTAAAATGTGCAAAGGTTAATTTATCTCTTCCGTTTAAAAATACTTCGTGCTGTCTGCCAGTTTTTTCTTTATCACCAAAGGAGCCTGATTAGTTTGCTGCCCTTAAGTTTACTGCAAATAAAGTATAGTTTCAGGACTTCAGACAGCACCTTTTCCGTCTTGGGGCCCGTCTTGTGTCCCGTCAAGCTTTTCGTGGGCAGCCTGTGGAATTAGCCTCCCTTCCAACAACAAAATAGCTTTCAAACCCCCGTGGCCTCGTGAGATTCTGCACCACATACTTCTGTTTATATTAGACCAGCCATTTCCATGTAATTTCATATTCTCTGCGATGTTTTTTCCATAGCCAAGTAAACCCAACAAGTGAACTTTGGAGATAATATCTTAAAAAAAAAACCTCTCAGCTGCCCCAGTCTAAAGGAATGGGTTTCATTTAAATGTTTCCTGTTTTCAATACATTTGCCTCCTGGAACCATTGTGTGCAACACAAAGTCCAATTCAATTAGAAACTAAGTTGTTACGACTGAATTTCAGCTCATGCCCCAGAAAGTGCCAGAGAGTTGAACTACACTAGAGAAATGAGGAAGGGTACCGTGTCTTACACTGATGTACGGGGTCTCGTCACTGGACTGATGAGTTCGTTGTAGGTCCTGGTCAAGAGCCAGAGGTCTGACAAACAAAGAACTTCACGATCTTTCTTATCATTGACAGCTTTAAATAAATTGAAATATTGGTCATCAGTAGCTGTCTATTTCTATCCTGGAAATATTTATACTCCAACAAGTCATCTACCAAGTTGAAGAAAACACCAGAACGTCACGCTGCTTAGGATGAGAACATTTCCAAAATGAACACAACTTCAACAGAAGCATCTGGCACCGATTTGTATGCACAGTCAACGCATGGTGTCAATGATGATTTCAGCTCCTTGTTTAATAATCTTAAAGAATTACGCTGTCTGATATTAATATCTCCAATCTTTTCACTTGCTTTGTAATTGCCTGCAATTGCCTCTATTTTCAGCATTTCTTGACCCACTTGTTTCAAGCTTTGTTTCCTGAAACCAGCCTACAGGTTTTCTCTTCTAATGTGAGAGTTTTGATTTGCTGACATCTCATTTAATGTCCTGTATAATTGCTTTTATTTTTCCACCTTGCTCTATGTTTAATTTTATATTGTCATTTTCTGTCTTAGTTTTCTGGGAAGGATCCACAGAAGCCATGTCAACTGTTCACTCCATTTGCTGTTAGCGTCGTTTTCCCTGCTGTCCCCTAGAGAAGCACACTTTTATATGAAGGCAAGGTAAAAACGGCCTTCTTTAATCAAGACACATAACCCCCTGCCTTTACCGACCAGATGACACCTTTCAAAGAACCTTCTCTCTAACCTCTTCGCATTTCCCTGCCATGCCCCACGACTATGGTTCACTTCCTTTCTTACCCACGTTTGGGGACCTCACCTGACAGCATGGTGGGTAACATCAGGGCTCATCCATATACAGTTCTCCTTTATTTCCTGTATTTCACTTCCCAGCTCCCCTGCGTTCAGCTGAGGCCATGGAACATGTCTGGGCCAATGAAATGTATGTAGAATCACGGGGATCATTTCTAAGCTGAGTAAGCAAAAAGCTCTTGTGCGGTTTTTATAGCCTCTCTCTACTGCTCCCAGAACATGGAAAAGCATTTGTCTTACGATGGCAGAACCACAAAACTTAAGTGCCTTCGAAATTTGAGAGGCCTCATAAGGTCAGCCATCTGGCAGAGTCACCCAAGGTGAAGACGACTAGAATAGTCAAGCGAGGACTAGGTTTTTATTGTACAAAAACCGCAGAAATGTGGGGGCCGCTACCCAAATATACCGTGTTCTATGCTTCCCTCTCAGGAGTCCTTCTTTGACACTTGTTTATGCTCCTAAAAACGCATCCCACAATGCTTCTGTTCCCTTTCTTCTTTATTTTCCCATGTCTCGAACTCTGTAGAGCACTTTATTTGGTTATTGGTTAATGTATTTTCTCAATTATTTTTCTCATGGGAGAGATGAATGGTCTACATTCTAAACTCAAGTTTCTATTTTACTGAGGTATGGGCTGTCATGGCTTGATCTAGAACTTTAGAGTTGCAGTCCTCTCTTTTCTTTAGGGGGTAGATCCCATCCCTGTTAATGCTCTAGATTCTTGCGGAGATAAGTCCCCGGCAGGTATGAGGTTTCCACTTTGTAGTAATAAATAAGTTTAACACTGTAGCTTTTTCACTTGGTATCTGGTGTTCAAGCCTTTTATGCCGAATAGATGTGCATGTTTTCTTACCCAGCCTTAATTGAGCTCTTGGAAATTTCAGATCCAAGTCTCCTTCAACTCTAGAGGTTTTCCTTCTATAGTACATGTTGCAGGCAATCTTGAAGATGCCCCCCAACGGTCCCCGCCTCCTGGTGTTCACTCTTGTGAAGACCCCTCAAAGATTGTGCCAAGGCTGGTCTGATGCAGCGTATGGCACACATGATGGCACGTCAGCTCAGATAAATGTGTAAGGCTTTGGCTTCTCCATGGAGCACTTACCCTCTCTTTCATTCTCTCTAGGCCACGAATACACTCTGAAGTGGATGCTTCAGCAACAGTCAAGCTCAGACAACGCAGCCTTGGCACATGGTTTGACTGCAATCTCTTGGGAGACTGAGTCAGAACACCACCCTGCTGAGCTTCCCCTGGGTTCCTGCCCCATAGAAACTATGAGATAAAATTAATATAAGTCACTTAGTTGGGAGATAATTAGGTACACAGCAGTGGACATGTAACACAATACTATTTATTTTATCTTCAAGCATCTTATATTTTCTTGTTCAGGACTCTTTTAGTAACACATTTGGCTTCTTAAATCTATCATCCCAAATGTGTTGCTTTATTCCATCATGATTTTTCAACCTTTTTTCAATTCTTCAATTTAGTTTGCTCCTGGGTTTTAAAAGACGTTTGCACTTGACCTTCCACTCGAATAATTTAAGCTTCAAAGGTGACTGTGTTCTCTCTTGCAATTTTTTTTCTATTGAGTTGTTTAATTGGGAAATCATATTCTTGTTATGGATCAGTATTGGCAGGTAGGGAGTTGTCTGTGTAGAAACACCTGGAACAATTCTACCTTCCCAAGGCTCAAGACAAGGCAGATTCAGCTCCTTTTTTTTTTTTTTTTTCAGCTTTTAGGAGTCAGATGAGCAGTGCAGGACTAATACAGACTTTCCCCACAGACTTTCCCCTGTATTTATATAAATAAATAAATATATATATATATATATATATATATATATATATATATATATATATACATATATATACACACACACACACACACACACACACACACACATATATTTTACTAATGAACCTCCAGTCGTCAAAACAGAAAAGTCATAATATACACAAAATGTTGCTCGGTAAAAGGCACTAGCCTATTGGTGTCAGTCACATAGTCACTACATAAAGAGCAGACCAACTCCTGCTATAAGTGGCTCCGAAGTAAAGAGAAGAGAACCAGAATTTTGTTGGCTTTTCAAAGCCTAAAGTGTATAGGGCGAATCAGTTCTTGCATTTCAAGTGATATGGAAACACACTCAAGCCAGAGTCTTTTCATCTCAGTCAACTTCTTGCAGCATTTTTTTTTTTTTTTTAAGTCAAGGACCTACTACATCTTGGCATTACGCACGGCACCTCACACAATTTTTAAATCTTTTCCCCAAATCCTCATAGTGTAGTTTTAATTGTTCCCATGTATGGGTTTAGAGAATAAGAAGCTACTGGTCGAAACACATTGTTCTGCTGATTATTTGTCCGTTCCACATCTTAGATTTCTCATCAGTTAGACACAGATACCAACTGTGCCTGCCTCTGGGAATGTTGCAAAAATTCAAAGTAGAGGCCAAGGAAGTCAAAGGTGCCCTTGCCGATAGACAGAACACTGTGACATGTGGAAAACATTTTAAGACCTAGGGTTTTATGTCCCGGTAACAAGTCAAATGTCCTTTGGAACATCCTCCTTCAAAGGCTGAAGAGAAATGAGGGTTTCTAATAGCTCGGGAATATTGGCTACACTGATCCATTCACATACATATTTTATTTATTTATTTATTTATTTATTTATTTATTTATTTATTTAATGTTTTTTTTTGTTGTTGTTATTTTATTTTTTTTTATTTTTTTTTATAGAAGTGGGTTTTTATTTATTTTTTATTTATTTTTTATTTATTTTTTATTTTTTAATATATGAAATTTACTGTCAAATTGGTTTCCATACAACACCCAGTGCTCATCCCAAAAGGTGCCCTCCTCAATACCCATCACCCACCCTGCCCTCCCTCCCACCCCCCATCAACCCTCAGTTTGTTCTCAGTTTTTAACAGTCTCTTATGCTTTGGCTCTCTCCCACTCTAGCCTCTTTTTTTTTTTTTTTTTTCCTTCCCCTCCCCCATGGGTTTCTGTTATGTTTCTCAGGATCCACATAAGAGTGAAACCATATGGTATCTGTCTTTCTCTGTATGGCTTATTTCACTTAGCATCACACTCTCCAGTTCCATCCATGTTGCTACAAAAGGCCATATTTCATTTTTTCTCATTGCCACGTAGTATTCCATTGTGTATATAAACCACAATTTCTTTATCCATTCATCAGTTGATGGACATTTAGGCTCTTTCCATAATTTGGCTATTGTTGAGAGTGCCGCTATAAACATTGGGGTACAGGTGCCCCTATGCATCAGTACTCCTGTATCCCTTGGGTAAATTCCTAGCAGTGCTATTGCTGGG
This sequence comes from Panthera pardus, assembly GCF_024362965.1. Taxonomy (NCBI): domain Eukaryota; kingdom Metazoa; phylum Chordata; class Mammalia; order Carnivora; family Felidae; genus Panthera; species Panthera pardus. Next base: position 8,550,250 of record NW_026526688.1, on the reverse strand, counting down.
TCATAGGGTAGGTCTATTTTTAATTTTCTGAGGAACCTCCACACTGCTTTCCAGAGCGGCTGCTTTGAGAGAGCGAGAGAGAGAGCGAGCATGGGAGAGGGGCAGAGAGAGAGAGGCAGACATGGCATCCGAAGCAGGCTCCGAGCTGTCGGCACAGAGCCGGACGTGGGGCTCGAACTCGGAAACAGCAAGATCATGACCTGAGCCAAAGTCAGATGCTTAACCGACTGAGCCCCCAGGCGCCCTCCCCACCCCCCCCCCCACACACACATATTTTAGCTGCTCACAGTCCAAAAGCACTCTAAGTATAATGAAGTAGTATTTTGCTCATAAAAAAGTCTTTCTTTCCCCCTAATCACTTAACATCTCGTTCAAGAATCTGTCAGACCCTGCACAATTAAGTGAGAGGGCTCCTCCTCTGTCCACGCCATTGGACATCAGGGAGAACGATGTTCAGTTGCAGCTGCACAGTCTTGACCCGAAAGCACACAGATGTCACGTAATTCTGTGTATGAGGATACTCACGTCAACAAAAGCAGATCCGCAACACGTCTGGAGATACCGTACAAGGCCAGCCGGCACACCCCCTGTGCGAGCAGCCCCGGCTGAGATAACGGTGGCCAGACCCCTCGCGGCACCCCTGTCATCCTCAACCGGACAGAAACAACAGTACTGACGATGGTGAAAAGTTTCACAATGACCTCCAGGCACAGATCTCGTCCATACCTATTTCCCCGTGAGAGTGGAGCCCTAGCTTTACAAGGGGGACAAGGTGACCGATCGATCGGTCCCTGGGGGAAAGCTGCGAGACTTCCACACTGAACACGCACATATCAAAGGCAGCGGCAGGGGGAGCGGGGGAATGAAAGGACATGGGTGACATTAACATGTCGCCGTGGAGGCGCTGGAGTGTAAGCAAGCCCACGCTGCCGCGTCCAAAGTCATGGGCAAACTGCACATTAGTCACCCCAGGGCTGACAGTCCAAAAATACGCCCAGAAAAACTGGATGCTAACTTCCTCTGGAAGGAAAAGTTTCATCTAAAGGCTCAGAGAGTAAATCCTTGCGTTTGGAAATTCTGGGGTTTACCACCACCCTCATTTCCCACCCTGCACTTTTTTTCTTCAATTCCAATAGTATGAGGACATTCTAGGATCCTCATTTTTTACTCATCATTTTCAAACGGCTGTATGCTTTCTTCAAATGGTTCTAATTTGAGTCCATAAAAGGAGAATTCCTTCAAATTTGCAATGAAGGACGACATTTCAAGAACACAATTATCTCTTTATGACAAAATTCCCTCTTCTCTCCACGGTAAACTTTCCATGTACTTCCCGCAGACAAACTGGGAAATAACTCTGCTGGCTGAACCTTCTTTTACATGCCGGTTCAAAAACATGAAGCTCATTTCACTAACCATTAAAAAAAAAAGATTCTCAAGAATATATGATGGGGGAAATTCTTCCAGGAATCTTGGGGAGTTATTTAGGTCTTCCAAAAAGTCCAACTTGTAGAAAATTATTAAGGCCAAAAAACAAACAAAAAAGACTCAGGTATTTTTTTTTAAGGATTTCTTTTTCCTCAGTGGCTTTTCAAATCTTATCTGAGGCAGTCCCTTTATGAATGCTTAGCCCTCAAACATTCATGATGCCACTAAGCTTTTCCATAGCTATTTGGTTCACAAGGAGAGTGGTTAGAGACTTTTGTGTGTGTTGGGGGGGGGGGGGGGAGGATATCTGTGCATGTCTATCCTTAGCTACGTGTGGTGGGGATGTCTAAAATTGCATTTTTACTATAAACTGCCTACTGAGTACCGGCTACTTCTTGTATTGTTCTGTGCGCTTTGCATGTAGACATTAACTTAATTGCCACAACATCCTAAGAGGCAGGTAATGTCCTCTACAGTTTAGACACAAGGAGGCTGAGCACAGATGGTTAAACCAACTTCCCTCAGCTGTAGAGTTAATACATGGTGTCACGGGGTGTAACCAAGGGCACCTGGCTCTCAAGTTCACTCTTAACTACCCAGCTGTGGAGTGAAAAGCACGTACACTATATATATATATATATATATATATCTATTTTTTACTCCTTAGCTGTTTGCACATTACTTTGATTCCTAGATTTATCATATAAATGAGGATGCGCGCTCGCTGGCTGTGAACGCTGAATCCGCGGGGTTCCCCTGCCCTTTACTCCAAAGACAGAAGAGGTACCTTTAGGAGGAACCTGGAACCTAGACACAAACAAGTAAAACCGAGAAGAACCCAAAGCCCCACGCTCAGCACACACGGCGAACACTTCACCACGAGATTCCAAACCACCGCCCTCAGGCACGTCAGCCCTCCAGGGCCCCAGACACCATGGAACAGGGAACATTGATCCCCTCCCACGGTGGGTATTCCTGAACCACAGAATCTAGGAGGGAAGGATTTGTTTTTTAAACAAATCCCACGGTGCTTTGTTCATGCAGCAACGGTGTGAAATAGAATTGGGTGCCTAGAAATGAAGGTCTGCCCCAACAGGCAGGATGTGTTTTCAAGATGAAGGGTCAGGTGGAAGCCTGAAAGGCCTGTGGTGAGCTGAAATGCTGCCCGCCCCCCCCAAGACACCCTCACGTCCTCATTCCTGGGGCCTATATTGCCTTATGGAAAGTTCTCTGCAGGTATGATTAAGTTACAGGTCTTGTGATGAGGAGACTTAACCTGGCTTATTCAGAGGGGCCGTAAATGCCAGCACAGGTGTCCCCATCAGAGAGGAGGGGTTCTGACACAGAGAAAAGCAGGCAGTGAAGACAGAGGCAGGAAACAGAGCGACACAGCCACAAGCCACGGCAGCTGGAAGAGACAAGCGAGGATTCTCCCCCGGAACTTTCCGGGGAAACACAGCCCCACCCACGCCTTGATTCTGCCCAGTAACACTGATTGCAGACTGGTCCTCCAGAACAATCAATGACTGTTGCTTTAAACCACCCAGCCTACGGTCATTGGTCAGAGCAGCCACAGGAACGGAACGCTGCCCTTAAAAGCTAGTTACAGGGGCACCTGAGGGGATCAGTTGGTTAAGCATCTGACTTCGTCTCAGGTCATGATCGCAGGGTTCAAGGATTCGAGCCCCACGTCAGGCTCTGTGCTGACGGCTGGGAGCCTGGAGCCTGCTTCAGATTCTGTATTTCCCTCTCTCTGCCCCTCCCCTGCTTGTGCTCTGTCTCTCCCTCTCTCAAAAACTAATCAACATTAAAAAAATGTTTTTTAATAAAAAAAGAAGGTAGTTAGAAAAAGTTTGAGATTTTGGAGGTGGTTGTTGCAAACAAGAGGAAAGGAAACTCATAGGTAGGAGTTTGGCAACAGTCACCCATGGTCACATGGAGAATGAGAAATACACCAATGAACTCAGCTGGGTAAGGAGGCTTCAGGACAAGAGCCGAGGTCCATGTGGCTTCTCCTCGCTCCTATGGTACAATCTGAGAGCAGAGAGATTAAAAGCAGGTGTTGAGGTGTTAGGAAAGAATTTCCAGGCAGGAAAGCTTCTCAAATAAGAAAGGATCTTTGGTTCAAATATTAAAACCAGAGGCTAGAAGAAAAATATTGTCTCAGAGTAAAGATAAAACTTTCAGATAATTGTGAAAACCATCATGAGACCCTAAGATCTACACCCATGACACGTAGAAACGTTCAGACAGACAAAAACCTTTCTGATGGTCTTCTGGGTGTGCCTCTGTTAAAAAACACAATCAGCGTTTCTAAAATTCTTAAGGACATTATTCCACAGAAGTCGCACGAGAGGCCCAAAGTAGAAATGGGCTTATCTCTAAGACTTGTTAATATATAGATTTTATCTAAATCTATAATCTATTTGTTCATAAATGGACAAATAACAAAGTTCTTAAACTGTTGAGACTGAAAGGGACAGACAGGACGAAATGAAAAAAAAAAAAATCGCCGAATCCCTGAACCGACAAGATACAAGATAAAAACAAAAATAAACAAAACTCTGCTTAGCTATCACTACAGGCTACGGCTTATGAAAAAGTAGGACTCGGAGACTGAACAAAGAGCTCAGGATACATCCAAATGCCAAAGGAACATGTCTCAGGTTGTAGGTCTACGCCTCGTTCCCGGAGCTGGGAACACGTTCCCTGCCAGATTTCAGAACTGCTATGGGACAGCGAGTGTGCAGTTGAACACTGAGAGTCTGCCATGGTTATCCTCATCTGCTTACCCATTGAACATTTGCAGCTTTGGGGGCACATAACCTGTCTCTTCTGTTCACAGACCAGATGGAGAGAAACCATACTGGAGAAACTGCATCCGTGGTGTCTCGTTTACACACTGCCCCAGTTTGGAGGACAACATTCTGGGCCCTGAGCCTGAGATGGAAACTGAAATAGAAAGAGATGTTTTGCGATCTTGACAGACAGTGACTATTTTGCATGCCATGGGATGTGAATCACTGTGGCCCAGAGCATGAATCGTGGCATGCTAGATTTCCTAAAGATGGCCGCCAAGCAGATCCTGTCCAAAACGCTTTCGTGAATTGTGCTTTGCTCACTCCCATCAAGAAGCACAGTCTACTGCCCTTGCCCGTCCTTAAATCTTGTGGGTTTCTGGTTGCTTGCAGCAATGGAGCACAGGGCAGGGCCACTAGAGGACTTTCAGACTGAAGCACGTGCCATGCTTCTCTTATGGTCCCGGTCATTTGAGACACTCACTCTGGGCACTGTCTCCTGCTATGGTCTCTCACAGAACCTAGCCATGATCTCCTGGTGTATCACAACCCACACCAGGAGATCATGAGTAGCTGCACCAGTCAACAGTCCCAGCTGAGTCCAGCCTTTGAGTCATACCAACCCAGACACCAGACATGTGAGTTAAGTAGCCTCCGGATGAGTCCAGCCCTCAGATATTTGAAACTCCCTCAGGCCCTTATGCAGCAGGCACAAGCCGTCCCTGCCATGCCCTATCTGAACTCCTGACCCAAAGAATCAGTGAATGTAATACAATTATTGTTGCTTTACAGTGATAGATATGGGTAGTTTCATAACGATAGATTATAAAAGTACACAAGTAAAGACTCGATTAAAGAATAATGCAGAGATGGACTGTGAATGCTTTTGTTTACATGAAGAAGTTAGGCTTCTGGAGGAATATAAATCTCCTGCAAAGGCATGAGACCAGTTCGTGCTATGTGCATTACACACAGTTCATGAGTAATAACGGCAAAACCAAATATGTGCCCAATAGCAGCATGGAGAAAACATGCCCATCAACATACTTTTGTGTTAGATAGCTGCTTGACAAAATGTAAGCAAGTAGTTTGTTTTCAAGTCTGCCTGATTTGCCAAAATACCAATAATGTTTTAAACATGGGGTTGGAGGCAGGGAGGAGGGAGAGTGGAAAGGAATTTTAAATAATCAAAGAAACGTCCAGCCCAAACCATGTTAATAAAAACAAGACTTTATAGCAAAGTTGCCAGATATTCCAATGGATTCAAAGCATTTTTATTTCTTACCAGTACACAAGATCCTTTTCCCGTGATAACCTGTCTCTTCACAAGCACACACGCACGTGGTGAATAGGCAACACTCTGCTACCAGGTAGGTCTTTACATCTCTTACTGAAAACAAGGCTCACGATTTGTGCACATATGAAATAGTAGGCTTTAGACCAGACTCCATTCTTTTTTAAGCAAAACTAAAAGGTGAACAAAATCTATTCATTATTCTGATTTGGTGCAAGTCACCCTGGTCAGATAAAGGAGAACAAGACAAGGTGAGTGAATCTCCTCACGCTGAAAAATACTTAATGGAATTATCCAACCAGGTAGACAAGTTCATGATTAAGAATCGTGTCAAGGGCAATATGGCACACGTAACTAAGGGCAGTGTGAATTTGACCATTCACTTAACATATTCATTCTCTATTGCCACAGAAACAGCAGCTTAGAACAACACCCATTCATCAACTTCCATTCCTACAGGTCACAAGCTGAGTACATCAGTGCCTCCTAGAGGCCACTCCTGGGTCCTTGCCTCAGGGACTCTCCATCTCAATGGCAGTTAACTTTCCTCACATAGAATCCTTCTCATGCTTAGCGTTTCCTCACAAAGAATCCCTTTGATGATTAGAGTTACTTGCCTGCAACCATCTGAAGAGATTTAATGAGGCTCAGATGATAGGTTACACCCACCCTGATAATTTTCCTGTTTTAAGGGGAAATGATCAGCAATCTTAGCATCTACAAAATCTCTTTTGCCATATACGGTAACATGATCAAGGGAGGAACACCAATGGTAGAAGGTCATTGGAGTCACTTTAGAATTTTGCCTCCTATACCTAGTAACATCTCACCAATGGAACCACATTGTTAAGATAACAAGAAATAAAAATAAAAAATCCACTAATTTGCCTCCATCCCTCCCTATTTCGATGGCTAATTTCAACTATAAGGAACTGTGGCCTTCAATGGGGTCTAAGTTTCAGAGTCACACGTGAATTTTAGAGTTCCACTTTTGCCCCTGACCAACTCTGTGATGACAGACCTATCCATTCATCTCACAGAACCACAAGTTCTACATTTGGAAAGGAAAAGAAGGAAATAATACACATTCCATAGGGTTTTTATGAAAATTAAATGAGCTAATAAATGTAAAAAAATATTTAGTTCCATGTTTTCTACATAGCGGGCACTGAAAAGAAATCCCTACGCTCCATCTAGCCTTCTCCCATGAAATTGCAGGTGGGCTATTAGCACAGTATTTATTTCAACCCCTATGACCTCAGGCGCTTGGCATCTTTTTTTTTTTTTTTCAACATATGAAATTTATTGTCAAATTTGTTCCATACAACAACTTGGCATCTTTTAAAGCACCCACATGGGTCAACTTTTTACAACACTCAAATGAAGACAGAGCGATAAGCCACCAGCAGATGAGTACCGAAAATTACTTCTGGGTATACCAATATTCATGGAGTTGGGCTACACCAGTTAATATCAATGTATATTTAGTGGAAGAACTTGATACACATAAGAAAAAAAGAGTAAACTTCCAGCAAATTTGATTTCAAGTGTAATGCCAATAAGCTCTGCAAAAGTTCTGTTAATTTTATAGCAATTCTACTTATGTAATGTTTAGCTTTGAGAGAGACAGACAGACAGAGACAGAGCACAAGCAGGGGTGGGGCAAAGAGAGAGGGAGACATAGAATCTGAAGCAGGCTGCAGGCTCTGAGCTGTCAGCACAGAGCCCAACACAGGGCTGAACTCATGAGCCGTGAGATCATGAGCCGAAGTCAGACACTCAACTGACTGAGCCACCCAGGTGCCCCATTGTAGCAATCCTATTTTTAAGGAAAGTACCCCCTGGTATTCAGCCTATCTCTTTGTCTATTAACATATAAACTTACTAATAGTTGTGTTTGTCATGGTTCAGAAAACTCCAATGATTTAAAATAAATACACTCGTGCCCATTCTGCGGATGAAATTTGAGGGTAATTCAAATAGCTCCTCCAGGATTGTTAAAAAGTTAATGGCAGGATTAGGAAAATTCCAGAGTGATCATCTCCCAGAGCAGAGCAAGCCCCAAGTCCTACACCAAGCCATGGACCATGACGTTACCTTCACTGTCACCCCTGCATCCTCCAAATACACCTAACCCTCATATTCATACAGCTTGGTGAAATGAGCATAAACCACTTGCAAATCATGAGTTAGCCCAGATCATGGTTTCATTTGCTAAGAGCTGAGCACTGCTTGCCGATTCCAAGTACCTACAGTCTGGGTTCAGAAAGATTGTATCCTCAAGATTTTTTTATTCCTGTTCTTCCGTACAGAGCATCCTAGAAAAATCACTCACTTTATAATCAGTCGTTGGTAATAACTGAGCAATGGATGTGGAAAGTCAGAGACTTGAAGGAAAACAGATGTTTCCAGGACTTTTTTTTTTTCTCTCTGATACCAGGAAAAGAAAAAAACATAACAATTAAAAAAAAAAAAACAGGAAAAGTTGCCTTGAGTGCATTTTCTTCTAAAAATCAAACAAACAAACAAACAAACAAAAAACACAAGTGAGAAAAGCTGCATTTCTCCCATAAATGAATTCAAAAGCACCAAGTATCAAAACTACCACCAGAATAATTACACTACACCAGATCAGAAAGTTGGCATTTTTATCGATTCATCTGCAACTATTCCAGAAATTTGGAAGCACAGGGCTGGTTTCTATCGTTGGAGTTTGGAAAGTGGAAAAAGAAACTTTTTTAAGCTAAAAGGATTTTGGAAATACATTACTGAGGAGAACTCTTAAGATTTTTTTCCACAATTAAAGTTTTAAGAATTCTTGGAGACTTTCTAACTTTTGGAAATGTGGGTGAATTCAAAAATTAGAATAATTTTTTTTTTAATGAAGAAATGGCCATTTAAAGATCGAGGAATCATACTCATTAAGTTTTAAATGATCTGACAAGAGATAATGGAAATTGTTTTCCTGTTTGTGTATCTTGTCCAAATCCTCTTTGATGCTTTGCTGGTTTCTTTTAATTGACCAATGTATTTCCGGTAAAAGAACTCAAGCTATGTAACATTCCCCTTGGACTGAGAGCTGGATTTCGATTGCCAAATCCCTAATACACCAAACCACAAAAGTATTTTGTCAATTAGAAAGTTAATATGGACGTTCTACCAGTTCCTAAAACTAGTTTATATGACTAAGACTTTATTTAAGGAAGACCAAATATTGAGAAACTAACTGGTTAGTAATGGGTAGTCTTTTACAGAGTCTGCAGAGGAACATGTCTTTTCAATCAGGAAGAAAAGAATATACCTGGATGTCATCTATTTTATTACTTTTCTTCTTTTCCCTCGGTAAAGCTGGCCTGATTCTCAAATTAGTTTGTGCTCATGATCAAGTACCTTTTATTCCTAGAAGAATAACTGAACATTACTGTATCCGGTCTTCTCATTCCCACTGGTCATGATTTCAAATTAAGCAAGTACAGTACAGTGATATTCCGAAAACACTGCTGGGACTGTATTACCTGCCCAAGCATTTACGGTGTTGCCTTCCAGAACACAAGCAGAATACTCCCTCCCCACCTTGCTTTCAAAGCATTCTACCAAAATCCCAGTAGGGGTTTTCCATTACTGTACAGACCTTGCTCAGTCTGGACTGGACCCTCCACACGTCCCCAAAAGCAAATACCCCTTCACTTTTCCCAACACTGTACTTTCCTGGTGTCAGTCACCTTTGGGGACAGCACGTCCCAATTCTTGCTTACCTTATTGATATCTTATCTCTACTAGTCATGTCATACTTTCCCCAAAAACTATTTTCAGAGCAAACCAGGTTATAAGGAATGTAACTCCACCATCAAACATTCAGAAAACAGAAATAAATTTTAAACTTGCACTAATTGTATCACCAAAAAATACTCTTACTTAACATTTTGATGTGATATTCCTCAAAAATTTTGTTATGGAATATCCTTTTTGATTTTTTTAATGTTTTATTATTTATTTTTTGAGAGAAAGACAGAGTGTGAGCAGGGGCGGGGCAGAGAGAGAGAGGGAGACACAGAGTCCGAAGCAGGCTCCAGGCTCCGAGCTGTCAGCACAGAGCCCATCATGGGGCTCGAACCCAAAGACTGTGAGATCATGACCTGAGCCGAGGTCGAATGCTTAGCCAGCTGAGCCACCCAGGCACCCCTGGAATATACTTTAAAAATGGTATCCTACTGTTCATAATACTGCCTGAGCTCTATTTTTATTAGCGACTACATTAGAGACATCCTAAGACGTATCCTGTCACACCTTGCCCCTCCGGTCTTCTGAGGCTGTGTTATCTCAGCACCCCACAGAGTTGTACCAACACAGTGTGTGAGACACAAACACAGAGAGAGCTACACAATGACTAATATATTTCAGCTTTTGCCATTTATGATGACTGGAGTAAAAATAAATTCACTGATGTGTCGTGAATTTTCAGTTAAATTTTATGTTAACACTTTGTCTCAAAGAAAAACAAGTTGTCTTATAAATGTATTTACTAGATTTATATGATAGAAATATAAATACACAAGCATCTGTTAAAATAAATTGCATCAGAAAAGATTCTAAAAGGGAAGATGGTTCTAGAAAGATAAGGTTCTCTAAAATTCTGATAATCTCTTTAAAAAAAAAAAAGGTGGGAGCAAGACATCAAGCCACAGTTTTGACTACATGGAAACATCCTTGAACATCAACTAGCGTGTCTCAAACTTGAGTAATGAATGGATCCATGTCAAGTGTGTGGGAATCTCTTTTGGATATGAAGCTGCATCTGTGGATTCATGCTGTGATTCACAGTGTAAGAAACTGACTTTGTTTTTTTAATTTTAGAGACAAAGAGAGGGTGCACAAGCTGGGGAGAGGGGCAGAGAGAGAGAGAGAAAGAGAGAATCTTAAGCAGGCTCCATACTACTAAGCACAGGGCCTGACACTGGGTCCCAACCCACAACCCTGGAATCATGACCTGAGTCAAAATCCAGAGTCGGGCGCTCAACTGACTGAGCCACGCAGGAGCCCCAAGAAACTGAATTTTAAATGCGCTCTTACAAAGCAGGAACTAGACACAAACATCTGGCTTGCTCTTGCCCATAGCTTCTTGTAGAGCAAAATGACCACAATTAGCACACATGTGATTAAGTTCCCTTAAGCCCTTTTTAGCAAGATAGAACCGTAGGATTCTAGCTCAGCTGGGGAATGAAAGTAACTTCTCTATTGCCAGGGAATCTAGAGGTGACAATCCAAATGGTGTTTTCAAGGGTGGTCTCGAGAGGTACCGTAATTCAAACTGAAGATGAACATAGTCAGGTAGCATTTATGTTCACTTGAATAAAGAATATAAGCCTTCTTCCTTTTTTCTCTTCTCGTGTCATCTACCAGTTCCCTCAAACTCCTTTGTTATTTGCTGCTCATAGTACTTTTCTATTTCCATCACATGGAAATGACTGTATTAGGGGCAGGGGTGAAAAATTTAGATTCATTCAAGAAATAATTCCGTTATTACAAGTCTGTAGATATTCACACGTTTTACGTCCCTTAGGTTTTTACTTTGACTCTGCTACATTGTATGTTAATAATTTAAGGAAAATAGCCACAAAAAAGCAAAGGCAATGAAATTATTCCCAAAGTTATGGTATAGTAATTAATACAATTCAAATGCTGCAGTGGAGTTAAAGATTTTAATAGTTTTTTCAGTCACTACGGAAGTTATGAAATGAATTCTCAATAGAGCAGGAAAGTTTATTCTCACCTCTAATATTTTTTGGTCAGCTTTTGATTATGAAGCTCGTTGAAATTATGCTATATATATATATATATATATATATATATATTTCAGTTTATTCGGAAGTTTTCATTTTAATTAATTCTGCATAGATTTATTAATATTCTCAATAGAAATTTTCAACCAGAGCCTAGCTGTTAGGAAGTACGGATATAAAATATGTGTTGCTTTTCTGTCTAAAGTAATCCAGAAAACTCTCAAGGGCAGTTTTAGGTTTGCAGCAAGACTGAGGGGGAGGTGCAGCGATTTCCCATGTGTGCCCTGCCCCCCCCCCCCCACAACCCGTCCCGTTACCAACGTCCCACCAGAGTGGTACATTCGTCACAACTGGTGAACCCATACTAACATATCATTATTAGTCAAAATCCAGAGTTTACCTTAGAGTTCCCTCTTTATGTAGTGCATTCTGAGTTGGAAATACACAAAATGACGTGCGTCCATCATTATATTATCATACAGAGTATTTTTCCTTTCCTAAAAATCCTCCATACCCGACCTGTAACACCCATCCTCCTCCCCCTACTCTCTTTAATTCCTGGCGATCACTGATCTTTCTACAATCTCCATAGTTCTGCCTTATGTAGAATGTCACGTGGTTGGAGGCACACAGCATGTAGCCTTTTCAAATTGGCTCCTTTTACTTACCAATAGGCATTCAGGACCCCTCCATGTTTTTTCATGGCTTGACAGCTCATTTCTTTTTAGCACTGACTAATACTCCACTCTTTGGATATAACACAGTGTCTTTATTTACCTACTGAAGGACATCTTGGTTGCTTCCAACTTTAATCAACTATGAATAAAGCTGCTAAAACCATCTGTGTGCAAGTATATGACGTGTTTTCAATTCCTTGGGGTAAATAGCAAGGAGCAGGACTGCTGAATTGTATGTTAAAAGTATGGTTACTTTTCTAAGAAACCCCCGAACTGTCTTCCAAAATGGCAGCACCATTTTGCAGGTCTACCAGCGATGAATGAGAGTTCCTGTTGCTCCACATCCTCACCAGCATTTGATGTTGTCAGTGTTCTGGATTTTGGCCATTCTAATAGACGTGCAGTAGTATCTCGCCATTTCAATTTGTATTTCTCTCATAATTCATGATGTGTGACATTTTTCCATATGCTTATTTGCCATCTGTGTATTTTGTTTGCTGAGGTATCTGTTAAGGTCTTTGGCCCATTTTTAAATTGTATTTTCTTTCTCTGAAGTTTTAAGAGTTCTTTGTATATGTTGATAACAGATTCATCAGATATGTCTTCTGCAAATATTTTTCCCAGTCTGTGGCTTGTCTTCTTGTTATTGTAACATTGTCTTTCATAGAGCAGAAATTTTCAACATTACTGAATTCCAGCTTATTACTTCTTTCATGGGTTGTGCTTTGGTGTTGTATCTAAAAAGTTATTGCCATACCCAAGGTCATCCACGTTTTCTCCGGTGCTCTCTTCTAGGTGTTTTATAGTTTTTCATTTTACATTTAGTTCTGTGATCCATTTTGAGTTAATTTTTAAGGTACAAGATTCTTGTCTAGATGCATTTTTTTTGTATGTGGATATCCAGTTAACCTAGTACCATTTGTTGAGACACTCTTTTTGCCTCACTGTTTTACCTTTGATCCTTTGTCAAAGACCAAACGACTATACTTACAAGGGTCTATTTCTGGGCTCTCTATTCTGTCCCATTGATGGATTCAACTTTCTTTTCCATCAATACACCCTGTCTTGAATACTGTAGCTTTACAGGAAGTCTTGAAGTCGAGTAGGGTCAGTGCTCCAATTTTCCTTCAATCTCGTGTTGGCTATTCTGGGTCTTTTCCACATCTTATAAACTTTAGAATCAGTTTATCAATCCCTACATAACCCTGGAATTTTGATTAGGATCCTACTGAATCTCTATAGATCTATATTTCCACCTTGGAAATATGGAGCCTTTCTTTCCTGCCTCATAAAGTATCTCTCCATTCATTTAGTTCTTTGATTTCATTCATACTAGAGTTTTATAGTTTTCTCCATAAAGATCTTATACATATTTTGTTAGCCTCATACTTAAGTATTTCATTTCTTGGTTGCTAATGTAAACGGTATTTTGTTTTTAATCTCAAATTCCACTTGTACATTGCTGATATAGAGGAAAGCAATGGATTTTACATATTCACTTTGCATCCGGCAACCTTGCTATAGTCACTTAATAGTTCCAGAAGTTGATTCTTTCAGATTCTCTACTTAGACAATCATGTCATCTGTGGGCAGTTTTGTCTCTTCCTTAGCAGTCTAAATACCTTTCGTTTCCTCCTCTTGTTTTATAGCATTAGCTGGGATTTCCAGTACAGTGTTGAAGTCAAGTGAAGAGGGGTCATTCTTGCCTTGTTCCTCATCTCAGTAGGTAAAGCCTTGAGTTTCTCACCATTAAATATGATGTTATTTGTAGGTTTTTTGCAGATGTTCTTTGTCAAATTAAGTTCCCTATTCCTAGTTTATGTCACTTTTTAAGCATTTTTTTAAAATGATCAGTCTTAAAAAAAAAAGACCAGTATTCATAAGCCATCAATTTTAATTTGTAAAATATTTAAGTGATCCACTGAAACCCTTTATTTCTACAAATCATTAAATGCAAGGAATTTTAGGTCACTTCTGAAAATGATACAGTCGCAGAACACGTGTTGATTTATATTCAAGGAGACTAGGTTTTTTTCTGAAGTCTTAAAATTATATGGAATATTAATTCAAGTACCTAAACATTAATTTTTCATCAGAGTTTTTGAATATAACACATTTGATTCATTTAAGAGAACCAGTGACATCTGATGATATTCTCATTTACTCAACAAATATTTATTGGATATCCACTTTGTTTTAGAAGCTGCTGTCCCTGAGTCAAATGGTCAGCAAATCTTCCAAAATCTTTACAGTAAAATGCACATAAGCTTTACTGTTTTAATCATTTCTAAATATATATAGTTCTAGGAAGCCAAGGATATTTACATTATTGTGCAACCAGTCTCCAAAGCTTTTTTACCTTGCAAAACTAGAACTTTAGAGCCATTCAATAACTTTCCATTTTCCCCTCCCCCAGGCGCTGGCAACAAACATTTTACTTTGTCTATATATTTGATTGCTCTAGATACCTTATATAAGTGGAATCTTACAATATTTGTCTCTTTGTGACTGGCTTGTTTCACTTAGCATAACACTTCCCAATATCATCTGTCTTGTAGCATATGTCCAAATTTTCTTCCTTCCTAAGTCCGAATAATACTCATTGTAAGTAAATTCCACATTTTGTATATCCATTCATCTGTCAACAGACACTTGGGTTGCTTGTGCCTCATGACTATTGTGAATAATGCTGCTGTAAACATTGGTGCACCAGTATCTCTTTTGAAAACTTGCTTCCAATTCCTTTTGATGTATATCCAGAATGTAAATTTCTGGATCGTACAGTAATTCTGTTAATTTTTTGAGCAATTGCCATACCAGTTTCCAGTGGCAGAACCATTTTACATTCTCCCCCAACAGGTCTAACGTCTCCACAGCCCTAACACCTGTTGTTTTCTGTATTTTGGTAGTAGCCATCCCAATGGTGTGAGGTGATAGGTCATTGTGATATGAATTTGCATCTCCCTAAGGATCAGTGACGTTGGACATCTCATACACTTATTGGGTATTTGTAAATCTTTGGAGAAATATCCCTTTAAGACTTTTGTGCATTTTTAAATCATGTTATTTTGTTAACTTGTAGAAGGCTTTATATATTCTATTAAGTGCTTCTCAGCTATAGGGTTTGTAAGTATCTTCTCCCATTATGTAGGTTATGGACTGAATTGTGTCCCCCCTAAAAGTCACCAAAAGTCACATGTTGAAATCCTAACTTGTAGGTCCTCACAATGGGACCATATTTAGAGCCACGGACTTCAAAGAGGTAATTAAGGTGAAATGAGGTCACATGGGTAGACGCTAATCCAACAGGACCGGTTGGTACCTTTCAGAAGAAATTAGAACACAGGTGCAAGACCATGTGAGGACACAGAGAGAGGTAGCCATACATGAGCCACAGGGAGAGGCCTTAGAAGAAACCAACCCTGCAGACACTTTGATCTTGGACTTCTAGTCTCCCGGACTGTGAGAAGATATTTTTCTACTGTTTAAGCCATCCAGTCTGTGGCATTTTGTTACAGCAGCCCCAGAAAACTAGTATACTGCAGGTTGCCTTTTCATTCTTTACCCTGTTGTTGGTGCCTTTGGTGAACAGATTGCAAAAATAACTTTGCAATGAGTAAATGGGGTTAACGTACATTAGATTATAGTACATTATTTGCAAATTACACCACATTACTTCTTTTGAATAAGAATTATGTCTCCATAATCAGGCATACTTAATTCTGATTCCCAGTTTTGCCATATATGATCTATGTGATCTTGAGCAAGTTTCTTAACCAAAATGCCCCAGATTCCCCACGTAAAAAATGGGAATAATAAGCTTTTCTTCATAACCGTTGTGGACATTAAAGTAATGCATGTATACTTGACATGAATTTCATTCTATTTGTTCAGTAAATCAAAAATGTATTATTTTTCCTTATGATTTTCTCTTTTGAGACAATAGGTATCTGATGACAAAAATAGATATTGGCCAACTATGGAAGAACTGAGTCGTGCCAGACTTTAAACTCAACGAAGTAGCATCTTAGATGTGAGGAATTTACATAACATCTCAGCATTAGGAAAGAATGCTTGTTCCCAGATATTGACATCTGTCCAAACTGAAATCTCTGAGTTACCATGCTTTTCAATCCTAGGATATGGTCAACCGAGCACACAGACGTGTGCCAAGATTCCAGTCTAACTGGTATTCTCTGGTTGCTCGTCCAGATGACTTACATCTTCCTTGACTTTGACTCTGCAGGACCTTATTTCCAACCAACTCTACCCTTTTTTGAAATTTTGAGGAACACAGAGATGAGCTCAAGGAAACACAGAAGCAAATGAATTTAATCAAGCTTTTCCCATCTCAACAAGTGACGCTGCCATTTCTCAACTTCTGCTACTGCGACAGGCAGAAGTCAGGAAAACCCGTGTCTTGTCTGCTTTCTTAAAGCTAAAAGATTATTTCTGCACCAATTTTCTCAACTGAAGGCTAAGCCGTCAAAGGCTAATCTGGAGAGGAGGTGAGGGGCATACGTGGTCCCTATAAAGATACACTCAATGTGCTTTTTGCCCGTCTCCAATTTGCTTTCCTTTTTGTAGCCCATGGAATCTTAATTCTGATCTCGGTGATTGGGGAGGGGGGGAACCTAACTCTTCCTGTATATTCTATTTATTGTTTAGGTGGGGAATCTTGGCTCTAACTATTCAATATATACAGATTAAAACTTATTACTAGGTATTTACTCAAAGAATACAAAAATACGGATTCAAAGGGATACACCCCCCTCCCCCCAGTATTTATAGCAGCATTATATACAATAGCCAAATTATGAAAAGAGCCCAAATATCCATCAACTGATGAATGGATAACAAAGATGTGGTGCATATATACACACATATATATAAATACATATACATTTATAAATATACCCACATACATATGTGTACATGTGTATATACAATGGAATATTAGTCATAAAAAAATGAAATCTTGCCATTTGCAACCACACGGATGCAGCTAAAGTATTACGCTAAGCGAAATGTCAGAGAAAGACAAACAACCGTGTGATTTTGCTTATCTGTGGAATTTAATAAACAAAACAAATGAACATGGAGGGGGGTGGGGAAGAGGCAAACCAAGAAAGAGACTCTTACCTACAGAGAATAAACTGATGGTTACTGGAGGGGAGCTGCTGGAGGGGACGGCTTAATAGTTGATGGGGCTGAAGGAGGGCTGTGGTGATGAGCCCTGGATGTGGTGTGGAAGGGATGAATCACTAAATTCTACTTCTGAAACTGATACTGCACTGTAGGCTAACTAGTTGGAATTTAAAAACTTGGAGGGAAAAAAAAAAAAAAAACCCTCAAAAGAGGTTTTTCCTCAATGACACGTACTTTACCTTGCGGTTCCAAAGTCTACCTTAAAGCCACAAAACCTCTTCAGATCCCTGGTGGGTAAGGACTCTACCCTGAGGGCAGTATCACTCCCCCTTCACGCCCTGCTCCCTGAATCTGAGAGGTGGGCGGGGTAAGGAGACAGATCTGGAAATGCTACAAGGAGTAAGTTAGTCTTCGAGATTTTACTCTCCCACGCATGTCAAGTACTCACAACACTGCCAGCTATACAGTAAGCACTGATTTGTTTTAAATCTGTAGATTAGCAGAGTGTGTATTATCTATTTACAAGGAAAATAAAGTGCGAAGGTTGACTTACTGGCTAACCATCCGGGCAACTGGGAGAGACCCAGCTAAATAAAACCTGAGTTCCCTGCTACTTCCCCCTTCCCTTTGCAGAACACTGAGCAGCCCCAGGTAGTTGGTTACAAGAGATACTAAGTTGTTCTTCAAACTGAGTTGTTGCCAAGGCGGTAGCTCATAAATCTATCTACTTTTAAATGAAAATTCAACAGAGCTAAGATAAAAAATACCACTTTTGAAATGTTTTGCAAGTTATAGGCCTTTCCCTAATACTTTATCAATTTTTCAGTGATTTCTCTGCCAAAAAAAAAAAAAAAATGAATGCACAAGAGCATAAAAGCTCAGTGTTTTGGTAGGCCATGGAGGAGGAATGCTTTGGGAATCTTTTGTACACACTTTGTACCATTTCTACGTAACTCCTCTTGTTCCAGAAAGTAGGACTCGAAAGAGGTCCAAGGTTGTTAAGCGTGTGAAGGTGAAAGAAAGAAAGTGTGCACTAATAAATATTCCTAAATCAACTTTCAGGATGAGGAGTAAAATAACCAGAGAAACAAGAGTGATAATAGTGTTTGCTAGACAAAATTGTGGGGCCAAATTTTAGGTATTTTATGAGCTCGGTGGAGTTTCCTGATGCCATCTTTAAATGCCCCCCCTTAAATATAATAAGTGAGGGTGACAGATTTTACATGGACTCATACCAGTTTTTATAGAAAATAAAGGAACATGCAGTTCAATTTAGGCAAAGTAGGCAGCAAAAATTTTCAGGTTCCCAAATTACCCATGAATGGGATCTGTATATATCATACACTTGTACAATTCAAATGTCAGTGATAGAAAAAAAGACTTTAATGGTGAATTTTTGCCTAAAAATTCCACCCAAATGATCTTTTTTTTTTCAGTTCACTTATTAACCAGAATGTGTTCTTATTCTGTTAAAAGAAAAAAAAGGAAGAGAAAAATAAGCTTAAGGTATAGTTTCTCCTGTGTTTAACAAAACATGTGTTATATAACATCACTGATAAGAACCCCATATACATACAAATGTAACAATCATTTATTTAATGCGGATACAGTAAAACTGCCCAATAAAAGTTTTTGAGATTGCTAGATCGTCAACATCCATGAGCAAGTGTGGTCTTGAATCCTGAGAAAATAACGTATCGTAACATGTCAGATATTCCTTAACAGCTTGGCAAACCACAGCATTAAATTTTATATATCAAGGAAAGGCTTCACATAAGGTTTGGGAACACGCTGATGATTCAGGAAGAAATAGGATTTGTTAAACCCCAATGGATTTGCCAAATATATGAACATTTTGTTCAATTTCATCTCATGTGGCTTTTACCCAATTTTTTAGAGGAAAAAAAATAGAAAAAATGTTAGACTTCGTTTGTATGCAATAGTGTTTTTAGGTATACGTATATGTCATGTGACTATTGAATTTTACTTTGGAGATAGTCAAATATAAACTTGAAATTTTTAATTTTTCTTTTTTTAGTGGTTAAATATACTGTAGCTATGAATGCAAAGTTGGGTAGAGAGGTGTAGAGTTGGCTTTCTTGCTTTCTTAAGGAGGCCCAAGCTGGCCTCAACACTCTATTAGTGGAAATGCAGGCTTGAATCTGAGCTTCAAGTACCATAATGCCTCACAGCAGCTGCAGTCACTGTTTCCAAATTCCAGATACGTTGAGTTTACTCTTAAATGAGTTTGCTGCTTCCCTCAGCTGTGATAATGCCAAATTAGTGTCAGAACCCTGACCATATAATCGTTACCCTGAAAGCTAAATGCCTCTCTTCCAATCTCCATCCTTGTTCCCATAAACGAAATGGAGTATAGATGAATCTTTTTGTTCAAATTGTCCATTTCCTCCGTAAAGTTGCATTCAGGTCATGCCCGTGTTTGTGCCGAAAAGTTTGAGAAAGCAAGAAGTTAAAAACTTAAAAATAGAACTACCCGGCGATCCAGGAATCTCACTAGTGGGTATTTACCCAAAAAATACAAAAGCACTAATTCAAAGGGATAAGTGCACCCCTGTGTTTACTGCAGTGTTATTTACAATAACCAAGATAGGGAAGCAGCCCAAACGCCCACTGATTACCGAGTGGATAAAGATGAGATGGCATATATATACAAGGGGATATTATTCAGCTATTAAAAGGACCGAAATCTTGCCATTTATAATAATATGGATGGAGCTGGAGAGTATAATGTTAAGTGAAATAATTCAGAGAAAAGCAAATACCATATGATTTCACTCAAGTAGAATTTATGAAACAAAAGCAAGTGAGAGAGAGAGAGAGAGAGAGAGAGAGAGAGAGAGAGAGAGGGGCAGACCAAGAAAGACACTCTTAACTACAGAGAACAAGCTGAGGGTCACCAGAGGGCAGGTGGATGGGGGGTGGGGACGACAGGGGGTGGGGATTAAAGGGCACACTCGCTAGAATGAGCTCTGAGTCATGTAGAGAATTGCTGACTCACTATGTTGTACACGTGAAATTAATATAATACTGTATGTGGACGACACTGGAATTAAAAAAAAAAACCTTAGAAAAAAGAAGTTTGAGTAACTTTTCTGTTTTCTATTGGAGGAGCCAAGATTCATAAGGTGGGAAATTCCCTTAAGTTAGCAAAAGTACTTAAACTGAGCAGTGTAGCCAGAAAATATGACGAATAACACCAACAATGACTAGGTACGCTTTGATTTTTTTTTTTTTTTAGTTTTTTTCATTTTTTTTTTTAACATTTATTTATTTTTGAGACAGAGAGAGACAGAGCATGAACAGGGGAGGAGCAGAGAGAGAGGGAGACACAGAATCTGAAACAAGTTCCAGGCTCTGAGCTGTCAGCACAGAGCCCGACACGGGGCTCGAACTCACGGACCGTGAGATCATGACCTGAGCTGAAGTCAGACCATTAACTGACCAAGCCACCCAGGCGCCCCTAGCTTTTTATTTTTGAATTCACATGAAATTTTAGGAAATAATGCAAAGAGATCCTAGGGACCCTTTACCAGTTTTCTCCAAAAGTATACTATATCACAACCAGAAGAGTGACACTGAGCAGAGATACAGACCATTTTCTTAACCACTGGGATTCCTCATGTTGTCCTTTTATATCCATGCTTACTCCCTTTGGTTCCCATCATCCCCCCTTTCCCCTGACACCACCCCACAGCTAACTCTTAGCCACTACTAACCCATTCTCCATTTCTGTAATATTGCCATTTTAAGAAAGCTAGATACATGGGATCATTTAGTATGGAACCTTTCAGGACTGGCTTTTTTCCATTCTGGATAATTCTCTGAGATGCACACAAGTTTAGGTGTGCCATTAGTTCATTCCTTTTCATTGCTCAGTGGTATTCCATGGTGTAAATTTACCACAGGGTACTGAACCACCAACTCATTGAGGAACATCTGGGTGTTTCCACTTTGGGACTATTATGAATAAAACCGCAGTGAACAGTGGTGTATAGAGTTTCAGTGTGAACCTAAGTTTTCCTTTCTCTGAGATAAGTGTTCTGAGGTCCAATAACTAGGTTTTATGTAGTAGCATGCTTTGCTTTTATTTTTTTTCTAATTTTTTTAATGTTTTTATTTATTTTTGAGAGAGAGAGAGAGAGACAGAGCATGAGCAGGGGAGGGGCAGAGAGAAGAGGAGACACAGAATCCAAAGCAGGCTCCAGGCTCGGAGCTGTCAGCTCGACGTGGGGCTCGAACTCACAAACTGTGAGATCATGACCTGAGCTGAAGTCGGATGCTTAATCGACTGAGCCACCCAGGCGCCCCACAGCATGCTTTGTTTTTAAAGGAGATGCCAAATTCTTTTCCAGAAGGGCTGTACTATTTTATATTCCATACAACAATGTGTATGCAACTGATTCAGTCTCTCGGCATCCTTTCTAGTATCGGGTGTTGTCAGCTTTTTTTTTAATCTGAGCCATTCTGATAGGTGCATCATGTTCTCTAATTTTAGTTTAAAATTAAATTTTATTTTCCCTAATGGCAAATGATGTTGAACATTATTTCAAGTGCTTCTTTGCCATCTGTATGTACTCATCTGTTGCCTTCATGCGTTTTGCCCATTCTCCAATGGAATTGTTCGTGCTTTATTTCTGTTGAGTGCTCACAGTTCTTTGCATATTCTAGAGAGGAGTCCTTTGTCAGACAGATGGTTTGAAGATATTTATCGTCTTTGACTTGTCAATTCTCTTCATGTGGGCTTTTATGGCGCAATGTTGAAATTTATCAAATTTGCCTTTTATGGATTCCACCTTGGTTGTCAAATCTAAGAATTCTTTGCCTAACCCTAGATCCCAAAGATTTTATGCTTTTTCCCTAAAAGCTTATAAAGCTTAAAGTCTTATCTATCACACCTAAGTCCTTGTTTTGTTTTGAGTTAATTTTTCTATAGAGTATGAAGTCTGTAGTATGACTATAGAGAATCTATAGAGATTCATTCTTCTGCCTATGAATGTCCAGTGTCTCCAGCAGCATTTGTCGATAAGTCTATGCCTCTTCTATTGAATTGCTTTTGTACCTTGGTCGGAAATCACTTGGGCTTGTTTGTTTGGGTCTATTCCTGGGATCTCTATTCTGTTCCACTGATCTTTGTATCTGGGGTTCCACCAATGCATCACAGGCTTGATTCCTAGGACATTGTAATATGCCTTTAAATCGGGCAGCACAGCTCTATCTAGCTTATTCTTTATACATCTTTCTATTTTTTAAACAAATTTTTTTTTAATGTTTATTTATTATTGAGAGACCGAGAGAGACAGAGTGTGAGCATGGGAGGGGCAGAGAGAGGTGGAGACACAAATCCAAAGCAGGCTCCGGGCTCTGAACTGCCAGTACAGAGCCCGACGTGGGGCTCGAACTCACAAAGTGTGAGATCATGACCTGAACCGAAGTCCGACACCCAACCGACTGAGCCACCCAGATGCCCCACATTTTTCTATTTTTAAAGCTATTATGTGTTCAAGTTCTTTTCAGCCCCCCTCCCGTTTCTTCTGTCCTTCCACAACTTCTAGGACACAAATGTTAGCTATACTCTGTAGAATCCCTCACACTCCGTTCATCCTTTTTTCCAAGTCTATCTTCTGTTTTTTCAGATTGGGTAATTCCTCTTGTTCACTCTTCCAGTTCACGGATTCTTTCCTCTGACTTCTCTCTTCTGCTCTTAATCTCATCCACAGAGCTTTAATTTTCACTTCTTCTATTATCTGGACCTACAAATTCCATTTGGTTCTTCTTTTTATCTTCTATTCGTTGCTTCTTTGTAATTCGTGCTGAGGCTCTCTTTTTTCAAAAAACTTCAAGTATCTTCATACTTGTTCGTTGAAATGGTTTTATGATGGTTGCATTAAACCTCTAACATCTCTGCCGTCTCAATGCTGGTTGCCTTTTGTATTGAAATTGTCATTTTCCTGGATCTTGACACAAGCGATTTCCGGTTAAAATCTAAACAATTTGTCTATTCAGTTATGAGACTCTGGACATTCTTTAAACCTTATATGTTACTTCGTTTCCATGACACGGCTTCAGCAAGGAAAGTGAGGACTATTACCTTGTTACTGCCCGGTAGGGATAGCAATCCAGATTCCTCACTTGTCTTCTTTTGACAATGGGGCCCCTGGTTGAGTGTGGGGCCAGAGGTTCCTTGTCATTCCTTTAGGTCTCCACAGATAACCCCCTGAAAGAAAGGGGTAGGAATTCCTTCTTTACTGCTCCCTATTTGTCCTCCACTGACACCATGGAAACGTGTCTCAATGCCCCTGGGCTGGGGCAAAAATCTTCCACTTAGATCACTTCAGCAGGCAGTTGGAGGGATGACTCAATACTCACAGATGGGAATGGAAGCTGTGGTTCCCCCATCTTCACCACAGATACTGTGGAGGGGGGTGCATCATTACCACCTGGCAGAAATGAAAGTTCCAGCTCCTTACTTGACCTCTGCTACAACCATGGCAGGTGGATTGGAGAACCTCATTACAGTCTGAGGACAGCGGAGGTTACCCACTCAACCTCTGTTGGCACAGAGTGGGAATGGGGCACGACTTTTTCTGTGGTATTTGGCTGGAGTAGAGCAATTATTGTCTAAAAGTTTTCTTGCTAGGCTTCCCCTTTCCTGGTCCTTTGGCTAGAAGGAGGAGGCTTTTTGTGAGGAATTTTTTTTGTCTGTACCTGTTGGGTGGGTCTGGATTTCCAACTAATTCATCTCCAAGTCTGGGATAGAAGAGGCTAAAAGAAAACCCAGGGAAGATGCTCCTATGTTAATCCTTCATCCCCAAATTTCCCAGCCAGTCTTCCCTCTTTTCTCCACTTGCCAGAGTTTATATATATGGGCTGTGGCCTTTAGAAGTTCTTATAGAAGGAAATAGGAAAGAGTATACCTACTTCTTCCCACACACAAAGTCCTATGGTATAACTTTTAAATGGCGAGATTCCAAAGGCAGAAGCGGAAAACTTCACGTTATTAGTGATTTCCCATCACACACCATTGGGCCCGCTTTAAACTACTATTGGAAAATTTACATGAGAAATCACAACTGGAAACCTACATGTAGAAAATACTAATAAATAGTATTCTTGTAATTAAAAGCATGCTAACATATATAGCAACTCCTTGTATTAGTGTATTTCCACGTACCTAAAATTTACTTGAAAAGCAGAACACTGTTGGCCGACTACTCCAAAATGATTATTCTCTCTCATTTTTTTGATGGGAAAGGAGAAAACCATATGATATGAGAAATGCTTTTGGATCATCGGCCTGAACTAAGTGACTTTTCCCACAGTTTTATCAGTTGGTGATTATCATTATCATTGGACTAGGTCACCCTAGTTGTCAGGTAAAAGTCATCTGGAGAACTTCCCTTGGGGAATAAAAATGCAAAACTGTGTATGGAGATTCAGGAACAACCACTTGTATTCCGGATGGGAAAACAGTTTTAACCCATGTACATTTACTTAGGAGGTTATCACATCATAAAAGCAATAGATGTTGAAAACCCACTGAGAATTGGTTACGATAAGAAAAATATTCTAAATGGTAAGAAAAGCACTTCGTCGTATAGGCTCTGATTTTTAGTATAAGAAGTCTGAAAAGGCATCATCTAAAGATTACATTTTTGCTGTGTGTACTTGAGGCCAAGATCCTGAATGAAAAAAAAAAAATCAGTACAGAATCAGTCATGTGGTTGTTTCTAATTATCTTGATTTTTAACTTCATTTAAGCACGGTCTTGAGTTCAACATCAACTTTGGTATATAATACACTACCCATAAAAACACACAGACACATTGAAGAAAAAACTAAGAACAGAAATGGGAAATGATAAGGGCACCTGGGTGGCTCAGTCAGTTAGGTGTCTAACTTCAGCTCATGGTTCATGAGTTCGAGCCCCGCATTGGGCTCTGTGCTGTCAGCGGAACTGGCTTCAGATCCTCTGTCTCCCTCTCTCTGTGCCCCTCCTGTACTCACGCACATGTGCGCGTTCTCTCTCAAAATTTGATAAAGCATTTAAAAAAAGAAATGGGGATATATAATATTAAAAGAGCTCAAGCATTTTCTAAAAATACACGTAGAATCTAACTTGGTTAAGATTGTATATTCACAATCTGTTTACGGTCACAAATCTAATCGTGAGAAAAAATCCACTCTTTATACTTTTTCCTATTAATCCATTTGTACTTTCTGCAGTAGTTTGACATTTCAGGGTCATTAAGAAAGGTCACAAGTGGTTAGAAATAAATATAACCAAGTTGGTAAAAGACCTTTACCCACAAAGCTTTAACATACTGATAAAAGAAACTGAAGAAGACACAAATGAGTAACAATATATTCTGTGTTCATGGACTGGAAGAATTGTTAAAACGTCTGTACTACCCAAAGCCATCCATAGATTCAATGCAATCTGGATTGAGATTACAAATGCCAGTTTTCATAGAAATAGAAAAAAACATTTATATGGAACCACAAAAGAAGCCAAATAGCTAATGTGATCTTGAGAAATGACAAAGCTGGAGGCATCCCACTTTCTAATTTCAAACTGCACTGCAAAGCTGCAGGAATCAAAACAGGGTACTGGCATAAAAATGGACAAAGACCAATGGTACAGAATACGGAGCCCAGAAATAAACCCATGAACGTATGGCCAACTAAATACTCAATGGAGAAAAGATAGTTTCTTTAGTAAATGGTGTTTGGAAAAACAGATATTCTCACACAAAGGAGTGAAACTGGGTCACTCTGCTTACATGGGTCACATAAATTATCTTGAGATAAACTGAAGACTTCAAGTAAGATCTGGAACTTTCAAACTCTGAAATGAAAACATAGGCAAAAATCTCCTTGGCATTGGTCTTGGCCATGAATTTTTGGATGTAACACCAAAAGCATAACAACAAAACCTTGGATATTTGGTTAATATTCAAAATATAAAAGAAACTCCTACAACTCAAGAATAAAAAAAACAAATAATCCTATTTTTTTTTTAATTGGGGGAGGGGCACCTGGGTGGCTCAGTCAGTTGAGCGTCCAACTTCGGCTCAGGTCTTAGTCTACAGTTTGTGAGTCTGAGCCCCACATCGGGCTCTGCACTGAGTGTGGAGCCTGCTTGGGATTCTCTATATTGCTCTCTCTGCCCTTCCTCTGCTTGTATGCCCTCTCCTGCTCTCAAAATAAATAAAATAAACTTAAAAAATAATTGAGGGAAGGACCTGAATAGGTAACTTCCAAAGAAGATATACCAATGACCAAGTGGAACACGGAAAGATGCTCAACACCATGAATCAACAGGGATGTGCAAATCAAAACCACAATGTGGTATCGTCGCACTCCTGAAAACGGGACTATTAGAAGAGATAAATGCTAGGGAGGATGTGAAGCAAAAGGAACCATTGTATACTATTGGTGGGAATGTAAATTGGTAAACCACTACAGGAAACAGTATGGATGTTCCTCAAAAAATTAAAAATAGAACTACCACATGATCCAGCAGTTACACTTTTGTGTGTGTGTGTGTGTGTGTGTGTGTGTGTGTGTGTATACATATTCAAAGGAATGAAATAATTATCTCCAAGAAATATCTGCATCTCAGTGCTCACTGTGATATTTTTTTTATCATAGCCAAGACATGGAAACAATGTACGTGTTCAGTGATGGATGAATAGATAATGATGTATACAATGGAATATTATTCAGCCATAAAAAAAGAAGGAAATGCTACATTTGCAACAACATGGATGAGCCTTCAGGACTTACGCTAAGTCAGACAAATCAGACAGAGCAAGACAAATACTGTATGATATCATATGTGGAATCTAAAAACAACAAACTCACAGAAACCAAGGAGACTGGTGGTTGCTGGAGGTGGGGGAAATGGTCACCCACAGGTTCAACATTCCAGTTATAAAAAACGACTAAGTTCTGGAGATGTAAGGCAGATCATGGTGACTACAGTCAACACTATTTTATACTTGACAGGTGCTGAGACTGTGTCTTCAAAGTTTTCACCACAACGAGAAAGAGAGAGAGAGAAGGTGTTGACTGTGAGAATCATTTCATAATACAGAAGTAGATGTCATCATCTCATTGTACATCTCAAACAAGGTTACGTGCCAGTTGTATCTCAATAAAACTAGGAAAAACTTTCCTCTCAAGGTTTC
This sequence comes from Panthera pardus, assembly GCF_024362965.1. Taxonomy (NCBI): domain Eukaryota; kingdom Metazoa; phylum Chordata; class Mammalia; order Carnivora; family Felidae; genus Panthera; species Panthera pardus. Next base: position 8,522,914 of record NW_026526688.1, on the reverse strand, counting down.
TACTTCTTTAGATTTCCTGGATGACTCCCACTTTTTCTAGCATGATATCCAGCCCCAGTATTCATGCAGGTTTAATACTCTCTTGGTTCCCTGGTCTTGTCTACCATAAATGTTAGTTACTAAATGAAAACTGAATTTCCATCCTACTCCATCCCATTCCATCTTCTCACTCCCACAGTCATACACTTGGCTGAGTCACTATCAATCTATAATCCTTAGATAATCTCAACTTGATGTACCTGACATCTTTCCAGTTTATTTCCTCCAGAATTCTGAGTACAGTTTCAGTTCCACTATACATTAACCTAATATCTCCAATCATGAAAGATCCTGTCCCTTCTGACGCAATTTAAATTTCGTGGTCCACAATTATAATTAACACAAATAGGTCACAAAAGCATCATTTTACAATTAGATTCAGGACTACAAATAAGGAATAGCTACGATCAATCCCTTGTCTGTCCTTATATTGACAGACAAAACTTGACAAAACTCCACTCCTGCTTAAACCCAACTGTTTATTCTTCATCCGTACACATGTGCCTCTCGCTCTCCTAGACAACTATTTTATTCCTCCTTCTCCATGTCCAAACATCTCCAAATCCTACCCCAAACCTGTCAGCCTCCTATCTCGCAGAACATAAAAACAATCACAAGAGTGCTTCCCCAAGTTTCCTTCCACTACTCGTGCATTTATCAGCCTCTGCTTTCTTACATTTAACTCCATTTATGTACTAGAACCTATTTAGATTTACCTCAAGCATAGAAGTTCCTACGCTGCACGAATGCAGAAATGTTAGTGTATTTTCCTAACTCACATGTTAAGTCAGGTTCTCTGGAAAACAGAATCTGAGGTGCAGATTTGAGCATGGAAAGTTCCATGGAGAGTGCTCTCAGAACGGCAGCTAGGAGGGAGCAGGACTGGTCTGTGATGCATTTGCAAAATACGCAACCACACTATGGCAGCTGTGGAGCAAGAATGGTCCTACAAAACTGTCTCAGATTAAGGCAAGAGGGTTAAGCCCTATGACCCTCTACTGACCAGCTATCATATGCCAGACAGACTGGGCAAGGCAGCTTCCTTCAGCTAAGGCTAATTAGTTGGTAAGAACTCAGTTGTGAGTTATCGGCAGCCAAGTCTGATTCCTAGAGCTTCTGGGGGAATGAATGTCATTGCTCCAGCCTCCGGGTTTCCACCACAGAATCCACTACAGCTCACTACGGTCTAAGCAAATTCATTTGCTTCCTATAGTAAGTTCACCCCATCTTGGAAGAGCTCCTCCTGGAATCGGATTGGTCTTTTCTTGGGGAAATTAATAGGAGGAAGGTTAGAACAAATGCCAGCCCCTTCTGCTGCACCATGTTGTAGGGCCACTACTGAGACCCACTGTCTCCTTCGGTACTATTCATTCTAGATTCTCTTACCCTGGGCTAGCATCCACACTCAACTAGGTGGCTTATCTGGTGGGGTAACCCAAACCACAGCCTTGAGTGAATTCTACTTCTGAATTCCATGACTTGATCAGGTGGTGGTACAGAACTTTCCTATTTACAACCAAAACGGGGCAAGGAAGTAACCACAAAAAGATGTCCTAGCCCATCACCTAGGGATCAAAGATGATTTTTTCTGCCTACATGATGTAGCAGCAGCCTTAACTCGTCCTTATAAAGAAGAACAACTGCCCTAGCCAGGTGGTGATGCTTCTCCCTGCCTGCTTATCTCTGCCATGGACGCCCCAAGGTCACCATACAACAGTCATAATAAAAATAAATCCTTGCGCTGATCCTTGGGCTTTTACTGCTCTTTGGATGCCGGAGGTGAAGGTCTCTTTACTTGCAGCCCAGGAGATGCTCTGTCACACTTCAACTGGGTATTAATGACCTTTAGTTTCTCATTTTCTTTGTCCAGTCCATCCATGGTACTCAAGAGAAGCCATCCAATTCCATAGTTCTTACAATCACTACTTAGTGATTCCTCACCCATTACTGGTGAGGAATCGAGTTCCCCATCTCATTCTGGAGGCTGCTCCCTCTAATAGAGCTGACTCACCCTACCTCTTGAGAAGAGATCGAGTGCTTCTCTTCCCGACTCTGCATTCATGAAGATTAACTTAGTAGCTTAAATTCTTCCAAGGTGGGAGGATTTACACCATGGAAGTTGACCCATGTTACAAATCAAGTTGTTCTCCTCCCCTGCCCAGAGAGCCAGTTATTAAACATTTGCCAACACACCACTGGTTTTTCCCTTCTGTCTGCTTCTGGCACCAACTGTCTTCGGTTGGACTCCTGAGAAGCCAGACTTTGAGATGGAGATTTGTCTGCAGGAAGTTTAACGGGCTACTGAGAACAATATCTGTGAGGGAGTGAAGGGAGCAGAACTGGCCACTGAAAGTGGAAGGCAGTCTTGTCAATGGTCTCTGACAATCCCATCAGGAGTTCTAGAGTTGGGACTGTCCTACAGAGTGGCCCAGAATTCACATAGGAAACCGAGCTTTTTATGACTACAGTGATGAGTCAAAGGATGCCAGCCACCCCCAACAGAGGCTGTAACCCTAGGTGAGGCAGTTATCTTCCACTGAGGGCACTTCCTGTGGAGGAACCCAGCCATGAGCCATACGTAGCCAAAGAGCATTCCTCCAATACCTGGGGGATGGAGTATTTTGGTCCTAAAAACAGGATGTGAACAACTGTGAGCATCCTTCCGTATCAGTAAGTATTCATCTCACTTTATTTCTTAAGTATATCATCTACTAAACAAACCTATTTCCCCCATTATACAATTCTCCAAAGAATTTTTTAATGGATAGGTATTTGTATACATTGATAATATTAATAGGGAAACCCCTAAGAAATATGTTTTTTTAAGGGGTTGTATTCATGGTTTGAGAAGCCAGCACTTTCACCAACACTAGTTAGTATTTACAAATATGACAGATGAAAAATGTAATTAAGTTTGGGTTAAACTGGACTTATTACTAATGCAATTGAACATATCATACATATTTAATGCTGACTGCATTTCTAAAATTGTGTTCTTCCCAGTTTTCTTGCTCTGAATATTTTTCCTTATTGAATTGAAAGGACTTTTTTTTAAAAAAAAAATGTTTATTTTGAGAGAGACAGAGAGAGAGAGAGAGTGCATGAGCAGGGTAGGGGCAGAGAGAGGCGGGGAGGGAGAGAGAGAGAGGGAGAGAGAGAAGCCCAAGCAGGCTCTGTGTCATCGGAGGAGAGCAACGCAGGGCTCAATCTCACCAATGCTGAGATCATGACCTGACACCAATCAAGTCTAGCCCCATTTTAGGATTACATACTGAGAATATTTTCCATATATATATATATATATATAGAGAGAGAGAGAGAGAGAGAGAGAGAGAGGCAGGCTACTGAGAAGCTGTTTTATTGCATAATTAAAATTTTGGATATTTTTTTCTAATGGGTTCTCATTTTGCTGTTAACACTTAAAAATATATTGATGACTTTTGAGCACTTATAGTGATCAGTATTTGGTAGACTTTCAACAAGCATCATCAGCTGACTCATGTACGGAAAAGGACAGTAAGAAAGAAGCATGTTAGAGGCACCTGGGCGGCTCAATTGATTGAGCTTCCGATCTTGATTTTGGTTCAGGTCATGATCCTGGGGTCCTGGGACAGAGTCCGGCATCAGCACCATATGGAGCACGGAGCCTGCTTGAGGTTCTCTACCTCTGCCCTTCTCCCTTGCTCATAGGCATGCTCTCTCTCAAATTAAAAACAAAAAAGCTGAGTTAAATAAAATGGGGCATAAAACTAAATCATGAAAGCCAAGAGAATTGATAAAAGAAGTCTATAAACCTTCATCTTTAAAATGTCTGCTAGTGATCAATATTAAAGACCATCGACTGAGGGGCCTCCTGACACAGTAGTTTTTAAGTATTAAATATTTATTGCCATTAACTAGCATACATTCACTTAAAAACTATATTATCATCTACTTACCAAACTGGAATGAATTAGTGGATGCTGTGTTGAATGAATGATTTCTTAAACCTTATGTAACATCAAGCTCTGTGGAATTTCCCCTATTTTCTTATCTTTACGTTATTGTCATTTATCTATATGTCTTAACCAGAATACATTCATTGGAAGCAAGGATGAGATCTTAATCAGCTTTTTATATCTACTGAGTAATTTAATCAAGTGTCTTCTTGCACATTACTATTATCTCGATTAATAAAGCTAAATTTAGAGTGCTCTCAATTATAATTCATATAATCTTTTTAACAACCCTATCAAGTAGGTGTACTATCATTCACACTTTATCAGATGAAGAAATCGGAGAATAGAAAAGTAATTTGCCAAAGGTCACACAGCTGCGCTCGAGGACACCAACAGTCTGATGCGGGCAGTCTTACTCCTAAGCCCCCATTTGGAACAAATTATACATTTAAATTATTCATGATAATAATATCGCATCAGATACATTTGCCAGGCTCAAGGATGTGCCGCTGCTATATTGCAGTGAATACCTGTGGAATTTGATGCCATTGGACTAGGGCTTATTTTGATGACAAAATTAAAGTCGACTAATATTGGCCTTCAGGACATTTTACCTTAATTTGTATTTTCTAAATATTCTAGGAGATCCTTGAATAATTTAGTAATATAAGAGGGCTAAAGTAACATTTGGTCTGCAGTGAAAAAGGAAGAAAACGTAGCATTCGCTAAGTGATCCATCTCAAACATCCAAATCAGCTAACACTTTGGACAGGGAAGGTGAGTTGAGACCATTTTGCGGGCACTGGTCTTCTGCAGTTCCTCTCCTCAAAAGAAAAGCCTCCAAGAGAGCACATTTATTTGGAGCATTCAACCTCCTGTTCATAATACCAACAACGTTTCCATTTTAGATAAACCCACTGAACCCTCGAGATAATTTATATTTAATTTCTTCGTGTTACCTCGATCCCTTAATTATATGGTTAAAATCCCTGAGATCAGGGTGTTAGGCAAGTTTAGTGAGTTACTGGGACAGACAATGTGTGTGTGGGAGGAATTTACAAAATGAGCAATGCATTGGAATTCTAAGAAATGCCCACTTAAATGGCTCTCAAATTAGAACTCCTTGTTTCAGCCCCGGAAACAGTGGAGTTCTGCACACCCCACACTTTCAAAGGCTCTTCGGCACAATCATTTAGATGTTTTGAGCAGGCAGCAGCACAGCTGGGGAAACTTCACTGTCTTCTTCATACGGACTCAAGTGTGGTTATAACGCAGAGCACCGAAGGGAAGGAGTCATCTTTCAGAAACCTCTCTTACCCTTGCGAGACATATTTGATTAATCATCACTTGTCCTGTGTCGAGCAGAGAACTCTCTGTATGTCCTAAATCACATGGTCCTCATGCCCTTCAAATGCAACCGTGCTTTTCCATGCTTCGACAGAGGACACTATGCAAGCCACATATTCTAAAAGAGCATCTCACAGGTTTTAAGCTTCCTCGACCATTTTCTGCGGTATGACTTCACTCGGTGGTTTCTCTAGCCCCAGAAAGACTGCAACGCAGACAATCCCAGCCTTGATGCTGATGTTACAAATGACCTTCCCTGGGTTTTCTATGTGACAGGGCACACAAGGGAATGATGCAGCGGTCACTTCAGTCATTCGAGAACTTGAACTATCCCCCAGGGAGCTGTCAGAACAATCAGCCCCTCCTTCAGGAAATGAGAGGAAGTGCCAGCCCAGTGGAAATTTATTTATTACCCATTTGAAGGCTGCTGAAATAACAAAACATCCTTCTTACCAAGCACACCGGGGCTATACAAAGAAACTGGGAATATTCTCACACTGGGGCAGTGAATGTCATTCAGTCGAGTGCTAAGCAGTATTATTTTGTTAACGGCACTCCCAAAGAAGGAAGAAGGCAACGTGATCGTGTAAAATAAATTAAGCATCAGTGAAAAACTTTCCTTGACCCAACTCATTGCAGGAAATCTGCTAGAAGCGACCTTGGTGCCAAGCAGGTCAACAGCTCCTGCGTCAGAGTGAAGGCTCTGTCACAGTTCTAGTCTACTGTGCTGGGAAACCCCTCCACTCAGGTTCAGAGAGTTAAAAAAAAAAAAAAAAAAAAAAGCCCTTCTGCCTGGAGCAGCTACTCCCCAAATTAGGGGAAATGGCGAAGGTGTTTCTCCAGCCTGCAGGGAAAACTAAGGATCGAAAATCTCTATCATCCCTCCCTTCCCAAGGCAGAGCTCTGCACCTAGAGACTTGCCGTGCTGGCCCTGGGGCCGAGGAAGACCATCCCTCACCTAGCCTGTGCCTTCAGCCTTAGGTCTAGTGGGGGCACTTGCCTCCTCCTTTTACCTTCCTGCAGGGCATTTGGGGGGATGCCTCTGAATTGCAAAGCTCTGTCAACCCCTGGACACAGATCCCTGCCTTCCGAATTCACTCCGCCTGTGCTTTGTTCTAGTGGGTGTTCTTGGTCCTCTGTTCAAAGTCTTCCTCCTTTCCAAGCTACCGGAAGTAAAATAATGCATGAAAAAATAGGAAGAAGGAATTTGGTCTCAAGGCTGTGAACGCAGAAATCTTGCCTGAGAAATCTTGCCCCCCTGCCCTGCGCATTTCAGACTCACCAGGCCCCACCATCATGGCTAATCCACATCGTGGACTGAGGGGCTCCCTCAAGGATGGGAGGAACAGGCCTGGAGCTCTGGAGGCCCCGTCAAGCAGCTCTGATGGGCCAGTCACCTTTCCCCTCCGGTGACCCTCCGGTGCCCAGTCTCTCAGTTTGCAACATGACGCTGCTGAAATGCCCAGAAGAGGATCCCGGGCCTACCGCTGTGCAACCTCTTCTCCACCCAGGCGGCACCACATCCTGTCCAGAGCCACCTTTATCGGTCTGCAACAGGTCCTATCAGGCTAAGCAGGAAGGACCCCCCAGCTCCTGCAACAGTACAGGTTTGTGACCACAATGTTCCCTCCAAGGGGAAAGCTGAGAGGGCGAGGCCTGTCCACAGACACTCAGAGGACGTGCTCGGACTCAGGACAGAACACAGATGGAGGGACCCTGGGAGCGGTGCTGGGAACCCAGTTCCAGGCTGGCGTCCGGCTGTAGCTAGCCCCGTCCACTTTCTCAAAGGCACAGTGCAAGCAATGATCTCTGCGGCCAGTAGGCAGAGGGAGAGAGAGCCCTTCCGGAAGCTGGCTGCCCACTCCCCGTCTTCCCTAGCCCAACTCACAACCGTCCTGCTCGCCAGGCACTTGTTCTCCCTCTAGACAGAATCTTCTACAGGGTTCTGTGCGGCCAGCTGTGGCCACAGGATCCTGGCCATTGGAGGTGCCCTCTGGAGCCAGGAAGGGACAGCAGAACGTCACAAAAATGTGTCCCACCACCACCCTGGAGCAGCTGGGATGCTCGGCTGGTGTGACCCCAATGTCGGGGCCAAGTCCCAGGCCTCTCTGGCAGATTTCTGGATGGACCGCTATGGCGGTTCTTACAATAAAGGGCCGACACGCTTTAGAGAGCGGAAGAGAGCTGGCCGACACCTGCCTGAGCTGAAGATCGCGAAGTTCATGAGAACGCGGGGTTCATTCCACAAGCCCCCCCCGACCCCACCCCCACCCAAGTCACCTGCGGGGGAAGCTGGTCCCGGAAAGTGACCAACTCGGCGTTCGGCAGCACGGAATAAAAACCCCAAGGGCTCTCCACTTGAGGACACGGCGGACCTGCTGCGGCCACCACCGGGCGCCCCGCCCCACAAACCCCAAGGTCAGCAGCGCCAGGTGCCACCGCGCGGTGGGCACCAGTCCCGCGGAGACGCCCCCCAAGCCCGCGACTCGGCACGCCCCTCCCCCACTGCGCCCCCCCACCCCCACCCTAGCACCTGCTTGGTGACCCCGGGACGCTGGCCCCGCAGCAACCTAAGTCCTGGCCGAACAGACCTGGCCCTCTGCCCCCCCCAAGCCAGCTGCAGACCCCCCCAAACCTAGCGGCCGGTGGGCGGGACTGGGTGGGGGGACTAGGGCCGCTCGGTGCCCGCAGCGAGCACGGGGACCGGGGAGCCACGCGCCTCTTGCCCAGAAAGTCCTCAGTCCCCGAGACGGCTCTCGAGGAGGCGCACCCGGGTCCACCGGCACCCCCACCCCGCCTGGCCTACCTGCCCGCCGGCAGCGCGCTCTGCTCCTCTCCAGATGGGACCAGCGCCAGGAGCAGGGCCTGAGGCAGGAGAGCCGCGACCTTTAGGTGACCCGCACCCCAGGCCGTTCGGTGGGAGCTGGCCCAGGTCCCGGGGCATCCGGGGCGTCAGGGCGCTGGGCCGCAGCCCCACCGCCTCCCCGCGGGACCAGGCCCTCCCCACCTGCCCCGGGTTCTAGCCCCGCCCGAAACCCACCCTCGGGCCCCAGAATCTAACCCTGAGATTCACCTGTGTCTGCAGGAAAACAGGTAACAGTCCTCCCGGGCCGCTGCTGATGGCTCACCTCCAAGAACAGAGTCCCTGGAAGAGGCATCAGCATCCTTCCAATCCCAAGTGACCGATGAAACCAGTATCTTAAAGCATCTCAGGAGAACGTAGGACAACGTCAGAAAACTGCGCGGTTTGAGCGAAACCCCTTGCTTTAGACCTCAGGAAAGTCGAGAACTGCTTGCCTAGGAATCTGCTGCCTGGAAGCAGAGAGGACGCCCAGCTGGAGGAACGGAAAAACGGGCGCGCGAACTCAAACAGCTTGTGAGTGGAAGGACAGCCAGCCAGTGTCTGACTGCAACCTTGCAGAAGATGGGAAGTTGGCCTGGCCTCTTGAGAGAAGGTGACAGCGGTGGGGCATCAGCGAGAAAGAGTCAGCTGGGAAAATGGAGATCATCTGGCCAGGCAGTCAGAAGCTGAATTGAAAACACTCAGGGATGCTGTTGATGTGTAGATGTTTCTGTTAAAAGGCTCGAGGGAGAAAAATAAATACTTAAATTATTTGAGGACAATCAAAATCAAATGAATGAAGAACCTACAGGAGAAATTTAAAAAAAAAAAAACAAAACACATACACACAAAAGCCTTCAAAACTGAGGCAGTCTGAATGCACAAGTTGGAAGAGATTCAGGAGCAGCGGCCGAGGCTTCAAGTTCTGCCTCAATTACACCAAAAACGTGCAATGCCGACTTCAGAGAATGCTGACGGAGGAGGAAACATGCTCGGAGACAGAGAAGGAGGCTGCAAGTGCATGAAAACGGGACCCACATTCATCAGAAGCTCCCCCTTTACAGGGTGAGCTGAAGACAAGGACAGAGACCCGTTTTCTTCTATCATAACCGGGTTCTCCTCTATGGGAAAAGAGCCCGTGGAAGTCTGACCCTAGCTCTGTAGGCCAAGAGAAACCTCAAGCTAAGAAAATGACCATAACAGATAAACAGTGGCTAAAACAGAGTTCACCGCCAGCCTTCCCAGTGGCCCCTTTGCTCCTGGGAAGCTTACACCTGCAGCCCTGATAATATGGGGCGGGAGCCCGGATCATCAGGTCGCTGAGGAACGGGGACTTCTCTCCTCGACGGCTGGGAGAACCACAGTCACGTGCAGGTTGGATTTTGCTGTCACAGCAGCAAATCCCTGAACACCCACAACCAGAGCTGAACAGCTGCCTGTCTTTTCTCTCTTTAGAAGTAATTTTATGGAGGCGCTTGGCTCAGGTCATGATCTCAGGGTTTGTGAGTTCAAATCCTGCGTCAGGCCCTGTGCTGACTGTGCAGAGCCTGCTTGGGATTCTCTCTCCCTCTCTCTCTGCCCCTCCCTCACTCACGCACACTCTCTTTCTCTCTCAAAATAAAACAATAAACTTTTAAAAATAATTTCTATGGAGGTTCCTCAAAAAATTAAAAATAGATCTACCCTATGACCTAGCAATGACACTGCTAGGAATTTACCCAAGGGATACAGGAGTGCTGATGCATAAGGGCACATGTACCCCAATGTTTATAGCAGCACTCTCAACAATAGCCAAATTATGGAAAGAGCCTAAATGTCCATCAACTGATGAATGGATAAGAAATTGTGGTTTATATACACAATGGAGCACTACGTGGCAATGAGAAAGAATGAAATCTGGCCTTTTGTAGCAACGTGGAGGGAACTGGAGGGTGTGATGCTAAGTGAAATAAGTCCTACGGAGAAAGACAGATACCATATATTTTCCCTCTTATGTGGATCCTGAGAAACTTAACAGAAGACCATGGGGGAGGGGAAGGGAGAAAAAAAAGGGAGGGAGGCAAACCATAAGAAACTCTTAAAGACTGAGAATAAAATGAGGGTTGACGGTGGGTGGGAGGGAGGGGAAAGTGGGTGATGGGCAGTGAGGAGGACACCTGTTGGGATGAGCACTGGGTGTTGTATGGAAACCAATTGGACAAATAAATTTCATATTAAAAAAATAATAATTTTGTAAAAACTTTAAAAAATAAAAGTAATTTTGATTTATCTCTTTCTCATCAACCTGCTGTTATTGAAATCATGCTACAGTTGCTCCTGTTGAAGTTTGATAGCATTATAATTTTCAGGGAAGTGTTTAAAATATGGATTTGTTTAATGTAATCCTCATGAATACATTATTTCCATCTCATTGGGCCCTCTAGAATTAGTTAGTATATGTATTGTATTTTCTTTTAAAATTTTTTAATGTTTATTCATTTTTAGTGAGAGAGACAGAGACAGAGATGCAGGGGAAGGGCAGAGACAGAGAGGGAGACACAGAATCTGAAGCAGGCTCCAGAGCCCGACGGAGGGCTCGAACCACGAACTGTGAGATCATGACCTGAGCCGAGGTGAGACGCTTAACGCCACCCAGGCACCCCATATTGTATTTTGGTTTAAATTAAAAGGCCACTATTACTTAAACCCATCATTGAAATTTGATATGAATGGAGGTGTTTAAGGCAATAGAGACCAATTCAATTCAGTGTGCTAAAAATTATACTCTATACTCTATACACAAATTTTGGTTGTAGTATCAGTGTATTCCATCTACTTGTATCTTCAAAAATATTCTAGTCTTCTGAGCTTTTTAGTCCACAAGACTTGAGCTGCATTTTATTTTGAGAAAAAGACAGGAGTTATTAGAATTCTACTCTACTGAGAGAAATATTGAACCAAAGAAGGAATAACAAGTAGGACAATTTATTCTCAAAGCAAGTTAAGCACGTAGTATTCGTTTCTAACCTGTCCACTCGTTGGCCTCACACTGATTGAGCATATGTTGGCCATCAGACACTCTGCTGGGTACCGGGCTTCTGGAGGTCCAGCTTTCCTCCGTGTGCTCTGGGGGAGCTCAGGGGCCAGAGAGGGGCCAGAGAGGGGCCAAAAGGGCAGTGCTCTGGGAATATCAAGAAGCCAAACTTTCCTCAAATGGAAAGGCATGAGGTATTTAATATGCTGCCTACAACAATCTCCAGAATTCTAATCTAATACTACATTTGGCCCCAAGATCCTACACTGGCTTTGCCTCAAGTTTCCTTTTGTCCTTTTTGCTGTCATAATGTCTTTAACCCTCAGATGTTAAGAGGATTCAATAAAGCAAAAGATTTCAAAAAAAAAAAAAAAAAGCACAGCAGGGGGGCTGAGGGTGTGGACAGCAGGAAGTTGAGGGCAACAGAGAGAAGAGCATGCTAATCCCACCAGATGATGAAAGCTCTCGTCTACAATGCTAAAGGGTTTGGCTTCACCCTCCACTGTCATGGAAGGATGTGCACGGTTTCACGTTAGAGAGAAGGTGATGACTACTCTAGAACAAGCCCTGGAGGAAGAAGGGCAGTTGGGAGGTCGCTTCTTGATCCATGAGATGGAGGGTTATGATGACTTTGGGAGACCGTTGGAAGTGAGTGCGGGTGGATCCGGAAGAGATCCGGAGGACAAGGGAGACAGAGTGGCAGAATAAGGTGACGTTGTGTTCAGATTTTCTGGAGGGGTGGTGACTTTCACTCTGATAAGATGCACAGAAGACTAGACAGGTGTCAGGAAAAGCAAGTTAGATTTTCTGGCCTGGTCTCTAAACACCCCACATGACCACACGAACCTAGAAAGAGACTTTCACCTAGTGGTCCAAGAAAAGGTTAGTTCTGATCACCTGCTCAACGGTTGTGGGTTCTCCCTCTCTCTGTGTGTCTCTTTCACTTGGGTGCATAATTGGATTTATCATTTTTTTTTACATCCCACTCTCAATATTGATGCATGTAAAGTCCTACCTCCATCCCTCCTTTCCTTGCCTTCTGCCCCTCTTCTTAATGGTATAATTAGCACCTGCAAATCTCTACCATGCAAATCAAACTAAAATGATGACAGTAATCTACATCTAACCTTGCACTTGCCCCATCCCCACTCTATCCCTCTGCCCTCATGCAACCTGAATCTCTCACTTCCATTTCTATGTGGCTCCATCATAGAGATAGATACATAGATAGATGGAAACATTTCATGTTTTTCACTTTTTACTTTAACATTATTTGCTACGATTCATGCCTGATACCTGATGCCATTCAGTGCTTTTGCTGTCTGTGCTAATTCTCTTTTATGGGAATATATGCAGTTTATTTATCCACTCTCCTGATGAAGGACGTTGGGTCATTTCCAGGTTTGAGCTTTTATGAGCTTTTTTTAAAAATTTGTTTATTAAAATTCAAGTTATTGAGCACACAGTGTAGTATTGGTTTCAGGAGTGGAGCCCAGCGATTCATCACTTACCTATAACACCCAGTGCTCATCCCAACAAGCGCCCTCCTTAACGCCCATCAGCCATTTAGCCCATCCCCCCACCCCACCCAATATCCCTCCAGCAAACCTGTTTGTTTCTGTATTTAAGAGTCTCTTATGGTTTGCCTCCCTCTCTGTTTTTTATCTTATTTTTGCTTCCCTTCCCCTGTGTTCATCTGTTTCATTTCTTAAATTCCACATATGAGTGAAAGCATGTATCTTCCTCCGACTTATTTTGCTCCACGTAATACTCTAGTTCCATCCCTGTTGTTACAAATGGCAAGTTCTCACTCTTTCTGATTGTTGAGTAATATTCCATTGTATATATATATCCACCACATCGTCTTATCCATTCATCCGTCGACGGGCATTTGGGCTCTTAACATAGTGTAGCTATTGTTGACCACATTGCTATAAACGTTGGGGGGCATGTGCTTCTTTGAATCATCATGTTTGTTACCTTTGAATAGATACCTAGCAGTGCCATTTGTGCCAGGTCGTAGGGTAGTTCTGTTTCTAACTTTCTGAGGCACCTCCGTACTGTTTCCAGAGTGGCTGCACCAGTTTGCATTCGCACCAGCAGGGCACAAGCATTCCCCTTTCTCCATATCTTCACCAACATCTGTGGTCTCCTGAGTTGTTCATGTGAGCCATTCTGACAGGTATAAGGTGGTATCTCATTGTGGTTTTGATTTGTATTTCCCTGATGAGGAGTCATGTTGAGCATTCTGTCATGTGTCTGTTAGCCATCTGGATGTCTTCTTTGGAGAAGTGTCTGTTCATGTCTTCTGCCCATTTCTTCACTGGACTATTTGGTTTTGGGTGTTGAGTTTGATAAGTTCTTTATAGATTTTGGATACTAACCCTTTATCTGATACGTCATTTGCAAATATCTTCTCCCATTCTGTCGGTTGCCTTTCAGTTTTATTGATTATTTCTTTGCTGTGCAGAAGCTTTTTATTTTGGTGAGGTTTTATGAGCTTTTATACAACTTTGTACATGTTTATTGCCACTCTATAGGATGTTTCTAGTTGGGATTCCCCATTTTTTTAGAAGAGGGACACGACATGAACTCTCTCCACACATTTCCCCCATACATGCTTTAAAAACACTTATTTCAACCTAAGCCATCTATCTTTTCACACTATTGACCCTGAATCCACAAATAGTCTCTGTTTATATAACACAGAAATGACAAGTCATTTTGCCTAGTTTAAACTACTGGTTGACTCAGTGGAAAACTAAATCACACAAGTTACTGAACCTAACCAGTCAAATGACTGCAAACAGTGCTCACAGAAGTCCCATAAACCCCCGGCGTGGGAAATTGGAGTGTTCTCCCTAATTTTCAGATACAAAGTCAGTAGTGAGATGGATTCCTATCCCTTCAGACGCCCTGCTCCTGATTGGGACAGAGACTTGTCCCCAGTGTCATAGGGACTAAATCAAGGATGCACAGCTTATACAAAGAGACAGAACGTTGCTCATGAGTTTCAAAGCCCTGAGTGGTAGCATCCTCACTGCAGGGCTCTCGGAGCTTCTTCTCTGACATGCCCTCCAAAGTCTTAAGCAGTCCACCTGTCTGTGGTTTCCCTGGCCTGGGCGTACCAGGAGCAGATACCCCGAGACAGTGCTGGTCAGTGACATTGCACAGGAAACCGCACAGAGAAAGGACCGAGGACTTCAATGCTCGTGGAAGATACCACCCTCGCTGCCCTGCAGACTTTCCAAAAGTGGTACAGAATCGAAAACGGTTCCACTGGTTAAGACGTTGACATTCTGTCCTGTTCGCTACAGGGTGGGGGCTTGGGGGTGTGGGAGGGTGCTTCCGGGGTATCGGCTTCAGTGAATCCAGTTGACTCTGTCCACCTCATGCTTCTAGAATTTCTGTCTTAACCATGTTGGAACAACACATTCAAAGGGTTTCTTACTCTCTACGCTTTTCATTTCCTAAAATCTGTCTGGAAATTGGGACTTTTCCGCTCTTTCCGGCAGAGTATGTAGTATCATTTCATTTGCTCATTGAACAAATATGTATTGAATTAGAATCATGTGCCAGGTACTCTGCTAGATCCCAGAGATAGAATTCTGAAAAAAGGAAAAAGTCCTTGCCCTTAAGAATTTTAACTAATCACACTGCGATGTGTCATAAAGATGACAGCAAGGAGTCAGTGGTAGACCCTGAGCCATCCTGGGCGGTGCACGAGAGAGAAATGCTTAAGGCGGTGAAATCATGCTAAGGTGAGGTCTGAGTGAGTCCCGGCAGGTAGCAGACAGGATGCGTTTCCTTTTGCAGCCTCTCCCCCGTCTCTCCTGCCACCACTTTCATCCGGGACACAGCGTCCCCTGAGGACCACTCACCACCAACAGCGTCTTCCTGCTTCCACCCTGCCCAGTCTAACCAGTTCTTTGCTCCACAAAGCCCCACCCGGTCTCCCCACCCACTCTCTATCTCGTGACTTCACCGCCTGCTGTTTCCATTGGCTTTGCAAGGACTTCTCTTCAATTCTCCCAGCCGGTCAACATCCTCACTCTGGGTGTTCACGCAGGCTCTCCGCCCAGGATTTCCTGCCTCTTGTCTGTATGATTAAACGATTCTCATCTTTCAGCCTTCAGCTTGACTGATACCTCGCGAGTCTCCACCCTCTTCATGTGTTTCATAAAATCTATAAAGATTATATTTTGTATATTTCTTCAATATTTCTCCCCCCTACCAGACTACAATCTCCACAAAAGGAAGGACCATTTTGCCTGTTACTTACCAGAGGCTAGTGTAATGCCTGGTACATAATAGACCCTAAATGGTTTTTTGTTATTGTTGTTGTTGTTGTTGCTTTTGCTGAATAAATAGATTCATGTGTTAGATTCACATTTTTTGTCAAATAAAATATTTGTTACAAGATTAATTCCATAGGTAAGGAAAAAAAGCCCACAGAGTAGAACATTTTTATATAATGTTAAACGCAACTCTATTCACCTCTCTATTAGTCAGGGGTTTCTGGAGAAACAAAACCAATAGAAGATGATAGTTAGATAACTGAATAATTGGCCCATCTAATTACATGGGCTAATAAATCTCAAGATCTTTAGTATGAGTCAGCAAGCTGGAGAGCCCAAAGTTTAGTTCTAGTTCAAGTTCAAGGTCCTGAGACTCAGGAGAGCTCACGGGTGTAGTTCTGGTCTGAAGGCAAGAGAAACCTGATGTCCTAGTTCGAAGGCAGTCAGGCAGGAGGAATTCACTCTTACTCACAATCCTTTTTGTTCTATTCAGGCCGTCAACTGATGAGATGAGGCCCACCCACATTTGGGAGAGCAATCTTCTTCGTTAGCCTAGCAAGTCAAATGTTAATATTACCTGGAAACACAGACACACCCCGAACAGTATTTGACCAAACCTCTGGGCACCCTGTGGCCCTGTCAACTTGACACGTAAAATTAACCATCCCAAACTCTCATTCACATCACAATTGTGTTTCGTCTGTGTATCGTTGACCTCTAAGCCATTCAGTTGAGCCCAAGTGCATGATGTAGGGGCCCAAGAATATACTACGTGTGATTCCAAGATGGAGGTCCTCATGACTCTTGCCTGCTGCTGGACCAGTTCGTTCTGCTTGAGCTGGAATTCTGCACTGCAAGTGAACAGATGTCACCAGAGGCAAAGCAAGAACCGAAGACGTCACCATCAAGTGACAGGAGAGAAGACATGGAATTTGTAATAAATATAATAACAATGTAGTTATGCAGCAATAAGCAATATTTGTCATTATTAGTGAATGGGTACCATTTATTTACTGCATGAACTCACTTAATCGCCTTAAGGACCCTAGTTAGTGCTGTTATTCCTCTTCTGTGGGAGAGCAAACAGAAGCACAGAGAGATTAGGTAACTGGTCTAAGGATAGAGATAACAGGCGACAGGTCCAGGGTCCGCCTTGGGCACGTTTGCTCTAGAATCTGCGCTCCTTGCTAACGCGCCCCACCGCCCCTTGGGAGTTCCCTGAGTGCCAGCTCTTGACACGTGCTACCTCCTCAAAGCCCACGACAACTATGCAAGCTCAAAGAATAATTTGAGGACATAACGTGAGGAAAATGAGAAAAAAGAGACGAATTCGTCAGTCGTGTAAACTCAGTGAGGAAACAGGCTGATGAAGTAACTTGCCCAAAGCTATAATGCAAGTTAGCGGAAGAAACAATTTTTCTTTCCTTTTTTAAAAATTTTTTAAAAATTTTTTTATTTTATTTTTGAAAGAGAGAGAGAGAGAGAGAGAGAGAGAGAACAAGCGGGGGAGGGGCAGAGAGCGAGGGAGACACAGAATCGGAAGCAGGCTCCAGGTTCTGAGCTGTCTGCACAGAGCCCGACGCAGGGCTTGAACCCACGAACCCTGAGATCGTGACCCGAGCCGAAGTCGGACGCTCAACCGACTGGGCCACCCAGGCGCCCAAGAAACAATTTTTCAAACCCAATGCATCTGACCTCCAAACCGAGTCTCCAATGCCCCTCAGTTACCTCATCCATGTGGGCTGAATCCACATGGGTTCATCCATCTCCACAACAAAGCTTCCAATCACAGATGAAACATAATTTTAAATTTATGGCACAGTCAGGATCAAGGAATTTTAGTCCAGTCGTATTTTCTATATGCGAATTGTATGCGTGCAGCGAAACTGCATGAACGATGACTTGTGCAAAGACAGTTTTGCATTTCTGACTTGCCTCTTCTGTGATTATTTCTAATCCTAAAAAATGCATCCGTTGGGATGACTAATGCCAGCCACTTATTCACATAGGTCTGGCCACTTACGTGGCGATGTGATGAACGTAAAATATGTCCAACCCAATCGTGCCAGATACTAAACAGTGAAAGAAGAGGACCAAGCCACAAATTGCCAAGAATCCAGCTTTAACTAGGTATGGACGGAGGAGTCACCTGGGGGCAGCTTTGCAAGGTTTGTCTTTAGCTAAAACCCCTTCTGCTGTTCTCTGTACTTCTAGAATTTTGCTTTTTGTGAGTGGAGTGGAGTGAACCTAGCCAAGCCATCAGGAAATCTAAGTGTACCCCTCCATGTCTTTAAGGCCACGTGAACGGGAATAACATAGCTTCTCGTGCACATCGGCTCAAGGACTGTGAGGTGTGGATTAGCAAGACGAAGCAGATTCCAATGTCTCTTTCAGCCAAGCCCCCCGGCCTGAGCAGGATACAGACAAACACTGTCGCTGCCCACCTACGCCTTCCATTTTCACTCTGTACGATTTTCCTAGAACCGACTCCTATTCTGTAGGTTGCTTTAATAACTCTAAATATTTCAACCCGCTGTTCAAATGTTCATGAGTACATATCCATTTAGTGGTTTAAAAATAGTCCCTAGGGATAATTATTTATAATTAATTTATAATTTATAAATTTATAATTTATAAATTTTTATATATTTTATATTTATTTATATAATATAAATATATAAATATATATAATAAATATATATATAAATATTATATATTTATATATATAAATAATTTATAAATTTATTTATAAATTTAAATTTATAATTTGAAATATTTAAATATTTCAAAATATTTCACTCAGAAAATTACGTGTAGTTACGATGACCGGCTTGTGTTGGGGCACTGTCTGTGCAAAAGAGTATCCAATACATTAAAAACAGCATTACAGATAATCCACACTAGCTAAATGGGCGGCTGTGGTATGTGTTGCTCACTAGATCTTTCCTAACAGCCTGGGTTCCCATCTGCCCATCACAGCAGCCTACAAGCTGCCTAGACGCCCAGAAGCAATACAAGCATATTTCCTCTGTTTCAAGTACATGTAAACAATCCACTAGGACACACTGATCTTTTCCCCCATTGTTTTTTTCTTTCCTTAGCAGAGTAAACGCCAAAGCAGCTACATCAAGGGAAAGCAAAGCTGATCTTCTAAATGCGAGTTTTCACTTTAAAAACCTCACACACGTTGGGGGTTTGGTTGACAAATGTTTGAGGCTCTATCCCTGGGGAAGTCCCCATCCTCTACCCGCTGATGACACCCAGACTAAAACTTTGTCCAATTAATTCAGAAAAAAACTCCCCACATCTTGGGATGAGCTAGAGAGTCTGGCAGTGACCTGATGAACACGCACGTTGGAAGCATCTTTGAGGGACAGATCTTGACTTCTGCCATGGCCCACAGACTGTTGGCTGCAAAAGAGAAAAGTTCAAGCCGGATTATTTACATTCACAATTTACTGTTGTGTTTATCCGCAGTGCTAATAGGAGCTCCAAGAAAATAATTCATTCTGGGGTCTCAGCAATCCTCTAACCTTCCATAGTATTGACGGACTACACAGAACCCTTTCTACCAAGATTGGCCTTTATTTTCAGTCCCATCAACTTTCTTATAGTGGGTCTGTGAAAGATGTGAATACCGCGTGCCAAGGAACGTAATTCAGTGACTGTAACTCAATGAGGCCTCTGCTCCATTTCCCTATGGAATGTTCTAAAAATCTTTCTCTCGCTTAAGAAACTGATGGAGTTGTACCTGTCAAGAACAACACGCTGCTATGCTCGGCATTTCCCCGAGTTGTGCTAAGAAGACCTTGAATTTGACTCTGTTATCTTAGCTTGAAAGCTTGAAATATTTCAACTCTACCATGAAATGGGACAAAGCAGCCAAAGGAGTCGGGAGAGGAGTGTGTATGTGTTTGGAAGAGGAAGACAGAGCCTTATCTTCTGCGATGTGTCACAGGCTAAGATTTGTAACTTCACCGTACAAGTTCAAGTTCATACCAGATTTTACTTAAAATTATGAGTTCTTGAGGTATAGAAAATGCAGATGGCTTGTAGAAATGAAAGTGCTTTTCTCTTTCTCCCTCTCTCTTTCTCTCTCTTTCTATGTCATGGGTCTTACAGTTCGAAATTTCCCTATCACACGTAGTATTAAACTATTCCCACACTCCTTCCCAGGTTATTAAAGAGGTACGTTATGGAGATCATCTCAAGCCCCCCGTTACCCGATAAAGGCATCTCTTCACTGTTTGCTCAGTTTAATTCTGCACACAAGAGCTGCGTATAAGAAAATGCTTACCTTATACGACTCCTGAGAGCCGCTTCCCACCTTTGGCTCATAATAGTCACCTGCTCTTAGAAAGCTGCTCAGAGGCTTTTTCATCGGAAGCGGGAATCCCGACTGCATGCCACCATCCGACACACTGTAACCGACAGCACCTCAGCTAAGAACATTCTGGAACTTAGGCACAGGGAACCGAAAATTAGCAAAGTGAAACGCACTTAACATTCTGCGAGCCAGTCAACGCTTGGTGGTCTCACAGGACCCAGCAAATGTTAAAATATTAATAGTAAGAATGAAGCACTAAGACAGAAAAACTTGGGGAAGCAAAGCACGGGATGAGTTGACCTCAAGGAGGACAAAATCTGAGGAGGACTGAGTATAGCACGTCAGGACAACTCCTTGAAAACGATTCCAAATTTAAGCGTCATTTTCGAAGGCAAATGAACTATGTGCACGCTGTGCAGCCAAGTGCACGTAGTGTGAATCAGAAGGACAGCGGAGTGGCCCCGGTGCCCATCCGCTCCACCCTCCTGAAACAGAGCTGGGTTCCATGAGGCTCCTACCTGGGAGATCTGGGCTTTGCCCAGTAACGTATGGACTTTCTACATGTTCTACCGCCTGAATTTTGCAATTTGACGGTAGAATGTGTAGGTGTGTGTATGTATATACACACATTATTCTCTTAAAATCTATGCTTACAAAATGCATGCTTTCATGTTACCTTATGGTACTGAGAGCCCATGAAACCAATGCGCTCGTATAAACAGCATCATTCACCTTCTATTTTTCACTCTCAAGTTCACTGCTGGGAGCATTGGACCCTCGCTTGGAAACAAGTCTCCCCCTCCCCCGTTCTTGTGGATTGAGTGTTACTCAGAAGCAGCACATCCTCATAGAAAAGCGAGAACAAAGAAAGGCGCTGGGCCCTCCGTGAGCTTGAAAACGGCCGGGCGGTGACCAGACAGAGGAAGGCAACCCTTTGCTGACGGGCACCGGCTTCCTCAAGCTTTGTCACCACTCGGGCTCCGCAGAATCCGGATGATGCTTCTCTGTGTCCTCATTCGCAATGCGCTGCACAAATCAAGGCTGCAGAGAAGGGGAAAGAATTGCACGCTGCCCTGGCGAGGAGGGGCTTGAGAATGCGGCCAGTGCCCGGGCTGCGACACGCGGGGGTTCTGATGGGCCAAGGAGCCATCCCGCGCCCCCAAACATGGCAGGTCCCGGGGCAACGGCTGAGAAACGTGGGATCACTGAGGCCAAGAGGCAATGGGAAAGCAGGTACATCTTCGCCTTCGGGCAGGGTGACTTCATTCAGAAGTCAGTACTCAGATTTCCAACTTCTCGTGCTCTCACGCCAGGTTTCCTTCCACCCCCTTCGTCCCCTCTACCTACTACAACTTCTGTAGGTCCCAAATCACCGGAGTTGCCAAACGCGATCTGATCACTCCCTGAATAAGCCGGTCGTCTCTGGGACCTACTGAAGAATCGAAATGTATACGGAGCTGGTGCTCTCTTGCTGCCCATTGTGAGCTCGCTGTGCTGCTCGCTCCTCCCGACAACCCAGTGAGACGGGCCCCATGACCCCACTTTCCCAGTAATAGAACAGAGAATGAGAAGCATGAACTGTCCCAGAGGCACACCACCGCCATTAGGTCCCCCAAACAACGCGGCTCCAAATCGCGTTCCTTCTCCTCCTCTTTCCCTCGTGGGGCAGAAAGAATGTCCGGGTGAGCTCAGGGGCCCAATTTCCGTCGACCTTTAGAGGTGGCCAACTTGGAAGCCCTCAAATCTACGCAGGTGGGAGAATGACCACGCAGCGTCCACAAAGATAACTAAAGCTAGAGAAATCGCGCACCAAAATATCAATTTCTGGCTTCTCTTGAAAAGCTCCCACACCTACTCGGACACTGTAAATTAAGGGATTCCACACGTCTGAGCTTGGGCTTTGTCTAATACCAGGTTGTAAATACGGGGCTGGACTACAAAGCAATACGTGGCCTCTGAGAAGGAAAAATTACGCGCAACAGACGGTCACAATTTTCCTTGCCGGTTGCCACTTTTATTACCATCCTTGGGAGAAAGTATCTGCTGCACACGGAGGGAGAGCCGGTCGTTAAATGGGAGCTGAATTCTGAAGTGGTTTAGGATCCACTTAATCTTTGCTTGACAGATACAATCTGAAGTATTAGGTATTGCTAAGCAGTTGTCGCTGAAGCATTCTCTTTAGAGGCTTTGTGTAATAGCGCTCATTACTTCTTCTGCCCTGGCAAGAAAATCCTCTGGAGGGTCTCAAAGGTCGTTTCTATCCAAGATCTATGGGCCAACATCTCTGCTTCTCACTGAGACAAAATGCCCACTGAGCATTTCTGCACTCAGCAGAAGCTTTGAAATAGAATTCTCTGGTTCCAAGAATGTCCAGATGTTAGAATTAGCTGATGATTAAGAAGCTTGTCTCCGTGTCAGAGGGAGGTTCATTTCCCATAAGTAAACTCTTGGTGGGCAGGAGGGTATCATTTATAATCCTACATTTAAACATACCAAATTGAATAGAGGTTGGGGGACTTTCTGTTGAACTAAAAATAAAGATGTTTCCTTTAATCTGATAAATGCTGGGAATTTTCTACAAACCCATGCTTCTGGCCCCACCCTGCCTCCCTTCCCCCTTGCTTATTTCTGTCTTATATTTTTCATATCCTGAACCACTGCCTTTCCTCAAGAACCCTTCCCGTTATGTTTCATCGGGTCCATGCTTCCTACAATTGAACAGTATCCTCTGGTGTCCACGTGTCTCTAATCTCTCCCTTTGCACTTGGTTATCAGAGCAGCATGATGTCATGTGTAAGAGCACTGGGTCTGAGGCAGGGAGAGCTGGGAGGGATTCTTTACTCTTAGCTGGATGCATGTGGATACATCGCTTCAGTGAGATTCCTGAATCTGTAAAATGGGCACGGCACTTGCCTCAGATGTTTCTTGGGAAAATGAAATGCAACCGCGTGTAAAAACCGCTTCCCGTTGTCCCTGGCATCGGGTGCCCAGCACATTTTCTTTGTAGGACTGTCAAGAAAATGTTGGTCTTTCTGATTCGAGCTGATGTGGAAACTAATAAAAATTGTGTTTGTTACATGCCTTACACCAAAAACTTCTTACCTCCCACCTCTGCAATCTGCACAGGATATTGTAAAAACACACCTGAGGAAAAGTACAAATCTGGAAACACAATTGTAGCCTTGTATAAACATTGTATAAAATGTTTCTGCCTCTCCCACCCATGCGTAAAAAGTTTTTAAAGATTTTGGGGCGCCTGGGTGGCTCAGTCAGTTGAGCGTCTGACTTCAGCTCAGGTCTGATCTCTCAGTTTGTGAGCTCGAGTCCTACGTCAGGCTCTTTGCTGACAGCTCAGAGCCTGGAGCCTGCTTTGGATTCTGTGCCTCCCTCTCTCTCTGCCCCTTCCCTGCTCATGCTCTGTCTCTCTCTGTCTCTCAAAAATGAATAAATGTTAAAAAAAAAAAAAATTTAAAAAAAAGATTAAACCGAGGCTCACCTTGAAGATTCTTTAAGATTCCAAGTTAAATAAATATTTTGTGTGTTCACATATTTCATTCAATGGGCTCCCCCCCACCCCCACCGCCAACTTCAAAATAAAGACTTTGGTAGAAGAGAAAGCAGCTGAAAAACAAAAAAGAAGTTAACATTATGTGCTCTACGTGCTCTGATTAAATAATTGAACCAAATGAGAAGGAAATTACTTACAAACAACCCTTTGAGGATCATAATTTACAAAAGCGGAAAGTAAGGGTGAAGAGGTTAAGTAACTTGCCTGAGGCCATGCAATTAGTAGTCTGTCAGAATAAGTGGCCGAGGCCGGTTTAGAATCCAATCCTATCTGGCTCTAAAGTTAATGGTCTTTCTAGTATATCACACCATTGAGCAATTTCCCATTGGATTTGCAAGGCCCTCTTTTTCGATATCACAAAGCTGAAGATAAAATTATTCTTATTTCAAAATGCACTGCAAATATTTTCAGAAATCTTTATTTTAAAATATCAACACTCTAGAGCGGTGCTTCTCAAAAGGATCATTTTGCTTTCCAGGGGATATTTGCCAATGTCTGGAGGCACTTTTGACTGTTTTCACTAAGGGGAGAGAGGTGTTGCCACAGGCATCTAGGTGTAGGAGTTAGAAATACTGTTTGAGTAACTTGTGATGCACAGGACAGTGCCCTCCGGCAAAGAATTATCCACCCCCGAATGTCAACAGTACCAAGGCTGAAAAACCCTGATTTAGGGGCTTCTGCTCTGTGACAAGTGAAATAGTTTATTTAACTCACCTTCCCGTTGTGGCCAAATTTTATAAATTAATGACATATAAGCTGATATTTTTTAAAACACTGAAAAGACAGTGAAGAATTATGGGATCAAAATCCAAACAAAGGAAAGATTCCAGAGAGGTTAGTGCACCCCACCCACAACTGTTTTTGTCCTGGGGGCATTTACTGATAAAAAGAGAGCTATGAGCAAGGCTCTGGTTCCAGGGTGGCTTTTCAGGAAGAAGGGAACTAATTCCAGGGGCCGCTCAACATGGAGACAACGTTGGGTTCTCTTCCAGTTTGGTCTGGGAGTCAAAGACGTACACCCAGGGTTGCTCTGATCCAGAAATTAATCAGCCTGTGGGCAGACTTGCAGCCCAAAGTTGTATCTTCTTTAGCTTTAATTTTTTATTTACTGCCAGACCAGTAGTGCCTTGGAGACACTTGGCAGAAACGAATGAAAATTCTCTCCTCGACAAGTTGCAGTTCTATTAGGCCTCGAATTTCCTTAGGATTTTTTTTTTTTTCAACTACAATGACCATCACACCATCAAAAATAACCTGGCATAGAAGTAACAAATGCCCATAAGAAGATGCTCTCACAGTAACAAAGAAGTGAAACTCCGAGGTGTTAGGAGACCTAGACAGGAAGCCTAAGGCAATTGTGTTCACCGTGGGTGATGGGCATTCCCCCAGGCCACCGCTCTCCAGCTCTCTCTTCTTCTAGCACATGAGAGGATTACACTCCCTTACCTCTTGAAACTAGGACTGGCCATTTACCTTGAAACTAGGACTGGCCATTTACCTTGAAACTAGGACTGGCCATTGTACCCAGAAATTGTGACCCTTGCATGAGGGTGCGATTTAGGCACCAGAAATTGTACCCAGAAATTACCCAGTTCCACTTCATTCCAAACATTACCATGGTTACCTGCAATACCTAACACTTTGGCACCAATGTGGGACACGCTGACCAGGCCATAAAGGAGAGTGACTCCGTGGAGAGGAGGAGTTCTTATTCTCGCGTAGCCGAAAGGCTGAAGTGCAGGACGCTTTCAGCCTCAGTCTACCTTCGGGCACTTAGCCCATCTGCTGGCTTCTCCAAACGAACCTGATGTGTCTAAATTATCAGTGACCAGAGTCCAGACACCGACTTAATGTGCCACTTAGATATTTACGTTTGTTTCTTATCTCCCCAAACAGCGTATAACTCCTCGATGGAAGAAAGTACTCCTGGTCAGGACCAGTTCTCCTGTCATTCCTGGTCCAGGACATGGTACACAGTCGGCAGTATCCATCAGGGGTGGGAGCTGGGGAGCAGTGAACAAATCCTGAAAGAAGCCATCACAAAATGTCCCCAAGGGTGATAGCAACTTAGCTTTTGGGTAAATATCTGTAAGGTCTCCTTTATGATTGAAACCAAAGATACAGTTTTAGGCCCTCAAGTATATGCACATCTGTAGAGATTAAGGAAAGCAGATCTTTTATGCAAGCCCAGACAATCTTGAGTCTTTTGTTGTTAGAAGGTCTTTGCCACTTAAGGACATTGTTTAGATGATAACATTCTATAACAAGGAGCCTTAACCCAGGCCCAACTTAGAGCTCTGTAGAAAAGAGAATTCCATAAACAGAAACAAAAATGGTCTGTGCTTTGTGTGACCATGTTTGTCCAGGGACATACTGCTTCTCTATGTGGTGTCGAGAGACCAGAGAACCACACGGCAAGAGAACAGATGTTGTCTCTCGAAGTTGTGTAATTGTGAAGTCCACTTCAGAAATGTTAGCTTATTGGTGAATCTTTCCTTTCGAAACATCAATTATTTTATTGAGAGACTTGTGTAGCTGATCTCTTTCATGTGAACCTCCTCTTATTTAATGGTGATTTATTATGCAATTTAATGCGCTGAATGTATTCATTGTATGGGGTTTTGTTCATCTTGAACCATAGAAGGCCACCATGCTTGAATAATTGATGCTGGATCGCAAGAATTATGGGTTAACCTTATATTGTAAGTAACTGATGCCTCGAAACACAGATATTGTTAAGTATATGAAATGTTTGACTCCCTTTTTCCTTTCACAGATAGGGAAATGCTTCATCATTTGTAGGATGGAGATCCCTCCTTCAGGGTGCATGCTGGAATAAGGCCCTGATAGATATCTAGCTCCAGGGAAGAAGAGCTCCCTGTTGTAAGATTAATGTGACATCTTTTATAACAAGTGTAGGACCTTCATTCAGCAGGAAAAATAATAATGAAAAAAAACAAGAGCTTCTTGCCAAGGGCAGCCTCAAAGTTCACTTGCTTCCAAGATCATCAACACATATATAGTCTATGTTACCCGTTCCTTTACAGGAGGACTATCTAGGACAAAGTAAAAGGCAGTAAGCAGACTTGGATTCCTAGGTCCCTTGAATGATGAAAGTTTG
Source organism: Panthera pardus (assembly GCF_024362965.1). NCBI lineage: Eukaryota > Metazoa > Chordata > Mammalia > Carnivora > Felidae > Panthera > Panthera pardus. The sequence goes on along the minus strand of NW_026526688.1, from coordinate 8,496,421 downwards.
GAAAAGTTGGAAAGTTCTAAATTTTTTTTTTACTGAAATTCATCTAAAACATCTCTATTTATTTTCTACAGCTGTTGTAACATAGGACCACAAACTCGGTGGCTTTAAACAACAAACATTTATATTCCCACTGTTCTGGAGACTGTGGGGCTGTCCAAAATATGGGGGCTGGCCATGCTCTGTCTGATGGCACCAGGAGAGGATCCTCTCGAGTCTTCCTTGCTTCGGATGGTGCCTGGTGTTCCCCGGCTTCTGGTGACATTACTCCCATCCATGCCCCTGTCTTGATGTGGAGTTTCCTCTCGGTAGCAAAATTTCCTTCTTCTTATAAGGACACCGGTCATGATGAAGGGCCCACACTGCTCCCACACCACACACACCAGTATGTCCTCACCCTAACTTCACTAATTACATCTCCAAAGACCCCATTCTCAAACTCACATTCTGCAGTAGCATGAGTTAGGATTTCAGCATGTCTTTTGGGGAGGCACAAGTCAACCCATAACAACTCCCGACTGGTATCACGGAAGAATCAGGCTGAATCGCTTTGGGTTCTTGCTCTGGTTTTTTCAATTAGCTGAACAACAAGCAGTCTCTCTTTGGTTTCCTCAAAGAACTGGCTCACAGCCAGCAGCAAGCAAGCAGAGAAAGATACACAATTCAATGGGTCACTCATGCAAACACGAGAGTGCTTCTGTCCAGTTTCAAGTTGAGTAGAAAAGTTTCCCTGAAGAGACTGTTGTCCCCAAAGAAACACAAGGGATAGAAACCCCAGAGATGATGGTGGCTATAAAATGGAAAGAGCAGAGACTACTGGCCCCCCCAACACAGAACCCCTAACGTGCAAGCAGAAATAGTGTGATCTCAGCCCTGACCATTCCCACCACCTGCTCACACCTTGGCCGATCTCACATTATCGAGCACTGTGTAGGGTTTCCTCTGGGAATGCGTGTCTGGACGTGGCTCAAAGGCTCCACAGGAACAGGGTTGGTTGCCCAAGCAGAACGGGGAGGGACAGGGGAGGTAGCGGTGGTGGATGGTGGAACCCGTGGAGATAATGTTCTCCCACAAAAAAAGTGAAGCCAATATCAAAGAGATTAAAGGGGAAATGCCATTCACTGAGGCAGGGATTGTAGGTTACCTCACTTAACCCTCACAACAAGGGTGTTTGCTTTGGGGTTGTACAGTGTGAGTCCTGCAACGGCCCTGGCATATGTTGCTGTATCAAACTCTGTTATTTGTGGCCATTCTTTACCGAAGTGCAGTGGAGGGTGGGTGGGAGCAAAGAGATGACACCTGCTCAATGAAAGAGGACACAGCACATGGATTTCAGAGACTTCCCCAAGTTGACGTAAAAGTCCTTTGCCACTGGGGCCAGTCAATACCTAAGACGTACAATCGGCTGCACGCCAATGATTTGCCTCTCCTTACGGCTCTTTTTCAAGTGATCCTTCCGTAGTTCCTTTTAACTTCATTTAAATCTTTCTTTCTTTTTCTTTCTTTCTTTTTTTAAATGCCATTACTTTTTCTCTGCTGGAGAATCATCTTAAATCCACCCACTCGTCTATCCACATTTTGGACAAGTTACATGGAAACTTCCTCCTCAGCCACGTACAAAGTACATTTATGCTATTCCAGTTCTGAAGACAAAATAGATCTAGTCTCTTTTTCTAGAACAAAAAAGAATAGGAAAAAATGAGCAAGTGTGGTAAAAGGTATGTTAACTTATCATGAATGAGAAATGTTGGAAATGCTTTCAAGTGAGAGAGCACAGAATGGACATGTTACTTGCCAGGTCACATTTACACACAGTTCATAGCTAGAGGATTATCCAAGTTGTCACTGACCTTGGCAATGAGGCATGAGTAACATTTTTTAAAGGATAAAATGTTCTTGAAAAATATCCCCGAAGAATGAGATGGATCCCCATTTTTTTTTCATCACTCCCCATGGTACTTTGCCTATTTCTCTTCCTCAGCCAAGAAATAGGGAGTCTTATAGAAGAAAGGTAGGAAAAATGTCATCCCTGACTCTACCTCCATGTCTTGGATTACTGTTAATACTTAATAGAGACATCATGGAAATAATCTGAAAATGTGCATGTATTTTACTTCTCTTGAGGTTGAATGGCGGAAAAAGACTGTAAATAGAGAACAGAACAAGCCACAAAATTCTGAGCTTAATCCACTGGGAGAAATTTTGTGTGTGTGTGTGTGTGTGTGTGTGTGTGTGTGTGTGTGTGTGTGTGTTTTAATGTTTATTTTTTTGAGAGAGAGAGAGAGAGAGAGAGAGTGAGGGGAAGGGCAGAGAGAGAGGGAGACACAGAATCTGAAGCAGGCCAACAAAGGGCTTGAACTCGTGAACCACAAGATCATGACCTGAGACGAGGTCAGACACTCAACGGACTGAGCCGCCCAGGCGCCCCTGTGTTTGTTTATTTTAATGTCAGTGATCCACAGACCTATCTTGTTCATGAGAAAAGATTTCATGAAATGAAATAAACGAATGGTTAGTTCAATTAAACAATTAACGTATACAGAGATAAATAGGAATATATAAAAAGTACAAGTAGTGTTAACTTTATGATTTTCCCTTCTTTGTAAATTATGTTCTAAGTTTGAGGGGTTGAAATGTAATATTTTAAGTGAATTCACAGTGATCTTAGATTATAGTGGCATCATAAAATATAATGACCTAGGAAAATAAAAACTAAGAAATTATATGGTCCCCATAGATTTTTTTTTAAGGTGAAAAATTTTTTTTTGAAATTCAGAAAATCACATGACTCTCATCAGTAAGTTGATTTCCTTGGATCCTTGCTGAAGTAGTCACTTCCATTAATTTAAAAAAAAAAAAAATTTGTCATGCCTTGTTCCAGGAAGAGATTTCATGGCTAATAACAATGCAGATTAGTGGCCACCAAATGATAGCTACCCTAAGAACCACCAAGTTGTTCAGAATGAATAATTACAAAAGGGTGTTTGATTAAATGAAGCCAGTTGACTAAAAGGAAAAGACAAAAAAGAGTAAAGTGGAGAGATGCTATTTTTATTATCTGGGTTGTTCAGATACCCATAGGATCTCAACAAGTAGAGAATTCACCTCATTATTGCCATCCAAGACAAGTGAATAAAAGATGGGAGAGCTTATGCTAATGAGCTTTGGGGTTTTTTTTTCAATGAAGGACAGATTCTTGAGACTAAATGCTTCATGTAGGTGTCCCATAGAACACCTTGGTTCCAACAATTTATTAGACAACTATTTGTGGAGTTGTGTCAGGCATGGTGGTTACAAGGGGCTAAGAATCCAAAGTGAAGAAGGAAAAGTCTCTGATTTCATGGAGCTTCTGTTCCAGTGAGAGAAAAAAGTCTAGCATCTCTCTGTGAAATTCTTTTTTTTTTCAATATATGAAATTTATTGCCAAATTGGTTTCCATACAACACCCAGTGCTCATCCCAAAAGGTGCCCTCCTCAATATCCATCTCCCACCCTCCCCTCCCTCTCTCTGTGAAATTCTAACGCACCAACGATAAAGATCCTAGAAGATTCCCAAAGGGAAAAATATGACAAAAGGGTAATAATCTCACTGGCTTGCAGATTCTTTTCAATGGCCCCAAATACTTGAAGATATTAGAGAAATGCCTTCAACATTCTGAGGGAAAATCATTTTGAACTGAGAATTCTATGCCCAGCTAAAGTAGCACTGAAAGATGAGCTCTGCCTTCAGGATTGTACAGGAATTCAAGATTGCAAGAAACACTCCTTCATTCCTGCTGTCTTTTTCTTTCTTTCTTTCTTTTTTAACGTTTATTTATTTTTAAGACAGAGACAGAGCATGAAGAGGGGAGGGGCAGAGAGAGAGGGAGACACAGAATCTGAAACAGGCTCCAGGCTCTGAGCTGTCAGCACAGAGCCCGACGCGGGGCTCGAACCCACAGACCGTGAGATCATGACCTGAACCGAAGTCGGACGCTTAACCGACCAAGCCACCCAGGCGCCCCTCTGCTGTCTTTTTCATTCAGTCTGAAGGTTTTCCTATGCTGGTCCCTAGAACTTCCTTGAAAGAGAGGCCATAGCATTTTGTGTCCTTTCCTACATTAAAAAACAGTCTCACTTTTAGGTAACAAAATGTTAAGTCTCAGAGTTTTGTGTCACACCTCGAAATTTCTCTCTCACATCCCACTCCTCCACCTCCGCCACCAATTCAGCTCTGACTCGGGTGGACTTAGGGAGCAGGCGGGGAACGGTGTCCTTTTTTCTCCCTCTGGTCATTCTTCCTCCTGTGCCAAACACTCCTGCTCTTTTGAAAACTCCAAGTTGAGTAAAGGAAAACTAAGTGGGGTGATACGGTCTGATAACAATACATGTTGCTTCCTGACTGCGACAGACTATTTCTCTGTTCCCATTAGTTAAAGTGACAACATTTATGTGTGCTTTTAGGAAGAGAACCAGAAAGTTAATCTTATTCCGTGAACTACACTAGTTCACTGGCACAATATATCAGCGCAACAGCAGATTCTGGTCCGGGGCTTTGCAGTCTGGAAGACCTTCACATTTGTACTCACTTGCCCTGCACATCCCTGTGAAAGGGGCAGACCGGATCCTATTATTTCTATATTATATAATAAACCAGCTTTCAGCTGGTTCTATGACCCACCAACAACCACAGACAGGGAAATACGGAGCAGAAATTTAGCTCTGCACTTTTACACTGCAAATTTTCTTTCCATTTCACAAATTTTCCCTCTCTTCACCTCACAGATCGGTATTCATATGTCATATATCATATATCAATATCAGCGACTGTCATATCAGTATTTTCCTTCACTCCAGTGTATTAGTGAATCTCTAAGTGGGTTTACCCTCAAATCCAAGAGAAAAGAAAACATTAAGCTCTGCTGTCTTCTTTCTTTCATGGTTTGAAGAAATGCCTGAAAACTTCTTACAGAAGCCCTGGAGCATGGCATGTTCATCTAAGTACAAAATGTACTTTTTATGGCAAGTACAACAATGTCCAGGATGTAATAAGTCTTTGACCTAAATGTTAACTCTAAGGAATTACATGTCTTGCTTTCTTATTCAGTGTATATTTGAGTAATAATATTTATTACGTGTACAAAGCAGTGTTCTTTACATGAGTGATTCACTCAATCTTTACAGCAACCCTAGGAGGTACTATTAACCACTCCCAGCTTACAGACAAGCGAACTGAACAGAGGCATAGAGAAGATAAGTAACCTTCCCTACGTCACACAACTTGAACCCAGTCAGTCTGGCCCCAGAACTTGCCGTCTACTCCGAACTGGTTCATTTTGTCAGCTCTCTATTCATGCTTTGCTGAGACTGTATCTATCTGTTAAATCAGACATGTATGAAAATTTGCTCACTAATTAATCTGGCTTGCTGATGGATTATTAAGGGGCCCTGTGAAACCATGAAATGAACTTGGTCTTTCGCAAAGTGTTACATCACCAGCCTGCTTACATCATTGCCGCCTTTTCTTATTTGCACCTACTGCCCGAAATGCACAGAAACAGAGTCTATGAGTCAAAAGAATCTGAGACATTATTCAACCCAACATCATCCCATTATAGAAATACGTACTCCACCTTTCCTGTAGCATCCGGCCACGGCTATGGGACTCTGAGAAGACGGAGATCTCTCATTGTAGAGCCAGATCATTCCGTGGCTAGACCACGCTATTTACTGAAAAAAACATCCTTATACCGAGTCATCATTTTCTTCACTGTAACTTCTACTCCTCTTCCTAGTTCTGCTCTGGAAACATGAAAATAAGCACAATCTTATTGCCACATAACAATTCTACAAAAGGAAGCCCAGGATGGCCTGACTTCCAGACCTGTTCGTTTTCCTATGAATGCACAGAGTACGATCCTCAATATTCACAATGTTCCATAATCACGGCTGTCCAGCCACGACAAGAACCGTTTTGTACAAAGCAGTGCCTCACTCTTCTCTGCATAATTTTATGTATCGGTCCTCAGTTAAGGCACATTAAGCTGAATGAGTTATCTTGGTGGCCACAATCTGCCACTGACTAATGTTGACCTCAGAGAGTGGTTTTTAGAATGAAATGACTTCATGGCCTACAACGAATTAGCTCAGGGCCTAACAAACAGGAAATACTCAGTAACTGGTAACTAGTTTTATGACGACCTGAATTGCATGATTGGGAATTTGACTCATTATTTCACCACGCTGATCCTGCAACATATTAATTTTTCCTGACATTTTGTCATTCTGAAATGTTTAAGTATGCCTTATACGGCTTCATCTGAGCTGACAACTAAGACAGTGAATATGTCAGGGCCAGTGACCAAGCACAAAGACCTGCTCTCGGGAGGGCCCTCGCAGGCCCAGGCTTCTTCCCTGAAAGCATCGGTGGTTAATGGGGCTTTCACCTCATGCTCAGTCATGTCTAAGAGAGAAAGAGAAACATCTTATAAAGAGAGGACCAGATGCCATAGAGGTAGGACTCAGCTTTGGGTGGACCTTCGAGCACAGCCTACTCTCCCTCACACCGCTCTGGTTCTAACATAGCACTGATGTCAGCGTGTGTGTGTGTGTGTGTGCGCGCGCACAGGCACATATCAGACAGCAAAAAGTATTGAAGACAAACGAGCTAAGGTTCATTTCAAAAGGCAACAGAATAAACATAAAAGAAAAGGAAACAGCAAAGACAGAAAGCAATAAAATGGAGTACGATGAATGACAGAACTGAAACGGTTTTCTAAAAAGAACAAAAATAGGCTAAATCCAAATAAGACAGATGAAGAAATAATTGCAAGATTAAAAAGAGAGAGAGGGACCCCCAGGTGGCACAATCAATTGAGTGTCTGACTCTTGATTTCAGCCAAGGTCATGATCCCATGGGGGTGGGATTTAGCCCTGTGTTGGGATCTGAACTGAGCATACAGCCTGCTTCAGATTCTCCCCTCACTTTCTCCCTCTGCCCCTGTCCCCCATTCATGTGTTCTCTCTCTCTCCGTATATATGTGGAGAGAGAGAGAGAGAGAGAGAGAGAGACTATATATTCTCTCTCTCTCCATATATATATATATATATATATATATATACACACATACATATATACCCACACACACACAGAGAACGAGAGAGAAAATATATATAGAGAGAGAGTCAGTCTCTCCCTCTCTATATATATATGTATATATATATGTATATATATGTGTGTGTGTATATATATGTATATATCGAAAGAGAGAGATAAAATCAAAAATATAAGTAAAAATAGAATATTAAAATAATACTTGTTTTGCTGTAGCCACCCAACTTATGAAATCTGCACTGATGCCTTCCATACTTTCTCAAATTCCCAAGGTCACTCCTTCAAGAATCAAGGTCAGCGAGATCCACATCTTCTTTGGCTGCCAGGGGAGGGGAGAGAGGAAGGGCATGTCTTCGGAAGCAAGCTTCACAAACTGGGGGGGGGTCCCCCAAAATGAGAAAGGGAGTGCAGGTGTAGCACAGGATGAGGAGGCCATATGTCTACGAGCCTTTCTTTGTGACAGCTCAATATCCACATAGGTAATTTATCTCATGTTTATACTAAAAAAAAAAAAAAAAAAAAAAGAAAATCCCTGCCTAGAACACAACTATGTCTTGTACTAAAACCAAAATCACATTTATATCCTTTTACAGAGAAACAGCTCCAAACATCATGAGTTACTGTGTCTGACAGATTCTGAACTGAGTGTCATAAAACAAGAAAACCAGCCCCGAATGGAGTTGCTTATCCTAAGCCCCACATCACCAAAACGAAACAACTTAATTACAGTTTTAGCTGTCCCCAAAAGGGAACCTAAAACCAGCCACTCGGGAATCTGGTGACCGGCACTAGCCAGGTCAGGAACCCCTGTCATCCCCTGAAGTCGTCTTGTAGCGACCAACCTGATTTCCTGCCTACGCTAACTTCCCTTGCTCCCGTTCCATTCCCTCATTAAAAGCCTTTGATTGTTTTTTTCAATATATGAAATTTATTGTCTAATTGGTTTCCATACAATACCCAGTGCTCATCCCAAAAGGTGCCTTCCTCAATACCCATCACCCACCCTCCCCTCCCTCCCACCCCCCATCAACCCTCAGTTTGTTCTCAGTTTTTAAGAGTCTCTTATGCTTTGGCTCTCTCCCACTCTAACCTCTTTTTTTTTTTCCTTCCCCTCCCCCATGGGTTTCTGTTAAGTTTCTCAGGATCCACGTAAGAGTGAAAACATACGGTATCGGTCTTTCTCTGTATAAAAGCCTTTGATTTCGTAGCGCTCCTCAGAGCTCCCTTCTGCCTGCCAGACTGGATGCTGCCCGGTTCAAATTGAGTTTTGCTCAAATAAAGTGCGAAAAAGGTTGAATTTGCCTCAGTTTACCTCTTCCCACTGAACAACCGAGCAAGGTCAATCCCTCCCCAAATTCCTCTGCTTTCTCGTTTTGACGGTCTTCCGAAGACTCCGCGGTAGACCTAATAACAACAGTGGAGGGACTGAGAGGAAATAAAGAGGGAAGTAATGAACTCAGGTAAATACTCTTCTCCCCCGAGCGCTGTCACATTTGGCGTAAGAGATCGGACATGGCGAGTAATCCAACCGACGCTGCAATGTGATGACCGATGGGATCAAAAGGTGTGTTCTGATTTTTGGCTTTACCAGCCTTTTGGTGGCCTTCACGAGGTACTTTGTTAGCTTGGTCTTTGAATTTCCCTGGGGTCCCAGCTGCCCTTTGAGCTGAGAATTGAGAAATTTCAGCCCCCCGTTTTATGTTTTCTCTACTCCGCCCTGTGTCGCTGGAAGCAGGTCACTCTACCTCGAGGGTAGAAATTCCGCACGTCCTTCCTCTTCTGTGATAGTACCTGTAGCTTCCCAGGGAACTCGTATGACACCAGCACCTCCCTCCGGGTGACAACGTCCTTTTATCTCAGCGGGCCACGGGCCGCAACATTCCCTCCCCTGACCGACAACAGGATTTTTGTGGTCCCTCAGCCTCAACTGAGCTCCTGCGTCTCCTGCAAACTTTCCAACCACCCCCCCCACCCCCCGCCACCTCCTCCACGTTACCCTGTGGGATGTCGCCTACACGCCTCGCCTCTGGTACCAGTTTCTCTATTAGCCAGAATTCCCGTCCACAAGCAAAAGAAATGACTCTGGCTAATTTAAGCAAAAAGTTAACCAAGCTGGGACAACAACCACAGAAAACTGCCATGAACTCAGGGAAGACCCAAGGCCGAGATCACCCACGAACAGTTTCGTTAACATGGTGATCTTAGGCGCTACACGGCATAGCTCTGATCTGGCTTTCAGTGCTCACTTCGTGTCTTTATCCCCTTGTTTTGGGCACCGAGGAGAAGGGAAAAGTTGCTCTCCCTGCTTTGGTTTCTGTAGGGGGTTGATGGACCCTGCCTCCAGCATGCTTCACATCATTGTCCAAATGCGTAATGGGGGACTGAATGACACACACGTACTACACCATGACCTTGTCGGTCAGTCCGTGTGGCACCAGCGTGTCTCTGGAATAAAACTTATTCCCGTGTGAGTAGTCTCAGTTCCTCTACCTCCGTTCTGAGACATGTGTGTTTTTGCCTCCTAAGTTTCTTGGAGATTTGTTGTGATAGGTTAGTAGGCGAAGCAGAGAACTGAAAAAAGCCAAGAGGGTAAACTGATTCACCAAAGAGGTAAAGAACTGATCAGAGAGGAAAAGAGAGGACAGAGGAGTCAGAGTGCAGCGGATATCATTTCCTGGAGACAGAGGGAGAGGAAGAATGGAGAATTGGACACTGGATATTTTGGGGAGAGGAAAACAAGGGAGATGGGTACCATGATAAGGAAGCTTTTGATGGAGGGAATCTTGGGGGTGTAATTCCTTCTTTTCAAGAGAGTGAATGAGGGCAGTTATTTTTCACGTTTTCTGTTTCTCATCTAGTTCTGGAGTTGTGGTTATACGTCTTCTTGATGAGATAACAAAAAGGCACAGTTTTATTCAGGTTAACATTTAAATCCTCTTTGTCCTGGGGCGCCTGGGTGACTCAGTGGGTTAAGCGTCCGACTTTGGCTCAGGTCAGGATCTCACAGTCTGTGAGTTCAAGCCCCACATCGGGCTCTGCACTGACAGTTCAGACCCTGGAGCCTGCTTCGGATTCTGTGTCTCCCCACCTCTCTCTTCCCCTCCCCCGCTCATGCTCACGCATGCTCTTTCTCTCTTAAAAATTAAAAAAAAAAAACCATTAAAAAATAAATAAATCCTCTTTGTCCTATTTAAATCCTTCGGAGTTGTGTCTACTTGGTCTGAAGTTTGATTCTTTTCATGGAAGCCGTGTGTTCTCGTTGTCTGCTGACAGCTCCATACACTTTTCTGGGTGAGGTCTTTTTTTCAGAGACCTGCCATCACACTGGAGATTCAGGATGCTGTTCAGTTTCTATTGCAATATATTTCTTATTGCCCGGGTGTTATGTTTCACTTTGCTCAATCTCAAACGAAAGGAAATCTATCCACACTCTGGACACAGGTGAAACCTTCCCCGCGGTCTGGTTCGGTGACACTATAAACTGATAGAGGTCTTGAAAAACAACCAGCCTGTGCTACAGGGCTCACACCAACCCTGGACAGAGAGCTTTTCTCACACAGCCTAGAGGTCTTGCTTGTGACAAACTACAGTCAGTCATCGTTTTCTTTGGCCGTGTTTTGACAGTTGGTCATTTGCCCAATTTTTTTTTAAACCTTTTTAAAAGAGATGCACGGGCCGGGGCGGGGGGGGGGGGGGCAGGGTCTGAAGGAGGGACAAGTGTCTGAAGTTTTCTAATTGGTATAGACCACAGCGAGCAGGCGGTGTAGATGAAGGGATGGTCTTTCTAAACGATTTTGTTTTCAGTCTGGAGAGTTCACAGTCTTGCAAGTTAAAAGCACTGTAGCCCTGCAATCTTACTGACTAATCGGCTCTAGTGAGTTTAGAGTGAACTGAAGAACTTTCATCACTCTAAAATAGTTTGATTGGGATTCTTAGTTTTTGATGCTATGAATTCTCTGTGCCTTCCTAAGTAATTTAGTGGGTCTTTAGAAGAGATGACATTGGGTCCACTGAGACGGACACCATTTGAAATGGCCTCAGTGATGATTTATTCACATATCACCCGCCCCCTAAACAGAAAACAAATCTATTGAGGGCAGGGATTGTGTCTTACTTTTCCTCGTGTTCCAGAACCTCTAGCAAAATCTGGCTTAGAGACCATGTTTACTGTATGTGCAACATACTCCCCAGAGAATTTCTGAACCAAAATTTTTGTTCTCATTTCCTCACCTCCCTCTTCTCACTACTGCCTGACGTTGGTCCTCACCTCCCAAATCACATAGCTCTAAGGCACCGAACGTCTTCCTTCTTGCCAAATCCAGTACCCTCTTTTGTGCTCGGCCACATGATGTTCTGATGACTACATTTGATGGCCATTCTTCCCTCCTTCAAATGACCTTCCTCTGGTTTCCGACACCACTTTTGCTTGGTTCTTCATTCGCTCCCTCCTCTTTCCCCAACGGTATCTCCGCTGCTCGATCGCTTACTTTTAGGGCTTCCGGGATTGCACGCTTGGTCCTCTGCTCCTTCCGCTCTCCTTTCTGTCCAGGACTCTGCCGAAGTGTTTTCTTCCCGTTGCTTCAGCTCTTTTTTAAGAGAGACCCCAATGGATCCTGATGTTCCTTCCGATCTTTATAAGCTCTGCCTCTATCCTCAACTCCAGACTTGTATTTCCCACAGAGCTTTTTAGCCCACACATTTCACTGGAACTGCACTCTCACTATGCCCAAAACCAGATGTATTACTCTTCCCAGTACCCCTCAAATTTACCAGAACTCCCTTTCTTCCAATGTTTAAAATGCAGTTAATGGCCTTTCTCAATCCCCGTAGGTTTCTGAACCAGACCTTGAAATTATCCTTGGTTCTTCCTTGGTCTTGTTCTGCTACCATCCCCACATCCAATCTCTTACTAAACTTAGTCAAGTATATCAAACTTTCCTCAGAGGTGCCCCCTGATTTCCATCTCAACACCGCTGCTTTTCTTCAAACCCCAATCCTTTCTCTTTCTGTATAGTCCATGGTTCCCTCCATCATGTCCACTTTATATGCCATCAACATTATAATTCTGATCACAGTGTATCCTCTCCTACAGCATATAGTCCAAAACTTCTAGCATGACACCAAAAACTCTTTATAATGTCCTGCAGTCGATCTTACCAACTGACCTACTCAATCCACCCTGTGCAGCCTTATCCTTCTCTGACCATTCTGTGGCCTCTCACACCTTGTTCCACCTACCTAATGCTGTTCCTTCTACCTAAAATGACTTGTCCTTGCCCCTCCCCCTTCTGCTAACTGGCATACCCAATGTGAAATTATTCTCTAACTTTAGCCTTGGACTTCCCTCATAATTCATGATTACGCCACATCCCGCTATCTTTTTTTTTTCTTTTTTTTAAAGACGGTGACTAAGATTTCAACATGAGTCTGCATTTCCAGCGTGGCATTGCAACACCCATCATTCTGTGGCTATCTCTGAAATGCTGTGGGTACGTGAGAAAGTGAGGGAAGCATTCTCTGGATTTCAACACAGTTGAGTTTTTCTAACAATATTTTACATAGCTCTGCACCTTAATTTGCTGACTGGATCTCCTTTCAACAAACGAGTAGAGAAGAAAACTTTTAATGGAAATCACAATGGTTCTTTCCTTAGATGTTTTGTCTAACAACCCTTATGAAAAGTGAGGTAGATGCTCCATTGGAAACACTGGAATCCACGTCTAGATTTGCCTTGATGTGGATCAGGCTCTTTCTTCACCTAAAGAAAGGATGCTAATCAATCATGTGGTTGCCTCCACATGGAATTGTTTGAGGAAATATTGAGCTTATACACAAAAGAGTTGTTTTTTTGTAATGCACATGTGGGTACTATAATTCATTAATTCAAACATAAGGGGAATTATATCTCATATCTACATGTGATATATCAAACTCACAAACACATACTCATAAGGTTTTCAAGAAACTATTCAAAGCTTCTAAATCAATCATAAATCCTAAAATTAATCATAAGGGGACCTGTGCCATATAAGTATTGAAGATTGTGAAAAAGTAATATATACTTTCAATCTGTAATTTCAAAAAGACTTTCTATGCAACTAACCTGGAAATAATAGTTCATTAATTTGATGTTAACTTATAAATAGCTGGTTTTAGATCCCTCCAAGAGGGCATGTATTAACCCAAGAGGCAAAGAATGTGGGAGAGATTGGGGTCTTTGGTATGGGTAGACAATATCACATGGAAGGGAAACCAGGAGAGTACACTTTTATCCAAAGAACTTCTCCTACAGACCTAGCTACTACATACAACCAGAGTTTTCACCCCCAGGGCGTAAACTCTAGGTGATCAGAAAGAAGAGATCTGGCGCATTCCAGGACCACATCATTATGATAAGTTGAGACTTGTCAGTAAGTTTTCCCTTCCTTGTTCAGAGACACTTCCTGTGCTCACAACTTTACATGTGGGGCTGATATGACTCTGCTACTTTGACCTTGGTTGCCTCCACACTAGTATCACTACTTTGAATTCCAAGTGGAAAATTTAGAAAATACCCTCTAAGGAAGGAGAAGACTCCAATATTTTAAATTTTTTTTTTTTAACGTTTATTTTATTTTTGAGACAGAGAGAGACAGAGCATGAACGGGGGAGGGGCAGAGAGAGGGAGACACAGAATCGGAAACAGGCTCCAGGCTCCGAGCCATCAGCCCAGAGCCCGACGCGGGGCTCGAACTCACGGACCGTGAGATGGTGACCTGAGCTGAAGTCGGACGCCCAACCGACTGAGCCACCCAGGCGCCCCAAGACTCCAATATTTTAAATGTTTCATCATATTATATAATATTCATTATTTATTACATCCTGATTTCCTTTTGGCTGAGCGGCTCCAGACAATACATTTTTTCAAATATTTTAAAATTTTTCTTCAAAGTTCCAGTTTTAGAACTCTTAATCAAAGTGTCCTCTTTGCCCAAAAGAGAATGAATCTAAAACGAAACTGTGGTACTTATATGATAACTCATAATCCGCAAGGAGAATCTAACTTTCCTTACCTTAGGACTGAATTTGAATCCCGACTCCTACAGAGAGTTAAAATAAGGGTCTCCTGGTTGAAGGAATATGGTTCACTCCACTCCTGCAGCCATGCTCAACACTTGTTTTGGAAGCGCTAAGACAATTTGTAAAACAGAGGGCATCAAATTATTAGGTTGGCTACAGTTTCCAATCAGTCCATGTGTATCACAGATCTGTTGGTGAACTCTAAGCTCGAAACATTTTGTGTGTGTGTCTCTCTACATTACAGTTATATTTATATATTTATATTTCTTTATTTAATTTAAATCTTAATGGTAATAGTTCCTATCCTGGAAAGGTAAAATGTATGCAGGTCGTCTATCTACTACTACTCTATATATCTCTACATTGTTGGCTAGGAATCAGCCACTATCTTTGTTTAGGGTTTTATGGGATTTGAAGCACTTCTTCATTTCCTACTCTGTTCATACAGTTGACTTGTAACTGACATTTCACATATTCAAAGACCTCTATGGCACTTCGTTAAGGTTTTTAAAAATTGTGTGGTTCACTTGCTTTCCTAAATTTTAAAAACAACTCCAAAAGAGCTATGTATTCCAACATCTATCTGTTGGATAACATTAATACATTCCAAATTGAAAGAAAAAAAAAAGCAAATTGATGTTATAACTCTGAAGTAAAAACTATAAAACACAACCAGTTAACAGAATATTCTTTTTTTCTGTCTTCATGCTAGCACAAAGGAAAAAGTTCTACATGAACTGAAACCAATGCATAGATTTTGTGAAGAAACACTTAGACACAAACCATTGAAAACAAGCTCATGGTTAATCCTTTGCCTTCAGTTACAAAATAACATGAAGAATAGGGCACTTTCATGACTATTGAGTACTCATTTTCTCCAAACAGTTTCTCTTCCCATCAGCCATCTGTGGAAATTCCTCATCTGGTCACCATGACTAACCATACTTGAGGTGATTGACTCATCTCAGATCTAGTCAATGGCTATGTATGAGAGTAACTCATCAGTCCATAAGTGTAACACACACTCAACCAAGAAACACGAGTCTCGGATTCTAGTGAGTCCCCACTACTTACCTGGATGACCTCTGATAAACCACTTAAATTTTCTGGGCCTCATCGTAAAAACAAAGGGTTAAGGTTAAGTGAGGGAGATTTTAAATACATGCATATCCAAAAATATGCATGTCAAATATATGTCAGGTCAAATATAACCAATCATCTGTTAGGGTCTCATCCTGAATAAATAAAAGGTAACATGAACAGACCCAAATAACTGTATAAATTTATTCTATGAAAACATAGCCCTGCATAACAATGGGGAAAAGACAATATTTAAGATGCTATGTTTGGGTGATTAATACTTTCTTAAAAATAACTTAATTGCATCGCTAGCTTACTTATTAGGCCAAAATAATTTCCTGATGGCCCACAAGTGTAAATTTTTAAAAAGCATAAAATCCTCAAAGAAAATATTGAAAATATCTTTATCATATCTGTGTAGGGAAATCTTTTCTAGGTGTGCCACAAAACTTCATAGAAGAAGATATTGATACATTTGATCATAATAATTTAGAAATGCCTGAATAAAACCATAGACAAAGTCAGAAGATAAATAGAAAACCAAGATAAATATGGGCAATACTTATCATGTGGGGTTAACACATCACATAGGGTTTCTTTAATATGTAAAGATGGTGACAATTCAATTAGTAAAAAATGAGTATGTTATTTTTTAAGTAGTTAATCAAAAAGATACAGTACACAGAAAAAACTATACAAACGGGCATTTGCAAAATATGATATACACCCAATCTCTCTCAAATTCAGACAAAGCATTTGGAGTTAAGGATTGAATCACTGTCATGAGTCTTTTTGTTTTTAAAGAAATTTCATTAATTGACTCCATGTTGAAACCAATGAATTAGATATTGCCTAAAATCCACTGACCTCCGAGGTTATGTGTGTTAGTCTTGCGTGTGACCCAACCTATTTTACTCTGCCATTTTCCCTCCCGGACCAGGAAGCATCCAACACTGCAGCAGTCATAAAAACAGCCCTCTTCGTTTCTTAACCAAGAGGCGGTTGTGGCTGGAGGGTAAACAGTCACGTCCTGGGATTGAGACTCGTTCAAATTCATGCTTTCCAAATTGGTGGCCTTGATTACATTTTCAAGAGTGTTTGTTTTTTGGGTTTTTGGGGTTTTGGTTTTTTTTTTGGATTTCCCTCTCACATGTACTTCAGCTTTTTACTGTGAATGACTATTTCCACTTCCGTTTTCCTCCTACTCAGACTGTGGCTTCTTCGTTTTTATGAGATGACCTTATCTCCTTAACTCACAAAGGAAATAGAGTCATTCTTCCTGGCCAGCATTCTATCCCCAAATGCAAATATCCAAGCATCCTTAGGCCGTTTTTCTCTTTCATTTTGGTGGCAGAGGGAGATGTATGTTTTTTGTACAAAGGACGCACCTCTATCTATGCCCTAAATCTCATAACCTCTTTCTATCTCAGGATTCTGCATTATTTTTTCTCTCCTCTTCATTATATGGTCAATCTTTTCCACTGTCTTCTTCTCTAATCCAGTGGTTCTCAACAGGGAATAATTTTGCCTCCCTCCTGAGGGATTGGGCAATGTCTGGAGACATGTTTGATCGTCACAACGGGGTCTAGTGGCATCCACCACATACAGGCCAAGGATGTTGTGAAACCTCCTGTGATGCACAAGACACTCCCTGCCCTACCCCTCAACACACGTGCACCCAATACACTGGTATCTGGTCCAAGACGGCATCAAAACTGACAGATCCTGGAGCCTCTACACGTATTTGATCTTCCTTCCTCCCTCCCTCCCTCCCTCCCACTCTCTCTCCCTCACCCTCTCCCTCTCTTCATTTCATCCTTCCTTCCTTCCTTCCTTCCTTCCTTCCTTCCTTCCTTCTTGTCCCTCCCTAAGCTCCTACTTTTCTTCCTTCTCTCCTTCCCTCCCTCCCTTCCTCTTCTTTTCTCTCTCTCTCTCTCTCTCTCTCTCTCTCTCTCACACACACACACACACACACACACTTCTCCTTGACCTATCATCTCCCTCTAACTATTCTTATCTTTCTCTTCCTTTTTTCTTGGCAAAACATTTTTTTTAAAAAATGACCAAAACCTATTGTTATCACTTGCTTATATCTCCGCCACTTAAGGCAATCTGGCTTTACTGCATTCATTCTAGCAAAGGTCACTGACGACTCCACATTGCCAAATCCTAAAACAAGTCTCAACCTTATCTCAGAATATTTCTCTGAGGCACTTAGGCTTTGTTCTTTTTTCTTTTTTTGACAACTTCCTCTTTAAAGCTCTCTTATTATTCTATGTGTTGTCATACCTTATGTCCCCAGGTCTTGGTATGAGAACATTTTCATTCTCCTTTGAATGATTCTACATCTTATTTTTGACATAAGGATATTTCTTCCTCTTCTGTCTCTTATAGTCTTCTCTTCTAAGGCGATATTTTCTATTTCAAGCATACTGTACTACCACCTAAAAGCTGATGGACATAAATATGTAACTATAAACAAAACATTTCTATGGAATTCAGGTCAAATATAACCAATCATCTGTTAGGGTCTCATCCTATATATCCCAAGGCATTTCAAATTTTATATATGGAAAAATATATAAAACATAAATATTTTTATATCCATATATATATTTTTATAGTTACAAAAATGTTCATTTTTCTGTATATTCGATATCATTACAAACAGCACCATTCAACCAATTTTCCAAGCCATACACCTGGGAGTATCCATGACTCTTCACTTACTATCACTCCTTACAATCCAATCAGTAACAAGTATCGTTAAATTTACATCAATGGAGCACCTTGGTGGCTCAGTCAATTGGGCCTCCAATCTTGGCTCAGGTCATGATCTTGTGGTTCATGGGTTCGAGCCCCATGTCGAGCTCTGTGCTAATAGCTCAGGGCCTGGAGCCTGTTTCAGATTCTGTATACCCCTCTCTCTCTGCCCCTTCCCAATTCGCGCTCTGTCTCTGTCTCTCTCAAAACTGAATAAACATTTAAAAAAATTTGTTTTTATTTACATCATTAATACCTCAAATGTGTGCTCTCCAAATATGTCACTGTCAGTGCCTTGGTTTAGGCCCTGATCATTTCTCACTTGGGTAACTGTAATAGCTACTACTAATTGATTTCCCTACTTCTAGACTGTCTACCCTGCTCCAAGGGTCAGGTTTTAAGTGCTTGTTCTATCATGGCCTCTCCTAAAACCTTCTCATAGCTCTTCATTGCCTGAATCAGACTCCTGAGTCATTTTACAAAGGACATAACGTTTTACTAATCTGAGCCTTGCCAACTTCTTAACCCTTGTGTCTTTCAACTCTGCTCCTTCTGTTTTGTGTTCCAACAATACCAACTGCTTGCACTCTCCCACACTTGTCAAATTGTTTCCTGTCTCCTTGCCTTTGAAACTTTTATTCTTGGTGCTAGAATCAACTGGCATGTTCCATCCCAAAAACTTCTATTCTGCTTTCAAGACTCGGCTGTCCTTCTAGAAAACATTCTTTCACATTCTTTGAAAATGAATTGCTCTCTCTCCTCCTTATTGTCGTTTTGCTTTGTATCTGCTTTAAGTGTTACCTTTGTTATGGTGTATTACAATTTTAAAATACACATTTCTGGGGTGCCTGGGTGGCTCGGTTGATTAAGGGTCCGACTTCAGCTGAGGTCATGATTTCACGGTTCACGGGTTCGAGCCCCACATCGAGCCCGCATCGGTTCATGGGTTCGAGCTGTGCTGACAGCTCGGAGCCTGGAGCCTGCTTCGGGTTCTGTGTCTCCCTCTCTCTGCCCCTCCCTTACTCGTGATCTCTCTCTGTCTATCCAAAATAAATAAATGTTTTAAAAAATGAGTAAAAGTAAAAATAAAATATACGTTTGCTTCTACTAAATCGTAGCTTGTTTAGGAAGGATCTGTGTCACAGTTGTCAATGACGTAACACTAGAGCTTAGAAGAGTACTGAGGACTAGGCCTTCAATGGATGTTTGCTGAAGGAGGAAAGAAAAGTGGTAAGGACTATAATTTTGATTAACAAACTACGACACACAGCATATAAATAGTTTAACCTCAGCGTCAGAAGCATTTATGGAGTACCTCCATGCCCGTGGGGGTACATTAAGCACCATACAAGGCTTTCTAATGTAACTGGCGATGCGTGTTTTAGGCAAATATAAAATCAATAACTACTACTTGATATTGCTGAGTGTGATGCAATTTGATCACCAAGGTAGCACATGCCAGGAATTCCCACAGCCGTGACATTTCCCTTTCTCTGGGGTCTCGGTGGACCTTTCCTTTCTTCGGTTAATTTTGGCTCTTTAAAAACAAGAACCAAATGTCTTCAAGCTTGTTCCAAGGACGCTTGTCCTAAGGGATGTCCTCATATAGAAGGGTCTCGTGGTCAGTCCCATGTGTGCCACATACATGTCCTATCTTTCTGTTGGAGATGGAGAATATACATTAGCATAGTAAAAGCTCTGAGAATGTTTTGTAGTGAGAAAATCTGCTCTATTTGTTGAATATAATATTTCACAAACTCATCTAATCATGGAGCCTTTTTCATGCCTCATCTACAACAGCTCGTGTAACTGGTGTTCTCTGCAACGAGCTTTGGGGAACACTGGGTGGACGGGTGGTTTAAGAAGCACCCAAAGTTCACCCCATTCTCCAGCCACTGTTCCTCCCCCGCTCCATGGGCTCAGGTGGGCACTGGGCTGGGAGTGATGGCTGGGGATGTACATATAATAATTCCCAGAATCCCAAATAAATTCCATATTTATTCAGAGTCACTTAGCCCAAATTTGCTTAATCACCGTGGAAATTATTCCACACTTTAAAACAAAAAGTTTGGGGGGCCTGGGTGGCTCAGTCAGTTGAACGTCCAACTCTTGATTTTGGTTCTTCTCATGATCCCAGGGTCATGGAATCAAGCCCTGCATTGGACCCTGTGCTGAGCGTGAAGCCTGCTGGAGATTCCCTCTCTTTCTATCCTCTGTCCCTCACCCGCTCATGCGTGCACGCTTGCTCTCTCTCTCTCTTTCTAAAAAAAGTTTGATATTCCTTTTTCATAATATATCATAGAAGGAAAATAACACCATTATCTTGCTAGGAGAAGTAGTAGGCAAAGAGAGGTGCCTTAAAGTCACTTGAAAGGGTTTTCATCCAAATCAATTGTCTGGAAATAAAGTGAATAAGAAGCTAAGGAGCCTGTCTCTTAATTAGGTAGTAGGACAGCAGGCTTTTCTGTCTCCTGGGGAACGTGTACCATATAGGTACAACAAATTCGTGTGCTGAAAGGAATTTAGATAGCTGTTAACTCAGCCACTTAATTTCACCAGCGAGGATGCTGAAGCCCAGAGAAGATAAATAACTTATCAAATATTATTTGTATACGCAGAGGGGTGGAAAACACAGGGCTCGTGATGTTCATTTCAGTGACTTTCCTGCATTTCACTTCCTGCTAATGAATTTAAGTCGAGGAAAGGAGTCCAGGATTGGAATCAAATGAAATGTACATGGAGAGTTTCACGCTGCTTATAAAATGTTGTCATGTTCATTATCGCATTTGACAGCCCCGTCTACACTGCAAGATGGGTCGGGCTGTCCTTGTCTCCTTCTACAAGGAACTACAACCTTAGCGCTAAGTGAGACATTTCCTGTTCCTGGGAGAGGATGCCACCTTAAAATCCAGAGGAGCTTAGTTCTGCTTTCCAGGGATATAGCCAGGAATAATTTTTGTAGACCAAAGATGGGGTAGATGCTCTTCGGTCGAAAGTGTGGTTCAGAGAAAATTGTGGCAAACCGGAGGCCCGTTAGCCCCTTTTCTGCGATTGCACAGTACAGGCAGACTTTCCAAAAGTCCCATGGCTAAAAATACACACTTGCAGAAACCCAAAGTGTTTAGTTTGAAGCGACTCTAAAGTAAAAACAAGTGGTCTAGGACACACAGAATGCCTCCAAAGCCACCCTCTGCAAGACAAGGAAAACACGATCGGCCCTGAAATGGAGCCATTCTCTAAACAGCTCTCACCAACTGGAACAGAGGCCTCGCTACATGCACACAATTAGAGCTTCACGGAAGATTAGAAGACACTCTACTGCAAACAGCACTCCCAGACCCCGAAACCAGGCCACTACTATGTAAACATTTTGCACCACTTTGTAAACAGATAAAAATATCAAGTCAGTTTGGTGTAAACAGACCGACAGCAGGAGAAGCCAGCATCCCTCCCGGATGGATCCTTCCCTGGGCTCTGTGGACAAGCAGAGATACAGTATTAACGGATTTGGAACTGCTTTGGGCTGTTCTCATTTAAGTGACTACTTTTCTGAAACCTGGCCCGTTGGTTGAGAAGCTGGTGGCAGGGTGAGAATACATTCGGGGAGGCCCCCAGCAAGCTGCACACAGTCGTCCGGAACTTGCAGTTCTGCCTCTCCGAAACTGGGAGCCCCTCACATTGTAATTTACAACAGGAGCCAAACAGTGTGGACATGAAAACCACAGATGACCGAGCTCTCAGGCAAGCAGTGAGGACAATGAGACAGGAAAATGAGGGAAAGCACAGCCCGGACATGAGCTAAGCCCATACGCTGGGGTCAGGACACGTGACTTACGGAGGCGCTACTCTGTTTTGGTGAAGTATTTCCCTCCCTTCTAATGTACCGCAAATCCTACCCACCCCGCCTTTCTGCCTTTACACTTACCAGAGGCAGAGAGGAAAGTAATAATGCACAGAGAAGGGTTGACCCCCTCCAACCTGTATGGCATTGAAAGGAATGGTTGGATTGGAGTCACCTTCCTGTTTAGTGTCTTTGAAGATCTTTTTCATTTACACCCGTGATTAAATATTTATGGAGTTCCTTTGATTGCCTGTCCCCCTACTAAGTATGTAAACGGTGAAACAGATAAAGCGGTTTCTGCTCTCAAGGAGAGCACTTTATATATTCAAATATATTTTTAACTTGGGGAACATTTAAAAATATATGCCCATTTAGAACCCCTTCATCCTGTGATGACAGGCACTAGAAGAAAGGGAGATCAAAGACATATTAAATATCATGCAGCACTCACACTCACCCATCAGTATGTGACTCGGGTGATAAACTGTGAGTTTTCCAGAATTACGGACCTGACCCTCTTGTGTCCGAGTTCTCTTGGCCTCGCATTCAGCTACAGCTGTAGTGACAAACTCCATGGGAGCCTCCGCCATCTTTGCTCAGGTGGGGCTGGGCAACGCCTCACCTCAGGCACCTGCTACTCTCTCTGGCTTCCATCCCAGGGTCTTCTCAGACCATGTGGCCTGGGAAACCCACAGAATCGTTGATGACCAGCAGGACAATCCTTAAAGAACGGAGGAGGGAGACTGACAGAGAAGTGCATTTTTTTTCATCCTTCAGACAGATAGCTCTGAGATGCGTGCCACGAAGTTTCTCAGAAAGTCATGGTATAATCATGTGTCTGTGTCACATGCGGTGATGACCAACTCAACAACACATCCTGTACTGATATTCCCTCCTTCCCGGTTTCACTCCATCTGTCCCTCACTTCTGCTCCTTGGGAGCACTCTCTCTATCAAAGGTTGATCTCAGGTCTGCTTTGGGCGACAGCCAGATTACAACAATGTGAGGGCTTTCTCATCACTTAGCTGTTTAATGGTGTTCATTGCAACTGAAATTGTATGCTTTCCTCAGTGATCCTTCCCCTGGACACATAATTTTAGGAATCTAGAGAAGATGTCATTCAAAGATTATTTACACAAAGTTTTATTTGTGTATTTATTTGTGTATTTATTTTATTTGTGCGATTATTTCACAAAGTGATTATTTCACAAAGTTTCTCCTTTGACACCTTCATTATTTACACAGAGCTAGATCTAAGCATTGATCAAAGAAAAACAGGAGAAAGAAAGAGAGAGAGAGAGAGAGAGAGAGAGAGAGAGAGAGAAGGAAGAAAGGAAAGAGGGAAGAAAAGGAAGGAAGAATGGAAGGGTCAAAACAGATTTGTTAACTCTTTTAAGGAATCTGAGAACCCATGGCATTTTGGGGAAGTCATTTCTTGGGATTACATTTTGGCAACAACAAAGAACTCTACAATGTTATTTAAAAATATGCTTCATTTGTTTTCATTTACCTTTCTGCTTCCTCATTTTCCAGTTTCTACCACTCTTCTCTCTGTCAGCTGTGTGGTGAGAAACAAGGCAGAGAATCAGGGCTGGAACAGAGGGAAAGGATTGGAGACAGAGTCCATCTGAAGGTTGGTCCATGTATGCACTGGGGGGCAGGGATCATGTCAGACACACACGCTAGAGCTAAAACAAAACTTCCTTTTGTGTGTTTTTAGAAAACTCATAAATGGAACATACTACATATGTTCCTGCAAATTCGATTTCCCACTTGTTATTCGTGGAAACTATCTATCTACTCTGTTCTCTTACAGAGCAGCATAAATATTCCTTAGTATAATGATGCTACATTTTACTTAGTCATTTTTCCTGCTGAAGGATAGTTCAGCCTCTTTGGATACGCATCAAACTGACAGTTATTTCTGGGAAGGGACTAGGATTGTCCTGGTAATCAAAGGAAGATTAACCTGTGTCTATAAAATTTTAAAGTCTTACAAGCAGAACTTATTCATTACTTGAGAAGCTTTCAAGTAATAATTTTTTAAAACTCTCATGGAGTTTACATGAAAAGGCAGGTCAACAGATGATACAGGAAAATGTCTTTCCTATTTTCACAATCTCCACAGATCCCTTGCTGTGCTTTGGGACAACCCTTCCCTTTCTGTACTTCCCTTTAGTCCCAACATTTGCATCTTGTTTTTGGTGTTAATCATAATCTAATTATGTCTATACAAGGATAACCACGCAGAACACCGTTGCCTCCACCTTATCTGCTCACTTACCTGCCATCTCTAGTCCCATATCTGCCCCTACCGTAGTCTGCGAACCACATGCCCCACATGCCCTCTTCAGTTGGCTTCCTGTTCAGTTCTACCCTTTGAAAGCATGGTCAAGAGATCAGAAAGCAGGAGGAAGAGACAGGTTTCTATTTGTGGTTCCCACAACACTGGACATCGCTGGCATCAGTGGTTGGCTGTTGCCATCGGGGCAGAGGGGACGGGCTGGTGTCAGCAGCCTCAGCCGGTGTCCGCAGCTCTGGAAGTGCAGAATCTCTCGAAAGAGCTTCAGGTGCAAGTTCAGGAGCTCTGACCTGGGAACGTGAGCAGATTCCTGATCTCTGCATCTCACTCCTTCCTTGGCATTCCCTTGGCACCCCCTTCCTTCTCTCTTTTCCTCCTCCAGTCCTTACCAGTCCTTTGTATCCAGCCCCCTCTACTTGAAATACTTAGCATGGTTTTGTTTTCCTCACTGGACACTGCCTGACACACTACTGTTAGCCCTACCAACCTCCAATAGAGTTTTTGGTATAGAGGTATTTACCTAAACTATGCTAACTTCTCGTTGAGACTGGACTTTAAGCCTTGACGTCGGCAAAGAGCAATACCTTTTGAATTCACTCAGCACATGCTATAATACATGAGATTGATTGGAGCTTAGAAAGTAATAATGGGTGCCCCAAAGCAGAGAACCCTATTTTATAAGTGTAAAGAGGGAGCATGTCAGTAAAACACAAAAACATCAGGATGTCAGAGAGAAGTTTTTGTCCATCAACCAGATGTTTTACGCCCTTGATGCAAAGCGTCTAAGGGTTTGGAAACACCTAGATGATTGGCTAAGACTTCCCAGGTTGCTTGACATTATGTGTCCACAGCTTTGGAAAGATCTCTGAGACTTGCAACAGTTTTAAGAGTTGTGTTTTTAGCAGATGGGAGCAAAGTGCCGAAAATACAGCATCATATTCTCACCATGTGGATCTCCATGGCAATCAGCCTATTGTGATGCTTTTAGGAAGGACAATGACGAGCCCTCTGTGGTTTCGGAGATAAGAGGTCAGCAGCCCATACTGTCAGAATCACACAGCACCAGTGGAAGGCACATAAAGAATGATCAGAATACATATATTAATATGCCACAGCTAATATTTCTGCATGGTTTGTTTTCTCAGCAGTATTTTGCTACCTAGGGACCCAAAATAATGTGCTTTGCTTTACAAGTGAGACATGATTGATGCTTTACTGGGAGAGACTTTTCATAATGCAACAGATGTCTCCTGACAAGAAAGTTATTGGTAGAAGCAAACTGTGTTATTACAATAATGTTAAGGTTCAGACTTAAGCAAAAGATCCTAAGAGAATGTTGCGGAGGGCGGTGGGAGAGAGAGAAAGCAAATACGAGCAAGAGAGAGAGATACAGTTTGGTCTGAGTCAACATCCTTAGCCCACCATATTGACGTACTCTGTGATCTATGCAGGCAGCACAGAGCTCTCAGGAGGCTAACATATGCAAGCTTTAAAAAGGCCAATCTCCGCACACATTCATCTGTCAATATCTTAGCAGCAAGCACTTCTCTTTATTCCAGAATCTCTTAACTTGAGCATAGCAAAATGGTTTTTACTTGCAAATTAAAGGTGATATTTCTCCCATCCCATCATGGCAGATTCATAGAATCCCGCTAGGTACAGAATATTGAATCACTTAGAATTTTATTCTTGCTCTAATTTAACTGCAATATTTTTTTTCATCATTATCAATTTGTACAGAACGTAAGTCTAGGAGAATTAAGAGGACAGGTTTTAAAACTAACAGGCTTTCTGGGTAGAGATGGAGCAGGAAACAAGAGCTATATGCCTCCATAAGAAATGGAAGCTCTACCCTTAAAACAAAATAAGAAAAAAATCCAAGAGCTTAGAGTTTAGTGTGTAAGCTGAATAACAGATCCAAATGGCATGAATTTACTTCAGAAACTTGATTACGTAGTTTCATGAAAATCTGCTTTTACTCAGTTGAGTAAAATACCAGATACAATTATGAAGATCTTTAACATATAGCGATCATCCTATTCAAGCATGTTACCATATAGGTGTATGGTTCCAGGAGGAAAGATAGTGGTGTTTTCTACCCTATGGAAAGTCATCCATTGCTTGGTCTGTGATCTGCTCTCAGGATACTTTTCAACAAGCTAACATTGTTTGCCTCTCTCTGTCTCTTTCTCTCTCTCTCTCTCCTCTCTCTCTCTCTCTCTCTCTCTCTTAGATTCATGGCCTAATTATGTCCACAAGTCATCTGTCCAGGTTGACTGTTACACGCTACTGTTCTTAGTTTCTGCCACCATTCAACGTAGTCGGGGTTATATTTTAGGGAAACTTGATCACATTTCTCCTCCATACCCTGCTTGTAATCATTCCATTTCTCATCACACTGCAGTGCTTTAGAATTACCTGACCCCCTTCCTCTTCTGCAGATGTCCTGTCAGGCCAAGGCCAAGCAGCACATGACGAGGATGCCTTCAGTGACGCATGAATGGTCTTGTCTTGCTGTGCAATACCAGTTCATAATCGTATGTGCCAAGCCAAATAAACCACTCCCAGAAATGCTTTCTTTAGGATTTTGTCAATCAAAACTCTGCAGTCACTTAACAGATTAAACATGTTCGGGATTGGTAGGCCTTCAGTTGTCTGGGTAATCGATGCCAATATCTCAAGCACCCACGAAAGCATTTGGAATCAATGACATGTCTTTCGACTTCTTAGTTGATTAAAACAGGATTTTAACACACTCTGATGATGAATTTGGGTCTGGTGTCTCTGGTGACAGAAACCAGTCTCAGTGTTGGCTTCTCTAGTTAATAAATAAGCTTTTAAAACTGTATTATCTTCTTGAACACAGACTATTAATATGTAACAGATTATGGTAATCTCTCAAGGACTTTGATGATAGTCCTAGCATATTGAATGTTAAGTATTTTCTTCCCGAGGAATGTAAACATGTTATACACTGAAGTATGGAGAGGACGAAAAACAGATTGTGGGGTTTCCTCCAGGTATCTTTCTGTGAACGTGAGGTTGGAAGTTGCTTGAGAATGTAAAAACGACAACAATAACAGCAAAAACCTTGTATCTTTACAACTTGGAAGAGTTAACAGAATGTGCTGAATTAATCAGGTCCCACAGCCAAATACTGCTGTTGTAGCTCACGTGACATCTTAGGGTGTAATGGTAACCCTCGTTATAATGAACAAAAAATTCAGGAGGGCAAAAAACATAAAAACATGCACAGGGATTTCTCTGAACCCTTGCTACCAGGATGGATGTTAAATTGTGCAAAAGAAAAAGAATCTCGACGTGGGTGGATTTAT
Organism: Panthera pardus; assembly: GCF_024362965.1. Lineage (NCBI taxonomy): Eukaryota > Metazoa > Chordata > Mammalia > Carnivora > Felidae > Panthera > Panthera pardus. The sequence continues at coordinate 8,468,951 of NW_026526688.1, read as the reverse complement.
ACTTTACAAATTGTACTTCCAGCCAAGAGGGAACTCTTCTCATGAGAAATGTGGACAGCGTCCTCTTTGCCGCAGGGAGGCAAGCAGACGGACAGGGCTGAGAAGGAAGCTCGCCGAGGCAGAGTCCTTGGAACACAGCCATTCCCATGATAACGCTCTCCATTTGGCAACCAGCACTCTCCAGAGCACTTTAAATTTGTATAAAATGTTATTAATAAATGTTTAATATTTGAGGCAAGCTGAGCAATTGCATCAACAGAGATGGAGAGCCTGAAAATAGTTATAAGGGCGCTGGATGCAAAGAGATTAATGTATTGGCTGTAGAGGACAGACAAGAATCCGAATGGAAGAGGCCAGAAGGCCAGGGCCATCTCTCAATCATGATGACAAACTTATTACCGCGAGGTCCCAGTGAAGAGGAAATGGAGACCCTATCAGAATTACATGGTGTAGCCTTTTGGTTCTCTTTCTAGAGTGTAAGGATAGACCTCCTGAGAGAACCTTTTTACGTATTTTTCTGTAGTCCTTTGCATCAGGAACCTGGAAATGCCTGCTCAGATAGATCTGCATGTCCCTGAGTACCCTTTATGTCCTTGAGAGGATCTTTTGTAACCAGGACGGATTTTAATTTGGTTTTAAAAACTAATATTTGATTTACTAAAATCAAATTAAAAATTTAAAGTTTCTGAAATCCTTGAAGTTCAGCTAGTAAATCATTTTATTGTAGTCAGTAATCTGGTAAATTTTAGAAGCATCAACAGAGGCATTTTAGTAACAACGTTTAATTGCATCTATCAGTTTGTGTACTTGATTTTCTTTTGAAATACTTCAAATGCCTCATAAACAAGACCTTTTAAGTACTTAAGCATCCTCATAAATCTAATAAATTTGACTTACAAATACAGTGAGCACCAAGTCATTCTAAACTTTTAACACTGTTCAAGAACAATAGAAATTTCTCATACTTTCTAACTTAAAGTCACGAGGCTAAGTCAATTCTCCTATTATAAATTGAAACATAAGTCAAATCTCCTACATTCTCTAAAATGCCAAATTCTGTTACTATAATACTTAAATGTCACATAAACCGAGGTAATTTCCAAACTTACCACAAAATTATGAATATTTTGCACTTATCTTACAATTTCTATACTACCATCAGGCTGGAATTTAACTATATGCCCAATGTACTACTTAGGGAATAAACAGAGTTGATATTCAATTAGAATACACTGATGCAGAAGAAATTGTTATTTATAACCGGTCTCTATTCCTACTGTATTAGCATCCATTCTGATTAGCTGGTTCCAGAGGTTTGGTAAACTAGGTCTCCAGACCTAATGCCTCTGTTGCGGCATTTGCCAATTTCTGTGGTATAAACACTCACCAATGGGTGATTTCAAAGTACCAAAGACTTAATAACTGGATGATCAAATTCCTGAATATTTAATAATTGGCTCTCGAGAGCCAGTTTAAGGAGACCAGCAGAATACTGGTTGTTTTCGATGCTGTATTAGTTTTTAAATACTTTGATTCTCACTTGTGGGCAGAAGTTCAGTTGTATGACAGATACTTCAAGACACAGTTCAGATATTTATGTATATAATTCCCATTATATGCAAAGGAATGCATTCCTCTGTCTGCACACTGCTCTTGGAATATATTTCAACAAGCTAACGTTGGTTGTCTATCTCTTAGATTCATGGTCTAAATATGGTCATAAGTCATCTGTCCCTGATTTCTTTATTCAACTATATATATTGTGTGATAATTACTGGTGGGAACATAAAAAAATGCTACAGCCTCTTTGGAAACGGTTTCCCAGTTCCTCAGGAAACTACACCAAATACAGCTAAGGGTTATGTGTACTTGAACACAAAAGGGCCAGGAGTGACATCCTGTAGTGCTGCTTCTCAATCACAGCCGCAAAGATCCCTCCACTATCCGTGATTATCACGATCAGGATCTTGGCTCCCAAGAGTGCAAAACCAGATAAGAACCATCGTTTAGTAATTGCTAGCTTCAAGCTTATATTGTCCTCTGTAGACCACAGTCAAGGTCATTTTTTTTTTACAGTAAGGACAAAATGTGTTAATTGACAAAAATCAAAATTAGCCATTGCTATTTAATATGCTCAAGCGGTGCCTTCCTATGTTATCCTTGTTGCCAAAGGTATGGAAAGATCACTTTGATAATTATCTCTGGTTTCTTCAACAATGATTCTTCTAGCTCATTAGTGTCTCGAGTTATAAATGAAAAGCATCTGGGTTACTGATCATCCCCTCATTCTTTCTTGTTAGGATTATGCACAGTTACTGGACAGCCACTTATAGTCTGGGCACCATTAATAACATGTTTGACCTAGTTATTGTCCTAACTTCTTTAGACCCTTTCCTCAAAATGGAAGAGATAAAATATGGCACAGGATGATAGCGAGTGCTAAGCTAAAATATAAAATATAAAATACTTAGCACATGGTAGATTCCCTAAAATGTAGGCAATTATTATTTTTCAAATGACAATTTGAATGTTCTGAGAGAAATCTCTGGCAAATATGGTGATTTATCACTGAAGAAAAATAACACTCTTTTTTTAGGAAAAAACAACAACAACAACCCACCATGTCCAGAATTTTTCTTAGTATGTCTAATGATCCATCATATATAAGTAAACAATCATATTTGTATTAAATGTGGCAATAGCTTCCTCTTTATTTCAATTCCTGCCTTTTTTCCTGGTGTCCCATATTATGGGATTCATCTCTTCTGTGTTGAGTGGGGTTTTCCCGGTTTTCCTCCAGGGATCTTGGTTTGATAAAAGTGGAAGATGATTAGGACATCACCTTTCTTATCTCTTTCTCATTTGAAGTAACTCTTGGGCCCCAACCAGGGGTCTGAGGACCTGTAGCACTACAGGATGTCACTCCTGGCCCTTTTGTGTTCAAGTACACACAAGTACACATAACCCTCAGTCGTATTTGGCACACCATGAGCAGAGGGCTTGTGCCTTATGACTCACTTTGCAAGTAACAGCATTTCTGAGAATTTCCATATCGATGGAATATTCTCTTGTGGGTTTCTACATTGGAAACAGTCCCTGTTCTTCATGCATGGCATATGCCAGCGTCAACCAAGGTAGCCTCATTAGTAAGACAAATTATTTGATTCTCCACAAAGATCTAGACATCGGGTACAGAAAATGCAAGAACGATCTGAAAATTAGCATGTGTGAGAGAGTATCTATTATCTGTCTGCCTACTATTTTTTAATCTCTCTATAGACATATCCCCACATGTAAAATACCTTCTTACAACTGCAAACACAAGCAGGTGTGTGTTTGTATGTATTTGATGCCTGATTTATATACAGAGGCAAAATTCAGGAGAAACAGAAATTTTTAAAGAAAATTAAGGGCTATATTGTATTATTCAAGGGATTGGAATTCAGACATTTTCTTTCTCTGAAACATGTGGAGTTTTCGCTTTTATCCATTGATTCCACGTGGCTATCCTTTCCTAGATAGCCAAAGAGTGAAAATACCAAACTGGTTTCAACCAAAGCAGATTGAACAAATACCCATGAACCATACATTTCTAACTCAAGAACTACAAAACTGCTAAATCAAACTACTAAGTCAAGAACTACAAATTTCCTTTTAATCGGCAATAGAATTTGACTCAAATTCCTGCATTTGAAACAAATTAAAAAACTCATATCCCCCAGAATTGCCTGATCTGCCAATGTCAGACCTATGACCTAGTCAGCCAAAGAAAGGGTCATCTTGGTAGGAAGTGGAGTCCTGGTGGCTGTCAGTCCCACAGTTGCAGGAGAAAGAGGCACGGGGACCTCATGCCATTCTTCCGGAGTTCGTGGGTCAGCAGTGTCTGCAAGGCATCAGACAGAAACACAGAGTTAAAGGAGTCATTGAATTCACAGTCTCAAAATGACAGCAAATTATGGATGAAAAATCAAATGCTCTAATCATGTATGCCATGGCTTTCTAATTTCATAGCTTGTAAGTATCAGAAGAGAAACAAATAAATGTCTAAGATAATGGCTACATACACTGACAGACAAGAAAACATCGGTAGAACTTCCAACACTGAGGAAATTCCATATTGTAACCTAGATGTTCCTGGTATGCTAAAGTCGACATTATCTGCAAAAGAGAAAATTATAGCTGAAAAAAAGAAATTCATGTACCTAAAGGCATATTGGTACAGCATCAGTAAGGCAGAACTAACCTTGAACTTGAAGTCAGGGTGTGATCTTCTGGAGAGTGACTACGATTCTGAGAAAAATAAGAAAACTAGTGTATGTGGAGCACATTCTCCAAGCCCTGAGCAGGATGTTATATATATTGTTATGCTATTTAATCATCTTAAAACCTCTGTGAGTTACATAAATTACTGCTATTTTATAGCTGAAAAGAAGTTCCACATGGTTATTGGCTGTGTTGGAAAAGAATCAAAGAACAGATTTCTCAACCTGTTTAAGTCATTTTTTTTGGTAGGCAGAAAAGATTTTCATCTGGGCCCTACCACATGACATGTTTAGTATTGTCATTTTAAGATAATTTCTAGTACCTTGATGCCCATCTTGCACACATATTTGCTAAAAGCTTAAAATCAAATGCACTTCGCTTTTTATGTTGAAGTTAACACATAACTTGGGAATCCCTACGTCTCTTGGATAATGGTATGAAAACCATTGGTTTTAGTTCTCTGAGTCAGTGATTCTGTGTATTAGCAGAAAAATAATAAATGGAATGTTTTCAAATAAGAAATATAAATAGCACTTAGCCTGTATATAAGAAAAGCTACTGTTAATTAATAATTTATAATATCAATAGTTTATACATGATTATGTTGAATACCTTAGCAAATGAGAATAAGCATCCGGGTGGGAAACCAGTTTTCCTTACTCTCAGATCCCTTATTCTGACCTAAGAGTAAGGGGAAATCAAATCTCAGTTATATAATAAATCCTTTAAGATATGATGCCCTGGTCACATTATCAGAAAGAATAATGTCTTATATGAGCCAACTTATTTTCTAAAGGCCTTCTATGACTCATAGTTTGTATATGAGTCACAGATGTCACACATTTCAATCAGTTGATTGCACAGAGATTAAGAGAGACAGAGTTTATACAATGATGTATGTCAGTTATTTCTCAATAAAACTGGAAAAAATTATTATTTATTTGTTGTTTACTTTTTATTTTTCGAAGTGGGGCAGAGGGTGAGGGAGAATGAGAATCTTAACCAGGCTCCATGACCTGTGCAAAGCTTGGTGCAGGGCTCCATTTCAAGACCATGAGATCATGACCCGAGCCGAAATCAAGAGTCATACTTTAACCAACGGAGCCATCCAGGCGCCCCATGGAGAACATATTTTAAAGAGACAAAGTTAAGGTAAATGAGGGGCAGTGAACATCAAAACTCTCACCCATCGGCTTGAAGGGGCAAAGAAAGGAAGTGATTACCAGATGCCTGTCAAGAGCTGTGCCTTAGGGGGAGAAACGCAGCTGTGGCCAACCCATGACTTGGCCTAGAGGGAGAATAAATACCGCTACTTTTCTCTTACCTTTGTATTTCTTGTTGTCCTTCCTATTGGCCATGCCACCTGGAAGGCAGAGGAAAGAATGACTGATGTGATCAGTAGAGATCGATTTCTCAGGGTCCAGGGCAGTGTGCTGAAGGGTGGAGAGCACACTGAGTATCCAAACAAATGCTTTTCTAAGAGTAACTGACTTGTTCATTCTTTGATTCTTTCAATGCATGCACATTTGTGAGCATCAATTACATTTGAGATGTAGTATTTTACGTAAACTTTGATATAGGAAGAAGAAGGAGAAGGAAATGCATAAGAAATGGCATGTTCCCAAGGAGTTTAGAGGATAATAAGAAAGGTATATGAAGAATGCAGGGCAGAGAATGATAGAGTATGGAGTTGTTACAGGAACTGCACGTAAAGGAGGAAGGATTGAAGCAATTAGAAAGGGTTTCGTGGAAGGCACAGCATTTGAAATTGGTCCTGCACGATGGGCAAAATGTAGACAGAAACAGGTGATGGAGAGATATCCCACATGGAGGAAAATAGTAGGAACGAGGAGGGAGCAGGAGGTAAGCCATGCCCAGGGAAGTCTAATTGGAACTGAGCGCTCCTTTAATGAAGTCATGAGCAATAAAATCAGAAACAAAATCAGACAAAACCAGAATACCAGCCCAGTCCCAAACACATCCATATGCTCACGTGCACACACCCACATGCTTACTAAAACAAGGCTCTGTTAGTGCAAAACTTCAGCCAGTCATTTCCGTACAAAATGCAAATGCGGTGAAAGTGAATTATATAATCTTATATTAGCGTTTCCTCTGATGGAAGACAAAATCCACTATGCACCCTGAGCATGCCTTCCTTTATTCTAACTTTATTCTAGCAGGGTTTCCAGGGCACGATCGCAATTGGGATAACAGCACCATCTAGTGTGTTCCGGTCTTACGTTAAGCTCAAGGACTTCTGATCTGTTTCTAATGTTATTCGACAGAATCATTACAAAAGGACCAAAACAAGAACTGAAAAAGCCCTCCCGTCCACTGTTGGCTTTAAAACGTGCAGTTTAATAGATTGGGATTTGTTGCAATTTACAGTGTTTCTAAAGAATCCCCCTAAAAGAAAATTTCCCTGCGTCATCAGTATCTGAGATGAGAAAAGTAGAAAAAGTCATTTCTCATCATCTTGGGGTTTGTCCAATCTGGCAGCTAAAATATAAAGAACAATAGTCATTAATTTTTAGCGGAGAACAAATGGCATTTTTATGTCTACGTATAATTTTAAGCATATAAATTAAACAATGCGTATCACATACATTAAATATCAATGATCGCCGTTTAATTACAGAACGTAAAACTTAATATAAAAGCTACAAGGACTATTTATTTTAGTAATCAGAATATGAAGATGACCTTTGAGCCATCCATCATAAACTAACTCTGGAAAATAATCAGAGCGTGAACCCGGAAAACTGACACTCACGAGAATCTTGATTGCGTCTTGCTGCTCCCGGTACCAGGAGAAAACCAAGAGAATGATGGGAAGTGGACCCAAGCCCCAGACTGAGGAGGAAGCACAAAAGGCAAAATGAAAAAGAACAGTAGGGATTCAGGAAGGAAGGAAAGAAAGTCACACTTCTCGTCTCCCCATTTCCCATCCTTTACAAGTCTAAATTTCAACATCAGACCTGCACATCCACAAAGTTTTGTTTTTTTTTTTAACTAAGTCAATAGTTCATTTGTTTATCATCATTAAAAATATAACAGAACAGCCAAAAAGAATATACCTAAGCAAATAATACTCAACAGAGACAACGTCCACCCTTCTGCTGGCTGCTCTACAATGTACCCAGACAGCGTTCAAGGAAAGACCACACACTGTCCTTTGGTGCCTCTCCCAACTATGCTTGTTGCCACATCTGAGAAGGGCGGATACTGGCTCCAGTGAAAGCCAATCCAGCATTTCCTGAAGGTGATGAATATGGAGACCGAATATCTCACGTGGCGAATGTGGAGACCGAATGTTAACAAAGAGCAAGGGTACGGAGGCTGTATTTCCCAGGGCTGTATAGATCTATGCTTCCAGGATCACTGAATGGACAGGAACATGCCCTTCGTTAGAGTAAGCTGCTGTGACCCACGTGGACAATGGCTGCCTCGGTTATGGCCTCACATGGCCATGTCTTGTTATCGGTTGGATTAACTGGGAGAAAATTTCCACTTTCTCAATCAAATACATTTGAAGCGCATAAACATGCTTTAAAGGTCACAGAATCTAGTACTCCACACATTTTCACTCTAGGGGGTCCAGTCCCCAGGCTTCGCTTCAAGGGGACACACCAATCTCCTGGGGAGTTTATTAGCAGTGCAAAGCCCAGAGCCTCATTTTCAGACCCACTCAATCAGAATCTCCTTGGGTAGGGTCAGGGATTTGGTATTTTCAACAGGCACACCAGGTGATTTTCAGGGGAAGAGAGGCTTTTATGAAAGCAATGTGAAACCCGTGGTTTTTTATTTTCTCGACCAATAGAAGATTCTTCTGTTTACTTCATGCAACCGTTGTTTGCTCTTTGAACAAGAGGTCACACATATCGATAGATTAATATTGCATAATTGTTAGCAACTGTCTTGTAATTTCTCATACGTTTACTCTAATCAAGTGTTCAAAGTTCAAAATCTGAAATCGTCCATTTGAAACCCTGAAAGCCTTTCTTTTACTAAAAACTACATAAGATTTTAACAAAGATATCAAGTATTTTATCCAGGGCCCACCTGGGTTTTCCCCTTCCTAGGGCCTCACTCCTCTCCAGTCACCAAGAACAATTAGCATTCAACTGCCCTCAAGGGTCACTTCATTCCTCTGTATCTCTCTTCCTGTTTCTGCCTCTAGTAGAAGGTTCTACTCTCCTCACACCCCTCTGCCTAGCAAACTTCAACAATCTCTAAAGACACAGATCAAATGTCACCTTTCTTGTGAATCCTTTCATGAGTCCCATAGGACTGACCACTTCCGACCACATCCCCTCCCCGGGGCCCCTGAACACAGAGAACATTGAATTGCGTCTATCTGTTACATGTGTCTCTCTACAAACCAAGCGATAAGCCCTTTGAGTCAATCAGGATGGTTTCTTAGTCATTTGACCGTCTAGTAGCCAGCCCACAGCAGATAGTAAGTGTCCGTAAACCATCAACAAGCGTTTCTAGATTAGATGCAAAGCCAATTCTAAGCACCTGGTCATCTTGAAATCTGGAGCAAAGTGAATTTTTTTTCTAATGTAGTAGTTTCAAGTATCATGGAAAAACACCAAGTACTTCAATAGTGAAAAAACCAAAGTCATTTGGCCTCAATATCATTTACTTGAAAACAGTTCCTTGCTTCTTAATCGATTTCTAATTTAAAAGGATATATATTTGAGGTAAATAAAAATGTGTGTGAAATGGTAGAGAATGTAGAGGCAGCATCTCTCAATTTATTCCCTAATAACACTCATCTGAGATTCTTTAAGATGCTTTATTTTGTTCTTTCATGTCTAGATAACAAAGTTGCTCAGAGCTGCTGCTATTTGGGGGATAAGAAAATCTATCACCCCCTATTCACCATTTCCCAGTCAGTTATAGGAACCTCCAGAATTCTTGTTTCTTTTTGTTTTTAATTTTTATATTTATTTATTTATTATTTGAAAACCAGAGAGAGCAAGCGGGGGAAGGGCAGCGGAGAGGGAGAGAGAGAATCCCAAGCAGGCTCCGCACTGTCAGCACAGAGCCAGGCACGGGGCTCCAATTCACCAACTGTGGGACCATAACCTGATCCGAAACCAAGAATCGGACACTTAACCGACTGAGCCCCCCAGGCGCCCCTCTTCATTGCTTCTTAGAACAAGAAACGTACCAGAAATGAGAGGAGAGATCTGTCAAGAGCATGAGTAGGCCCCAAAGTCTGCCAGACAAATGCAGCAGAGGGCCTACCGTGCCATGTGTCCTCCAGATATTTGCTGAAATAAACCTAAAACACTTCTAAAAGTAAAGATATTTTTTAAAGAGTAGACCTATTTGTTATAGATGAACACGCAGTAAAATACTGTATACAATTTTCCATTGCAAAGTACCATGAGGGCTTTTCGCAGTAAATGAGTCAGGAATAAAGACTAACCAGAAGGGGTAGTCAGCAAAGATCCCCTGTCTGTTTACGTTGTTAGAAACCACACGGGACCTTGGGTTTTGAGGCACAATAGCACTGATTGAGAGAGCGTTTTAAAAAGCACACACGTATGCTTCATCTTTTACCATGGGGAGTTCCCATCAGCAGGTACGAAAAGAAGAGCTGTCTGTACCTTACATTTTGCCAAGGATGAGACTATTACCACTTCTTGGCCTCAGAAACGGACTTGCTGCAGCAGGAACATGTGCACTCCATCATCTATTTATCACTTATACCTGTAACCGCAAATAGAAACACATCTGAAATGAAGAGACGTTTCCCTTGCAATTGTTTTTAGTGGCCCAGACAAATACGCTATAATCACCAGCAGAATTCACGAGCGTCTATGCCAGTCACGGTGAAGCTTAAATTTATCAATACTAAGCAACTTGAAGCAAGAAAAGATAAAAGTTAGTGATTTTATGATGAGTAAGTTTAGCATTTTCACATTCGTATTATCAGCCCTCTGATGTCATTGCAGAAAACTCGTGGGGAAAATATCACTGCTTAGGATATGTATCCTATAAGAGTAGTTGGGGTGAAGGTTTTTAAATCTATTTTTCATGTTTCTTGATTGCGAGCATATTGGGAATACGCTCTACTTACGAAAGAAAGAAATATTTTAAAAGGTAAGTTTCCTGAACGCAAAGTGTATCAATGATAGTTACTTTAGAAAACGAGAATCATAATTCAATGCTGGAAAGCAACTATAGAGTAGCAAGACCAATGATTAACAGTTTTACAGATAACCCTCCAATTATATCTCTATTGTACATATTATATATATTTATCAATTATATATATATAATATATATTATAAATCATCATATATAAATATATATCATATATAAATCTATATACATATTATATATATTTATCAATTATATATTACATAATATTTATTATATATATTATAATTATATATGATAATATAATATAAATCTATAAATACATATTATATATATTTATTAATTATATATTACATAATATTTATTATATACAATTATATATATGATAAATATAAATCTATACATATATATTTATCCATTACATATATTACAGTATACATTATAAATTATTATATATAAATAAACATATAATATATATAATAATGTATAATGTTTCAGTTTGCCCTCTGTATAGTGTATATAATAGATGTTAGAGATACCTATAAAACATCTATATCTCCTCATATACAGAAGATCACGTGCCTTCCTTCGGCCTCACCACACACACCCTGTGTCTTCTCGATTCCTCCAGTTGCCTTTTCATAGAGCACAACACTTCGGGTTCTGCTCGTATGCAGGGCCATACCATATTTATTTACTTATGTGATCCCAGTGGCCTGGATGTGTCACTGGTATCTGCTAGTAAGCTAAGTGTCCAGGTCAGGGCTGGACAAAAACATGCTGCACATTGTCTACGGAAGTGTGGATTCAGAGAATGCCCCCTTCCCACTCCATGCTGTACCTTGACAGGCAACTGAATTCCAGTGGGCGTATTCTTTTAGTCACTCTGAATGATCTTAAAAATACAGCCCCTTGTTTGAAAAATATAAATAGAAACATACAAATACAAACGTATATGTATGTATGTATTGCTCTTGTTTGGAAGTTTCCCAAAGATTTGACACGGAATTCACAAGAGCCCTGGCTTCGGGCTACATTCAGACAAAGCAGCTTCTGCCTGTTGTTAGCTGTTATTTTTATTTCACTTAACAAAATTTTTAATGCTTGTTTATTTTTGAGAGAGACAGAGACAGAACGTGAGTGGGAAGGGGCAGAGAGATGGAGACACGGAATGTGAAGCACGCTCCAGGCTCTGAGCTGTCAGCACAGAACCCGACACGGGGCTCGAACCCACGAGCCGTAAGATCATGACCTGAGCCAAAGTTGGACACTCAACCAACTGAGCTACCTAGGCACCCCTCATTTCATTTTAAATATGAAGGGGAAGGGACATCAAGGGAAAAAGAGATAGGAACCGAGGACAGGAAAATCAGTGATGCTATGTAACTGGGCTCTCACATTTGCATTTGCTAAGTGAAGGGCCTAATCAGACTATGGCTTATGCTTCACTATTGTTATTTTATATCCATAGTTATACGTCAATTCTTAATCTGTCATCCATACAGGATAGGTTCACTGAAGACTGCCTGGTAAGTAATTTGATCTTTGTGGAGAATTATTTGTACAGGATCAGATTACAATAATTAATAAAATACTTAGAAATATTTTTCCAAGCTTGTTAAATAGTTTTTGCTGTGAAATGGTCCACTGTCACTAAACATCCTCCTCAAATCAGTTCCATATTCATTTATTTTTCAAATACAAATACCAATATCTCTCAGTAAGTATGAAAATCATCAAATTAATCAAATTAGATTGGAGCACAATAACCCCAAAGAGCTTTATAATAAGAAGCAAATGAGATCTCATTTTTTTATCCAGGATAAATTATATGTAGGGACATAATGAGTTCCGAGAATACATTCCAGAAAAAAAAAAAAAAAAAGAAAGAAAGAAAAAAGAAAGAAAGAAAACAGAAGAGCTAAACTTTGAAATAGACATTTAGTATAACACTTAAAATCATTAGTGATCTTGTGACACTCCAGAGTTTAAAAGAATGTATACTCTTTAAAGAAATAGGTCTTTGTATTCATAATGACAGTAAATGGCTCGGATTAAAAATCTGCCTGTAGCCCCTCATTCCAAAGGGTGTTTGGCAATTCACAAGCCTGACAATTTCCAGAGTGCACTGTATTATAATGGTACATTGTGCACTAATCCAAACTCAAAATTTCCCACATAAACTTAAGCTTCTGTTCTTTGCCCTGATCTCATTTTTACAGAACAATTATCTTTGACAAGAAGTAGTATATCCACTTTTTAAAAGACATTCCCTGTATTGTATACTTGAAAGTTGCTAAGGGGGTAGATTTTCAGTGTTCTTACCAAAATATATATATATAATTATTTGAGGTGATGGATGTCTTAACTAACTCTATTGTGGTAACCATGTAACTATCTATATGTGTATTGATCACACTGTACACCTTAAACTTATACAATGTTATATGTTAACTCTATCTCAAAGTTGGTGGGGAAGAGAAATTCACACATGGAAAAGTATAGCCTTCCATAGAAATCAATCACAATGTATAACATACCTCTCTGACAAAGATTTATTTTCATCCATATCTCACATGGTACAATTGTGAACCAATTTCCTAAAAGAACATGGCTTAAAGGAAAGGCTGGATCAAAAGCCAACATGCTTGAGTTATCGAGAACACCAACCCATGTAAAACAGCATGGCACTTGACAAGAACAAAGATTCATTATTTATTAAAAATAAAGATCTTTCACTTAGAAAATTATGCCTTTAATTTCAAGATGAACAAGAACGTATTAAAATATGAAAGGCAGTCATTTGACATTTTAAGGTAATTGATTTTCTGAAAATTAACATGAAATGAATTGAATAAAAACTGAGCAATAACTTTCGGTTGGCCAGAATTAGGAGTATACCGAAATGAAGAAAACAGGCTTCTCTCAAATTTTCTTCATCTAAAGTATGGCTTTTCAATCTTTTGATCTATGACTCTCAACAAATACAAAAATTCCATACCTTTCTTTGATGGCATTCAAAACTCCAAAGTATATCACAGTCTATAAATTCAACACAAATCCAAAACACATATCATTTTAATATTTTTTTTAATTTTTAAAATAACCTGAGGCATAAATTATACACAATATGATGGACACATTATAACTGCATAGCTATTAACAACTTTTGGCAAATAACCCTATAATCACTACCCCATTCAAGATTTCCATCGTTGCTAGACTTTCCCTCATGCCCCTTTGCAATCAATCCACTCCATTTTCTGCCCCAGGCAACCACTTTCTGATTAGTCTGGATGGATTCGTTCTGCCTGTTCTGGAACACCCTATAGAGGCACCTGGGTGACTCAGTCGGTTGACCATCCAATTCTTGATTTTGGGTCAGGTCGTGATCCCAGAATTATAGGACTGAGCCCCCCATCATGGGGCCTATTTAAGATTCTCACTTTCTCTCTCTCTCTCATAAAAAATAAAATAATAAAACAATAGAATACCCTATAAATGGAATCATAAAGTGTGTATACTTTTTACTCTGGCTCTTGCTTAGCATAATCTTTTTGAGAATAACCATGTTGTTGCTTTTCTTCCTTGTTACTCTTCAGAAGCATTCTATTATATGTATATATAATACAATTTTTAATCTATTCATCAGTTGGTAGATAATTTCCAATTTGGGGCTTTTATGAATAAAGCTATCATGACTGGTCCTGCACAAATCTTTTTGATAATTGCTGTGGTTGATTTTAACCTTATAAGCTTATTTATTTTCCACCTGTCCCTTATGTTTTGGGTTCCTTTCTACCCTTCTTTAGAGTTGGCCAAATAGTTTTAGTGACTGTTTTCTTTACTGGCTTCTTAGTTACCTTTTATTTTTTACTTGTTATTCTAGGGCTAACAGCATGCATCATTTTAATCACCGCCCCATAACAGTATACATCTTATCAATCTTACTTAAGGTCAGTATGACACCCCTTTATATTTCACACTTTAAACTTCACAATTCCTTCTTCTCTATCATCCCTCATGACACTCAACACAAACTTACCCCTTTCTGCCTCTACTCTGACTTCCCACTTCGCAAACGTGCTTCCCTTGCAACAGGATCATTCTATTGGTTTGCCACTGTGCCCGTTTTCAACTGTCTTTCTTTTCTACATGTGTTATAAATATGAGTCTAGAGTATTATTGATTTTAAAGTATGTTATGTGAAGAAAGACAACACAGCCATCTCTATTCCCCCACTAAATTGTCATTTTCAGTTCTTCCTTATTGTTCTTTGTAGATTTGGATTTCCAGCTGTTACATTTTCTTTTGACCTACAGGACAGCTTTTAACATATCTTGTGGTCCGGGTCTATTGGTGGTGAATTTTACCTCTTCTTCCTCCCTCCTTCCTTTCTTCCTCCCTCCCTCCCTCCTCTCTTTCCTTTATTTTCTTTCATTCTTTCTTCCAGTGCTCCACAAAACCCTTTAGAGTCGCCTCTCTGCACATCTCCCAGTGCCCCACTCCATAGATTTAAGCTGCTAGAGACGCCCTGACCTCTGATCTCTGCCTCCTCTTTTCATTGGTGGACCATCATTCTCTCCTCAGTCTTGAGCTCATTGCCACATAGGGAAGAGCTGGGGAATCACGGGAGCATTTGGTCTCTCTTCTTCTACGTCCTTGAGGTTGAGAGTTACGTGGTTCATTTGAGATATTTCTTCTTTTTTAATGTAAGTGTTTAGTGCTCTAAACTTTCCTTTCCATATTACTTCTGTTATATCCCATAAGTTTTGGTGTGTTATGTTTTCATTTGCTTGTCTCAAGATATATTCTAACGTCCCTTTTCATTTCTTCTTTGAGCCATTGGTTGTTTAAGAGTGATGTATAATTTCCACATATTTGTGACTTTTCCAGCTTTCCTTTTCTGTTGATTTCCAGATTCATTCCATTGTGGTCAGAAAAGATACTCTATGTGATTGCAATATTCTTAAATTTGTGAAGACTTGTTTTGTGATACAACATGCACTCTATCCTGGAGAATGTCCTGCATGCACTTGAGAAGAATGTGCATTCTGTTGCTATTGGATGGAATGTTCTGTATATGTCTGTGAGGTCTGTTTGTGTATAGTTTTGTTTCTTTTTTTTTTTAATGTTTATTTTTGAGAGCATGGATGGGGGAAGGGCAGAGAGAGATGGAGACACAGAATCTGAAGCAGGTTCCAGACTTTGAGCTGTCAGCACAGAACCTGATGTGGGGCTTGTACTCACGGACCAAGGAATCATGATCTGAGCCGAAGTCAGATGCTTAATCGACTGAGCCACCCAGATGCCCCTATAGTTTTGCTCTTTTTCTTTGATCTTCTGGCTGAATGTTCTATCCATATTGACAGTGGAGTATTGAAATTGCCTACTCTTACTGTAATAATAGATATATTAATAACTATATATACTAATATATAGTAATGTAGTACTATAATAATAGATATATATTAATATATAATAGATGATGCTATCATTTCTTCCTTCAGTTCTGCCAATATTTGTTTCATATATCTAGGTGCTGGGATGTTGGCTGCATATATATTTATAATGTTTATACCTCCCTGGTAAATTGGCCTTTTTGTCATTATTTAATGTCCTATTTTTACCTCTTGTGACAGTTTTTACTTAAAGTCTATTTAGCCTAATATGACCCTGGCCACCCCTGCTCTCTTTTAGTCACCATTTGCATAGAATGTCTTTTTCCACCCTTTCACTTTCAGCCTATGTCTGCCTTAAATCTAAAGGAAGTCTCATGAGGACAGTTGGATCTTGTTGTTTTTTTTTTTTTTATTCTTTCAGCCACTCTATGTATTTTGATTGAGTTTAATCCATTTACATTTAAAGGAATTATTGATAAGGAAGGGCTTACTATTGTCATTTCTTGGTTGCTTCCTGCCTGTCTGGTTGCTGGTTTCCGGATTTCTCACAAAGGGAAAGGTGCTGAATTGCTGTCTGTGGAAGAGTGACTCTGGGACTCCTTATCAGCCATCCCGCCAGTTTCCTGCAAAGATCCACTTTTTATTAGTCGGGATTATTTCAGGTTTGCAGCGGTATTCAAGCTGAAGCTAGCTTACATGAAAATAACAGGTGCAAACAACCAAAAACTAGTGGCAATGAGCTTTTTAAGGAAGGTAAGGTTTAAATAATAGAGCTCAGGGCTCTATCTTTTTCTCCACATTCAGGCAGTTTCGCTCCTAACACTGAGCAAAGTTGCCTGTCAGTTGAGCAGCCTGAATGAAAAGCTCCACCTGGAAACTTCTCTGACTGCCATGCCTGCGCCTTGTGTCTTTCCCTGGACCAGTCACAGTTTCCAGGAAAACGAGGTGCCAGCAGTCTGAAACCCACACCACCGTGCGCTCACTGCAAGGCCGGCAGTGATTCCAATGACGTAATGAAACGGATTCCCCGCAGAAAATGGGCTTCCGTTTCCACGAAGTGGGAAGACCCAGAAGCTGCAAAAACAACAGATTTTCTGTCTATCCCGCTTGTGAAGACGAGCGTTACGACACAAAACTGCTTAGGGCATCGTTATCTATAATGTCTAAAACCTTAAAATACACTAAAATACCGAGTATTGGGGATGGCTACTGCATGGTGACACACGCCTGACCCCTGAACTATGTAGAGGTTAGGACCACTGACCCCCATGCGGTCAAAAATTCGCATGTAACTTTTGACTCCCCCCAAAATTAACTAGGAATAGCCTACTGTTGAATGAAAGCCTTACCAGTAACATAAACAGTCGATTAACCTCTATTTTGCATACTATATGCATTATATATTATATTCTTACAATAAAGTAAGCAAAAGAAAAGAAAATGTTATTAAGAAAATTGTAAGAGAGGAACACGTGGGTGGCTCAGTCGGTTCAGTGTCCGACTTCGGCTCAGGTCATGATCTTGCAGTTCATGAGTTCAAGCCCCACATCGGGCTCTGTGCTGACAGCTCTGAGCTTTGGATTCTGTGTCTCCCACCCCCCTGCCTCACTCGTACTCTGTCTTTTTCTCTCAAAAATAAACATTTAAAAAAAAAGAAAATTACAAGAGGAAGTACATTTACAGTACTGTGCTGTATATATATAATAAAAACACCATATATAAATGGACCCATGCAATTCAAACCCATAATGTTAAAAGGACAACTGTATTCATATGACCATCAAATTTTGCATACAAAGAGTTTTATTAATGTGGAGAAATGTGTTAATGTTAAATGACAAAATAAGGATACAACTCAAAAGACTCTAGCAGAGCAAAAGGTTGTAAAACACATAGGAAAATGTCTAGAAATGTTACAGTAGACAGAGTAGATACATCTGGGTGTAAAACAAATTTTTCCTCTCCTTTTGTTTGTATTTCTCTATTCTTCTAAAATGCATAGATTTTATATTTCGAAGATAATCAAAATTTTAAATTAAGTAGAGACACAAAAGAAAGTTGTATGTTTACCAGCATTTATATTTGAAGATGTGTCTTGAAATTAGGATTCCCGTATCACAGGGGGAATTACATGGTGTGATAAATGTTTGAAAGTAGAGGTTTAAACCAATTGTATTTCAAGCAAGTGAATGGAGTTTTCATTTCTTCTGTAAAATGGAAAGACTGTATCAGGCATTCGGGGATTTGGAATGCTTTCAACACATGACACCAAGACGCCTTTCTTAATTTTCTCTGTAAGTAGTGCAGGCTATATTGGCACCTCGTTTAAGAAGCTGAGTGTGTGTGTTCACTGTTATATATAGCCTATGGTCAAGTTTTAATAGATGTAGAAAAGGATGCCTCCGTTCATTAACTCCACGGGGCTCACATTTGGCCTAGAACTTCAATAAAACCAAGAAATAAATGAGACTCTGAAATAAAACTGCATGAACACTGGAAAGGTATCTGTCCATGATGCGGCACTAAATAAAGTAGAATTTCTTTTAACTGTACCTGCTTCTAAGTGAAGTTAGAACCCATGATTCTTAGGGTGTGAGAGACGAATTTCA
Source organism: Panthera pardus (assembly GCF_024362965.1). Taxonomy (NCBI): domain Eukaryota; kingdom Metazoa; phylum Chordata; class Mammalia; order Carnivora; family Felidae; genus Panthera; species Panthera pardus. The sequence goes on along the minus strand of NW_026526688.1, from coordinate 8,450,557 downwards.
GAAAACACCTTCCATCTGGATTCTCGCTGTTACCATTCTCGCTATTTTAATTAAAAAATTTTATATTGATCTGTTTACTTATTACAAGTAGCAAATATATTTCAGATGTAATTGTTAACACCTTAATTACTCTACTGTGAACGGATGCCCCCCACTTTCCCCTCTGTTCTTTGTAGGCAAGCGAGCTTGGCACGCTGCCAGTAACAGGCCATGCATTTTCCTGCACAGTACCGTCCAAGTAGAAAAGAGGCAAATAATTATGAAAACATAAACATATTAATTTGGCAAAGGAGTAGAATCTGCGATTTAAAGATCCTAACCTACAATGTGTACTACAGCTACGAATTCACGTACATAGGTCCTTCCTCGTCAGCTGCTATGTTCTAGCTAGCTGTTATGCCTGTGTCCAAAGAACTGGACAAGGTCTCTGCTCTCAAAGACCTTACAAGGCTGTTGCAGAAATGAACATATGAACCACTATGATGAGGTTAAAAAGCGGCAAGGACAGTAAGAGGAGAATCTGCTAATTAAGCAGAAGGGAAAGGAATTTTAGCTTAGATCTGCAACCGGGTAGAGAACTTCAGGTTGAGGGAGGTTTTTGTTTGTTTAGTTTTGTTTGCAGCAAAGTCACGGGGTTAGGAAAGTACACTCGGGAACAGTCAAGAGTCCGGTGTGACTGCAGCCTACGCGTGTGACGAGGAAAGCAGGTTGTAAGCAGATGACTGAGAGCCTGGATGCCGTGCTAGGGACCGAACATTTTCTTGTAGAGGCTGAGGAGTCGCTGGAGCATTACAGCAACAGAGTGTGGAATGACTAGCTCTGGGCTTTAGCAAGAGAAAGTGTGTGACAGTATGAATGATGGATCTAAAGGGTGAGAAAGTATAAACAAGGAGGCCGGTCAGACGCAATAATCCACATGAGACAACAAAAGGAAATAAACTAAGGCAGTGGCAGCAGAAAGAAAGGAAGGGCACACAATCAAAAGACAGTCCAGAGTTAGAACCAACGCATTCATGGTAGTGAAATACACACACACTGACTTCTCTGCGCCCGTTACTGGATTGAGGACTCCACGCACTCTCATCTCATTAAATCTTCCTAACGGCCCTGGGGGCTACGCTCTGCTTATTATGCCTGTTTTCCAGATGTCAGAATTGAGGCTCAGAGAGGTTAAATAGCTTGTTCAAGGTCACATAGCTAGGAAATGGTAGATCAAGGACTGAACCCAGGTCTGACTGAGTCCAGAGTATGACAAATCCGTGTAATACACACCGTCATCTGGTGACCACGGTCAGCGAGGAAGTGGTCACAAAAGATGACCATATTGGTTCTGGCATCAGTGACTTCAAGAATGGAGATCTCATTGACAAGGTAAGGATTATATGAAGGAGAGCAGGTTCTGGTAAAAAAAAGTTTTATATATATATATACATATATATATATATATATATATACACACACATAAATATATATACACACACACACATATATATACACACATATATACACATATATATAAAACTTTTATATATATAATATATATTATATATAATATATTATAACTATTTATATATATAATATAATATATAACTATAATTTATATAATTACATATAAATTATACAGATAAATTACATAGATGAATTATCTATCACTTATAGTGTGTTTACATCATCTATAATGTATAATGTGTTGGACACATTTACCTTGAATATTGAAAATAATGTAGGGGAGCCTGGGTGGCTTGGTCGGTTAAGCATCCGACTTCGGCTCAGGTCATGATCTCACAGCTTGTGGGTTCGAGCCCCACATCAGGCTCTGTGCTGACAGCTCAGAGCCTGGAGCCTGCTTCGAATTCTGTGTCCCCCTCTCTCTCTGCCCCTCCCCTGCTCATACTCTGTCTCTGTCTCAAAAATAAATAAAACATTTTTTAAAAAAAAAAGAAAAGACTGTATATTCAGTAGGAAGCTCCAAGTTTAGTTTGGGACTAGTGAGTGGCTCTCATGGAGACTGACACAGAAGCCAGAGCCGAGGGCAAAGCCAAGGCAGAGCACATGGTGAGGGGACACCAGCCCTGGGAGCTGGCACTTGCGGATCCCTTCTTTAAGGATGCACAAAGGACGATGACTCTGAGGAGAGGGAAGGATCTGTCAGAGAAACAGATGGAGACTCTGGAGAACGCAGGGTTAAGGAAGCCAAGACAGACAAGAGTGCTGACAACGAGATACAGAAAAATGAGACACACCATTTCAAAAAGCTGAGTCTCAAATATCAAAGCGAGAGCACGTTGGAGGGGAAGGTGAGGCATGTCTGTTGGATTTGGCCTTGGGAAGATCCCCTCTGACATCTGAGAAGGTGGTTGAAAGAAGCCAGGCGTCCCGCAGGGAGGGCTGGGGGTGCCGAGAAGGGCAGGTGAGGAAGAGGGTCACCTTTCTCTGACAAAACTGATTCTTTTCTGATGAGTGAGCTCCTCTCTTCCTCAAACCCCACAGTGGAAATACTACAAAGCAAGAGCTACACTCTTACAGGGACATTCAACACACTCCTAGTCTAAGAGAGGTGTTTCTCTCCTTTCAGCCTAACAGAGGCTCTGAATGGTTTTGTTAAAGAGAAAACAGTGGTGTTTCCTTCCTCTGGAGGGTATTCAATTGGCCAAAGCCACTGCTGGCTTGTTTCTGCCCCTTGACGACTCAAACACAAGCTCCGCGAAGCATCTGGGCCTGCCCAGCCCCACGTCTTTGGGAACCACGTCTGAGCAGAAAGGGCCCAATCACAGAGGCTCTTCCTGGGCGGAGTGGGGGCCTCCTGTCATTGGCTGGGGGGGGGGGGGGCCTGCCGTTTTGGGGCAGAGCCGTAAGGACACCAACATTGGCTGGAAACTCAGAAATGACACGCAAGGAGGCACAGCTGAGGAGAAGGAGGACTTTTAACTGGGGCTGAGACACACAGTTTGGAATCCTCACCGTAAGTCCTGCAGTGAAGGCTCTGAGGTCTGTAATGGCTTCTATTGGGCCAATTTTAATTGTGGATGGGCCAGCCCCCTTAGATTCAGGGCACATCTGGGTCAATAAAGGCAGACTGTGGTATATTTCTGTTTGGGAAAGCACCTGACTATGGAGGTAAGTCTAGACAGGCCTTGACAGAGATCCATGAGGCAGTGAAAGGCGTCAGCAGGCACGGGCAGTTTCGAAACAAAGTTCTTGCTTCTTGACCTTGAAATACACGTGTATACAATACATGCATGCACAGCCCACAGCAGATGCCAGCCTCTGCAGAGGACAGCTGAGGCAAGACTGAAATCATAGACACAACTGGAGTTTTTCTATAAATTTGTGGACCCTGATATAAAGTTGCTTTTAAACTACCGGGTGGCGGAATTTCACAGGTGAATGGAGTACTTGTGACGTTCTGTCTTTACCTTCTTGGTGTGAGCCTTTACTAAGCCCCAGTGGATCAATGATCAATTGCCCTGAATTATTCTCTCCAGCCAGGGTCAAGAAAAGGACTGTGGATTTATGAGGATGTCCACAGGCTCAAATGGAAACTGCTCAGAGCAACAGAGGATAGGTTCCAAGGTGATAGAGTTACTGTATGGGACTTTCAACAGTCTTGCTAGATTATGAGGGAACCAGGCTGAGGAACTTCCAGAATCCACAAGCAGAGGAAAGACGGTGTCCTGAGGAGCATATGGCAGAGCCCAAGTGGCACAGGCTTCAGAAGCATGCACGCGAGTTTTATCTCAGGAAAATGTTGCAAATATTTTTTCTGGTTGAAGTAAATACAGGGACAAGATGTAAAGCCATCACTAAGAAGCAAATTTCTTGGGCTTAAGCAACTCTATCACAAGAGGCAGCTGCATCAGCCACTGTGGCACAGGACTGAAAATGTGTTTCTACAAGATTCACGGTGGCTATACGACCAGAGTTCATTGTCTACACAGCACCTAAGTGCCAAGAACACAGCACTCAAAGAGGAAATGGAGATTAAGAAGCTATGCCTGGGCAGATCTCTCTACCAGAAATGGTGGGTGCATTGTACTAAATCTTTTTGCTGGAGGTTTACCCCTATTAAATTTAAATTAACAAGTCATAGAGTCTACTATACCCACTGACCAGCGGCATCTTGGTGAGAATAAAAATTAAGATTTCTAATTAAGATTTCCTTTTTGGGGGGAACCAGTACCCAAGACGCCCCCCAGTGTTCCCTGCCTCCTAGTACGATAAACCTTGTATAATACTCTCTGTTGAGGGTATTACTGTACTGAGTCACTCATTTCTTTCTTTTTATTTTTAGAGAGAGAGTGTGTAAGCAGGAGATGGGCAGAGAGAAAGAGAGAGAATCTTAAGCAGGCCCCCCTCCTTAGCATGGTGCCCTACAGGGAGTTCAATCTCATGACCATGAGACCATGACCTGAGCCAAAATCAAGAGCCAGATGCTTAAGTGACTGAGCCACACAGGCACCCCGAGTGACTGATTTCTGAGAAACCGATTAAGACAGAAGACAGAGTGCATGATTCAGAAGTTAGCACATAAATGACGTACAGTATCACTCTTCCTCTTCCTTTCTCCCAGACCACTGGCTCTGAGGGAAGCCAAGTGCCATGTCCTGAGGACACTCTGGCAGCCTATGGACAGGCTCAACGTGAGGTGTGTGGCCAATGGCCGGTGAGAAGCTGTCGCCTGCCTGCTGCCACATGAGTGAGTTCGGAAATGATGACTACAGCCCCGAATGGCAGCTGGACACAGCCTCATGAGAGCCTCTGAGTCCGAACCAACGAGAAAAAGTGCTCCTGGATTCCTGGACCACAGACACTGGGAGATGACACATTGGTTGTTTTAAGCTGCTAAGTTTTAGGGTGATCTGTCATATAGCGATAAATTATTGTGTCTTCTTTCATTTAGAAAGAACTGAGCTTTTACTGCAGTTTTAGGTAATATTAAACAATGAGTTCGAGGGACTTTTACCTGGGAAAAATGTGCTAGCGGGTAATGTAATTATAGACCCACAGGTTCTAGTAACTCTGTGGACTCTAGAGAGACAGAGCAGATACCCTGTGTTAAATTAATAAAATATACGAGATCCTGAGGAAATAACCCCCATTCTCATCTATCCAGATAAATTAAGAAAAACATCTAGCAGAATAAATATTGGACATTACTTTAAATTCTAGCTTGTAACTCATATTATTAAGAGAATTAAATTTTAGGGGCACCTGGGTGGCTCAGTCGGTTAAGCATCTGACTTCGGCTCAGGTCATGATCTCACAGTTCATGGGTTCAAGCCCCGTGTAGAGCTCTGTGCTGACAGCTCAGAGCCTGGAGCCTGCTTCAGATTCTGTGTCTCCCCTCTCTGCCCCTCTCCCACTCACTCTCTCTCTCTCTCTCTCTCTCAAAAATAAACATCAGCAAAAGAGGGCTTCTATCGGTTTTCCGGGATATTATTGTAGTGTTTGTATATTTTATTTTTAATAATGTCAGTAAATCTCAGTGTAGAACCAGTGATCTGTTAAGTTGGTCCGTCTGGATGACGGCACGGCTGGACATAACTTGGGATGGAAAATAGAAACAGTGAGTAAAAATGTTCAACTTTAAGAACAGCCGTGGGGTAGATTAATTAACCAAGTAGAAGACTCATTTCAGAGTCTTCTCAGTGCAAAACGTACGTTTCCTATGAGTGGTGACAAGAGGATAGTAAAGGAACAGTGATTCGTCTTTGACAGAAGGTAAGGGGCGGCCTTGTGAACGTGGTTAGCAGCTCATCTCCTGGACAGAGAAACCCCCATAACCACACACAGGCTGAGAAACTAAGCCAGTTTGGTAGGGGAACTAAAACAAGACAAACCTGGAGGGTGTTAAAGGGAATGCTACGTTTCCCTCCTCTGAAGGTAGTTCCATTACCGTAAAACCTATCTCGTGTCTGACCCTGTACTCTGCCCAGAGCGGATGGACTGCCTTATCTGACTGATACACTTCAAAAGCAAGCACTGGGTGGGCAAAGCCGGCCCAAGTTTCCCTCCTGAGAGCTACTGGCTCCCAGCTGTAGACTCTCTATCGCTCCGGGGGTCAGGCTTTCCCCTAAAATCGGTGGTCCCTAATGCTTTGACTGGGTGGGTAAGTCTGATTAATTCTGGACTCATTTACCAGGCTTATTTAGCCCTTACAACTTAGCCTTTATCACTTGTTGGGTGTTTCTGGTTGTGATTGTTGTTGTGTTTTGGTTTTGTTTTTTGTTTTTTTTTTGGCGGGGGGTGGGAGGTTAAGCAACATTTTCGTTTTCCGTATACATTACTCTTCATCTCAGTTCTCAATTTGTTTTGAGCCTGGACAAGGAAGACGGCAGTTAGACAAGGAAAACCAACATGTCCATCAAAATTCAAATCACTGAAAGGATTTACCCTGCAACATCTAAAGGTAATGATACAAAATTCCCTTTCAATGGTACGTTTCCATCCCCATCTAATAATAGATGATTCAAGTGTTCACAGGATGTCCCCTTGGCGTATATATTTTCCTCGTGTACAGAGCAACAAAGAACATGGGGAAAGTGGAGTAAATGTGGCCGATCTATCCTGTAGTCACATCCAGTTTTGGAGCAGGTCTGGATGACTTCTTCTTCTTCTTTTTTTTTTTTTTAACGTTTATTTATTTTTGAGACAGAGACAGAGCATGAGCAGGGGAAGGGCAGAGAGAGAAGGAGACACAGAATCCCAAGCAGGCTCCAGGCTCTGAGCTGTCAGCACAGAGCCCGACGCAGGGCTCGAACTCACGGACCGCGAGATCATGACCTGAGCCGAAGTCGGCCGCTTAACCGACTGAGCCACCCAGGCGCCCCACGGTCTGGATGACTTCTGACCCCAGGTCTGGCAAATCACAAAACCTCACTGAAGCCTGTTTCTTCCCTGCATCCACACCTTCCTGTGTTCAGGAAGGATCAGCGGCTGCTCTCCAGGGTGGATGCGAAGGCCGGAGGAGACACAGTGCCCACGCCATGTCAAGCAGGAGCGCAGTATGTGACATGCGGCCTGTGCCCAGGGTCTCAGAGCCGTGACAATTGTATCCTAAGGGCTATTTGCTTTCACTGCCTAATAATTCACCAGGGGCAAAACCTCACACCATTTTTTTACCCAGAGGACTGTTACATCGTAAAGAAATGTCCTGAAATTGTGATTTCCTTAAGATAGCTTTATTCCCACCAACACTTTCTCCGTTAAGCTTGCAATTAGTGAGTCCGTAACTTGAGGCAAGTGCGAATTCACCTTCTCTCCTTCTGCTTTATGCTCATAATGTGTCGTCTGAAGGTAAGTCAAACATTTTGTCAGCTTCCACCACTTAATTTGTATGAATGTGAGATCCAGGGGCAAAGTAAGGTCAAGGAATAAAAGTCCCTGTGGATATTGCTGTAAAAAAATCTTTTAATACTTTCAATATTAGATTTGCTTGTAGAATGTCCATGGTCCAATTTAATAAATTCTGGGTTTGTTGCCTCGGTAAAAACTGTCTTGTATCAGTCCTTCAGGACTTCTTTGGATAGATTCCCTTTTTTGGTTAAATTATCCCATTAGCTGAACTGTCCACTGTTGAGAGACACTGCTGCGAAAATGAGACTTTAATAACTCTAAGTGTCTAAAATTGATCTCTGTCCCTGCATATAGATGCCAAGCTATAAAAGAATCCTTACCTCGCATCTTGTGCCCAAGGGAATCTTCTGGGCTCAACTTTCCAAAGTCGCTCATAGGTACCCTGTAACATACTTCACTTGGGCTCCTGTGTTTGCACTGATTGTATAGACTTAAATGCTCAGACATTTCCCAGCTTCCAGCTTTTTCTCTTCTTCCAGCAGCTCTCCATTTCTCTTTGTTCCGTGCCCTAAATCCTCGGGCAACACAAACCACTCTCCAGACAGGTCCCTCTTACAGAGTTCCCTGGGACCACACTCAGTGTGAGGGAGGAAGTGGTTATTGAATGCGGGAAGGCTACATTTCTACCGACAAATTTCCAGCATAATGCCATTAAAAATGATAAACAACAGTACTCAAACCTGGACTCCATCGTACCAGAGCATCTTATTTGTATTTTTTTTCATTTCAAACGTTTTGCTATACGGAATGTAATAATATTTAGATTTAGGGCTTTAGGAAATGAATGTTCCCTTTCAAAGAAGGAAAATCAAACAAAAGATTTCCTCATTAAACATTAAAGAGAATATATAAAAGGAAACGTACCTGATATTGGAACTGTAATGTATTCCTTAAACTCTGAGTTACTATAACATAGAACACATTTTATATCTCCCTCGCAGAATACACAAAATCTTCTCAGATATTGAAAACAAGTCCTTGCCAGAGGTAAACTTACTCAGTGCTGGAAAGGAGCTGTAGAATTATGTCAGGGGCACCTGGGTGGTGCAGCAGGTTGAGTGTCCAACTGTTGATTTTGGCTCAGGTCATGATCCCAGGGTCATGGGTTCAAGCCCCACATTGGGCTCCACACTGAGCACAGAGCCTGCTTGGGATATATTCTCTTGGGATTTTCTCTCTCTCTCTCTGTCTCTCTCTCTCTGTCTCTCTCTCTCTCTCTCTCTCTCTCTCTCTCTCTGCCTCTCTCCTCCACTTGTGTTCTCTTTCTCTCTCTAAAAATAAAAATAAAAAGGATATCAGATGCTTTCTTTTTTTTTTAATTTATTTATTTTTGAGAGACACAGAGGAGAGAGCAGGGGAGGGGCAAAGAGAGAGGGAGAGAGAGAACCCCAAGCAGGCTCCACACTGTCAGTGCAGAGCCCGGTGTGGGGCTCCATTTCATGACCATGAAATCATGACCTGAGCCAAAATCAAGAGTTGGACCCTTAACTGACTGAGCCACCCAGGAGCCCCGAATTATGGTAAATTTTTAGTGGTAGACTTTCCTTACAGAGCTGAGAATGCTGGCACGCTAGTTTAAATTCAATAACTTGATTGAGGTAGAATCATGGATATGGCTATGAAGCCATAGCCTGCAAGTTCCCCTCCCCCATTTCATTTTAAACATACCTGATGAATCCGAACAACAGAAACAGTACACGAGAGGGTGGTTACCAGTCAGAAAGAATCCTGGGTCCAGTCTTACTTCTCTGCTTAAAAACTCTGTGACCACTACTTCTCACTCTCTCATTGCTAAACAAGAATTAAAATAAAGTTTCTACCTCATTAGGTTGCTGTGAAAATTAAATGGGAAAATATGTAACGTAATTGGCACAGTAGCTGGAATATAGTAAGTGCTCAATACACATAAGCTCTTATCATCAGAAAAAGGGAATGTTTAGTAACAGGTTATGCTGTAGACACTGAGCAAGAGGGCTTATAAACTATCTAATTTAGTCCTGTATTGGCCATATTGAAACAAATTTTTTTTTCAGTTTAATTTCCTTTGAACACAGTTGTTCTACAAGCTCAAACATGTACAATGAATTCCTCCTGACATTTCATTTACTATGACATTCCTTGGGCTAACAGCAGGTTTTTAATCTCAAACAGATTTTCCTGCCTCAATCATCCTAAAACATTTGCTGAAAGTAGCATTAAAAGAAACTAATATAGCAACACTAACATGCTTTAGATAGAGATTTTCATCCCACACAGTGTGGGAAACAATTTTTGATCAGACCATTTTCAACCTAAGGTACATATGGAACCAAACAGATTTATTTGGGGGCTCTCGTAACAGCTTCCTTGATAACAAATTCAATCCCTGCCCGGCTTCTAAAGTTAACCAGAGGCAGTATCATTTTTCCACTGCTATTTAAGTTTTCTTTCTTAGTTTTTACTGTTCAAGATCTCGGGTCTCACAGAAAAAAACAAACTGCTTCCATTTCAACCAAATACTCTTTAATCCCAGTGGCCTAGATACCTCATTTAATTTCCATGTTTTCCTTCTGTGTTATCTTCATCCTAGAATCTTTTAACTTCGTAAAACAAGTCCTGTTTATGTTCTCTCTTTTTTAAAAAAAAAATTTTAATATTTATTTTTGAGAGAGACAGAGCAAGCAGGGGAGGGGCAGAGAGAGGGGGAGACCCAGAATCCGAAGCAGGCTCCAGGCTCTGAGCTGTCAGCACAGAACCTGACATGGGGCCTGAACTCACAAACTGCGAGTTCATGACCTGAGCCAAAGTCAGACGCTTAACTGACTGAGCCACCCAGGCACCCCTGTTCTTTCTTTTTAATTGTTAAATATTATCAGAACCACTCTTGCCACTGCTTTCTGAAGCTTCGTTCATGAGTGTGTTCTTTCACTTCCACATAAATATGAATTACTTTGTGAAGTCTCATCACTGTCAGTTTTTAATGTTTATTTTTGAGGGGGGGGGGAGAGAGAGAGAGAGAGAAAGAGAGAGAGAGAGACAGAGAGAGAGAGAGCGAGCATGCACGAGTGGGGGAAGGGCAGATAGAGAGGGAGACAGAGAATCTGAAGTAGGCTCCACCCTGTCAGCACAGAGCTAAATGTGGGGCTCGAACCCACAGTCCACAAGATCATGACCTGAGCCAAGGTCTGCTGCTCAACTGACTGAGCCACCTGGGAACCCCTTGTAACCATCATTTTTATCTTTACCCCCAGAAGTTGGTCCTTTCCTCTTAGATTCTCCTCTGACCGTGTTCTTCTTCAATCTTCCAGCTGACTCTCTAATTAATTTCTAGTGCAAAATAATTGCTATTGCTTTATATTTCTAGAGTACTTCATTTAAATCTCTAATTATACTCCTAACACGTATGGCTTGGTATTACAGTTGGTTGGACTCAAGTTTACCTGCCCATCAGATGATAGCCCTGTTCAGTATAGCGTTAGAATCACTATACCTCCTACAGCCCCTAGCACATGATTTGAAATAATAGACACTCGCTCCACGTTATTTGAATTGAATATCCTCGTTGACATGAATATTACTGAATCAGCTCCTTATGTTTCCTGGCCACATATTATGTGCCAACCACCTTACTAGGGAACAGTGCTCTAACATAGCTAATGCTCTAACAGCGGAGTTACAGGGGTAAGCTCAACAAGCATGGTTATCGATCTCCTGGGGGTTCATGGGCATCTCCTCTGTGTCCAACTTTATCCAAAATATTATTGCAATGTTTATAAGTACCTTCGAGGTAATTAAAGGAAAGCAAATGAGGGCTTCTACATTCCAATTTTTTTGTGCCAAAAATGTTTCACTCTAATTCCCAGTCTCCTCTGTAGCTGGGATCGGTCACACTGTACAGTTCCAGACAGGACACATGTTGATAGACGCAAGGGAGCTTCTGGGAAATCCTCCATTTATTTATTTAATTTTCTGCTAAAAGGGACAGGCATCAGTGACATCATTCCTTTACCCCATAACCAGCCTTGAACACGGACACAATGTCTGGAGCTGTGGTAGCCACCTTATAATGGTGAGGAAAGGACACCCTCATCCCTGGAGTCACTGCCCGTGATTGCCCAACTCCTGACTTGTAGTTGCTAGAAAATGAAACCCTCATATGCTTAAGTTGCTCTTTCTTGAATCTCATCCTCATTCACAGAAAGGCATTGTTACCCTGTTTTCTCAAAAAAGGAAAGAGTGACTCAGAGAGGCTAAGCAGAGCATCTAAATGTCTAAGTCTGTGCATTTGTTGTGCGGTACGGTGGGGCAAAGTTTAACAAGGAATGCAGAACTTGACTTTTATACAAACCACTATTCAAGGGTTCCAGACGAGAAGTTGGGCAACCTGAACACTATGTATACTTTCTTATATGTTGTAACATTTTATAGGAGTTGCAACATTTCAAGCCACTCACTGCCCAATCTTACCTTTGAATCTTTCCCTTGGGGTATAATTTGTTTCTTAACCATGTTCAAATAATGTGGCCAAGCAAGGAGTGTTAGAAATACATTTCTTTGGACAGCAACATGCAGAAGGTTGAAACTAGACCACTTTCTCACACCATTCACAAAAATGAACTCAAAATGGATAAAGGACCTGAATGTGAGACAGGAAACCATCAAAACCCTAGAGGAGAAAGCAGGAAAAGACCTCTCTGACCTCAGCCGTAGCAATCTCTTACTCGACACATCCCCAAAGGCAAGGGAATTAAAAGCAAAAATTAATTACTGGGACCTTATGAATATAAAAAGCTTCTGCACAGCAAAGGAAACAACCAACAAAACTAAAAGGCAACCAACGGAATGGGAAAGGATATTTGCAAATGACATATCGGACAAAGAGCTAGTATCCAAAATCTATAAAGAGCTCACCAAACTCCACACCTGAAAAACGAATAACCTAGTGAAGAAATGGGCAGAAAACATGAATAGACACTTCTCTAAAGAAGACATCCGGATGGCCAACAGGCACATGAAAAGATGCTCAACGTCGCTCCTTATCAGGGAAATACAAATCAAAATCACACTCAGATATCACCTCACGCCAGTCAGAGAGGCCAAAATGAACAAATCAGGAGACTATAGATGCTGGAAAGGATGTGGAGAAACGGGAACCCTCTTGCACTCTTGCTGGGAATGCAAATTGGTGCAGCTACTCTGGAAAACAGTGTGGAGGTTCCTCAGAAAATTAAAAATAGACCTACCCTATGACCCAGCAATAGCACTGCTAGGAATTTACCCAAGGGATACAGGAGTACTGATGCATAGGGGCACTTGTACCCCAATGTTTATAGCAGCACTCTCAACAATAGCCAAATTATGGAAAGAGCCTAAATGTCCATCAGCTGATGAATGGATAAAGAAATTGTGGTTTATATACACAATGGAGTACTACATGGCAATGAGAAAGAACGAAATATGGCCCTTTGTAGCAACGTGGATGGAACTGGAGAGTGTGATGCAAAGTGAAATAAGCCATACAGAGAAAGGCAGATACCATATGTTTTCACTCTTATGTGGATCCTGAGAAACGTAACAGAAACCCATGGGGGAGGGGAAGGAAAAAAAAAAAAAAAAAGAGGTTAGAGTGGGAGAGAGCCAAAGCATAAGAGACTCTTAAAAACTGAGAACAAACTGAGGGTTGATGGGGAGTGGGAGGGAGGGGAGAGTGGGTGATGGGTATTGAGGAGGGCACCTTTTGGGATGACCACTGGGTGTTGTATGGAAACCAATTTGACAATAAATTTCATATATTAAAAAAAAAAAAAAAAGAAATACATTTCTTTCACTTTATCTTTGGTTTGTCCTACTTCAAACGAAAGCACACTGGAAATTTGACCCACCAAGGCAAAATCAGAATGCCCCCTCTGGAAACTTCCCTTCAAAATGGCAGAAACCAATGTCATAAAACAATGGGTGGGTGTTATTCCCATAGATAAGGCCCTACTATACAAAATGCCGTGTACAAATTTATCTACAGCCAAAATGTTGGTTTTCCCTCATGAAAACACTGCCCCTGAATTCCAATCGTTCTGAAAAACAATTAACCTGTCAAGTTTAAAGTTTTTGTTCATAATTTGGACTGTATCCTGCCATTGATATTTATTTTAATCTCCTACTGATTTCTGTGGGAATTCTTCTTGTAGAATTTAGGCAGGATATAGCCCCAAAGGAATTTCTGCAAAGTAGCTTCCCACTTTCAACTCTTTGTGTTTGATTTTTATTAAGTTTAGGTCATGACGCTGTATATCTAAAAATAGGTCTATAATAAAGTCTTCTATTTATAGAATCAGGCTGAAAGGTCAATGAGAACACTAAAGTCTCACAGGAACAAATACATTACAAATGATTTTTAACCATATGTTTTTGGTCCAGTTTAAAAAAAAATTGGAATATATTATTTAAAAATGTCTTTTTTACTTTATATGTTCCTAAATGTCTATCTGCTATGAGATTCATTTTTAAAATGCCCATTTAAACCATGCTTATAATATTTGAAAAGAGTAGATATCATAGAAGACAGTCATTAAACATTACAGTAATGACAACTATAGAATTATGGAGCTTGGAAATTCTTTAGAATGGTGTAGAGTTTTTAAAAAGCAAAGTAGAAAATGATATATACAAATATTTGCAGTAACGTAAAAAATGTACCTAAATAAAGATTGGGTGTTAATAGAAATTTAAATTTTGTGTTAAACACTTAGTGAATTTTATGTCTTATCGAATTTCCTAATGTTTTGGATTTTATATATTAAAATTAAAATGCCAACAAATAATATCATTCCCCTTAAATTCATCAAATTCATGTGAACTTAAAGTCATGACAAAAACTGAAAGAAATGTGGGGTGCCTGGGTGGCTCATTCGGTTAAGCGTCCGACTTCGGCTCAGGTCATGATCTCACGGTTCGTGAGTTCGAGCCCCACATCGGGCTCTGTGCTGACAGCTAAGAGCCTAGAGCCTACTTCAGATTCTGTGTCTTCCTCTCTCTCTGACCTCCCCCCACTTGTGCTCTGTCTCTCTCTGTCTCTCAAAAATAAATAAATGTAAAAAACAAAATTAAAAAAAAAACTGAAACAAGTGAGAGAAATGTCACTAAGAATATGGTGGTTGGGGCGCCTGGGTGGCTTGGTCGGTTAAGCGTCTGACTTTGGCTCAGGTCATGATCTCACTGCCCGTGAGTTCGAGCCCCGCGTCGGGCTCTGTGCTGACCGCTCAGAGCCCGGAGCCTGTTTCAGATTCTGTGTCTCCCTCTCTCTCTGACCCTCCCCCATTCATGCTCTGTCTCTCTCTGTCTCAAAAATAAATAAAAACGTTAAAAAACAATTTAAAAAAAAAAAAAAAAAGAATATGGTGGTAAGCAGAGCTTAATGTATAGACTTGTCAAATCACTATGTTGTTACCTGAAACTAATGTAACATTGTGGGTCAACTATACTTCAAGAAAAGAAAAAAAGAATGTGCTGGTACGTCAGTAATTTAAAAAAAATTAGTGCTCCCTGGATCACTTCTAGAGCAACTAAGGGCATCTCTGGTCGTGTGTTAATCTTTTTTTTTTTTTTTCCCGGTGTCATGAAAATAACTTTAGAAGTTACAAGATACCCATAAAAGTTGCCCAAGAGAATTTTTGCCACTGCTCTGTCTACCTGATAGGGTTTTCTGTGGATCAGATGAGATGATGTTTATCTAAGCACTTTGAAAAGTACACACGAAAAGCAGCAGAGTAATTTTCAGCATTACCCCAAATATTTTCCAGATTAGATCTGTAATTTGATCTCAATTGTATAAGGAAGAAATAAGATGAAATGAAACAACTATGAAACAAGTCTCTGAAGAGTCATTGTAACACAGACTCACACTGTTCTTTGTCCCTTAAGAAGAAACAGATGCTAAAATGACTTATTATTTTGAGGGAAACCTGGGTGGCTCAGTTGGTTGAGCATCAGACTTCGGCTCAGATCATGGTCTCTCAGTTGGAGAGTTCGAGCCCCACGTCAGACTCTGTGCTGACAGCTCAGAGCCTGGAGCCTGCTTCGGATTCTGTGTCTCCCTTGCTCTCCGCCCCTCCCCCACTCACATTCATTCTCCCTCCCTCTCTCTCTCTCTCTCTCTCTCTCAAAAATAAAACATTAAAAATTTTTTAAATAAAATAAAAATAAATAAATAAGATGACTTATTATGTTGAGGCCAACCTCCAACACAGGCTTGGTTTGGGAAGCTCTGATGCTGCAGAGGCAACGTCCTGGGTCCATTATACAAACTGCAGATGGCCCTCACGGAGCGGTCAGCAGACGGGGTGGCCACCAAGGCCCCTAGTGTCAGGATGCTCCCGCATGACGACGGATGTTGGAGCGAGGCTCAAGTACCAAGTTCTCGCCGCTTCCTGCTGACTGGCAAACTGTCTACCAGGAAGACCTTGCTCTGGAGCTCCCCACTGGCTGCCAGGGATTCTGTCAGATTCATCAAGGCCTGACGGCTTCTGCAGTTCAACCTCGCTTCCTCTCCCCTCTCACAAAAGCCTCCAGTAGTCCTGTCTCCATCCCAGCATCTGCTTCCCAGAACCCGACTGACTCCAAGAATAGTCCAAGAAAGATGGCAGGAGAGACGTGGTTCCCAGACTGGACCACCAACCACAGGTCGGATGCTGAGGACCCCATCCCAAGCTGTGTGTGAGCCACGCACGGACCCCCACACAAAGAGATAGCCCAATTACTAAAGAGTCACTGACGTGACTCGAGAGACTATTCTTGTGGCAGGAAACGCCATGACTGGGGAATCTACCAAGAATTGGAAACGGCCTGCAAAAGAACAGTGGAATCAGTTGGTTGCCACTAAGTCATGGCAGTGTCCTTCCTAATGAAAAGTTGATACTATTTAACAAATAATTGAGAATCGAGTGTAAAGACCAGGGTCCTTGGTGGGAGCCTAAAAGACATCGATTTTCTCTCTTGCAAGACCATAAAAGGCCTAAGACAAAACTGAGGAGTTACATTATAGTCACTTGTCTTCAAAGACAGTCGAAGCCTTGGCTGAAGCAGGTCTGTCCTGCCGAGCTTGGAACCCAGGCTGGGTACACCTGGAACCCTGGCAACTGAAATGAGAATATCTGGGTAGATGTCCCTTGAGGTTTGGGTTCCAAAGACTCTTTACATTAATAAGCTTAATTTTTTAGAGCACTTTCAGATTCACAGCAAACTCGAGGGGAAAGTACACAATGTCCCCATGCATACACAGCCTCCCCCATCAACATCCAGACCCTTCTGAGCTCTCCGAGCCTACCCAGGGGAACCACCCCTTTCCAGCAAAACCTAGCCCCACTCCCAGGGAGGAAGAAAGCACAGCGCTGGTCCTCTGCAGAGCCTCAGGGGTTCTCTCATGATGCTGACCATCCCAACAGGTAAGCCACAGCATAACCCAACCAGGGACATGCTAGCTGTCCCAAAGGTATGAAGAGCCTCTGTCACGAAGGAACTCAAGACTTAGCCAGCACATCCCAGCAGCACACTGGTATGCTGGGAGTCAGGGATTTTGTGGCTAGTCCGTCCACAAAACATCACACGGATCCACCGTATGAGTGACAATATGCTAATTTGACGAGATGAGCAAGGAGGCTTGGTGAAGACACAGAATCTCTCCAGATTGCTTTCAGA
This sequence comes from Panthera pardus, assembly GCF_024362965.1. NCBI lineage: Eukaryota > Metazoa > Chordata > Mammalia > Carnivora > Felidae > Panthera > Panthera pardus. The sequence continues at coordinate 8,433,532 of NW_026526688.1, read as the reverse complement.
GGTCTCTTGATCAAGGGGACAGGAAAATAAGGGAGAGTTTCCTGACTTAGAGCATTCTCTTGTGATATGGGCCTTAACACCCTGCCAGAACCCCCTGGGGAAGATCCAAACTAGGTGGTAGGAGCCATCCTAGGTGGTGAATGGTGGGTGGTGAACACAACTGAAATTCCTGAATGGCGACGGTAGATTGTGGGGAACTGATTAAAAGGCTCAGAAACGTGACCATGCTAGAGAGGTAATATTGTGGTGAGGCCAGCAAATCATTTGGTGTTGTCTCCTCCTCCCCCAACCGAGGAATGTTCAGAGTCACAGGAGACTGAGAGGCTCAAGAATTAGCTGATAACACAGGCAACAGCTTCGCTAAGAGTCAGCAGTGACTGCCCCATGCGAGCCAGGTCTGAGAGAGGAGAAGTGGTAAGAGAACTGGCCTCACCAAAAGCAACAGAGATGCTGAGGCCAGAAGCAATGAAGCCAGGGGCTTTTAAATGTGTATTACATTTATTTTTTTAAGTTTATTTATTTTTGAGAGAGAGAGCAAGCGAGCATGGGAGGGGCGGGGGGGAGGGGTGGAGAGAGAGAATCTCAAGCAGGCTCCAGCTGTCAGCTCAGAGCCTGATGCACGGCTAGAATTTATGACCCGTGAGATCATGACCTGAGCCAAAACTAAGAGTCAGACGCTTAACCACTTAACTGACTGAGCCACGCAGGCACCCTGCTAGAGGCTTTTAAACACCAGAATCTAGGAGGCAGGGGCTCACAATGATCATAATAACCATCCAGGCCACAGTGGCAGCTGATGGGGTTTGCTTCACGGGGAGGTATGGAGGTGATGAACACGACAAGGCTTCCTTAGCAGAAAGACAGATGTGCAACCAATGAGGTCACGCTCCCACATATAATCAAAAGCAAGCAAGAACGGATGAGTAGAGGATGGTCACTGCCTGTAAAGAACCACAATCCTGAGGCAGTTTTCAAAGCTGGGGCCATTAACTGAAGAGAGAGCTGTGTCCATAGGAGGCAAAACCCGACAAAAACATGGCAAATGCATATTGTAACCATGCCTCCACTTGTTCCCCAGAAGAACCTAAAGCAATTTGCTCAGGTAACTGTTCACTGAGGAGGGGGCAATACGCAGGCATTTCAAGGACTGGTAGACACAGGTCTGAATTGATATGGATACCCAGATAACTAAACTATCCGCTCGCCCCCCCATTATAATGGGAACATAGGGGGTCTAGGTAATAAATGGACTCCCGGAATAAATCCAACTTATAGTGAGACTATGGGTCTACAAATCTACCCGAATAAATCCAACCTATAGTGAGACTATGGGTCTATAAATCTACCCGAAGTTCTTTTCTAAAGTTCCCAAGTAGATATTTGACTTGCTTGAAAATCAGAGTAACCTTCACAATGGGTTCGTGGGCTGCGTGGTAAGAGCTATGATATCGGGGAAATCTCCGACATCACTCCCACCCAGTCAAGAGAGTCAACAGAAGATATATGCCAGAAAAGACAACAGATTCATGCCATCTTCACAGATCTAAAAGACAGCGAGGTCCTGGTGACTATTACAGCTCCATTTTATTTGTCTGGCTGGATCCTGCAAGTAATGGATGGATCCTGGAGAATGATTACAGACTTCAAGTCATAGGCTGACCAGCTGCCATGACAGGGTTAGCATCATTGCAAGAGCAAATATGGCCTCAACTATATATCATGCAGCTAGTGACTTAATTAATACATGCTTTCTTTCCCAATCAACAATGAAGATCAGAAACCATTAGCTTTCTCTTGGAAAAAAATAAGTTACAACATTCACAGTTTTCCCCAAGGCTTTCTTGACAATCCCACTCTGTCATAATATAGTCCGAAGAGATCTAGATTTTGTGGGTAGTCCACAAAACATTACATGGATCCACTGTATCAGTGACATCATGCTAATTTGACAAGATGAGCAAGGAGATTTTGTGAAGACACAGAATCGCTCCAGGGGACAGGGTGGCGATTCCGTGAACATTCAGAGACCTGTCCCTGCAGGAAAGATTTGGGGGCTCCAGTGATCAAGCATGTGCCAGGACATTCCCTTCAAAGTAAAAGGCAAACTGTTGCATTTTGAACACCTACCACTCGGAACAAAGGACGGCTCTAGGTAGGTGTCCTCATTTTGGAGGCAACATGGCCAATACCTGGGAACACGGCTTTGCCCATTCGTGGGGCGAGCCAGACATCGATGAGGAAGGTGCCCCACAAGCCCTGGAATTAACACCTGCAGGCACTGCAGCACCAGCTCAAGAGCAAAACTCTGTGAGGATGGGCCCCCATCTTCCAGGACAGGCTACTTACACTGAATTAGAAACTTTTATATGGCGCTGTGGACCCCCATATGAAGAGTACATGGGCTTGGGTGCAGGAGTGAACCATCATCATCCCCAGTGTTCACCCTTACAACTCTGGGCTCTACAGGGTTACGGGTCCTGTTCCTCCAAGGAGAACAGAAATTCTAACAGTTAACATTTAATAAACCCTTATTATATGCCAGAAACTATTGTTTGTGGTCTGCAGGTGCCAAACCATTTAATCCCATCAAAACATTGAGGAGTATTTACTATCGTCAACCTCTGGTTAATGTGGAAACCAAAGCACAACAAGGAATCTTGCCCAAGCTCACATACTTACTAAGTGTAAAACTCAACCACTATGAATACCAAAATTTATGACACAGTGAGTCAGATAACATTCCGCTGATACTGGACAGCCAAGATCTAACGGTCACATGAGACATTACTGTCAGGCCTTGACTATGTAGTCAGGCTCAGAGGCAAGTCAAGAGCTATTTACTTGTAGCAAAGCCATGTCATGCTTCCAAAATCATCAGAGCTCCCTCTGTCTCTCTTAGCACAGGGCCTATACAACATGTGTAGGACCCACTGAGCCAGAAGGGCCAGATGTAAGGGTTGCTTGCATGGCATCTGCACCAATTGGGGAACATTCCTGTTTTCAGGTCAAACTGGCAGTCGTTTGGAGCCACTGTATATAGGTCAGCTTCATTTTTATGCTTCATTTTTCTTTCAAAATCAAAGAGGTTTTTTGTTTGTTTGTTTGTTTTCCATTTTGAAGAGGAGCTACCTTAGATCATAGGACTCTCATAAGCTTTATGGAAGCGAAATATCCTTGCACTTCTGTGACATTTATTTTCCAGGTTGGGTACTCATGTATCTTACCAAGGGAATAGGGACCCTATGTTTCCATTCTATGTGTCAGTAGGGTGATGGCCAGGATGATGTCCTGAGCATTGATGAAGTAATTACTTATCCCTGCAGAATGACTTGGGACACAGAACCAGACAAGTGATACCACCGTGTGACAAGGCAGTGAAGATGTACAGCTGTCTGTGTCACATGAAAATAAACTTTCTGTGATTTACTGCTTTTGGTGATAGAGAAAAAACAACGTTTGTCAAATCAGCGGGTGCTAAGGAAGGGCCATATTGATTCATTCCAGTGAAGAGACCACATCTTGTACAAAATTGCAATATTGAATCCCCACTTGATTAAACTTCTGATAATCTACTGTCGTTCTCTGTGATCTATTTGTCTTTTTCACTAGCTGAACTGGACAGCTCAGAGAATCTCCACCCCTACATCTTTCAAGCCTTAAATGATATTGCAAATATTTGTAATTTCTCCAGGTCTGCAGTAATGTCTTTGATTTATTCCCATTGTGGGTGGGGAAAACCCCAGAAGCTTCCACTTGGCTGTTCTTAACAATAATAATAGCAAAACTTCCATGATTTTTGGTACTATCTATACACTATCCATACTACTATCCATAAATTAAGAAATTTACCTATATTAATTCATCTAACCTCAAAACAACCTGAGAGGTATGTGGTATTATCATCCAATTTCACATGAGGAATTATAACAGGTCAAGGAAACAATGTGGATTCTATCCGTCAATGGAAACACCTTCAGTCAATTCTTGTTATTCATGGTAGTTTATAAAGTTGCCCTTGGGGTGCCTGGGTGGCTCAGTGGGTTAAGCACCCAACTATATATGAAGGGTGAAGGATCTAAGACTATGTACAGTAAGGCTTCAGAGACAGCATTCACTGGACAAACCCCAGGGTAAAGGCAACAGCAAGTGTATGATCTTCTGTGGCCCTCTGAATTCTGGAACAGCACAGATAGATCTTACAGGACCCAACAAACAATATTAAGAAATGATTTCCGACTCTGAGACTCTTAAGCTCCATGATTAGAGAAGTACCAGCCTCAACCCTGGCATAATCAAAGGCTGATGTTCAAGCCTTATAGTTATGGTAATATAACAAAGCAGAGTATTGGCGTCCAAGTTCCCACCCTGGTATGATCAGGGACCTGGAGACTAGAAGTTGTAGCCTGAGTCTACTTTCTCAGTACTTACAAGCCTTAATTTCTGGGAAAATGTGACTAGAGCAATATCCAGAGAGATCTGCAAGAGGCTAGTCTATAAGGAATAAGGGTTAAACAGGTTAAAACTTAAAGATATTCTGACCATAAAGATCGAGGTATTTCTCTTTTCCTCTTTCTGGGTATTCTTGAGATAACCATAGAGTCCTCTGAGGAATGCTAATCAGGAGATTCAAAAAATATTATTGGGTTGCTATTGCACAGCTTTTTGTATGCACTCCTGGCTTCTCCTTCAAACAAAGGACCCTGAGTGTGGAATCAAAGGAAGGGTCGCCATTACAATTATGTCCATGCCAGAGCTCTGCTCACCTGACCTGTCCTTGCTCAGATATACAAATCAAGTAAGACCTTAATGGGCTCACCGTCTGTTTTCACCCTCAGAATCTCAGGTGATGCAGCCACCACCATGGATGGACCTTGCAGACCAGACCAGAGCACTGTGATGACCAACCACACCACGCCTGATGCCTATTATGGTAAGCACATCTATCTTGCTTTGGGGGATTCATTACGACAACTTGGTTTCCGTCACTTCAGCAATTTACCTTATCCATTGCAATCAGGGAGTCGCTTCAATTGTCGTGTCTTCCTCCGGCGGCTCGAGCCGACAGACAGCTGGGAGCAGAGCACCTCTGAAAGCGCTCACGAAGGCTGTGTCTCCAGAGCCCTCTCTGGCCGAAGCGAGTGGGGAGAAGTGAGATGCATATGTTAAACTTACTCCAACATATTTTATCTCCCAAACCTTGGGATTTCTTTCCTGATTCCATCCCAAGAATTTTCTGCCTTCCCAGTCTGATTTGGCAAGAGCCACCTGAGACTTTATTTTAGTTACTCAACCAAACCATTATCATTACTGCCAGGTGTTAAAGCCACCCTGCACCCAGAATTCTGGCACTCGTGTGGATCGATTCAGCCCAATCTGAAACTCTGTTTCCCCTCTTTGCTCAAGCAGGCCCAGACACGTTCCCCAGATCCTTCCTGACGTGAGTCAGAGTACTGCTCCAGTTCTTTCGGTGGGTAAGTCACATCCTACCAGCCTTGACTTTGTTATCCCTCCTCCCATCCCCTGCCCCCTAGTTATGGGATCTAATTTAGTCGTATATTTAGATGTAATACCGTGTGATGAGGAGGTTAACTGGTTTCCCACTGCAATAGAATTCCCTCCAGCCGGTGAGATTCTAAGTCTTTAAACGAGGCAGGACCAGGCTCTTAGAAAGGAGCAAGGGGTTATTTCACCTGGTATGGAAAGTTTGTTTGGAGTTAGATGCCTCGATTCCTTTACTCCTCTAAATCCATCCTGGATAAGTCCATTCCACTGTCAGGAGTTCCATTACCACCACCTTTTGCCCTGGCTGTCCCGTCAGATTTCTGCAGAGGTTGTAAAGCATGCTGGTGTGGAGATCCACGGCTACAGAAACATACGGTATGGGTGCTTTTTAGCTATTTCGGTGCTCGGGAAAAAATGAGAGAATCATTTAGCAGTTGTAGGAAGCCCCCGAGATTTAGTCTGCACATTGAGTCAAGAACTTGAGAAATTCAGCTCATCGTTTTCTTTCTTTAATCTTTAATCTTTTCACTGTCGCTAAAAGCACAACAAATGCTGTCTCTTGGCAGGGCAGCCCAGCCCCTCACATCCTAGCCTTTGATGGATACCTCAGATGATAGTTGATTAAGCTGTTTACCACTGTGTACCATGGACAGTCACGCCTCCGCCCCTGGATACTATGTAGACGCCATCTTGTGCCAGAGTAGAACCCCAGGGAGTAAAGCTGAATCATGTGGAAGCATTTTGTGAACCAATAAACCCAGGTCAAGTAACTCCCAGTTTTCCGGGGACTTCGGACTACAACTGTAATATCCACTTCTAAGTCCATTAACATAGTTGCATCTGGAAAAAGCAGAAACCCCTACAATGCTAGTGCCACTATCATAGGATCTCCCATAAAAGGAAATCTGTAAGGAGTGTGGGCTTCAGAATCATTTAATCGCACAGAACAGGGGTGGCAACCAGGTCTCAGACTATTTGTTTCTCCTCTCTGCTTTGCACAGTGCTGGATCCATCTTAAGGCTGTTTCACCTCAAGCCTCCAGGAAGTATGCCAATAGGAATCAATGCAGGTCATGTGGGAGAAAGAGTGGCTTTCCTTGGCACTGTGTCATGAACTAAGAAGCGAAGCCAAAGCCTCGATCCAGCAGAATTTCCTCAGGTTTTTTGCCATGTGGACGACGAGTTAAAGTCTTTAATGTGCATTCACAATTATGGATTCTGCTTTCAGGTAATTTTTTGCACTTGAAACAACTCTCTTTCCTCTCTGGATTTTTTACTCTGGTACTACAATAAGGCCAGGTTAGGATAAACTCTATGAAGACAGACTCTTAATTTTATAATTTTTTTTCACTGTGATGTTTCTCGTGTTCGGGAAGCACTCAATAAGCATATGTGCAATGGGTGAGAAAGACTCCCTTTGAGAAATCTTCCCTGTGGCAGCCGGAGATGCCTAAGGATAGACAATCCTAGCCGATATCGGCGGTGCTCTGGATTTTGGAGTATAAAATAATCTTTCCCTCCGTGTCATTTTTGTTAGCTTTATTTTCCTTTGCCTCTTGTGATCTGAGTGGCCTACCAGTGGCCAGGGTTTGGATGTGGATAAAAAGAAGTAAATAAAGCCTATTTTTAGCCTAGACTCCCTTAATCTGTCTAGTTTATACAAATGAAGTCACCCAGGCTCTTAGGTTTCCAGCAAATGAGAGATTGATCTCATGCAGGAGTTGCATTAAGCTGAGACTCCAGGAACACTGAAATCCCCTGATTCCTGCCTTGGCTAGCCATGCTTCCTCCTCAAAAGACCCTGTACGTACAATTGTGGCAATGTAGGAAATACAGGACTCTCCCATTAACTAGGATTTTGTGCCAGAGTAGAACCCCAGTGAGTAAAGTTGAATCATGTGGAAGTATTTTATTTTTCCTATACTAGTTAGGTGTAAATATTCCCGAATCAAGGAGGCCCTACGCCTGCTGTTTTTCTCCCCAAGCTGGAACCAGAGTCTCAGAATTTACCATAACAATGAAAGGCAAAGCCCTTGCCCAAATGAGAAATGGAGACCGTGTTTCCTTCGCAGATAAGTCACTGCCCCTAGGCAGGTGGCTTCAGTGAGCACCCCTGCAATCTCACCAACCCAACTCTTTGCCTTTCCTCCTTAGGGCAAAGATGAGACTGGAGAAAGGATAGGGTTTCCTCCCCCCAGGAGCCAGCACAGGCCAGCTCGCAAAAGCTGAGCCCTCCACGCTGAGGACTGGAAGCCAAAAACTTAAAATAGTAAACAGCATACTCGGTTTGCAGTTTCCCTTCCCGCCGTCACCTTCGTGCACCCGGACGGATGACAAAAGGCAGCTGATGGAGAATCCGCGGGCTCAGGATTCCAGCCGCACCTCTCCTTGGAGTCACATCTCATAGGAGAGATCGATTCCCATTAAAATGTGCGCAAAACCATATTGCCGTGTGTTTGGAAATGGAAGGACGTGATGCAAGGTGGTTTTGAAGTGCCACGTCCAGCCTGTGCTCCCGCTCCTGCCCTCGAGTCCTTCTGAAAACCTCGTTATGTATAATTTCCCTCGGGCTCTGGAGTCAAGGGGAGTCTGGGGTTGTGCTAGAAACAGATGCTGAGAGAGGGACTCAAGGGCAAGTTGTTGATGTGGGACGTGACCCCGGGAGGGAACCGCAGCGCACGGAGAAGTGAGGCAGCAAAGGGGAAGAAGGTGCCACACACACGGCGTGTTAGTGACCAGGTGACTGCTGAGGACCTTCGCGGAGATGCTGCACTTCCTCTTCCTAAGGAGTGAGGAAGTCGGGCTATTTGCCCCCCAATTCCTTTCCATCAGGGCCCACAGTCTGCTCCAGGGGCATCGACTTCTCAAGCCTGAGCATTCCAGGGAAAGCCCTTGGGCGGAGATTTCCCTGAGACTCTGGAAGGAAGGTGAGGCCGGGAATGTGGACGGGAGCATCAGCAGCTCCTATTACAATATATAAACTACCCCTGGGAAAGTCCTCTTGGAGGAACACTCTTCACCAGATCAGCTCCCTAAAATCTGCGTGAAATCCTTTCTAAAGTCTTTAGAAGACTATAAAATAATAGTTATATTTTTCAATCTTCATCAATAGAATGACATTTCTTTATGTACAGTCCCTGGAGATTATCATGCCTCTTCTCATCCGTTATGAAACATATTTATAAAATGCTAATAAAGACCATCTCTGCCACAAACCTGTATTATTCTTTTATACTATTTGGTGATATGCAGCATTTCTTCTATCCCCTCTCCTGACAAAAAGGAACGTTGGGTAATATTTTTTTGAAAACTTACGACATCCCAGGCACCGTCTTGAAGGGCAGGCGTGATTTAAATCACTAAATCCTCACAATAAACCAGTGAAGGAGGGGCCTTCATTCACAGATGAGGAAAATAAGGAAATGAGGGGCTAGTTCTTAGAGCAGGAAAGAAGAATCCAGCAGGCAGGCTGGCTTCAGTACCTCCTGCGATCATCATCTCTGGCCTATTTCACCAGTACAAGGGTCGTGCCGCTGACTCTGAGTTCTGTTCTTTATATGAAATGTCACAGTATGATTCTTATACTTTCTTGAGCTCAGTGCAGTTTCTGTGAGTCACGACCACAGATGGGCATCCTCGTGACTGAAAAGTCAGCCCTGTTGTATTTGTGCAGCCTGATGTATAGTAAGGGACTTTCCCCTTGGTCCTTATGATCTATGTTCTGTTTATATTTGCCAAGGTCAACAACATCTAATCTCTTTCGGTCGGCTTTTTTGTTGATTTGTTTTAACATGTTATGTATTAGGTCTTCCCGTTCTGTGATAAGACAAGATTACCAGAAGGATCAGAGAAGCTTCTCTCACTATAATAAGTGCTCTTAGGATGCCCAGTGCTGCTATCTTGGGCTATTCCATTTTGATGATAATAGGGCTAGAATATTTATCAAACTGCTATTTAGTTCTTACGGATGAATCTCTGGGATTAGAATTGGATTAAGAGATTTATGGGAAATGATAAGGGCTCCGAATCCCCACATTCACAGGAAGATAGTCGGCACTAGAATAATGGCAGGAAATAAAAAGGTTTTGAAGTATTGCATATAAAAAACAGAGTATCACCGATAATGTATTTCAGGAGTCAGATACCCATTATGTTTCATAAAATTTACTCATTTTTACCTTGATAACATTACTTACACTATACAAAAAAACAGAGTTGGATGCTGGGCTCTTGAGAAATGCAGTTTAACCTGAAGTGTATGTGATCCCCCTCACTAACCTATTTCTACATCCTGATAACAGAATGTGTAAACATTTTGGGTGGCCCCAGCGGTTTTCAAATTTCAAACCTTTTTGCAGGGATGCCTTGAAGCATTTTTAAAATAACAAATCCATCAGCATCCTGTTGGTTCCAAATGTTTTTGATTTATTCTCACTTTCAGACCAAAGGAACTTATCAAAACCTGGCAATCCTTTTACTTTGGACTTTTTTAAACAAATTTTTAAAAGTTTCCATGGTTATGGAAAAGGGCAGCGGTACAGTATTCTACCTTTTGTGGCCATTTTCTAAGTATAACAGGAATCAAAGTCTCCTCATTACAGAGAAGATAATGTGTCAGAAAACAGTTACTGTTTAGTTTGGGAAAAAATCAAGTAAAAAATCCAAAAGTATGGCAGCAGCTATATTTTCATAATGAACAGTGCAGTTGCTCGTCAATTTCATTCAGAAATCTTCCAAGAAACTTTCTGGCCCTTCATCCCACTTTGATTTAACCAGTGAAAGACAGCTGGGTTTATACACTAACGTGATGGGTTCTCCAAATTGTGACCTACCAGCATATCAAGGTAGGTTGTTTCCGACACCAATTTCTCCAATTTAGTTCCTATCCTTTCAATTACCATTGATTGTTCAGCCATTCACCAACAAGGCGATCCACATAATTTACGATATCAGAATTGTCCTCTGTTCTATTTCTAGTATATGTGCCCAGTGGTTTTCATTTTTCACTTTTTATCTTGCCCCTCACTTGAACAATTGAAAAATGACAAAACCATTTTTAAAATGTTTGCACTGATTGTTGTTTCCATAAGTCAGGCAAAGCCTGGAAGAAGATTCTGGGCAGTCAGGAATGACCCTCCAAATCCCAAGAAGATCAGCAAGTCAGGGAGTATTTGTCACTACATCTGGAAGTGAACAAGGACCTCCACCTACAAGTGTGTGACAGCCGGGAGCCATCGGACAAAGGGGAGCCCCTCTGGGGTCAACCTTGTTACAAACCTGTGAACTCCGTTCATGTTTTATGACCCTGACAAGCCAAGAACTTGAGATGTCAGTTGAATGAAGGCAAGAGCAGGAATCTCTCCCTTGTCCACTTTGATCATCCTGAACACAGTTTTGTCTAATCTTCATATGCTGTTTAACTTCTTTCTCGACCCAGAGGACACAGAGCATTTTGTAATTTTAGATCTTGTTTATGGCAAATATCAAAACCTTAGTAACTGATTTAGAATCTAATGACATATAGAGAAAAGACTACCTTTTCCTCTTCATAATTCTTCTCCATAACAATAAAATGACTCATCTATATGCATTGTTTAGCATTTTACTGCCACATTGTTATTAAGAATTTTTTTTCCTGGGGCGCCTGGGTGGCTCAGTCGGTTGAGCGTCAGACTTCGGCTCAGGTCATGATCTCACAGTTCATGGGTTCCAGCCCCACGTCGGGCTCTGTGCTGACAGCTCAGAGCCTAGAGCCTGCTTTGGTTTCTGTGTCTCCCTCTCTCTCTCTGCCCCTCCCCTGTTATGCTCTGTCTCTCTCACTCTCTCAAAAATAAAATAGAGGGGCGCCTGGGTGGCGCAGTCGGTTAAGCGTCCGACTTCAGCCAGGTCACGATCTCGCGGTCCGTGAGTTCGAGCCCCGCGTCAGGCTCTGGGCTGATGGCTCGGAGCCTGGAGCCTGTTTCCGATTCTGTGTCTCCCTCTCTCTCTGCCCCTCCCCCGTTCATGCTCTGTCTCTCTCTGTCCCAAAAATAAATAAAAAACGTTGAAAAAAAATTTTTTTAAAAAATAAAATAAAATAAAATAAAATAAAATAGAAACATTTAAAAAGAAAAGAATTTTTTTCCAACCAATATTTTTAAAATTAGCTTTAGGTTTTGATCGGGGTAGGAGACGGGTTGGTTAATTCACTTTTTGGTTTTATTATTTTGTAAGACATTGCATAGCTCCAATGTCAAAGTAACATACAAACGTTCGGAGAAAGCAGCTCTCATTACTGTCTCTTCTTCCCTACATCCTCTCTCTTCATATGGGTGAATATGCTCATTAGTTTTTGGATTAACCTTCCATAGTTTCTTTTGGAAAATATAAGCAAGTATACACACACGTGTGCACACGCACACTGATTGTATCAGAAACACTATTCTGAGCCTTGCTTTTTCATTTAATAATACGTCCTGGGATTACACAGAGCAACATATAAAGATACCCTGTGTCCCATTCTACAGGCAGGCACATATCACCATGTGAATGTACCGTCTTTTATTCAACCAGTCTCGTGATTATGGATACTGGGGTCGTTTCTTCTATCTTGCTGTTACTAATAATGCTGCAATACCCTGTGCCTGCATCAGTTTTTTGTTAATTTTCTGCCACTTCCAACCAACTTACACATATAATCTATGTGATTTGCAATCTATGTGATTACTCAGCAGATGACCTACATAAACCTAGTGGAACCATTTCAGAATTCGAGACAGAGATTTCACATCAAGCTTCGGAGAGCCCGTCCCACAGGATAAAAGCACAAAAAGAGAAGCGGGTACAAAAAAAGCAACCAAGACTTTATGCATCTCCCTATGGGAAAACAAACCCTATGAAAGATGTGTCGTCCACAGCAGGCTGAACAGTCTGCAGATCCGATAGGCGTTAAGTAAGGACTATGACAACCCAAATGTTTAAAAATGGTATTGTACTGTGATCCTTTATAATCCACCTTGCAGCAATAATTGGGAACTCAGACTGTGGTTTCTCCAATGTAATAAAAACAAGACTGAGGGACTGTGTTTAGAGAAAGTTCTGGTGATTTTAGGACAGACTTCTGGTAGATCCATCTCATCATTCTATCTCATTTTTACTCACTACCACATAAAATGGTATTTCGAATACAAGAACACGAACCTAAATGCTGCTGATGGGTCCACGTTTGGAGTTCTCTAAGAATGAAACTTTCAGTTTAATTGGAGGGCCACAGATGTACACAGGGGAGTGAGATTTGTAAATGTTGAACTACATCTAATCACTTACTTTGCAAAGTGGTGGGAAACTCTGAGTTGTGCTCTCCACGCCACTTCCCTGCTTCCTTTACCGTCACATGCTTGTCACCCAAGACAACATGCCAGCTGAAGATCTACGAAAAATAAGCAAGATGATTGTATTCAGTTCATGGATGAGCCGATCTGCCCCACAATGTCTGTGCATCAGTACACTGGAAAAGTCGGTTAGAGCGTGGGCTTTGAACCCTTAGAGCCTGAAGTCACGAGGTGGTGATTCCAATCACAGTTTCAGCGCCTTTCCTTCAGAGAGTGACTTAGCACCTTGGTACCTCAGTTTCCTTAACTATTATCCTTATAATAGTAGTGCCTCTCTTATATTATTGTTCTGACAATTCAGTGAGCTAACATTTAAACCATTTGCCCTTGGAACAGATTAAGTGCTCCAAATTTAGCTTTTGTGAATTCTAAATTAATTATTCTGCTTAGACCCACCTAGGAAGGAAAATTGGTGGACCCCCCCCCCCCATAAAGCGTATAGCTTACCAGCTTTAACCATGGGAACAACAATCTTCCAGAGTAATGTAGGCATAAGGGAGTCTAAAGACAAAGCCAGAAATTTCCCCAGGAAATAGGAAGAGAACATAAGGATGCATGGAAAAAAAAAAAAAAAAAAGGTATTCTAGAATCTCCTAAATTCTCCAGCACACAAGATGGCCACAATCATGTTGAATGACCAAATTGTAAGGTAGTGGTGTTGACTCACAGAGAATTAAAATGAAATTGCTATAACAGATTAGTTTAAAAACCTCAAGATTCAATACCCTTTAGTAAAATCCATTCTCTTATCTCATTGCCCCTCCCTTCCACAAACCTAATTTTGGTTTTTCTACTACATATTTCAGTATCAATGCATATATGATGTTTATTCTCTTTATATCAATGCTTTAGAGATGCTCTATTTTTCTTATTGTTCTTTTTTGAATTTAAAGATCCATGAGGGCAAAAATATTTATTCTGTTCACCACTGTTTTCTTCGTTTGTATTACTGAGGGAAATTGTTAAAAACATGACTTATTATACACAAGTCAACTTTGGAGAATGTTTGAAATAGAAGGTGTTACAGTTACAAAATAATTAATATCCAAATATTCTTCTTTGGCAATATCTAAAAACTAGAACCAGTTTTATCTCATGACCTATCTGGGCTCGTGCTGATAAAATCATACCATCAGAATCATGGGCAGCATAACTAATTGCCAGTTCTCTGTGCCAAGAACAAACCTGCAGGAAATCTGAGCAAAGCTTCTAATAACATCATTTCATAAAATGGAGGAATCAGAATTTGTTACACCAGTGTGTTGTCATCTCACTAAGTGAATACCTCTTGTCAACCAAGATATTAAATCACAAGATATTAAATAGGAGACAACAAGCCCCACGTAGAAGTAACATAATAGGTATTAAATGAGACTTTTCCTGCCTTAGAATTGCAGCTGAAGAAAACACAATCGGTCCATAAATAATCTCACACTGAGTGCTAGACATTTCTGTCGGATTTTCTTCAAAAGAGAACCAAGCTACATAATCTGTGCCCTATCTCTAGCGTTGGGTGCCATTGCCTACACAAGATATGGACCGGAAGTGAGGAGGAGAATGACCAGACGAGTGGTGCAAATGCTCCTGTTGGCCTCCCTTCTCCGTGTGAGGGGGGCTTTAGCAGAACCCTCCACGGACAGCGGAGCTGCTGCCACAGGGGAGGACACATCCCCCGCCCTCCGGGGGGCACACTGGCTGAGCTGCGGAAACCGGTGAGGAAACCCGCGAGCGTGGCTTGTGCTGCTCCAGGCGCGAAGGTTACTGAGGTCTTTTCTCTCTTTCCTTCCAGGGGGAGCTGTCCCTGTGAAGGAGCCCAAAGCCAGGCAGTCAGAAGTATTTAATCCTGACTATCAGGATCAGGATGAAGCAGGCACTGAGGATGTTGGGAAGGATGCTGATTTCCCTGAGTGGCAGGAGCTCTGTCTTCAGGGCGGCCGCAGGCTGGCAGGTGTCTCGGCTTCCAAGAGGAGATATGGGAAAACAGGAAATTAAGGCGTACTTTCATTTTCAAGGTAATGTAAAAGGGTCCCTTTCTACCAAGAGTTTCCCCCAAATCATTTGAAAGTCCAGTTCTGTAAGAGTTGAAGAAACAACAAGCAACTGTCCTAGTCAAATTTTTTGAGTGTCAGATGTGTCTCCCTTAACAATTGAGACACAAACCTTCAAGGAAGGATGATATTGATGCACAGAGCAGGTCAAGAGGACAGCCACGGGACAAAATGAGGGCTCTGGGCCCCTAGGGGGCCAGGAGAAGAGAGGATAGTAAAAGGTATCCACCGACAACCAGGCAAAAGGTTTCTAATTTTACCTCACCTTGGTTTTCCATCTCTTTTTCCAAAGACTAAAAAGGAAGGATCCATCCACAGTTAAGAGTCGTTACTCTGTCTTCATTTTAGGTCCTTATACTACCCAAGGCAGCAAGGAGGTAAAAAGTGGAGTCCATGTAGGTTTTGGAGTGCTAGCCTTTTTTTTTTTAATGTTTATTCGTTTTTGAGAGAAAGAGAGACAGAGCATGAGTGGGGGGAGGGGCAGAGAGAGGGAGACACAGAATTGGAAGCAGGCTCCAGGCTCTGAGCTGTCAGCACAGAGCCCGATACGGGGCTCAAACCCATGAACCGTGAGATCATGACCTGAGCTGAAGTCTAACGTTTAACTTACTGAGCCACCCAGGCGCCCCTAATGGTGCCAGCTTTTAATCTACACCCGTAAGGAGGCTTGTGGGTGATACTAAGCCAGTTCTCTCTGGATGTGAAGGAGAAATTTTATCCCTGGAATTTACAAAAAGCTCCCTGGAATTAACAGTTGGCTCACAGTCTAAGGCTGCTTTGTAGCATGCACAAGGACACGCGCACATGCACACAAGCACTGCTGGAGGACCCTGTGTGACTTAACACTACCCCAGTGAAAAGTGCTGCTTCTTTCTGATGCCCTCCGTCAGCAGCTCCTGTCCTCCGTAACAGAAGAGCGTTTACTTTGTGCACCTCATGGCCTTCTTGTTGTCCATACTCAGCCTCAGATAACTTTGCTTTCTGACTCTTTTCACTGTGTCTTGCTTTTAGGAAGACAGCTGGGAAGGTGTCAGCGTGGCCTCAGGCCTCAAGCTTGGACAGACGCCGGGAAGAAAGGAGAAGCAGGATCCTGGACAGAATTCCTCGCATATTCCCTTCTGAAGAATAAAGATATAAATAATATAAATATAAATAAAGAATAAAGGAGGACGGTAAAGGAAAACATATGGAGTATTAATGAGGGAAGCAGAGAAATGTATTAATGGCATAAAAGAATTTGCTAGTGATTGATCTAGGTATTATATGTAGCATTTTATTCTTAAATATAGATTTCACGGTTGATGCTCTGGGGGAATTTAGTTAAAAAGGTAATGATTAATGCACTCGGAATTCTGAATCTAGCTGAGGCAAGTTTTAGATAGGAGCAGTTCTGATACATACACTCAGCTCACAAAAAAGTCAAGTCCATAAGCACTGCTGAAAACAAAAGTGGGTCAGAAATATTAAATCAAGGAAAACTTCCCAGAAAAGGAAAACTTCACATGGCTCCTGTAAACAATGGCGAACGTGCACTGGAGACAGTTTCAGGTGGTGGGGAGTTTGTGGGTGCGGAAAACTCTTGACTTGCATCATCTCTTTCTGTCCTGCAGACACCCCTCCCCCCCCAAGCGCCCGTGGGCACGTGCACTCCACCGCCTGGCTATTGGGAGAGGATGAGGAAGGTGCGATCACTTTCCTCTTTCCTCCTCTGAGAACATTAAGACTCTGTACTCAGAGAATTGTAGATGATTATTAATATGTTCCATCTCTCAAGTTCTACATTTGCTTTTTACCTGGCCTTCTGAAGATGGTGCCTTCGTCCATTAAGGCCAGTCTACTGGAAGGACTGGAGGCCCTGTGTGAAGGGCAGGCTGCAGGCTGGCAGGATAAAGTACATCGCACATTTCACATCTTGCCTGCGTCTGGTCAACCCCTTAGCTTATGAATGTGTAGGGCTCAGGCAATTAACACAACGTGTTTTTATTGAAAATCAAATAGTTAAAATATTTAAAGTGAATATTAACATACCATCCTTTGAAAAATTAAAAAAAAAAAATAAACTAAGTAAAAAAAATGGAGTTATCTCCATTCCTTTCCCATAGATTTAAAAAAATGTCTTGTTGGAACATTGCATTTTAAACTGTAATAGGCATGAATATTAGATGAGGGTGAATATTTCTCTTGGGACACAGAAGGCAGCCCCCTGTTATCACTCTCATGCTAACAAAAGAATAGCTTTAACCTCCATCATGATCAGAACCCAGAGGTAAGACGTCCTGGCTCCTAGCTCAGTAATGTATCCTTTGAATCAACTTAATAATCAACTCACGTAAATTTAATCCTGCATAAAGCCAAGTCTTATTATTAACATGAAATTTTGCTTATTTATTTCATTTCAATTGAATTTACGTTTAGACTTTTTGTTCTCAAAAGTTTCTTTAGGGAAGTTGTTTTGATTGTATCATATTAAATACTGTGATTGAAACTCTAGAAATATGTATATAGATGTAATATATCATCATATAAAGACAAATGTTTAAACTTCAGCATGAAAGAGACAGAGAGAGAGGAATTCTAAAGCCATATACTTTAACAGTGGCAGATCAGAATTGATCCAAAATGTGATGGAAAATACTGAAGAGCTGATCTGATGTTTACCTGCTGTCCTGATACAACCTCACTAGTTAAATTAATCCCAATGGTGAGATGGTATCCCCAGGTTCTATGGAAAAAGTTTCTGAGTGTCAGATACCTGTTATAATTTGGATTCATGTTTATATAATCAGATTATTCATCTGCTTTCTATCTCACTGACTTCTGTTTATTATTTTCTCTTACTTGGGAATGGGTGGAGATAGATAGATAGATAGATAGATAGATAGATAGATAGATAGATATCTCTCTATATAAAATCATATCAAGCTAGGATTCAATGTATTTTTTGTTATGGATTCTTGCATCTACGTTAATGAAGAATACTGGATTTTTTTTCTTGTAATGACTTAATTAGGTTTTTAAAATAATTTTTTTAATGTTAATTTATTTTTGAGAGAGAGAGAGACAGACAGAGCATGAGTAGAGAAGGGGCAGAGAAAAAGAAAGAGACATAGAATCTGAAGAAGGCTCCAGGCTCTGAGCTGTCAGCCCAGAGCCTGATGCGGGGCTCAAACCCATGACTACAGGATGGTGATCTGAGCCGAAGTCAGATGCTTAGCCGACTGAGCCACCCAGGGGCCCTCTTAATCTGGTTTTGATATCATAAGTATGCTGGCTTCATGAAATGGATTGGTAAATATTCCCTTTCCCTCCATTTCCTCTAAGAGTCTGTGTAGGATGGGTACTGTTTCCCCCTAACATGTTTGATAGAATTCACCAGTGAAGCCATCATGGCTTGAAGTTTCATTGTGGAAACGTCTTTATTAATGAATTCAATTTACTTAATGGGATAGGGTTCTTTTGACTTCCCATTTCTTCCTGCCACAATTTTGGTAACCTTTGCATTTCAAAGAATTTGTCCATTTCTTCGAAGTTGTCAAATTTGTTGACGTGAAGTTGCTTACGATAATTACCTTCTATAGAATCGGCATGATCTACTTGCTGCATAGACAAACGCTTAGAAGTTTAAAAGAAATCTTTGAGATCTCACAGGTCCCTGGATTCTGGGTCAGGAATTCGGAAGTGTGTTAGCTGGGTGCTTCTGGCTCAGGAACTCTCACGAAGTGGCAGTCAAGATGCCAGCCAAGGCGCGGCTGTTGGAAAGGCTGACTGGAAATGCAGGATTGGCCTTCAGGGAGGCTCACACACCCTGATTCTGACAGATTAGGACTGGTTGTTGGCAGGAGTTCCTTGTCACATGAACCTTGTCACCACGCCTCTTATTTGTGGTCACGACATGACAGCTGGCCGCTCCCAGGGTGAGCGAGCCAATGGCAAACAAGGCGGAAGACACAACGTCTTCAAGACTTGGCCTTGGGAGTCCCACTTGGTAAGTTCCACAGTATTTTTTGGTCATGCTTGTTGTCTCTATTAATGTAAAATGGAAATGCCCAAAAGTATGAATACCAGGATGTGGGGGTGGTTGGAGTCATCTTTGAGGCTGGCTGAGATCTATCATTCAAGATGTATCATCCCTGGTATTTGTAATTTCTGCCCCCTAATTCTTTTTATTATTTTTCTCTCAATTGGCCTAGCTAAAGGTTTCTTTAATTTTATTGATATTTTCAAAGAACTACTTTTTGGCTTTAAGTCTCTTGATTATTCATCTGCTTTCCATTTCACCGATTTCTGTTTATTTTCTTCCTTTTACTTTCTTTGAGTTTATGTCCTTCATCTCACTTTTTGAGGTGAAAGCTTCCACCACTGATTTTACAATCCTCTTCAAATACACACATTTAAAACTAAATTTCCTTTTAAGCACTTATTTTTGCCATAGCCTCCAAATTTTGTCATCCGATGTCTTTATTTTCATTCACTTTAAAATATTTTCTGACTTCTCTTGTGAGTACTTCTTCAAGCCATTCACTATTTTAAAACATGTTCTTAATCTTCAAGTATTTGGGGATTTTACTAATATCCTTCTGCTATTAATTTCTAATCAATTTCATCGTGCTCAGTGAATATATTCTGTAGTACTTAAACTTTTTAACTTTATGGTGTCTTGGTTTACGGGTAATTTACCACGTGCACCTGAAAAGAATGTGTTCTGCTACCATTGAATGAGTTGCTCTAGAAATATCAATTATGTTACATTGGTTGGTTAAGTGTTCTATATTCTTAATGATTTTTTTTGTCTACTGTTCTGTGATTTACTGAAAGAATTATTGAAATCTCTAGTTATGATTTTTTTTTTCTTTTTTATTTAGGTTATGTGTTTTGTTCGAAACTTTGTTTTTAGGTGCATGACCATTTGGGTTTGTTATTTCTTATTTATTTATTTATTTTTTTATTTTTATTTTTTGAGAGAGCAAGCAAGTATGGGGGGGAGGGGAGGGAGGGAAGGAGACAATCCCAAGCAGGCTCCACACTCAGCACAGAGCCCGATGCAGGGTTCTATCTCATGACCATGAGATCATGACCTGAGCCAAAATCCAGAGTCAGATGCTTAATCAACTGAGGCATCCAGGCGCCCCCTGATCATTATGAAGTGTCCCTCTTTATATCCAGTAATACTGCTTGCCCACTTTTTCTCCTACTAATACAGCCACTCCCCACTCCTTCTTCGTGAATACTATTAGCCTGCTGTATTTTTCTGTACCTTTTTATATTGTAACCCTTGTATTTCTTCATATTTAAGTAGGTTTCTTCAGACAGAAAAATAGGTTGTTTTCCTCCAGTCTGACTTTTGCATTTTGCTTCTATTAGTAGCATGTCTTCGTTAAAGAGGGATACCTGGGCCAGACTTGGCAAACAAGGGGCAAATTACCAACCGAAAAGGTAGATCAGGCCCGAGGGATGTGAGGGCAGCTGATGGTCTGCTGAGAGGAGTCAAGGAGGTCAGGACCTTGCAACAGCTCGGGGAGGGGGGGTGGAGGGGGCTCAGACTGTGATTTCAGATGCTGGGCCACCAGCCATTCTGCAGGGGCTTGTGGAAGTGTGGAGCCCGCCAGGGGTCTCCTTGACGCAACTTCTGCCTGATCGCCCTAATCCAGGATGCCGCACCATTTTCTGTAAAGGGGCACACAGTAAGGATTTTAGAGTCTAGGGGCTGGATTTGGCCCATCGAACCAAGTTTGCTGATCCCTGCCCTAGAGTATTCCATGGTCCGGGTCTGAGTTCTGGCTTTTCATGCCCATTTCATCTGTTCTCCATCATAAAGAGACTCGCTGGAGTTATCTGCCCCATCCGTACCCTGCAGACACGCAACAGCCTCCAGGTCCCCTCCCCCCCCGCCATTCTCTTTGTCCTCACCGTGCTTTTGTCCCCTGCCACTGTGCTGCTGCGGGTCCGGGTGCGGGGCGGCGGCCCCCCAATGCCTCCCTCATGGTGGGCACGACGCTGCTGTCTGTTCCTGCAATTCTCTCAACTTAGGCTACTGACTGCTGTTCCTCCCAGTGCAGATCTGCCTCAGCCAAACGCGTTCACGACAGACGAAACCACAGCATCTCGGGAACATGAGGGGAGACTGAGGAAAGTAAACTGCCTGAGGCAACTCCCTGTCAGCTTTTTAAGTATAACATGAATGTTACATTTAAGTTTGATTAATTTTCATTGTGGTTGGAATGAAGTCTACCATCTTGCTATTTACTTATATTCTGTTTGTCATGTTTTTTGTTTGTTTCTTTTTTTTTTTTTCCTGCCTCTTATTTTTTGGGGGGGATTGTTTCTGGATATCACACTTTTTCTTCTCTGTTGAATTGTTACTTACTCTAAATTTTGTAATAGTTGTTTCAAAGTCTATAGTAACCGGCTTTAACTTACAACTGTCTATATCCAAATAACATCACACTATTTTATATCTAATAAAAAAAGCTTTATAGCGATACACATCCATTGTCCATATTCCATCCTTTGGCTAGAGTTGCCATGGCTCACTTCTACCTCCACTATAAAATTCAACATACTTTGTTTGATTTAAACAATCAGTTTTGAAGATATTTATTTATTTACTTATTTATTTATTTTTAAAAAATTTTAAGTTTATTTATTTTGAGAGAGAGAGAGAGAGAACACGAGCAGGGGGTGGGGACCAAAGAGAAAGGGAGAGAGAGAATCACAAGCAGGCTCCATGCTGTCAGCACAGAGCCTGATGAGGGGCTCAAACTCACGAACCATGAGATCATGAACTGAGCTGAAACCAAGAGTCAAACTCTTAACCGACTGACACACCCAAGTGCCCCTGAAGACATTTAAATACTTACCTACATATTAACTTCTCGTGTTGGTTTTCCAAATTTCTGTTTATCATCCTTCTTTCTCCTGAGAGAAATCCATTACTATTTCTTATAGCACACATTTATGAACAACACCCTCTGTCAGCTTTTTTGGTCTAAAAAATAATTTCTTTCTTTCTCCTGAATTTGTGAAAGACATTTTCATCAGATATAGAATTCTACATGGACTCTTTTTATTTCAAAACCTAAAATGATTAATTCATCAGATTCTGGCTTCCACTGTTTCTCCTAAACATTTTTATCTTTGCTTCCCTATAAGTAGCATGTCTCTTTCTGGCTTCTATATGAGTTTCCCTTCTCCTGAGTTTCCAGTTATTTGATTATGATATGACTTGACGTTGTTTATCATATTTGGGATTATTTAGCTTCTTGCATGTGGAAATTTTGATAATCATTTCTTCAATTTTTTTTTTCATTTCCCCTCTTCTAGATCTCTATATTATATCACTTTATATTTAGACACAAGTAATTTTGGCTCAGGTAAAATTTTTTAGTCTCTTTCTCCCTGTGCTTTCTTTTGGAACTTTTTCTCTTTTCATATCTTCAGTCTCACTGGACTTGTTTTCCTCTTCAATGTCTAATTGTCTAGTCAGTCCATCCAGTTGATTTTTCATGTCAGACATTATATTTTTCTTCTCTAGTAATTCCATTTATTTTTTAAAAACCTATCTTCCATTTCTCTTATTATTTGATCATGATTTTCTCTAAATCCTGGAGCATGTGTACAATAACCACTTTAAATCCCTTGACCTCTACATCTACTATCTGTCATCTCTGGACCTATTTCTATTGATTGATTTTTCTCCTGCTTATGGTTCATATTGTCCTCCTGCTTTCCATGTCAAAAAGAATGTGACTGGGTGGTAGATATTCTTAATAAAATGATATTGCTGACCAGAATATTTTTGTCTTCCTTTAATGTGTGTTGACTCTGTTTTACGAGCAGACAAATGCTCTTCAGCGGAAAGCCACGGTAGTGGGGCTCACCTCGCGTGTTCCTCTTTTGTCAGGGCTCACGGTCCTGTGTTGCCCATTGTCCACTATCTAAAAACAGGGTTTTGATTTTTTTCTGCATTTTTTCCATTTTTCTACCTGTTTATGGTGAGAGGGCAAGTCCTGTACCAGTAGCTCCACTGGAAATGTTGGAGGCCAAAGTCTTAAGTGCATGATTGAGTTATGTTCTGGCTAAGTAAAACCAATCTAGTAGTCCAGCATAATACTGTACAGCCTGAAATTTGAAGATACTGCTTCATGACTACCTTTTTTTTCTGTGTTACCACAAGATTTGAAAGTTCCAGCAGTGTTTGGTTGTGAATCTTCATCTAGTCAGCTATCTATGGCAGCTATGGCATCAGTTAGCACATCCCTTCTGAGACAGGGCACCTTGGTTAAAGACACATTTGTGACCCTCATGACCTTGGGTAAGTTTTTTAATTTTTCTCTTCCCTAGTGTCCCACTATTAACTTTGGGTAATCATAGTACCCACTTCAAAGGGTTGTTCTTAGGATTAAATGAGTGTCTACATATATAGTGTTTTCTAAGGTTATTTAGCATCTCCATGCCTTCTTTTCCCATCTGTGATACTGTGATAATCGTATTACCTACTTACTTCATAGGGGGTGTATTGAGGGGCAAATATTAGTTCTTGAACGTATCCATATTTTTTTTGGCATTTTGAGTTTTTCAATTTGAAATTGTCTCTCATTTTTCTGGGATGGATTTTCTCTCTTCTCTTCTTTTCATATTCCTGATAATTAGGTATTATAAGTTTTTAATATAAAGGAATGGAGAATAAATATTTTAACCTTCGACAACCAGATGGTCTCGGTTGCAATTATTTGTTTCTGCTATTGCATTGTGAAAGCAGTCCTCAGTAATATGTAAGTGAATGGGCGTGGCTGTTTTCTAACAAAATGTTATTTACAAAAATCAGAAGTGGGCCAGGCTTGGCCATAGGCCGTAATTTGCCAACCGTAATTTGTAAACTATAGTTTAGTCGGTCTGTCACCTCCAACTCCATTTTAAATCCCTGGAGTTGAGAAACTGTGTCCTTACTTTGTTTGTATTTTTATATCTCTACCCAGTGCCTGGCATAAAATAAGTGCTTACTTGGTGATTTTCTTAAAAAAATAATTATTTATTGAACTCCTACCAAGCACCACAGCACCAATAAAACGCATATCCTGAGGTAATCGCTGCCTACTCTTGCTTTTTTACCCAACGAGGCAAGATGGAAAGGCCACCTGAAGAGTTAAGAAATAATGAGCCTATTCTAATATAAACAACCCTGCTGCTAAGCTTTATTTTTTTTCCAGCATTTGGGTCATTTACGTTTCCTCTGCACCTTGCAGAAGTAGTTTAAGCTCTTCACAGCCATTTTTTGAATCCTCATTATCTGGCCACATTCCCTAGACAGGACATTACAAGTTTCCTTGATGATCATTTCACTTTGAACCTAATGGAAGGGTGGGTTCGGTTTCTGGCCCTCTAAGTGTTTGAGCCAGGACAATTTGTATAACTCTGCTACGTTAATGACGAGGAAAGCAATGTCTGTTTGATGAAAAGGATATCCTGTCCCTGCCCTATCCCCATCCCCGCCTCTACATGCCTATCACGCAATTCTGCTTACCTCAATAAATACACCCTGATGGGACTTAGGTCACCAAGGTTCATCTTTTATCTTGGTTTTATAAATCTCTTCACCAGGATAGTGTAGAGGAAAGAGTAAAAAGTCAATCTCACATTTAACTCTTTTTATAGATAAAATAACGGTATCATGATGCTATAAAACGGTCATTTTTACTCAAGAGAAAGGGGGAGCCATGGCAAAACAAATTAATTCCATTCCTATCTCTGCCAATAAAGCAAGGATATTTAAACCAATATACATCTTCTGTGCATGTTCCTTTGTGGGGGGAAATGTAGATGGTCGCATCACAAACACTGAAGGCCCCTGCCCCAGTGTCTCCGTGTGTGTGTGTGTGTGTGTGTGTGTGTGTGTGTGTGCCCACGCGCGCGCTAGTGAGAGAAGCTATAATGTAAACACACGTACAAATCATTACATCTGAATTGCGTCAGGATTGGCACCACTTGACTGTCTCAGGTCATGTAAAAACCACTACTCACCCTTGTTTAAAATCAGAGCTTCCGACGTTGGCTGCAGATGAGTATTCCATGGAGAGAAGCAAACACAATGAGCTGATAGCTGAGACATTAAGGGGTGGGTGTTGATGAAAAGATTTCCTTGTATTATTTTCATTAGGTTTCCTGCTTGCCTCATCAATGCTTGATAGACCGAGGTGCCAAAAACTAGAGATTACTTTTATGGAGCATCTTGCGAATTTATTTCCTCTAAAACTTGATGATATTCACCTTAGTGATCTAACAGAACACGGTCTTTACTGCATTTAGAAACAAATGCACCGGGATGTGCGTAATCACTAAATGCCCTAGGGAAACTGGTCCGAGGCAGTCAGATAAGCTCTCGCCCATCTGTGGTCATTATCGTCCAAGTTCACACATGATGCCGCCCCGCGCCCCACCCCCCACCACCGGTGCACCCCCCTCCACCCCGTGCTGTGTTGCTACTCCCGTTACCAGTGCTCCTGAAGATAGCAATCTCTGTTTCAGTATGTGAACAGGACGTATTTCTACTTCATACTGGTGGCCCCTGCCTTCACGTTCTGTCTGTGTCAGCTCTGCTTTGCTTTCCTGGCTTCACCCCAACATCTAACTAGCTCTATTTGCTCCAAGTGAGAGTTTCTCAACTGCATCATTTTTGACATTTTGAGCTGGATAATTCTGCTAGGAGGAGCGGTGGTTACCCCATGCATTGCAGAATGTTTATCAGCACCCCTGACCTCTAACCACTAAATGCCTAGCCCATCCCCAATCTGCCAGTTGTGACAATCAAAAGTGACTACACAGGGGCGCCTGGGTGGCTCAGTTGGTTGAATGTCCAACTTCAGCTCGGATCCCCATCTTAGGGTTCGTTGCGTTCAAGCCCTGCATCAGGCTCTGTGCTGACAGCTCAGAGCCTGGAGTCTGCTTCAGATTCTGAGTCTCTCTTTCTCTCTGCTCCTCCCCGTCTCATATTCTGTCTCTGTCTCTCTCCCAAAAATAAACAAACATTAAAAAGTTAAAAAAAAAAAAAAGTGACTACACATATTGCCAAAGTTCCCCTGGTGGGGGTGGGAGGTGAAGGGTGCAAAATTACCCCTGGTTGGGAACTTAACACTAAATAGTAAGTTGATTTTACTACAGTGGTCGCCATAATCACATAAATCCTGCCCTATATTCTAATGTAGTTTGTTCCTAAGTGAGCATTCCTTTCAATACATCATTTTAAAGATAAGGAAATGGTGGTCCAAGGTAATGAATTCAATTAACCAGGATGACACAGCTCACTGATGACAAAGCCAGGGTCAGGCCTTATTTTATTAGAGTGCTTCTTCTAACCCGGCCCTGCTCCCATTTACTCGATCACAGAGAGTTGTCAGCAAAGAGGTACTACATCTTCTGCTCTGTGCTGTTCAAGCAACCATCATTAAGTAGCTAATTAGTTATCCATTCATTCATGCATTCAACAAATATTTGAATGGCTTCTTTGAACCAGATACTGTTGGAGGGTCAGGAGATATAGTAATGAGCAACCAGTCTGTCTCTGCCCTCCATAAAATAGGGCAGGTGGAGAGAAATATAAGTCTGTCTCTGCCCTCCATAAAGTAGGGCAGGTGGAGAGAAATATAAGTCAATTGCGAGAGGGGTGTCTGGGTGGCTCAGTCGGCTGAGTGCCTGACTTTTGATTTCACCTCAGGTCATGGTCCCAGGATTGTGGGATCGAGCCCCATTTCAGGCTTTGCACTGGGCATGGAGCCTACTTAAGATTCTCTCTCTGTCCCTCTGTCCCTTTCTGCCACTTATCCATGCTCTCTCTCTAAAAAGAAAAAAAGAAAAAAATATATATAAAGAGAGATTGGGAACCATGAAGGGCTTTCTATTCTACTCTATTCTACTCCTATTCTACTTCTATTCTATTCTATTCTATTCTATTCTATTCTATGCCATCCATCAGCATATCTGAGAGACGAACATTCCAGGAATAGGAAAAGCAAGTCCACACAGGCTCTGAGACAGTCATGTGCTCAGCATATTTAAGAACTGGTAAGGAGACCAGTATGCCTGGAACAGAGAGAAGTGAGTGTAGGAGATGGACTGGACAGCAGCCAGAGGCAGATAATCTAGACCAGAGAGACAGGTGGTGATGTTGATTTACTCTTAAGATGGAAAGGTGATTGTCAAGTTCAAATCCCAGCTCTGCTACTTCCAGTTTATGACCTTTGGAAGTTACTTAATCTCTGTACTTAAATTCTCTCACCCTATAATGTGAGGAGATTTGACGATATTACTTGATAGGGTTGTGCGAAGTTTTAAAAGCTAACATATTCAAAGTACTTAGAATAGTGCCTATAAGTACTGAAAAGAAGTTACCAGTTATATTATTGACTGTTTAAATGATCCTTCTGGCTGCTGAGTATGAAACCAATTAGGGGTGCAGGGGTGGTGCAATGTGAAATCAAGGAAGAGTGAGGGGTTTGTTACAACAATCCAGAGTATTATAAAAGATGTTTGAAGAAACGGCCTGAGTATTCAGAGTATAGTTTGAAGATAATACCCATAAAATTACTGATGATGTAGAGTCTAAGAGACAATGAGAAGTCAAGGGTGATAGCAGGTTCTTTAACTCAGTCAGCTAAAGGAATAGAGCTACCAGTTCCTCAGAAAGGAAAGATGGCAGAAGAGACACATTTGGGACAGAGAATTTAGACAGAGAATTTGGGGGCATCTTAAGTATGAAATGTTTGTTTGACATCCAAGTAAATATGCTGAATAGTTGATATGGTTCATAAACTGGGAGGCCAGGAGAGAAACCCAAGCTGGACACGTACATGTAGAAGCTGTCAGCATATGGGAGCTCTTGGAAGCTGTGAGGCTGGATGCCAACACCTCTAAGTAGTGGTGTGGATACACAAGGGTGGGGGGGAGTGCATGGGTGGCTCAGTGGGTTAAGTGTCTGACTCTTGATTTCAGCTCAGGTCATGATCGCAGGGTCTTGGGATTGAACCCCACATCTGGCTCTGCACTGGGCACAGAGCCTGCCTGGGATTCTCTCTCTCTGCCTCCCTCCGCCACTCACATTCACGCTGTCACTGTCGAAAGAAAGAAAGAAAGAAAGAAAGAAAGAAAGAAAGAAAGAAAGAAGAGAAAGAAAGAAGAAAGAAGAGAAAGAAAAAAGAGAAAGAAAGAAAGAAAGAAAGAAAGAAAGAAAGAAAGAAAGAAAGAAAGAAAGAAAGAAAGAAAAGAGAAAAGGAGAGCACCAAGGGATGAGCTCAGGGCACTTAGTTATTTGCAAACTGGCAAGATAAGGAGAAGCAGCAGAGGGGAGGGAGAGGAAGGTGTGAGGAAGAGGCCTTAAAAGGGGCAAGTGCTACTCTGGAATCCAGTCGAAGGAGAGGCCCAAGGCGCAAGGACCTCCAGCTCCAGTAAGGGAAGATGAAATGTCTTACATTAGGCCAACCCTACCTTTGAGAGAAACTCTGAAAGCTAGACCAAAGATAAAAACTATCTTCTTACAAGCATTAGAGAGCTAAAAAGAAAGTGGAAATTGTTTAATCTGCAGAGATACTTTTCTACTTATGAACGTTTGATTTTTTTTTTTATTTACTAAGCCATGATCTGGGAAGAGAATAAACTCCAAATGACGAGCCCAGAATCTATGACCCCTTTTACCATGGGCAAGGCCTGACTCCGGAGAAGGTAGCTGAGAGGTTGGGAGGCAGAGTACTCTCTGAAGCCCAAACCAAAGCCCAAGGCCCTCCAAGAGGAAGCCGAGAGCAGGCGAACTCTGTGTGCGTGCTCAGAGCACTAATGAGCTATGTACCAAGTTATGATTCCCACAAGGAATCCTCTCAATTTCTAGGGCTGTGCTCAATTTGTTGCTATAATCATTAATACCATATTTGGCACACAATAAAAAATAGCCTCGTGCACAAGAAGACAACATTTCTTTTTAACAGCAGGATTAAGTGACAGTAGAAATAGATCCACAGGGGCTGTGAGAGTGAATATAAAATAATTATGCTTCTGACATTCCATTAAATAAAGGACAGGATAGAGAAACAGGGCATATGAGTGGAAAACATAAAGGAAGACAAGGCACAGTTGAGGGGTGCCTGGGTGGCTCAGTTAAGCACGTGACTTTGGCTCAGGTCATGATTTTGCAGTCCCTGAGTTCAAGCCCCACATCGGGCTCATCACTGACAGCTCAGAGCCCGGAGTCAGCTTTGGATCCTCTGTTCTCTCTCTCTGCCCCTCCCCTGCTCTCTCTCTCTCTCTCTCTCTCTCGCTCTCTCTCTCTCTTTCTCAAAAGTAAGCATTAAAAAAAGTTTTTAAAATAAAAATAAAATAAAAAAGCAGAGTTGAAAAAAAGACCAATTATAGTAAAACAAATAGGTGGGTTTAATGGCAGATTAATTACAGCTAGAATTAGTGAACTGAAAGGTCAGAAGCAGTATCCAGAAGGACAAAGACATGTGAGGTTGAAACGTAGAAGAGAAGGTGGCCGGCTCAGAAAACACAGAAAGCAAGTCTAATAAACAGAGTGAGAAAATCAGGCAGAATAAAATTTGAAACCGGGCTAAAAATTCTAAAACCTTCGAAGCATAAACATAAATTGAAGCAGGATCCACAGGTAGGACAAATGTTTTTGAAGGTACACATGGGAGTATCATGCTAACATTTTTCAAAACAAGACAAAGATAAAACATGAAAAGCAGCCAGAGGGGTGGGGGGGAAATGCAACTTTTCTTCAAAGGAGCAAAAACTGAAGGAAAAGCTGACCTCTCAGAAGACACAATGGAAGCCAAGGAAAAGGTAGTGCTAAAATAAAATTATGCCACCCTATAAT
This sequence comes from Panthera pardus, assembly GCF_024362965.1. Taxonomy (NCBI): domain Eukaryota; kingdom Metazoa; phylum Chordata; class Mammalia; order Carnivora; family Felidae; genus Panthera; species Panthera pardus. The sequence continues at coordinate 8,403,756 of NW_026526688.1, read as the reverse complement.
TTTGCCAGTGAAGATGTCCTTCAAGAATGAGCATGAAAGACACGTTCATATAAATAAAAACAATTTACCACCAGCAGAAGTACTAAAGAAATATTCAAGGGACTTGATCAGAAGAGTAAGTCCACAGTCGCAAACAAGGAAATATAAGAAGGAATACAGAGCAGGTGCAAAGGATAATGACACGGTAAATGGTAATTTAATGGCAATTAAAGATGGTCGTTGGCGGGGCACCTTGTGGCTTAGTTGCTTAAGCGCTGTGTTCAGCTCAGGTCATGATCTCACAGCTCATGAGTTCAAGCCTCGCATCAGGCTCTGTGCTGACAGCTCAGAGCCTAGAGCCTGCTTCCGGATCTGTGTCTCCCTCTCTGTCTGCCCCTTCCCTGCTCATGCTCTGTCTCTCTCCCAAAAATAAATGTTAAAAAAATCTTTTTAACAAATAAAAAAATACAAATAGTAATTGGAGTGGGTTCTAAAGACAAAACGAGGAAAGAAAAAGCAGACAACAAATACAGACAACTTTTGGGGGGAACCTTTCCATAAAAGGGAGCCGAGCTGCAGTTGAAGGTAAGATCAATGAAGAATTACTTTTTAACATGGAGGACGGTATGGGATGTGTGTGCTTGTGGAAATGATCCTGCAGAGGGAAATCCTATTACACTGGGGATGTCTGGAGCATGATGTGGATTTTGAACAAAGGGACGCCATGCAGGGCACAAAGAAGGGGTTGTCCTTAGATACAGGAGACGACCTGGCCATCAAAATAGGAGTGACAGCACATGGCTGCAGAGGCAAGTAAGTTGGTACGTGAGGATGGGACCGCGGAGGTTCTTTTCTGATTGTTTTGATCTTTCAGTAAAATAGAAAGGAAATGGAATAGAATTACCAGGCAGCACTAAGATCATCAATATAAAGTGAGACCAGCCAGCAGAACTGCATGTTTCTCTTTAATGGCCTGGATGCAAATACAAAAGAGAGGTGGATTTTGGCAGGTTTGGAATTATTTCAGATGAGGAGGGGGAGGGAATGGCTCTATAATATAACATAAACTGGGCAACGAGAGAAGATCAGCAAGGTGAGGAAGGGACGATGAAAAGCTGGTAGAATCAACAGAGTATAGAGCTGATGAATCAAAGACTCACTAGGGTTCAGGTCTTTGGAGTTGACCTGGAAACGTGTGAGGTGGGACAAGGAGAGAGGCGACCTTGACGGGAGACAAGAGGTAGCTAACCAGAATGCCAGCACGAGGGTCCAGTCAAAGCAATCAGTAAGCAGGCAAATCCACGAACCAATTACTCTTAGAATTCATCAACTTATATTCATTTAACAGGTTTTCAAATCATTCTAAAATTCAAACCTGATCGTGCTGTTATTGAAAATCCTTTAGACTATGCCTCCCAATCTCTGAACTAGTTTTCAGTATAAAATTCACCCACAGGAGGTCGGCACAAAAGTTCTTCCATTAATTGGTCTCTTCTTACTTCTCCAGTGGCAGAAATAACTTCCACCCCCCTACACACCCTCCCTGGGCTGAGTATTACGTCCTTTTGAAGTCCATCTTAGGGTGCTACTTTTTCTGAGACCTAGACCTGCAACCACGCTCCAGTGGACTGAGTTTAGACATAAGATACGAGTTTGAACACTTGTCGCTAGCACTGCACTATGATGCCTTTTCACTATTAATGGCTTCCCACAAATCAGAAGGTCTTTGAGGACATAGAGTCACTTATCTGTAATCCCTCCTCTCCCACTCCTACTTCATATATTTGGACATGAACTTAACTACTAAGTAAATGAGAAAATAAGGAATCAATGTGCATCCTACTTGAGGCAGAAACCAAGCTAAGGGTTTAGCCTTGAGACTTCAGTCAGAAATACACACTCCGTTGTTCAGGTGAGAAGGAGTCTGCAGGGGACCAGGGGTGGGGGTGGGAGGTGGGAAACAATTGTAGGAAGAAACTTACTTATCAAGGTATCTCAGTTCCTAAAAACATAGTAATATGTTAGTAACCAGTAGCCCAGTGAATGGAATTGAAAATTTATGGGTGATTCCAAAAAGTAAGTTGGCATTCAAGTTAAACAAGAAACTAGAATGTGGTTTCAGGATAGACTCTGTATAAATGTTGGTCACCTCTGATAGCTTTGCCAATATGTTAACCATTCAACATTTCTGTTCATTTTTCCCCCAATTTTAAAGTGGCTGAATTATAATCTCAGTTGTTTATATAAAAGAGGTAATTAATGTTTGGCAAGAAACTGGAAACAATGACGCTCAGCTGTACCTTTATTTAAATTCTGTTCAACATCTTTGGTTTCTATGTTTGGCTGTTTATTGGTATCTAGGTAGTTATTTAATTAGCTACTTATTTAATGAAGCCATTTATTACTGCCCAGATAGCCATCATCAAAGGCATAATACAAATAAAGTATGAAAAAGATTAAAATCAATTCATCAGCCAAATATGAGCTCCTATACAATGGAGAGATTTAATTATTTCAGGTCTGGTGTTGAGATTAGCCTGATTGACTTTCTGGCTTGGATTCAGCGATCTATTATCTCATTTTGAGATCAAATCTGGCGAGAAACAGTCATATCATTTGTTTTGCAGGCGCGATGAAGGAAAGGTATATTCATTTACCTCCCATGACAAAACAATTAGTGCAACAAGATAGAATGTATTACGGTTTTTACTCATTAAGCTTCATTCTGCACTCATGTTGTGTGCTGCGTGACGTTCGAGGAAGACCAGAGTTTTGGGTTGTTTATGTTATTTAGATAGAGAGCAATTTCTTTTACATTATGGCATGCACCAGAAACCACGTTGCTTTGAAAATGCTTACCTATAAATTACAGGAGAAAAAGACTTACTCTCTTAGTTTTTTCAAAAAATAGAAAAAGGGAGAAATGTAGATGGAAGAATAATTAAAATATTACACAATTTTATGAGACTCAAACTGAAAATATCCAACATGTGGCCAAAATGTGGCCATTTAAACAATGCCTGTGTTAGCAAATGCTTTTAAAGTTCATGCAGAGTTATTTCCACTTCTTTGGCTCCCAGTTGCATATACGATGACATCTGCCCTCCTCATCATGGCATATCTGCCTTTCTTTCTTCTGACCAACACTTCTCCAGGTGTTCCCTCCTCCAGGAGCACAAAACACTCAATCCCTTCATACGTGTCCCGCCCCTTTCACCACGGCGCTGGCTTCTACTGCCCCACTCAAAATTGGAGTTATTTCCATTAAGCAGAAGAGGTGTTTCCCGAGGAGGAAAAGAGCTGGGATGGAAGTGCAAGAAATTAGGAAGCAGAAACCCAGGTGGTGGAAGAATTAGCATGTGCTGAAGTTAGAAACCAAACAGGAAAACCCAAAGGAGTTGAGCTTGATTTGAGCACATTTTATTTCATGTGAATTTAATTAATCAGAAGGCTTTGGCCCCTAGTAAACCAAACAGTCATAGAATGTACATAAGGTTGTATACACTACAAGTGATTTTTTTCACATGCAAACCTTTAGTCTTTTTACCAGCTGGAAATCTGGGTGCACAATGCAATGTTCACGGCATGCCGTCACTAAATGAGTTGGCCAAGTTCAGCATAAATGATGCCACTCAGAGGAGAGGACTGGATTTTCCTGTAGGAATTTCTAGTAAACTGTTAGACTGAGGTATTAGGAGACCAAATGAGTGAGCTGACAGCTTTTGATCTCAGGCTTTTATCTTCAGGTAATGGCTTCAGAAACGGAGAATATGGCACGAATTGTGTCAGGAAAACGATGTGGCAGGTTGACATGGTTTTATAACCATATTCATGCACCGAGCTCAGCCGCTATGGAAATGTGGTCCCTCCCCATTTTATATCTTTCTATCCCATGTAAACCATGTCTAGAACCCAACTTACTGGATTTTATTCAAAATATATATTAACCACAAAATTTCATTATTTAATTCAGATTTATTTTTGTATGACAACCTAGCAGCTGACGGTGGGCAAGTCTATTTTTCCCTCAAAACCACTGCACAAAATGAAAAAGCTACTGACTTCTAAATTTAGGATAATTTCTTCCACAGTCACTTAAGTTCTCATTTATACTTATAAGCTCAGAAAGCTGCCCCAAACAAGTTCCCAAAGCCCTGCTACAGAAGTATTTCAAATCCATTCAACGAGGATTTCCTGAACGACTGCTGTGTGCTGATCCCGGGGTTGGATATGTCAGGAAAATACAAGGGAATTATACGCATGGTCCTACCTTCGAAGGTTTGTTATCTAATTGGAAAGATGGAGCATATATATGGATGATTCAGTTTTATACGTGTTTATGCGTTGAGTACCAGGTGTGGGGCTGTAACAGAAATGAACGTAATGGTGTGCCTGAACAGAAGTTTAAGAGACAGGAATTTATTTCAATCTGGGGGAACTCGTAATAGAAGGAGAAAGGTGAGTTATGAGTATTCAAACGACAAAGCATCAAGTAAGATGCTCTATCATTCAAAATCGTAACAGATGAGATCAAAACCAAACCAACGAAAGCCAAGAAAATGGCACAGAGTCTCCAGAAATCAAGAATGCGCCACCAGGATAAACTTGACCTAAAAACAGGTACAAATGAAGTTGTAAGTGCAGGAAAACCATGTGCTGCTGGTCTTGAGATCGGTTGGAAAAAGGGATAAGATCTTAAAGATTGTAAGGTGAAAAGATTATTGTAGAAGAGAAATTATACAAGCACAGATTACTTTAACTATCCTGTGACCCTGTCTCATAAAACACACTGAAAATGTGTGACTTTTCTGAAAAGACTCCCACTGTTCCCGCCGAGTAGGAATATATTCCAGCAACTTAGCTTGAATAGTTGAGAAGCAATTTTTGTCCTATAAATGATTTCTTTCAGAAAAAAAGAGAAAGTAAACTTGGAGATTCAAATCATTTCAAGAATGGAAAAGGTATCATATAAGGCAAAGGCATCTAGGGCTGAATGCAGATTTATTAAATTGGACAAGTCAGGTTTTTAATTTGGACTCAAGGGTATAAAAACAATAATGATGATATGTACCACATGCTATTCCAATATATATATTAGGTCCTAATATATATATATATATATATATATATATATATATATATATATATATATATTATATATATATATATATATTCTATCTATAATACCTACTATATTCTAATATATTTATAATATATATAATAATATATATAAAGTAATTTTAAGGGTTTAATAAATTAGTATATACTAATCCTTAATATTATGATAATAGCATTATATATTAATGTATTTATTTAATATTTATATAAACTAATACATACACATACACATATATATATTCCTTAATGTAAGTCTTGAACGTAAGTGCTATGATTACCCCCATTTACAAAGGGAAGAATGTGGTCTAGAAGCCGTAAGCAAAGTGCCTAAGGTCACAGAACTAGTATGTGTTACGACTGGGGTTGTAAAAAGTGTGATACTCCACAGTCGGCATCATGTTCTCATCCATATTTGAGCTATTGCCTCTACTGAAATGTGCCTCCCTCTCGTCCTTTAGGGTTCATCAGGCTCTGCCCACTTTTGGATCTCAGGTCAAGTTTCAGGTCCGGCATCCCCCAACTCCCACATCTGTTTCCTCAGGTACAGCTCACATGACAAATTCTTTTCCTCAGAACATATATCAATTCATATGAATATGGTACTTTGCTTAAAAATCTGTCTCCACCATATGACTGCATTATCCATTAGTATAACACCTACCACCATAACATAGTAGGAAGTCTGAAATATTTGTTGAATAAATCAGGGAGGGAGGGAAGGAGGGAAGGAGGGAAGGAAAGGAAAGGAAAGGAGAAAAAAGGAAAGGCAGTAAGGAGGGAGGGAGGAAGTAAAGAAATGAAAAAAAGAGAAGTAAAAATTTAAACAAGGAAAGAAACTAAACATATTTAAGTTCACCCATTCTTTAAAGCTGTATACCTTCTCCAGGAAGCCTTCCGTGGTTTCCCCATCTGAAACCAATCACACCTTCCCTGTGATCTCACCTCCCTTGTACTCTCTTTCTTTTGTCTTCAAGGTCTGCTTTCCGTCCTCTTTAATTCATCCATGTCCACCTCCCTCACTATAATAAAAACCTCTGGAAACCATGAAAGCGTTCCTACTTGCCTTTCTGTTTTCCACAGTGTCTACAGCCTACTGTCTATTTAACACCAAAGTTACTGAGTTTTTTACTGAACTCAATTAACTAAGATGATGATAGCCTTCAGGCATAATATATCCTTTTCTGGACCCAAAACTTGGAAGGAATCATGATGGAGAGCCTAAAAAGAATCAATGCTTTGCTGCAGCTAATTCAGAAAAATGAAGCTCTATACATACCTTTCTTGCACATGCTATCCGACTATTGCAAAAGCCCCATTTAACAGAGAAAATGTCTAAGAAAAAAAAGAGAACATGTTCAAATATGCACACTAACTACATGGTCTTCTGTCTGTAAAATACAAACCACATGCTTTTTACGTTTTCACAGACTCTGGACCCCATCAGCAACAATGAACCCAGTGAACCTGGAGTAGCCCCAGGTTGGGGATTTCAAATGCACTGCTGGTCATACACATGTCTTGACCCATACTAGGAATTCTTACTGCCTTCCCCAGAGTGGTGATGAGGTTTCAGGGTTAGCCCCAACTTTCTTACCTCATTCTTTCATGAGCCAAAGCATCTGGAAAGTAATCACCAAGCTGGGTCCACAGCCTGTGGCTATGGGGGGTAAAATCACCTTCTACTGCCCCACGTGGAGGCAAAAACTTGCCAAACCCACTAACAGGGTCTCATCAGCACCATATCCTTACAAAGTGGGCCAACACAGGCATTCTAAAGTCATTCAGCAATCTGCAGGAAATGCCATCCTAGAAGATAAGCTCATCAAAGTCCCAAAGAGAGACTAAAAATGTGGGATATTTTTGGCAGATCCTAATTGACAAATAGAATTGGAAATTATGGAATTAAGATAGCAAATGCTATACTCTATGCTGTTAGAAGTAATGTTTTCAAGAGACAACATTTTTATCTTATTACTACCAAATTTCACCGAGGTCAGATCTAAAAGAGATCATCATCAGATGCTTGCTGTCCAAGGAACCAGGAGCAGAGCAGTCCACAGTCTGCTCTGTATCCTTTGTTGTTTCAGAACCTCCTGGCAATGGTGAATTGCTCTCAAGGGTTGTGACTGAGAAAATTGCATCCCATTCATTTTATTAGAGCGTATCATCCTGCACTTTGATCTCCCCTCCAAGGTCCAAGAGATGGAGGTCTACTGAACGAGGGGAAGGAGCTAATCTCAGTCTAATCTACCCTCTCACTCAAAAGTAACCTCCCTTCTCTCAGGACCCTCCCGAGGTCACCATCACCTCCCACAAGAGGCTCTGCCTTAACTAGGGCTTATTATGTCTTTGCCTGCTCTCTGTGAAGGCTACGAAGTATAATTTTCAAATGCTAAGTATGGAACATTAGAACCCTGCTTCTGCTCCAAAAATAAATGAACGCCTGGTTTCCTGGCACCTACAACAGGAGAGTTAAAGATCGTGTGATAGTTCTAACGGGTATGCACGTGCATCGATTGATGCATTATATAAACTAGGATTAATTTAAAAAGGCAATGAGAAAGGGGGGAGGAATCTCAGCTACGAACCAGTCTAATCACTTCATTTTACAGATGAAGAAATCAAGATTTAGAAGACTTGCATCCGGGCTTTCACAGCTAGCTGTGACACATGGACTAGAGTCCGTGTGCAAGACTTTGCTGGCCCCAGACTCTCTCCACAACCCTACAATACAATGCTCACTAGCAGGCTCTGCTGGCAGATAACGAGCACGTAGCTGCCGTTCCTTGAAACAAGACCTCACGAAGTACGAACTAGAGAAAGGCCAAGGGATATGTGCAAAGTAAAAGGGTCATCTGTAGCAGAAAGAGCACTGGAATTCAAGCCTACTAATTCTTGCTGTTTTTATACAGTGCTGAGTTTAAGAGTCAATATATTTGAGATAGGTGTTTGGATCCTGACAGAAGTTGTGATCCAACTCCCAACGCCCAGAATAGACAACCAGTCAGGAGAGCAGCAAGCCATACACAATGAGGTTTGTAAAGGCTTACTTCTGTTCCGTGTGACGCATGCCACACCAATTCCCTTCATTCCAAATCTTGGAATCAAGACTCTGAGAATCTGCAGAATAATTTTTCTCATTAGATGCGTGATATAGGGGCGCCTGGGTGGCTCAGTCAGCTAAGCCTCCAACTCTTGCTTTCACCTCACGGTCACGATCTCACGGTATCGTGGGTTCGAGCCCCGCGTCAGGTTCTGCGCTGACAGTGCGGAGTCTGCCTGGGATTCTCTGTGTCCCTCTCTCTACCCCTCCCCCACTTGCAGCGTCTCAGTTTCTCTCAAAATAAATAACTTAAAAAAAAAAAAGATGCATGCCATATTACTCCCGACCTCACATTTATCTCCAGATGGCAACGAAGCACTTATTCCTACTCTCCACCTCAAATTGGGAGTCCTCCCAGCAATCTGAGAGGACTGCAGGAGGAAGAAATGGTGAATTTATTTTACTAAACGAGGAGTCAAAATACAGGGTCGCATCCTTTCCAACCAAATACAGGAAGCTTGCTTCTCAAGGTTAATAACATCCTGAAGCCCCGACTGTACTGAGCCGCTTCATTTTCTGGTCCACTAAGTACTAATAAAAATTATTGACAACATTATGTTGTGGTTTATCTAAGTTTGATGCCATAAACAAGATTTTCTGCAGCGAAAGAAAAGAATGATTGTACATAATGGTCATATGTTCATGTTACAAATGCTTAATTTATGATAAACATTTATGAGCAATTTTAGGAAATACTTTCTGTGAAACAAACAAAATTAAAATTAAAAGGGTACCTTATCCTTCCCACTTCCACATACAGTGAAACCATTTTAAACTTTTCAAGAAAAGATTTCAATATACTGAAGTTAGAGGTGAATATTTAAAGTTCTTTCGGCTCAAGAACCAAAATACATAAGAATGTAAATGGAATGTTATCTAGAAATACCTCATGGTACAAACATAACTATTTAAAATTTTTTTAAATGTTAATTTATTTTGGGGAGAGAGAGAGACAGAGTGTGAGCGGGGGAGGGGCAGAGAGAGAGGGACACACAGAATCCGAAGCAGGCTCCAGGCTCCCAGCTGTCAGCATAGAGCCCAAGGCAGGGCTCGAACCCATGAACCACAAGATCATGACCTGAGCCAAAGTCGGATGCTTAACCAACTGAGCCACCCAGGAGCCCCAACACAAAACTATTTAAATAGTTTGCTATTGCATTTCGAATTTTACTTCTGAATGTAAATGAACCTGAAAAACATTTTTTCTAGTATTTCTTATATAGTTATCTCAGAATAAGGTGTGTTCTGTCAGTCTGTCCACTTGTAAAATGTCAAGGTTTAAAATGACTAGCACCATCAATATTCTTAAGGAAGATGTTTCTTTAGGTTTAAAGATTTTTAGATTTCAGTGTCATTAGATAGGAATTAAGTAACATTTTCCTGGACTGCTTGTAGGGGGAAAAAAAGTGTTATCTCCTTTTAAACTTAAAAAGTGTTGGTTGGGGGCCTCTGGCTGGCTCAGTCAGATAAGCGTCAGACCCTTGATTTCGGCTCAGGTCATGATCTCAAGGTGTGTGAGTTCGAGCCCCATGTCAGACTCTGTGCTGACAGCAGGGAACACGCTTGGGATTCTCCCTCTCTCTCTCTCTCAAAATAGATAAACCTTAAAAATAAGTGTTGGTGGTATTTGACTTTCTTTTACTTTACACGAGTTACACTTACCTTAGGTCCATTGTAGGATAGAATTCTGGTACCATACGCAAAAGGAATCAAGATTACGTTTTTAAATTCCCACATTTATCACTTATTAACATCTAGAGGGAAAATTATCTTTGGCTAAAACAGCTCCATTACACAACTGAATATTGTTCTGCAATGGTTGCTGAGTATAAAGAACAACCTTACCAGTTGCTTCATCAAGTCTGAGTTGGATCCTGCCCGTACAAGTAGGGTATGTTTCTGGGGATCTAGGGTGGCCACACGACTCTCCCGTTCAAAAGAGAATACCTAGAAAATTAAAACAATAAATAAGGGAAAGAAATCAAAAACAATGAATAATCTCTTACACCTCCTAAAATTTCCAGGTTTTATGCTTGTTAACTTGATGCAGAGTCGAGTACTTATTCATATGGAGAAGCTTAGTACATTCCAGGAAGTGGGGACGTGAATGGCAAAGGTACTGCCTGAGACCGTGTACAGATTAAATGAGATAGCACGTGCAAGGCACAAAAAAAATACCTGGCACAGAAATATATGCAGCCAAGAATTCTTTATCCAGCAAGGCTGTCATTCAAAATAGAAGGAGAGATTAAAAAAAAGTTTCCCAGGCAAACAAAAATTAAAGGAGATCATGATCACTAAATCAGCTTTGCAAAACATTTTAAGGGGGACTCTGAGGGGAGAAAAGAAAAAAAAAGACCAAAAGCAACAAAGACTAGAAAGGACCAGAGAACACCACCAGAAACTCCAACTCTACAGGCAACACAATGGCAATAAATCCATATCTTTCAGTACTCACTCTAAACATCAATGGACTAAATTCTCCAATCAAAAGACATAGGGTAACAGAATGGATACAAAAACAAGATCTATCTATATGCTGGTACAAGAGACCCACTTTAGACCTAAAGACACCTTCAGATTGAAAGCAAGGGGATGGAGAACCATCTATCAAGCTAATGGTCAATAAAAGAAAGCTGGAGTAGCCATACTTATATCAGACAATCTAGACTTTAAAATAAAGACTGTATCAAGAGATGGAGAAGGGCATTATATCATAATTAAGGGGTCTATCCACCAAGAAGACCTAACAATTGTAAACATTTATGCTCCAAATGTGGAAGGACCCAAATATAGAAATCAATTAATCATAAACATAAATAAACTCATTGATAATAATACCATATAATAGTAGGGAACTTCAACACCCCACTTACAACAATGGACAGATCATCTAAACAGAAAATCAACAAGGAAACAATGGCTTTGAATGGCACACTAGACCGGACAGACTTAACAGATATATTAAGAACTTTCATCCTAAAGCGGTGAAATACACGTTCTTCTCCAGTACACCTGGAACATTCTCCAGAATAGATCATGTTTTAGGATACAAATCAGCCCTCAATGAGTACAAAAATATCGAGATCATACTGTGGATATATTTTCAGACCACAATGCTATGAAACTCGAAATCAACCACAAGAAAAAATGTGGAAAGATAGCAAATACTTGGAGACTAAAGAACATCCTACTAAAAAATGAATGGGCTAAACAAGAAGTTAAAGAGGAAATTAAAAAGTACATGGAAGCCAATGAAAATGATAACACCACAATGCAAAACCTCTAGGACACAGCAAAGGTGGTCATAAGAGGGAAGTATATAGCAATCCAGGCCTTCCTAAAGAAGGAAGAAAGGTCTTAGGTACACAACCTAACCTTAAACCTCAAAGAGCTGGAAAAAGAACAGCAAATAAAACCCACAACCAGACAAAGACAGAAAACAATAAAGATCAGAGCAGAAATCAATGCTATCGGAAAAAACAACAACAACAAACAAACAAAAGAAACAGTAAAACACATCAATGAAACCAGGAGCTGGCTCCTTGAAATAATAAACAAAATTGATAAACCCCTAGCCAGTTTGATCAAAAAGAGAAAGGAAAGGACCCAAATACATAAAATCAAGAATGAAAGAGGAGAGATCACAAACAAGCCAGCACAAATACAAATAGTAATAAAAGAATATTATGAGCAATTATACGCCAATAAAATGGGCAATCTGGAAGAAATGGGCAAACTCCTAGAAACATATAAACTACCAAAACTGAAACATAAAGAAAATTTGAACAGACCCATATCCAGTAAAGAAATAGAAATAGTAATAAACAATCTCCCAAAAAAACAAGAGTCCAGGGCCGGATGGCTTTCCAGGGGAATTCTACAAAACATTTAAAGAAGAGTTAACACCTACTCTTTTTAAGCTGCTCCAAAAAATAGAAATAGAAAGAAAACTTCCAAACTCTTTCTATGAAGCCAGCATTACCTTGATTCCAAAACCAGACAAAGACCCCACTAAAAAGAACTACAGACCAATTTCCCTCAGTAACATGGATGCAAAAATCCCCAACAAGATACCAGCCAACCGGATCCAACAATACATTAAAAGAATTATTCACCATGACCAAGTGGGATTTATACCTGGGATGCAGGGCTGGTTCAATATCCACAGAACAATCGATGTGATACATCACATCAATAAAAGAAAGGACAAGAACCACATCCTCTCAATAGATTCAGAGAAAGCATCTGACAAAATACAGCATCCTTTCTTGATAAAAACCCTCAAGAAAGTAGCAATAGAAGGATCATACCTCAAGATCATAAAAACTGTGTATTGTGGGGAATAAGCTTAGGAATTCCCTGAGCTTGCACCAATGGGTTATCAAGGCATAAAGAATTAGAAAGCCACAGAATGTACACCCCCAAATTTGGGTAAGCAAGATTAGGTAAATAAGATTAGGTAAACGGGGCAAAGGCCCCCAGTATAGGACAAGAGGGGCAAAGGTCCCAGTATAGGACAAAAGTATAGGAATAGGGAATCTCAGGATGAAAACATCTAAGATGAGGTAAACAAGATTAGGTATTCATGGCAGAAATGCCCGCCAACTTAGTACAATAGCAGAAAGCTGCTTTCACAGGAAGGAAGGACCAAATTAGGTAAACAGCTAAATAGGGCTATAGACTGCTACAGGGAGAAGTTGCCCAGAGCAGAGCTAATTAGCAAAAGAAAGGTACCTTGTTGACCCTAAAGTAGCATGCTCTGTCTTTCTTGTGCCCTAGGCCAGTTTAGGTAAACAGAGGTAGTACCTCACTCCTGCTGTAAACAACCTTCCACCTGGTGTCAGGATTTTGTTTTATATTAACCCAAACCCCTAACACAGCATATCTTCAAAACCCTCTTTCTCTCATGCCCATGAGTTAATGTTCACTATTTGATTGTCTCTTTGTGCACGCCCATCACCACGTTTGTAAGCCGCCTGATCCTAATAAAAACGGAGCAAGGACCCTTCCTTGGGGCTCTTGTCTCCTCCCAGACATTAGCCTCTCTCACATTTTTAATCCTGCATCCTGCTTTCTTGCTGGACAAGACAGAACTCCAGACCCAGAGTCTATGACAGTATATGAAAGATCCACTGCTAATATCATCCTCAATGGGAAAAACTGAGAGCTTTCCCCCTAAGGTCATGAACACAACAGGGATGTCCACTATCACCACTGTTATTCAACATAGTATTGGAAGTCTTAGCCTCAGCAACAACACAAAGGAATAAAAGGCATCCAAATCAGCCAGGAGGAAGTCAACCTTTCACTCTTCACAGATGACATGATACTCTATATGGAAAACCCAAAAGATTCCACAAAAAAACTGATAGAACTGATCCATGAATGCAGCAAAGTCACAGGATATAAAATCAATGCACAGGAATCAGTTGCATTCCTATACACCAATAATGAAACAACAGAAACAGAAATCAAGGAATCGATCCCATTTACAGTTGTACCAAAAACCATAAAATATCTAGGAATAAACGTAACCAAAGAGGTGAAAAATCTATACACTGAAAACTATAGAAAGTTTATGAAAGAAACATAAGAAGACACAAAAAAATGGAAAAATATTCCATGTTCCTGGATTGGAAGAACAAATATTGTTAAAAAGACAATATTACCCAAAGCAATTACACATTCAATGCAATCCCTATCAAAACAACACCAGCATTCTTCACAGAGCTAGAACAAATAATCCTAAAACTTGCATGGAACCAGAAAAGACCCCGAATAGCCAAAGAAATCTTGAAAGAGAAAACCAAAGCAGGAGGCATCACAATCCTGGACTTCAAGATGCATTGCAAAGCTGTAATCATCAGGACAGTATGGTACTGGCACAAAAACAGACACTCAGATCAATGGAACAGAATAGAAAACCCATAAATGGACCCACAAACATATGGCCAACTAACCTTTGACAAAGCAGGAAAGGATATCCAATGGAATAAAGACAGTCTCTTCAGGAAATTATGTCACTGAACAGTAACATGCAGAAAAATGAACCTGGATCACTTTCTTACACCATACCAAAAACAAACTCAAAATGGATGAAAGACCTAAATGTAAGACAGGAAGTCATCAAAATCCTTGAGGAGAAAGCAGGCAAAAACCTTTTTGACCTTGGCCACAGCAACTTCTTACTCAACACATCTCTGGAGGCAAGAGAAACAAAGAAAAAATGAACTACTGGGACCTCATCAAAGTAAAAAGCTTCTGCAGAGTGAAGGAAACAATGAGCAAAACTAAAAGGCAACTGATGGAATGGGAGAAGATATTTTCAAATGACATATCAGATAAAGGGTGGGTATCCAAAATCTATAAAGAACTTATCAAACTCAACACCCAAAAAACAAATAATCTAGTGAAGAAATGGGCAAAAGACATGAATAGACACTTTTCCAAAGAAGACATCCAGATGGCCAACAAACACATGAAAAAATGCTCACCATCACTCATCATCAGGGAAATACAAGTCAAAACCACAATGAGATACCACCTTACTCCAGTCAGAATGGCTAACATTAACAACTCAGGCAACAACAGATGTTGGCAAGGATGTGGAGAAAGAGGATCTCTTTTGCATTGTGGGTGGGAATGCAAACTGGTGCAGCCACTCTGGAAAACAGTATGAAGGTTCCTCAAAAAATTAAAAACAGAGCGACCCTATGAGCCAGCAATTGCACTACTAGGTATTTATCCAAGAGATATGGGTGTGCTGTTTCGAAGGGGCATGTGCTCCCCAATATTTATAGCAGCACTATCGACAATAGCCAAAGTATGGAAAGAGCCCAAATGTCCATCGAGGGATGAATGCAAAAGAAGAGGTGGCATATATATACAATGGAGTATTACTCGGCAATCAAAAAGAATGAAATCTTGCCATTTGCAACTATGTAGATAGAACTAGAGGGTATTATGCCAAGCGAAAGTAGTCAGAGAAAGACAAATAACATAAGACCTCGCTCATGTGAGGAACTTAAGATACAAAGCAGATGAACATAAGGGAAGGGAATCAAAAATAATATAAAAACAGGGAGGGGGACAAAACATAAGAAACTCTTAAATATGGAGAACAAACAGAGGGTTGCCGGAGGGACTGTGGTAGGGGGGATGGGCTAAATGGGTGAGGAGCATTAAGGAATCTACTCCTGAAATCATTGTTGCACTATATGCTAACTAACTTGGATGTAAATTTAAAAATAAAAATAAACAAATAAATACATAAATAAAAAGAAAATACCTGACATATAAGAGGACTGAATAAATGATAATTACAATAATCATTTTCATTATTTTTACTATTATTTCTAACAATTCACAGCAGTTACCTTCAGTTGACTAACCAGAAGGAAGGTAAAAAGAGGGTAGTTCAGTTTCTAATTTACCATTGCTCTTACGCAGTCAGCTTTTTCCTTTTTTTCTTTTTTAAAATTAAATCTATATCCCACTGGGCTTGACAAACATGCAAACCTCTAAACTTCACAGAGATACTGATCTTGGGAAGTCTTCAAGGGAAATGCCGAACAAGAGAGAACAATCTAGAAAACCCCAAGTAACTGAGATAACGAGAATTTTTGTTGAATAGCAACACTCTACCTTTTTATGGTGTCTTTCAGTTTTCCAAGCACATGCTCAAACATATAATGTCGAATTTCAGCCCACTGCAGCCCTGTGAGGCCAGCAGGCCTGCTGTCCCAACTCCATTCAGAGGAACGAAGGAAGGGTCATGGCAGGCGTCTGAACTCACCTATCTAGCAATACCCAGGAGGACAACCAGGGTCAGAACTCAGACGTTCTCACTCCTGGACTCCCCATCAAACAGCCTTTTATGAAGCACTGGCCTCCATAACTATCTAGCCAATAAAAATTAAATTAATTTCTGAGCATTTGCCAAGAGGACAGAAAAAATGTATTGTTTCCAGCCGGCTTTATAACTGGGGAAACAATGCCAGGAGGCACACAGGCATCACTTTACTGCTTCGTGTGGCATCGCTAACCTCTTTCTTGAGGGAAACTACCCCAGACGCCACAATTCTTTCACTTTTTTCTTTGAGCATGGAGTTCTAAAGGAATAATGGAAGAACAAAGAATTCTGTAGAAAAATTTCAAGGTAGAAATTTAATAATGTAGGAAATTGTTTCTAAAGAAGGTGTTCTACTCTTTCTTTTTCTGCCTTTCTCCTAAGGTAAATCCTTTCAGTTCTCCCCTTTTTTGTAATATTCATGAAATAAGGAAAATGAAAGGAAAAGGAAAAAGACTTACATAAAAGGGAGGAAAGAAAGTACAATGTGCCAGTTTACCTGAATCTATTTTCTTTTTTTTTTTAAGTTTATTTATTTATTTTGAAAAGGAGTACACATGAGCAAGGGAGGGGCAGAGAGAGAAAGAGAGAGAATCCCAAGCAGGCTCCACACTGTCAGCAAGGAGCCCGACATGGGGCTTGAACTAATGAGATCATGACCTGAGCAGAAACTCAGAGTCACACGCTTAACCAACTGAGCCACCCAGGTGCCCCCCTCCTCCATTTCCTTTTTCAATCGAGCATAAATGCAAGAAGTGGTCTGTTTCCACAATGGTAGCACAACTTGTTGAAAGTATTTCCATCCTGCTACTCACAGAACACAAACAAATGATTTCTTATTACATCTAATCTAAGAGAGAAATGACTTGTGTTCCCCATCTATTTCTCTCCAGGTCATCATATTCAGAATAAACTACCACTATTTTAAAAATGCTGAATTACCTTTTTCATTATATTACTCTTTCTGGGTTTGACTTTATCTTTGCTTGGCTACATGATGTCTCCTCCTATTTTAAATTCCCTCCCCAAGACATAACCCTAGTTATAACAATAAACAGAATCTCCCTTATTTGAAAAATTTCACAAAGGCCTAAAAGGCAAAAAAAAAAAAAAAAAAAAAAAAAAAAAAAAGATTTCTCTTTTATATATGAATACGTTAGGAATTGATGTCTCTTAGTAATCTATTCTGGGGGGAAAAAATCACACACATTATTTAAAGGGAGTTAGGTGTTATCGCTTTGGCATAAAAGTCATCCAACTGAGAAATTGCTTCTTGGTTATCGTAGTTTCTTCAACCTATTAATTCAGTTCATTACAAGAAAATACCCTACTTATAAAAGATCTAGCATTTGAACATACTTTTTCTTTTGAGTCTTGAGAGAGACAAAAGTAATCAAACTGCTTGGAATCTTAAAAAGAAAAAAACAAGAAGGAAAAAAGAAAAGAAAAAGGAAGGAAACCATGTCGGTGAAGTCAGATAGTGAAAGTAATTACTACCAAAGTATAACTGCAATTCGGCATGAAGATGAGACTTGAAATGGTCTTTACGAGCACTCTGTGGACACAAGGCTGAGAACTTCTCAGGATTTGATTGGATACATGGCTATTTGACAAAAATCTGCCCTTAACATTGACGCAGCAATATATTTTTCAAATTTTTTTTAACGTTTATTTATTTTTGAGACAGAGAGAGACAGAGCATGAATGGGGGAGGGTCAGAGAGCGAGGGAGACACAGAATCCGAAGCAAGCTCCAGGCTCTGAGCTGTCAGTACAGAGCCCGACGCGGGGCTCAAACTCACGGACTGCGAGATCATGACCTGAGCCGAAGTCAGACGCTTAACTGACTGAGCCACCCAGGCACCCCTCAGCAATATTTTTTTTAAAAGACTCTTTTGTAACATCAACTCATCCTTATTTTTAAAACAAAATTTGCTATTATAATTTCTCCTTAAGCAATGTGAGTAGAGATAACACTGGAAATCTTTCCCAAAGAAATGAGATTTCCTCTCATTGTGAAGATGAAAATATTCCCTCCTGTTCATGGTGAGGGCGGGGAGATCAGTCACTTGATTGTTTCTTGGTTTTAGATGTGCTTTCCAAATTGGATGACAGTCACAAACACTCAGGATACAAGACAACGATTTCCCCTAAATAGTTCCTAAATGCTAAAATAATATAGATTTCAGAGATTACATTTGGTCCTACCTGGTGAAAAGTTGTATGTTAAAGAGGAAATAACATTTAAAATGATTCCTGATTGCTCATATGAAAATTCAGCAAATAAAACTAGTCCCAAAGAACCAAACTCAATTTTAGTATTCTCAGTTAGGTGACATTGTCATTAAATTGACGTTTTGGTTTTAAAATAAGATAGAAGCGGGCGCCTGGGTGACTCACTTGGTTAAGCGACCGACTTTGGCTTCTGTCATGATCTCAAGGCTGGTGAGTTCGAGCTCCGCATCAGGCTCTGTGCTGATAGCTCAGAACTTGGAGCCCACTTTGGATTCTATGTCTCCCTCTCTCTCTGCCCCTCCCCAGCTCAAGTTGTCTCTCTTGCCTTCAAAATTAAATAAACATTAAAAAACAATTTTTTAATAAGATAGAAGCTATCTTTGCAGTAAGAAGAAACTCATTTCTGTAATACAAATAAATGCTAAAGGGGTAGTGGAGAATTATACCAATTTTAAAGAATAAGTGATATACATTACCCAAGTATAATACTCTAATTTTGGGGGGCTTGTTCTATGGCCTAACATATTACTGACCTTGGAAAATGTTTCATGTGCACTTAGAGGAATGTGTATTCTGCTGTTATTAGGTATAATGTTCTATATATAGATGCATATGAGCTCTGAGTACTTCTCTGTATATATGTGAGATTTTAATAACATTTTTCTTAAAAAGAAGGAAAAAATAGGGTGCCTGGGTGTCTCAGTTAGTTAAGTGTCTGACTCTTGATTTAGGCTCAGGTCATGATGTCAGAGTTCGTGAGTTCAAGCCCCACTTCGAGCTCTGTGCTGTGGGATTCCCTCTCTCCCTGCCTCTCTCTCTGCCCCTCCTCAACTTGCACACACATGCATGCACTCTCTCTTTCTCTCTCAAAATAAACAAATAAACTTTAAAAAAAAAAAAAGAAGGGAAAAAGAACACTGGGTTTTCATTTAAAAATATCTCTAATCTGCTTAATAATCAAAGTGAAAATTCAAACAACTAGATTCCTATTCTTGTCTTAAAAATTAGCAAGTTTTTTTTATTTCCATTTTTAATGAAATACCCAGTACTGATAAGAGTGCAGCAAAACAGTCATACTTCCATAGTGCTGGTAGTAGTCTGATATGACTCGTTCAAAAACAATTTGACACATAATAATTTCACTTGTGGCACAAAAGTATATTACAGTATTATTTATAAAAGCAAAATTAGAAATCATCAAAATGTAATTCTTTACAATGATATCTATGAAGAGTTCAAAAAAACATGGAAAAAAAGCAGTAGACATTAACAATTATTTAAAAAGAAAACAAGACTGTTAGGAAACACACACACACACACACACACACACTCACACACACACACACACACACACACACACTCACACACACACAATGCATCAGTACTAAACAGAGGTTGTCCCCAAATGTAAGGATGCCTCAATATTAGAAATGCTCTCCCTGTAATTCACCATACTGTAGAATAACCATATTACTCCAACAGAATATGATAAAATGTTTAAGTATTTCATTCTGGTTAATTTACCTTGTGACTTAATGTACCTATAGAAACTGGATGGTCTAATCCTTTCCCTTTCTTTGGGACCTAAACTACATGCCTAGCAAGGCAATTGAGGAGGTGAAATGGGGTCACGGTCCGACCTCGGCTTCTGTGTACTCAAACTTGATCTTCCTTGCATAAAGACTTAGCAAATAGGGGTGCCTGGGTCGTTCAGTCGGTTACACTTCCGACTTCTGTTCAGGTCATGATCTCACGCCTGGTGAGTTAGAGCCTCATGTCGGGCTCTGTGATGCTCACCACCAGTGATGCTCTGGGTGGTTAGACGTTTCTCACTGTGGGTCCACTCCCAGTTATGCAGTGTCCAAGCCCAGGTGTCTGACTTTCTTGCACATGATACGTTCTACTGAACCCTTTTCTACTTGAATTGGCTAGAAGAGAATCCGTGTTCTGCCACATAGAACTGTAAATGATACTGCAATAAACCACAAACTCCAGCAAATATCATATTTAATGGAGGAATGTTAGACCCAGCTTGTCTTAAAATTAGATATATACAAAGCAACACTAAAAAAAAAAAAAAAACAAAAAACATTACGCTGAACGGAAAAAGTAAAAACCTTTAAAAAGCTGATACGGACTTTTAACCACGTATGTAAATTAAATTTCATGCACAGGCACAGGCACGGTTTCATTCTGACACACACACTCGGCAACATACAGCAGACATGCTGCCCTGAAGGGGGCGGAGACAGTGACTTCACAAGGACAGAAAGAAGCAGACGGAAAGATGAGAGAGACAGAGAGAGGGTTGTGGTCAGCTTTCGTGCCCTCAGTCTTCTCAGTCTAATCTGTGGGACCGGGGGCAGGGGGTGGCCACTTTGCCCTGTGCCTGCTGCTGGTGCAGAGCCCAGCCACATGAGACTGACCAGCCCCCACGGGACAGCACAACGGCACCTCACGTCACATCCATGGCACACACGCTCAGCTCTGTGACACGCATCCTCGGTTCCAGGCCGTGAGCTGCCCGGTTAACACACAGCTGTACAAAACGTTACAGCACCCGAAAGTCAAGCAAGGGGGGTAGCACCTCTGGCTTTGACCAGGAGGAAATGCGAGTTGGCATCAACTCTTTCCTTTCTTCCCCAGGGAGAAGGTTCTGAGAAACAATCACCAGCACAGCTTCCTGGACGGTATACTCTACAAGAACAAATAGTCAAATTTCTGTGCCGCCCCTTACCAGCTCTTAGTAACATTTGTGGGGTTCATTGTTCATACATGGAGCCACCATTACGGATCCATCAGAAACGTGATCAAGTTAACTTCTCCACCCGATGTTCAAGAAAGAAGAGCTGGTCACAAGGGGTGAGCAGAGAAAGTAATAAGCGGTGACACAGAAAAAGATACAAAATATTGGCAGAAGACAAGGCCTGATCTTAAAAACAAAACAAAAGCCACTACGATAAATCTTCAGCAAGAGAGACAAACAAGAAAAGGAAAGAAATTTAAATGTAATGGGATAAATGACAGATTTTTTTTTAATTATGAAAGTTTTTGTGCATAATGTGTGCATAAATAAGTCCAGATAAAATAATTTCTGAAGATTTTTTTTTAATGTTGAGAATCAAAAAAAAAAAAAAAAAAAAGAACAAGAGAAGCTGAATCAAAGGAAGTATTAAGGAAATTGAAATGAAAATTAAAAACTTCTGGGGCACCTGGGTAGCTCAGTCGGTTAAGTGGCTGATTTTGGCTCAGGTCACGATCTCACAATTTGTGAGTTCAAGCCCCATATGTGGCTCTGGCTGACAGCTCTGAGCTTGGAGCCTGCTTCAGATTCTGTGTCTCCCTCTCTCCCTCTGCCCCTCCCCTGCTTGCTTTCTTTCTCTCTCAAAAATAAATAATAAACATTAAAAAAATTTTTTAAAGAAAATTAAAAACTTCAGTTATTTACACACACCTCAAAAGAGAGCTCTAAGACCAGACTTTTCATTGGTGAGTTCTAATTTTAAAGAACAAATAATCCTTAATTTACAGAAACAGAGAATCTAGAGGGAAAAAGTTTCCCGTATCAGTATATAAAGCTAGTCTAACTACAATAACTGACCTAGATCCAGACGGTATGCATACACATAAAATACACGATACAACTTCTATATACAAACTCAAAATCCTAAATAAATTCTTAGTCGTGCAGATTAAATAACACTTTAAGTGGAATATATCCATTTAGAATTTATTACTGGAAAACAAAGATAACTTCGTAGCAGAAAATACATTGATGTGATTCCCCATATAATTGACTACAGTGAACACAACTCTGTTAACCATCTAAATCATTGAAGGAAAAGCAGATGAATTTTTAATTCTGAGATCAGAAGAGATCTGGCACGTTCAGGGTGGCATGGCCATAGACAGATGAATTTTAATTCAACACTCACTCATGATAAACATTCTAACAAAAAAGAAAGAAAGAAAGAGAACTTTCCTTACTTGTTGTAGACTGTCTGCAAACTAAATGACAAGATATCACCACATTTAATGGAAATTGCTAAAATTATTTTTCCTTAACATCAAGTTAGAAATACCAGTTACCATTGCTATCACTCAACACATTACCAGGAATCTTAGAAAATGGTTGCGAACAAGGAAAAAGAGAGAAACGTGGCTTGATTGCATAGAAGATTGAATTGTCCTTATTTGAAGATGACCTAGTCAATGCCAAAGAAATCCCATGAGACTCATCTGGGTCTCTCAACAGATAAACTTTCACTAAGTGTAACAAAGAGTCTGCCTCCACTAATGTGTGGTTTCTGATAACCTTTAGGCCCGACCCCTACCTCTTCCACGTGTGGCCCGCATGGAAGCAGATAAGAAGGTGGGTAAGAAAGCTCTCGCCTGTGGTTCTTGGCGGGAGATTCCAATGAAGTGAGTCCCTGCTCCTGCTCGGGAACCCTCACTGACCAGGCTCTCACCCGGGCTCTCAACCCATTTGGGACCTGCTCGGGAAGCCTGCCCTGCTGTCCCCAGAGACCTCCAGTTCATACTTTCTTGGTGTGTGTGTGGGATCATCAGTCTCAACGTTTGAGCCCACTTTGGGGTGAGGGTACATCCTGCGTCTTCAGAGTGGTCGCCACAAAAAGGGAGGCGGACAAGACAATTATACTAATGCCGGTAGTGTTCCTTTGCACCAGCCACGGCAAATAATGAACCAGCAAAGAAGATGTTAGCAAGAACAAAAAATTTACAAAACAGCTATTACATGTAAAAGAATACAGATCGTTTTTGAAGAAAATGTTAACTTTCTTTTCAAACACACAAAAGGTCGTGCTAAGCGGAGAAGTGTATCGTGCATGGCCACGGTGTTATTGCCTTTCTCCACCAGGGGCCCCTCCTGCAGAATACAATCCGAACAGCACTCCCTAGAGCTGTGTAACATTCGGGATTCCTCATTGTGTTCATAATGGGATTACAGATATTCACTCTGTAAATTGAAAAGTGCAATGCAGTTCAAATAAAAAAATCCCTGAAGGATAATGAAGAGGAATATAATGAAGTGATCTGAAATTTACTAGGGGAAAGTAAAAGTATAAATAAAAGTCTATATGAAAAGAGGACATTGCCATCATCCTCAAAATAGCATAAGAGTTCTTCTACTTCAGGTCAAGAAGGAGTAACAGAAACCAGACTTCACTTCCTGTCCAACACAACTACAAAAGGCAAAGTATCTGAAATAATATTTTTTCAGGATATGGGACATCAGGCAACAAAGGGGTGATTCCTAAGCGCTGGGGATGAGCGAGCACTGTGCTTTCCCGGCTGGCCTCCTGAGTGAGTCTCCAGGCCACCGTGCTGGCAGGGGGCCTGGGCTGAGCCAACATTCTCCCAGATTTGAGATGACAGAACTTGGTGTCCAGGGGGCCCTGGCAGCTCATGTCTTTGGGGCCGAGGGCCAGAGAGAGAGAGACAGCTGCATAGAGAGAGCAGCCTAAGTAGCTCGTGCATGTGAGGCAACTACCTGAATCCATGGAAAGAACCATCCAACAGGATTCGAGGCAACAACATCCAGAGCTCACCCAGGGCTGGAGATAGGGCTCTGCCCACCAGCCAGAATGGAAACTGTAATTCAGGGGGCTTCAGGTAGAGTACTCAGAAGGGTGTTGCCTCGGTGGGAGAAAATAATTCACCTTAAACACTGCCTTGATCCTACCTCAAATCTTGTAAAACCAAGACCTAAAAAGATCCGTTTCTGGTATCCTAACTGTATCCCATAACAAAGGTAAATATATATATCTAGATATATAGATATATATCTAGATATATATCTAGATATATAGATATATATTTATTATATTTATTTTATATATATATATATATATATATATATATATATAGATAGATAGATAGATAGATATCTGGGAAGAGACCTTCCTAACACTAAACTTGCGGCATCTGAAACATCCACCTGTCTAAGAACCACCTTTAGAACTTCTTGAAGCATTAGATTCCCCACCCTCAAATATTCTGACTCGGTAGTTTGGAATGATGCCCCCAGGGTAGATTTACATCCCACTTTGATAATGCTGATGCCACTCTCAGCAGAGCACTGATCCAGATTAGAAGCACTGATCCAGACCACCCTCTTTAAGCTAGCGGCTGGGATCCCAACAGGAAGTACAGACAATGGGGCGGGACTGGAAGTGAGATAAGTGAGTGAGTGTGGGTAGAAAGGCTAGAATGCCCTACTAATGCAGTGTTTCTTTATGAAACAGAGCAAAAAAATTTGGGAGGGGA
Source organism: Panthera pardus (assembly GCF_024362965.1). NCBI lineage: Eukaryota > Metazoa > Chordata > Mammalia > Carnivora > Felidae > Panthera > Panthera pardus. The sequence goes on along the minus strand of NW_026526688.1, from coordinate 8,379,182 downwards.
TGTTCTTCAACATCATCCAGCTCTTTGTTCCCTTAAGCCTTTGGGCTTTGCCATTGAGCCAAAGGCCTCCTTTGGCCTTTGAAGCAGGGCCGCGTCCCTCGTGGGTTGAAGACAGCCACCCAGCAGGACAGTTCTGTACCTGCCTCATCAAGTGGCCTTCCCCACACGTCCATGGCTCTCCTGATGTCCTCTAGGAGCTTCTGTTAGGAACTCTACATTTGGCCCAGAGAAAACTGCGAAGTGGGTCAGAGCAGTATGTCAGATCAATCTACTTCAAATTCAATCTCTTCGCAAAGTCCCCACCTCCTTCCATGCCCCATCTGAAAGTAGGTCAAGCCGCATTTTCCAAAATAGCCTATCGGAAAGGGTGACCCATCATCCCAGTCTACCTGGGACAGAGGGGTTTCTGAGACGTAGGGCATTTAAAAAAAAAAAAAAAACCAACTTATTTTGAGAGAGACAGAGATACAGAGCCAGTGGGGGAGGGACAAAGAGAGGGGGAGAGAGAGAGAGAGAGAGAAAGAGAGAGAGAGAGAGAGAGAGAGAGAAGGAATCCCAAGCAGGCTCAGCACTGGCAATGCAGAGCCCAATGCAGGGCTCGATCTCACAAACCGTAAGATCATGACCTGAGCTGAAGCCAAGAGTCTGACACTTAACCGACTGAGCCACCCAGGCGTCCCTGAGATGTGGGACATTGTACTTTAAAACCAGAAAAATCCCAGGTAAACTGGGACAGGTTGGTCAACTTCTTCAATAGAATTAAATGACAGAAAGTGGGTATGCCTGGAATTTGGATATAAACTTCCTCCCAATTATCAAATTCTAAGGAAGAAATTTAAGTCAAAAAAACAAAATTCCTCCTCAAGATACACAGGAAGTATATAGCAGGAAAAAAACAAAAACAAAAAAAAAATAAGCCTGAAATCATTTCTCCCAACATTTTATTCTGCCCTGCCTCAGCCAGAGGATTCTCAGGGAAGCTGGCATTTCTTCAGTACATACAACCTGGGAAGGCTCTGACTAGAACGAATGGCATCTTTCGGGGCCTCAGAAGTTGTATTGTCCAGTTTCAAGACTCTCCTGAGACCGACTTGTAAAGAATCCAAACTGGTAGTGGACTCACATGATTATCCATGAGATTATCATAGCTACCACCTCACACTCGTTAAATTTAGAACATAAGATAATCCGGAGCATCTGGGTGGCTCAAGTGGTTGGGCATCCGACTTCAGCTGAGGTCATGATCTCACGGTTTGTGAGTTCCAGCCCTGCATCGGGCTCTGTGCTGATGGCTCAGAGCCTGGAGCCTGCTTCGGATTCTGTCTCCCTTTCTCTCTGCCCCTCCCCCGCTCATGCTCTGTCTCTGTCTCTCAGAAATAAATAAACGTTAAAAATATATATATATAAGGGGCACCCGGGTGGCTCAGTCGGTTAAGTGTCCAACTCCGGCTCAGGTCATGATCTCACAATTCATGGGTTCGAGCCCCACAGTGGGCTCTGTGCTGACAGCTCAGAGCCTGGAGCCTGCTTCAGATTCTGTGTCTCCCTCTCTCTTTGCCCTTCCCCCACTCTCTCTGTCTCTCAAAAATAAATAAACATTAAAAAATTTTTTAAATAAATTTTAAAAAACCTACATAAGATAACCTTCAGACTCAAAAACAATTATCCAAGGAAAAAAAATCACAGTCAGAACCCAGAAAGTTTTGCTGATAAAGCCATAGCAGAATCCTGTAGTTACTATAGTCAAGGATGATAGCCAGGACCGCTCTGGGGTCTCCATAAGGGAAGGTATCTGTAGAAAATATCTCAGCACCAGCTTTTCTAGGAGGCCAATCATTCTAGGTCAGCCACCCAGAATCCGTGACCTGTGAATCATTTGCTGTATTAGAAGGAATCTCTGAGCAAGAGGCAAATTTTGCCCACCTGCCTTTCCCATTTCTGTGGTTAAGATCACAGAGGCACCTGGGGGGTTCGGTTGGTTAAGTGTCTGACTCTTGATTTTGTCTCCGGTCATGATCTCACAGTTCATGAGATTGAGCCCCACTTTGGGCTCTGGGCTGACATCATGGAGCCTGCTTGGGATTCTCTCTCTCTCTCCCCCCCTCTCTCTCTGCACCTCCCCTGCTCACTCTCTCTCTCAAAATAAACATTAAAAAAATAAAAAGGTCAACATGTGCTTACTGCCTTCCATCTCACAGAGAAAGAAGGTGCTGTTGCCATCATGGGATGTTTAGACATTTGCAAAAGGGACTGTTGGTCGCCAGTCTCACTTGAGGTGCCTTTCTTTTCCATCCATTACATTAACGCCAGCTTCTTTCCCATTTTCCTGGAAGGCGGGTGTCTCTGCAGCCCGCGGTATCAGCCTCTACACTCCTGCCGTGGTGTTTTTCAGATCCGCACCACAGTGGCTGTTTGCACGGCTTCTTCTTACTGCCGTGGCCTAAGAAACCGGCTGTGGGGTGATTCCCCCTCATCTGCAATTCACCCTCTCCATCTGAGAGAGCACGGAGGGGCCTGCCTCGAGAGCCACCGTACGGCCACCTAAAGCCCATGCTTCTTCTTCACAGCTAGCTCCTTGACCCTGCAAGCAGGCTGGGTTTGGTACAGCTGATCCAGTATTGCTTACCCAAGCTTGGCACTAGTGGTTGAAAACTAAAACCTCCCTGAGCCTTTGTTCCATGAAGGTTTGATTTCTGCTCTCGCTCGTCTATAAAAACAGCAACTTTCCTGCAGAACAGAGCTGTCATAAGATGCAGTCACCTGCCAAGGTCAAAATCTCACGTAGCCTAAGATTTAAAACCATCCACCCAAGGCGCAGGTAATCATGAGGCCACCACAGGGGATCAGCACAGTCGCCCTGTACAAAATGAGCTGCAGCAAACAGCCTTGGGCCAAGGCTACTTTGCCCCCCCGCCCCCAGGTCTTCCTATCTATGTCTTAAGTTGCCCTTGCTGCAGGAAAACCCCATCAGTTTCCTAAATTTTTGGAGGAACCCTCAAAACACTTAAAGCTCACCCACAGCTTAGAGAAGCAGAGCAGAACCGAGAAAGGATGCCGGAAATGTTTCAGCGACCTCAAGTGGGAAAGCCTTTCTTCGAAAATGTCCCCTGCTATTGCCTGAGTGAGAACAAGCGAAGGGAGGGAGGAGAAACAAGCAAAGAAATACAGGAGGAAGGGCATCTTGATGACGTATGTTGTTAAGATGATACAGTAGAGCTGTTAACGTGAGTTTTGAAACACGCAGACTTACAATTAAGAGAGTACCTGGGGGGAGGTGTTAATTACAACACTTAAACAGTTTTCACTGTATGGATCAAACGATTCAAAGCACAAAAGAATGGATGCATCCATTTTATGTGGATTGAGAAAGGAGCTCTGAGGTCACTTGAGCAGAGTTCAGATGGCTTTATATGGACTCCAGAAACCGGAAAGAATGGGGAAGCAGTCTCATTGGACAAGACTGGTCTGAACTCTCTTTCTCTGAGGTGATGAACAAGGGTAGTCATCAGGCGTCGACTGGCCAAATACTTGAACATTTTTAATTTTTCCAGGAAGCCGTTACAGAAAAGGCAATGGTACAGTAATTGTACTAAATAAAAATATTTTACCTAAATTTTCTTCATGGCACAGATCCTGACATATCGTGGAGCTGTCAGCATAGAATAAACCCATAAGAAGTCTTTTTCCCCTTTGTCAGGGGGAAGGATCATTAATTTAGATTTAGTACCTGGATCATATAGGTGAAACAAAATGTTTAATTGACTGAAGCCTTAATCTTTTTTTGTTGCTCTTCATGTATTTTCTCTTTTTTAATTTTATTTTAATTCCACTGTAGTTGGCATACCGAACCCTTACACTCCTAACTGCTGCACCTCTATGATGTCATGAGGATTGATCCACTACAGTTTGGTTTGTTTTCTTTTCTTACTGCTGGAGCTTAGTGGTCATTTGTCAGTGAACCAGGTACACGTGGGCTACACCTGGTGAATGTCCCGAACAGGGAGGCTTTGCACCCTGTGTTTGCTGCTCACTCATGGAAAGGGGATTGAAAGGAGATGCCAATAAACATTCTAGAAAGGGAGCCAATGGTACAATGGAAAATGGGATTAGGCAGGATACAGGGCAGAAACAACTACTGATAACTAAAAAGCAGGAAATCATAGCCCTATGGCACACCACACACAGAGCGGAGCCCAAGCAAACTGAACACTTAACTGTGGAAGACCAAATGTTAAATGTTTACAATAAGACGTAGGAGAATATTGTCACGACTTCCAGAAAAAGATTTATAAGATGCAAGAGACTAAACAAAAAAGCAAAACTGATAAAAAAAAATTTTAATTGTAATATGCATGGCTGACAAGAGATTGATAACCAGAATTATGAAGATTCCTAGAATTTATTTTTTTAAGTTTATTTATTTTGAGAGAGACAGAGAGAGAGAATGAGTGTGTGTGTGTGTGTGTGTGTGTACGCATGTGTGTGTGCGGAGAGAGAGGGAAAGAGAGAATCCCAAGCAGGCTCCATGCTGTCGGCACAGAGCTCATATTCAGAAACCACATGATCATGACGTGAGCCAAAATCAAGAGTCGGATATTTAACCAAATGAACCACTCAGGCGTCACAAGAATCCTAGAATTTAATTTAAAATTATGAATACAGCAAAAGATGGCCAATGGATATAAACAGGAAAGTCACAGAAGAGGAAACCCAATGGCCAATAAACATATTCAAAGATATTCAAACTCACTAGTTGTGGGCGATATTCAAAGTAAAAGCAAGATCATCTCTCATGTTTCACTCATCTAAGTGTTAAAAGTGCTTCACTAGGTAATATAAACCCTGGCAAAGAAAGGGAAAAAGCAACTTGCAGGCCACGTGTGATTTGGCGCAACTACCTTGAGAAGCCAACTTTTAATATTCTTAATTACAGCTTGAAAATGTGCACCCAGGAAAGCTGAAGGCACACACCTCCTAAAACTGAGAAATCCTGCTTAGACTAGGAAACCTAAATATGGGCGCCCAAGGGAGCTTCAATCAAGATGCCCAATGCGGCATAATTTTCATGGGAAAGACTAGGAAAAAATTAAATGTTTATCGAGAGAATGGATAAACACACATGTGGTTATAAAATGCTACTCTACTTAGCTATGAAAATGAGTAAGCTGATCTTTACCAATCAACATGATTAAGTCTGCCTAGAATAACATATTGAGAAAGAGATAAATATGAAAAATGAAATATAGAGCAGAATACCTTGTATTCAATTTAAAATTCAAATAATAACTCTTACTTATGGATATAAATTATTAACAGTATTAACATTAGAATGCGAAGAATATTAACTTCAGGAAAGTTATTCTGGCAAGGAGAGCTAAAACTTTAATGGAGAGGGGTACAAAGGAGTTTTCATCTAGTCAGGAAAGTATTGTTTTTATTTATTTTTATTTTTCAGTGTTTATTTATTTTGAAAGAGAGAGAGAGAGAGAGAGAGAGAGACCACATGTGCATGCACACAAGCCGGGGAGGGGCAGAGAGAGGGAGAGAGAAAATCCCAAGCAGGCTCTGTTCTACTAGAACAGAGCCTGACAAGGGGCTTGATCCCACAAATCATGAGATCATGACCTGAGACAAAATCAAGAGTTGGGACACATAACCAAATGAGCCAACCAGATGCCCCGAGCCAGTAACTATTATTTTTAGAAAGACAGATATAAACGGGGGCGCCTGTGTGGCTCAGTCAGTTAAGCATCTGACTTCAGTTCAGGTCATGATCTCCTGAACCATGAGTTCGAGCCCTGCTTTGGGCCCTGTGCTGACACAACAGCTCAGAGCCTGGAGCCTGCTTCAGATTCTGTGTCTCCCTCGCTCTCTGCCCCTCCCCTACGCGTGCTGTGTCTCTCTCCCTTTCTCTCTCTCAAAAAATAAACGTTAAAAAAAATTTTTAAAAAGACAGATGCAAACAAAATTAAGGATTCACAATTGTTAAACATGAGTGATAAACAGACATGTTTATTACGTACTCTAATTTTCGGTGTATTTAAAATTTTTCATACTAAAAAAAGTGATATATTTCCAATAGTCTGACTGTGCTTTAATCTGAATGAAAAGAAAGCAGCATGTTGAGTATAGTGCATGGTTTCCACAACATAAACCAGCAATGGGGAACTGCCAGCCCGTAGTCGGACAAGGGCTCAGCCGTTATTGGTTGGTCATGATATAACGTCGACCCACAAAGTGCTTTTAAAAATGTGAAGACTTTGCCAACATTTTCAAATGGGGAGATATCCCATAAAAATCCCGATTTCTGGCTTTATCTGCAAAACCAGAAGCTAGGGCAAAACCAGAGCATGGTGCCATGGGGCGAGAGCGGTGGAGCTGAGCGGCCACAGGCCCCTTGCACGGACGGAACAGCCAGTGACTGCCCACAGCCCTGTCCATGCAAAAATGCACACTGCGGGGCTGCCCTGTCACCTACCATCACACCTGCTCTTTGTTCTTATACCAAAGAGGAAAGCTAAATATCTCCCCTGGCCTGCCTCATTAGTTTTCATTACCTGTCTCTTCCTCATTGGCATCCAATGACTTGGACCCTACAATAGCTTGTAACCCCTATTTTAAAAGAAAAAGAATCATTGAACAAAGATTGGGAAGAAATACAGCAAACATTTTCACTGCTGTCTCTCAGTTATTGGATGGCCAGTTTTCAAAGGTTAAAAAGCACTGTATAAAACTGTGAAAATAACCAAAAGATGCTTCCATTTTACCACCTCAGGCCAGAGCAGAGAATGAGCATTTAGGACGGCATTCTGCCTCAGCAATTCCTCTGCCTTCGCTCCCATCACAGGAAAACTCCCACCATCACTTCTGAGCACAGTGGACCTTTTAAGATCCAGCATTTCCACCACCCCCCCCCCCAGGCCATTCCTTTAAACAAAAATCCTTTCTATTATTTCTTACTCAACTTTCAAAACTCTCACTCATGAGTTCAAGTACAAATGTTGTGTGACGCTTTTCGTGATTTGCTCTGCTAAGAGAACTTCTCTGCGATCTTAGTTCTCATGGCCAGCCATTGTTTTGGCATCTGGTACCACATGGCAAGGGGCACCTACATCATCTATTTGCGTGTGGCACTGTGCATTGGAGGACAAATCTTAACCATCACTTCATTTCCAGCTCAGACCCGCCTAGAAAATAGACGTCCAAAAAACTCAAATGAGAGGCACCTGGGTGGCTCAGTCGGTTAAGCGACCAACTGCAGCTCAGGTCATGATCTCACAGTTGGTGAGTTTGAGCCCCACAAGGGGCTCTGTGCCGACAGCTCAGAGCCTGGAGCCTGCTTCAGATTCTGTGTCTCCCTCTCTCTCTGCCCCTTCCCTGCTCACGCACGCTTGCTGGCTCTCTCTCTCTCTCTGCCCCTCCCCTACTCGCAGTCACTCTCTCTCTCTCAAAAATAAACATTTAAAAAAATTAAAAAATATGTATCAAATGAAATACAACGTATTAATAGAATACACTACATTTAGGAGACATAGGCACCAAGTTTAATCGATATTCTTCTTTCTGTGATACATGATGGAAGTTGCTTTCTTGATTAAACTAGAACATGCCTTTATATTTCCTTCTCAAATGAATGCAGGAAATATGAAAAATAAAATCATAGTGAAGTGAACATATAAAAACTCCTATTCTATGGTTTCCAGATGAGTGAGATTTATTTCATTACATTTTATTTTCAATCAAGTAAGGGTTATATGTTCTAATTTCTCCAAATCTTCATTAAGAGTTTCTCAATGTATAAAGGCTAGTTAAACATACTATTAATGATTGGGTGACGTCTTACCCACCATATTCAGTGAGTTTTAGGAATATTCCCCAAACAAAACATACAGCAATTCATAGTCCAACATGTACAGTTCTTACCAAATCACTTTTGGGTGCAATTTAAAGGCCTGATTTCCATACATATTCCTGCCATGAGGCTGTTTTTCCTGATCCCCCAGCATGAAAAATAAGAAGTGCTACTTTATTCACTTCCTAAACTCAAATGACATGTCGTGGATTATCTCTCCGTCCAGTGTCAGCACCTGATGTCTCTACTGATTTTAGTAGCTGAGCTGTTTGAGTTTTCTCAACATATGCTTTAGAGAGAATTTATCTGTTTATCAATGAGGACAGTAAGAAACAGAAGGAAGGATAAATTCTAGTAAGAACGATAATTTTATGTTTGACCCCACAGGGAATAGCATTTTTCCTTCTTACCCATATCATCAGAAGACATATATCTACCTTTACATTTAAATTATTTAAAACATTTGGAATTTACTAAATTTAGTAAAGCTTCCTAACTGTTGCTATAAATGTGACAATATCATAAACATAAATAAGTAAATAAAATATGAATGAACGAATGAATGAATGAATGAATGAATGAATGCAAGCCATTAGTTCTCAACAATTGCCTACCTGCATGAATGCATTTTGGTCACATTTTGCAGCCCTCAGGAATTCACTGTAAAGCAGCCTTACCAAAACATGACAGATGCCTGGTTAATACACTTGAAAGTGGACTCCAAAATGTTAGAAATACAATAGGCAAGAAGAATGCCATGCATGACCTCAAAGCCAAAGATGATCGCAACGTGGGCCAGAAGTAGTAAAAATTGCATCTACACTGCCTGATCCAGTGTATGGTTACTGGCATTCATCCCAGGTTAAAATTCTTTACCATGACCAGAGTCAAAACATCAAGTAAATCGAAACCTGAAGCATTTGTTAATAAAGAAGAAAGAAATATGTTTCACCAAACGTGGCAACAGCACTGATGAATGATTTACACTCAAGCATCTTGCCATCCGAATTATCACGCTGTGTACCAATCACAGGGAGGGGGAAAGAGCACTAACTACTCAGGGGTCATCCTTGCAAGGTGCTCACTTTTTTTTTTTTTTTAACGTTTATTCATTTTTGAGAGACAGAGTGTGAGTGGGGGAGGGGCAGAGACAGAGGGGGACATAGAATCCAAAGCAGGCTCCAGTCTCTGAGCTGTCAGCACAGCGCCCAATGCGGGGCTCGAACCCACAGACTGTGAGACCGTGACCCGAGCCGAAGTCAGACACCCAACCAACTGAGCCACCAGGGGCCCCAACAAGGTGCTCACTTTTGAATGACATGTCTGCTACACAGGTTCGCTGACACAAAGTTTTAAAACTCTCTATTGAAAGTATAGATATTCTTAAATGCCCTCTAAAAATAGAGTCATTAATTAATAACACTGCCACATATCTTATCTACTTAAAGGTTATATGAAATACCATACAGCTGGTATGCTTTGTATATCATCAGAATTCTCTGGTCTTCCATTTAATATGCTTGGGCAGAATCACCTAGTTAAACATATGTTCACAAGGGAGCACAAACCACAGAATTATCCACAAACCAGGAGGATAATGTTCTTAAAGCATTCAGAATGGGGTAATGACCAAGAGTAAAGTTCTGGAACCAGATTTGCTGGTTTCAACTGGCTCTGATCTTTCTTGGCTGTGCTATCTTTAAGAGAGTTATGTGTTTGGCTTTTTCAACTGAAAAACAGCACTAATCTAATAAGGCTATTGAGAAAAAATACCACAGCAATGAAATTAACAAATGTTTAATTGAAAGCCTATTAAAATTGTTTAAACAGAAAAATCATGAATATGCCATTAACTTTTTAAAAATTGGGGACTTAGATTCTTTTTACTTATAAGAAGTCCTATATATAGGGTAATTTCCAATAAATAACCATGATTTTTTAAAAATATCTTTAAAAAAATTTTAAGATTTTATTTTTTATTTTTATTTTTTTTAACATTTATTCATTTTTTGAGAGACAGAGATAGAGCGTGAGTGGGGGAAAGGCAGAGAGAGAGGGAGACACAGAATCCGAAGCAGGCTTCAGGCTCTGAGCTGTCGGCACAGAGCCCAACAACACGGGGCTCAAACTCACAAACCATGAGATCATGACCCGAGCCGAGGTTGGACACTTAACCGACTGAGCCACCCAGGCACCCCAATATTTATTTATTTTTGACAGAGAGAAAGAGTGCGAGCAGGGGAGGGGCAGAGAGAGAGAAGGACACAAAATCTAAAGCAGGCTCTGGGCTCTGAGCCGATAGCTGTCTCCTATGGAGACACAGGACTCCAACCACGAATGGTGAGATCATGACCTGAGCCGAAGTCAGACACTTAACTGAATGAGCCACCCAGGCACCCCTACAAAAATCTTAATTGGTTATGTGTTAAATAAAATTTTGTCACCAAATAATCTCATAAGCAAATTTAAAAACTATTCCCAAAGCAAAAAATACTGTTTTTAATGCAGGATGTGGGAGTATTTTAACATGGCTGAATATCATGAGGATTATAGGCCCTAAAATCAAGCATGCCTAGAGTTTATGAAAGTTTAAAAGGCTCAGGAAATTTGTTAGAAAATCATGCAGGAATCCAGGCGAGAATATTTGGCCCAGAGAGATGGACAATGTACGTAATTCTTCATCCAGTTACTTCATTGTTCACCCCCAGTATACACGGATAGCGGTATCTGAATTGTTACGCACCCCCCGCCCCCACCATGGGAACCAACTTTATCAACTATGCCTTTATGTGCAGCTGAGTTTGCCTAAATATAGTCTTACAGACTCTATTCAATTCCAGAGTTACTTAGGTCAGCACCCTTCTCCCCGTCCCTTCGGTGAAACTACTTAATACATTTGTAATATAGTTAAATTATCTCAAGACATTCTGTATTTTATTCTGAGATCCTCCAACTTCCAAAATGATTTTGTAAAATTTGCATACACTAAGGCTCCCTTTCTGTGCTGTTAAGTTCTGAGTTTTGCCAAATGCACAGTGTCCTATACATACCACAATTAAAGTATCCTACAGAATAGTTACCATTCTAAAAACAAACCAAAACCAAACCTTAGGCTCCATTTACCGAAACCCTCACACTGTGACCCTGTGGCAACCATGGACTTTTTTTTTTCCTATCTCTATAGTTCTTCCTTTCACAAAACATATAATGAGAATTATTCAACATGTGTAGCCTTTTCAGACTGGCTTTTTTCACGGAGCAATACGCATTTAAGGTTTACTCATGTCGCCATGGCTTAATAGCTCATTTCTTTTTATTGCTGAATAATATTCATTGCATGGGCGTACCACAATTTGCTTATCCACTCACTTGAGGTATATCTTGGCCTCCAGGTTTTGCAGGAAGATTTTTGTGAGAACTGACGTTTTCAAATCAGCTGGACAAATACTTAGAAGAGTATGACTGCTGGATCTTAAGGTAAGACCGTTTACTTTGTATAAAACTGCCAAACTGTCTTTCTTCTAGGGTGTCTGTACCACTCTGCATTCCTCCCAGCAATGGATAATGTTGCTGTTGCTTCAAACCTCGCCTGTAATTGTTAGGGTCAGTGTCCTGGATCGCGGCCATGCTAAAGAAGCATGTGGTGGCATCTTGTTCTTTTGTAATTTCTTGTTGTTGTTGTTCTTTTCTTGTTGTTCTTTTGTAATTCTCCAATGAAAAGCAATTTTTAGCATCTTTTCACATGCCTAATTTCCATTCGTCTGTTTTCTTTGGTGAGATGTCTTTGCAGACCATTCGCTCGTTTTTTGATCAGGTTGTTTGTGTTCTTATTGTTCACTGTTACGAGTTCTTTGTATAGTTTGGATGCAAGCCCTTTAGCAGATCTGTGTTTTGCAAATATTTTCTCCCAATCTCTGGCTTGTCTTCTCATTCTCTTAACAATCTCTCTCACAGAGAAAAAGTTTTTTATTTTAATGAAGTCCAACATAGTAATTGTTTTTCTTTCATGGATCAAGCTTTGGGCATTGTATCTAAAAACCATTGCAAGAGCAAGATGCAAGGTCAGGTAAACTTTCTCCTACGGTCTTCTTATATAAGCTTTAAAGTCTCGCTTTTTAAATTTAGGTCTCTGATATATTTTCAGTTAATTTTGGGGAAATGTTGAGGTCTGTGTCTTGGCTCATTTTTTTTTTGTTGTTGGATGTGCAACTTTTCATTGTAAATTCTGTCCTTCCTCCATTAAGCTATCTTAGCCCCTTGGTCAAAGATCACTTCATTGTGTTTCACTGCTCTGTACTTTTACCAATACTACCCTGTCTTGCTTACTATTGCTTTGTAGTAATTCTTGAAATTACTGTTCTGTTTTCTTCACTATTGTGTCGGTTAGTCTAGGTCTTTTCACTTCCCACATAAACTTTAGAGTAAATTCGACAATACCCGCCAAAGAGTTTGCTGGGATTGGGATTAGGATTGCACCGAATCTCTTCATCAGTTTCACAAGAACTGACATTTTAACAATCTGATTCTGCCAATCCATACACTCTGGATATGTTTCCATTCATTTAGATGTTTTTTTCATTTTTTTCATCAGAGTTTTGTAGTTTTCCATGTATACATATTGTACATACTTTGCTAGATTTACATCTAAGTATTTCATTTTGGGGGGTGCTATTGTAAAGTATATTGTTTTAATTTCAAATTCCAAAATTGTTCACTGCTGGCATATAGGAAAGCAAATTACTTCTGTACGTTAACCTTGTATCCTGTGAACCTACTGCACTTATTTCTTAGTTTGAGGAGATTTTTTAGTCAATTCCTTGGGATTTTCTATATACACAATTGTGCCCTCTGCAGATGAAAACACTTTATTTCTTCCTTCCCAGGCTGTATACATTTTATCTCCTTGTATTTTTGTAGTAGCCAGGATTATCAGTATTATGCTGAATAGAAGTACTGAGAAAGGACATAGTTGCTTTATTCTTAGTATTAGGGGAAAGCATCCAATTTCTCATCATTAAGTGCAGATTTTTTTTTGGTAGATGTTCTTTATCAAGCTGGTGAAGTTCTTCTCTATTACTAGTTTGCTGAAAAATTTTATAAGGAATGGTGCTGGATTTTTTTCAAATGCTTTTTCTGCTTCAATTGTTATGACCGTATGATTTTTCTTTACCTATTGATGGGATAGATTACATGATTGATTTTGAATTTTGAGCCAGCTTTGCATGCTGGGAATAAATCCCACTTGTGGTATATGCATTGCTGATTTGCTTTGCTAATGTTTTGTTCATTTTACGTCTATGTTCATAAGAAATAATTGTCTTTAGTTTCCCTTTCTTGTACTGTCTTTATCTCATTTCGGTATTTAGGAAATGCGAGCTTCAAAGTTGCTCAGGTCAATCACTTTCCAGTATTCCAATTAGACATGTATTATGTTTGTAATTGTCTCAGAGTTCTGTTCCATTTTTTTCTCCCCATCGCCAATTTCACCCATGCCTCCATCACCTCCCCGTGGGAACCATCAGTTTGTTCTCTATGCTTAAGAGCCAGTTACTTGGTTTTCCTCTCTCTCTCTCTCTCTCTTTTTCCCTTTGATCATTGTTTTTACTTCTTAAGTTCCACATATGAGTGAAATCTTACGGTATTTGTCTTTCTCTGGCTGACTTTTTTCACTTAGCATAATACTCTCTCACTCCATCCACATTGCAAATGGCAAGATTTCATTCTTTTTTTTTCTTGGCTGAGTGATATTCCACTGTATAAAGTGGATATACCACTTCTTTATCCATTCATCAGTCAATGGACATTTGGGCTGTTTCCATAATTTGGCGATTGTAATAATGCTACTATGAATATCAGCATGCATGTATCCCTTTGAGTTAGTATTTTTCTATTCTTTGGGTAAATACCTAGTAGTACAATTGCTGGATCACAAGGCAGTTCTATTAATAGCTTTTTGAGGAACCTCCATACTGTTTTCCAGTGGCTGTACTAGTCTGCACTCCCACCAAGAGTACCCCTTTCTCCACGTCCTCACCAACATCTGGTTTTTTGTGTTGTTAATTTTAGCTATTTTGACAGATGTGAGGTGATATCTCACCTGATGATGAGTGATGTTGAATATCTTTTCATATGTCTGTTGGCCATCTATATGTCTTTTTTGGAAAAATGTCTATTCATGTCTTCTGCCCATTTTTAATCAGGTTATTGATTTTTTTGAGTGTTGAGTTTTAGAAGTTCTTTATATATTTTGGATACTAACCCTTTATCAGATATGTCATTAGCAAATACATTCTCCCATTCCATAGGCTGCCTTTTAGTTTTGTTGGTTGTTTCCTTTGCTGTGCAGAAGCTTTTTATTTTGAGGAGGTGCCAATAGGCTTTGTTTTGTTTTGTTTTGTTTTTTGCTTTTGTCTTCCTTGTTAAAGAGACAGATCTAGTAAGAAGTCGCTGCACCAATGTCAAAGAGGTTACCGCTTGTGTTCTCCAAGATTTGAATGTTTTCAAGTCTCACATTTAAGCCTTTCATCCATTTTGAGTTTATTTTTGTGTATGGTGTAAGAAAGTGGTCTGGTTTCTTTCTTTTGCATGTTGTTGTCCAGTTTTCTGAACACCATTTGTTGAAGAGATTGTCTTGTTCCCACTGGACGTTCTTTCCTGCTTTGTCAAAGATTAATTGGCAATATTGTTGTGGGTTCATTTCTGGGCTTTCTATTCTGTTCCATTGAACTCTGTGTCTCTTTTTGTGCCATTACTGTACTGCTTCCATCACTACTAATATAAGTAATATAAGTTGAAGTCTGGAATTGTGATGGCTCCAGCTTTGCTTTGCTTTACACAGTTGCTTTGGCTATTCGGGGTCTTTTGTGGTTCTATACAAAGGGAAAGATATTCCACACTCATAGATCAAAAAAACAAATTTTGTTAAAACATCTATACTACTTGAAGCAATCTACACATTTAAGGCAATCCCTATCAAAATATCAATAGCATCTTTTACAGAGCTAGAACAGTCCTAAAATTTCTATTAACTTATCTTCTATCAATCTCACAGATTCTTTCCTCACCTGTGTCTAGTCCACTAATGAACCTATGAAAGATATTCTTCAAGTCAGCCACAGTGTTTTTATTTCTAGCATTTCCTTTCGATTCCTTCTTAGAGTTTCCATCTCTTCTTACATTACCTAGCTGTTCTTGCATGTTGTGTATCTTTTTCCATTAAATCTTTTATTGACTGTAGTTATGTAAAAAAAACTTGCCTGATAATGCGAACACCCGTGTTCTAGCGGCATCTGGATCCAATGATTACTTTGTGTCTTTGGACTGTGGTTTTTCTCTTGCCTTTTATCATGCCTTATAACATTTTATTGAAGCTCTGACTACATAGAGAAAGAGCCTATCAATTCTCAGAGTTTTATGACTTGAACAAGCTGAGAACTACATGATAGAGAATAATTCCCTTCATTTTTGTGTGTAAAAATACAACTCATGGGGTGCCTGGGCAGCTCAGTTGGTTAAGGGTGAGGCTCTTGATTTGGGCCCAGGTCGTGATCTTGCGATTTGTGGGATCAAGCCCCATGTCAGGCTCTGCGCTGACAGTGTGGAGCCTGTTTGAGATTCTGTCTCTCTGACCCTTCCCCACTTGCATGTGTTTGCATGTGCCCTCTCTCAAAATAAATAAACCTTTTAAAAAATGATTCAATAATAAAAATTTTTAAAAATACAAGGTTCCCAAGGTAGGAGTAATAAGAAAACAAAGTATTATTTGAGTATCTTGAGTAATTAATGTAAATTCTTAATTAAAAGGCATTATCTCCCACATATGTTCAGTTTGTGAAAAGTTTCCTTGCTGTAATAATTCATTAAATAATTTTGACAATACAATTTGCAATTTATGAATTCATTCTAACACCAGGCAAAATAATATGTTTTTTTTAAGATACGGTAATTGAAGAGCAGACCTGTCTAGAAGCAGGACTAATTAACACAAGCTTCAGACAAGGCAAAGAAGACACTCGTGATTTTCCTTTAGCTTTTCTAAAACATAAAGACTTAGCTCTATCCACTTATATAACAGAGGAAGCTAATAATTCCAAATCTGACACGGGACACATGTCTCACACTGTATGTTACATGAATAGTATTTGCAATAAAACAGCCATACAAAAGATTACTTTTTAATTTTGTACCACTGTGCAAACCACTGCACTTATTTTCAAGGCTGATTAGATGGCATCGGGGAGAGCAGGTGAAAAGGAGCCTACATGTGAGCATTCAATTAATGTAACTTTTATTAAAAGAACATTATGGTGGCAGAATCAAACCCCCAACTGTTCTCTGTCCTCTCGAGCAGATAAAAAGGAAAAGAAGCCCTACTGTTTAGAGGGAGAAGATCCTGTGGATAGTCCATCACTATTTTGCTTTTGCTCAGTATTTTACATTACCAGCAGACTTCCTAACAGTAGTCTCTGAGAGATGAAAGCAGACTCTCACTGGGAATTCCACACAAATGGATTAATTTGTGTCGCCATTTTTGGCATGTCGCCATGGATACGGCCATCCGATGGCCTCGGTGCAGCTGTGGGTTGATTGACGGTCCATTCACAGCACAAAGCTTTACAAAACCAGTAACATGAAAGAACACTCATTAGTGGACAAAGACCTTACTTACACGTTTGGGTGATGCTTCAAAGACTGAATGTTACCTCTCAGTAAATCTGACCTTCCTATCAACATCACCAATGAAAGTTAAAACTACACCACGAAAGAATATATTCAAATATATTTATTTGATGCCTAGCTTTATTTCGCTTTGCCTCAACTCTGGCTAAATGACAATGGAATTGAAAACAAACCTAAAAGCGTCTGTGTTACAAATCTTATACTTTCTAAAAATTAAAAAAAAAAATCAAAGAACCGAAAGCCATTTCGCATTATAAAGCTAGAAACTGGAATATACTTAGAGCAATAAAAGGTAATAATTCCCATCATTTACTATAAAGTGGAAAATCTGCCTTCTGCATGGATAGCATATTGGGAAATGCTGACATTTTACACTGTCACAAACACAAGAGTTCAAAGATGCTGTTTCTTTCTCTGTAATTAAACTTACCTCATGAGACTCCAAAGCTGCGTTGGGAGGGAAGTACCCCACTCTTATGTACTCAAGGTAATTCTGTCAACTCATGTTGATCACTCCAAGTATCTACTCTCTCAATTCAGGAAGCTTCCCTCCCCACATGACCAATTCTCTTTTCCCAGGGTGTGATCTGGGATCCCGAGGTGGCTTATCCATTGCCCCATCATCAAAGGGAAGGAGACTCTCTTACACTCACCATGCCCTCACTGGCCTTCCAGACCCATCCCCCCGGCCTTGAGCACTGGCCCTGTCTTGCTGCCTCCTCACTGATGTTGACATCCCTACCTGGCATCCAGTCGTTAGGTCCATGTTTCAGCATGCCCCTCAGCCTCTGTGCCAACCCTCTGTCTGTCTGCTCAGCCACTTTGTATACTTGTTGGGGTGCTCAGAAATGTGTACCTGCTTTCTGCATGGTGCCTCATCAGATGGGTAAACTACACGCAAAGTTGATTTTGACACTTTGATGTTCTTTAGCTATGAGTCTCCCTTTATTTCTATCAAAGGGCCAGAAATAACAACTCTTTCAGGACTTTTAGCACTCAAGATCCCTGCTGTTTTCCTTGGAATCCGAATCAAAAGACATCGTTTGGCATGTTACCCATGTATAATGTAAGCTAATCCATCAACATGACGGCATAAATGAAAATGAGATCCTACTGTCCTCCCCACTGCTGACAATTTCAGTAGGATTTACTATTCTGTCCTCTTTTTTTTGTTAGTGTTAAATTAGGCAGAAACACCAAATCAAAATCAACATTTTTGAATTTCTCACTTAGAAATATTTCATGTGAATTAAAATTTTAGCACCTGAGTGAGAACACTGATCAACTGAGAAATGTAGGGATATTTGCCCACATTTGTGCAGGTGCACCCTAAATTGAAGAATTCTTTGTTAAAACAGTCTGATGAATCTATCCTAAAGCAGCAAAATTAGGTAAAACTAATGTGAATCACACATGGGACTAGGTCATGTAGGTAAAATGTGGATCTGGATGAGATATAAAAGCTTTATGTTCTATGTCTTTTTTTCTATGTTGCTATTTATAAGCTATCCAAGTTCATTACTCTGGGGTATACAAGGACACCAGAGAGGAAGGGGGAAGCAGCTGGGGAGTAGAATCCAAGCGATGAAAAGGAAGTAAAATTAATGAGGGGAAAAAAAAAAAACTCCGAGGTGAAAGAAACCTCATAGCAAAATAAAGAGTATCAGGTACATTTCCAAAAGTGAGTAGGTAGTGGGCAACACAGAGAAATGTAGTTTAATTGTCTGGTTTGCACCTGTTGAAAAAGCTGGTTTCTACCTCCTTTCAGATAATAATGATAATATCAGGTCTATTCCTTTCTCCTATATTTGTGTTTGAAATTCAATGGTAGTTAACTTTGAGATGATACTTTGATCAGGAAAGAAGAAAAGAGCCTTTGTATTCAGTTTTCTGTGAAGCCTCAATCCTAAACCTTTGAAAGTGAACAGTGGCCAGAGAGAGGGCAAAAGTCCCGGGCCTTAAAAATATTAAATAACAATGAATAAAGACAAAATGAACGACAGCCACTTGGGAAAGATTATTTCATTTATGAGAATCATTGTTATAGACGGAGAGGTAGTAGACACAGGGTTTTTCTCGGGCCTGATTTTTTAAATACATGCAGTTAGGGAACAGAAGTGAATGGGGAAATTGGTCTTAAAAGAGAATTAAGCCGAATCTTTAATTTTAATAAACCCAGAGTCTGGGAATCTCTGTGTGTCCTTTAAAAAGTCTTAGTTCACTTTTCTACATCTTAAAGCTCTTGAGTGCCAAACACATTTCAAGCAAAATAAAAATTGAAAAATATAAATCCCCGGGGAGAAAGTTACAAATTAAGTATAGAAATATAGTGATCTATATTAATTTTACTCCTGGAAATTTCTGATTGTTTTCACCTGTAGTAAAGGAGCATTTTAGTTATTTTAAGCTTTTAAATCTATTTGTCCAAATGAACATTATGAAAATTCTTTAAGACCTTGCATGTCATTTATCAAAACAGAACAGATTGATATCCGGCTGCAATATCAATACTGACTCCCTAATGTCATTAATTTATTCACAACGAACATGACCACATTATTGACTGAGTTTGTAATTTTAAAGATAATTGTAAGAAAAATTTTAGAACTGGTTGATGGCAACCCCTTCAGCAGTCAGGAGACAATAAAATATAAAATATAAATATAAATTAAATAATACAATTCCATGGTGACCTATATTCATGAACATTTTTTAAGTTAAAAACAAGGATTTTAAAATGCTTTGCCAATATGGAAGGCTTATGGGGGAAGAAGGCCACTTACAACCTGAGAAAGAGCAAAGGTGAAAAAGAGAAATGTCACTTGCCGTCACAGCCGAGGGCAGGGATGGGAACTGACGATCTCAATTGTCGTCAGAGTGCCTCACCTCCATTAAAATATCAGAGCAACAAACTTCTCAGAAACGCCCAATTTATATTTCAGAGTACAATAATACACATATGATACAATTGAGGGGGAAATTTGACATGGAGTTTTTAAACGTAATCGTCCGTAAGTAATTACAGTTTATGTCTCTGTAGAATTCTACTCTCTGCCCTACAGTTTTCTCTTAATTGAGTACTTGGCCTTTTAACTTTGAACTTCACAGTTTATTTCTTTTTCTCTGCCAGTCACATTTTACTTCCTATTGATTTTTTTTTTTTTTAAAGCAGCAACTATATTTAGTCCAGATAGAGTAACAGGGACTAACTTTTCTTGAGTAGTTACCACGGACCACACACTCTGCTCCAAGCTTCACATACTTGATCTCACTTGAACCTGTACCTGGAGTGTTAGTATCCCTTTACAAATAAGCAAGCTGAGACCCAGAGAGGTTAAGCAATGTGCCCAAAATCTCGAAGTTGATAAATGGCCGAGCCAAGACATGAATCCATTTTGGTTGTACTTAGCACTTTCAGACAAAACTCTTCAATGTTCTAAGAGCCTTGTTGCATGCTCTATTTTACTAATATGAGTCTACGACTTTACTGATAAACAGGTTTTCATACGTTGAATTTAGGCTAAACTAAATGTGACTGATTTAGGCTAAAATAAATCTGAAAGTTATTTTTTAATCAATTGAGGTCAAAAGGCAGCAAGGGAGAATTTTCTCAAGAGGCTTTCAAGTATCTGGGAGCTAAAATGTAGAGAAATGTAAGCATACAGCACTCAGGCTCAGAGTGAACCCAACAGCAACAAAGGGAACACACCTGTGCTGACAGCGCGTCCTTCCCTTGGAGCCAGGTGGCGGGGAAGAGGGTGTCATGATCTTACCCTTGCCCTTTTTCAGTTTTCTATTCCTGCTCAAGTCTGGACCACACTCACATCTTGCCTTCTCTATTCTCTTTCACGACACTGACCCAAAGCAGGAACACAATTTTTTCTCTCTACTTCCCCAAGCATTACCCGAGCCCACTGTGTGGGACAGCATTTAACACACAAGACGACCAGAGAGGGTCGGCGGGGTATAGCTGATGTCCTAAAAGCGAGAATGATGGCATCCTCTGATGCAGATCAGCTGCATTTCCAAGCTCTTTTCCATTCCTTACTATCCAGCAGAACTACGAGGGCCCCAATGAGTTTTCTATGCTGAAATCAGCCAGTGAGCTTCCTTTCTGCCTCCAACCTTCTCAGATCACACTTACCTCCCACTTCAAGCTGCTACAGGGCATCATTGTGCTCAGGGCAACCTGCAGAGGGGATTCCAGAACACTTTGCCTGAAGAAAACAGATACAAGGAGCATAATTTAAATGTCAGCCACATTTTACCAGAATGTGGTCAGATGTGATTTAATCATAATAACAAGAGAGAAGAATGCATTTCAGGAATGGAAAGATAATTCAATATAATAATCACATTTTCTTTTTAAAAATATCAACAGAATTAAAAACCCTCCAGAATAGACTGGAGATTAGTGGTCAACAACAAAATTATATATAAATAAGTAATTCAATGCTGCTTTTTAAAAAAACTGTTTAAAAAATAATAGGAAATAATACCAATAAAAGTAGCAATAAGAGATATGAAATACTTAAGCAACAGTGTGCAGAACTTCAGTAAAGAAAATTAATTTTATAGAGGGACTAAAAAAACGCACCAAGTAAATTAAAAGACCATGCTTATGCATGGAAAGATTCAGAGGTATGAAGATGTTCATTTCCTCACCGTGACTCTAGAATTGGAATGCTCTATCAATCAAATAGCAAACAAAGGGTATTTATTTTTTCTGGTGGTTTTTCTTTTTTATTTACAATGAACATAATTTGATAATTCATATGGAAGACATAAGTGAACATATATTTATGTGAACTCCTCTGCAAGATATTAGAAATAAACAGAATGACAGAATGAACTAATGAACAGAAAAGATAGTTCCGACTCTTATGGAGTTTTTATTTATAGTGTGAGAGATAGAAAGTTAAAAAATACACAGATAGGAGCACCTGGGTGGCTCAGCCAGCTAAGTGTCTCACTTCAGCTCAAGTGCTGATCTCACAGCTCACGGGTTCTAGCCCCATGACAGACTGTGCTGACAGCTCAGAACCTGGAGCCTGCTTCACATTCTGTGTCTCTGTCTCTCTCTGCCCCTCTTCCCTCTCAAAAATAAACATTAAAAAAAAATTTTTTAAAGACACAGATGAAAAAAATTACAGAATGTGATGTATAAACAGGACACTAAAATAATGGATCAGACCTAATTGGACAATAAAAAGCTCCCTGGGAAGTAAACTTTAAGCTGTAACAAAGAACATCTAAAGACAGATATGTACATCTAGAAAGACTGAAAATATAGACCGTAATGTTAAGAGTGGTGAGAGATATTAGTCATGTTTTCTTCTTTACATGTGTTTAAAATTTCTGTGATAAACTTAAAAAGTTCAAAGAAAAAATGATTCATTTCTAAAATAACTTGAAACCAAAGACCATAGCAACTGTTGTGAGTTTTTCTAGAAAGCCCTTTATAGAAGCCATTGGCTGAACATCTATTTATTACTCCAGTTTCTTTTATTTTAAAAAATGTATTTAACCACTGAATGGATATAGATACAGATGAATGAAAGCCATTTTCCCAGAATCAGTGTTCACAAACATACTCCGAGTACTTTGAGTACTGAAATACCTACAGTCTTCATTTCAGCAATTTATATAATCATGTTCTATTTTTATTTTTTTTAATTTTTTTTAACGTTTATTTATTTTTGAGAGAGAGAGAAACAGAGCATGAACGGGGGAGGGGCAGATAGAGAGGGAAACACAGAATAGGAAGCAGGCTCCAGGCTCAGAGCCATCAGCCCAGAGCCCCACGCGGGGCTCGAACTCATGGACCACGAGATCGTGACCTGAGCTGAAGTCGGACGCTTAACTGACTGAGCCACCCAGGCGCCCCTAATCATGTTCTATTTTTATATAAAATTGGTGAAAATACAGAACATTGATATTTACCTGATTTTTTAAATATTATTTTAAATTTCATGGTGGTTTTTTTTTTTTTAAGTTTATTTGAGAGAGACAGAGTAAGCGCACGCAGGGGAGAGACACAAAGAGAGCTAAAAGAGAATCCCAAGCAGGCTTGGACTGTCAGCACAGAGCCTGACATGGGGGCTTACGTCACAGACCATGAGATCATGACCTGAGCCCAACACTCAACTGAGCTGACTCAACTGAGTCAGACACTCAACCAACTGAGCCACCCAGGCACCCTTCATGATGTTATTTTTTAAAAAAATCCATGGGCCAGTTAGACACTAGAAGAAGTTCTATTAGTCTCTTTTAATTTATTACTTAATTTCATTTCTACTGATGTTTTTTTCAAATTATTTATTTTAGAGAGAAAGAGAGAGCACGTGTGTGCACATGTGGAGGAGGGGCAGAGAGAGAGGGAGAGAGAGAATCCCAAGCAGGCTCTGTGCTATCAGCACAGACTCTGGTGTGGGGCTCAATCTCACGAACCGTGAGATCATGACCTGAGTTGAAGTCAAGAATCAGATGCTTAACCGTTAACTGAGCCACGCAGGTGCCCCAATGTTTTTCATTTTTATAGGTGTTCTGAATTCATTTTTTTTAATTTAAGGAAAGTATGGCAAGAAGAACACACCTTTCACAAGTTAGAATAAACTGGAATTATTGTTGATTTCTAGTATCTTCTATATCTAATATCTAGCCAATGTGAGCCCACTTACCTATTTTTTTCCTTCAAAATATGGAAAGTTTAAAATACTGCCATGTAAGATATAAAGATAATTTTAATAAGCATTTTGATACCTACATAAACTGCTCTGGTTTAAAGCTTTTCATTGGGTAATACTGAAATCAGTATAACTATCAACAGATTTTTTTTTATAATTTACAATAATTTTTTTTATAATTTCTCAATCTGAAATATACATCTTTTTGCCTTCCAAATGGTGCCTTCCAAATGACTATTTTTAAAGACGGTGAATTATTTAGATTTCACGTTATACTAATATCTCTTCAGACATAATCTCCCATTAAATAACTGGTGAGCCTTCCAAATAAATTCAATGAGTTAAATCTTAGACACGATAAATAAATTTCAGCATTAGAAATGCATGAACCCATCTAAGGTCTGCTTCAGGGGACTGTTCTAGAGCAGTAATTGGCAAGTGGTATGAAGCAATCAGTTAGATGATCCCAAGGGCAAGTAGGAGGGAAAGCATTGTGGTCCTGGCTCAAGGACACCCCAGATGCTCAGTCCATCATGAGCAGAGTCCACTTTTTACACGACACTTGTATACTTCATCAGGCGAAGTGCTAATCAACATGCAATAGCTTTTATTTCAACCTTTAATGCTTATACAGGGTAAGTCACTGGTAGCTCTTCCAAATAGTTTCTAGGACAGGGAAGAGAAGCCAGAATAAGCAATGCAAGCTTGTTGCCCAACCAATGACCTTTATCTTGAGCTAGAGTTACTTTGTGATGTAGATGTTGGAGATGGTTCATTTCATATGTGACTTCAATCCAAACCAGCTCCCTAAAATGAGGTGAAAATGAAACTTGAGATTCCAAAGAACCAAAGGAGGAGCAAGATATAATGTGTGCTACTGCTAAATGCTGTTCAGTAGAGCTATTGGCAGGATTTTAGTTTTCTCCTTTGGCATATGTAGGGGCTCACCTTCTAAGAGCAAAGTAGAAAAACAACAAAAGACCATGTGGCATTTATATCCAAATTCAAATATCTTCCATTCACACTTGCAATTAAGACTCTCAACAAGGATCATCAATCCCAAGAGATGAGAGAGTTCTACCATGAGAGACTTAACTGCCAGTGGTTATCCTTTAAGATCTGGAACAAAAATTGTCTTTCAAAATCCTCGTGCCAAATGAGACAAAGGGAAGCAGCTGGCAAAATGAGGTAAAGAGCACAGAAGAGCTTGCCAGAGATGTGTTGTTAAATTTATTGATACTTTAGTTTGAATCTACGATCTACAAACTTGCCCAGTTATCTTAGCCGTTTTCCAAGTCAACAGAACCTCAGATGGTCTTAACTTAGAGCTTGTACCTCCTCTGTCTCAAACTTTCTGGAAAACATCTGGAAAACATCAACATCAAGCCCTCAACCACAAAGCTTCATACAGGGTGTGAACATGACAATCACTTCATAGGTATGTGTTCACTAAATCTGGGTCCCCTGTGACCCCATTTATTTTGTTTGCTTCTTTAAAGATTTGATGGGGAAAAATGGATGGAAATAGGAAAAAATATCCTTAGGGTATTATTTATTTTATTCACCAAAATAGATAACAGAGAAAAGAAGAAAAATTGTAAATATATCTCAATCTCATTTTTTAGGAAAGGAAAGGTCTATCATACTTGATCTGTGAAGGAAGCATTGGATTTAAAGAAGCAATATTCTAGGAGAATTCACAATTCTCCTTCCCATCATGCCTCATAGCAAACTATCTACAAAGCATACTGAAGGAAAAGAGAGGCTTTATAAATAGGGTGCCTAAGATTTCATCTGCCTGAGAGAAGGCTTACATATAAGAGGTAGGTGCTTTTAAAAAGGAGCGAGTCAATGTACACATTTGGGTTGGGAGGACAGACAAGATGTGGACAAGAGGGTAACCTGGTACTGAGAACTCAAGGCAAACATACAACGGATGAGAAACTCCTTAGTACTACAGAAGGAAGTATTATCAGTGTTTTGAAGCATTTGAGGAACCAATACATTCTCTTAAAAACAACTGAGAAATCAAAGTGGACTAAATGTCAGTCTAATCTGGCACTTTCTAAATGGCAGTTGCTCTGATATCCACCTCTGTCTCCAAGAAGTACGTATTAATTATAAATCCACCTATGGGGTGTGGATTTACTTCTCATAATGTTACCATGACATATGAATCTGTATCCCCGTTTTTTAGTTTATTTTGTTTTAAAGCTTATTCAGAGAGAGAGAGAGAGAGAGAATCCCAAGCAGGCTCCACACCCTCAGTACAGAGCCCAGTGCAGGATCCACCCCACAAGAGCCACAAGATCGTGACCTGAGCCAAAATCAAGAGCCGGTCACTTAACCGACTGAGCCACCCAGGAGCCCTTCCCCGTTTTGAACGTGGGGAGACCAACATTCAGTGTCAATATCCTGCCAAAAGCCACATGGCTGCCAAAGCCCAGGCTGACAACAATGGCCGTCATGGCCAATTATCAAGTGTGGCTCCTGAAGAAGGGAAGAACAAGAGGAGGTCGCAGCAGGAGGAGTGACAGAAGAATGTGGATTATTACGTGAGGGACCTTGGGTTCATCTCAAGGTACACCAAACTACTTTCCTTCTTAGGAAAACAGTGTGCTCGCTGGCTTCTGCGTTCTTTCTCAGGATTGCGTGCTCTGCCTGGAAAATACCTCCTCTACCTTTCCACTTTCTCTCTTCACCTGATAACTCATGCTCAGCCCCTCCTTATTTATTTTTTTATTTTTTCATCCCTTCCTTTAGAAGGCCTGGACTGGCGCTCTGGGGAGTGTGGTACTCCCATGAGCTCCTGCACCACTGTCCCCATGCTTGTCCTGGTCACACACTCACCAACCACGACTTGGTGTCTGTTCGTACGTTTATGTACCTCTCTTGGCCATGAGCTTCTTAAGAGCAAGAACCGTCTTTTTCACCCCGTTGGCCACAGAGCCTCATTCAGTGCCTGGGACATAGGACGAGTTTTTACACACAGAGTTGTAGAAAAAGACAGTGATAAGATAAATAGGATAAAGATAAATGGTAAGAAGTAGACTCAAATGATATGATATTGTCAAATGATACGAAATGGTACGATGATGCTATCGAGGGCAGGCCAGGTTTAGAAAGAAGGGTAAGGATGCATTCCTCCACGGTTCCGAGACTACAGGATTGGCTTTGCCTTCTGAGGGAGAAAGGGAGAGCACGAAGGACCCGGCAGCAGCTCAGGAGAGCCTTGCTCAGCAGAGTCTTTGGTGACACAGGTGAAGCGGGAGTTCTGGAAGCCTGTGCCTTACTCTGAAGAGACTTCCCATTATACTCAGAATGAAATTGGAGTTTCTTACCATCCTCCCATGGCCCGACATGATCTGCCCCTGCCCGTTTCTCCAGCCACATCACCTGTTTTCCATCCTCTCACTCCCTTTGCTCCAAACGCTGTGATCTTCTGGCTATTTCCAGAACATGCCAAGCGTATTCCCGCCTCAGGTCCTACAGGGTTGGCTGGCTCCATTTTTACATTCAAGTCACCCCCTCCCACAGAAGGGCATCTACAAGGACACTGTGAAATGTCTCCTCCCACTCCCTAGTACTGGCATGCTCTTTCCGTGCAGACTCATCTCGAAAGTTCTATTATTTGTTGGCTGGTTTGACGATGTACTTGAATGTTAAGCTCCAGGAGAGCAAGTGCTGACTTTTTCACTTTTGGGTCCCCAATGCCTGGTGCACAGCACGTGCTCAATAAATATCTGTGAATAAATGAGTCATCCACGATCCTGCCCTTCGGTATTACAGCATTATCAGTAAGAACGGATAAATATGAAAATAATAGCTAATAATAGTTAACACATGTTAGGCTACTATATCCTGGGTGCTGTTTTAAGTGTCCTATGTGTATTAATACATTGAGTCTCCAGAAAAGTCTGTCATTGTCCCAATTTTGGGACATGGAGTATACAGTATAATGTACCTACCAGGTAATGTTAAGATACATAAACTGATAGCATCTGGTTTTCTAACTGATCATGTGACTTAAGACGCAGTTCTTAAAATTCACTGCTTCCACATCTTCGATGCTACCACCTTGGAGGAAACTCACACTCTGTCTTCGGGATCTAGTGCCTATCTCGCCACCACCGTGAAGGGGTCCCCTGCAGCACCGGATGGGCCACTGTGTCTGCTCCCAACAGAGCCCTCCACATACGTACCTGTGTTAGAGCTCAAGAACATTTACACTGACCCTGCGTGTTTACCTGGCTGTCCCTCTGCTCAGACAGAATTCTCAGAGGGCAGGGATGCTGTCTTTTGGCCCTGCTATCATCCACGCCTGTGACAGCACCCAACACAGAGCAGATTCTCAGACAGTGTTTACTGAATCAATGCCACCAGTGTTCATCAACTGAAAAACTGTTTCAGTGCTTGTTCCTTCAAACGGACTCTCTAAGTGTTCACTAGTTAAATATGTTTTTTAAACAATCTCCAAATGATTGAGTTTTGATAAAGTGGTGACTGTTTGGCTTTTTGTTAGGGAAAAATCAGGTTAATTCAGTCACATATTTCAATTTTAGTCACGGCAGAGACAGGCAGCTTGCAAAACAGATATGCACCTTAGGAATGTACACGAATTTGACTTTTCCTTAGCTGTGCTATTCAAAGCATAACCATGGGTTTGAGAGTCCCTTTATATATAAGTAGTAGCTCATTTGGGTACTTTTCAGCTCACTCCTGTAATACACGATTAGCTCGGTCTACATAAGAAACCCTCTAGCAGTTTCACATTGGGATTTGGTTAAGCAGATAATCTAAAACAGTGGATGTTTTCCTAAGGCTTATCTGAACCATCCAAAGCACTGGAGTTGACTATGCTGGGCTAGAAATCTTAGAAGGAGAGGTGTTCTCATAATATTTTTCAACACAATTTGTTTCTGGTTTTGGCCAAAAACAACGTAAGAGAGATCTGTCGACACATTAAGGTCCAAAGTTAGATTTAAAAAGAGAGAGAGAGAGAAAGACTTGGAGGCGAGGGGAAAAAAAAAAAAAAAAAAACCTTTGAAATTAAAAAGAGTTCCATCCTGGCTTGCAGTTCAAACAGCAACAATAAAACCACAACACAAGTGGTAAACGCACTGGACGTTCATTCTTTACTTTAACAGATGATGGTGTGGCTTTCTTTCAGCTAGGACCGGGGTCCGTTCAGTCTTCCCCTGCCTCTGGTGAAGTCATCTCAACTGAAGGACTGGGAGACGATGAAAAGGTACCCAGTGCAAGGAGGGCAGCTTATAATAAGAAAGTCAATAACAGGAAATAGGAGGTGTTCACACAAGCATTAAAAGGTGCCTTAAGTGTGAACTTGGCGGGGGGGGGGGGGGGGGGGGGGGGAGGAGTGAAAACAAAGCAATGGCTGAGGCCAAAAAGCAGACTCTTTGGCCCTGTGGAGGAAAACTCTGCCCGCATATTTGAAATAGGCTCATTTTTCAATGTCAGGCCACTGTAATGGAACCCATGTTCTAGGAGCAACCGAGGAAACATTAGGTACCAGCTGGGCTTGAACGTAGACTCCAGTTTGCACACCTACAGATAATTTCACATTTCCAAAAGCATTGCCGGTTCTTTTATTAATATAGGAGCTATTCTGCTTTCAGCATTCGGCGCAGCGAAACACAATTTAATTACCTAAATTTGATGTATTCGATACTTGCTTGGAGCGGACTAGATTTCCAGGAAGCTCGCGAGACCCGGCTCCGGCTGCATCGTGTAGGTACGCGGTTCCGTGCAAACTGGAACATAAATAAAACCAGAGTGCACAGAACCTGTATGAGAAGAGGAAAACAACAAACCCGTCTAGAGTCAGCCACGGAAGAGAGGCTCAACCTTAATGAGGCTACCGTGTTATCCCACAGATGCTATAGTGTAAAAATAACCAAATGGAGCAAATCTTTGGCGTTTCCCTTTATTTTCCGAACCAAATTGGTATCGCCCGCCACAACGATCCACCTCCTTCATTGGGCTAGTCCTGTGTTTCGGGCAGTTCCCTACATGACAGCCTGTCTTCAAAGAACGAATTTCTATCACCCCAGGAAACATTCAAAAGACTCTAGGAATGATTTTTTTCAATAGAGCTCAGAATCACCTGACTGGAGCAAACGCGTAATATCTCAAGGCGGAGAGGGAGAGAGGGCCAAGTCGCTTCAGAATGTTTCCGGGGGCGGTGTCTGTACTTGAATTTTTCGTAATCCCCCATATTCACACCATAACTGTAAGGCTGTGCTTGCCCCGAGCTCTCAATAGACCCTTCCTTTTCCACAGTTTGTAAACTATTCCAAAGGAAACCAAATACAGTTACAAAGGTGCATTGGACGCCCAAGTGGCCCATTCGTGATATGTGAAGCTCGTTACTGGTAGTGGAACTGGTGGGGAATTTGAAACCCATTTACAAATGTTCAGAATTATCTTAGGAGGAGCGAGAACCTTATTTGGGCTGAAGCTGTCTGAAACGAACAGGAAAAGAGAGGCTCAACGGCTATTTGTGCATCTCAACACATTCCAGTCCTGGCCCGGTGGGGTGCAGATGTCTCTCTCTCTTCTCACTGAGGGGGACCAGGGGAGTTAACGGAAACCAGTGCAGTAATGTTCTGCCACCTGCCTGCCTTTCTTCACCAGGAGCAGCAGAGAAGGTTAAAAAACCTGTTTATGGTCGAAAGATTTCTTTCTAGTCATACCACACCGCACGTAAAGCTGTGACTCCCACAGAAAGCTTGCTGCTGTTTTCCTTCCTGTGTTCTTTTGAACCCTAAGACAGTTGGCAGCAAGGGTGAAGGACACAGAACTATTACCTCGACGACAGCAAGGAGCTCCAGGGGGACGATGCTGCATGGAGCTCCTTTCAGAATGCAGACAATAATAACTGGGGTCTGGGGTTGCCCGAGAGCCCAGACCGCCACCCATCATGCCAAAGCCATGGCCATGGACACGTTTCTGTAGGGAATTTAATCTGGGCCACACGTAGGAACAGGTCAAGTCCGGTTATGCCGGCAGTCTGTCTGTCCACAGCCACACGGGATATGAGGCATCCGCTGCTCCCTCATTCCAACAGCAGTTTGGGGATTCCCAGAATAAAGAACTATGTCATTACAATCCTGTGGTGTAGACAGAGGTGTAGGATGCCATGACTAATCCAGAGCCATCTGTGGACTTTCTCTCCTCTGCGTCGGAAGCACCTCTGGGAAGCCCCTGTCTGATGGGCACAACGGACAGCAACTGTTCCCTTCTCTGACTTTCTGGATCCCTGATGCTCCCCTGACAAACACTGGTAAACAAAATCAAGCAAGGACTCGGCACGCAGGAGCTGTGAGACGGAGAATGAAAGAAAATGAGGTGAAGACGAGATGTTACACAAATAATATCCTGATAACTACTTTCATGACAATTGCAATAAGGGCCATGAACAAGTTTGTGAGGCCGGCAAAGCAGAGCTCCCATACTCTCCATCACCCACTCAGCACCCATCATTCGGCACGTGACTGATTTCTAGAGGTCACATATTTCTGTGCCTTTGAGAGCTCTCCCTAATCTTTCTGGGTAGACTGTAAGCTCACGATAGGCAGGGACTTGGCCCACGAGACTACTTATCTAGCAGACAGCTTTGTCGTAGCCATTCAAAAACACATGATGGTTTATTTTGAATGACCTGAATCACATTCATGAACACACTTCTGTAAGAAAGAAGACAGGGAGATCATTTATAGCCAAGGTCACTGTAGCTGCTGCGTACCTTGAGTGACGCTGCTGAGGAAGGACAAGTGTTTTAGAGGCACAAATCTCTACACCCCCCTAGGCCACTAGGTGAAAAGTGTGGCAAAAGAAAATGGAAAGAATTAATTTCCAAATTCTCCAAATCCTCCACCTTCTATACTTCTAAACGAAGGGACCTGCCGCTGAGAGCCCAGAGTTCAGCAGATATCATTCGGGAGCCATCAGGGATGCCAGGGTAACAGTGGAACCAAGCAGAGGGTGGAAAGTTGCTTTTTTTCCCACGAAATGAGGAGAGAAGAATGAGGCTGGGGTAAAGGAATGCTGGGGATGTAGAGAAAGGAGACACGGCACACCCAACTCTTTGTGCTAAACGTCTCATACAAGTGATACTTTAAAAGAAAAGCAAGGAAAACAGGATGTGCCTAACATCCAGGGAGTTTTCATAAGACAGAAACACCCAGCTGGCAAGATGGGCTTTTACACTCACTGCTTCAATGGAAGCAGGAACTGAATCAGAGGTAAATCCCTCCTCTCACCCTCCATCCACCCACATCACTACTTCTACTGGGTCTTCCCATCTTTGTCCGCAGCCTCTGCCCATCCTGTTCTCTCAACCCAAACTGACTGCTGTGAGGACCATTCAATCAGGATCCTACTTCCTGCTGATTTATCTGAGGAACTGTTTATTGTAAAGGTGGCAGTGACTAATGTGCCCCTGAGATAACCTATTCTCATTCTAATACGAGCAGGAAAGATCCTACCGCCCAGGAATAACCATAATGTGAAAGTCCTTGGAAAGGTGAAATTTGACCATGAAGGGCTCCCCACACTTTTCACACCCCATCACACAGCCAACACCTGCTTCAACTATAATGCGCAGCTCTGACTACCTCATTCACCAAAACTCCGCACTGACTTTCTCAGGTTCTTGCCAAGCATGTTGGCAAAGCCCCAAATAGTGCCCTAAATCCCCGAGCCACCTTTCAGCTGCTAGAAATAATGCTTCTCTTCTCCTACAGTATAAAGAAGATTCTGTTCAGGAATCACTGTCGGTGAGTATTCAAACTTCATGCAGATCAGTCACGTTTATTCTGCACTTTGCTCTGTGATCAAAAAACCTGACAACAACCACAAGAATTTTCCATGATTCTGGCTACAAAGCTCTCCAGAAATACAGTATCTATTAAGTTGGCTTTTGGAGTGTAATATCAGAAAGAGCAAGTCTTTTTAAAACCACAGAGAGAATAAAGTTGCAGAGTTTGGGATTGTCGGGGCAGAGCTCCAGACTCCCCACCAGGTTCAGCCCTGTAGTAACATTTGTTCCCCTTTCCAACTTGGCTCGTAACTACTAAGACCTTTTCTGCACACAGAATGTTTATCGTTTTTCTCCCCCACTGTTATTCATGATTGAACCAGCTCTACAAGGCAGGTGTGGGAAATGAAATATTACTGAAATATAAGGTGATGATAACCATTAGATTCCAAGCTAAATTTTCTAGCCAGGACTTAAATCATTTAAACTTCATATAATTTCAGAGACTACCTTTTTTTCTTAAGATAAAAAGAAAAACACCCGGTGTGTTACTTGGTGTTATTTGTGTGTTATTTTGTGTTATTCAAACAGAAGGAACCAGAGGAAATTACCTTTGGGGGGAAGGATAAGTAGTTATATATTTTATCTGTCAAATCCAACTATTCCTTGTAAATCCTGAATGGCCACTGCTTTTTTCTCCCCCTCCTCTTCTGGTATTGTCTCTTTTGGGTATGTCCAGATGAGCAATTAGAATATATTTCAGTTCTAGCCTAACTTCCCCAGATATCAAGGAGGTGGTAGTGTCTCCTTAACATAACACCATTGCTTATTAATTAAAATGGCAACAAACGTTTAAGAGTTCCCTTGATGATTGTGCAAAATAAAGGCGGATCTTGGGCCATCAACGCCCTCTCTAGTGAGGTAAAAACGAACTTCAGCACCAAGAAGGAAAACTGAGATGAAGAAAGGCAAAGATCTCATTAAGGCAAAAATGTGATCCATTTGCTTATTTCCCCTAGAAAGCAAATAAATGCCAGTTAGGAGAAGATGATTGATCCTGTACACCAAGAACTTGACCATGACAGTCCTGGTACATTTGTGATGACAGCTGTAAGTACTCATTAATGTGTACCCTCTGTTTCTGGAACCACAGATTATTAGAAAGATAAGGGAGATTCTCGGTGATTCGCAAACTGTGTTCTAGCAAAACTAGGATTCAGAGGAGAATGTTCTGGACCACTTCGAGGCTCAGGGGATAGTCCAAGAAGGCAGGTCACCCCTCTTCCACATCATCTCTCCTCTGACCTGCTGTATGTGTCATGCAGTGGCCCCTTGAACAATGCCCGGCACTTAGTCGGTACTCAATAAATATTTGTTGACCAACAGAATAAACAAATATTTGTGAAATGGAGATCCCACTTAGGACTGAAGACTCATAGGACCACGGCTAAAAAAAGAAAGCGAGAAAGAGGAGAAAAAGAAAACATGTGAAACACCGTGCTGAAGTTCAGGGCCCTGAGGGGTGAATATCTTGCCCGCGGTGTATAAGTCACTGTCCACACGCAGTCCCAGCCTCCAGACCTTCAGCTCCTGATGGCACACTGGGCTGTCCGCCTCTTCAGAGACCTAGAGCCCATGTCATGAGCATGCTTCGTCACCTTTGTTCTGCTAAAGAAGCTCCAGACAGGCCTCTATCTACATCTTCCAAACCTTGACTCAAGTAGTTAGTAATAGAATTACAGTCAGTAATGCATGAAGTTAGTAGGCAAAGAAATTATCGAAATATACTGGTTGATGACCATAATCCATAAATCTCTCGGCTTAAGTGAAACAAGAGGCTCTACAAAACCAAAATCGTGATTCAGCTGCCTTTCTCGCACTTCAGCTTCTTTTATCTCCTCGTTCTCTAGTTGTGGGAGCAACGGGCTAACCCTCTTGGAACAGAGCTTATTCGGGAGATTTCCATTCTGACTCAGAGAGGAAATACCAGGAGGATCATGAGGGAGTTGGCTCTTGAGAGACTTCTACCCAGGTTACATACCGCAGGGAAGGAAATGTGTTGGATAATATTCAGAAGACAAATAATACTAAATTATGGGTGTTTACCAACATAGATCCCACTCAAAATAATCTGTTATTAACATTTGACTTTTAGTTAAAAAACTCTTTGCTATAAATTCTGTAATCTTCATCCTTCTGTACCATTTTCCTTCAAATATATCCTTGTCTTAATTAGGAATTAGTTCATATTAAATGATCTGACAGTGATTACCATTATACAAATGCAACATTAGTCATTAATTTAACTAAGTTGCTAAGGGCCCTAATCAGTAATTCATAAACATGCTTTTTTGTTACATCTCAAGCTATCACAATACAAGCATGATTATTAGCAAACAATTAACGTGGATGACTCTTGGAGAATCTTAAGTAAAAAAAAAGAAAAAGTTGTCATGACTTTCTTAAAACTGGATATGAAGCATGGTTTTTGGATGCCAGAAGCTTTAAACGCACTCATATTTCCTCACAACCGAATGTAATTTTTTAAAAAAGTTTCATCATGCAAGAAATACTAGTGATGAACAGTAGTTCCTAGATTTCTAAATATTATAAACAAAATAAATTGGCCTACTTTGCCACTTAAATCACGTAAAATAACAGTAAATACAAAAGGAAGTAAGCTTTTGGTATTTTAGAGCGTGGGAACACAAGTTACAACCTAGGTAACCTGCAGGTAGTGTTGTCACCAAATTACTCTTGTTTGTGGATTGTGTATCTTGGCTAGACAACTTCTGAGAAGAGGAAACTCCACTTTACCTCTGGATCCAATTTTCCAGCATAATGTGCTAGTACAAACTACACCAATGTTGACCTCACCCAGTGCCAAGAAGTTCAAATTATGCTATTAAGGTTACAACAGAAACATTTGAAATTGCTTGGGAGAGGATTAACTAGTTTCTCTCTCTCTTTTCTTTTTCCTCAACAGAAATGAGAACGACCTTCTGCTATTTTCTGGGTTTTTATTAGGTATCAATGAAAATGCAACAACATAAGATAGAACTTCACACATAATCGTTGCTGTTAGCTAACATAACACGACCAACCCAGGAGCTAGGCAACAGCTCCTATGCCAAGTCCTCAAGCAATCCTGACACAGAGCGGACTGTGTGAAAATCAGAACACTTACTTCAATGAAAACTCATAGACTTTACCTCTCCAGTCCCCACCCCCCACCCACCTGGCTTGGTTTTCACAGGATTATGTGTATTAAAGGAATTCTAAACCCATCTGCAATCAGAAGTGTCTAATATTAGCTAATCATTCATCAAACAGGCCTCCCGCCCAATGTCATGGATATAATAGTGCACGAGGCAGAGTCCCACCCTCGGGTAGTCTTACCATGTGGGGACAGTGTGAGCCACAGAGGGGAGCGTGTAAACTTAACAGTAAATGAGCAATTCCAAGAAAAGAAACATGTCACCCAACTTCGGTTCTAAGAAAAGGGACAGGTAAGTGGGAGCAAGGAGTGGGGCATTCCATGGGAAAGTGACAGGGTAAGAGAAAGCCTCAGGTTAAAATGGAGCACAGGATTAAAAATAATTTGATATGGCTCTAGATAGAAGTGTGTGTGTGTGTGTGTGTGTGTGTGTGTGTGTGTGTGTGTGTGTTGGGGAGGGCATGATAGAATCACTAGAGTCGAAACGAGGGAGCCACACCACTAAGAGCCTTGGATGAACTTTGTTTTCAAGACAATGAGTTCATTGAAAGAATTTAGGTAGGAAAGAAAGATAGGCACGTCTGCATTTGGAAAGATAATTCTAGAGGCAGGTAATGGGTGATTTGTCTTGCCTGAGAGGCCAATTAGGAAACTGCTAGGAGAGAGAGAATAGTTCAACTAAAGGAAGGTAGTGATAGAGGAGGAAGTGAAGAATGGGCCAAATGAAGGTCAAGATGCATGTCCTTGACAGAGTTTCAGGTTGTCTGCACATCAGGCTAATAGAGAAGGACAATTCAAGGATAGAACTTCATTGTACTTCCTGGGCTTCCATGAATGTCAGAGAAAGAGCAAATCTGTGTGGCAGGAAGTTGATCAAGTCATCAAAAAATCAGTAGAAAGTGAGACTTATTAGAAGGTCAATGACACCTTTAGAAAATATTGATAGAATTTAGAGAAATCACCAACTCCTTATTACTATTAGAAAAGAACATATTAGTAGTGAATTATTATAATAGTTATAACTGGGGCTCCTGGGTGGTTCAGTCGGTTAAGCAGCCGACCTCGGCTCAGGTCATGATCTCACTGTTTGTGAGTTCTAGCCCCACGTCAGGCTCTGTGATGACAGCTCGGAGCCTGGAGCTTGCTTCAGATTCTGTGTCTCATTCTCACTCTGCCCCTCCCCTGCTTGTGCTCTGTCTCTCTGTCTCTCAAAAAATAAATAAATAAATGTAAAAAAAAATTAATAGTTATAACCAATATCATAAAAACAAAGTTTTTTTGATAATGTTATTTCCCTCCCCCTCACTTTTTCCTTATTTTTAGTAGTCTCAATACTAATCACTGGCCATATTGATCTTTCCACCACTCCATCGGACCTTTGGAGCCTCAAATCTCCAAGATAATTACCTTTTCAGATACGAAAAAAAAATCATACATTTTGCCATCTAAAGTACTCTGAAAGGATTAAATTTATGCAAGTATGAATAATCAGATCAACAAGTATCTTATATCTTTATATCCTGTGGTACACTCTTATCTTGGTAGTTAACACTGGACTCCTGGCCACAGAGGGTCTATTAAATGAGGTTTGAGAAAGAAACCAGGTCCTGTGAATGTCAGTCACTACCAGCATCATGTATAAGCACAGGTTCTGGAGAAAATGAGATGTGAGAAGCAATCCCTGAATAATCAAAGTCCACCACCTTTCTCTGCATCAGCAATATACTAACGTATCAAAAAATAAACAATGCAAGTTAGATGCTTTTTTGAGTACCTACAAGTTACACAGTGGTACGTAACACGTCATAGAATTAGAGCTTTTTCTTTCACCGGGGAGTCTTTTCTACCTGCCACCTACAGCAAGGAATTTTAAAATATATATAAAGAAGGCAATCCGCTTAAGTGGTATACATATACAGAATGTTTGGTATGTAACAAAGATGCCTCCGGGGAGTAAGATAAGGAAGACGTGTGACGCCCATACGCATGAGAAATTCAGTTCAGTGGATAATAACAGACGCCCAACGACAGTTTGTGGGCTCGTGTGAAAGTAGTCCAGAGGTCGGCACGCCAGATCCGGCACAGTGCTCAGCAAAATCATCCATGGCCCTGGCTCCTTCCGTACCCCCTTTTCCATCCCCAAAGTCCCAGGTTATCTGTGGGAGCCAAAGCCATAACGTGGGAGTTCCAAGCAGGAATAAGGAAAAGCACAAGTGAGGGGTGCCTGGGTAGCTCGGTCAGTTAAGTGTTCAATTCTTGATCTCAGCTCAACTCATGATCTCACTGTGAGTTTGAGCCTGCATCGGGCTCTGCGCTGAGGGGGTGGAGCCTGCTTGGGATTCTCTCTCTCCTTCTCTCTGCCCCTCCCCTGCCTGTGCTCTCTCTTTCAGAGTAAATAAATATTTTAAAAACTTTCACAAAAAGAAAAAGCACAAGTGAGAAATACAGCACTCCGTGCCACTGAGTCCTTTTCTTGCAAGTGGTTATGGACTGTAAGGGAGACCCATGCAACTACTCCTGCTGACATCTCAACCAGCCACTCCTACCGGCAACACCCATGGAGGCTCACAGATGGGAAAGAACAGTTTTTAAATGCTAAACAAAAAGGAGTGTCCGTGCAGAGTTCCAAAATTCACAAAAAAAATCACCTTTCAGAGTGGAGGCAGAGTGGAGGCAGACTCTCAGATGACAGAAGCTCAGACACCAGCTCCAGCAGAACTGCTCTAGGAGACATCCTTCAGACAGAAGGGAAATGATACCCGTGGGAACCGGGAACTTCAGAAATGAAAAGCAAAGGCCACGGAGATGGTAAATATCTCCGTCAATGTCATAGACTCTTTTTAAGTTCTTTAAAATATGGATGATGGTTGAAAGCAAAAATCACGTGTGCTTTCTACATGTGTAGATGTAACACACTGCACACAGCAACGTGAGGGGGTGCAGACAGAGAAGCCCACGGGGTAAGATTTCTACTGCTAAAATTCTAAGTGGATGTTGCAAAGTAGAGTGTGCATAATCCCTACAACAACCTCTGAAAACTATGCAGGTTACAAAACTCAGTAAGTAAAGTCAAATACTAACCAGTATTCGGACGCATTGATGTTCTGTATTGTCTTCTGAATTATTTGGTGAAATTCTTTCTTCCCTAGTGACTGGTCAAACTTGGGTCTTAAAGTGAAGGAAGAAAGCCTAAACTCTACTTAAACATGCGTAAGGTGACTTACGCACAGAGCAAAAAAGTCAGCAAGAGGTGCAAAGGGTCATTCCTTGTAGCTAAGGTTTATAAGCTCAGGTACAGAGAATGGGACCTAGGTTTCTGCCTATTTTCAGATATGCCTACAGAAACTAGGACTCATACGTTGGTTGGTTTGATGTCTCATGGCCTAGGCTCTAAAACTCTATGTATTTTTGAGACTCTTACATACTAAGCCTATTACTGACAGAATAATCTTAAAGGTCCAGAGAATCATCCAACTAACTTTTCCATCCTCTGCAATGCCTTCACCAAGCCCTACCCGCTTCCAATGGCTGGAACCATCACCTTCAACCTTTAAATCCCGAGTGACTAAAATTTCAAATCCTCAGTGACTCTTTTCTGCCTTTACCCCAATATCATGGCCCCGTGTTGGTGGCATTCATTCTTATTTCTAATTCTAAGTATTGTGTTTACCTTTCTTTCTTTTTTAATTTTAAACTGATTCCAGTACCAGAATACCAGACCCATAACAACAGAAACCCAGTCTGTCTGGTCCCCCCTTATATCCCTGACACCTAGCGCGCAGTGTAGCATTTAGCAACATACACGTTTGTTGAGAAACATTAATCTCATTGGATTTTGACATTAAAACAAACATTTGGTATTCCTTCACATGGAGTCATGATCATTCTATGCTTCCAACTTCTTATAAATTAATTTGATATCCTCATTATTAAGTCAGTTCTATCTTCAACAAAACCACAAACTTGTAATTCCTATGGTTTTTATTCCTTTTTTTTTTTTTTTAACTCTAGGATCCACTATGTTGTGAACCGTATTTTGTCTCTGCCTGTAAGTTTGACACAGCATCTGACAGGTAATAGGTATGCTGTACATATTTACTAAAAAGAAGAAAAGAAAGCTAGGAAGATTGTTAGTTATACTCCATTGAATAGGACATATTAAAGAAACAGTATTTTTTATTTCAATGGTTTATTGATTACTAAAAAGTTTTCATTAAAAATAACATTTAATAATGACCAACTAAGCTTTTCACTGTGGTGGTTTTTTTTTTTAACTACCAACACATATTTGGAGGTAAAAAAAAAAAAAAAAAAGTAAAAAAAAGTGTGCACTCAGGGGTTATTAAAAAAAATACTGACATGACCTACAATCAAATAAAAGGATACATCTTAGAAAATCATGTTCTGCTTTCCCTTATTTTATTCTGAAATAAGTATCTAAATGCCTTCCACATATTTCCATGGTGATTTTTAACTGTTTTTACAGTGTTATCCTCAATCCTTTATCACTTTTTGTGACTAAGCTATTTAAAATCACTTTAGATGTGGCAAGTTAATCTGGCTATCACAGACAAAAGCCCACCATGTCTCGTGTATCTTGAAAGTGAGATGTCAAGTAAGAATATCAGCCCTAAGTATTGTCAAGCCTAGAAAATTGGTGCCTCACTGTCTGTACCTTATGTCAACTCAGGCTGAACATAATGACCTTGATACATGGAGTGAGACGGAGATCCAGGGAAGAAGAAGGAGTTCCTGAGA
Source organism: Panthera pardus (assembly GCF_024362965.1). Taxonomy (NCBI): domain Eukaryota; kingdom Metazoa; phylum Chordata; class Mammalia; order Carnivora; family Felidae; genus Panthera; species Panthera pardus. Next base: position 8,339,211 of record NW_026526688.1, on the reverse strand, counting down.
AACAGAGCCATGTCCTTAATCAAAGCCCTTACAATACTGAAATACAGTAAGAGTCATGAAACCACACAGATATGTCCCTGGCATACCACATGACAGTAAGCCACCTTGGTGATGTTTTAAATTAGGGACTTCAAAGAAATCTACATTTACAATCACAGCCAGTTTACCAAGCATCACACTTTTAAATTGAAAGTTGCTAAGACTCCTTGTATTTTAGTGAAATCATGTGGGTTAAGAGCTTCATAAATTGTAAACGAAAGTATATTTTATAGTTATTTTTAATACTCTCCTTTGAGTTTTAAAGATAAATTTGTATGTACATCTTTATATCTCTGCAGCAGAAATACAGTTTATAGTATACTATAATCCCAAATGGCATTCTACAAGGTAATTAGTTGAAGACATGATCTATTTTAACCGTAATGAATAACAGTTCATTACATTTTTTCCTTTAGAAAAAATACATAAATCAACTATGACATTAATGATTGGCTACTTTTACCTGAGAATATATTTCAGTGGCAACTATATTCATATCAATCTAGCTTATTTTAGCTTAAGTTAAAACTAATTAAATTAATTTAGTTGGTGTGAATTAGGCTATGATCAGTTTGTGCTGGTGAAGTGCTGTCTCATGGGTGGAGAAGACTTTCTCTTCCTAAATAATGGTTTGGGTTCAATGTCAACACACAGGAGTGAGTCACAGCATACTAACCCACGAGAGATATGTCACATAATGTTAGACCATCATTTTACAGACAGCAAACACAAACCTGTAAATTAAACTCTTTCCCCACAGCCACATCCACTGAAAATAAACTGCCAGAGCTCCATAGGGGGAAACCCGGAGATCGAGATCTTTCTGAGGGCCATCGGAGATTTCACCTAACGCCTCCTGCTAGGGCAGAGCATGCCAACTTTGGCTGAGAGTGATGACCGCATGGGGATTCTGGTCATCATGCAGATTCGAATTCAGTAGGTCCTAGAGGGGGCCAGTTCTTAAATGATGGAGGTGCCCCTGATCTGTGGAACACACTTTTTAAGGGCCAGGCCCAGGGTAAAAGACAAGGAAATTCTCTATCATTTTCCCGAATTTTCTGGATTCCCCCAGCTCCCGTACTTCTGAGCAGCAGGTCAGTAAAGGCACAACTTCTACAGCCTGAACACAGAATACCTTTGAAAAGGAGGAATTGGATTGACTTTAAAGGGGTCGCCAAAAGAAGACTGGACATTTCCAGTATTTGTCTTCTCTAGGAAGAGAATGTTTCTATTCTTCGATCTGCCAAGATTAAAAATTTACTCAGGCATGGAAGATGCTATGAGGACACATAGCTACAACTGAACAAATCCTTTCCCGTAGCTGTTTCCAAGTAGGAATGAACACCAGAAATATTTAATTCACACAATTCCATTGGATGGCCTTTTCAGAGTTGCTACTGTAAATACAAAAGTAATACCCATTAGGCTAATTCTTTAAAATGTGTCCCGAAAATCCATTGTTAAACCCTCCTCGAGCCTGTACATGCAGGTGTTGTGTTCCTAGAATCAAAGTGCTTATATAGTGAAGCTACTAAGGTAAATAATTTAATTTTAGATTAATGAAATGTATTTTCTCAAACAAGATACAAATCTGACGTTATAATGGCAGTAATATGGAAATACTTGAAGTAGTTATAGCAAAAATACCTTGTAACCCATGTAAAAGAAATTTTAACTGTACACGTAATTTCACGAAAATTTGTTGCCCCTTTACCTTATCAAGTCTACATGTTCAACAGCAGGAAAGTCACATAAATGTCTCTGAATGTTGGCCTTTTCAATTTACATGAACAGTATTCAAAATTCAGAAGATGGCAGAAGTCCTCACAGATTCAGCATTTGGTGTCTATGAAAGCAGACACGTTTGGCAATCACTCCTATGAGCCTTAATGTATGAGCAACCATGAGAAGGTGTTCCTTTTTCACTTAAGTCATTAAGAATCTATTACACTAGGGCATTTTAGAAATGGGAAATTAGGAATCATTTTCTTTGCAAGCGGCAATAAAAGGAAAATAGTTGATTGCTGTTGATTAAAGAATCCATAATAAAAAAATGTTTTCCCCTTCTTTCAAAAAGTGGTATCTATCTCAAAGAGATACTGCAGGCAGCACGGGTAAAGGTCACTTGCTAGGCTTTTTTTTTTTTTAATGTTTATTTATTTTTGAGAGAGAGAGAGAGAGAGACAGAGCACAAGAGGAGAAGGGACAGAGAGAGAGAAGGAGACACAGAATCCAAAGCAGGCTCCAGACTCCGAGCTGTCAGCACAGAGCCCGATGCAGGGCTCGAACTCACAAACAGTGAGATCATTACCTGAGTCAAAGTTGGACAGTTAACCAACTGAGCCACCCAGGCGCCCCTATTCTTTCATTTTTTTTAAATGTTTATTTATTTTTGAGAGAGACAGAGGGCACAAGTGGGGAAGAGGCAGAGAGAGAGAGGGAGACACAGAGTCCAAAGCATTGCTAGACTTTTACTTGAGACATGAATCCGATACAGTTACAGCCACCAGCTTTAAAAGTCACACACAACTGGGCACCTGGGTGGCTCAGTCGGTTAAGTGTCTGACTTTGGCTCAGGTCATGATCTCTCAATTCGTGAGTTCAAGCCCCACATCAGGCTCTGCAGAGCCTGGAGCCTGCTTTGGATTCTGTGTCTCCCTCTCTCTCTCTACGCCTCCCCACACTGTGCTCTATCTCTCTCCCTCTCAAAAATAAACATTTAAAAAAAATTTTTTTAAGTCACATGCAATCCCCTAAACATACACTGATTGCATTAACTTCAACCTAACATCAAACTTGGTAAGTACAAATTGAAAAGAAAGGTATACATTTCTACCAAAAAAATAGCATACAAAAGCTAGACAAAATATCTATCAGAAAGTCTCTATTTTCTGATACCAGAAAGGCCCAAAAAACTTTGAAGGAGACTAAAAACACCACAGTGCCCACTTTAAGATATTATTTTGAGGTAGAACAATTTATGGAGGGACGCCTGGATGGCTCCGTCAGTTGGGTGGCCAACTCTTGGTTTTGGCTCAGGTCACGAGCTCGTGGTTCCTGAGTTCGAGCCCCACATTGACCTCCACGCTGACAGTGTGGAGCCTGCTTGGGATTCTCTCTCTCTCCCTGTCTCTTTGCCCTTCCTTCTTTCATTCTCATTCTCTCTCTCTCTCTCTCTCTCTCTCTCTCTTTCTCTCTCTCAAGAAATAAACTTATGGGGGGGTAGGGGAGAGGGGAAAGTAGGTGATGGGCATTGAGGAGGACAGCTGTAGGGATGAGCACTGGGTGTTGTATGGAAACCAATTTGACAATAAGTTATATTTAATATAGAAAGAGGGAAAAGATAAACTTAAAAAAAACAATTTATGGAGAGAAAATATAAAATAAATATATGGTCTCAATTATCAATGACCGCATAACAAACTACCACAAATTAAGTGGCCTGTAGCAACAGCTGTTTTATCTAATCCTCAGAATTATGTGAGTCGGGAATTTGGGTGGACTCAGATGGCAGGGTTTTTTCCCCCAGGTTTACTGAAATATAATTGACATACAGCACTGGGTAGACTTCAGGTATGCAGTATACTTCCTTGGGTGATATATATCATGAAATAATCACCACGGTAAGTTTACTTAACATTCACCTTCTCATAAAGATACAAAAAAAAAAAAAGATTCCTTGTAATGAGATTCAGGATTTGCCGTCTCCTCTTCTTACGTACCCTGCACACTGTGACCTGTGACCATCATGCTGTGTGTTACACCCACAGGGCCTACTTACTTTATAGCCCGTGGTTTGTGCCTTTTGGCCACCTTCCTCCTAGACCCCCTTCCCTAACCCACCACATCTAGTAACCACAAATCTGATCTTTTTTACATCAATTGGGGGGGGGGGGGAGTTTGTGTGTAGATTTTTCTTCCTTTTGTTTTCTGACATTCCACAAACAGGTGAGGTCATGAGGTGTTTCTCTGTCTGACTTCTTTCACTTTGCACAATGTCCTCAAGGTCCATCCAAGTTGTTGAAAATGGCAGGATTTCCTCCTTTTTATGGCTGAATAATATCCCATTGTGTATGTGTACCACATTTTCTTTATGCATTCATCCATCAGTGGACGTTTAGTCTGTTTCTAGGCCTTGGCTACTGTAAATAATGCTGCCCTGAACGTGCGGGTGTAGACAGCTCTCTGACAGTGTTTTCCCTGGCTTCAGATCTAATCCCAGAAGCAGAATTACTGGATAATACGGTCGTTCTTTTTTTAACTTTTTTGAGGAACCTCCATACTGCTTTCCATAGCAGCTGAAACAATTTACATTCCCACCAACAGAGCACGGAGGTTCCTTTTGTCCACAGCCTCACCAACACTGGTCACCTGTTATCTTCTTGAGAATAGCCATCCTCACAGGTGTGAGGCGGTACATCATTTTGGTTTTGACCTGCATTTCCCTGGTGACCGATGATGTCCAGCATCTTTTCATGTACCTGCTGACTGTTCACATACCTTCTTCAGCTGGCAGGTTCTCTCCTGGTCTCAGCCGAGGAGCTCCTGGAGATCTAGCTGCTCACGGGGTCGGAAACGGCCTACCCTACGTATGCGGCGGTGGATGGAGTCTGTGAGCTGGGCCTGTCACTCCACATGGTGTCTCCTCCCTGAGAAAACCATTTGAGGCTTCTTCATACGGCTCTTCTCAGGATTTAAAGAAGTCAGAAGCAGCAGTCAGAGTTCTGCACCCTCAGCTTGAAAGTGACATGATACTTCTGCCTCACTTTTCAGATGAGAGCAAGGCGCAGGGCGAGTGCAGAGCCAAAGGGCAGGAAAACAGGTTCCACCTCTTGACAGAAGGAGGGACAACGTCCTATTGCAAAGGGGCTTGCACCCAGGGATGGGGGCAACGACCACGTTCATCTTTTCAAGCATCTAGTAGTTACATGTTCAAGCAAATACGTCAGAAGAAAGCATGACACCGGGTCGGACTACAAAGATGGCAAGAAGTCCCTAAAGCAGCCCCAGAAGTAGGCCAAGGAGGTAGATGAGGAAGGTGAGGCATTCCGCAGAAACAGAAAGAGGAGAAGAAGAAACTGGAGGAATTCAGAGCGAAGCCTCAGGGGAAGGGCCCCTGGCTCTGGGGCGGAATTGAGAAATCTGGCAACTGCTAGCGGGAATGCAAACTGGGGCAGCCACTCTGGAAAACAGTATGGAGATTCCTCAAAACACTAAAATAGAACTACCCTATGACCCAGCAACTGCACTACTAGGCATTTATCCAAGGGATACAGGTGTGCTGTTTCGAAGGGACACATGCACCCCCATGTTTATAGCAGCACTATCAACAATAGCCAAAGTATGGAAAGACCCCCAAATGTCCATCGATGGATGAATAAAGAAGATGTGGTATATATATACAATGGAGTATTACTCGGCAATCAAAAAGAATGAAATCTTGCCATTTGCAACTAGGTGGATGGAACTGGAGGGTATTATGCTAAGTGAAATTAGTCAGAGAAAGACAAATATCATAGGACTTCACTCATATGAGGAATTTAAGATACAAAACAGATGAACATAAGAGAAGGTAAGCACAAGTAATATAAAAACTGGGAGGGGGACAAAACATAAGAGACTTTTAAATACAGAGAACAAACAGAGGGTTACAGGAGGGGTTGTGGGAGGGGGGATGGGCTAAATGGGTAAGAGACATTAAGGAATCTACTCCTGAGATCACTGTTGCACCATATGCTAACTTGGATGTAAATTAAAAAATTAAATTAAATTAAGGTGCCTGGGTGGCTCAGTCGTTTAAGCATCGACTTTGGCTCAGGTCATGATCTTATGGTTTGTGGGTCTGAGCCCCACCTTGGGCTTTGTGCTGACAGCTTAGAGCCTGGAACCTGCTTCGGATTCTGTGTCTCCCTCTCTCTCTGCTTCTCCCCTGCTCACGCTCTGTCTCTCTCTCTCTCTCAAAAATAAATAAATATTAATTTTTTTTTAAATATAAATTAAATCAAAAAAAGAAATCTGGTAAAAGGTAAGATGTTCCTTGTGCCTGGGGCAATGGTGACCCATAGTTTTTTTTTTTAATGATTCTTTTTTTTTTTTTATGTTTATTTTTGAAAGACAGAGACAGAGCACAAGCAGGGGAGAGGCAGAGGGAGAGGGAGACACAGAATCTGAAGCAGGCTCCAGGCTTTGAGCTGTCAGCACAGAGCCCAAGGCGGGGCTGGAACCCACAAGCCATGAGATCATTACCTGAGCCAAAGTCTGATGCTTAATCGACTGAGCCACCCAGGCTCCCGGACCCATATTTCAATTCCTGTTTAAATATCTGGATTCCTGCCACCACACCTGTTGCCACCTAGAGCTAGAATGCAGTGCTGTCTTGGATCCTGTTGTACACTTAAGAATAAACTTTTGTAAAAGATAAATACATTTTAAGAGGATAAGAAAAAAAAGAAAGCATGATGCTATGATTTATTATAAGAAATATATATTTGGTCTTACAGATACAGAATTCCTGACACTCTTGGAATGTCTTCGGAGGAGCTTGATAAAGGTGTCTTTTGTTGTGCTAATGAGCTGATGGGGTGGGGGGAGTGCTTTAGGACGGGGGCTGGTTACCAGGGGAACCATCCCAGTGATCAGAAGGCTGGCACTTTCAGCCCTACCCCGGACCTCTGGAAAGGCAGAGGCACTAGAGGTGGAGTTTAATCAGCAAGGAACATTTAATTAATCATGCCTAGGTAAGGAAGCCTCCAGAAAAAGGATGAGGCCCCAAGAGCTTGCCATTACTGAACACGTGGAGATTCAGGGAGAGGAGCCCACTCAGAGAGCAGGGAGCTCCTGACCCCTTCCCACTTAATTCGCCCCATGCATCTCCTCTGGGTGTTCCTGAGTTCTATCCTTTTGTCATAAGCCAGTGACCTAGTACATAAGATGTTTTTCAAGTTCTGCGAGCCACTCAAGTTAACTATTCCCCAAGGAATGGGGAATCTCCCAAGTACAACCAGATGGTCAGAAGTACAGGTAACAACCTGGACTTGGGATTGGCATAGGAAGTCGGGGTAGGAGGCAGACAGAGTTGCCAGACAGAGCCCCTAACCTGTGGCATCTGACATTATCTCTGGGTGGATAGTGTTAAAATTGAGTCAAATGGTAGGACCCCCAGCTAGTGCTGTGGAGAATTCCTTCGTGATGTGGGAAACCACACACACACACACACACACACACACACACACATACACACACACGCACGCACTCACTTACTCATGACCCTTGCTGTAACTGGGTCCAGAACCATAATTTACAAAGTATCAATGTTCACCTGTTATGGTATGTCCATGTGTACATATCTCTTATAAACGATATTGTGAGGTATATGGATTGTATGACACAGTAGGAGTAAAAAACATACCTGATAGGAGACTAGCAAAGCAATACAGGACCACTCCAAATTTCTAATTCAGACCATAGTTTTTTGTGTGTGTTAGAGAACCCAAGTGAGAATGGAATTCTATTGTACAATGTATTAGAGCATCATGTATTTCAATGTATTAAGGCAATAAATATCCTGCTACAAAATTATATTATTATATAGTAACACACACACACACAGCCTTTGAAAGACTTAAAGAAAAAAGATGCTATTGAATGATTACAGGCTAACCCCTCTTGCCACCATATACCCTCTCCCTTTCCAAACTCAAAGACTATTAATTTTGGGGTGTTTTTTCTCACATATTAAAAGTAGATGTGGAGTGACGGCCAAGTAAGAAGAGGAGCAAATCCTTCCTTCAAAAAAGGAACAATACAGCTAGGCAAAACTAACCCAATTAAATATTCATATACTCTGGAAACTGACCAGAGGCATACAATAACCAGAAGCATTTTTGCTTGAAAAATTCCTGAACGTTAGGTCAAAACAGTAAAACTCCATGGCATCAACAACAACAAAACAGAACTTAGACCCATATCTCACGCCATCCACAAAAATTACCTCTAAATAAACTATAGACTTTAATGTAAGGGTCAAAACTAGAAAAATTTAGGAATAAAACACAGAACACAATCTCCACAATCTTTACTAAAGGAAAGACTTTTTAAACATGTACCAAAAGCATGAAACATTTTTTTTAACTTGTTAAATTGAACTGTATCAAAACTCTTAAAAGATGCTCAAAATAGAGTCCATACGTATGTCACTATTAGGACAGGAAAGGCTCCCGAGTAGGAAAAATATTTGCAAATTATATATCTGATTAAGAGCTAGTTTGAAAAATATATAAAAATACATCTCAATGATAAGAAGAGAAAAACAAACTATTAAAAATGGGCAAAAGGGGGCGCCTGGGTGACTCAGTCGTTAAGCATCCGATTTTGGTTCAGATTATGATCTCACAATCCCTGAGTTTGAGCCCCCTGTTGGGCTCTGTGCTGACAGATTGGAGCCTGGGGCTGCTTCGGATTCCGTGTCTCCCTTTCCCTCTGCCCCTCCCCCACCCGCACTGTCTCTGTCTCTCTCTCTCCCTCTCTCTCTCTCTCAAAATAAAACACTAATAAATTTTTTTTTAAATAGGGGCAAAAGATTTAAATAGGCATTTTATCAAACAACACATACAAATGGCCAATAAGCACATGAAAAAAACTCAGCAACATTAGTCTTTGGGGAAATGCAAATTAACACCATGAGACATCACTACGCACTCCCTGGAATGGAAACAAAGACAATAACAAGCATTGGCAACGATGCGGAGAATTTGGAACCCTCACACACCGCCAGAGGGGATGTAAAATGCTGCAGCCACCTTGAAGTAACTTGGAAGTTGCTCAAAATGGTAACCCTACGTCCCATCACTCAGAAATTCCACTCCTATCTAGGAAAAGTGCTGACATATATCCATTCCGTGCATGCGAACGCTGACTGCAGCACTGTACGTAATAGTGAAAACACCTGGAAACTTCCCAAATGTACAAGCAACGAGGGCACAGATGAGCAAATGTGGTCTGCCCGTGTAATGGAAACCGTGCAATGATGGAAAGGAACACACTAGCGGGACATGGTACAAAACGGAAGAACCCCGAAAACCCTGTGCTAAGTGAGAGAATCCAGACACATCGTATGACTGAAGCCTACATAAGATATGATTCCATTTACATGAAGGGTCTGGAAAAGGCAAATTTATAGAGAGAGAGAGGCAAAGCAGCACCAGCCTGGGGCTGGGTGTGGGCCTGAGAAGTCAGAGGTGAGGTTTCTAACAGGAGACTGGAGACTTGACCTGGTGATGGAAGCATAACAGTAACCCCTCTACGTGGGTTCGTTTACGGTAAATCAACTGCATGTCAATAAAGCTCTTTAAGAACTATTTTCAACGGAGGGTACAGTATTCATCTCGAGCACTCCCTCGGTTTTAGGATCTCTCTCTTCTCAGACACACACACGAGCACGCACGTATATCTCAGACACACACCAGACCACGCACGTATGTCTGGTAAAGCCCAGACATTGAGGGCTTTACCCAGCCTCCCTCTCAGATTTTTTTACATCTCTTCTCATTCACATTATTCTCTACAGAGTTCACACGTAGCAGATTCTTTCCTAACTTCTTTCATTATGCCATTGCCTTTGAAGCAAGATCCTTCTCTTTTCGAGCACCTAAGACTTTCTTCGTGATGTTCTTCTCAAAGAAACCAGCTTTAAATAATCCACTTGACATCAAGCTTTTAAGAACAAAGAAGAATGTTCTGTATGACATTAAATTTATAGAACTGAATTCGTTGTTTCATGTTCCACAGCCTCTTCATGGATATATGTGACATGTTTCAATTAAAGTGACAACAATTCCTTGCGTGCACCTTGGCAGTATGCAAGGGAAGTCTAATTTAAAAGCAGAAGCTAAAGTAATAATTAAATACCGTCTGAGGGACGCGTGGCAGCCTGGCCTGCACGGACTCAATCGTTTCGAAACGACTCTTTATTTTTTTTAAGTTGATCAAACTTTTTCGTTAAAAGAGTGTCATCTGTGATCTTAATACAGTACTCGTCCAGAAATTATGTGCCCCCGGTTCACAAGCGGCAGCAAGTTGGTCCTATTCATACAGTAGAGTCTCATAAAGATAGTGACCCAGGGGTGCCTGGGTGGCTCGGTCGGTTGAGCGTCCGACTTCGGCTCAGGTCACAATCTCGCCGTCCGTGAGTTCAAGCCCCGCGTCGGGCTCTGGGCTGATGGCTCAGAGCCTGGAGCCTGCTTCCGATTCTGTGTCTCCCTCTCTCTCTGCCTCTCCCCCATTCATGCTCTGTCTCTCTCTGCCTCAAAAATAAATAAACGTTAAAAAAAAAAAAAAAAAAGATAGTGACCCACCTGCTTTTAGCAAATGCAGGCAAATGGGAACTCAAAGTCCTAATTTTTAAAGGAAACATCAGCAGTGGAGGAAATTTTAAAGTATCATTAATGTGTTCCTACAGAGAAAAAATACCGAATAGGAACTACGTGTTTAGGCGTATATCTTCACAAGTTTGTCAGTCAGACAAAGGCAATCACAGTTCTCTGTACTCTATACCTTTCTCAAAAAATTGTAATAGCACTTAAAGTATTGGCGAATTAAGCAATGAGAAATTAGACAGTTTCTCACTCTGTCTAGTAAGTATCACCTAACTTCCAAACCAAAAACTTCCCAAGACAGTTACTGATTCTGGGTACACCGTTCTTCCCATTTTATCGTAAAAGGCGCCACGAACTGACGCATGGAAAACTAGTTCTCATCACAGAAACTCACGCAGGGTCAAGGAAACCTTTGTAGACACAACCATCTTCCTCTGCACTTCCGAACAGATGCTTGAACAGGTTTCCACACTCGCCAAAAAGGTCAGATACGTCTCAGGAAATAAACTGGAAATGTTCCATCGTTGCGGTTTATTGAAGCATAATACACCAAGCTAATGGGATCACGGCATATTTTCCAGCGTGTGTAAAATACACTGTTGTTTCATAATCATCGTTTCCATAGCTAGCAACAGAGCACAAAGTATGAACTATGACCCTAGGTCTTAAGGCAAAAGCAGTTAGTTTACCATTAAGAAGACTGTATTCTCTTTGCAATGAATAAGCAGCTGAGTACTGCTGAAAACTTTTCAAACGATCTCAACTTGGGATGTAACATTTGTACACTCCTGGATTCCGGGCGGGTTGGGTCTGTATTTTCTTGGGTAGGAAGTCATTCTCCTCAAGCTACCGTGTTTCACTGCTGTATGTGCACCATATGCCAGAGGAGCATTTTCAGGTAGTTTTATAATGCATGTAATATAGGTATTCTAATGATATGTCAATTTCCTCATCACTTGCAGATAAATAGGTTACTTAATTTTGAGATTCACAAGTCTAAAAGTCTATGTAACCAGAATTTCTACTTCCTTTTCTTTTTGTTTATGTAGAGTATATAAATATTCTCATTACCTTTCCTTCACTTGCTTAAAGATTTTCTCAGTGTTTTATCTTGTTGCCCACTGATATTTTCTATTTCAAATTAAAAGTAGGTAGTTGTTCGTCACTGCTAAAAAACAAAATTAATAGCAAAGTCACACGGTACTCCTTTGCAACTTGTTTGTTAATTGCAGAGGTGAGAGGCCATTAGGCTGGAAGAAAATACGAAGTACAAGAATGTCTCCGGTCTGCCTCCCATCACAGCACCCTGAATCTTAACTGCACCCGCCAACGGAGTGAGCAAGACTAAGCAGTATGTCTACAACTTTGTGGGGAAAACATGACCACATTTTTGTACCACTCTGACTCACAAAGGCATTCCCACTTTCCCTTTTAGTGTTGTCGGGAGTTTCTATTCCTAAAAATGAAGCTAGTAGGCAGGCGTTACACGGACAACCATCCCCTGGTCCATGGGGAGCCATGGAATGGTGGGACGTGAAGCGAAGCTGACAGATGATAAGGAAAGCGAGACTGATAAGCAGATGAACAGACAGGCAGGGTGTTTTGAGGGTTTGCTAGTGCTTGCGAATAGCAGTCCCACTGTACATATTTAACTTGGGCTGAAAGTAAATGAATCATAAACAGAGGTCATGAGAAATCAGCTTCTTGGTCTATAGTCATGCTTAAAGAATAACAAACCAAAAACAGTGGCAGTGACGTGGCTTTCGAGTATCATAAAATTCCCTCACAGAAGGGGAAATGAAATAAAAAAAAAAACAGATCTCAAAGGGACAGCATCCTCAATAAAACTAGTAACAAGATGCCACCAAAGCCTCCAAAGGTTGAGTGGCTAGGATGGATCCCAGGCCTGTGTGTGACATATGTCCTATCATATGTGATATATTTATGATAAATATATATGATCATATACTGGGATCAGGAGCTACACGGAAGGAGAAAAAGGAAGAGGATTTCTGTTGATCCCATGAACCACATTTCAGAAACTGCTTTAAGATATTCATCTCTAAAAGAGGAAAACCACAATCTGAATAGAAACATCCACGAGCATTTGTCTGCCGACAAGTTTGAGGACAAAGGGTGAAGACAGTAGAAATTTGCATGGACTCTCACACTTACAGGCTGCAGCCCCGAAGATTCCAGCCAGTCTGCATTCTTAATAACTAGAAACTCACAAGCAAATCATCCTTTTATTAGTTCAGAGCCCACTCTGAGGAAATATTGCTAAAAACAGAGCCCAGATTGACGAGGCAGGAACACTGGTGATACAGAAGAGAGAGAAGGTCCACACACTCCTGAGGAGAGATCCTGAGGAACCAGATCTCAGAAAGCTTTTTTTTTTTTTCTTTTGAATGTTTATCTTTGAAAGAGAGACAGACAGAGAGATAGAGAGACAGAGAGACGAGCACAAGCAGGGGAAGGGCAGAGAGAGTGGGGGGACACAGAATCCGAAGCAGGCTCCAGGCTCTGAGCTGTCAGCACAGAGCCTAACACGGGCTTGAACTCTCAAACTATGAGATCATGACCTGAGCCAAAGTCCAATGCTTTACCAACTGAGCCACCCAGGGGCCCCTCAGAAAGCTTTCTTTAGAGCTAACTGCAAAGGCAGCTATTACTTCTCATACCTCACAGCACAAACGATGAGGGAACTCCCAGTCATCGAGGGTAAAATGCCCCATGCTCAACTCACAGCCATCACCTTAAAACCTTTTTTCAAAAATATAGGAAAACCATCTCAATGAAACATGAACAACAGAAAGGGATGTCAATGATCACTATACTCACAAAGCAAACCAACAGAGAAACCGTATAACTGTGTCTCAAAATTAGCTAAAAAGGCATTAAGAAAATGACCGAAGTTATGACTGAGCTGTATAAGTCCTAAAAAGAAAATCCTAAGAATGACACAACTGGACAAGAAGAAGTTAAGGTACAACAGGGAGATCAGGAAAGGAAACAATTCAGAAATAAAAACTAATAAATAGAGTATTAGAAACACACAAAGACAGACTGCAGAGAATATCATAAGAAAAACAGAGGTTAAAAAGAAGGCAATTTTTCTAAAAATCAAAAGTATAAGATACAGAAAGAGGTTTGTAGGAAAAAAGGTAAATAGAAGATGCCACAGAAGATACATCATCTGCAAGAAAGGAAATTAGAGAACAAAAAAGTGCAGAAGACAAGAAAAGGACACTGGGGGGACCTCGGTGGCTCAGTTGGTTAGGCATCCGACTCGATTTTGGCTCAGGTCATGGTCTCATGGTTTGTGAGATTGAGCCCCATGTCAGGTTCTGTGCTGACAGTGCAGAGCCTGCTTGGGATTCTGTCTCCCTGTGTCTCTTCCCTCCCCTGCTGGCTCTCTTTCTGTGTCTCTCTCAAAATAAATAAACATAAAAAAAAAACAAAACAAAACAACAACAAAAAAAAAAAAAACAGAAAGGGACATTGCACTGGGGAGATCAACTAGGGACAGCCAACAGCCAAACATACCCACATCATTCAGTTGGGCCTTAGGAAAAGAAAAATTCAGGGGTCCCTGGGAGGCTCTGTTGGTTAAGCATCCGACTTCGGCTCAAGTCATGATCTCACAGCTCGTGAGTTCGAGCCCCATGTTGGGCTCTGTGCTGACAGCTCAGAGCCTGGAGTCTGCTTCGGATTCTGTGTCTCCCTCTCTCTCTGTTCCTCCCCCATGCGTGCTCTCTCTCTCTCTCTCTCTCTCTCTCAAAAATAAATAAACATTAAAGAAAAGAAAAGAAAAACTCTGTAGACATTCCAAACAAAAAGAATATATAATTTGTAAAAGAAAGAAAAATAAAATAGCCTCAGACTGTTTCACGTCAACATTTTGTGCCAAAAGACAATTTTTAAATTCTGAAGGTGGGGTGGGGAGGAAACCATGAGCCTAGGATTTTATACACAGCTAAGTGAACTTCAAATGTAAATGCCAAATAAAAATAGTTATAAACATTCAAGAACTAAGGGGTTATTGTTCTATATGGTCTCCCTGTGAAATCTGTAGAAAAGGAGACTCAGGCAATAAGTAATTATCAAGATTCCTCGTAAAAATAGATAGCCCTGAACATATATAACTGTAGAACACAGTTAATAAGGGCAAAACATTATAAAATTGTACATGCTTTAACCATGTGCATACAAAACTAACAAAAATGAAATTATGGGATTATACATGGAGAGTAGGATACACTTCACAATTGCCTCCTGAGAATTAGATGAATGTCTAAAAATCACGTATAAATCAGACGTTGCAAGAGAAAAAAAATGATGAGATGTCACAAATTTCAATACTGATCATTATAAAGGACAATAAATAGTCACCGGAAGGTGATTCATGAGGCCAGGACTGCAATCAGGAGCTTCTCTGTTCAAGTATTTGGTTTGGTCGGGTGTGACTGCACTGTGACATAGTGCCTCCCTTTTAGGAGACAGTTACTTTTAACGCTTTGTTATTTTAACTTCTGCTGTCTCTTTTGAACATAAATATGGAATGTCCCTCATCTGTACCAAGAAGATCCCATCAATGGCACTGATACCCGATTCTCCAATCAAAATGAAATGTGATTTGGGAAGCTCCTGGAAGAGATTATGGAGTTAGTTATCTTATTCAGCCATGCTGACTTAAAAAAAAAAAAAAAGAAAAAAGAAGAGTTAGAAAAAGCATATTTGCATTACTTTTTTTTCCCAATACAAATCCTGAAAGATTTTTTTTTAATTTTTTTTAAACATTTACTCATTTTTGAGAGTGAGACAGAGCATGAGTGGGGGAGGGGCAGAGAGAGAGGTAGACACAGAATCGAAAGCAAGCTCCAGGCTCCGAGCTGTCAGCACACGGCCCGACGTGGGGCTCGAACTCACGCACTGCGAGATCATGACCTGAGCCAAAGTCAGACGCTCAACTGACTGAGCCACCCAGGTGCCCCAAGATTTTCTTACTTTGGACAATCCTCCTTCCTGGTTCCACCTTCAATTAAATGGTGACAATTTCTACATGATGGACAACTGTTAAAATGCCGCCCTTGAAAAAGTTGACATACTCCAGGACAATGAGCAAGTCATTTTTATCAGTACTTAAATATTTCATTCAGTACCCAAGAGCCTCACAGGATCATTTCAGGACCATATGCAAACTTGAAACCCAGAGTTTGCTTTGAATATTACTTATCTACAGAAAAGAACTATCAATAAACTCTAAGGATACCTAAAGCAACAAATACTTATCTACTGTGATAACTGGACACCCAGTCCTGTTCACGTCACAGGCATTATGAACAGACCATATGCCGCATTCACAGTCTTTCCCCGGAAACTTACTCCACAGCAAAAAAGCACAGGATCTCTTGCAAAGAATTTCTAAAACTCCCCAAGGGGCTATCGACAGAAAAGTTCATTAAATTTAGTCATCAACTTGCCTGTCGTTTACTCATGAGACTACTTAAATCTCTTCTTTTTCAGGCTCACTGAAAAATGGCTAATGACTATTCATGTGGTCCCAGAGAAAAATTTCATCTGGGAGAAAGAGAGAAGGCAACCTCTACTTGTCATAACTGAACAACACAACCTTCACCGGTAGGTGAAAAACACCAACAGGGCTTCAAACCTTCAAGAATCAGCTCTTCAAATCGAAAATGCAGGAAGAGCTAAGTTTTACATTTGTATTTTTGAGCTTAGATTTCAAGCAACTTCGGGGCCCCTGGGTGGCTCAGTTGGTTTAGCGTCCGACTTCCGCTCAGGTCATGATCTCTCGGTCCATGAGTTCGAGCTCCGCGTTGGGCTCTGCACTGACAGCTCAGAGCCTGGAGCCTGCTTCAGATTCTGTGTTTCCCTCTCTCTCTGCCCCTCCCCTGCTCACACTCTGTCTCTCTCTCAAAAATAAATAAAGATTAAAAAAAATTTTCTTTTTAATTTCAAGTTTTTTGGAAAACACTTTTGCCTAGTTAAAAAAATTATTTCTAAGAAAAAAATCTTAAGGTCTTCCAGGGCCAGTCCTTAACAGCGTGTTTATGGTCCTCACACTAAAATACTTTAACTACATCCTCTTCAGGCTGCCAATAATCACAGAACATTCAAATTGCTAGAAAGTCCTTATAAACACGTACATATGCTGGAAAAGATCTCTGGTCTTACTTCTATCCAAATCGATTTCTATCCAAATACCTAATCAAGTAAATTATTTGCCATCTAGTACGTAATTCCTCTTCAAATTTGATTTAATCTGGGTTTTCTTTCACACAAAACCCAAGTAAAATTGTTCTTTTATACAAGGCAGTCTTTATCAAGCTCTTTTTATTGCTAAACCAGGGAACTAACTGCAAAATGAAGCAAGGTTTAAACATGTATTTCTTTGTTTACTCTTAGACATCGTGGTGGATCCCTCTGATAAATAATACTAGGAAAAAAAGAGACTTCGGTCTGAAAAATATTAATCAAAATTAATTAGCTGTCTAATATTAGGTTCAAAACAAACATTAAATAACATAAGACAATGTGAGAGCCATTTCAGGAAAAACAAACAAGCAAACTATCTATAATCTGGAGCCCTGGTAATGAAGTCTGAGTAAAATAAGTCTTAGTAAGTTTTAACATTTTTTGTTCTTTTTACCAACTTATCTAACAGCATTATGGCCACAATGGTGGCCTTGTGAACTGAGAATAGCTGATATATCGTACCATAAATGGAAATATAACCAGATAAACAGATTATTTGTACTTACACGTACACACATATATACATACATACCAAATGTACATTTTTAAATTTCTAGAGCTGATTTGGGGTCTCAAGCATTGCTGTCCTTTTGTTTGGACCTACAAATATGTCTGCTGTGGCTCTCTTCAAGCACCAACAGCACGGTGGGTTCACAGGTGTAGGGACTGGCTGCTTTGGGCACACCTAGTAATTTTACATTTTTAAATCTCAAAACTATGAAAGATCTCAAAGATTAATTGTTTACCAGTTCTCTACAAATGCCAGTTACATTCAATTCTAACAATAGGCCACGAGAGAGCAAATGTAGTGTCTGTTAAGCAAGTTGGAAGTAATCAATTTATAGCAAACAAACATGGTCTTCAAACAAAACCAAATAATGTAGTTACCATCCCTATACTATTAATAATTTCAATGAGCCAAATCAGTTACACTGCTATTCAATGGAGCTCTGGGCAAAAATACCATTTGCATAAAAATGTATTTGTACAAAGGAAAGAATTTTTAAATTAATTTTAAGGTATCGCACTTAATTTTTTAAAACATCAGATTGATTCATTTCTTAAAATTATAGCGAAAAGAAATATTTTTGGGCAATGTCAGTTTAGTATCTGATGTCTCCCCTTTCCATTCCTTTGAACTTAAAAACATGTTGGGGTTTTTTTGTTTGTTTGTTGCTTTGTTTCGTTTGCAGGTTAGGCTAGATACATTGAAGCTAAAAATGAGAGTATGGCTGATTTGTGTTGAGTGTGTACATATACACAGACAAAAAGAAAGCAAATGGGAAAGAAATAAAAGAAATATTATACATGAACTCTTAGGTTAAGGATTTGGTTTTAGTTTTCATTCTGATGAAACAGTTTTATCTGTGGAGGCTTTGGTCTGAAATAGAGTTAATTATTACCAATCTTTTCAAAAGATGGGTGTAAGACTTATGAACATGTGTCATGCTCTCATTTTTTAACGTTTATTTATTTATTTTGAGAGAGAGAGAGAGAGAGAAGGCAGAAGATGGGCAGCAGACTGGGGGGGTGGAGAGGGGGAGAGAGAGAGAGAATGAGTCCCAAGCAGGCTCTGCCCACTGCCAGTGCAGAGCCCCACGCAGGGCTCGATCTCATGAATTGTGAGATCACGACCTGAGCCGATATCAAGAATCAGATGCTGGGGCGCCTGGGTGGCTCAGTCGGTTAAGCGTCCGACTTCGGCTCAGGTCATGATCTCACAGTTCGTGAGTTCGAGCCCCGCGTCGGGCTCTGTGCTGACAGCTCGGAGCCTGGAGCCTGTTTCGGATTCTGTGTCTCCCTCTCTCTCTGCCCCTCCCCTGCTCATGCTCTGTCTCTCTCTGTCTCAAAAATAAATGAACATTAAAAAAAATTAAAAAAAAAAAAAAATCAGATGCTTAACTGACAGAGCCACCCAGGTGCCTCATCCTCTAGTTAACAGGGGAGTGATGGTGAGTGATCAACAGATACCAAGCAAAGACCGAATGGTGTACTGCAGAGGTTAGCAACCTTTCTCTGCCTAAAGACACACAGTAAATATTTTCTTTCGTGGGCCGTCTGGTCTCTGCCACAACCGCTCAGCTCTGTCACCCAAAAGCAGTGACAGATGAGACATAACCAACGAGCATAGCTGTGTCCCCATAAATTTTGCTTATGGGCACCAAAACTTGAATTCCAAACAATTCTCACATATGATGAAATATTATCCTTTTAATTTCTTTTCTGTAATTTAAAAATGTAACAACTGTTCTTAGCTAACAGCCTATCCAGAAGCAAGCTGCTGGCCTGGGGCAGTGCAAAGAACATTATGTAAACTGAACGCCTGAGTCTGAGCTCTCCACTCTGCTACTGAGTGAGATTACCTCTCTGGGCCTCAGCATCCTTATCTACAAAATGAGAGAGTTGAGGGGCACCAGGTGGCTCAGTCAGGTAAGCATCTGACTTGAGCTCAGGTCAAGATCTCACGGTTCATCAGCTCAAGCCCCATTTCAGGATCTGTGCTAATAGCTCGGAGCCTGGAGCCTGCTTTGAATTCTGTCTCCCTTTCTCTCTCTGTCCCTCCCCCACCCACCCTCTGTCTCTCTCTCAAAAATAAATAAAAACATTAAAAAAAATTTTTTTAAATGAGAGAGATGAAAAGTCCTTTTTCAGTTTTAACATTCTAGTGAGATCATCACCCCATAGTTGATATTTGGTAGCAATGATTGGTAAGATTTGTAATGGTATTTTATAGTTAACAAAATGTATTTGTGTCCTACCCGATCCCATCCTCAAAATTTCCTGCGATGTACAGTTTTACCAACTTTTCAGAAAAGGAGATGGGTTGCTAAAGAAATGTCCCTAAAGTGGCACCTGGGTGGCTCAGTTGGTTCAGCGTCCAACTTCGGCTCAGGTCATGATCTCACAGTTCATGAGTTCGAGCCCCGCATCGGACTCTGTGCTAACAGCTCACAGCCTGGAGCCTGCTTCGGATTCTGTGTCTCCCTCTCTCTCTGCTCCTCCCCCGCCCATGCTCTGTCTCTCTCTCTCCTTCAAAAATAAATAAAACCATTAAAAAAAAAATTTTTTTTAATGTCCCTAAAGTCATACAACAGCTGGCAATAACAAACTCTTGTCTTAAACCCAGGCCATATCAAATTCTCATCACATTCTGATACTCTGAGAAAATCATCCTTAAAAGCAACTCTTCAAGTTATTTAACACTCACGTTTTCAAAATTTTTTATCACCTTGGGAAACCAAATGAAAATCTTTCGATCGAAATTACTATACTTCTCTTACCTTTCCCAAGACACAAAATAGGATTCTGAGAAGAAGCTAATGAGGTCTAAAGAAAGAAAGGGGAAATTAGCTGGAATAGTAATAGAACATCTGTGTCTCATCAACATAGCTTGTAAAATTAAGACACTGGTAGCCGACACCCACATTTCAAGGTATAAGTATTACATTTAATTTTATATCCCCATAAATACAATGCTTATTTTCAATTCACCTACCAACATAATGGTTATATTCTTTATGTAAAGGTGGTATCATCACTAAACAGAAACATCAAATCTCTAAAAATTTTGTACTGGGTTGGATGAAGAAAATCTTTATTTTAGACCTTTCCTCCATGCTTGACTCTTGACTTTCAAAAAGCTACAAATACTCTGTGGGCCTGAGTTTAGCCACCAGATCCTGAGAATAAAAGACTGTATGAAGAAAGGGTTTATAACTACTTGGGGTGAGAATGTAGAGTAAACTGAAAGAAAATAAGCTTGTAATATCTTAACTTTCTGATCTAAACTATGGATAATTTAAGTTTTTGTGAATTATGTACATTCATTCAGAAATTATTTTGAATGACTTGCTTATCAAGTATCATTCTAGGTCTTTGGGATAAAACACAACTTTTTCCCTTGTGAAGCTTATTTTTTGTTCGTGGAGACAGATAAACAAATAAATGAAACATGATATTCCAGGTGGCAGTAAGGGCTATGGAGAAAAACAAAATAGGTTAAGGAGGAAAGAGCCAAAGAAGATGGGGCTGGCCAGACAGGCCAGGCAGAGAGAACAGCACATATAAAGGCCCTGAGGCACCACATGCTTATCAGATCAAGGCACACCCAAAAGGCCTACGTGGCTGGAGTCAACAGTGCAAAGGGGCAAGTGAGAGAAATGAAGTCAGATAGGGTTCACTCTGCTTGATGGAGATCCTTGAAATCTTTCTTGAAGAATAATAACATCATCTCACTTGGGTTTTGAAAGGATCATTCTGGTAGTATGTGAAGCATACCCTATAAAGAGGCAAGGTCTGTTATAGGGATAACAAGAAATGACTGCAAAGGTCCAAGTGAAAATTTATGGTGAACTGAGAAAAAGTCACAGCAGAAGTTATACATGGTGGCCAGGTTGTCCTGGTCATATGTCAAAGGGAGAACTCTCATAATTTACCGAGAGTTTGGTTGTGGGAACTGAGGGGAGTCAAGAATAACTGAGTATTTTGGCCTGAGAAACTCAAAGATAAATATGACTTTCAAACACAATGGGAGAGTGTGAGTTTATCAGACTGGGGGTAGGGAGATGTGTACAAATCAAGAATTCGATTTTGGGGGCGCCTGGGTGGCTCAGTCTTTAAGCATCTGACTTTGGCTCAGGTCATGATCTCACAGTTCGTCCCTGCGTTGGGCTCGAGCCCCACGTTGGGCTCTGTGCTGACAGCTCAGAGTCTGGAGCCTGCTTTGGATTCCGTGTCTCCCTCTCTCTCTGCCCCTCCCCCATTCGTTCTCTCTCTTTCTCTCTCAAAAATAAATAAACATTAAAAAAAAAATTTTTAAAGAATTCGAGTTTGGACACGCTACATTGGGGAAGCCTATTACACATCCAGATGGAAATGTCAAATAGGCAGTTGGATATGAGAGATCCAAGTTCAGGAGAAGTCCTCGAAAAATGAGTCCACCTAGGAAGAGAAAAGATAGACATGTTAAATCCTGTGGGATGCACAAATATTGAGAAGACAAGAGCAAGAGAGACTGAAGAGAAGCAGCCAATGAGGCAGGAGGAAGAGAGAAAACTGTTCTGGAAGCCAGGTGAAGGACATATTTTAAGAAGGACATGTATCATATCCAACACCACTTAAAGGCTGCATACAATGAGAATTAAAAAACTGACCACCAGGTTGGCAGCGCAAAAGTCTCTGGCAACCTCAATACAAGCTGTTTTAATCCAGTACAGAGACAAGAACCTGATTGGAGTTGGTTCAAGAGAGAAGAGTACAGGAAGCGGAGACCCTAAGTATAGGTAACGTTTTGGAGGAGATTTGCTGCAAAGAACAGAGAATTAGGGTGGCAGGTTAAGAGTCTGGGGCATCAAGGGCAGGGGCAGGTTCTTTCAAGGCGGGAGCTATTCTAACATGGTTGCATGGGAAAAACAGTTAATGCAAGAGTGAAGGGGAGATATTTCAAGAGAGTGATGCTAGAGCAGGTAACGGGACGGGGTACAGTGTACAGGAAGGTCTGCCTTAGGAGGACAGAGTACAGTCAGGGTGATAAGAAGGAAGAGAATACGGTAGATGGTAGACACAGAGGAACGGTGGTGGATACAGTCATGGGAGAGCTTTTCTGATGGCTTCAGTTTCCTTAGGAAAATACACAGCAAGATCATCAATTGAGAATAACTGAGGAGGAGGTTTGGGAGTTTGGGGGAAAGCTGTGGAATAATGGCCCAACACAACAGGAGAACAAAGGCACTGGGGAAATGTAGTATGTTTCCTGGCAACACTTAAGAGTCCACTGGGGACCTGTGGTCATTAATACATTTTTTAAGTTGTTGTGATAGTGTGCTTTCCTCCAGGCTCGGTCAAATTCTCAAGTACAAGGGCAGAGCATTCAGAGTAAGATTTAAGGAAGAGCGAGGGTTTCCTGGGATAGCAGTATGCACGGGTCAAGGTCAACACGTTGGAGTTCCCGGGGAGGTCACTGAGTTGCTGGCGTCTTACACGTTTAGGGACAATGAATGGGAAAGATAAGAAGTAGTGTTCAGAGGATGAGATCCTTGAAGTTAAAATCATGGAGGGGACAGAGATGTTGGTAATAACAAATTCTAGAGCTTAACCATGGAGGTAGGTGATGGAGGATGGAGAAACAGCTGGCTGGAGAGCAAGGCAATGAGGGTGAGAGGCCATCGCTCTCCAGTTACCCAAACGGCGGCCCGGAGGCTGGCAGACGGGAGAGGACACCAAGAGCAAGGGGAGCCCGTGCGACCCTTTGCCTGTCCTGCCGATTGTGCAAGGACCCACAGAAAATGTTGTATGGGAAACAGGCATAACTCTGTGGGGTTCCTCTTCTGTCATGTCAGTGGCACATTCCCACACATGGAATCCTGTGGACACCTCCTGGCAGCCATGAGAGAGGGAGTAAATCTACAGTAAAGTCAGAAAAATACACTGTATCTAGTTATACAACAATTTTGTCTGAAGTTGGTCCAAAAGATTATCTCCTCTGACTCACTGGGAGGCCTTTGTCAGGGAAGAACCACAGTGAATTCATCATCGTCACCAAGGACATGCAGTAATATCAGGACAGGGTCAGCTTTCTCTTCTGCCTGATCAGTTACCTCCCTTGTCCTTCTTAGAAAGAAAAGAAAAGAGGGGCGCCTGGGTGGCGCAGTCGGTTAAGCGTCCGACTTCAGCCAGGTCACGATCTCGCGGTCCGTGAGTTCGAGCCCCGCGTCAGGCTCTGGGCTGATGGCTCGGAGCCTGGAGCCTGTTTCCGATTCTGTGTCTCCCTCTCTCTCTGCCCCTCCCCCGTTCATGCTCTGTCTCTCTCTGTCCAAAAATAAATAAAAAACGTTGAAAAAAAATTTAAAAAAAAAAAAAAAAAAAAAAGAAAGAAAAGAAAAGAAAAGAAAAGGGGAGGGGAGGGGAGGGGAGGGGAGGGGAGGGGAGGGGAGGGGAGGGGAGGGGAGGGGAGGGGAGGAGAGGAGAGGAGAGGAGAGGAGAGGAAAGGAAAGGAAAGGAAAGGAAAGAAAAGTGGATCTGGGTCTTTTTTCAGTTCTATCGACCTTCATTTCCAAAACCCTAAACAGAGAGAAGGTGAAATGTGGATGAAATGTGGTATATGGACTGCTTAGCAAAAACCATGATCTATGCATTAAGGAATAGAGGTTTAAAAAAAAGTTCCTCCTGTGCCAACTAGCTCACAGGATAGAGAACCTAGTTGCAGTTAAAACTGAGATCTTATCTAATGTCTTTCACACCCCTCCATCTTTACTTAACATTACACCATGAATTATTTTGTCAAGACAAAATAACTTGCAAGAATATAATTTTTAATATAGTATGCCATAATTAGGACACACTGCAATGGCACAGCCAATTATCCTACTGCTGAGTGTTAAAGTTATAATTTCATAGTCATAAATGACACTAAAGAGAGAAATACTTTTATACAAGTCTGTGTCTGCATTTCTCATAATTTGCTTTAAATAAATTCTGGAAGTGAAGTATATAAAGCATTTTAATGAGCATTCTCATCTCTGACCCTCTCTGTTTCCCTCTCTCTCTCCTTCTGTCTCTCTCTCCATCTTTCTGTCTCTGTCTCTACAGAGAGAGGATGGATGGATGTTCAAATTGCTCTCCAATAAGATCAGAGCTGTAGCGAAATCTCACCAGTAATATATAAGAATATCTTCTCACTATTCTGATACTCCCTCATAGAAACTAAATATTAAATTTAAAAACTGTCTCATTGTTTTAAGAGTACAGAATATTTTTTAAAAATGTGTTGGCTGAGAAGATAGAGGTTGTCAATAATTATGTACCCATTAGAAAGTGGTAAGCTTACGGGAGAAAGAAAATTGTTAGAGCACATGTGGGTAGAGCTAAATGAAGGGAGAAGCAGACAATGAAGCCGAAACGGAATTAATATATAGCAGTGATGGGAAACTTCATCCATTCGGCAACTTGACAATGACTTATTAGCTCAAAGCCGAACACCTATCAAGGTCTGACCTTGATGACATTCTTCATTGATCTGAAGTCAGAAGCAGCATGGAGGAGACTGTCATATCAGAATTAATTCTAATCAACAGGGAGAAATACATTAGCAATGGAAAAATTGCCATGAGACAAAAATAGGTAAGTCATTTCAGAGGAATGGAGAAAGCTTCCTTTGTGTAATTCTGAGGCAGACCTCACACACAAAGGAGAGGATTTGATTCTTTGGTTCTTTCTTAAGAAAGATGGATTAATAGAGTTTGAAAGCTCTAAAAATGTAATTATCTAGGCATAACTAATTATTCCAATGAGGTACAAAACTGATGGGTAAATGAAAAAATACAGGAGTTCTACACGCTGTTCTCAGTAAATTAAGGTCGTAATAGATGCGTACAACATCAGGAAGATTGAGCACATTGCCAAGGACAAAGCCATCGTACAAGCCATGTAAGATTCTGGCTTGGACAAATCAAGAAGGTAAAATCCCCAAGCTAGCTGTGGGCTTATACTACGCGGTGTTAAGAAAAAAACAAGCACAAAAGGGATAAACCCTACTTGAGATTTGTGTTTTGAATGATAATGGATAATGGAAAGAAAGAAAACACCTCTTGGATTTTTATTTTATTTGGTTGCTGTCTCACCTTTATAACGACCTTCAAAATGCAGAGAACAAAATATTACTAAGAAGTAATCAATAATTTATTCCAGCAATGCCTGCTAAAACCATTAGGTTGCGGGATGTTGGGGAACAGGATATTTGCAAAGTGTTAAGTGCCCTCCACAGATTACTTACATAACCTTTACACTGAAGACAGGCAGAGCTCACACTTTAACAAAAGGGCCAATCTTTGCATTCTGGGACATCCTGATACTACGTACCTAGTTTTATGCTTCAATATATGCCAAAAATGCCTAATCTAAATATGAAGAAGGTTTTAGAGATAATTTCCAGTTAACAGAAAATGTTAGAGTTAGAAGACCCAATTGTAGAGTTTAGGATATTTTACAAAAAATAAAAATAAAAAATAAAAAATAACCTGATATCCCTCAAAATCAATGTTATAAAGGAATTTAAAGGTGGGGGGTAAATGATCTAGACCAAAAGAAATAAAAATAAAATACACACACTTGATTGGACACGGGTTCAATTTTGACCACAACAAGGAACTAGAAAAAGAAAAGGAAACTACACCCAAAGTTAGCAGAAGGAAGGAAATAATAAAGATTAGAGCAGAAGTAAATAAATAAAATAGAGACTAGAAAACAATAGAAAAATCAATGAACCTAAAAGGGGCTGAAGGATGGAGGGTGTGTGGAGATGCTGGCCAAAGAGTACAAAGTTCCTATTATGTGGGATGGAAAGTTCTGGAAACATTTTAAATTTTCTGAAAGAGTAGATCTTAAGTGTTGTTAGGACAAAAAAAAAAAAAAAGGTAATTATGTGAAATGACGTAGATGTGAATTAGCTTCATCATGGTCACCATTTCACAATTTAGATATCAAAACATCACGTTGAACATCTTAAATACACAGTTTTTAATTTGTCAATTTCATTTCAAAAAAGCTGTAAAAGAGGTTAGGAAAAAAGTAACTGAAATCTAAAACAGGTTAAGATGATACTATTCAATTTAGATGCTATAAATTATCAAGTCTTCTCATTCAAATGAATTAGACCCTAATACGTTCAAGGAACAACTAGTGTACTTTGTGTAATCAAGGAAAATGGCAAGGAAAAATAAAATATATAGTTTCAATTAGCCAAAAGTGAAGGGTGAAGTAGAAGTTCACGTCTGCAAATTATGCATCGGTAAGCTTGACACTCATCTTGGTCACTTCACAAAACCAGTGGTAAAGGGTAAAATACAACTACTCTAAAAAGGAAATCATGATTATCAGGACTTAAGGTTTCACTACACAGAGAGGGGTCAAATCAATCATTTCTGATTTAGCAGATTAAAAGACTTGATCAAATGATCAAGGGGGTTTTGTAGACATATCATATCTGGATTTAAGTAAGACAGTTTATAAATTTATCACTTTGAAAAATGTTTAATTTGTTTAATGTTAACATTCAGCAATCCAACAGAAGAGGAGAAGCCAGCAAAGGAATCTAAGGAGTACTGCATGAACTAAAAGAAAAACTGAAGAAAATGGTGCCATGGGATCCCAAAGAAGAGAAGGATTTCAAGCAGGAAAGAGAGAACAGTTGTGCCAAATGCTTCTCAGAAGGCTGGCAAGATGAAAATCAAGTTAAATCTAGTTTAAGATTGTAGTCACTGGTGACTTTAATACAAACCGTTTCACCAAGTGGTAAGGACAACTGGCCAAGGGAGTTGGGTCAAAATGATTCTAAAAAGAAAGATGGAAAAGTAGAGACAACAAACATAACCCTTTCAAAGCATTTACCTAAAAACACAAAGAGTTGGAGAAGGATTTTTGGAGGGGTACCGGTTTTTTTTGCAAGACTGACCTTGAAGAATGTTTGAATGTTAACAGAAATTATTGTGAGAGACAGTGAAATCAATGCTGTAACTTAAAAAGGGAATGAATTGAGCAGCAGGTTCCATACATACCAAGAGGAATGCAGATCATGAATGGAGCAGTCAATATAAGTATCAAATGTATGAGAAAGAAGGCTGCGTATGAGGGAAGAGATACATGTATGTTGGTGGATTTGGTAATTTATTTTTTAGATAACCTTGAAGTTAGGTCATTAGTTTAAAATTTGGAAAGAGGCAGAAGTAACTGAATATAAATGGAAAGAGCTGTGAAACAATCATCTGAAAGGATGAGCAAAAGGTAAATTTTAAAAATCTCAAAAACACCCAAAAGTGGGGTTTGGAGCCAAGACATGTTGTAAACAGTGGAAAGACTATCTAAAATATGGCCAACTTCTCATCAGAAGCAATGGTGGACAGAAGACAGTGGTACAACATCACTACCATGTTGAAAACTCAAAACCACCAGCCCCCAAGTTTGGATCAAGCAATAATACCTTCAAATCCAGGGTGAAAAATAAAGCATTTAGAGATAAGCAAAAGTTGAGCACATTTGTCACCAGCCAAACTACACTACAAAATACACTAAAAGTTGTTTTTCAGGCAGAGGGAAGCTGGTACCAGAAGGAAGACTGGAACTAGACGCTGGAGAAAGGAATGAAAACCACAAGAAATGGTAAATCAGTAAGTAAATATCGATTTTTTCCCTTCTCAATCTCTCTAAAAGACAAGTCTGTTTACAACACAAGGCAGCATCTGGAGGGCAAGAAGACAGAGGACGATAAAGATTGATGACATTAACTTCAAAGAATCCTTAGTATGAAAGAGGAAGGACAAAGATGACCAGGGATCGGCAAGAAGGTGAAAGAAAAGTAGCTCCCTCTATTCGTTTTTCCAACAGAAAGCTTTTATTGGTAGGGGCTGTCACTTTCACAATTATGATAAAAACATTACTATATCATGAAGCACCAAGCAAACATAATAGAATCCCCAATTTAGAACTGTTACAGATTACTCATCATACACAGTTCAATAAAACTAGGAACCTATGTAATATTTAAATAACAGACTCCAACTAAAGATTTTTAAATGATACAGGATCAGGAAAAATGGACATGAAAATAAAACACTTTTAAATTAAATATTACATAGCATACTATGGAAATTTTTTCTTCCTCAGATTCGGAAAGAATTTCACTTAAATACCAGCCATAGAGCCATTTTGAGGGCCTTTTCCCCCTAAGTTTTCCAATTTCTTTCATAGCTGTTTATCATTTGACTCACATTTTTTGTCTTGGTTCAATGTTTATAATTTATATTTTTGCTCTAAAATTATCTGTTGAATCCAGATTCTCATGTGTATTATATCCAACTTTATGTCACCTTATTTTAAAATTTGTTAGTTCGTTTATTTTTGTTCTTTTTAATTTACTATTGAAAACACTTAAGCTGATGGATTTACTTCTTAACAGGCCTATGATAATAATTCATCCAGTTTCCTATATAATACTGAAATCTATCTACTGCAAAGATGGATTGATAGGAGGTTGGGAAACAAACAAAAAAAAAAGGTTTTCAGGAGTTATTTCTATAAGTGAGACTATGGTCTCCTTTACCCCCAATTCACTTGAATGAAAGATCTACTTGGTCAAAAATAGAATCTCATTTACAGCTATACTGCCAGTAGGAGTCTGATAAATATTTGTTGGTAAGTGAATGAAACAGAAGAATAAGATAAGATGTATTCACGGAGGTACCAAAACAAATGAGAACCTTGAACTGATTCTTGAAAAAATTCGCCATCTGTTTGGTGGGAGAGGAAATGAATGGGAAAGGGCAAAGAAGTAAAGAGAGCAATATTCCAGGGCAGAGGAAATCAGAAGGTCCAAAGGGAAGAGACAGCTCGGTGCTCTCCCCTGCAGGTACACGTGTACAGCTGATGTGCAGATGGGAAGACAGAGCTCATGGAAGACGAGTCTTCACCAGCAGGCAAGTCCTCATCCTGAGGGGCATTTAGGACACTAATGATTTTGGGTTTTAGGCAATAAGCAATAAAAATCTAATAAAGGGTTCAAAGGAGCTGTGCGGCATGAGATTCATCCCAATATATGCTCTCTTAGAGGTGTAGTATCCGTGGTGACACAAAGCTCAGACTCTGAAGTGAAACCAACCTATGTGCCAATTCCAGCCCTCGCAACTTATCCTGAGTAAGTCACTTAACTCACAGTAACTAGATTCCTCATCTAAATAATGCAGATAACAACTCTTGAGACGAACAGTGAATTCAAAGAGCTTAGCACAATGCCAGGCATATATACACTATATGTTTACAGTTTTCATTGGTATGAGATCTCATGTCAACAAAAGCTAAAGTGCACTGGGTTTGTCCAGCAAGATTTCCCCCACCTGAATTTATTCGCAGGTTGATTCTATACACAGACCCTTCCCAATGGTGACAATTGTCCTTCCTCCTTCAGTTCATGTCTCAACTCTTCTTTTTCTCTTACTCCTGGATCTTGAGCCACTCCCCAAACAAGGTTAAGAACTATGCTCTCATCAAAAGCCAATTCAATTCCTCCTTGAACCCCCTCTACCTGACCCACCTCTACCTTTTAGCCATTTCCACTCTGTTTTCCTTAACTCTATTATACTGACCACAAAGGAAAATCCTTTCATTCTTAAGCTTTTGTTTACTGAAGGACAAACCTTTCTCCAGCCGATTTTTGGGAAACTTCACTTTCCCCTGTAGACTCTCCTTTTGTTTTCAAACTCTCTCAGAAGTCGCAAATTTACCCACATCCTCCAAAGCCTCAGCACTTTTCCTTATACTGTCTGCCATTTTCAGACTCTTGTTTCAGCACACTGAATCAATAACCCTCCTTTGGAG
Source organism: Panthera pardus (assembly GCF_024362965.1). Taxonomy (NCBI): domain Eukaryota; kingdom Metazoa; phylum Chordata; class Mammalia; order Carnivora; family Felidae; genus Panthera; species Panthera pardus. Next base: position 8,309,158 of record NW_026526688.1, on the reverse strand, counting down.
CGACAGTAGGTTTCTTGGGGGCTAGGACTCCTGGTTTATGGTCTTCCCTTCCTAGGATCCCTCTTGGTGATTTCTGCACCTGTGGGAATGAATCACGCAAACCCTGGTGTGGTACTTCCCAGACATCTTCTATATCAGTTCTCATCACATCTGTGGCCCTCACACATCACGTGGTAAGCCAGGGTCATCCTTGTCAGAACCTCCACCTACAATGGCATATTCTGGTATTACACCCTGTAAGAATAATCCCAGACGCTAATTCCTGCTCCCACTAAATCTACTCTTTAAAAAATTTTTTTAATTCTTATTTATTATTGAGAGATGGAGAGACACAGAGCATGAGCAGGGGAGGGATAAGAGAGAGGGGGAGACACAGAATCCGAAGCAGGCTCCAGGCTCTAAGCTGTCAGCACAGAGCCCAACCCGGGGCTTGAACTCTCAAACCCTGAGATCATGACCTGAGCCACAATCGGTTGCTTAACCAACTGAGCCACCCAGGCGCCCCAGCACGAAATCTACTCTTGAGCTTCCACTCTTGGATGCTTTCCTATCCTCTCAAGAGCTCAATCTCTAGTCTTCCTTCTTTCTTTACCCTGGAAACCACAGCCCATCTGTGAGTTTGAGCCCCGCATCGGGCTCTGTGCTGATGGCTCAGAGCCCGGAGCCTGCTTCAGATTCTGTGTCTCCCTCTCTCTCTGCCCCTCCCCCTCTCGCACTCTGTCTGTCTCTCTCTCTCAAAAATAAAATAAAAACATTTAAAATTTTTTTTCTAAATAAAAAAATAAAAATAAAACAACTCTAAGTGAATTCTATCTTAAACCAAAGTGTTAGCTTTTATCAGTGTTTACTGAAGATGTCCTTAGGTGAAATAGAACAATTAAATCTTAATCTTGGCATATTTGTAGAGTATATCTTATATTATTCATATAAATTTATGGCATCATATTTGGGGAGGGGAGGACAGTGGGTACCCATCACACTAGATATTAAAATAAAGGACTGCATTTATTTGGGGGTACTGTAAATCAGATCAGTCACACAGAGTATTAGGTCACATGAGCAAACCTAATTTAAAGATTACAGAAAACTAATAAGGCTCTTTTTGGTAGATGCACAAAAACGCTGAAACAAATCCTGCTAAAAGGATTTGATAAATTAATTAAAGCCGATTTGAGGATTACAAAATTTCAAGGCCACTGAATTTCACAAAGACCTTAACACAAAATATAATCTAACCTTTAAAGCCTTAGCAATAACAGTTTTCAGCATGGTTTTGATTAAACCATCCCTTTCCCTTCTTCCATTAAATAATCAAAATTAAGAAGTGACTCACTGTAAGTCATGCAATGCCTTTTACGGATGCTTAATGTAATCTGCACTGGATCTTTGGATTTTACATGACGGTACCACATCCAGAGGTGACGATACAGCTAGCTTAATTTGGCTCCGTGGAAATAACGCAGAATTAGGTCTCTAGTCGTGACTACTCAATTTGCCTTCAGAAGGGCACGTAGGCAACAGAGATGGATACAGAGAAGGATACAGGAGATGAGCATCTTTCATGGTGACCAAGTGGACATCAGCCATGTTAACTGACCTCTCTGTGTCTCCATTTCCTCATATCTAAAACTGTTTCCAGATGACAAATTGTTTTGTGGATATAATGAGCTAATATGTTATAAAGATCCTACTGGCATATAGAAAGTGCTCTATAAAGGTTAGCTGAAAGAAATGACCTTGGCACAAGGAAAACTACATCAGGTCACAAACCTGAGATTTTAACCTCATTGTTAGGCACAATTGCTCTGCAGTAAAACAGTTGTATGTTCACACTGATTTTGTCATTTACAGGCTGGGTGACCTTGAACATGACATCTAATCCTTCTGGGCCTCTTTTTCTTGTGGAACTTGGAACATAACAAATTCTTGATCCATAATAGTAACAGTAGTAATAACAGCATTAACCCAAAGTCTCAGAAAGAAGCCATCAACATGACCAACTGCATTTAATTTATCAGCCACTGGAAATTCCTAAGCTTTAAAGACATTAAGTCTGCCCTGGGTTCTAACTAAGTCCCATACCCATAAGACTTAGTCAACTGTCTGAAAACAAGACCCTGCAAAAGTGGTCTTGCTGAAAGAGTAAGAGAATATGATTACTAAGGGGAATATTAAGAAGTTATCTCGAGGCACCTGGGTGACTCAGTCGGTGACTGAGTCAGGTCGGACTTCGGCTCAGGTCACGATCTCACTGCTCGTGGGTTCGAGCCCTACATCGGGCTCTATGCTGACAGCTCAGAGACTGAAGTCGGCTTCGGATTCTGTGTCTCCCTCTCTCTCTGCCCCTCCCCCATTCATGCTTGTTCTCTCTCTCGCTCTCTCAAAAATAAATAAATATTAAAAAATTAAAAAAAAAAAAAAAGAAGTTATCTCATATAACGACCAGATCGGGGATATAGCTAGAGCACTGACAGGAAGAAAGACACAGTCTGTCTAGCGGAGAGAAAACTGTAAAGTCTAATACAGCACAGTTGTTAGGATGGTCGCAATAGGGCTCCCGTTGTCTCCACTCGGAACGTGAAGTACAAAGATATGCTACCACTGTGTCTTCACACTACAGTAATCAGTCAATGAAATCAATTCTGCCAAAGAATAATGACCTTCATAAGGAAGTTCAATCCAAGTTTTTAACAGGGCAAGTCAGCCAAAATTGCTAAAACAATGTTTCCACTCCACTACTGCTGTAGTCACACGTGTAAATGCATAGTGTACGTGCATATTGGGGCTACTAACTTTAATGTTTAAAGCACATGACTTTGGACTTACACTTTTTAAGTTTATTTATTTACTTCTGAGAGAGAGAGGGAGAGAGAGAGAGAGAGAGAGAGAGAGAGTTGGAGGGAGCAGAGAGAGAGAGAGAGAGAGAGAAAGAATCCCCAAGCAGGCACACTGTCAACGTGGAGCCCAATGCAAAGCTCAAACCCACAAACCATGAGATCATGACCGGAGCTGAAGGCAAGAAGAGCTGGCCACTTAACTGACTGAGCCACCCACGTGCCCCAATCTGGACTTTCAATTAGATGCATTTCAGTGAGAAATCCAACATGTAGAAATTTTTTAAAAATCATTCTTCGATATACCAAGATTTCTATACTACAGTATTCTAAAAATCAAAACGCAGACTTTAAAAATAGTAGCACGCTGCTGAGTCTGCCAAAATGTTCATGTTGTGATACATACCCTTAGGGAAACAGTTGGAACAGCCTTACGCCATTACACTAATCTACTGAACCCACTCATAATTGTTAGATAAACAACTTAGCTTTACATTAGATATGGGAGATGGGGCGAGTAATAGATACTTTGAAAGACACGGAAATTATTTTTCAGGATTATTACAACAAGAAAGGGTCTGAGCTAAAGAGAAAATACAGTACGCAGGACCCATTTGAATTACAAAAATCGTGTAATTACATGAAATGGTTATTTAACGTACAGCGTTTTATATTTATATCCCTTTTCCCCTCCATGATACTTAGCACACTAACTGGTGTTTACGGTACCCCTCAGAAATATTTGAGGAGGATGTGATATCAAGAAGTGCATTCTTGTGTGCTCAGACCAAGTCCCATAGAAGAATTATATGGAATCTATTTTAATGTATTTCAATACAGAAAAAGATAAAAATCCAAACAGTCATAAACATGGAAGTTCATCCTCAGGATACCATCTGAATTTGGAGGCTTCAATAAAAGAAGCCATGCATGGAGAAGGTCATCCCCAGGCAGCAAAAACGTGGCACACGTTGTTTACAGCCACTGGACCAGTGGAGATCCAGCCTCCATATCGGCTGAAAATCACTTTGTTTTCCTGCTAGTGGAAGCTCGGCCTCCAGACAGCAGCCGCTACTTTCAACTCATGTATTACAATCGACTAAGTATAGTCAATAACAAGAATTCTAATATGGCATACTCAGTTCTTACTATGCATCAGGAAACGCACTTTTCCTTAGAAGGAAGACTCAGGTCATGACTTAAAAGCAGAGGCAATAGAGTTAAACCACGCGGGTGGCCAGCCTGGCTCCATCATCTACTAGCCGTGCGACCTCTCCGTGCTTCGGTTTCCTCCTCTGTACACCGCACCTAATCACAGTACCTACCTCGTAAGTTTGTTGTGACGCAGTGCTCAGTTACGTAGGAAGCTGAATGCATAGTAAGGACCGTCTGCAGAGCCTGGAGGTGATCAAGGGGCATCAGTTTGTTGCATGGGAAAGGTATGGATGGAGCTTAGAAATGTATCTGGGCTGAAGCATCCACACCTGTGCGTGTGAGGCCTCTCGTGGTGGGGGACAGAGCCGAACACGAGAAAAGAAGTCACAAGCCAGAGGCCGGCTCCAACACCTGCCGTCCCCTTTCCAGCCCAGAACCTGGAGTGGTCCAAGAAGTTTAAACTCAGACCTGCACGGCCAAGTCATAATGAAGGTGACTTGGTTAAGATGGGAGAATAGAACATGTTTTATGTAACAGACCGTTAGCTTGGTTTATAGTTTCTAGATGTTTAGCCAAACATTATGTGGGCCTACCTGTACGCTTCTACTCCAGACCCTGCTAATGTTAGGGGAGGCTAAATAATACAGATATAAAAAATAGTAATAAATAACAAATAATAGAGCCACAGCTGAAACTAGAATCATTTCTCTCTTCCTCTCAAAAGAACTAAGGAGCTCAGTACCACAGAGAGAATGCAGTGACACAGTAATAGGAAAACGGCAGGGGAGACCCGCATCCTTCTTGATGGTGGGTTCAACCCAGGCAGACAGGCAGTCTCGCTCCTACGTCTCTGTGATCACTGTGAGATGATGAACCTGAGAAAGATAATTTTTCAAAACTCTGCTCTCTGGTACGACAGCTACCATATTTACTAGAAAATAGATGTCTCCAATGCTAGGCTTTTTCCTAATGAGACCCATATGCAGAAAGGAGAGAAGGTTGGCCACAGAAAAAAAAGCTCTACTTGTCAAGGCACAGGCCCCCACGCAGAAAGCCTGTTTTCACTTTGCAGCCCAGTGAGATGTTGACTTTATCATCAGTAGAAATGCCTGTGAGCCAGCCTGCGATCTCAGAGATCCGGGGTGGAGGACGCCGGCACACAGAGGGTGTAGCTTCGTCTCCACACCAACAAGGAAATCGCCAGCGTAGACGTGGGCTGCATTGTTTTCCAGCCTGGCAGCTTCTCTTATCAGAAGCCGGCAAGCTAAAAAGCAACGTGGGAGGTCTCCGAAGGCTACCTCTGTTCAGCAAAGCAAATGCCATATCAGTTTGGTTTGTGTTATAGGGATGGGCAGTGTGAATTATAATGAAGCTGAGGGCACTCTTGCTCCTTAGGAAAAGGAAAAGGAACTGGACCTGTGGGGCCTTTGTAGGAAAGGAAACTGCCAGTGAATCCAATCGGCACAGAAATCAATTTCTCACGGCCATAATTCAAGGAAACGGGGCAGTATGTAATGACGTGAACGCTCATTTTGCTTTTTAAGATTTGAACTTTCTTCTTGGCTACCATACTATGTTTCAAAACAGCTGGGATGTTTTCCTCTCTCATCTCCATCTACGAGCACTTTTGCTAACATGGGAATCTGTGAAACCCAGACTCACAGCATGACTCATTACTATTGTCCCCTTGACTTTTCTCACCAACTCATCCTGCATCATTTCCCTTCTCTCAAGAAGCAAAATCAGTGAGGAGAAAAATCAATGTTTTAAAACATACGCTGATCATACAATGAGAAATATACCAAGATACATTCGCTAATTTTGCTTTGACTTCCCACTAGCCCATATTTGGAAATTCATACACAAAGCATGTTCAAGTACAGAACTATATTATTCATGTAATAAAGCAATTAGTAAATTTCCATTGCTTCCCCCCCACACCGATACAGCTAGAAAAAGAAGTCTATGGATTTTGTTTTCTGATTTATATTTCCACCAAATGTGTGTCCTTGAGTCTTTTTATATATCTGCTATGAAGATAACGGTTTAATGCATTTTAAGGACCAATGGCAATGTTATTAAACATTATTAAGTATTTTTAAAAATATGTTCAGAATTTGAAGAGATGGGAAACTCCATGTAACTTTTTTATTTGACTGGACAGAGTATGACAGCTCTGACTTTGGTCGGATCAGCAGGCGAACAGCAATGCTTAGGTTAACCCTTTAAATACAGATACCAATGTTTTCATGGCACCTTTTCAGAGAAATTCAGGGGCAAAGATGTAGCACTTCACGTCATGTGATGGAAAAGAGGGGAAAACAGCATCATACTCTGGTCATCAGATCAAAATCTCTATGAGAAAGATGACACCATGACAGGATGTGGAGACACAGAGGGGATACTACAGAGGTAGGACTGAGGACTCTCTTCTAAACCAAACTCAATGCAGCAATGCAGAATAGTATGGAATCTAATCCATGGAATGGACTTAAGAAATCAGTGATGAGACCTTCTCATGTGACAAATGAGCAAACCGAGGACCAAAGGTTTCAGTACCTTCAGCAAAATGGCACGGAGTGGAGGAAGCCTCCAGACTTTGGATTTCAAGGGCAAGAGCCCGTGCCTCCCTGTCCCACTGTCAACAATGTTAATAACATACCATTAAGTATCCATTTTTTAGATAACAAAATCTTAGAAAGAATAACTTTATCAGCGATGCTTTTTCTTAGGGCAGAGAATTTATAAACACAAATCAGCATGACATCCCATCCATTTATTGCCACTTCTGGGTTTCCAGGACAGAGGCAGCGTCTCGCACAAGAAAAACGCCTGGACCGAGCAAGAAAGACCTCTGTACTGTCAATTAACCAGTCTTTCAGTCATGACAAAATTATTTGAACTTTTTTTTTTTTCATTTTAAGTTTCTTTGAGACAGAACAAAAGCAGGGAAGGGGCAGAGAGAGAGGAAGAGAGAAGGTCCCAAGCAGGCTCTGCACCATCAGCATGGAGCCCAAGGTGGGGCTCGAACTCACAAACCTGGAGACGTGAACGGAACTGAAATCAAGAATCCCACACTTAAGCGACTGAGCCACCCAGGCACCCATATTTGGACTTTCTGAGGTTCAGTTTTATCATGTATATAATCATGATAAAGATCACATGACCTGCAGACCTTTGTGAAAATTAAATTCGGTGACCAAAATGGAAATACCAAGCCCTGTGCCTGCCACCTAGGAGGCACCCACATGTAACACAGAAGATGAGGACATCACACCTGACATTTAAGTGGGGATATAATGAACTTTAAAAAAATAAACACCTAGAGGAAAATTCCAAACTGTTAAACAAACACCGGCATTTTAGTAGTGTGGTGATAAAAACGAAGAAAAGAGAGACTGAAGACTTTTTGGACCACAACAACAAAAAGAATGAGTGTGGGGCAAGGCACTGAGTCCGTGGAGAAGACGTCCTCAGCTGGAGATAGAGTATGTCGGCTGGACTTGGCGGGCAAAGCTGTCCCAGGCGTGAGAGAAAGACCAGAGCTCAGAGGGGCAGACGTGGACAAGAGGAGACCGTCGCAGGCCCAGGAGGAACGAGGAGGACAGTAGTGGCAACCTGTGGATCTGCCGCAAGAATCTGCGGCCCGGTAAAGGCCTTGAGTGCCAACCTGAGTGGTCTGCACTAGATCGCAGAGCAGAGGAATAACGGAACAAAACCAGCGATTTAGACACAAGCCGCCTGGCCATCAAGGGTGTGATGGATTATGTTAAGAAAACAATCTTCGGGCGGGTGGAGAGCAGGGACAAAGGCAGTTCAATAATCCCAGAAGGAGCGGATGTCAGCCTAAACTAGGATGATGGTGAAGAAGTCCAGCTTCTGGCCAAAAACCTACGTGCGATCTTTTGAGCCTGACCAAAAGCAGTTGTAAATAAAGGCTCTACCGGGCTGGCCTCAGGGGGAGAAGCCACCTTCCCTGCCCCAGGCTGGGGGGTGTGGCCAGTCTCGAAAGGGAGGTGCCCTCAAGGACTTGGCCCCCTGGCCAGACTTGCTTTGATGCATATCTGCAGTGTGAGCCCAGGGCCCTCCCTACAGAGGCCTCTTTGTGCAAGGCTTGCCACTGAGGCCTTCCCCTGGCACCTCTGGGGGCAAGGGGTGTGCCTGGAGATACATCGTTCAACGCTGACTCAGTAGCCAGAATTTTCCCCCGGGTACCCCTGCCCTCCCCATGCACCCTCCCATCCCCCCTCTCCTGGGCCCACAAAGTGGCAGGTGTCTTTGTTCCGGAGTTAGGACACAACCCCCCCCTCCTGTCTGGGAGGGTACATCTGGTCCTCACCCAGCGCTGTTCCGTGGGGGGGAATTTTCCCAGTGCTTCTCCTACCTCAGAAAGTGATTAAAAGCTCGCCTGGTACTTTCATTTGGCTTGTTGTCTTAATTGACTACTCCAACACCTGGCAGCTCAGCTCTTGACAGGTGGCAAAGGGAATTAAAAAAAAAAAAATGTTCAACCTACAAGAGACCCTAGTTCTAATTGCCATTCTTGTTTTTAAGCAAATCTCCTACATTCTCAGTCACCACAAATGTAAACTATGTTTACAAAACATTAGAGAAGGCTTATTAGAATATGAAAATTAGCTTTAAGTTCTTGCAGCAATGATCAGAGCAGTATTTCAAATGAAATATAAATTGCTAATGTATATGCAACGTACTAAAAACCAGTACTTCCGGTGGGGACTAATCTGAACAAAACTTTCACGTCACTAGCATCCGTGATGCAAATTGAGAAGTCCAGAGATCTCTAACCTACCGCATTTCAGAAACGTTACTGAAAAATAATAAACTATGTGGACCTAACGTCTCATACAACTAGGACGATGATGAAGTAGCTGACATCTATTTAAGATCAGAGATAGGGGTAGAGGGTGAGAAGTGGGTTTATTTCCCTGCACTGTGCCCATCGCTGGCATTGAATATTCAAGTGCATGCAGAAATCAGGGCGCAAGAGATACCGGGCGCCTGTTGTGGCTTTTTGTGAAAATACTGCCGCAGAGCGATTGCCAGAGAAGCTCACCGTCAGTGTTTCTGCAAGGCTAGCAGCTCGTCTCCGGGATGGGCTGCTCGCTTCCCCTAGTGCCTGAGTCTCATGGCTGAGGACACGGTCACTCCTACAGCGACCAGGTGTGAATGAAGGAGGGACAAGGCTCTCGTGTTCTCTTCCACTTTGTGAATTCTGATGCATGCATTAACAAGTGACATTTAGGATGGAGACTCTGAGGAACAGGTCTTTTTGGTCATGTCGGATGTAAGCTTTTTACAATATAACCGTGTATTTTCCCACTCAAACTATTGAACTGTACCACTTTTCAGAACGTGATCAAATCGTTGCTTCGTATCACACTTTGTTGTTTTCCTAATGTGATTACTCGGGCACCTTTTCTGTCACTGACTGTTTCCTGCTGAATACTTATTTAATATAAAGACCTTAAAACTGGCTTTTTGAATTTTAAAGCTATACTCAAAGCCATACTCAAAGCTATACTCAAATTATACTCAAAGCCAAAGAGTCCGGAAGAAGTAAAACGAAGGAAAACTGGGTGAGCTTTGTTTTTCTGGTTGCAAAGGGCCCGTAGCCAGTGAGGATGTAGGTGAAGGGCAGAAGCAGGTTACACTGATCCCCTGGGAAGCTCACTGTACCTCCATCAGGAAGGGTCACCATTTATGAGCAGAGACAGAATAGAGCATTCACAAATCACTAATCCCTATGAAAAGGACAAAGCGGGATTTAAAACCCAAAGTTTGAGAAACATCTAAGGACACGTGAACTTTTGCATGCAATGTATTTTCTTTTACAGAAGCTATCTTTCACTTAGAAATGGGAGAAAACCTCCCTCATGTAAATTAAGCTTGTTTTACTCTGATTTTGTAAAATCTGCCCTAATCCAACAAGCCCTATGCCGGCACCAAGGGCTGGATATAACGAATGCTTGCTGCTGTTGTAGGGATGATTTCAAAGCACATTGTTAGACACACATCTGCACAAACATACACTGCCAACTGCATGACTTTTTTATTGTAAGCTACAGAATCAAACAGTAACCTCGCACTGACATCCAGGAGTGAACTGCCTTTCTCATGCACGTACAAATTATTTTACCACAAATTTAAATTCCCTGCCTGCCTTCCGTGTTTTCTCATTTATTGCCCAGCTATACATTTTGGAAACTGTGATGGAGATTTTTTTTTTTTTTTAATTAAGTGAGAAAATAAAAATTCATCCTTGCTTGAGTACAAAATGCCTCAAGTTCCTTGTAGGCTAATGGGGAGGATTATTATTGTTACAGTTCAACAAACTCGTCACTTTGACACAACTAGAGGTGATTTCTCCTCAGCTGGTCCTAGGCAGGCGAGAGGAAGCCCAGCCCAGCTACAGACAATGACTGACACCTGCTGGATAAGAAGAGCCATGAAAAGCAAAAAGTTCAAGCACGCAAATGCTGACAGTCAACCATTCTAGAATCCATCCATGTCTACGATCTGTAACACAACCAGGCTGGTATAAATCCTCAGGAATAAAAGGGTAACGCGGTGTCAGGGGAGGGAGACAACGCGTGCTTCTGTGGTGTTGCATTAGGGCAGGTCCAATCGAGGGAGACCCAGAGCAGTTAAAAAACCTCTGTAAATACTGTGTTTCTGTTGCCTGCAACTTTCTATATCTTAGTGTTGATTTCTTTAAGCTAATGGGTTCCCATCAGCTCGGCTCTGCCTGGTCTTTGCGAGCAATCAAATGATCTTTGCAAATCTAGGACCAAGAAATTAATCAGAATCAATCACTACAGGGCTCAAAGTACAACGTGGTCCCCAGCTGGAGAAATCCCTGTCACCAGACTTTGTTCGTCCATTGCTTCAACTGGGCTTTCAAGCTTATTTTCCATCTTAAAAACGATTTCCTAATGAAGTGAGGGGATGGCTACTGAAAGCCTACCGTGTCGTTTCATTTAGGCTGCACTACACTCCCAAGAAGTAGACATTTTTCATTTCTTTTATAGATAAGCCAAGCCAAAGATGTGCGGGAACTTGTCCAAGATGACACAGGTTGTAGGAGGAGTAATTAATGCTTTGGTTCTACCTTACCGCAAGATCGGAACTTTTCACTGTGCAGACTGGTTCAAGGGACATGATATTTTCATATCTTCCGGTGCCGGTACCATTTCATGCCACCTTTTAACTGTGCAACTTTTATTAACGATAATAAGGATTGTCCATAAACACTAATGGGAGACCCTGATTCTTTATTCACAATCTGGTTCTGCATTTGGACACTGTCTATGAGCAAGTACTTTGTAAAGACCCGCAGACCATTAAGACTGTATTTAACAAGGAAACGAGAGCCTGTCTTGGGTACGCCTGGGTGGCTCAGTCGGTTAAGTGTCCACCATCGGCTCAGGGCATGATCTCATGGTTCACGAGTTCGAGACCCACATTGGGTTCTGTGCTGATGGCTCAGAGCCTGAAGCCTGCTTTGGATTCTGTCTCTCTCTCTCCCTCTCTCTCTCTCTCTCTTAAAAATAAATTAAAAAAAATTTTTTTTAACGTTTATTTTTGAGACAGAGAGAGACAGCATGAACAGGGGAGGGGCAGAGAGAGAGGGAGACACAGAATCTGAAATGGTCTCCAGGCTCTGAGCTGTCAGCACAGAGCCCGACGCCGGGCTCGAACTCACGGACCGTGAGATCATGACCTGAGCCGAAGTCGGACGCTTAACCGACCAAGCCACCCAGGCGCCCCAAAAATAAATTTTAAAAGAGACACAGAGAGAGCCCTCCTTTCCTTCCTCTCCCAAGTACACATTTAACATGTACTCTGGATCTCCAGTTTCTTTGCTTGTACAATGACTGAGATGGATTAGGTAATCTCCTAAGATTTCTTCTGAATGTATATTCACAGCAAAGAAAAACAAGCTGAGCTGTCAGGTTCCTTATTATGCTGGAATAACACACTCAGAGAATCAATAGATACTATACTCCCCATTCAGTAATTGAAAGAAGTACTGTTTATTTTGCAGAATTTTTGTTTTTGTTTTAATGTCTTATGACAGTTGAAGTGAAACTAAGTACTCAGAGGTAGTCTATTTTTACATACAAACATAGCCACTCAGGATGTTTTCTCGCCTGGTATAAAATTTGGAAAATGGAGCCCCTAGTCTTTCAGTGGTTTGGAAATGCTTATTCCACCTGTACAGGAAAATAGCTATGATCAAAACTTAACAACACATGTAAAGATGACCCAAGAATTATGTTTTACAATAAAGAGATAATTTCTGTAAGTTACAATAAAAATATCAAATATAATACAAACATCATATCAGCTCTTAAGAAGTCAACTGTGTTTTCAAATTTCCAGGGGCTAAAAATTTTTATCATTTTACCTCCAAAATGGGAAACAGTGGTCTGGACATCGTTTTAAATATTAACGTAGAAGGGAAGAGTAACACAATATAAATGTGTTCTATAATTACTCAAATTCTTGCATTAAATATACAAGGGGTTGAATCTTGAACTCAGATAGTACCATCTAGTGGAAATCAACCAAAAATGCTAGCTTTCTTTTGCTATTCCTCCCAGTGGCTAGCTAACTAATGCAGTGGTCAAGGATCGGAGGGGATCTCCATGCCATAGGTAACAAAAATGTTGGCAACGAAAATGTTACTTGCTTAAGAATAACTTAAACTGACTTATGAAATATGCTGAACAGAAAGTTCTAAAAACATAAAAATCTGTGAGCTTATCCTTAACAGTCTCTCATACAAGATGTTGATAAATGTTCTCACAAGAGGTGAAATATTATGTGTGTGAAGTGTGTGCACACAAGTATAAATATGTTTATACACACACACACACATATATATGTATGTATATTTCACCCATTCATTGGCAATCATCCTTTAGAGTTTCTTTTATTCTCTATTTCTGCCACTGTACATTTACCCAGAGCAGTCTTGTGCAAACCCCTGTGCTTAGCTCAACCTTCCGTGCACTGACAGCCAACCGAGCCCAGGGTTACAACCACCTTTCTCTTTCTTGCTGCTGCTGATGTTGCTTCCTGAATCATCCAGGACACCCGGTTCACGCTGCATTCACTTCCCTATGGTTCCATTTGTGCTACCGTATTAAAAAGAGGCCCCCTCTGATGCAATGTGGCTCTCTAATTCCCTTCGAAGCTAACTCTGGGTATTGGTAAGACCGTGTTTGGTGAAGATGAAAAATTGGCTTCTTGATAAAGTGGCACCAGAAAGAACAGCCCCTACAGGAGCGAGCAGACTCGCTCCGTATCCCCGACAGCAGCCATGGTCAAGATTAAAGAGAATATAGGTCTATGGGAGTTTCAGACCTGAAAGTTGGCTGATAACTTCATACTGTTCTGCATATATAGGTTACAAATAATTCTCCAACTCTGATTACAGAACTCAGAGCCTCCTCTACCTCTCAGACTCTCTTGGATTATGAGTAAAAAATAAACTGGGCGTCTGGGTGGCTCAGTCAGTGAAGCGTCAGACTTTGGCTCAGGTCATGATCTCACAGTTCGTGAGTTCGAGTCCTGCACAGGGTAAGCTCAAGCCTCCCTTCGGGTGAGCCCCATCTCTCTCTGCCCCTCATAAGATTCTCTCTCTCTCTCTCTCAAGCCTCCCTTTGGGTGAGCCCCACTTCTCTCTCTGTCTCTCCTAAGATTTTCTCTCTCTCTCTCTCTCTCTCTCTGCTCCTCACTCACTTGTGCTCTCTCCCTCTCTCTCAAAAAAAAATTTTTTAATAAATGTATATTGTTATTAAACAACTGAAATTTGGGGGTAATTTGTATTTTGGCATAATCCAGACAACCCTGATAGAAACAAATAGTTAAATATAAAATAAATAAAGCAACTCCTAAATCTACTTCACTGGGGAAACAAGCATACCTTAACATGATGCAAGCAAGGGAGCGAGGTATTACCCAGTCTCTGTGCATCACGCAAGCCCAACCTTTCCTGAGGAAGCTGTGTATGCTGAATATGCCTGCGACTTTCGGACACAGTGACTGAACAAGGGCCCCAGAGTCCATGGATATTTAACCTCTCTGACCTCTCATTCCTGCCTTGCTTCATCATGTACCTGCAACATATTTCTGCTTGATAATAAAGATAAATATTCTCAGTCAAGAGAGTAACTTCCTCCCAACATGTGGATCCCAAAAGGGCCAGGTTCCTGTTTCAATGTTCAGTTCAATAGAACCATCTTTGTTTCTTTGGGGGGTGGCGGGGGCTGGGGGATGCTTATCTCTGGAGTGTAGGGCCTTTAGAGCAGAGCAGTGATGAGAAGGACAAGAAGCACCCCAGGGTCATTAGTGTAAACAGGAAAGATGGCCCCTTCTGCATTCCTAGACTCTGATGATGGCCATGAAACACAGCACCACCTGCTGGTTCTGAGTATGTATTGCATCCTATCAGAAAGTACCACCAGCTTGCAAATGTTGCAGGTCAGGTGACTCTATAAATTAATCTTCATAAAGCCATTCCACCATTATAAATGACCAGCTATTCTGGATATGCTTATTTTATTGCACAAAAATCAGCCTTACTTCTTTTGCCCTAAAACAACTTCCTCATTCAGAATGTGTGTCATAAATGATACTAATACTGCGAATTAGGTATTCAGAAAATTCACAGCTGGTGTCAAAAAACACCAATCTGTATTCAAAATAAGTTTCCATTCCAGCAACGGCAAATCCCTGCTTTCTTCACCTTAGAAGGGGTCCAATATAACCAAGTGACCCCTAGGCGACAGGACTGCCCCCCATTTTCCTTGGCATAACATGATATTACGGGTCGACCATCCGTTGGTCAGTGCCACTGGGACTCTGAGTAGTAAGCAGGGGTAGTAACCACTTCTCGTGTGGCAAGCACGAGGGATCTTTGTGGTTGAACCCATGAAAACCCGCCATCTTTGCTAACATGGCCACTTTGTCCTGAACCCATTGAACAAGAACCAGAGGAGAGAAAAACAGAACCTAACATCTGTAAGACACTTGGTCATTAAGACCTATGTCTTCAGTGAGAGCCCTTCAGTGAGCATTTACTTGAGTCACTAACGTTTTACATTCTTGGCACAGTCTTGGACGTCCTTCCACACACTGTTCCCTAATCTTATCTGCCACCTATTCTCCAATTTTACTCCTTCCAGGAGCTGATCGAGCATCCAAGCCATGAGCAAGTCCCCAAGAATTGGTGTACATCCATACCTCTTGCACCCTCTCCATCCAGAGGAAGTACATCATGAGAGTCACTGAGATTTCCTCCTCCATCATCCCAAGGCCATCTCTGGGTACCCTAACGCTAAAAGCCTATCACTCCTAACTGATGCCAGAATGTCGTGTAGGACCATCTAGAAGCCAAATTCAAAAAATTGTTCCCTCTGGTAACTCAGTATAGGTCACAGATGTGGACTGAAAAAGGGATGGATGGCAGGGAGCTTATTGGTTCATCCAGAGCTTGTATGAGCCCATATAATCCCTTCGGTTTAATGTTGGAGAACTGGAATGGCTTAAGGCTTCACGGATCAGAAAAAAACGTATTTTATGAGGTGCCCCTCAAGTCTTACAGTTACCTGGTATTTCAAACCCTGATAGTAAGCCAGGAATTATTCTGAAAAGAGTATTTGCTTTCTGAAGAGAGCAGAGTTTTGCTCCAAAACCCCAAGGGCATTCACCCTAATTCACCTACCAGAGCCAACCACAGGCTCCACACGGCCCCCCGACCAGATGCAGACTCTCACGGCCCCACTGGATCCACCAGGACGTGTGGCGGAATTGCTTGCGTAGCAAACTGGGCAAACAGAAGGATCTTCTTTTATTCTGGGCCACATTCAGAGCCATCAGCCCTGGAATTACTGGTTTATTGAGTATTTGGATTGGAGCGGCACCTAACTACGGTATATGTTGTCTCGTAAACCAAAGATGCCCAAGAAGAGAGGGTGCTTTCCCAGCGGCAGTGGATACAAGGGGCTACTATGTGCCTTTCACTTTAGAAGTGATATACTGGGGCACCTGGGTGGCTCACTTCGTTAAGTGACTGACTTGATCTTGGCTCAGGTCATGATCTCATGGTTCGTGGGATCGAGCCCCGCGTCAGGCTCTGTGTCGACAGTGCAAAGCCTGCTTGGGATTCTCTCTCTCTCCCTCTCTCTCTCTCTCTCTCTCAAAATTAAAAACAGAAACAAATGAAAAAACTTTAAAAATGACACATTATCATGACCCAGATTTCTGAACCCACGGACACTTCACCATAGTGGCAGTTCCCAGAAATTTGTGGGGGAAAAGCTCCCACCCTCTGATATGCATGTATACGAATAAGCTGGTTCACAAAATCTTATCAACATAATGTCACCAAAGTTCTAAATGGGTATTATCCATCCTGTAAGACGGTGATGTAAGGAGGCTCCCTGCTGACTAAATCATAGCAGGAAAAAACAGAAAACACCGATGCCCGGAAGCAAGACAGTAAAACTTACTTTAATGTAAAATCAAACTTCTGGCTTATTGGGCACTAGAGAAAGAGAAAAATGCGCTTACCAGGTCAACAGCTCCATAAAAGTTGCCAAGGGCTGTTTTCACTCCAGCAAAGAGATTCCTGCAAACTTGATTTGCCACCGGGTTGAACCACATACCCTAGGAGGCTCTCCTGCCACAGTACAACTAGATCCTACGTAAAGTAAATAAATGCACCGTTTGCACTCACTGTTCATGAGTTCGAGCCCCGCGTCGGGCTCTGCGCTGACAGCTCAGAGCCCAGAGCCTGCTTTGGATTCTGGGTCTCCGTCTCTCTGCAGCTCCCCTGTTCACTCCCTCCCTCCCTCCCTCTCTACTCTCAAAAATAAGTAAACATTAAAAAAAATTTAAGATTTGGAAAATAAACATTTAAACAAGAAATCTTCTTAAAAATTAAACAAATAGGGGTGCCTGGGTGGCTCAGTCGGTTAAGAGTCCGACTTCGGCTCAGGTCATGATCTCACTGTCCATGGGTTCGAGCCCCACGTCGGGCTCTGTGCTGACAGCTCAGAGCCTGGAGCCTGTTTCAGATTCTGTGTCTCCCTCTCTCTCTGACCCTCCCCCGTTCATGCTCTGTCTCTCTCTGTCTCAAAATTAAATAAATGTTAAAAAAAATTTTTTTTTAATAAAAATTTAAAAAATTAAACAAATAAATACATGAATAGATAATGATGGACAGCAGCAGCATGTAGGTCACAAGCAGGTGAACAGCTAGTGTTCGTAGATCGCATACACCTGCCACTCTCCTAGATGCTGGGACTACAGCAGTAGACAAACACCCCCACCTCTCCTGGAGCTTACGTTTTTTAGACCTTACATTCCTAAGTATTCATTTATGAATCCTAAGAATTTGTTACATATGCATGGTACTATTTCAAGGTTTACATGATTCTTTTAAAAATCAGTGAATTAGGGGCGCCTGGGTGGCTCAGTCGGTTTAGCGTCCGACTTCAGCTCCGGTCACGATCTCGCGGTCCCTGAGTTCGAGTCCCGCGTCGGGCTCTGGGCTGAAGGCTCAGAGCCTGGAGCCTGCTTCCGATTCTGTGTCTCCCTCTCTCTCTGCCCCTCCCCTGTTCATGCTCTGTCTCTCTCTGTCTCAAAAATAAATAAACGTTTAAAAAAATCAATGAATTAAAAAATTAGGATCACCTGGGTGGTTCAGTCGGTTAAGCATCTGACTCTTGATTTTGGCTCAGGTCATGATCCCATGGTTTGTGAGACTGAGCCCTGAATCACTGGGCTCCACACGAAAGAGCAGAGCCTACTTGGGATTCTCTCTCTCTCCCTCTCTCTCTCTCTCTCTGTGTTCCTCCCGTGCTCACATGCACACACTCTCTCAAAATAAACTTAAAAAAAAAAATCAATGAATTAAAAATTAAATAAAAATTAAATACAAGAAAAAGGCTCAATCCAAAATAACACAAGAGAAAAAATAAGCAAAGAAATAGATTGTCCTTACAGTACAAAGAGAACAAGTCCAAATACACTGACATTCATATAATGACCAATGAAAATTGGATTTTAAAACCCGTCTTAATCTATTTAGCGCCTGGGTGGCTCAGTTGGTTAAGCGTCTGACTTTGGCTCAGGTCATGATCTCACGGTTTGTGGGTTCGAGCCCCACACCGGGCTCTGTGCTGACAGCTCAGAGCCTGACGCCTGCTTTGGATTCTGTGTCTCATTCTCTACCCTCCCCCAGTTGTGCTCTGTCTCTCTCTGTCTCTCAAAAATAAATAAATGTAAAAATAAAAAATGTTTTGAAGAGATCTCTCTAAAACATCAGGACCCCAAAAGGATGAAAGTAAAATGCTTGCATGCTATTTACTGTAGGGCCACACCATCTACTGTTCTAAGTTTGTTGTTCAGACTGCCCAGAAAATACCGTATTTTGCATACTGTTAGTGGGTCTGTTTTTACTCGGATTTTCAGTGACCTCTTAAAACTTCCTTGTTTTAAAGAAGAATAAACAAAAGAAAATAAACAAAACTTCCTTGTCTTGTTTCAGTGAGAGGGGATTTAGTGGCAAGGTGCACACACATGCGATAAAAACAGATTTATTTCTGTTAGCCCCTCTGAAAGATGGATAATTCTTTTCTTTGACACTGGTTTTTGAGTCTGGGCTCAGTTCATGAGATTAGATACTGCTTTCCCTTACCTCAACACTCTCAAAGGCTTTATCAATTTCCATGTGAGGGAAAACTAAATGCATTGACAAGTGCCCTTTCTACAGGTAATTTTTCTTTACAAACTTGAGCCTTGCGCAACTGTGAACCTGACACAGCGATCCCATACAGCGCGCTTGCTTTCCCCAACGACACCACCAGAGGGCACCAAAACTCCAGCAATCAGCAGACCACCAGCCTTTGCGAACAAGACCATCGCCAAGGATTTGATTTTTCCACAGCCTTGCACCTGAACACAGCTGCGCAAGGTGAAGAATTTCCATTTCATGAGGGTCATATGAAATGCCAGGGCATCAAGGCGCAGAGACGGCACTGAGCCCAGGGCCCTGAAGGCTCTTTGCGAAATGATTTGGCCCTACAACATTTTCCTGCAGAGAAGTTAAATTTTAAAACCAAGAAACTCGGAAAAGCGCCTTGGTGAAGATGACTTCCCTCGCTAGTGGTTTTACAGGTTCAAATGAATAAAAACCGTTTCACTTACGTACAAAATTCTCCGCCTGTGCCGCCTCACTTAAAGAATTCACTGAAGCCGCGAGACAGGGATACATTGTTTCTTTCTCCCATTAAACTTCGTAGAGCTTGTTGGGCCTGGGTTCCTCCCACTGCCAGTTGTGGAAGATGTTACCAGGAGGCAAACCCGGCCCCAGGGACCGTACAGGGGACCTCGTTGTGCTGGCACCCGGCCCAGTGGACTCAGTCCTCCCCAGTACATGCACACCCGGGGGGGAAGGGTGCTTTATACATTACGCACAGTAAGAGACTAAGGACAATAGCTAATGATCACACAGGACAACGAGAACCATCCTGTTAAAGCTATGGGACCGTGACCTCTTTCTCACACTCTTACTACGCTCACGCCTGCGGCTGGATAAAACACGCCGGCAAGAAGGAAGGGAGTGACGTCAGCATTTGACGTAAGACTGACGTCCTGACGCTCAGCGGGAAGGCGGAGCCTCTGCCTCAATCCCAGGGTCTCCTCCCCCCCCCTCCTCCTCCCGCGGCGAAGGGGAGGCTTCTGATTTCCTAATTAGTAAGGGTGAGCACCCCGGGGGCGCTTTCACAACCTGTTAACAGTGTTGCTGCCGGTATAGGTCATTATCGATCGGAAAGGTCATCGAGGATTTTGAGTAGATACATGGCAGGTGGAGAGAAACACCATGAGGCCCTGACTTAAATAAAAATATTCAGAACCTGATGGAAAGTATGTTAATACTGGTTTCATTGAATTTGTTATTGCTGTGATATAACCCAGGGTGAAGAGCTGGTGGTTTGTGAACTGTCAATCTTTAAGTTACAAACTATAAGTCTGGGGCGCCTGGGTGGCTCAGTCGGTGAAGCGTCCGACTTCGGCTCAGGTCACGATCTCGCGGTTCGTGGGTTCGAGCCCCGCGTCGGGCTCTGTGCTGACAGCTCGGAGCCTGGAGCCTGCTTCGGATTCTGTGTCTCCCTCTCTCTCTGCCCCTCCCCTGCTAACAGTCTGTCTCTCTCTCTGTCTCTCTCTGTCTCTCTCTCTCAAAAATAAGTAGACGTTAAAGAAATTTTTTTAAGTTACAAACCATGTGGCATAGAAGCGTTTCATGCTCATCTCTTAGTCTCCTGATGAGGTTTGCAACGCGTTGCCTTGACGATGACCACTTCCTGGATACCGACCTACGGTGTTGCCAGAGGATTCTGCGGTTCTCGTAGCGGTCCTGGTAGCAAGGACGCTGTTAAAATGTTCTGAGCCCTGTGCTCCCGGAAGGAGGCAGTGGTTGAGACATTTCACTACCTTGGAAGTTCCGGGAAGCAACTCACTTCCAGGGATCACCTCCCCACACACTCCGAGAACCCAAGGCTGCCTCTTGATTGCCTTGTTTACCTCTATAAAATGCCAAGTCTTCTTCCTCTTTGAAACATCCTCTTGCAGAAACGAATGTTCTCCCAATCGCAATGGCCGGGAGAACCTCATCTCCTTCATTGTCTGGCACATTTTGTCTCGCACACCTCCTTCCAGCCAAAGGTTTATTTCTTGATTTTTTTTTTAACCTGGTCCTTCTTATTTTGCATGGTTAAAATGAGGGTAAATGTTTCCATACTTTTCATGACCACTAATAAGCTAATCTGACTGAAGAAATTGGTCTTTTTCCATCTTTACTAGAAAAACACCGAAGCAAGACTCACCGTTTTGCATCAAGTGAAATAACGACATAACTTGTTCTGTAATTATATGTACGAGAGAGAGGAAAAAAAACTATGTCTTTGCTGAGAGACTTTAAAGTCTGTGAACTGTTCGATTCTGTCCGCTCAACTCCCCCACATGCTCATTTCAGAGAAATACTAAAATCCTGCTATACGCTCCGAATGCTAGAAGGTTCTTTTCCACACATAGTTATTTCTCACAGCAAGTCTGAAAGAAGGTTCGATCATTCCCATGTTTCTGAGGAAACAGCTCAGCCTTCGTGGAAGATGATTCAAGCTCTCCTGTAGATGCCAGGGTGTGAATATTGGCTCCACCAAAGACCCTCATGGCCTCGGGGAGGCTGCTCGCCTATCTCTCAGTTTCCTTGTCCTTAAACTGGGAACAATAATCCCTCATGGGGTTGTTGTGAGCTCATTTAACAAGAAGTATATGCGAAGCACACATACTAATGCCAGGCACCTACAGCTCGCTCAATACCAAGCATTCTGCGTGGGCAAGTTGCTCTGTTACAAAACTAATTATGACTTGCCCCAGTTCGCAGAGCTAGAAAGTGACAGAACCCGAATCCAAACCCAGATACTTCTGACTTCAAAGCTGGGAACTCTTTGTTACACGGCACTCTGCCAAAGCTGACAGAATGCTTGGAAAGAGTCTGAAGTAATAAAAGAAACACTCAAAGATCCGACTACATTAAGAATTTGTATTTACCAAGAGACACCATGCAAGGAGTGAGAGGGGAAGCCAGAGTGAAATAGATGTGAGTAACAAAAGACTGGGATGGAGAATATCTAAAGAACTCTTTCAAGTCAATGAAGACAGACAAGAAGAGGGGTGAGGTTGGAACACGCACTGTACAAAACACATCCAAGTGAGCAATAAATACCTGAGAAGAAAGTCAAAATGATTACACTTTCACCATCAGGAAAATGGAAATCAAAACCAAAGTGAGACACCACTGGACATCCATCAGCCCGGCAAGCACCAACATCTGCAAGACCAAATGTAGGCGAAGTGTAAGCAAAGGGGTCTCACGCTTGAAAAAACCATCTGGGGAAAGCCGGGGAAGAGGTAGGAGAGACGAGGATGTGAATCCCCCAAGACTGAGAACATCCCAGTCTTAGGCATATATGTTAGAGCAGTGGTCTTCAATCGGAAGGAACATGAGACTCTGCACAGGACAGACTGCTCCACGCAAATCATCAGCTTTGCACTTTTCTAACCTGACCCGGCTGACAACGGGCCTGACCTTGAGGTCCTCCTTGACCAGCTTCCCTTCGCAGAGGAAACATGGACTTTACCCAGAATCTTACTGTAGTGCATTGCTGCCAGGTGGAAAACCCTGGGGGAAAGAGAGAATTTGACAACTCTTTTAATAAAAGCACCGTCAATCATGACGCCCCCATCTGAGCCGATTTCACTGAGTTATAATTATTTAGTAATGATTTATCAAATTTTCTAATATATCTATATTTTGACTGTGTACTGTTGGTAGATGGAAGAGCTTTTAAACACTTAGGGGGCACCTGGATGGCTCAGTTGGTTAAGCGTCCAACTTAGGCTCAGGTCACGATCTTGTGGTTCGTGGGTTCGAGCCCCACGTTGGGTTCTGTGCTGACAGCTCAGAGCCTGGAGCCTGCTTCAGATACTGCCTCCCTCACTCTCTGTGCCTTCCCCACTCAGGCTCTCTGTCTCTCAAAGGTGAATAAATGTTATCAGTGAATAAATCAATAAACAAACACACACTTAGAACAATGGGGTTACAGAAAATTTTATGTACATATTTTGACTACGAAGAAGCGTGGTACAGTTACCAAAGATTTTTGAAAATATTGCTATCTGTACCGATACCCGTTATGATAAATTTTATTGGGGAAAAGGAATGTAAGTATGATTTTAAGCAGAAGAAAAAATAATTAAACATTTTACCATTAAGGAAGAACTTGGTCATTAGAAATAAAATAAATGTGACTATCAATCATATTTCTATTCCATTTGATACATTTAGCTACATGTCTTACAGTAATACACCAGTTTGTACTTTAAAATTTTATTATTTACACGATGCCAAAAATTACAACCTTTATACTATTTTCACAAGATGAAAAATTTTAAATGTTTAATAATATTAGCAATTCTTTTTTTCACCCCATAAATCTTTGATGTGCAACCAAAAATGTCTGAAGATCTCTTTCCTAGAGAAACACAAACCCACCAGGCTACCTGTGTGAGAATACTCACAACTGTCCATCAACAGAACAGGTGAAGAAATTATGCAGACTATGGATTGCTATGCATTACTATATTACAATTATTATTACACAATGAAAATTCAGCATAAACTATAGCTTCCCACAAAAACATTAATGAATCTCTCAAATTTACTGAGCCAAAGCAGCAAGACAAAAAAAAAAAAAAAAAAAAAAATTCCTATGATAACATTCACTTATGTTCATAACCAAGCAAAACTAAATTATATCGCTTAGGGATGTGTGATAAATTATGTCATTACTCCCAAGAATTCCCTCCCCCTTCCTCTTAAGAGGATTACGAAGTGCTTCTTGAGACTTGCATTACTTCCTGATCGATTTTACATTTCCACCCTTTTGACTTTAGGTCGAAGGCTTTGCCATGTGACATGCCTGAGCTGATTAAATGAGCAGACACGAGGCTTGTCACATTCAATCAGAGGCTCCAGGAGGTACTGAGAAGTTCATGCAACGCGAGCCTGCTTGGCAAACCGGAAGATCAAGGTGGTCAATGGTGGCTGTGTGTGTAGATGTGTTATATGCTGCAGTAAGCTTTCAGTGAAGCAACGTTTGCTTAGGCTCCTTGTATGGAAGCCACGGAGGCCCAGTAGCTTTGATGGGCTCTCAAGTGTTCAAAGTTACCCGCACTTAATAGTCTGACTCCCAGGAATCTCTTCCAAGTCCTAAAGGCATGGAGAACACTACATCAAAGTTGGGCAAGAGCTGTGAACAGCATTCACTAAGAGATCTTCTGTGTATTCGAGCAGCATTGAGTGATGCAAACAGCAGCAACCAGGGAAGAAGGAAATCAGTATCAACTGGGTACCCCTTCACCGAAACTTAAAAAATAAAAATCACTCTAAGGAGGGAGTACTGGGTAGAAAGATTACATTTGTCAGGGAATTCTAATGCCCGATAAGTGTTTTAAAACCTAACTCTTAAAACCTAATATGCTCACTTTCAGAAAACTCTGAATGCCTACACAATTTAAACAAAAAAAATACAGAAAACGCTAAAACGTTATGTGACGCTTCTGGGCCAAGCTAATTAAGCGGCAAGATTTCTGCAGTTTCCCCCACCCCAGCCAGCCAGGTGGAAGGGCTGTGGGCCTCCCTCCCTCCCCCCACCCCGGGATGGCTGTCATGAGATGGGACACACCTGGGCCCTTCAATCACACCTTCTGGAAAACTGCCTGACCACCTCACCTCCTTCCCACTTTAGCTTCCTTAAGGCAGGAAATGAACTACTCAAATTTTGAGGTTTCTCTATGACAGCAGTTAGTGGGACCTGAATTAACGCAGAGTATTTGAGCTCTCGAATGCTGAGATGAGAGCAGCGAGCAGGTAGCCATCAGTCTCTCCCAACATCATAGCGTTGGTAAAACATTACTGAGAGGTGAACGTGATTCCCAGAGGATTTCAGGCCCTCCTGGTCTCGGCAGACAGGGTAATACAACAGCGGGGGTCTTAGCAGCAGGGGCTGCAGCAACGGGACAGGCCCCCAACTTCTCAAACAAACGTGGGGGGGCTCTGCTAACGGGATGCAGTGCCCTCTACGCCCAAATGCCCTTGTTTTCGGATTCGCATCTCAGAACCCTCCTCCTCTCCACTCCTCCCACTCCCACCCTTCAGATTTGTTCTCCCCTCCTCTCCCAGGCAGGTTACAGCCCTTCCGAGCCCGCAAGGGAGCGGGGCAAGGGGCGCAGAAGTGGTGGCCGATAGAAGAAAAGAGCAGAGGCTTTGTCTCACGGATCCCCTGCCAATCAGCACGCTTGCTTTTCTCCTCCCAGATGCCTGCTGCCAGCTACACTCAACAGATGCGCCAGCGGGATGTGCGGGAAGCGCCCACGTTCCAGAAAGGAGATGCCTCGTCGCTACTCTCACGGGGGAGGGGAAGGGCCAGCTGGGAAGCTACTTTCAGCTCCAGGTCTCTTCAGGTGGAACAGGGCACACCTGCCAAAGCTATGCACTCTTCTCTCTGCAGGAAGAACTCAGGAATCAGGCGACGGTTTTCTGAGCCCCGGATTCTTGCTTTAACCTACGACCTGGCGAGTACAACACAGATCTAAGCACTGAAGTTCTGATGCGGGGTGGCCCAGGTTTGAAGAAAACAAAGCCAAAAGCTGGCCTGACCTCTCGTATCCTCCCAAATAACATACGCTTAGGCTTTAAAACACAAGTCCCCACTGAAGTCAGCTGATTTTCTATCCTTGAGGGAGTTGCTTTGCCTGAGTTCCCTGGGAAACGTTCTGTTTTCTTCGAAACTCCTCTCTCTTCTCAGGTAAAGGATAGATAAAAATTGGAATTTTCCGGAAATGCGTAGCTTCAGTGCAGCCCCGTGAGCCAGACGTGTTGAGGGCTGGGGGCCAAACTGGTGCAGGCTCGGCAAACCAGACCTTGACACGGAGGCACCCGCATTTCCCACCAATTTCTTCAGGAGCTAAGCACGCATCTTGCAGATTTTGAGTCGGGTCTAGGTTGTGGTTTTCTCGTACTAGAGTAAAGCACTTTCCAGATCACTCTCCTCCTTCACTCACTACCCCTTGGCTCGCTCACGATCAAAAGTGAGGGCTGGGAGAACACGGCTCACAGAAGCAGGAGGAGCAGCATCCCGGCCTCCACTCAGCAGCCTAACGGGGCTGCAAGGAAACAAGACTCACCCCACGTCACCGGGAGCTCAAGAAGGGAAGCCGGCGGCACTCACCAGGCAGGGAGAGTGTCGGCAACAAAGCAGCCCCCGCGGTTTGGCCACAAAGACAAGGGACTTCATTCATCATCCGTATTTATTAGGCGCCTGTTCCGTGCAAGGCACTGTGCTAGGCGCGGGGAAAGATACAAAGACAAATCCGACAGGACTGCCCTCAAAGAGCTTACAGTCTAGGAAAGGAGCATACAGTGTCTGGAGAAGATATTTTAGATGGAAATAACCTCCCCCCACCACCCACCCCACAAAAAGAAAAAAAAAAAGAAAACTTAAGTTTACTCGACTTGGCTTCATTTTCTTCTAGTTCAGCAGCTTGACATAAAAAGCATGTATCTGAAAGTCTTTTAAAATGCACACTTTTACTCGTAAACAAAATTCATCTTCATTAGAAAAAAAGGCTGTTTATTGCAATTACGAAAATCCTCAAACATATCTTCAGTATTTTCATGAATTTTTTTTCTTACGAATCTGTTATTTGTAAAGTAAACAATTTCCTAAATCGCTTCAAAACGTGCAACTTTTGAAAGAGACCTCTTTAAACCCACTGGCAGTCACACAGAACATACACAGGCTCTCTACTAAAAACAAAGTGTCTGAAACAAATAGGTGTTGTTTTACTACCAAAGTTCACAGCTTACGGTTTTTCTCCCTACACTCAGCTCACGTCAATTCACAATATTACAAAATAGCACCTCCAGTAACCTATACCTCAAAGACCCGAAGCTTTCAATCACGAAGCTTTAGATAGAATATTGGGGGAAAAATGTCTGATACAACCTTAAAGACCCATCTTCGTGCTATTACTAAGCCGGCCAGACCCACCAAAGAACTGTAAAACAATTCCAAAATAGGAAATTTACAATCACCCACTTTCCCATTACACCCTTAGGAATCTCTGAAGCGTCAGTTTTCTGTTATTTTCCTTTAAGCATCAAGAAACCAAATGTAATCAACTGGGGAAATAAAAAAGCACTGACAGAGCTTCTCTAGGCTAACCTGCTACAGAAAAGGACGATGTGTGCGAACTGCAAATTACTTGGTTTCTAACCAGAATTCTTTTAGGTACGTTTCTTGCAATCGTTCTCCTTTCCCAAGATCCTCTCTGGGCTCAGACATTTCTAACACTTAGGTTTCTGTTCAATCTGAAGCCTTGGACTTTGTAAGACTTCTTGAAAACACAGACACTAAGGTAGATGATATGCTGATCAAACTGAACACAAGGCCATCTGTTTTTATGAAGAATCACGGTCAACCAACAAAACCGTGCGACCCAAAAATGAGTTCCTGAGACAGAGGTTTCTTATTCCCACGTTGGAGCATTCTTGTCCTGAGCAGTTGCCCAAAGTTCAGTAGAAACCAAAACCTAACCATTGTGCTACTGGGATCTTTCTGCTCCTCTTCCTCACCAAACTCCCAAGAAGCGGGCGAACTGGTCAAATAAACTTCAACTCAAGTAAACTTCAACATTTGTCTCCGGCAACCTAGCACATGCGCCATCACAGAGGTGTAGGGAACCACCACACCGGCGCCTGCACCTGGTTGGGCCCGCCTTCACGAACGCACCCTGGGTTCAGCCGAGACACCTACGGATACTACGCTTCCACGTGTAACATCTGTACAAACTATAGAAAGTTAAATTTTCTGGGTACAAAATCTAACAGAAACAAAGTCAAATCAGGAGGAACAGCTGTGTGTTAGTCTTCTGGTCACCTTCTTGTCACATTACTAAAGGGCTTTTCTGTTCAGTCTCTGCTGAACAGATACCACGCATTTCAGACTCCTGTGGTTATAAAAGAACCACTGTTTAAGTTAAGGACTCTCCAACTCCGTCCTACAGATAAAGAAACCGAGACCCTGAACAGCTGAATGAAGAAGCTGGGGGCCACACCCACTCTGGTACTGGTGATCGGACACCTGCAACCTTTGACACAAACCACGGGATCACACACAGTGACCGCTAAAACCAATGTAAGGAAATGGGGAGGTGTTTCATAGGAGGTAAATGGAACAACTGTTAGCTTAAACCTATTCTTAGAAAACATTAGCCCTTTTTGGTTACTGCTGAGAGTGTAACTACAGTGTCTGGTCTTGCTTTTAAGGGTAATTGATTTGTACTTGCTTCCTTGAGGGCATTTATTGGTTCACAGTAAGAAAAAATCATGTTAAATATGATCATATATTCAACTGTGTATTATTCTGCATTTAAATTATTTCTATATACATTTGGATTCTTCTACTTTTCACAAAGTAAAATTAATTTATGCAGAGAATGAAACCAGAGATCCTCTCTGTAGAAGTTGTTGGCAGCCTGAAAATTAGTCACTTTCATACAGAATGGGAAACCGCTTTAAGGAGAGGCCGAAAGAGGGTCCAGGGTCACAGAAAACATAATGAAAATTGGAAGTGAATTCTGATTAGCCGGTAATCAGAGCTACAGGAGAAAGGACAGGCTTAGAGATAATCTGAGGGAACTTTTAACTCCCTTCCTTGCTAGGTAACCACAAAGCAATTCAATAAACTTCCGGGTGTCAGTTTCTTCATCTGCAAAGACCTAACATTCGAACTACTTACCTCATTAGATTATCGAGGAGAACACATAGTAAAACATATGAGAGTGCTTCTAAGTGGAAAAGCACACCAACAAATACTGATTATTACCGCAATAATTATTAAAATGTGGACCTACAAAAAATTTTAAATAATTACCACTCAGTGGCACGAGGCATGCTCACGAAAACAAACTTAACTCAGAAGGTAAACCATGCAAACGTTCTCAACTTTCAATGGCAATGCTAAAAGTTCACACAAAGATATAATACAAAGGAACAATTTTAGAGAAAGCACTGAGACACACATATTTGGTTGACTTAAGAGACTTTAAAGTGAGTTAGAATGATTTCCAGCTTATAAAGAGGTATTTAGTCTTTAAGTGGAGAAGGTTGCTCGTCACCTGTAAGAAAACCAAGCATCATGGGGCATTCCTAAGACAAATGGAACAAAATCCCGTCCCTCTTGGCTGTTTTATAAACCAGGTGTCTCACAAATAACCATCTTAGTGCTTCCAGTAATGAGACACACCCTCAAAGAGAATGTCCGCTTCTGAATCACATCCGATGTGAACCTGCATGAATGCAAGGCATAAAATAGCATTCTCATAAGTCCACAGGCACCTAAAAGTTTTAACAACTCTTCATGCTCACTTTCTATTCCATAAAGAATCATGGACATACAGGGAATATCTCCAAGATAAATTTGTTACAAATCTTTATTATGTAGTTGTCTTATTTTTGTAATACTCCACTCTGGTGGCCTTCTTTTGTGTGTGTTTTGTTTGTAAAATTGAGTCTAAATAGCACATTAACCTTTCAAATATGCCTTTTGATGTTAGTCTTATGCCCCCCCCCCAAAAAAGTAACAACCGAAAAACAAATGAAGATACAAGGGAAGAGAAAAATGAGATATGATTCATTAAGTATAAAAATATGTTGCTTCAAATTCAGAATAATTTAATAACTCTTCGTTATTTCATATGTATCTGGAAATGGGACAGATACATGACCTGATCCTGTCACAAGAGGTAGAATTCCAGCATTTGGTACAACGTTCCAAGACAGGGTTAAAGTGACATTCCTGTTTCCCCTATAAAAAGATATAATAATAAACGGATGTCAGCAGAAACATTTTTAGTTCAAACAAAACATTTTAATTCAAGCACTGAGGCTCAAATACTATAGAACTAGCTATTTGCAACTGGAACCCTCATCTATCAACAGAAGTTTTCTCGTCTTCTGAAATCCCAGGGACCCGCATTCTATTTGCAGGCATCCCATGATGACCTACCTAAATTCACTCAGTTACAGTTATTAGAACCACCAGCCAAAAAGCTTAAATGAGTAAAACACAGAGAATATAAAGAGATTTGAGCTAGATGTCAGCAGGCAATGATTTGCAATCTAATTCTATCCTTGTCTAGATTGTGAACACATCACAATTTCTCACGGCTGGCAATTTTTCGTCTGCAAAACCAGAGCTTTGGTTAAAACAGCTCTCCCCTAAAATCCTTTCCAATGTTTACTCGCAGAGCTTAAGAGCTAAAAATGACCCCAAAAGACCAGCCATTCTAATTCCTTCACTGGGTGTGAAAGGAAACTGAGGTTCAGGGAAGTTCAGAGAAGCACAGCAACGGCCCTCAGTGTCACCTCCTGGATGGATGCACTATTTCTCCATTAAGGGTCCCCGAGAACTTCCCTCCCCGTGTTCCATAAGGAGCCCCCTGCCAACCACAGTCCTACCGCAGGTGGGACAGCCCAGGCCCCCTGCGCACTTGGGACTGGAAGCATCTGAGGGCTTTCTGAGCGTGACCGGGGTTCACGTACTGCAAGAAACTGTGTGCTTTTCCTAAATCCCAGTTACTGTGACAGGATTTCTACCCAATCCTCTGGTTTGGATCCATATACTTTTCTTCTTTCTCAACTGTCCTCTTTGTACCCTCTAATCTTTTTCTTTAAAATAAAAAATACTTTACATCGTTCTCTCCCCCGCACAATTACAAGTAAAGAAGGACAAAGAATTGCTCACTTGAGGCCATTTCCATCGTCAAAGAAAAAATATTTTGTTTTCATATCTTTCAACAGCAGCTTTGGATTATCACCTCGCAGAACAATCTTGTCCCAGAGGACTACTTGGTTGAGAGCCTACATTAAAATGAAAATGAATTAGACAGCTCATCGGAAGTTCACCTCTGTCACTTCAAATTCAAAGCAGTGCTAAGCAAATAGTTTAATTTATATTACTGATACAACTTTTGAGGGAATTGCTAAAATCTTAAAGCACACAAAATAATAACAAGAGGACACACATAAGAAGTTGAGCTTTGCTGGGACAAAAGATGATCTCCCAGGAAATCACTGCTTTTGCTAAGGCAACTGTCATTTAGGGCCCCCACAGCTTATTCCGAGGGTGTAGACCTACTCGCTCTCCAGAGAAAGGCCCTTGGAGACACAGAAGGGATTAGAATCCCTGGAAGGAAAGCATTCTCGTAAATCACCTCTCCTGCCCAGCTCAGTGTGGACTCTGCATAGTGTCAGGGAAACTGAGGCAACTATTCCTGGTCCGTCACACTGTTAACAGGGGTCACTGCAGCCAGATTAGATCATGAATATTTACGTATCCCCAAGGTCTTTAAATTATCGAAGAATCACTAAAGAAATGAAGCCTTCTAAATATTTTTCCCTTAAATTAACCATAGGCACATCATTGTTTCATTTATGGCAACATTCTAGAAGCCAATTCTTTGAAACCGCTATTTTGACACATCAAAAGCAAGTTCTGTTTGGAAAATGAGGGGCATAAAATGAAGACAAAACACATTTGTGATCACTACTAAATCCCAAGACATCTGTTCTTATAAAGCTATTATGCATTATTAGCCTGGGAGGCCAACTGCCAGCATGTGGGGACTGTGCTCACTAAAAAGGAATGTGGAAGTAATTTCTAAGAGGTTTCAAATCTTCACCATAAAACCGCGAAGATTAAACAGAAACATCGAGACTGAAGAACATACAAAGATATGCCGAAGTGAAATGACATCTTATGTACATTTATTCATCCGCCAAAGCAATGACGTGTCAAAGTTCCAAGTTGTATTAACTTACTAGTTACACTGGGGTAAACCAGAATTATGAATATGACTTAGGCACACCTGTCGCCAAGGTGACACATAAATTTGGATAATTTGTTGAGACCTGTAGAATAGTATGTGTGTATACAGTCATTACTCTTACCTTCAGAGTAAGTTTTTCTAAATGACCCTTCTAACATTTTGTTGATTCTCAAGGACAAGGACCAAAACTCATCCAACCCGATAATCCGAGTGCCTAACACATTTTGTGGTATAAAAGGTATGCTCAAAATAAATGTAAAATGAATTGAAATACGAAAAATTGCAGTTAACTAATCAAACCAATCAACAGATAAAGTTGATTAATTTTTCATCCCTTGAAAGGAAATATAGTTCAAATAACATACAGAAGTAGACTCATCTCTAAATACGAATTACCTCCAGACTGTATGGTAACAAACACGAGAGTGACTTAGGTGAAATAACAAAGAAGCACATTTTAATTCCATGGATTTTACTTTTGTATTTTAATCCATTTATCACAATCATTCACTTGACACTTTCAGGGGATTTCTGTTTTAGTGACACTCCATACAAATATCTCAACCCTTACTCTTATCTGCAAAAAAAGCTCTAAATCAAAATGGACCAGTAAGTTTCAATCTACAAATTAACAATTTTAGCAGTGTTTTAACCTAGTAGTTTAGTGTAGCTTTTCATTACAAAACTTCTGATAAACTCTAGTTTATGATTAGAAAGATTACTTTTAAGTAAATAATTGGTGAATCCCATACAACTCCAAAGCAAAGGAAAATATTTCCCAACAGACCAATGTTAACTGGAGATATACGGCTTGGTAAGACTATCAAAATAGTTCACATGAGAAGAAAAATAGAAATATTTAGATGGATTTTAAACTGATCTGACATGATTCAAATATTTGTCACCTTTACAGTTTTTAATTACATACATGGGTAATGAGAGCCGTAAATACAGCTCACAGAGTTTGTTGATTCACATACCTTTCTCCAAAGCTGTGGAAAGAAAACTGGCCTGAAGAGTGTGACACCCGAGCAGCAATGCCTCACCCCCATTTCCTCGTACACCCAGCATTCAGCAACATCCTTCCTGACCTTATCATTGGAAATGGTCTCCAAAGATTTTCGATCACAAATTATTTTGAGCACAAACCCCAAAAGATGCATTTTTATTTACAAATGATGTGCACAGTACACATTACTACTTTCGGATGATATCATCACTGACAGTCAAGGCAAATTTGCATTTCAAATAGTATTCCTGACCAATGTTGAATTTTCTCAGCCAACTTTTTTATTAGATCTCAGCTCTCTCTTTTTTTAATCCACTGTGGCTAAGCAGCTCCCAAGAGAAAGAAACCCACCAGCTCTGCCCCTTTCCTGTTGCTTACATGTGGTTGAACCATTCACATTTTCAACCTGTGATTCCTTTGCAGGAATCTTTTCGACCATTTTTTCCATTTTGTGAGGATTCGTTTATTTAAAAATAGATAACATCAGAGGAACCTTGGCGGCTCAGTGGGTTAAGCAGCCAACTCTTGATCTTGGCTCAGGTCATGATCTCACGGTTCGTGGGCTCAAGCCCCATCCATATCGGGCTCTGTACTGACAGCATGGAGCTTGCTTGGGAGTCTCTCAGTCTCTCTCTCTCTCTTTCTCCCTCCCTCCCTCTTTCTGCTCCTCCCCTGCACGCTCTCTCTCAAAATAAAAGTAAACTTAAAAGAAATAGGTAATATCACCCACTCAATTGGATTATACTGCACCTTACAAAATGCTGAAAATGAATGAATGAAGAAATGCAGGCAGTGTGGTCAACCTCCTGCCCGCTGAATTCATCTTCCTCCAGGGACGCTGCATGTTGTAGGAGACACGTAATCACCTGACTTAGGGACTGAGTGTGAATATTAACGTCAGCCCGTATTGCAAGTATTAGTAAAGCTTCTTTCCCTTTTATTTTAAACAGAGAAACATACAGATCAACTTCTTTCCAGTATGGCGCGTGAGGAGCTTGGAAGCGGCCACTCCATCCGAACAGCCAGTAAAAAGCTAATGAACTGAAAAACAGGCAACTCTTCCTAGATCCGTAAGAGAGGAAAAAATGGCTCTGAACGGTTTTCCTTATGGACTGCCCCGTCCGCACCCCAATCAGGGGACCACAATACTAGAGAGCTACAGAAGCAGAAAAAAGACAGAGGCTACCAAAGGAGATGTTTTCTTAGTAGAATCACCTCTCCGCAGGCCTGTGATTTTTACCAAACTCCTCAGGTCAGATACTCTAAATATATACAATTTATATTCTTGGAGCACCTTGGGTGGCTCAGTCGGCTGGGCGTCCCACTCTTGATTTCAGCTCAGGTCATGATGTCCCTTTTCGCGGGATTCTAGGGATTCTCTCTCTCCTCTCTGTCCCTCTCCTGTGTGCTCACGAGCACACACACTCTCTCTCTCTCAAAATAAACATTTAAAATAAATTAATAAATAAATAAAATCAGGTTTTAATGATCTATTAACTAATGAGGTTTTAAAGACCTATTAAAACTTAGATATGTGTATATATATACTTACATTATTTTTTGTTGAATATTCTGCTGATAAATAAAGAAACAATTGCTTAACATTCCAATCAAATATGTTCTCTAGATGTAAATAAATTAAGGAATATATAAATCATGAGGCAGCATACCACTTTTAAACCACTCTTGTTCATAATTATCCACAATACTAATACTAAAAGAGAAAAAAAGGAGAGGTGGGCCAGAAACATAGTGAGACACTAATTTAGTAAAAATACATGATATGTATATATATATATCGCAAAATCTAGCTCATTTCAAAGAAAAATATATCAGCAAGATTATTAGCATTATCACCCCACACCTCTAGGCATTACTAGCTGAGATTCTTCGGTTAATAATAACAGAGCAATACAAAATTTAGCTTTCTGTGACATCGACTAAGCCTAAAAGAAAGAGGATTTAATCCTTCAAGCACTTTCGATTCCATGGATGTTCTAAAGGATAACCAGCCCTCGCCATTTAAATTTACTGATAAGCAAACATGAACTAGCTCATGTTAATTACACGAAGTATAATAAATTGTCCACGTTGCTTTTGGACACATGCCAGCAGAGACCAAAATGTCTCAATCCATGAAGTGCTTTGGTAAGAATATGCAGTTGAATACCAATTTGATTTCATCAGCCTATCAGAGTGAAGAAAAAAAAATTCATGAGGATTCAACACAAGAGCTGTGTCACTGGGAAATGAACGGAGTTAATGTTTGCGTTTTTATTAAGTATTATATGTAAATGGTGAAGCCTTTTCATTATGTGCATTTTCATACCGACAGCAACACATCTATTTCATTCCACGTTTAGACATGTGTATTCGCTAAGAATCACACTACTGCAGGAGAATGGAGAAGTCTAGGATAGCGCTTTAGAAGAAAGGGCACAATTTCAAGTGTAGCAGCAGCATTAAGAAAATCTGACTTAACTACAAATGAGACTGAATATGTACAGTTGTTGAGAGATCAGGAAATTTCACTGTAATTCTCCAGGTACACAAGCTACTACTTTCACAAGAGATCCAAGCTCCTTACTAGTTTTAAAATGACGTGAAGACTCAAAAGCAGACATACCAAGTTTACCACGGGACTGTTGTCACGGTGCACTCTATTTCCTGAAAAAGTGTCTAGAGAGCTAATTCTTAGTCTCTTTCTAAACTCAACATTTTATTTCTAAAAAGTCCAGTTAAAGTAATTCCATGGCAGTAAAGAGCCGTATCAGGTAAACTCTCCGGGAATGTTATCTGCTTCGACAGACAGGTGCTTTACCCAAGTTCAGACAGTGCCATCACCAGAGCCAATTTTAATACCGAGGTCTTAAAGAGCCAGGTGACTGCACTGGAAGGGGCAGGCAACAACGCTACCGAGACCCCAGAAGACTGGATTGGCCAAAATGAACAGTTTCCAAAGGTAGAAACTCAAGATAAAGAGAAAATATTAAATCATCCTCATTTTAAATTAACTCCTTTAAATATTAAGATTTTTCTGACTCCTATGATAAAAGTACTTATAAAAAAACGATAATGGCAAAATGCTCATACAGTTTACCAATGACCATTCTGATAATGATCTTCTAAACCTTAAGAGATGCCAATTCACTTTTTTAACCTAGGTTTCTCTCTGCTACTGTAAAATATGGATATTTTACTTGGGACTGTACATAAAATATTCCATCTACGTATATCTGCTATCGTAAAATATGGATCTATACTTGGGATTGTACGTGAAAGATTCCATCTACATAAGCTGAGCACTGGTAACATCTTTCTTTCTGTAATCCAAACAACCTGGTTTTTTCTTTCTGAAATACAGATTCAAACTCTCTTACAGCTTTCAATCTAGTTAATGTCTCTGTGAACAATTTAAAGTAGGTTCATAAAATGATAACTGAAGAATCCAAAAATAATTTTTTTCAAAGTGTGAATGAAAAGGTATGAAAACTCTTACTAATAGAAACATAGAAACTCAAGGGTGCAGATGTTTATCTTGCGAAACTTAACAGAAGAAGACCATGGGGGAAGGGAAGGGGGGAAAAAAGAGTTACAGAGAGGGAGGGAGGCAAACCATTAGAGACTCTTAAATACAGAGAACAAACTGAAGGTTGGTGGGGGGTGACGGAGAGGGGAAAATGGGTGATGGGCATTGAGGAGGGCACTTGTTGGGATGAGCACTGGGTGTTGTATGGGAGCCAGTTTGACAATAAATTATATTTTTAAAAAAAGAAACTAAAGTATGGTTGATTCAGGAGATAGTCAAAAATCACTAAGCAACATGTGTATCATTATACAACTATAAAGAAAGCAATAAAACATTTTCTTAAAGGATATCAGCCGTTATATCAAATGTAATGAATCCCAGATCACTTCTTTCTCTAGGTCCAGTGAAGTCTTCTACATTTTTTCTAAAAATAAAGACAAAAGTATTACCATCCTTCAAATATAACAGCACACACAATTCGCATAATTCCATAAAGCTGGACGCACAGGTGCAACAGCAATCCCAGAGAGAAACAAGTAAAAATCAGAAAAACCTGTAAGTGTGAAAACAGGATAAAAATGTTAATCTAATACAAAATGCGGTCTTTCGCCATATTCATATACCTTAACAAAGAATCCCTAGCGGGGTGTAAAAACTGCTCAAAATGTAAACACTTGCTGTAACGCACTTCGATAGCATGGGTAGAAGGTTCCAGATGACTACAGGTGGTGTGGAAGAAGCTAAGATAAAGTGATAACCACTGTTGTTTATTGAGTGCTTATTATGTGTCTGGGCCAGGTGAAGAATATATTTTCTTTACGATCTCAATCCTCGCCCAACAAGCCTACAAGTTGGGTATTATTTCCATTCTAGACAAAAGGAAATTAAGGTCCAGGACGGTACGAAACTTGCTCAAGATTAACACCAGCTAACAGTTCCTGTGTCTATTTGAATCTAAAACACAGTATCTAATAAACTGCAATAGAGAAAAAAAAGGGGGTGGTGGCGGGGGGTGGAGTCGGCGATTAGAGGACTGGCTTGCCTGCGACTCTGACAAAGAAATCAAGGAAACTGACGTTGAAGAACGAGAGTGAACTTGATGCAAGATGGAACAGAGAAGAGGTGAGAACCAGGGGGGGGAAAGCAACGTATCCAAGAAAAAAGTGCCAGAGAACCAACATTATGAAGGAAAAAAACCCAAAAGCATTCACGAAACGACAACGTCATTCTGGAATCCCATTTTTGGCATTTTCGCCGATTTATTCACGCGGCGGACTTAGACCACCTCCACCGCGCCGCAACGGAGAGCTGGGACGGCGACCGCGCTCGGCGCGTCCCGACCCCTCCTGCCAACTTCAAAGCGGCAGCAGGCGTGCGCCGCCGGCTGAGGCAGGAAGGACAAAAGCGGCGGGGGGCCGGCCCCGCGCGCTCACCAGCGGCGGGGCGGACCGCACCGGAGCCCGGGCGAGCGGGCGGCGCACCGGGCGGGCTGCGCGCGGCCGGCGGCGCCGCCGCTCTGCTGGTGTGTTGCTCCCTCATTGGCCAGGCGCGGGCGGGGGGAAGTGAGGAACAGGAAGGAAGCGGAGGCACTGGCCTGAGTAACACTCAAAATTAAAATTTAAGAGCAAGCCCGGGAATTTGCGGCGGAGGGGTGGGAGCTCGAGGGGAAGCCGGGAAGCCCGCGACGTCCACCCGGGCGTCCGCCCTCGGCGGCGACGGCCGCTCGGCAGCGGGGAGGGTGGGGGCGGCCCCGGACGCCCTGCCCCGCGGCCCCCCCCCCCCGCCCCCGGCGCGGCGGCCCGGCCTCGACGCCCACCCCGGCCCGGTCCAGGCGCCCCGCCCCGCCGGCCGGGCCTCGGCCGCACTCACAGCATGATCCGCGAGACGTGCAGCCGCACCGGGACGCTCCGGTCTTTGAAGGCGGTGGTGATGAAGCAGCCGAAGGTGAGCGCCGCCATCACGCTCAGGGAGAAGGCGAACAGCGAGTTCGCCCGCGACAGCACCGTGTTCATCGCGACCGTCTGTCCCGAGCCCCGTTCCACACGCACACGGGGGACCCCGTTCCGGCCGCGGACCGGCTCCCTGCGATCCGCGCCGCCTGCGCCCGCGCGCGTTCCGGGAGCGCGCGCCGCCGCGGCCCCGCCTCCTTTCCGGTCCTCCGGCGCGCGCGCGCGCCCGCCTCCCGGGACACACCCACCCTCGCGGCCTATCGTCTCCACCAATCAGCGGCGAGCAAGGGTTTCGCTACGGAAGACCCGCCCCCTGTCCTGGCTTCCTCTCCTTTGGCCGCTAGGCTCGCCCAGCCTTCTTTCCCGGTCCTTCGGTGTGGTGGTCCGAGTGCTGGTATTTCATTAATTTGCGCTTGAAACCAGCAGCAGAACAAGTTCGTTTGGCGTGTGTTCTGAGGCTGCGCGTTGGAAGCAGCACTTTACAAAACTCTTACCCTTTGTCAAATCGGGTCAAAGTTACAACAGTTTTTGGGAGGGTATGGGACAGAAAGAGTGGCCGCCCGGTTCCCCAAAGCAGTGTGCCTTTACTTTACTTTCCACGTCAAACCTCAGTCCAGTTCCCAGTAATGCTTTGCCTTACAACTGCAGCTAAAGCTATTTCTGACGGCTAAGAGCTGCTGCTACCAATTTTAAATATTTGCATTTTAACGTGACATTTCCCATAACTAAAAGAATAACCTCACGGGGTTCTTAAGATCGAAGGAGATAATTACTGTGGGATTGCCATACAGCACAATGTATAAATATTTTTTTTGCTTTTTAATTTATTTTTGAGAGAGGAGAGAGAGAGAGAGAGACAGAGCACGAGCGGGGGAGGGGCAGAGGAGATAGATACAGAATCTGAAGGAGTCTCCAGGCTCCTAGCTGTCAGCACAGAGCCAGATGTGGGGCCTGAACCCACGAACTGCGGGATCATGACCTGAGCCGAAGTCTGACGCTCAACCGACTGAGCCACCCAGGCGCCCCTTAATGTGTAAATATTTTAAATTAGCAAGCCATCGATATGTCACGGCCCTGAGTCTTGGCTCTGCACTCCGGATCTTCATTCCCAGGCCCTCCTGTCTCACACTTGCTTTTTGAATCTGGCCATTCAGTCCACTGTGTTTGGTCTGCCTGTGTGCACTGGACTATATCCCTGCATGACACGTTAGCTCATTTGTTGACAGCAGCCTGCTCCTCTTGACATATCAGACTAGTTTCTTGAGTATCCTTGAGGGGCTATCAGAAATTATACCAGGGGCGCCTGGGGAGCTCAGACCTTTCAGCGTCTGACTCCTGATTTCAGCTCAGATCATGATCTCATGGTTGGTGAGTTCGAGTCCCTCGTGGGGTTCAGTACTGACAGTCCGAGCCTGTTTGAGATTCTCTCTCCCTTCCTCTCTCTCAGCCCCTCCCATGCACACTCACATGCACTCTCTCTCTCTCCCCCTCAAAATAAATAAATAAACTTAAAAAAAAAAAAAGAAATTATAGCACAGAACATTGGTTTCTGAGGATCCATACCCCACCCTCCCAAGGAAAATGAAGATCCAAAAGCCCTTCCATGTTCCCTAGGCAATCAAAGACATCCAAATTTGCTGGGTGTCATTGAATAGTCTATGCAATTAATATCCAACTTCTCTGCTCATGTCCCAGAGACACTACACTTTCAGGAAAGTGAGAGGCTGCTAGTGAAGCCTGTGGCATTTTCTTAGTTGAAGAACCTCATCAACTTTTTTCTCTTTCTGGCCCCCTCTGACTTCACTCAGAAATGCACTGTTGAAACTATGTCTCTTACATGCCAGGGTGTACATCTGGTCACTGGAAAACCCACACACATCCCAGGGGAGCTAGTCCCAGCTGAGCAGTCCACCTCAAGGTCGGCTTTGGGGAATTACCCTGTTATAATATATTCAGACCCTTGAAACTCTAGAGTACGAGCTGAAAATTCAGACCATGCAAGGTGAGGTTCTTTAACTCATTTGAGTCACCTTTATCACAGACAGGTTTCCAGATAACCATTGGCAAACAAAGCCAGCCACATCTGGAATGGAAATAAAAGGGGGGAATGGTTATGGGAAGGGTCAATACAACAGGTCTGAGCCATCTCTCTCGTTAGAAGTACCGCCTGCGGGCTTGGCCCTGGGCTGGCATCGAGAAAATTGGCTGGCAAATAATTCTCCGCACTGATGTAAAACTTCCCCTAAATTATAAATGACTCACTGCACGTAAACTGTTGAAACAATGTGGCTGATGCCAAACACCTGCTTTATTTGGGGGACTCTGGAATTTTGGGACATGCCAGGCAGAGGGTGCCTAGATGACCATCCCCACGTGAAAACCCTGGGCACTGAGTCTAATGCTTCCCTAGTTGACAACATTTCACCTGTGCTGTCCCAACCCATTATTGGAGGAGTTAAGCACATCCTCTGTGACTCCTCTGGAGAGGACTTGTCCCCATGCACGTTTTCCCTTTTTTGTCTCTACTGTGTGATCCTTTTACTGCAATATGGTCTTTGGCTGTGAGTATGACTATGTAAGTCCTGTGAGTCCTTATGGCAAATCAGCAAAACTGACGGGGTCGTGGACACCCCCAACACAAAGACTATCTCCTGCTTCATAAATTTCCATATGAAGAATGTTCTTAAGGATTTCTACCAAAATCCAAGAAAACCTAGCCCCATTCTATTCTGTAAGGGAAAGAGTCATAATTTTTTTTTTTTTATCCTAAGCCTTTCTAACGTGCTCCATCCTTAGTTCCGGGCGCTAAACTGCCTACGTGTTTTGACGGATTGCACCTTGCATTTATTCGGCCTGCCCTTTGGATTCCTTGCCTTCTCCCTTCTGTCCCCAATGCTCGTGGCAGGCCCTGTTCTGTTTACTCATGTGGACACATTTCTCTGAGCTCTTGACCTTGAGTTACCCGCTTAATGTTGATTTTCGCAACCCTCTGCTTTTACACGTGTCCACAGCACCGGATGGGAAGATGTTTTCACTACTTGTTCTTAATCATTGAGCCATTCAGTGTCTTCATCAGCTCATCTGGCCTCCCTGGAAGGGGAACCAATCAGGCAAAAGTCATGATCTCAGTCAAGTATATTCTTTGTGTGGATCTGTTACTTTCGTGCTCCTTATTTATGTATGTAAGCTGAAAAGAATTTTAAATCAATATATAGCAGAGGTTAGAAAACTCTGAGTAATACCTAAAATTACCTTTTTTTCCCTCAGACTTTTAACTACGGAGAATACCTGATAAATTAAACATCCATATGCAACAATATTATTCCATCTTAGTAACTTACAAAGAAGGAGTAAGAAAATATCTGAATTCTTCATATCCTTACTTTGAAAGGTCTATTCTGAAAGAAAAAAAAATTTCAAGAGAATGTACTAGATTTTAGCTCCTGAATGCTGGAATATGTTTAAATTTTTTGCACTCTTACACTTCTGTGAATCTTTCGAGTGGAAGGAAGTAAGAGGTACCATTCAAGCGATTGAATATACTACTAAAACTGAAATTCTTGAAGCACAAATTCTGCTTCTGTGGCTTAATCATGTGTCACATTGCAGGAGTCAGTCATAAGTGACTGGTATTCGAGAGCAGATGGGGAAGCAAAAGACTTATGACCCAGCCTCAGATCTGTTAACAAATGCTGAGAAAATCATCTTGCCATTTACCCTGATTTTACCGCAGAGGCAGGCAAAACCCAGTGCCCCAAGGGTGTTCCCAGGACAGTGGTGATGCAGAAAACACCAGCATAGGAGATGTGAGTTACACATAAACTCTTAGGGGGTCTTTCTGCATTTAAGTTGCTAATTTGTTTAAGATATGCTTCACTCTAAGTTACCATAATTAACAGTCGGTAATTTTTGTGACAATTTTCCTGGGAAAGATCCCAAGTGATTCCTGACACAAAGATCCTTAGAAGGAAGCAGTGAATAGATCGTGTCTTCCTTCTCTCGAACAAGATAAAGAGCCAAAACTTTAGCCAGTCTACAAGCTGTGTTTCTTCACTTTCTGTCTTCCTTGAGCTTTTTGATACAGATGTGGATACAGAGCCCTCTCTGTACTTGACCTTGCATTTCCCCTTCCTCCTTTCAGCTTAAGGTGAACTTACAATTCTTCTAGAATTATAAGCCTAAAATCAATGTTTTTAAAGTAAGAATTATTATGTGTGTAACATCTTATAACAGTTATTTAACAGTTTGGGGAGAGTTGCTGGAATAAAACATAGATGACAGATATTGGGGGATCTATCTTGACCATTTACCTTAATTCTTTCAGAAATAATTCTTGGTAAATCTTTTCTCTAAAGTTGGGTTTTCTGGCCACGTAATCTTGACATATTACATGTACTCATTAGGCGTGATTCTGATTGTAAGAGAAGAACCCCCTGTTGGGGAACTTATAATAGAGGTAGAACTCAGGCCCTGGGCAGGTAAGTGGTAATTGAACAAGGTGTGTCCGTGCAGGCTATAGAATGTTCGTAGGGATTCAGGGCAAGACTCCCAGGTACAAAATTGGATAGTCAGGCTGAACTCAGAGGTAGAGACCATGGCAGACTCTCAATCCTGTCTAGGATGGGGACGAGAGTGGAAAGGGGATATTGTAATTTGAGGCTACATCTGGCTGAGAAGCCACTAAGGGGGGCGCCTAAGGAGCGAAGCTGCCATAGCTGGGTCCCAGATCCCATATGCCCCACTCCAGGGCACAGGGGTATTCATACACTGATAATCTTTCTTACCGCCGTCAGGATTGTCTAAATACCTGCAGAGTTGACCCTGCAGGTTATAGGGAGGTGGGTGGGAGGGGCACGTGTCCCAGCCTCAAGGAGCTCGGAAACAGAAAACCAGAGGGAGAAGATGTGGTGAGACAGAGGGCTGACATTAAATGCCTGTTTTTATTTTCTGTTTTAAAACAAAATATCCACGATTCTGTGAGGCAAATGAATCACATCTCAAAAATTTTTTAGAAGGATAATTACAAATCTAAAAAATAATCCTACAGGTAAAAAGTGAGTTGTTTTGGGGGCGCCTGGGTGGCTCAGAAGATTAAGTGTCTGACTTCGGCTCAGGTCATGATCTCACAGTTCGTGGGTTCGAGCCCTACGTCGGGCTCTGTGCTGACAGCTGGGAGCCTGGATCCTGCTTAGGATTCTGTCTCCCTCTCTCTCTGCCCCTCCCCCCCTCTCAAAAGTAAGTAAACATTAAAAAGATTTTTTTTTAAATGAGTAGTGTTAGGTGCCTGGGTGATTCAGTCGGATAAGTGTTCGACTACTGCTCAGGTCATGATCTCTCGGTTTATGAGTTCGAGCCCCATGTTAGGCTCTGTGCTGACAGGCTGGAGCCTGCTCAGATTCTGTCTCCTTCTCTCTCTGCCCCTCCCCTGCGCTCTCTCTCTCTCTCTCTCTCAAAAATAAATATTTAAAAAAATTTTTTTAAAGAATTGTTTTTAACTCAGCTATTCTGTGGACTTTATCAAATGTTTGAAACTTCAATTCATTTGCATCTGTAATAGTTGAGTTACTCATAATCATATGGTGAGTACTATCTTCATGCAAATGTTAATTCTGAAAATTTTCAAACTCAAATAATTTCCTATTATTGAACGATTCCAACTACTCATTCTGTAGAACATACAGCAGCCTGTAGCACAAATCTTTTCCCATGGATTAAACACATGTTGCTGCTTGCATTGTATAAACTACCCGTCGTAACACCTGAATCACGTAGGCACTCAGTAAAAGATAGCTACTCGCATTGGCCCTGCTAAAAGTCAATTTTCATCAAAACATCGATTTTGAAAGTAAAGACTACTTGCTTTCAGTTGTCGTGGTTACACTTTTTCCCCGAGCTTCGGTGTAATAATCACATTTAACTAGAACAGAGCCTTGAGTTACATATTGTTTAAAAATTAATGCCACGGGTTATATGAAGAAACAAACAGTG
Source organism: Panthera pardus (assembly GCF_024362965.1). Lineage (NCBI taxonomy): Eukaryota > Metazoa > Chordata > Mammalia > Carnivora > Felidae > Panthera > Panthera pardus. The sequence goes on along the minus strand of NW_026526688.1, from coordinate 8,265,145 downwards.
AGTGTACGAGACAGAAAGATGTTAGACCTACATTTCCGAGTGGAATGTAAGTGACTTCAGAGATCACCTGTAAATATAAACATATCAAGTTCATTGTTTAATGTATTTGCTATTACCAGAAGTAAAAGAATGACACAAGGTTTGGGGAGGAGGGGAAGAGTAAGCAATAGAAAACTCGGCCAGAAACACGCCCTCAGGGGCAAAGCCCTGGGTCTAAGAGCTACATGTGAATAGCCCTGCCACCTGCAGATAAGACATCCTGCCCTCCGCTGCCTGGGAAGGCATCGCTTCAAGGTTGCAATGTGACAGCATCGGAGGTGGTTAGAAGCCCTCTGGTCCCATTTATGCACTGGAGGCTCAATATTCAAATCCGAGGTCACTGCCAACCCTACAAAACAAATGTTGGCTGTAGCTGAAAAACTGGCTTGTGGCAAAAAACCTAAGAATACAGGAAAGGCTGATTCCCCCACGCTGTCCTTCTGCATCACTTCACGTGGCTCTAGCTCTCTCTACCTTTAGAAACTCTCTCTGAACGAGGCTTATTAGTGTCACTTTATGGCACATCTATTTACAAGCCTATTGTGTGCCGAGCATTGTGCTCACCCACTTCATCTCATTTCCTAGAGCAAAACAATTCCAGTCCCATAGCTCCTGGCTTACCGCCCCGCGGAGGAGAGTGACTTTAAACAACAAATAAATGATTGGAAATTCGTGTAAGTGCCGTGAAGGCAAAGAAGAGGTTGAGGAGAGAGATTGTAAAAGAGGCTGGCTGTTTAGGAAGGCCTGTAGGGAATTCTTCCAAGCTGCCTTAACTACAAGAAAGGGACCGTGAACCAGAGTGGTTTCACAGTAAGGACATCTCTCCTTGGACCCATCTAACTCCTTCGAACCCACAAAGAGTTAGAGCTTCATGCTGGGGGATTCGGTGCCCAACCGTGTCCTCAGGAGCTTGGTTCTTCTTTCTGCTCTGCTGCCCAAAGTGTCTGTTTCCTTCTAAACCCGGGTCTTCTTAGGATCATGTCTCAGACAACATAGAAATCTATCTTTCTCTCATTTAGCGATGGTTGCAACTTGAGGATTAGTTGCATTTCCTTCACATGAGAGGGAAAGAAAAATAAGCTTAGAGACTAACTTCTTCCCTTCAGGCTGAGCCACCTTGGTAGAAAGACCGCTAGTTTTCCAGCAACATCCATCATGCTCAGGTTTCGGCAGGGCACTGGGCCACCGGGAATAAAGATTACATTTCTCATGTCCCCTTGTGACTGTGTGTGGCCTTGTGACTAGGGTTTAGCAATGGCAGGTAAATGGGGGTAATTTGTGTAATTTCTGAGATCTACTCTTCCAGGGAGGGAGTACGCCTTTCCTGGTCCCGTCTTCCTTCCTGTGGCTTCAGTGTGAATATGATGGCTGAGCATCTCCAGGCACGTGTTGAAGATGACCAGGCAGGGTGCATCCTGAGTGCTTGACACCCGTGGCAGTAGCGGCCGTGACTGTCCCCCCACCCCCTCACTGTTTAGCTTGCTCAAACCACCTCTGAGCATGTTTTGTGCTACCTGCGTGCAGCGCCCAGGGAATGCACTGTCCCTAAGTCACTGGCCAGAGAGAGCAACGCCATGTGCCGATGGGCTCATTCAGTCAGTGCTCTTCCCCGGACTAAGGATGTGGTCGAGAGTTCCCGAGCGCAGGGGTCGCATGAGGTGGGGACAGGATGAAATCAAAGAGTGGTTAGGAAGGAGGAAGCGGGGAAGATTGCTGACCAACTGACCAACAGTGACCACTACCGATTAGTGACCCAGGCCAAGAGAGAAGGGCTGGATCACGCGGCGTGAAAGTAGGTGTGGGGTCTCCGAACAAGAATCGGCTTGGATGTGGATGTGTTCACAGAACTGAAAGAAAGTCAGTATGATACATGAACGGGAGAAATGACATAAGACAAGGCAGGACCCTATTGCAAAGCTGTATCCATGTTTGCCCAGGACTGTCCTGGCTTAACCTGTCGTACTAGAAAAATTGAAATAGTATTTCCTTTCACCTTCCAAAATGTCCTGGTTTGGGTAATAAATCCCAAGAGTATGCTGTAGATACAGCCCATGTGAAAGAACTTGGACTGTATTCTAAATACAGTGGGATGTGGTCTTTATCCTTGTTCTGTCTTAGTAGAGACATCAGGCTTTCACAGCTGTCCCAAACTTCATCTTCTGGCTCCTCCCCAGGTCAAGCTAGAAAATTTTTCCCGAATTGGCTCCCAAGGTCATCTAGCCTCAGAGAACAGATAAAAGCCCCTCCCTGCCTCTTCTGAGCCACGTGACATTTCCTACAAGATTGCTTCTCTCAGCCTAGATTTCTTTTTTTTTTAATAAATTTTTAAAGTTTATTTATTTATTTTTGAAAGAGAGAGAGAGAGAGCGTGAACAGGGGAGGGGCAGAGAGAGAGGGAGAGAGAGAATCCCAAGAAGGCACCACACTCGGCACAGAGCCCCATTTGGACCCCCGTCTCACGACCCTGGGATCGTGACCTGAGCCGAAACCAAGAGCCAGATGCCCAACCGACTGAGCCACCCATGTGCCCCATCTTAGCCTAGATTTCTCATCCAGCAATACGACTATTATATAAGGAATCTGTGTTGTTGGAAAGCCTATTTCTAGGTTTGAAATATTTTTGCTTATCAGAATGGAACTACCATACAGTCTAGCAATTCCAGCTCTAGGTATGTATCCCAAGAAAACAAAAACACCAGAATGTGCACTCCTATGTTTATTGCAGCATTATTTACAGTAGCCAAGATCTGGAAGCAACCTAAGTGCATTCAGTAAATGAAGGCATAAAGAAGGTGTGGTATGTATATACGATGGAATATTACTCCGCCATAAAAAAGAGTGAGATCTTGCCATTTGTGACAACGAGGATGGACTGGAGGGTAGTATGCTAAGTTACACGAGTCAGACCAAAAAAGATAAATACTGTAAGATTTCATTTATATGTGGAATCTAAAAAACATAATGAGGGGCGCCTGGGTGTCTCAGTCAGTTAAGCGTCTGACTTCCGCTCAGGTCACGATCTTGTGGTTTGTGAGTTCGAGCCCCACATCAGGCTCTGTGCTGACAGCTCGGAGCCTGGACCCTGCTTTAGATTCTGTGTGTCCTTCTCTCTCTGCCCCTCCCTCAGTTGCGCTCTCTCTCTCTCTCTCTCTCTCAAAAATAAACATTAAAAAATTAAAAATAAATAACATAATGATAAGCAAAAAAAACAGAAAACAGATTCATAGATACAGGAAACTGTTGATTACCAGAGTGGGGAGGGGTTGGGGGGCGTGCAAAAGAGGTGAAAGGGATTGAGAAGCATAAACTTGATTTTCTGAAATGAGTAAGTCAGGGGGATGTAATGGATAGCACAGGGAATATAGTCAATAATGTTCTAATAACGTGTGGCGACAGATGGTAACTAGATTTGTCATGGAGATCATTTCATAACATAGAAAAACATCTAATCACTGTGACGTACACCTGAAACTAGTAGGATCTTGAATGTCAACTATACTTTAACTTAAAAATAATGATAAATAAGTATTCCTGCCTCTGGCACTTCCTACCTTGAGACTGATCTTGTAGCCATCCAGTCTGCTGAAAATTCTTCTGTCTACTTTTTGACCTTGGACAGGTTATTATACATTCCCTGAGTCTCTTTTCTGTATCTGTTTCTACATTTACTTGTAAAATGGAGCTGTTACCCAATAGGGGCTGTATGAGTCCTATAGGGCTGCCATGACAAAACTGGATTTTCTTATGGCAACTGGGTCTCTCAAACAACCAACTGGGTGGCTCAAACAACACACGTTTATTTTCTCACAGTGCTGACGTCTTTACACCCAAGATCAATGTGTAGTCAAGGTTAGTTTCTGGGAAGGCCTCTCTTCCTGGCATGTAGATAGCTGCCTTTTTTTTTTTTTTTTTTAATTTCTTTTTTGAGAGTGAGAGAGCACAAGCAGGGGAGGGGCAGACAGACAGGGAGAGAGAGAATCTCAAGCAGGCTCCATGCCCAATGTGGAGCCCAACACAGGGCTTGGTCTTGCAAACCGTGAGATTATGACCTGAGCTGAAATCAAGAGTCAGGCACTCAACCAACGGAGTCATACAGGTGCCCCGAAGGCTGCCTTTTTGCTGTGTCCTCCCACGGCCTTTCCCTGTGTGCCGAGAGAGCGAGAGAGATCATGTCTCTTCCCCTCCTTGTAAGGACACTGTTCTTACCAGATTAAGGCCTCCCCCTTGTGACCTCTATTAATCTTTATTACCTCCTCACAGGCCATATCTCTCCAAATACAGTCTATTGGGGGTTAGGGCTTTGACATATGAATTTTGAGAGAGACATAATTCAGTTCATAACAGGGTTATTATGAGTAACAAATGAGATACTCCATGAAATGAGATACTTGGAATAAGCTTTATATTCTATATTTTGATATATTTTAGGATATAGAGAACTATAGAGATCTCTATGTATCCTAAATTTAAATTATAGTGCTCAATAAATGTTATCGACTACCATTATGGTTATTATTTGGGTTTTTTCCCCCCTAGGACTAAACTTTTTCATTTCATCCCTGCCCATCTCCTCAACTCAATCTTTGTGTCAAGGTTGTGTCCAAGCTCTTAGCCATTAGGATAATCATGTACCAAACGGACTTTGATGAGTCATTCTTCATCCAAATCAATGATTTGGACATGTAAAATTTGGCATTGCAGGTTATGCAGTCTGGGGGAGAACAAAAACTTAGAATACGAATACGAGGTAGTTGCTTTATTGCGACCAAGGTAGAGTACAGCAATATATACAAAATTAACTGGGAAGGAAATTTTGTGTCTTTGACACAAGTCATACTGAGTTTTACTTGAAATAATAATCCAATACAAGCAGCAATAACACTCAGGATTATTGGCATGATCTGTAGATTCAGAAAAGGAAAAGCCCTAACTTTGTATCTGTGACTTTGGAAGAGCTGACACAATTATGATATATGCAATTTTGCTATTTTATTATAAACTCTATTCATCTTATTCATCATCTCCGGGTTTTAAATAGTAACTTCTCGCAAAGTAGTTAAATACTATTTTAATTCCCATTAAATGTATTGCAGATTCATTCCAAATGCTAGAGCAGATAATCTTGTGCCTCCAATGTAAAGTATAAGAGCCAAGATATTCTAGAGCTATGGTTCCCAAATGTTGCTTCATGAATTGGCTATATAAAAGAATCATCCAAGATATGTGTTTAAATATAGTTCTCTGGGCCCCACTGAATCAAATCTCTGAGGATGATATCCCGCAGACCTCTCCCTCAAACCAGACCTGTTGGAGGGTCCTAGCTTTGTTAACAGCTAAAGCTCATGACCCAACGTGAGGAGTTAGGTGATACCCTACCTAGCATATTGAGTTGTAACTCCTGATTTTCTTGCGTTTTCTAAGTGTTTCATGGAAAATAATTTGAATCCTATCCATAATTGCTGTTTATACTCTTTTTTTAAATATTTATTTTTGAGAGAGAGAGAGAGAGAGAGAGAGACAGAGCACGAGTGGGGGAGGGGCAGAGAGAGGGGGAGTCACAGAATCTGAAGCAGACTCCAGGCTCCGAGCAGTCGGCACAGAGCCCGACGTGGGGCTCAAACACATGAACCAAGAGACCATCGCCTAAGCCAAAGACGGACACTTAACCGACTGAGCCACCCAGGCACCCCAATAGTTATACTCTTTAATGAAAGCCAACCCAGTGCCAGAAACACTAAAATTGCTAGAGTTTATACCTACAGCTGGACACACGCACTAAACTTCTCTACAAATTAGGTAGGCACTTACTCAGCGTTGCGGCTCACTGAAAAATAGCCATGATCAAAGCATGTTCAGCAACGTAAAACTATCGAATCTCCACATGGAATATTTATTTGGGATCCAAAGTACTCTGGAATGAGTAAGAGGTAGTGGGGATAGATGCTTATTCTCTAATTTGTTGCACGCTATTATCGGGCTTCTAAGAGAGTTTTTGGCTGCTTCAAATGTTTACCATTTTATGAGTCATTTTCCTGCTCACTTTCATAATGCATTTTCAGATGTGAACTAACCACTACTATTTTCAGTAGAGCTATATTTAGTATAGATCTCAAAATGAGAAATACCTCTTAGTGCCTGTCATAGTTGCCTAAGTAAAATCAAAATATTTAATGATATCAAATGATGGAAGGCAACTTTTTAGATAATGTGGTATAAGAATAGCTAAATTGTCATTTTTATTTGTAGCCTACATTCAGCCTACGTAATGCCTTTGTTCAGTCAATGTGTTATGAGAATTAAATAAGATAATGTGCCTTTAAATTATTTGGAAACTATTATATATGTGTACATAGTTATAACATATAATATATTAATATATAAAATATATAATATCTATATATTCAAATGCAATACATATCTATCTATCTAAATGTAAGCTAACAGAATTATTATTTCTTAAACGTAATTGTATATTATTAGAGTGGTCAAAACAAAACATAATAATTTTTCAGTTAAACCAACCATATTAAGAGTAGGAGTCTGTTTTGTAGGCCATGAAACACTAGTTGCATTGTGTGTTTTTAATATCTGACTATTATGCCGGGGAGATTTTGTCTCTATAGAAGACTTGCTTTAATGTGTTATTGCTACCTAAAACAATAATGTTTGGTAACAAAGATAGCAGGCAAATTCCCCATTACAATCGAAAGGACTCACATAGAGCCTTCTACCAGAAACTATAGTAGATGGCGTCCCAAAAGCTGCTTTGGAAGATACTAGAATGAGTGACGCCAGTCAGTTTGCATCTGCAAATTCATATGCACAGAGAACTCTAAGAGCAAAGAAAACAGAAATCTCTAATAACAGAGATATGCCAAGCTTTCCTACTAAGGGTGGTGCCCCAACGTCCCATGAAAAATACCTCACTGTTCCTGATTTGACTAGGAGTAAATTATTTGAAGACCAGTGGAATTACAAAAGAAGCATTTCACTAAACTATCAGTCATATTTAGAGCTGACACCCTATAAATCTCTTGAGCAGAGACGCTCTCCAGTGAGCTTGAATGATCAATTATACTTTTATTGAGTGAAAGTAACTTTTTAATCTATGACTTTGCCAAAAGGCAATTTATCAGCTGGTCCATTACTGAAGATAGGAATGAAGATTCTCAAATAATCATTATTCATAAGGAACATTCTATCACAAGCATCTGCAATTCTTTGGTTCTTTTTTTTTTTTATTAGTTTAGTGGTCAGTATTTATTATGCAGTGAAAAATTGAATACGTTGATGATGGAATCGATACAGCTTAATCTTGAATGAAGATTTTGTAGTGTTAATTATGGTGGTTATCTGTCATTGATGTCTACCTAAATTTTTGTCAATGCTCTCTCCAAATGGTGATAGTTGTCCACATTGTGCATTCTGCCTCCCCAGTGCAAAACCTAAGAAACTACATTTCCCGGCACTCCTTGTTGCCAGAGTACTGACATGTGACTTAGATTTCATTAATCAGATATGTTTTAATGAAGCTCTGATTTGATTGGCTACATAAGAAAACAGGGAACTGACATCCATACTTTCAGGCATGAGTGTCCCTGAGTTTGAGGGTGAGTGAAGCCACTTCTGGAATCACAGCATAGACAGCGTAATTTGGGTCGTCACTGATGGCCGCAGTACCTTCTAGATCACGGTAGAAACAGCATAGGTCTGAGGTTAGGTAAGGTAGCTGCCCCCTTGACAGTTCTTCCTGTGCTATTTAATTTTTACCTTCTTTTATTCTATTCACTCACAAATGCTTACCTCATATAATTCCTATTTAAAGACGTCATTTTGTGGCATCGGGTTTATCAATACCAGTCTTTTTTGCTGGCATGTCAAGCCGTTATTGACTTCTGAGCCTATCCTGGTATATTATAATGAACACGAACCATGTTTTCTTACTTTTTGGTAATTCAGTTTACAGTATTTAAGCTCAGCTTAGTTTCAAAGTGCCAGATGGCAACTAATTGCCAATAATTTATTAAGCAAATACCATGTAATACACAGAACTAGATTATGGAAATCATAAACAGAACTAGAATGTGGAGATCATAATCTGGGGCCATGTTTTTAAATGTATACTGATTACATATTTCTATGGGGATAATTTTCTAAAATGATGCCCAAATATCTTGCAAGATGCTCAGCACTGGAGTTTTTTCTCAGTACCTTTTTGTTTGTTTTACACAGTTATATCCAAGCTTCGGGAGGCAGTGTTGAATTCCGGTACCCTGAATTTTCTGGTCCTGCACATCCAAAATTTTGCTTTGCTATCGCTTTGGTGTTACTTTTGGATGCCTTCTTTTCTTTCCTGACCCAGTTAATCACCAAGTTCTCTCAGTTCTACCCCTACAAGCCTATGGCGTTCATGGACTTTTCTCAATTTTTCCTTCCACTGTCCTCGCCACGGCCAACCCCATCTCCACCGGACTGCCCTCTGATTCCCCGCCTGCCCTGACTCTATACACACCGGCTGAAATTACCCTCCCTTGCTTTTATTAAAGCCCTTCGATCGCTTTTGTGAGCGTCGGTCATGGGAAACCGCACTAAGACGGACTCGGGAGGTTTCGGCAGGGGGAGCTCTCAGGCCCCATCGCCCTAAGTCCACTGCAGACCCAACCGGAAGAGATGAACTTCACCTCCCACAGACGTGACCTTGCACGCGGAGGCGACTCCACTCCCTCAGAGGGATCCCCGCAGGACCACAGCTCCGCCGACGAGAAGCCACGGCACCTCGATCCCCCCGTAGTTTCCTGCCACGGACTTGGCGAGGCACCTAACAGCCTTCCCGGTGTACCCCCTTTCTCCCTAAAAAGGCGCGCCTCTCCTTCGTTCCCGCGACTTGCTAGGGTTTGGCTGCAGCGGGTCTGTCCGGGAATGCGATTCTCTTTTATTCCCGAATAAACCCATCTTCTGCTGGTGAGATAAGGGGCGGTTTTACTTTTCAGGTTAGCACTTTTCATCCAGTTCAGAATAAGCTCCGACGCCCTAAGATGTGGCACTTGGGGCTCCTCGAGCAGGAGTCTGGGAGCAGAGGGGTGTAGGAGGGAGCTCCAGGGCAAGTGTCTGTCGGGAGGACTGACAGCTGCAGGTGGTGAGCAGGCCGCGGGGTCGCGGGGAGATCGCCACGGGCAATCGATGGCACGTGGCCGCGCCCACTGTCCGTGGCGCGGAACCAGTGGCCCTCCCACCAACTTGGTGCCAACTCGTGCCGGACTTCCCCTCGGGCTGCAGGCACAGGTCCCAGAAGCCACAATATTCGTTGCCACAGGACCCCGTCCCTTCCCGCCTGTGCCTGGAAGACTCCACGTGGCCGGCTCTCTCCCTGTCCGGGTCTCCGCATCTATCACGCTCTCCAGCAGCTGTCCCCTCCCTTCCCTAATTATGTCTCACCCGTTATCACCGTTATTTATTTTTTGGTCGCATTTATGTCCCACATTGCACTCATCACAGTGTGTGTCTTTTAAATTGTTATTATTCCGCTTCTCCCCAGGAGTATAAGCTCCGTGACAAAAGGGACACCTGTTTTGCTCACACCTGTCTTGCTAATATGTCACATAGTGCTGGCACATAGCAGGCACTTAATACGTTTTTATTGAATGAATGAGTATAAGTCTTCAGCGCGTTTTTGCACTAGGGAAGCTTCCTGATCGCCTAGCGCAGACTGATCAAACTGGCTGGCCGTGTCTCAGTCAGAGGCTAAAAGCTGCGGTAACAATTTTAAAACGTCAGTGACTTAAAACTGCAAAGGATTGTTTCCTGCTTGCCCTGTTGGTCCCTGCCGGGGAGATGGGAGGTCCGTTTTGTATCGTCTTCGTTCAAGTTCGCAGGCTACAAGACGCTTATTTCTTTGCTTCTGTATTCGCCTAGGCAAGAAAGAGGGAACGTGCTGAATGATGCACAGGCACCACAGGCTTTTTGCTAGAAGGGACACACATGTGCTCACATATCACTGATCACTGATCAAAGCAAGTCACACGTTCGTGTTCAGCCCAAAGACAATGGCAAAGGTCAGCTTTGGTCTTACAGGGTAAGAAGACGATGTCAAAAGAAAATGTCTACTCAATCTGCTTGCAGCAATAAACTCAAGTTTTGCCCTTTGTGATGAAATTCTATTTTTATCTCTGGGAGGTCACATTATGTATGACACCTCTGGGTACATTACAGAAAATTATTAATGAGATGCCATCATGTGGCAAAAGTGAGCCTGCTTGACATAACCCATCACTGATGCTAAAATCTATGGAAAAAAATAAGGAACTTGAGAAAACCCATTGATATCTGAGAATCACCCCAACAGGAAAAAAGAAAACCTGCTTTGTGAAATACATTTGCAGGGGCGCCTGGGTGGTTCAGTCGGTTAAACATCTGACTCTTGGTTTCAGTTCAAGTCATGATCTCGCAGTTTCGTGAGTTCAAACCCCACGTCAGGCTCTGTGCTGGCAGCACGGAGCCTGCTTGGGATTCTCTCTCTCCCTCTTTCTCTGCCCTTCCCCCACATGCACTATCTCTGTCCCTCTCAAAAATAAGTAAACTGAAATACATTTGCCAAATTACTCCAAGAATGCCTAATTTTGTCTCAAAGCTGGATTGTAACAAACAATGATTTTTAGCATTTGGATTGCCAGAAAATGTAGTTTCTGGCATTATTTCTTTTATGCCTCAATTGAGTTTAAGGAGTTTGTGGCAAGATTCTTTTCCAAGTTATCATCCATCGACTCTGTGTGTGTGTGTGTGTGTGTGTGTGTGTGTGTGTGTGTTTGCATGTGTACTGACAGGGATATGACATGCATTTCAGGGATGCTGTAGTGATGATTAACACTAATAATACATCAAAGCAACTTTAAAGTAATTATTAAAATTACAAGAATTATTACAGTACTGTCTTACTAGAAATGCACAATATTGTTGCCATTAATTATAACAATAAGTAAATTAACGATGGAGCTATCCCTATTAATGAGTTGTTCAAGGGCAAGACAGAAACATGAAAGAAACAGATTAAAAACAGAGTTTGATATGTAGGTGTGCAGTTACCGGAAAGCGTACTTGGCTGAAGGAAATTTAAATGATAATTACAAGGTCACCTCACACAATTATCCAAGGCCTATAACATAAATCTGATTATCACACTTCGCCAGACATTTATTGATGAAACATATCAACACTCCACCAAAACTAAATGCATCTTGGCCCAGCGAGACATTAACTGATAAAGTCAGCATCATGAGATAAAGCTGAAGAAGTAAAAAGCCTCAAGACTTTATATATAAGACAGTTTCTAAAATGGAGAGTTGCGAGGTAATTAATTAATGCTCAGTACAATTAAACTATTGAGTAAAGTTGCTCCCTGTTTGGCAGAGGGACTTGATTATGGTAATTCTTTGCTGTCAATCTATGAGGATGTATTTTTAGATCTACATGCAGATGTGAAAGAGAAAAATGGGTCAGCAACTGACGATGGTCTTTATGACTCATAACCAGTCAATAAATATCTTTTTTTTTGGTTTTACTAATCATAGCAGTTTTAAGAATTCAAAGGCTACTCTTTATCTTCTCGACTTTCTTTAAATAACGCTCATTTTTATGTTTATCCTTAGGAAACTATAAATCAAAATTGGGGCATCATTTCCATTGAGTAGTTTGAGCCTATTGAGTGTGTTTTGTTGTAAGAGAGAGGAACGTAGGTTCCATAAGGGCAAAGACCATCTTATTCAGCACTGTATTCTCAGTGATTATTGGGGGAAAAAAATGCCTCAAGTATTTTTAACTAACTTTGTCAGAGGACTTAGGCATAAATATTTTAATAAGTATTATTGGCTTATTGAGACACATAAGGCTTTTGCTTCATAGTTTCACTCTGTTTGGAGAACGCCCTGAAAAAGTAAAAAGAAAATATTGGGCATAATTTCTCTGCTATCCTGCCAATCCTTTAAGAACTCCTAAATGTTCTTAACATTTAACATTGAATCTTTGGAAGGGAATACTTCTCCTGATGCCTTTTTTCCTAGGTGCAGGGACTCAAGGGATCTCTCTCTCCAAAGCTTTATTGACTTCCCCTCTTTACCATCCCTGCACTGAGTGACAAACCTGATTGTCAGGTGTGGGGAGAAGAATCCGGACATGCTCGTCTCCATTCGATGTTCTTCTACCTCTTAGGAACCAGCCTTCTACCAGAAGGAGGCAGTCTCTGCTATTCCCCCGGGAGCAAGCTCTTCCCTGCCTCGGGAGCAGTCTGCTTCGGTCCAGAACTGCCACCAACTAGGTGGATACATTTTCCGAGTTCTGATTGATAGTAGAGACAAGACTCAAATGGATAGTATTCTGCAACCTAAGCTTTACTGGTAATAAAGGTGATATTTTGACCTCGTCTTTGCTATCATTTGTCGTCTTCCTGTGGGAGGGATAAAGGTGTTAATTATCGAACCCCCTCAGGACTTTATCATTGGTTACATTCGCCAGAATCACGGAGAAGTAAGTGAAAAGGAATAAAACCTAACATGGAGTCATCAGAGTCTGGGCTTGGGGTTTGGACTTGAAAATGTTTTCATTTCTTCTAAAATCTAAAGAAAATAGAGACAATCCACCTTGTCTTTATACCAACGCAGTCGTAAAATCTAATTTTTGGTATTTTAAAATATTTTTTTATTTCATAGAAGGGGGTCCCAGAAGGCAAAGTGCCCAGGGCACACAAAAGGCATAATCCAGCCCAGCTTGACGGACCAGAGAAGATTTTATTAAGCTGGGCAGACGTCTCCAGTGGTGCCGTCAGATTTTCCTGCCCTGACCGAAGTCAAGCTGGCTGTGGAGAGGTTACCCCGATTGGCACATGCAGCGTATGGCCTCTCTATTCTGTCCACGGATCGGTGCCCGCCCCTAATAGGGGCAGACTTGCGAGCGTGCCAGGCTCTAAGCCAACAGCCCTCGCACAGCGTCTTTCTGAAGCAACGGCACAGGGCCATCGGCAAAGGTGCCATCTCAGGGTAGAGGTTGCTACAGCTCGCCCTGGAGGTACATTTGCAGGTACATTTGTGGAGCGTGGGGCCTCGGGGGGTTGCTAAGGGGCCAAGAGCTGGAATGAGGGTTCATGATAGAGAAATACATCTCACTGTGTACCGCCCTTTGATTTTATTATTTTTTCTCTTTTTAATGCTCATTTATTGTGAGAGAGAGAGAGAGAGAGAGAGAACTTGAGAGCATGTGCACAACTGGGGAAGGGGCAGAGACAGAGAGAATCTCAAGCAGGCTCCGCACTATCAGTACTGAACCCCACGTGGGGCTGTATCTCACCAACCATGAGATCATGACCTGAGCCAAAATCAAGTCAGACACTTAATCGACTGAGCCACCCAGGTGCCCCTGCGTATAGACCTCTTAGATCTTAGAAGGCAGAATGTATCTATTGCATTTTGAATGCAGGGTAGCTGACTGCTTTGCTCCCGCAAAACACTAGTAAGCTTCTAGAATTAAAATTGGGATGCCCCTGATTCTTTTTTTTCTTTTTCAGGTTTTTATTTAAATTCCACTAGTTAACATACAATGTAATATTAGTTTCAGGTGAATTTAGTGATTCAACACGTCCATACATCACCTGGTGCTCATCACAAGTGCCTCCTTAGTCCCCATCACCTATTTCACCCATCCCCCTTCCCCCCTCCCCTCCCCTCTGGTAACCATCAGTTTGTTCTTTCTAGGTAAGAGTTTGTGTCTCAGTTTCCTTTCTGTTCCCCCCATGTTCGTTTATTTTAGTTCTTAAATTCCACATATGAGTGAAATCATATGGTATTTGTCTTTCTCTGACTTATTTTGCTTTGCATCGTACTCTCTAGCTCCATCTATGTGGAGTGACAAAATTTCATTCTTTTTGATGGCTAAGTAATATTCCTCTCTCTGTGTGTGTGTGTGTGTGTGTGTGTGTGTGTGTGTGTGTACATACATACATACATACATACCATACCTCCTTTATCCATTCATCAGTCAGTGGACACTTGGCTTGTTTCCATAATTTGGCAACTGTTGATAATGCTGCCATAAATATCGGGGTGCATGTATCCCTTCAAATTAGTATTTTTGTACATTTGGGTAAATACCTAGTAGTGCCATTGCTGGATTCTTGGCTAGTTCATTTTTAACTTTTTGGGGACCCTCCACCCTGTTTTCCAGAGTGGCTGCCCCAGTCTGTATTCTCACCAACAGTGTAAGAGGGCTCCCCTTTTTCCAGGGATGCCCCAAATTCTCCACTTCGGTGCAAGCTGGACTGTGAAACAGTAACCTTGAATTCATGTGGCTTGTCCACAGGATCAAGTGTAAAAATATTCAAAGAATCAATGGATAAACTTCAAAATAATGTGGTAGAAATCAAAGTGGGGGAAAGAGTATCGGGAGAAATTTATATACACCTCCCTAAGCCTCTCCGGGAACAGGCATTAAAAATCCCAAAAGCAGCTTTCGGTTTGGGGATTTATTGATTTTCCAGTCAGAACAAAATGTAGAGAACTTGATTACTACTTTCTTTGAGATACAAGGTTCTTAAACTGTGGCAATCCTGCAAGAAAAGACAGTGACAGCAGCCTTTGAGGCGAAAGACTGAAAATACCTGCTTACGATGGATGGAGCGTGGAGGCCCTATTAGCATAGAGAGCTCACACACAGCACTTTAAGGGCCAGAGATGTGACACTGTGAAGGGAAACGCACATTACAGTGTTCTACGAGATGGGAAGAAAAGCACCCCAAATAAGACGCGATGACTGGAGCTGTCTCCACTGCAAATTTCAAATCTTACAGAAAAACTTCAGTGTCACAGGTACCCCTCTCTGAGAGAGGAGATAGTATCATGGGTGGGCTTTTCCCTGCAGATACAGTAAGTTCCTAGGTTCATGGCACCCAAATTGAGCTGCTACTGAGAAACCTCTTTAAGTTCACAGCTGTGGGTGCTGTACAATTGGTATTTTTTGATAGTCAATCTGGTGAAGATAAAACCCAGATTTTTTTTTTTTCATCTACTCTCCTACGCTCAAATATGATTTTCTGCCATGGCTTTTTGGCAATACTGATACTGGATTCTAGAAACGTAATTTTTCCCGGGATAATTGCCAGGAGCAGGGAATTGGTTTGTTTTCTGCATTTGTTGGGTATGGGGCTAGAACTGTTGATAATCTTATCCACGCCCTATCTCTTTGAACTTGTTGATCCGTGAGGAATATCAGAGACTTGGCATTGAGCTAATGGGACTTTTGATGCCCTGAAAGTATTCCAAGGGAGGACCCGGGTCAGGGCTGTCGCACGAGTTCCAGCTGTACCCCATTCCCGACAACTGCTCCAACTGGGCTGAGCAGAATGAGAAATTAGTAAAATCATGTTCGGATCTTAATTTACCTTGACATCTTTCTTTCTCTTCTTTCTTTCTTTCTCTTTCTTTCTTTCCTTCCTTCTTTCTTTCCTTCTTTCTTTCTTTCTTTCTTTCTCTTTCTTTCTCTTTCTTTCCTTCCTTCCTTCCTTCCTTCCTTTCCTTCCTTCCTTCCTTCCTTCCTTTTTTACTTTGAACTGGAAAGTCACAAAAGCTAATGATTTTAATTTTGGACTCCAACTCCTTTACATGGACATGCTAATGGGTCCAGTCCCTTTTTAAAACCTGTAAAGTCCAACAACGTATTGAAAACTGAGCCGAACAAATGTGCATCTTAACAAATTATTATGAAGTGGTAACCCAGATTCAAGAAACAGGACATTGCCCTTCCCATGTACGTTTTTTTGTCAAGCCCCCTGCCCCAAAGCTAACTACTAACCTGGTAAACGCCGCCTGGCCATTCTTCATTACACGCTCACGACCTAAGTGTGTATCCCTAAAAACAATGGTCAATTTTGCCTGTTTGTGAACTTCCCATAAACGAAATTATACAGCGCGTTTTTGGGGGTAGAGGGAATCACTACCACGATGTGACGTTCGTGGGAGTAATACAGGCACAGACTGCAGTTTATTTTCATAATGTACTAAAGGCCCGGTTCACTGATGATTTGACTGAGCGGAAGCCAGATGGTGTCCATCGGGTGGCTGTAGCTGTTCAGCCTCAGTGTGCCCATCGCAGACGCCAAAATGGATGTGGTCTCTCCACTCAGTGGGTCAATTCAATCCCACTCTTGTTGTTCCGGCCAACCCTCCCCTGGATGAGCCTCATTAGCTCCTTTATGGATTCTTGGGCCATGGCCAATGGCCTAGCCATGTGTTCTGCCACTTACAGGCCGGCATCTTGGCAAATTTGACGCTCCTCTTTGAGGCCGCAGATGATGGAAGCAAATCATGCTGGTAAATGAACCGTCTGGGTCACGGATGTAGATGCCTGTCATACAGGCTCATTCCGGTGAGCCCCACTCAGGCTGCCCGTCTCCAAACACTGCTGCCCGGATCCATCATCGCACCCAACGCGGCAACACGTGGACCATAACACAGTGGGTGAGAGTGAAATACTCTTGTCTTTCTGCAGAGGCTGACCCTCCATCGGACTTGTGACTCCTGTCCGAAGTTCACTCATTTGTCCCCCAGGTGGGGAGGCTGCACGGCCTGGGGCGTGCCCCACCCCCTCCCGCCAGACTGACCACATTAGGGCTTTGACCCCCTCCTGGAGCCATCAGGGGTGCTCCACCACTGGTCACATTTTTTTTTTTCTGTCGATGTTATTTTCTGTTTGTCTGGTCCAATAGGCTAACCACCGTGGCTCTTGAAGCTCCTCCGAGCCACGTGTTGGGCTTTCTGGGCCATTTTCAGTCAGTCTCTCAATGGTGTGCTTTTTTATCACAAAAGCTACGCCACAATAGATGCGCAGTCGAAGTATTTGATGAAGCTTCCATGCCCCCCCCCCCACCATCTACCCACATCTGATCCTGTTGGAACAGCTTCCTCAGAAATAAACTAATAAAGGGGCACCTGGGTGGCTTTGGTCTTGATATCGGCTCAGGTGGTGAGTTCGAGCCCCATGTCGGGCTCCATGGGGACAGCACAGAGCTGTCCCTCTCTGCCACTCCCCGCTCCTTCTCTCTTTCTCTCCCTCTGTCTCTCAAAAGAAATAAATAAACATCTAAAAAAGAAATAAATAAACTAAAAAAATTCTGACTTTACCTGTCACACTTCTTCCTGATCCACACACGCGGGTGAGGCAGACTGGTCACACGGCATGTGGCTGTCTCCAGAAAAGGGCCATCCTCTCCCAGCTGCTTCCTGGCTAATAATCAGAATGAAAGGAGTTGGTGGTTACACAGACACATTTCCCCCTGATCATTCCTAGGCATAACGCACCTTCCCCTCCACTAACGATCAGCCTGGTGAGTACTCTGAGAGGAGAAGACAGGATTCAGTAGGCAGAGAGGGAAAGATTAGGGCTTGAGGTCCCTGGGTGGGGAAAAACACCTATTTTGAAACAATGCTGGGAGTGTCTGATCATAGCAGGTCCCCTCCGGCATAAGGTTCCTCTTAAGACTGTAACAGACCCCACCTACTCCCCCCTCAGGTTCCCCTCTGGAATTTGACAAAAGACCTAAGTACGGCCATAGACCACCCCTCATACAATGGAAACGAGCCTATCAGAATGGGCAACCCAGCACCCAGAGCTATCAAGCCAATAAGGGTAGGATGTGAGCAGGAACAAGGGGGAAGGGAAGCGGGAGGCCCGACCAGAACCTTATAGAACAGGGACCCTTGCCTGTAGCCCTCGGGCATGCACCGCATTCACTTTCGAATGCCCCCTCTCTGTAAAGAGAGCGTTCCCACTATTCTTCCTTTCTGATCTTATACTCTAATAAACTTCTGCCTGCTGCTCATTTTGTGCCCACCTCTTCATCCTTTGAAGAAGCGAGACAACGAATCCTGGCTATGGCGGTAAAAAATCCTGCCACAGTACTTCCTTCTGGTGGCAGCCCACCCGGAGTGGGCCCATGGATATTCAAACTTAATTCCAGTTGAGCCACCCGGGTGCACTTCATTTTGTGGAGTGACAGGACCCTAGATCACGAGGACGGGGATGACTGGTTGTGGACAGTGCTTGCCACGTCCCCACTACAAGGCCCACGTAGGCTGCACTTTGAGATGGAACAGGTTACTCTGTGCTTTGCAAAAACTCCCTCATCCCTATTGCATCTGATGCTTCTGGACAGAAGGTCTGAGGGTAAGCAGAGGATAATTGAAAAAAAAAAAGGTGTGAAGTTTCGGCCATTAGAATGGAGTCAGACCATCGTAAGGCAGGGGAGGGGGAACACCTTACACCCTGGGAAGTGCAGGAAGAGAGGGAAGTTGGTAATCTTTGCCCCAGAGCCTTCCTCACGAATAAAAATGGCCTGTTTCAACTTTCCCAAACTGCCGAAGGCACTTTCAGCTTCATGGATGGCTGGTCTGGTGCCTCCAGCCGCGTGTTTCTAAGCACAGTGTGATCACCATCCCCTTAACCGTAAGTCTGCTGGAAACAGTAGGGGACGGCTTCGACTCCTGTACCTCCCTGTCAATACCACTGATGTCTTTTGTATTCCCACGCCCCGTGGCCATCACTCAGTTTCCCATGGGGTGGGTGATTGCTAGCGGTTGTGGTACGGACAAACTGGACAGGTTTCATTGATCATTCTCAGACAGTCTCCTCAAAAGTAAGGACCAGACTCAATTATCAAACTAAACTGGGAACCCTAAGACTTAGCAGCCATTGGGAGGCCATGTTCAAGGCGCTGGCTACCTGAGTTCCCCTCCCCTCAAGTAGTGTAGGGATCACTCGGGGGCTGCCCAACAATTAGAAACAATGATTTCTTTCCAAGGGCACCATGGGAATCCTCGGGGTGGTACAATTAGTGTAGAAGCCACGCATTCACCTGGCTCCCTCCTCAAGTCAGAATGGGTCACACTTAAGGAATGAATTGGAAAACACCACCAGTAGATCACATAGCCCTCAAATTGTAAGCAGAATGGGTTAGGGGTCCCCAGAGAAAGCAAGATGAGATGTAGCTTTCTTCATTTAGGAAAAGTCATTTCAGGCCCTGGCCATCTTGTGATCTAAGTCTGACTGGCACTACATGCCCACGCCATGTTTCTCACAGAACTTCCTGGGACTTGCATGGAAATTGTGGAGGAATAGATTTCAGTAGTTAATGAGTTTAAGGGAACGGAAGAACATAAGAACAAACAGCCACTATCAGGCCAGGAGATAACCTAATCATACCAGGGGCAATAAATCAGTGGTAAAACTCCGACTGCTGTTTTAAAAGCAAAGATTGACCTTACACACATTCTTGAGTTTTCTTTGAGGGATTTAAATCCCTTTGAGCATCAAACACCAGACCAGTTGGAGCCAGAGAACTGATATTGACCCTTGCTGACCCTCACGACTCCCATCAGCTAAGCCCTGGACTCTGTCACCATAGGTGATTTTTGCCCCAATTCCATGCTGAAGTCCCCATTATGTAAGCCCCTTCATGAATATGCATGCACTGTTAGCTTAAAATTTCCCCAGTTTCATTGTTTAAGGAAACACTGCTTTGGGAAATATTCCCAGTGTTCTCCTTTACTTATTACAAGTAAAACCCTTCTTTTTCCAACTCTTGGCTTGGTTGTGTCTTTTGCTTTGACAGCCACCAAGAGGCAAACCCAGTTTCGGGTAACAAGATGACTGCAGAGATCTCTCCAAAATGGGGCTACCCTTGATTACCTGGAGATGCTCCCACAAAAATGAGAGACTCCTTATTTATGCATAGTCTAAAGGTAATTTTCCCTACAACTGCTTTGAAAAAAGATGGTTCAAAATTTGTCTCTAACTTTAGCTAAAGCGATCAACAAAACTACCTCCGCACAAGAAGTCAGGCATTCATGGCTTACAGGAGTTTTTCAGCTGCTTGGGTCCGGGACTCTAGAGGGAATGGTTGACATCGGTACTGCAATATTTTCCGCATCCCGCTGCTTGGGGTCTTGTAAATAGTAGCCTTATTCACATGTTGTGTGAGAGAAATTGGATGGATTTGGTCCCAGCCTTTGTCAAGGTTTCCGTTGAGTCTTCAGGTCAGTCATAGTGGCCGAAAGAGTGACGTACTCTTGGGAGAACCAGCCAGAAGCCAAGATGGTATAGAAATGAAGGGTGAAGATGTTGGCATACAATTTTCCATGGGTCTCTTGAGTCTGTGTTCTTCTTCCAAGCGGAGGTACTTGCTGCTTTTTCTCTAGACTCTCCTTTAAAGGACGTTTGTATAGTAAATAGCCTTGGGAAATAGAGATCGATGTCTTTTTTTGGAGCAGAGGGCAAGTTTGTGCATAGCATGATATAATGATAATAGTCTCTCTTCAGGGCGAAGTTTAGTCCGGCTTACTGCCCATCACAAAAGATTTGGACTGCTAAAGCCTGGAGTCCCTCAGCTGTGACACAAATCCACTACACGTGCAGCACATACCTGGGCCCCTCTGTGTTGTCCCTGAGGGCCTTGGAGGCAAGAGGAATTGATGCAAATACTCTATTCTTGTCCCCTGACCTGAAATACAGTCTTTGACCCAGGAGGCTCATGTGGTGATGTCAGCAGCCAAGAAACTACGGCGGGCTTATTTATTACATGGCAAGTCGAATAATATCTCAGATCCTTCATAGTTCTGGATGAGGAGGATTTTTTGTTTTTTTCAATTAGCCTGCTTGGGAGTCATCGGGCTTCTGGAATTTGTGGATGGATATCTTTTATTAGTTTTGGGATATTCTCAGCTGTTATCTTTCCAAATTTCGCTTCTGATCATTCTCTCTTTCCTAACACCTTGATTAAATATATGTTAGATTTTCTAATTCCATTCCTCTTGTGTTTTCTTTTGCCCCTTTCATCCTGGATGGTTTGTACTGACTTGTCTTCAGATGTGCTAACTTTCTCTTGGTTATATCTAATCTGCTGGAACACCACCTAGTGAGTTTTTAATTTCAGGTACTGTGTTTTTTAGTTCCAAGACATCTATTTTTTTATATTTTCTTTTTAAATCTGTGATGTCCTTTTTAAAGATCCCAGTTTCTTGCTGAGATGTTGAAGTTTGACTTCTATCTCTATCAGCTTAATATAATACCTGACACATACTACGTTTCTGGAAATTTCACTCTTCGAATACCTATGGGTCTGTTGTTTGTGCTGGTTTCCATTCATATTAATACATCTTTTCGTGCTCCCTTATTTTTGAGTGAGTGCTAGATACTCATTTTGAGTGAGTGCTAGATGAAGGAAAATCTTATCTTGGCTTCACGGACCTCAGGGTTAGGCATGTTCACGTTTGTTTATCTTTGCGAAATACCTACAGAGCCCCCTACTGCCTTTGGAGACATTACCGTCTAAGGCCAGGTGGGGGAGCTCGCCAAAGCACACTACATAGAAAGGTCACCAGGCCAAGCTGAGGCAATTTCCAAGGAAAACGAAGCCAAAATGTCAGGAAAAGCTGAGGCCTGAGAATGGTCAAGACAAGGAGGGAATAGAAAACGCTGAATTAATGCTGAGGTTGGTGGTCCAATGAACGCTTCTCTTGACTTTTTGATGATTTCACATTCTGGGCATCTGACAAAGAAAAGAACAAAACAAGTTGCATAATTTCGAGAAAATCTATTGTTAAAAACTGGATAGCTAATCGGTTCCAAGTCCAGACTGAGTCAGCTAATGTTTCACGCGTGAGAGCAAGGACCTCATCTGCCCTGTTCAGCACTGTGTTCCAGTGCCCAACAGAGGCCGGTGCCCAGTGCACGCCCAGGCGGCAGGGGTTGAACAAAAGAGGCTTTTCTTGCCTTGCAAAACCGAGGAGGCGGCTGTGGATACTTAGCAGTGGGAAATTGGAATTCAGTTCTTGCCGGAGGGCGAGCTTGTTTAGTATCTTAGAAAAGGCAGTGAAATCAGAGGCTCACTAGGTAAGACGTCGCCTTTCAAAGGAAATCAAAATCCTCATACACCTTGACCAGTCTGGGACGGATCTAGTGTCCTGTGTTACAGATAAGAGGACAGGCTCGGGGGTCAAGGAACTTGCCCAAACGTGGCGGCTTGCGACTAGAACCGCCGGGCCTTCCCAGACCTCGCCCTGGCACTTTGCACCCACCGCCTTGCCCGGTTTATCCCCGGACGTACATAACGCCAGCTGTTAGACGCTCATCACATGACATGGCTTTCAGTTGGCCAGACAGCTTCCACTGTTTTCAAACCCCCACTTGGTCAACTTTAGTTAGTTCGTGGGGCAGGTCCAGGGTCCTAGTAACATATAACAAAATACGTTTTGCCTTTACTATTCTTACTATCATTGCCATCACGTCACATCTTCCGGTAAGATTTTACATTTCTGGTACCTTCATTTCTTCACGCAGGAACCATGGATTCCAATAGGAGATCAGCTTTATTTCTAAGACTCAAAGTACCTGCTCTCTTCCCTGTGTATCCAAAACTTTTTTTTTTTCTCCAACTTCCTCAGTGTAATATTAATTGTCTTGAGACGTGTTATTTTGTAACTTGAATGTCTACGTTACGCCTTGAAAACTCAAACCAAAAAATAAAATCCCACAGAAAGCCAGAAATGTCATCAGTATGTCAAAACTTCGTCACGAGCCTGGGAAAATATATAAATTATTGCGAAATATTTGTGATGAACAAATTTTTTCGGAAGTTATAGCTATCCTTCATACCTTGAAACAAAAATGTATCCTTTATTTTGTATCTAACATTGGTTATGAATACCGGTTGTAGAAAAGGGCACACTGTCTAACACTGGGGGGAATCTGTTAGATTTATTTTGTATAAGGAGACGTCTATTGTTGATAGACAGGGTAGTACTACTGGAAGTTGGACATTCAGTTTAAAAAGCACACAGCAAAATTTTAGTGCCTATTAACAGTGGCCACTTCGTCTCCGCTCATCATCTCACGGTTCGTGAGTTCAAGCCCCACATTGGGCTCATTGCTGTCAGCGCAGAGCCCACTTTCCATCTTCTGTCTCCCTCTCTCTCTGCCCCTCCCCCGCTCATGCTCCTTCCCTCTCTCTCTCTCTCTCTCTCACTTTCTCTCTCAAAAACAAAGAGGTAAATAAATGAATAAAAGAAATCATAATAATGTAGTTAATATTTGCTGAGCTCTTCTCATGCAGCATTTAAACCACACATCAAATGATAGAGATGCTTTTATAATGGGGCTCATAACCGCAGGCAAAAAACAGATTTGAAAAGAGAGCAGATAAGGCAGTACCTATGCGGTCAAAGAAGCTGTAATCTTAGGATCCTAACGGCGTCATCCACAGACTCCAATTTCATTAGCCAAATTGGCCACAGCCCAGAGAAATCGATACACTTTACCTCTTTGAAGAAATGATACTTATTAATTCCCAAAAGCGTATATATAGAAATGCTTGAGGCAACACTGGTACCTCATCGTACTTCTAATGTATCCCATGCTTTGGCTCTTCAAAACGAGGCCACGGTGAAAGGCTTCTTTTTAAGTGGTCTTGAAATAGATGGTTTGTCCAAACGAGACGGGTAGAACAAAATCTTAGTACCAAAGACGTGGGTGAGGCCCATGAGCTTTAACTCGGTGAAATACGCAAGTATTTAGCCAAAGACTATTTATAACCCAAACATGGCACAAATGTGTGCTGTTAATCACAAGATGGGATAGATGGGGGGGGGGGGTGGACAGTGAGCCAATGGGACGACATGAACGTTTCAGCTCTAACCTGTGAACAGTGACGCGAGAAGAACCGTAGCAAAAACAAAACAAAACAAAACACTGTTGGAATCCCAACACTTCACTCCAAGAGGTGTAATCTCGTGCCAATTACTTAGGCTCTTCAAGTTTCTGTGTCTTCATTTGTTGCACAAAAGGAATAATGATACCGACGCCTCATCATTCTTTGTGATGCCTCCAGAACATAGAAGTGTATCAGGACTTTTTCTGTAAAAGCGAGGGAAACCTCAATTCAAATTGGTTTAATTAACAACAACCAATTTATTTCATATTACCGTCATATTCAGCGGCTTCCGGTGCAGCTGGATCCAGGTACGTGTTCAAACGAAGGTGCCAGGATACCACCTCTCCAAATCTGGAGAATGCTCTCCTTTGAACTGGTTTATTTCCTAGATAGGCCACTTCCTTCCCAACAAGGTGCTATCCCCTAACATCTTTAGGTTTAGATCTTACTCTCTTGACTTACCCTGCAGAGTTTGGCTATCTCTCCCCAAGCCCCTGCAGAAGTCCCAGAAATACCCTTCACTGGCTTAGTTCAGTCAAGTGTTCTTTTCTGGAACCAGGATATTAAGTGCATGGACGGATCCTCTAAAGAATGCTGGGTTTACAAAAAACAACAAACGAACAACACACAGCAAAGAAAACTTCATTGGACTACATGAAATATCTAGAACAGTACACAGTAGGCATCAATAAGGGTACGGTACTTTAACGATAGACTCTACTTTTTAAGCCCTCACTATGTAGAGCTACCAGCTTCCGGCCAAGTTTTGCAGGGCCACGGACACACATGCACGACTAGAATCTGTTTGACCTAAGGCAGCCTCTAATCCGAGGTGACCACAATATGTGACCTTTACCATGACTCAATTTTTAGGATAGAGACTGTTCCAATTTTCCCCAACAAACCTGGGTAAAATCTAAGTCAATGATAACTTGATGAATGATATTTGGGTTTTTTTTTTTTTTGTGGATTATCTTAATGCTAACAAAAATTACTCTTCTGTTCCATTACCCTGGAAGTATGGGTCAGGGCCAAAACCAAGAATTTATTCCTAAGTAGTACAATCAGACAGAATATAATAGGTCTTAACGAAACTGTTCCCAACTAAAAGCATAAATAATAATTAGTACACTAATTATAATCTCTATGACAGTTTACCCTTCATTGATATTTCTTTGCAAAGTATCTATTTCCCTGAGTACAGCTTTTGGGTAACTGAAGATCAGCTAACTAAACAGAACCTACTGAGGCGAGATAAAGCTAAAAGCAGGTATCAGTTCTCCTTAAGGATTTCAACTTGAAGCGCCTGGATGACTCAGACGGTCGAGCATCTGCCTCTCGATTTACCCTCAGGTCATGATCCCAAGGGTCATGGGATCGAGCCCCACGTTGGGTTCTGTGCTGAGCTTGGAGGCTGCTTACAATTCTCCCTCTCCCTCTCTCTCTCTGTGTCCCTCTGCCCCTCCCTCTCTATGCCTCTCTCTCTCCCCCTCTGCTCCTCTCTCTCTCCCTCTCTCTCTCAAAAAAAAAAAAAAAAAAAAAAGATTTCAACTTAAAGTGTAAACATTTCTGGTTTTATTTCAAATTCCCATGTATTCTAAACATGTAAAACTCCAGTGTATTCTAAACATCGAAGAGATTCATTTGTCCTTACTTTTTCTCATGAGATTTCACAAAAATGAAAAAATGAAGGTTATATTTTCAATGGTATTTTAAGCACACCAGGGAGCTTTTATCTCACCAATATCAATTTGCATACTTTGATCCTTTTATCAGCCACCATTGACTGTCACATCTATGGACAAAAGACTTTTCTCAGTTTGCATGTAATGTGTACAGATGCTCCTCAGAAACCCTCTCCTGGGGCTGGGAAGGTGCCTTGCTGTTGCACTGACTATTAGCAAACTCGCTGTTTGAATTTTGTAGTTCTGTTTTTTGGAATATTAAGAATAAAAAATGTCAATCAGAGCCTTCAGATTGCTACCAGAAAATAAGGGATCCGATTTTTTTTTTTACATTCATGATCATTTCAATGGGCTGACTGTATTTCTTCTACATAAAAATATTTATGCTGAAGTTTATCAACCGGAAAGCACTAGGAAGAGGCTTTTTGTGTGTGCGTCCCAATGACATTTTCAATCTAATAACTTGGATCATGCTGCAGCTAAGTCAAAAGAGGTTAGTTCCAGAATCTCTGGAAATGAGATTGTTCTATGAGAATTTAAAGGGTAATGTGGTCACGTTTGAAAGCCATTATCATATTCAGCATCCAAATGACATGAAATTGAGTCTCTGAAACACACCAAAAAAATATCAATTCACGTAGTTCCCTGAGATGCTAAGGGTTGGAGCAGGAGACATGACAGGAGCGGGGGGGGGGGGGGGGGGGGTCCCAGGGGCGGGCCACAGAGATGACTCTCCTTAGACACCTACATGGGGGAGGGGCAGAGAGCCAGGGCCTTAGAAGGGTGACAAGAGGGGGAAGCCAAGGAGCCTGCTTTGCTTTGGAAGTTGCTTTAAGGATTACTCCTTAACATGAGGTCCCCATTCCCAGCCCATTACCCTTGTTGAAACACTGAGTTCAAAGTCTCCAGGGAACTTCTTGGCCAGACCTAAGATCCTTTTTTAAGCCTCATTCTTTTCGTTCTTAGTCATTTGACCCTGTTTTGAACACTCAGTATTTCTTTTTTTAAGTTTATTTACTTAGAGAGAAAGAGAGAGAGCGAGCACAGGGGAGGGGCCGAGAGTGACGGAGACAGAGAATCCCAAGCAGGCTCTGCGCTCACAGCGGGGCTCAAACCCAGGAACTGTGAGATCACGACCTAAGCTTAAACCATGAGTTAGACACTTAACCGACTGAGCCACGCAGGGGCCCCGAACACTCGATGTTTCTAATGTACTCACTCTCCAGTACCCTACTCCTTGGCCTCTCTCTCTGCTACTTCTCTGTTATTTTTATTGGTTCCTGTAACCAATTCTTCACCTTGAATAATCCCCCCAATATTAGCCCAGTCATGACACATTCTCCCTTTCCTTTATTCACGTTTGTTGAGCTCACACAAGATTCTGTCTCATATAATCATCAGAACATGTATCCCCTGCCCTACTAGCTCAGGTACTAATTTAAGCACCTGATTAAATACAATCACAGACTGATCTCTTCACTGTGTGTGAATCCATGTGACTTTGTCTCAGTCTCTGTGTGCGTAAATCGCATTGGCTCATTTCAGATTGGAAACGCCTAAAAACAGAAAATATGAGTGGTAACTTGAGCACATAGTTTAGGGTCAGATCTATGTTCAAACAGCGCTGTTACTCATAATGAATGTGTACAGGTCACCAAAGCTCTCTGAACCCAAGTTTCTTTATCTTAAAAAACATTTTTTTTTTTTTTTTTTTTAAATTTTAGAGAGGTGGGGTGGGACAGAGAGGGAGGGAGACAGAATCTTAAGCAGATTCTGAGCTCAGCAAGGAGCCTGATGTGGTGCTCAAACTCACAACTGTGAGATCATGACCTGAACTAAAATCAAGAGTCAGGCTCTTAATCAACTTAGCCACCCAGGAGCCCTCCAATTTTCTTCATCTTTAAAATGTAAATAACAATAATAATGAGTGTGAGAGAGAATAAAATAGTAAACAAGAAGATTTATATAAAACATGTAGCATATACTGGATTTTCAATAAATCACTTCCGCCTGCATTTTTTAAAATTTTTTTTTTTTAATGTTTATTTATTTTTGAGACAGAGAGAGACAGAGCATGAACGAGGGAGGGTCAGAGAGAGAGGGAGACACAGAATCTGAAGCAGGCTCCAGGCTCTGAGCTGTCAGCACAGAGCCCGACGCGGGGCTCGAACTCACAGACTGTGAGATCATGACCTGAGCCGAAGTCGGCCACCTAACCGACTGAGCCACCCAGGCGCCCCCCGACTGCATTTTTATTATCTCTTGTATCATCCATTCTAGAAACACAACTGTTGAGCTCAATTTTGGTTTGATTGATTGATTGACTGAAACTAACAAGATGAAGACAGTCGGGATGTACTGGGCTAATCAACCAAATATCATCTCAATACCACATCATCTCAACATGGTCAATAGCAAAAGTATTTAGACACACAATACGTTTCATGTGTCTTCCAAATATTAATAAAGTTATTCATGGTGTTATATAAAACGGTCTATAATGTGAAAGACACAACATTAGTTTCTATTTGATGAGTTCACTTACTGTGAGTTATTTTTATTTAGCCTTGATTTTTATTTGGTGGTTACTTAGGGATGGTAAACTTTTCCAAAGGAGAGTATATTCCAATGCAAAAAATAGAGGTAGAGATCAAGAAACTCATTAAAATAAAACCTGGCATCTTGACAACAAATGCTACATAGTGGTCAGTAATATTTTTCTCCTACTAAAACCATAGGAATCTAAATTCAGTGCCCCAGTGAGGGCAGCCTTATTTAAATAAACATATTCCTCAACCCAAAAGAATCCAGGCTCCTGATTAGCTGATGTGGAGATAATTATTTATAATAGCACTTACTGGTAAAGAGGAAGGAGTGAAACCTTAGATGCACACTTGGATGTGGCTTAGGCGGGTTTTACTTCTGATTCTAAAGCACCCCAGTGGAAGTCAGTGCAGTGACTCAGAGCATTGTGATGGCCCAGCTGTCCGTGGGCGCGTCTCTCCGGGTGCGGTCACGCATGAGTCCCCATGCCAGAGGGAAGACTAACTGGAAGGTGATCGTCATGTAATGACTTAACTGACACTGTCTTACTACCAGTGAGAGAGAGGAACGTTTGGTTCCTTTCTCTTCCATACCTCGAAGTGTATTTTCATTGATTCCCAAAGTGCATGTGAAAGGGCACACCGGGTCCAAGGAACGGCCACCCACACGGTCTAGTTCTCTGCCTGTGAAAACAATACCAGCTCATGGAGAGCTCAGTCATTTCTTTCTAATGTGTTGACCTAATTTATTTTTCTGGGAGCCACTCGGTCACTGGGGAAAGAAGCCTGCTTCACTGGGCACCTTTATTTTACAGCAATGTCTCCTCTGTCTTAGGAATGTTTCATGGTAGTAACTCCAATCAGATAAGATAACCAGCATAAAAAGCATAGACGAAGGCAGATAAGCATGGAACACTTACCAATATGTGCAGGCATCCGTGCGCTCCTTTATCGTATGGATCCACTTCTATTCAGTCTGTATGTTAATACGTGTTATTCTGGAGCTTCTCAGGATTGGGACGCATACAACACTGAACAATGACCAAACCTGGTCATAAAAATGTATGAATAGGGGCGCCCGTATGGCTCATGCAGGTAAGCATCTGACTCTTGATTTCGGCTCGGGTCACGATCTCACCGTTCATGAGTCGGAGCCCCCAGATGGAGCCCCCAGATGGACTACTGCTGACAGCTCAGAGCGTGCTTAGGATTCTCTCTCCCTCTCTGCCCCTTCCCAGTCGTGCTTGCTCACTCTCTCTCTCTCTCTCTCAGAATAAATAATTTTTTTTAAGTATGAATAAACTCCCTGTGTAATGTGTCATTTTTTATTTTGGTGTTTTCTTTTTGACTTAGGTGCCAAAAGGTTGCCACTCTACATTATTCTTCTTAATAATTTATGCTATTTGTCTTTCAAAAATATAGCTTGCCTAAGAATGCCCTTAGAGCTACTTGCAATTCATTCACAAATTAACTCAAGTTAGGGTTAAAGATTACAGGCCTAAAAAAAAAAAAAAAAAAAAGAAAGAAAAATGACAGGCCTATGTGGTTTTGCTTGTTTTCGGACTATATAAAACGCTTATGTTTATCTGATAGGTCTCTTCATATGCCACCTCCTCCAAGAAGTCTCTTCTGACTCTTCCCTAGGAGGATCAGGCCCTTCCTCTTCGGGCTCCCGTGATGTGATATTTATCCCATACCCCTGTGCTCCTCTAGACTACTGATCCTTATGGCCCCATCATTACATTCTTCTTTGTCTCCCCAGCGTTCGGCAAAATATCTGACACCTAAGTAGGTGCTTAAAAAGTGTTCTCAAGACGAATGAACAGTCTAAAATTATGACTCGATGGCCTTCCAATCTGTCCATTTATAAGAAAAAAATGTTTTTCTGATAAAGTGAAAGCGACATGGCTAGCTAATTGATGAGGAGTCCTTGAGATCACGCAGCCACGGCCTGGAATTCACGGACTCAATTTCACCTTCCTATGGTGAAAATCGTCTACGTTAACAGCGGGAACCTCACGCGCGAAGTCTTCGGAGCGTTCGTGACCGTTCGACGCCGAAAAAGGACATCATCTGCAAGCGGGTTTCAGCGCCTGGGTTTTGAAATCCGGAGCAGGGCGGCGGGGGGTCGTTCCACGCGGAGGACGGAAAGTCAGGAGCAGGGCGAGCGGGCGGAGCACGTGGTGCGTGCCCTGGCTTCCACCGAGCAGCGTCAGGCCAATCGCAGTGTGCGGAGAACTTTTACGGACGGTATAAATATTTTGAGCTCGGGGCATCGTGACCAGCTGACGCTTTCCTTCCTCCGGACCAGCTGTTCGGGAGCATCCGGAGGAGAGCCGGGCACGGTTGAGACTCGCAGCGCCGCGGACGGCCCCGCAGGGTTCAGGTGCGGCGATGTCGCTGTTGGAGGAGAGCCGGCCGTTTGCGCAGCAGCTCTCCAATGTCTACTTCACCATACTTTCGCTCTTCTGCTTCAAGCTCTTTGTGAAGATCAGCCTCGCCATCCTCAGCCACTTCTACATCGTCAAAGGCAACCGCAAGGAGGCGGCCAGGATAGCAGCTGAGTTTTATGGAGTCACCCAAGGCCAAGGTATGTTTACGATAACGCTCTGCCGTCTGCAGCGGAGGCTAGTTATGCTCCAGCCGCGGCCCGAGGAAACCTCGCGTGTTTGCTTTAGGGGCCGCTTCAAAGCCCACTGTGTCGTTAACGTCCCCCCCCCCCACCCCCACCCCCGACCCCTTACGAAAACATTCCTTAACCTCACGGCTCCAGGAAAAAGAAAATCATTTTGCCGTGCAAAGGCCTGGGTTCATAAAATCGGGGCATCCCGGCCAGAGAGATTAGTGGAAACCTACCATGGAGGATATATTTCTCTGTTAAAAAAAAAAGAAAAAAGAAAAAAACCCCAACTCCTGAAAACCTTAAACATTGCATTGGCCGCGCTGTAATTCTAGAGGCTTCCATTACCGATCGTACTTCACTCGTCCTTTAACACGTCCCCGGATTTTTATGATTTTTAAATCAACTCTTTAGTCTATTGTGAAAGAGAGAAAGGTGAAGGTTGTATTTGTTTTCCACAGCGTTTATTTGGCCAAGATTAGAAAATAAAACACGGCCTGTGGAATACTAGGATTTACGGCGTGTGTTTTTCTGGAAGGAGCTGTCATTGCTTTGCCCCAGTGTGTAGAAACTTGATTACAAGGGGATAGGAACATGAATTAACAAATTTTTTTGTGTGTAGCCAAGGACATCTACCCACGTTTCGCAGGAAGAAACTGAAGTATGAGACCAAACGAGAAAGTCATTTTAACCACAGACTTTAAAGGTTGTAAAACCATTTCTATTCTATTGGACTGATATCCTATACAGTAAAACAGTTGTTATGGTGAGCTTCGGGGTGACATTTTAATTTCCTTACAGCCTTTTGATTAATTTCTGGTTTGAACATCATCAGGCAAGTATGCACACTTTAGACCCCAGATACCTCTGAAGTAGCTTAAATTTTCAGAATCCAAATGTACCATCAAGGAACAAGAAAACTTAGTTTTTTAAAAAAGAGCACTTAGAATGGAAAGTCTGCCTTCTTAACATCTGCTTTTCTACCTTTTCCATTTGTGGAATACTTCATTTTAGAATCTAGGTTACTCTGTAGGTACGTGGAAAGCTGAATAAAGGTAGAAAATCTTTTTTGGTATGTGAGATGGGTACGAAGTCTTTTTTTCCCCGGGAAAGAGTGTTCTTATGCAAAGTGAGAAATTTATGTACTCAGTTCAAAGTGTGGAAAATCTAAACGCCAGTATGAAACTCACACAAGAAGATGGGCTCCAGAGGGAACAGGCAGCACGTAATTCCTTGCCCAGCAGCCCAGCTTTGGACCGGCTGTAACTATTTAAATGTGGCGCATGCTGTGTTGGTAAACGGAATATTTTGTTTAGAGAGCAGCAAACATAGGAAACTAGATTTGAAAACACAAACCGCATTTCTAGATATGAGATTAAATCGATCATACACGATCGTAAGGTGATACAAGTTCTTCTCATGGCAGCCTGCAGCCCATTACTTGCTAGTCAAATCTTGTCTACCTCTTACGAGAATTGCTGAACATAAAAACGTGAAATACTGGCTAAACATCTACACTTTTTGTGTACATGTGTAGAGAAAGCTACAGTAGCTCCTTTTTGTCCATAGTCATAAATAAGTGGAGACAATTGTCTCCTCTTTAACCTCATCTCAGTGTGCTTATGCCAGAAGGTCACAGGAATATAGGACAAGCCTTCCATGTTCCCGTCTAGTTTTATGAGCCTGTGTGAAGATCTGTTAGAACTCTAGGATCATGTCCCTAAAAAAGAAAGAAAGAGGGGCGCCTGGGTGGCTGAGTCAGTGAAGCGTCCAACTCTTGATTTCGGCTCAGGTCACAATCTCACGGTCTGTGAGTTCTGACAGCACAGAGCCTGCTTGGCATTCTCTCTGTTCTTCTTCCTTCTCTCTCTCCCTCTCTCAAAAATGAATAAACTTTTTTTTTAAAAAAAGAAAGAAATCAACACTCATTAATGGAAAATCTTTTCCTGGGAATATTAATTGGAAACATAAGGTTTCGAAAAATTGTGCTTTGTGTTGTTTTAATATTATGCCGATTTAACAAAATTCTTCTTTTTCATATCTTGTATTAATCTATAAATAGAATATATCATTATAATTTTTATTCAGTGCAAGCATAATTCGTCTCCCAATTTTATTGTAATATTAGGAGGATAGGCAGGTACCTAGTGAACTTTTTTTTTTTTTTTAACAAACTCTTGATCTCCTACCTCTAAGAGTTAATTTTTCTTTGCCTAGGAAATTATTTATTTCTCCATCTTAACATAGCTCTTCCTTTTATTTCCTACAATCAGACTATTTTTATTTTGTTTGTATTTTTATAATTAACTAATCAAGCTTAATTATCTTCATTTCATCTAGCAATTTCCTCCTGCCTAGGAAAGATTATCACCTTCATTCCACTTTGAATTAGGCTTCTCATTCCTACTTTCAAGACTTAGCCAGATTGTTCCCCAACATTTCTGACGGAGAGTTGCCAAATTCCATGAAACACGAGATGATGTATGTATTTTCATGTCTTTCACAACCACAGAGGACTCTGTTGACAACATTCTGGATGTCCTCCCCACGAGCCATAGTACTTTGGTATGAAGTAAAAAACTTGTGTCTTACTAGATGCTGTTGCAAATCAGCTCATTGTATTTGAGCAATGCAGGGTAGAGTTTTTTCTTCAAGTACTTTCCAGTCAGGCCTGGGACCAGGGTATGATTACACAACAAGAATGCTGAAGGCTAAATGGCAGATGAAATAGCTTAAGATTATTTCCTTCTTGATCTCTTTGCGATGCCAATGAAATTTACAAATCTGCCTCTTCATCTTTTGTACTGAAGACTTTTATCAACTCCGCCATCGCACTGAAGGGACCTATTTATTGTACTTTTCTATATAGCCACCCCCCGATCATTGTAGCTGTTAAATGTCCTGGTTGCAATTTCTAAAATACGAGACGACTAGTCTATTTTTAAAGCTAGCCCTATACTTTGAGACTAACAGTGGGGCTAACAGGAGTTGAAAGATGTTTTTAGCTATGGTATGAAACAATACAGACAGCCAATGAGGGTGTGGGGGAGCACAGTGATTTTACGAAATCACTCCAAGGGCCGAGAAGAAGCCATGAACTACTAATGAATGCCCCAAGGACATGTCAAGAGATGGCATCTCTCTTCCATTAAGGGTAATACTTTTCACATTCTATCTTAGGCTCTGAAGAAAGTTCAAAGGTTTTACCTACTAGCGGATAGGGCCAGTTCTAAGCACGTGTTTTCGAACACCTTTGGTAGGAAGGCACTGAGAAAGCAAGATACAAAAAAGGCAAAATGTGGGGCACCTGGGTAGCTCAGTCAATTAAGCATCCAACTCTTACTTTTGGCTCAGGTCGTGATCTCACAGTTCGTGGGATCAAGCCCTGTGTGAGGCTCTATGCTGACAGCATGGAGCCTTCTTGGGATTCTCTCTCCCTCTCTGCCCCTACCCCTACTTGTGTGCACACATTCTCTCTCTCTCTCTCTCTCTCTCTCTCTCTCTCTCTCTGTCTCTCAAAATAAGTAAACTTAAAAAAAATGTAAGATGTATTTTCTCCACCTGCTGGTAGTTTATTCTAATTGAGGAGGCTGATGTTGAGTTGACCCCAGGAACAAGCGGAAACATGGATTAGGGGTGCTCATAGAATATTAAGAAACAGTAGATTTAACTAGAGCCAAGGTTCATATAGTAGGAAAGTGATAATAAATTGGGCACAGATATGAAAGAATTTTTTAAAAATTTTTAAAAAATTTATTTATTTGAGAGAGAGAGGATGGGGGGGTCAAGGGGCAGAGAGAAGGGGAGAGGGAGAGGGAGAGGGAGAGAGGGAGAGAGGGAGAGAGAGAGAGAGAGAGAGAGAGAGAGAGAGAGAGAGAGACTCCCAAGCAGGCTCCGCACCATCAGCACAGAGCCTGATGTGGGGTTCAGACTTGCAAACCATGAGATCATGACCTGAGCAGAAATCAAGAGTCAGACTCTTAACTGACTGAGCCACCCAGGTGCCCCACAGATACAAAAGACTGTGAATGGCAGGTTAAGCAGTTCAAACTTAACTTTGAAGGCACTAGGACTCACTGGGAGTTTCTGCTATGAGTGAAAGGGGGAAGTGGGAAAACACATGTATAGAACCTTAACCTGAAGTACGTGTGCATGTAGTAGCGATCTTTGGAGTTGGACAATGAGACAGGCTTGAGGGACGTAAGCCAGTTAGGCTCCTGCCTTGGGGAGATGTGGGGCTAGACTTGCCTGGTGGTGGTGGCGTGAACAGAAAAGAAGAATGATGATACAAATAAATAAAAAGAAGAAAAAAGAAACGAATCCGATGACACCTTTAAATGGCACTGGCAGAGAGGGCAGAGGTTCCTTTAGGGTAACTGTTTGTCTCCCAGAGTTAGACATGGACGCATCTAAAGGAAACGTCTGTCATTCAGCAGAGGGACTGATGAGCCACGGAGGTGAGCCTGCAGTTCCCAGCCAAAGCCACTGCAGGGGTGGGGGGGTGGGGGGTGGGGGGGTGGACCCCTCGCTGCTAGGTGAGTCTTCGGGGTCACTGCTCCCTCCTGTGAGACATCAGGGTAAATCAGGAAGTGGTGGAACTGGAATCTGAATCCTGGCCTTCCATTTGAGTTACGTAAGACTTCTGTTCCATTTTTTCATCACCAAATGACCTTGCGATTGTGATCTGGCTCTTCCGGGAGGTGTGTCTACAGAAAGAGAATGGGCTGGCTTGCCCCCACGGGTGTTGTGCTCTGACACTCTGCTTCTTGTGGTAAATTAACATATTTGGATCTTGACAGCAGTCTTTAGCGTTTTGTGCTCTTTGAGTCCTAAGCCCGCCTCTGGCGTGTGCATTTCCTCCGGCTTTGCTGATAGATCGGGCTGCTGAGGGTGCAAAGCCACGGACCGGATTTTGCACTGTGGAAAAATTCACCAAAGTAATGTCTCCCTGTGAGGCCGCTTGGAATACAGTCTCATGACACATGCAGACTCTTCAGGGACTGCTTTGTGTTCTTACGATTTCGTGAATTTGGTTTTAGGGTGACCATTAAGCATGCAACCCTTTTTTTTTTTTTTTTTTTTTTGACGTATCTATTGTTGAAAATAGGCTCCAGTGTCCATGCGCCACCAAAGGCCAAATGGCAAAAGTGCCGGAATCTTGGAGAACAACGTCAGCTGGGTAGGAAAAGCAGCTAGAATTTTATGCAATGTAATGTCATGTTTTCCTCCATCAAAAAGTCCATCCTAGGTTTAAAAACAGCTTTAGGAATTTAACTGTACGTCAGATGCCAACAACTCCAGCAGCAGTAATCTTCATCTTACCTGTACTCAAGGAGCAACTTATTCTATGTAGCTTTCGGTGCTGCCGTGTGGATCGTGTGTGGGGTTAGTTATGTTAGGAACTTCCTCAGAATCTCAGCAGTGAAAAATTTCAAGAGGCAAATCTGTAGGATGACTTCTTTCATGGTGTGCATTATATAAAGGTGTAAAAATACCGTGAAGATGTGACAGCTTTGGGCACATTTTCTATACTTAGATGGAGCTCCAGGTAAGAATAACTTGAATCAATAGAACTGTTATCTGTGACAAAAGACACGACATTATAATCAAAAGTGCTACAAAAAAATTTGAAGCAATTTTCATTTTGCCCAAGCTCTACTATTTTTTGGAAATGTCAGAGCACTTTTCTGGGAAGAGACCATTATAATACTGTGAATTAAAAACGGAATCTGAGAACAAAGTTCCAGGTTCACAAAGACTGTCGTGTTTTTAATGTTAGTATCTTTGCTCTTCCTCTGTATTTGGAGAAATGAATGGAATTTTGGAATTAAAGAACTTGGCCTACTCATAACTTCGCGAGGGGTTGGTTTTCCTAGGAATATTCTTCTCGTACCTTTTGTTTCCCTCTCCCTTCCTTAGGTCATTCGATTACTTGCTCCTTTATTACTTACCGTGTTTACTGGGCTAGGCATTAAGGACAAACTGTACGAACACACCACGGTCCCTTTCCTAAAGGTGTGTATAGTCTACTGGGAGACAGATTGATAACCGAGTAGTTTAAAAATGTGGGATGTGCTATTTTACAAGGCTAAAGAAGATCTTGGGGAGCAAAGAGGCAAGAGTGTAGGGATAAGAATAGTTCTGCCTGGGACATGTCAGTTACATAAAGTTATACTAACAACACGCATTTTCTGTCCCATAATCGTGCATGTATCCTTATTTTTAATGCTCAAAACCATCCAAATTCCCCAATTTCACTCCCCCATTCACTGTTTCATCTTTCAGTCTATTATTATTATTATTATTATTATTATTATTATTATTATTATTATTATTTCTGACTCACATATCTCTTGCCTAAATTTTTACCTAAAAGCCCGAAGTTTTATTGTTAAAAGAACGTGTTTTTGGGGCGCCTGGGTGGCTTGGTTGGTTAAGCGTCCGACTTCGGCTCAGGTGATGATTTCACGGTCCTTGAGTTCGAGCCCCGCGTCGGGCTCTGTGCTGACAGCTGAGAGCCTGGAGCCTGTTTCAGATTCTGTGTCTCCCTCTCTCTCTGCCCCTCCCCTGTTCATGCTCTCTCTCTGTCTCAAAAATAAATAAACGTTAAAAAAAAATTAAAAAAAAAATAAAAAAAGAATGTGTTTTTAGGCAAGAATAAGTATGTTTATTATTTATCCACTAAGGCTTTTGAAAAATAACAGGTATTTTAGTAAAAAATTTCAAAATGAATTTTGCATATATTGATAGGAGGCATTGTTGTAACCAGTTCTATAGTTTTTATATAATAAGGACAGTTGAAGAATAAAAAGTAGGTCTGGACCTTCTGTATTTGAATTTACTCTTTTAGAAGATGGTAAGTAAATGAAATAAGTTGTTTCTTGTTAATTGGCATAACTGATAACAGTTGTGAATTTAAATCAGTTCAATAAGTACTTGGACGCCTATTTCTGGCCCAATGTCCTTGCTACATGCACATAGATGAATACATGTGTCTGTATATTACGTATGTGCACCTACAGAGAGATTTATATATTTACCACATGTGCGGCATGACTTCCCTTATGAGCAAAAGGAGACTCGGTGATGTGGGGCCAAACGGCACATATGTAACAGTCAAACAGCAAGTAAGTAGAAGTCCATACGGTGCTAAGATAAAAACAGTTCAGTTCCGTAATGAGTGTTTTCTAAGGAAGTCCCCTGAGAGTATCAGGCCCTTCATCAAGAAGGTGGGGCTTGAGCGTCAATTTCAGAGGCAGACCGTATCTCATTATGCACGAGTGGCGATGACACCAAGCTGGAGATAAGCGCAAAGAGGACGTTTAGAATGTGGAACTAAGCTGGCCTGGTTCATCTGGGGCAAAGCTTGATGGATAAATGTTAGATAAGGATTCATAGAGGGGCGGTTGGTGCCAGTGTGAACAGTAAAGGCACGTCTTCTCAAATCAGACAGCCACAAGTAAATAGTTCTAGTAAGAGCTTTGTGCTGCCTTGACTAGATTCAGGCTACACAAAAAAGAGCCGTTCCCCAAGGATGGAAATAATTACCACCGGAAGTATTTTACAGAATCCTTGGTGTAATGAGTTAATATGTCCCTATGTGTACTTCACAAACTCCATCTCAGAGAAGACAAAATACCTCCTCCTCGTGGAATCAGCAGGACACGTCTTCGGAGTGGCTCTCTGGCGATTCTGTGGATTCCGGCAACAATTCAGCACATTAAGCTCATTTTCCAACCTAGGGAGAAGACAGGAAGGTTTGTCCCCAGTGATAGATGAACCATGGCATTGAGAGCAGGTGGGGTATTTGGAAAGCCTCTTCATTTGAAACCACCCTCACAAAGTTGTTTTTTTTTTTTTTTTTTTAAAGAAGAGTTTGCTTATGGAGTCCGTAGAACTTTTGGCATTTCTTCTCTACCAGCTGCGTGAAGAACAAATCATTCATTCTTTCCAGCCTTTTCTCAGCAATGCTACAAAGGAGACCGTTGGCTTTTAAGACTGCAGATGCCCACCGGATAGCAGATCAGGGAAGGAGAGTCTCATAAATTATTAAATTGCCAATGCTTCCAGGTGGCCTGTGATTAAACCAGTCCACTCTGTGAAATTTAGGTTTGGGGACAATCTATTAGAATGATTTTTTTTCTGAATCTTCTAATTCTCCATCAGTTACTGTGGGACAGATTTAAAAAAAAAAAAAAAAAATCTGCCCTCTAAGTAGATTTAGGAGTTTTCTAGAAGAGCCTGTGGGATGGAGAGGCTGTGTCAGCGTGCAGGGACAGGGTTCCCGGGGGGGCCCCTTCTTCTAAACGGGACAGCCCTACTTTTATGAAGTTTCAGAAGGTGGACTTTCAGAGGAATTTTTCTTTAAAGAAAGGATAAAATGGTGTTTACAAATAAACGGTGTCTGCTTGTTTAAAATAGGATGTAGGTCACATTCATCTTCAGGGAACCTAACCCCCTCATAAAATGAGTCACAACTGAGCAACCTTTCAGCATTCTTTCCTAAGGATCAGAACAACGGTAAACATTTTGGGCGCGTCAGGAATGTGGGCAAGCATGGGAAGTGGCAGGCAGCCATCCCGTCTCCGTGAGGGCAGCTAAAATTTCCATGCCACCATTACCTACTGAGCAAAATAGAAACATTCAGAAACACAGCCACTCTTTCCAGAAGGCTGAGAGTCTTAAACTATGGGCAGAGGACAAACAAACTGAAACGTGATACCAAAGTGCCATTCATGCTCTTAAATAGAAACGCTGGCTTAGTCTCAGTCATCAAGTGTGCAGCTTGGTTTAAATGAAGACGGACGGTGAGAGCCATGGAAGTTAAGGCCCGCGGAGCCTCTGCGCCCTCATACTGCCACGCAATTCCTTGTCAGTTGGTAGAGTCGACTGCTACCAAAGCGTGGGAGGAAGCTATTCTAAAGAGTTCCCAACACACCACAGCGGCAGTCAATAAGGAGCACGTAAGTTGTGAGTCTGGGGGGAACGGAACCCCTTCGTAACAACCAAACACATCTCTGATGATCTACTGAGGAGACTGATGAGCTCCGTCTGTTTTCCACACCACCTCATTCACTAGAGTAATGATGATTCCTATCATCCATCAAGGGCAAGTAATACAGAACGTTCAGCACAGTGTGGAGCACCAAATGAATTTCTGAATTTGGAAGCTTTGGGTCTGACTTCCCTCTCTATCCGGAATGGGGAATTAGGAAAAGGAAAAAGTGCTAGTTCCTTCAGAGTTCAAACCCACAGGATCACACAGCTGTTGAGTCTGGGAAGGAATGAATATTTCTTCATAGTGACTGTCCAAGAAGAAAAAGGACGCTAAACAAAAATGTGAGCTTTGTTCTCTCCATTCCGCCATTATGATGAAATTGCTCATCTGGTAAAATCTAGTCTAGAAGCCAAGTTTTATGGCTCCTTACAGTCATTCAAAGAAAGCAACAAACTAAGAGTGATTTGGGTTGGAGAGACTATCTCCTGTATAGAAAATATTAAGTCCTGAAACAATACTTGTATACCTAA
Source organism: Panthera pardus (assembly GCF_024362965.1). Lineage (NCBI taxonomy): Eukaryota > Metazoa > Chordata > Mammalia > Carnivora > Felidae > Panthera > Panthera pardus. The sequence goes on along the minus strand of NW_026526688.1, from coordinate 8,224,993 downwards.
TTGTCGTGATGGTCTAGGAATGTGGAGGAAAGGGGAATCTTTCAAAATGCGCTCGATGTTTAGGGCCTGTTGGAAGTAATAATATTTTTTAAAGGAATTTTGATTTATGAAAATTAGATGCAATATTAGAGATTTTTATAATCATTTAAAGATTCGTTTTAAATAGCACACACAAATGACCACAAACCTGGTTCTACAGCATTGTAACAAAATATTTTGATTATTAAAAAAAAATAAGAGTTCTGAAGGACAAGGGATTTAACTAGAAGGAAAAGAAAAGAAGTTTGTAATTAACCTGAGGCTCAAAGAGGCAAACATGATTCTTGCCAAATACTTGGATACTGAATTATAACAAGACTGCAGAGAAATACTGCTGTTATTTTGGAGAAGACAATTATACTTCTTTACTAAGCGAAAAGTCACTTGGTCTTTGAAATAACAGCCAGTGGCACATAAGAAAAACAATGCCTTGGATATTGAAGAAACTCAGCAAAGACTAATGGAATAAAGAAAATACCTTAAATCAGGGGGAAATGGAGTTTCAAATCCCATTACAGATAACAGTGGTTTAGCCATACATAAATTATTCTGTCATGGTTCTAGCACCTTCCAGCTGTGAGATCTTAGGAAAGTTGTTTAAAGTCTGCAGCCTCAGTGTCTTCATTAGTAAAACAGACAGAATGATATTTATTTCAGAGGGTTATTGTACATTTTCTATGAGATATACTTTAATTACTTAAACCATTCGTCACAGTGTTGTGGACTATAGTTACTCTGTAACAGTGAGCTCTTTGTACGCTACCTTACAGTTCTTCAAAAACGGTACAAAACTGCCCACAGTTTAGTAGCTCAGAGAGGCACCAATAAAAAAAAGATAGTGAAATTATAAATTTTTTTAATGTTTATTTGTTTTTGAGAGAGACAGAGACAGTGTGAACAGGGGAGGGGCAGAGAGAGAGAGAGAGAGACACAGAATCCGAAGCAGGCTCCAGGCTCCGAGCTGTCGGCACAGAGCCTGACGCTGGCCTGAACTCACGGACTGTGGGTTATGACCTGAGCCGAAGTCAGATGCTTAATAACTGAGTCACCCGGGCGCCCCACGGTGAAATTATAATAAATGGTGTTTGCTGAACAGTTGCTGTAAGCACACAGTAATGCTTGGGCATTCTGCCCACCGTCGCATTAGCTCTTCAGGTAGATGGTCTCAGAAACTTAAGTGGTTGGCTTTATTCACGTGTTTATTTAAGAATAACCAACGGGAGGGCGCCTGGGTGGCTCCGTCTGTTAAGCATCCGGGTCTGGATTTCGGCTCTGGTCGTGATCTCACAGTTCATGAGTTTGAGCCCTGTATGGGACTCACTGCTGTCAGCACAGAACCCTCTTTGGATCCTCTGGCCCCAGCCTCTTTCTGCCCCTCCTCCACTCACTCGCTCACTCTCTCTCTCTCAAAAATGAATAAATATGAAAAAAATGAATTACTTGCAGACATTTCTTCTGCCATCTTACTCTGTCAAAGGAACTCTTGTTGACAGAAATCCTTCAGACGGGAATGTTCCTGGGCCAACCTGCTCACGGCTCTGCTGTAGGAAAACCTCACCTTTCCCGCATAGGCATTGCTGTAAAAGCACAATGGCATATCCCAAATTTCTCTTTGTTTTTCTGGAGTGAGGGCCATGGAAGGAGCTGAAGCTGCTTCACCTCCAAAGTATCACAGCACCAGATACTAACTTTCTCTGCCAAACTTTCTTGCCCTTTTATTTTCTTTCGTCTTAATCCCTGGCAGCTGAAAAGGGAAGACAAAAAACAGTAATGACAACACTAGCCGTGAAGGGCTGAGTCAGTTCGTGGAGGGATTCAGCTTTTTTCCTTTATTTTCTGTTTCTCTCTGCCAGCCGGCCTCTCCAGGAAGCAAGCAAAACATAGGTTTTCACTGGACATATCTTATAAAAAGCGTTTGTTTTTCTTTCTCATGAGAAGGGAGAAAAATAACCCTTTTATAAAAAAAAGAAGCAGATTATATCTGGAAATAAGGACGCAGGATTATTTCATAGACTCACTGAAAAAGCTCAGAGCCTATCAGTATTTTAAATTGTCTGGGGCCCTGTGCACAGGTTTGCAAAATATCCCTCCACGAGCTTCCTGGAACACTTGCTTCTTTATGAGGTTAGTGCAGAGGTTATCTGAAGGTGGCTATGCCTCTGTTGAGAAAATAATAAATCACAAATAATGATTTTGTCTTGCCTCTTAAGTAAGAGACCATTAAACTGTATACGTTATAACCTGGGAACAAAGTAGCGATATAAGCCGTAGGGATATGAAGGCTGTTAGTTGCAAGGTCTGAGGGACCAGTTGCTGTCCTGCAATATACATGGCCCGGCATGGACCTACAGTATACAGGGCCCGGTGTGGACCTCAACCTCAAATCAGAAATGAGGCCTTGCTACTGAAATTTGGCAGGAATATGATAATGGACAAAGAACTTTCTCAAAATGGAATGTCTAACAGCTATTTCCCTAACTAGAGAGCAGCGTTTTTGAGTAACAAAGCAGTGTTTGACGACCCCGACATTTTCATGAGGTGTCTTGAGTCTAGCCTGGTTTGCCATAGGCTGTTTAAGGAATAATGACACCGCTACGATACTGGCCTTCTGTTTCATGAGACGATAGACATCAGTTCCATGTTATAATACAGAATTGTAATATTCTAACACACATGCTATTTTTCCTAATAGCCATATCCTAGGTGTTTTTGAAGCTTTAAAACTTGGTAAAATACCGATCAATATGTATGTGTGTATGTGTGTATATATATATATATATGTATATATACACACACACACACACACACATATATATATACACATATATATACCAATCAATATATATATATACTTATGTGTGTGTGTGTGTATATATATATATATATATATATATGTATGTATATATAAAGAGAGAGGGAGAGAGGGGCACAGTTGTACTTTATAAGTTGGGTACAAAACAGCTCTTAGTAAATCACTGGATTTTGTCTTACCATGTAAACTTGTCACTTAAAGGAGTTCCTTTGGAAAGAAACTATTTATTTTGTAAGTATAGATGTTTCACATACCACATTTTCTTAAATTGAGATGCTTTCCTAGTAGATATTATGTGGTTAATGTTGGAGAAGGAGGAGAAGATGAGAAATGGAAAAAAAGTGAATCTCTTGTTTCTCAAATTCCCTGTAATTGGACCTAATAGGGGTGGTTAGCACGTCTCTTGACCTTTTCTATTCCCAGCTTTGACTCTGCGTGACCTGTCTTACACTTTCTGATGATAATATGGTCTATTTTTCTTGTAATTCACTAAGTCTTTCCATACATTCTATCCCTTGTCATCCTCATAACTGTCCTCTACAAAGTCGATGGCGTTAATGCTTCTTTTGCAAAGAAGGAAACAGTTGAAAATGTAGAGGAACTCACTCAAGGTTCCTGATCTAGTTAGAGGAAAGTGAAAACACGAGCCCTGGCATTTTGATGTTGCTTCTGACATCACTCATCCTGACCATTTTGTGGGATTTTGTTTCTTTGGCTTATAGTATGAAGCAAGTAGTGTCCTTGTTCCGGAACTATCTCTGCTTCTGGTTTCAGCCTCTCTTTCAGGGTCTTTGAGATAATCCCGGCGAGACACAGAATCCCTTAGTGCCCTGTGCTGCTCCCCACCACGCCCCGCCCTCACCGTCCACGGGATATCCTAAACAGATTCAACATTGACTTTGCCACCAGGTTGGTTCGTTACCAGCCTGTAAGCCTCTTGGAGACACAGATTCGTGTCATCCTCGGAGCCCAGAGAAGTGCCTAGCATGTGGCAGGGACTCAAATAATCAAGGAAGGAAGGAACAAATGAAGGAGGAAAAAAGGAAGGTAGAAAGCAGGAGGATTCACAATCACTCAAGTCCGTGGATTTTATTACCACTTTCCACACAGGCTTTTGCGTATTCTTGTCAGGCCTCTCCCGGTGGTGTGGACCCATATGGACACTACGTATATGTTCATGGAGAGGCTCTGGGAGTTAATTCTCAAGGAAAAATGAAGACAGAAAATCAATACTGTCCAGAATCGAAATCTATAACAATGCCCTCCACTCCTTGTCCTTCTGAATCAGACTTACTGTCCCTTTTCCCTGGTTCCTTTTTACCTCCTGGATTGCCACTAACTGTCCTCCTTGAACAAAACAAACCCTTTCCCTTGTCTCTTTTTCACTGACTCGTACAGCGTACCTGTCTTCAGGTATCTTATTCATCATCGCCTACGAACCCAGACCGCTTCCCTTCTGGTGAGGGATGCTATCTGTTTACTCTTTGATTTTCTACCTTCAGGGAATGCATTTTTTTTTCTTAAAATTTTTAACTTTCTGAGCCAAACTTCAAATATTACTAAATGTTCATCCTTCGTTCATTTTAAACCGGGTGCTCCTTAGGGCACCGCGAAGCGTGTGTCACAAACAGAAAACACCCGAAACGCCATACGTCAGAATGATAACTGAGAGGAGATGACTCTCTTGTCTTCTCTGAAGGAGGTCAGAAAATTGTCAAGTGTCAGAAGGTGTCACGAGAAGGGGTTTGGCTGACGTAAAACTTAGATCGGTACATGCTGGGAACAATACCTCTGGATGTTAGCTCTTCACCCTTCAGGCCTGGGCCCCAAATTCTGCCGTGTCTGTTTTAGTTTACCAAAGTGGTAGGAATGATACACATAAAACATTTTTTTTTTTTAATCTTGCTTTTGCCCATCACGCAACTGGCTTCTTTGTACCGGGGCGGCTGAAGGATTGCAGGGGGCAGGGGGATTGGTTTATGTCGGTGTCAGGATAAGGAAGCACAAGGGCAAAACGGAGCAGTGGCCCTTACAGCCAGGGGTAGACACAGATTGGACAGACACACAAGGACAGAGCGGCCCCTGGGACACCGGAGCTGGCCCGCCCGGGCGTACGTGAGGCTGCCCGCTCACACCGAGCTCGAGTTGAGGCCAGCACACCTGGGACTCCTGACTTTCTGTGCTTCCTGCTCGAAGCCCTGCTCCTCCAAGTGCGTTCAACATGGCAGACACAGACGTCAGCGCGCCTCTCCCTTCAATGTCAACGTAAAACCCGCAGCTGCTGCCGACGCCTGACCCTTCCGTGAACACACGGTTCGCGGGGGTAAAACCATTTGTGGCTAGAACTATGGGGAGGAGAAGGATTATGTGTAAAATTGTTCTTACGTTAAGTCCTTGTCCGTGGCGCGTATCAGATTTTCTCCCCAGCAGCTGTCGGGCTCAGACTAGAGAACACGGGTTGCCCATTTCATTCCTTGTATGGGTTTGTGGACCTGTGTAAATTTCAGGCTGTCAGTCGGCAGGGACAGAACGTTGTAACCAAGTGGGGAAAGAGAAGGAAGGACGAGGAAAGTGTCGTTTTATGAGAATCCGAGAGCAAACACCAACTCCGGTCTCTGTCCGACGGCACGGGCTGTCCGGAGCCCTTGCGATCATGAGCTCATTTAGCCCTTACAGAAACCTTATGGCGTAGGGGCCAGAGGTCGTTAGATCTGTTTTTGCCTTCCTGGTTTTATGCTCACCGGTTTCGTGTGTCTGCCCACAATGTCGAGGGCAGATGGAAAGAACACTGGTGGGGAGCGGACAATCCTGGCTGGTTCCCGTCTTGCTTCGCTGGTAATGTGCTGGATGACCTTGAGGGCAGCACCTACCCTCTCTGAACTTCGGTTTCTGTACCTGCAAAATCAAGAAGTTAGACAAAATCAGTGGGTTTTGAAGGCTTTTTTTTTTTTTTTTAAGCCACTGACATTTTCTCTGATGCTCCAGAGGCTCGATTTAGCCGATAGAGCGGTCGCTGTGCTGTCTGAAGGCAGAGCCCCAGGCTTTGCCCGCACGCTCCACGGTGGGTCTGCTGGCCTCACGGGGCTCCTTTGAAACCATCCATCAATCACTGAAGTCCGTGGGATCTGAGACCTCTCTTCGCTCTGAAACACTATGATTCTTTCATGTTATTTTGCCTGTTGGTGAATCATTTTTGACCAGAGGAGTTTTCAGCACAGAGAACCCGAGTTACCTTTTGCAGAACATGGAGAATGTGCTCAACTGAACTGCTCAGAACTGTCATGAGTCACCGCAGAACACATAATGACAATTATTTTAGAACAGTCCCTGTGGTCTTACAGACAGACATGCTTTCAGTGAGTCACTTCAGTGGTCCCCCAAAGTCCCCTGAAACATATGGTTAGTGACTTTCCTCTGCAGCCACGCTGGGGTAGTGCTCTGTCCCGTGGTCCCCTCCCTCTCCCTGGCTGGCATGCACACTTGCGGTTCGAAGAGAAAGCCCATGGGTCATCTCGGGGACTCTGTCCCGGAGAGGCGAACGGGTAACGTTTCTGCACGAACGGGAGAAGAGCCTTACTGGTCTCATGCACGGAGCAGACGCTCAGCAGATTCAGGCAGGCGGGTGAGCAGGGGGCCCCCCGGGTCCTGCTGCTCGGAGTGTTGGGAGCCAAGTGCGACCCTTTCTCTTATTGGACCGTTAGGTTTGCTGCTAGCCCCCTCCTCTACTTAAAATCCTTTTGGCTGGCCTCCTTTTGTTGATTAGTATTTTTGTAATCATAAACTACATCAGGAAAAAAAAGAAACAGAACACAATTATAGACATTTATAAATGACTATAAAGCAGATGGGCACCTGAGTGGTCCAGTCAATTGAGCATTGAACTCTTGATTTCTGCTCAGGTCATGCATGATCTCTGAGTTGTGGGATCGAGCCCTGCATCAGGCTCCACACGGAGCATGGAACATGCTAAGATCCTCTCTTTCTCTCGCTCTCACAAAAATTTTTTTAATAATAAAAAAGTAAAAGATTGTATAGTAGACACCTGTTTAACCACCATCTACATCAAGAAATAGAACATCCTAGAACCTCAGAAGGCATCCAGGTGTCCCCTTTCCATCCCGAACATCCTATTTTATTCTGACAGGGGGTGGGTGGACAGAGGGTGACTACTTTTCTGGTGATCATCTTCTTGTCTTTCTTTAAGGGCTTCATTGCCCTGAATATACCTCAAGTAGAGACAGTTTGGTTGAGCCTGCTTTTAAATTGTATATAAATTGAACCATTCTCTAAATATATGTTCCTGGTTTACTTTCTTCACCGAACAGCATGAGAGAAACATTTATCTATGTGTATCTGGAGTTCATTCATTTTCAGCGCTGTAAATTCCAAATTTGGCTTAACTAGGAATCATACGGAGATAAACATTGAGTACACGCAGGTTTGTGCAGCGCTAGGAGGAGAATCGCCAGGTCATACAGCATGTATAACTTTGGCTTTTTAGTTGGTGTTACACTGTTTTCCAACGTGATTTTATCTACAGTGAAACCCGCAGTGTATGAGAATTCACAGTCCCTCCCATTACTGCTAATACGTGGTATTGTCCGTATTCTTAATTTTTGCCAATCTAGCGGGCACGCAGATTATGTGGTTTAATACAACCGTGTGGCTTAATTTTCATTTCCCTAATAATGCCATTTTCATATGCTTATTGGCCATCTGTTCTTCCACTATTGTGATGTGTGTACCAAATATTTTGCCATCTATTCTGTTAGGTCTTCTGCCCTGTTTTTCTTGGATTTTAGAAGTTATTTATATATTCTAACAATTAAATCAAAAATGAAAAAAACTTAAAGATACTACTTACAAATATCTTTTGTGGCTCAGCTTCCCACTTTTTATGGTTTTTCTTTTGGCGAATAGACGCTCTTTATTTAAAAATACTCAAATTTAGGGGTGCCTGGGTGGCTCAGTCGGCTGAGCGTCCGACTTTGGCTCAGGTCATAATCTCGCGGTCTGTAGGTTCAAACCCCGCGTCGGGCTCCGTGCTGACAGCTCAGAGCCTGGAGCCTGCTTTAGTCTCCCTCTCTCTCTCTCTGCCCCTCCCCTGCTCATGTTCTGTCTCTCTCTTTCAAAAATAAACATAAAACATTAAAAAAAATTTTTAAATAGTCAAATTTATAAATATTTGCCATTTCGGTTAACACTTTTTATGTAATTTACTTTAAAAATTCCTGCCATACTTCAAGATAATGAAAATATTTTTTTCTTTTAAATTTATTTATTTATTTTTGAGAGAGTGCCCTCACCCATATGCACACAGGCATGGGGGAGGGACAGAGAGAGAGAGGGGAAGAGAGAATCCAAGTAGGCTCCGAACTGTCAGTGCAGAGCCTGACGTGGGCATCCATATGGGGCTCGATCCCATGAACCATGAGATCATGACCCGAGCCGAAATCAAGAGCCCGACACTTAACCGAGCCATCCAGGCGCCCCCGAAAGTATTTTTCTGTATTTTCTTCTTAAAGCTTTCCTTTCAAATTATCCATTTGCAAATGACCTTTTGAGTGGTAAGCCCCTTTTTCCAAGTGGGTAGCCAATTATATTCCTCCCAGTTAGTAGGAAGTCAGTCACACATTCTGTCAACCATGGTCACTGCCGCAGCCCTTCTGTGTAAGTAGAGTGTCTGTTCATACAAAGGTCTGTTTATGGGCTCTCTTCCTGGGTACATCTCTCCAGACCTAAACCACACTACGTTGGTTTCTACCGCTTTCAAATATCTTGATACCTGGTTGGATAAGCCTTCCTCTCCCCCTGCCATTTTGTTCTGTCTTCTCAGTGGCTTTGGCCATCCTCAGTAATTTGTAATTCCAAATTTTAGAAGCAACTTCTGTGGTTCACAAAACACCTGTCGGGTTTTTTGTTGTGATTCATTTAACCTGTCAATCGTTTATTACAAGGATATTCATATCTTTGCAGTACTTGCCCTTCCAATGACTAAACATGATATATTTCCCCATTCATTCAGGTTTTCTTTAATGTCTCTCAGTAAGGTTTTATTATTATCCCCTGAGGAGGTCTTACATATTTTTGTTGAATTCATTCCTGGGTATTAAATTGTTCTATGGTACTGTGAAAAGTGTCTTGTTAAATTGTTTCATTTTCCATCTCTATACTGTAGGCGTAGAGAAATACAATTAATTTTGATATATTAATTTTATACTCAGCGAACTTGCCAAACTTTCATTAATTCTAATAGGAGTCTGTAGGTGCTGTGGGGGTTTTTTAGGTAGAAAATCATATTATTTGTGACTAATGCCGGTTGTGTTTCTTCCTTTCTAATTGTTACGCCATTCTTTCTTTTTCCTCAGTTATTCTGTGGATTAAAACCTTCAGTACAGTGTTTGATGGAGGGGTGATAATTAGTGTCTGTTTTTAAGTTTTTCCATCCAGAGGGAAAGTTTTCAACATTTTGCCATTAAGTATAATGTTTCCTGAAGGTTTTTGTTTCTTTGGTTTTGTAGACAACCTTTACCATTTTTAAGGAAGTACCTTATTATTTTTGTGACGTTAGCTGAGTGTTGTTCTGTCTTTATTAACCCAGCAGTTTCTAACTGTGCATACATCTGGGCATCCTGTTTACTTAAGGAGCACTTAGTTCTGCAAATGCATTTTTCTTTTTTAGCATTCCTCATATCATCAATGATGGAGTTCACATTTTCGCCTAATTATCAGTACACAGGGCCCAGACTCCCCTCGTAAGTGACACACTGGCATATTCTGTGGTTGTGTCTGGGGCAGTCATACTGGTTTAAACTATCTGATCTTTCAAAGAGTCCATCCCTTACTTCCTGGACCCATGGAATGCACCTGCCTGCTAGATGGTCTGGAAAATTATTCTTTTTTAAGATGAGTTTTTTTCAACTTTTAAAAATCTTGTCTCAGAAAAACCCGATTTAGCAGTGTCATTCTTCCTTTCTCCTATTACATCCTGGCCCATCAACTGTCTTCAAAGTGCCCATAAAAGGTTTAAATAACCATTATTAATTTTTTTTCCTTTTTCAAGTTTTCATTTAAATCCAAGTTAGTTAACACACCGTGTAATGTTAGTTTCGGGTATAGAATTGAGTGATTCATCACTCACATCCAACACTCAGTGCTCGTCACAAGTGCCCTCCTTATTAAATCTATGCCAAGGTCAACTTTGGGATCTTTCTGTGTTTTATTATGTTTGCATAGTTTTCTGTAATATGCTTTATTGCTTCCAGGTAATGAACTGTGGAGTAATTAAGGTGATCTGGAAACTCCTGACAAGCCAGGTTAAGAGGACAAACTATAAGGAGGGTGGTGGCTGAAGCGAGGCATGGGTCATTTTCACTGAAGTGATTGTTCAGTTTGGCTGTTTTCACTGGGTAGCAAGAGAAGGTTGAGGTGTATTAAAGAGCTAGCCAGTTTTCGGGAAAGACTTTTTCTCTGCACTGGATATGAGGTCTTGTTTCTAAAGAGAGGTTCTAGGTATAAGTCATATATAGTAATGTAGAGTGATAATTGGCAGATAATGATTAGCAATGTATGTATTTTGTGCTACAGATGTCAGTAGCTATGGACGTACATGTGGTTTACAGCTGGTACCCCAGGGAACAAGGGAATTTGTGCTTTGGGGTATGAGACATGTGTCCCTCCAAACTTGTACTTGAAATATGTCACTTCTGCAGACAAGATAAGGTCTATAATTTTATTCCAGCTTTCTTTAGTGTTGGAGTTGGAATAAAATAATAGGCCCAGAGTTAAAAAAAATACAGTATATAACTTTCAGAGGAGAGTAGGGGAAAATGGAATTATAAAATTAATCAAACCAAAATAACTAAAGAAAGAGAACAAAGAAACAGAAAAGGTGGGGAAAAGACAAAGTACAGAACTAACATGGGAAAAATAAATCTAACTATAAGTAACTAAATAGATCAGTAATTTAAATAATAATTTTAAATAAATAAGTTGAGTTCTCTTGTTTAAAGATAACCATTTTCAGATTTGTTAGGTAATAGCCAGCAATACATATTTTTTAATGACTCGTCTAAAAAATAAGGATTCAGAAAAGTTGAATAGACCCAAGAGAAATATTACCTGCAAGTGTATCACCATATTAATATGGGATAAGACTTACAGGCAGGGGCACCTGGGTGGCTCAGTCGGTTAAGCGTCTGACTCTTAATTGCGGCTCAGGTCATGATCTCACGGGATCTTCGTGGGATTGAGCCCCACATCAGGCTCCACACCACCGATAGGCTGGGATTCTCTCTGTCTCTCTACCCCTCCCCTACTTGCATGCTCTCTGTATCTTCCCTCCCCCACTCTTTCTCTCCCTCTCTCTGTCTCTCTCAAAAATAAATAAACTTGGGGCGCCTGGGTGGCTCAGTCAGTTAAGCGTCCGACCTCAGCTCAGGTCACGATCTCGCGGTCCGTGAGTTTGAGCCCCGCGTCGGGCTCTGGGCTGATGGCCCAGAGCCTGGAGCCTGCTTCCGGTTCTGTGTCTCCCTCTCTCTCTGCCCCTCCCCCGTTCATGCTCTGTCTCTCTCTGTCTCAAAAATAAATAAACGTTAAAAAAAATAAAAAAATAAAATAAACTTAAACAAACAAAAAAAAACTTCCTCCAAAACACATCCAAGAGCAGAGGATATAACCTGGGGTGTCTACCAAGCATTATAGGTAGAAATATTTCTAATAGGTGAACCATGACAGCAGAGAAAGCCAAGGACAAGTCCCCAGCTCCTTTCATGGAGTTAGTAACCATTACATCTGGTGGCTTTGTACCACGTCAGCTTAGTTATGCCAAAACTGCTTCCCAGGATTCCCTTTCTCGTGTTGGTCTGGGTTGGGATTGGGCAGAGGAGAACTTTGTAGAACATCGGATGGCAGAGTAGAGGAGCTGCCGCTTTTACAGTCCACGTTTGTGCCATCCTGCTTGTACGTGTCACTGGTCATCTGGCAATGTCAGATCTACAGCTAGTTCAGCTCCCTCCAGGCTGTCCACTTGGGTTCCAGAGTCCCGGGCCAGCTGTGTGTGCGTTCTGGGGTGAAAGGCACCAGTTCTCCTCCCGGCACCAACATCCCTGAGGAGACAGGGATGTCTACCCCAGAGACAGACAAACGCTGTTCCAGGTTTTCCTCAAGGCTTCAAGTACACCTTTGCTCTCCCTAACTTCACATTCGGCTCTTGTTACCACGGTCAGCCAGACAGCCTATGGTAACTTCAAGCCCAGCACACCTGCAAAGACAGCAGCCTCACAGAGATTCTTAACCTGCAACTACAGAGGCAGGTTAACTAACTGCTACAAAAAATTCCTCATTCTGGAACATTCCGAGTGATCAGAGTTTAACGGATACGTTACTCAAACTTGAAAAAGTCAGTAAAGGAAAGGCAAATTAGAGGAAGTCAATCTTACTCATGAACATAGCTGCAAACATCTTAAATAAAATATCAGCAAACCGAATCTAGCGTGAAGCATCAGCTTTCTAAGAAATTTTTATGATAAGGGTGCCTGTTTTAAATAACATCCTGGCCCATAGATTGAGCGGAAAGATAACACCCTGTTACGAGATACAACCTTGCTTTGGCAGAAGTACACAATCAAACCTGCAAAAATCACCCTGGGATTATTCTGAAGCAAACCCAGACATATCACTTAATCAGTAGAGATTGGACGATGCCAGAATGGATGTAGAGAGAACAGTTAGTATCTGTTACAGTACAGGAATATCCAGTAGCGTGGTCTAAGCCTTTGACCCAAGGGTGATGCTATTGGAGATGAATGAATATGGACATAATCAAAGGAAACTGGGGAAGAAATTTGGCATGGTGAAGCAATGGATCAGCTTATGCATTTGAATGCCCTGGGCTAATGGCAATTAACTTTATCAAGGGATTTTCAGTGCATTATTGCGCATCTAGGAATTGTCATTCATTTCTTTGTCCGTTAAACGGGCACTTACCTAGGGAAAAAGGAAGTAAAATTCAACTGAACAAAGCTGTACTCAGGGACTGTCCAAATCATCCAGCTTCATCACCCCTGGTAAAACCTTCCAGAACCTAAGGACTGTTGATAAGGATATTTGAGAGACTTCTATGTTTCCAGAATAATGCTGCTTGCAATTACAGTAAAACCTTGGTTTGCGGGCATAATTCGTTTCAGAAACATGCTTGTAATTCAAAGCACTCTTATATCAAAGCGAATTCCAAGGACCGTTGGCTCAGCTGTGATCATGTGACATTGGGCGTCACGTACTACTCGTATTGCAAGACATCGCTTGTTTATCAAGTTAAAATTTATTAGAAATGTGTGCTGATCTTGTGGAACACGTGCAGAGCAAGTTACTTGCAATCCAAGGTTTTACTGTACTTCAAAATTTGTAGCTTCTTTCCTTCTCTTTTAAAAAATTTCTCATTTCTAATATTTTAAGTATTTTCTCATTTTTTTGTAATTTTTATGGGAAAATGGCTGATCTGTTATATATCAACCAGCATTTCTTTCTTTGTGACCAGTAGACTCACCTCTGACACAGGACAGACATTTTTTGAGTCCGCAGCTGTTCTAGTCTGCATTTTTTGTTGCTTAATTTTTATTAGCTGATTTTCTTTGGTTGGTTGTTTTATTTTGTTTTGCTTACAAAGTAGCAAAGTTATATCCAGTAGACCAAGAACTGTTTTATATACACCATAGACACTGAGCAACTAGTCAACCATGAATATTTGTGGTGTTTACCAGTAAGTGAATGCTGGAGCATTGTGTGTTTTTAATTTGCTTTTGAACTTTACTACTAAATGGAAAGGCAAGATTTGATGAAAAAGGCGTGAATGACGCATTTATATTTACAATTCTACATTGGCCAGGATGATACCGTAAAAACTAACATTATTCGAGGGCTAACTGTATACCAGGCATGGTTCTGATTTATATATTAATTCATTTAATTCTTACAGAAATCCTGTGAGGTAGGACTGTTATCCCATTTTCCAGATGAGGAAATTGAGGCACAAAGAAATGAGGTAACTTTCTCAAGGTAACACATTTATCGTTTGCCCCCTCTGGGGTATGGACCCAGATTTGGTCATTTGAGGGCAGTATTGAGGCCCCTAACTACTACTCTGTGTTGGAATGAATATCTCTATTAGAAAGTGGATCTCCTGAGATCTGTTAAGCCAAGTGTAGATATGTTGCTGATGTATGTGGAGTTGGGAAACAATAGTTACATCAGTGGGAGTTTTAAATATTTTAGTTCTGTTTATTATGGCTGAAAAACAAAATTAGAAGTGTATATACCTTCTTGCACAGATATGTTCAACAGAAGTCTGGAGAAATGTTGAATCCTTTTTTCAAAGACAGAATTGGTATCTTTGGCTAGATTCTCTGTATTTTTTTCCTTTCTCAATGGCATCTTCTACTGTAATGTCATTTCTTCTTTATTGGGAATCACTATTTACCGCTTATTATTTATTTAACTTCAGTGAAAATTGTATGCAAATCAGATATTTTGTGGACACTTCTTGAAGTTAAGGGGCATCACTGCAACCTAGAGATGGGAACTTCCAAGATTGTCATGACTCTAAGAGTCCCTGATTCCTGGACATACAGAGGCTTCTTAGACAGTGAGTGAGGTTCATGTAATTCTGAAATGCTATGTAGAATTTAAGGTTCAAGCAGTTGGCGACTGTCTTTTCATCTTTGTGTACCCAGGATACAGCATCTAGTAGACACCTAGGAGATACTGAGCGAATGAATGAATGAACGAATGATATTTTATCAACTTACTCCTTCATTATGCAACTAGAAATTAATATACTTCAGTAGTTTGAGTTTATGCTAGCCTTTCATGGTTTAAAATCTTAGGGATTTTTAATTTAAATTGTATTTTACTTTTTTCTCTCCACATATAGGGATTACTTGTGCCTTTAAGAAAATCACGTACATCTTTTGGTACAGTGAAAAATATCCCAAATCCAGGGACATCTTTTATTTTATAATGTTGAAAATGATATTTTAACTATTTTGAGAAGATTTTAACTCTCAGTACTAATAAATATTTGAGTATGGTAGAAATCACCCGTAAGTGACAGCTAACAGAGAATTACTCTTCACTGTTAAGTTTCCTGGACGTTGGGGATGGGTACGTTTTCCTCAATAGAAGCCCCTTCCATTTTGTTTCAGGATCTACAATAAAATGTTTTGTGCAAGGGTATAATTTAACCGGATTTTATATTTACGCTTACACTTAAAAAAAAATCATACCAAAACAAGTTGGTAATATTGAAAACACCTCCTTACGTAATATTGATTCTCAAAGTCTTGCACACCCAGGCTGATAAAGTATCCACTGTGGTTAGGCACTGTGTTATACGTGTGGCTGTGTCGTCGTCCTAACCGTATATTCTCTAATTGCGATTTTTCAGACCCCTGGGGCCTTACCTAACCACTCAGTTGCAACTAAGAGAGGAGCTGTCCTGGACCACAAGATGTCACTCTAGGTCTCCCAGCAACCTTTAGAGGAGCAGCGAATGACCCTTGGACAAAGGTTAACTGTTAGATAACAATCACTCTGCTTTTCCCCAAGACACTCATGTCAGGTTTGCCCTCAGACCTCAACTGCCCTCACTCCCCATCACTAGGCCAACAGAGTTAGGTACTCATGTTTCAGTAAAATAGAAGAGAAAACAAAATGGAGCGACAAGAGTGGGGCTCAGAGACGACGTTTCTGAGACACATGTACGTGTGGCCTGGCAAAGACACCCATGGCAAAACAGCCTCCCAGAACTGAACAATGCCCTGTTCCTGATGAGACTTTGCAAGGGTGGAAATTTGGCAGTAACAGGTACAAGGGAATCTAACATACCTGTGTGATGATTTAAGAGGAAGATATTTTCTTGTACTTCACAAGCCATTGGTACTTTAGAGAAGACAAACATTTTCTTTTCAGGGATGGGAACCTTGACGTTTTTAAAAAGACGTTTAGAAAGCAGAGAGATCACAGACTTTGTCCTAAGAGAAAGGAGGTAAACACGATCAATTTAGGTATTCTTCTAGAAGGCAATTTGTGAACGGAGTTGTTCTTCGAAAAATAAAGATTGCCAACATGTATTTGATGGTATATCAGAATGACTGCGTTTTGTATGATTATGATAGTGTAGTTCTGATCACCAAGAGTCTTCATCTTTTAGAGGTGTGGACCGAAGTATTTATGGATCAAATGGTATAATGAGGTTTGCTTCAGAGTGATGCTAGGAGTGGGGTAGGATGGGTGACAGAAGGAACAAGACTAATTGCGAGTTGCTAACTGTGGAATCGGGTGGTGGAGAGCATCCGGGTTTAAAACATTCCATAGTCGTAAGTGGGGGAAACTGCCACCTGGATCTGAGCGGGCGTCTGTTCATCCTGACCTGTTTCCCAAGATTCAGGTGGTAGCCCAGCACTGCCTTTTGGAACCAGGGAGGTCCTGCAGTTTGTGATTGGTTGTGCGAGCCAAAAAAAGTTTCCATTTGTGTCCCAAATATAATTTTAAAACTGTCAGAAGTTGATCCCACTATCTCGTTTTTCAGAATTTCTTGAAAAAGTTTATTCACTCCCAACGGTGTCTTGGATGATTGTATATAGTTCTAGCATAATCCCTCTTAGATTTCAACTTCTCATTTTGAAATTTCTAAGGTACTCAGATTGCTCTCCGGTAGAAGTGCCTTTAGCTTTTTGATGATTTCCAGTGCTCTTTGAAATTTTTCCAGTCTTCACAGCACTTTTTCACTGAGGATTGGCAACCAGCCCAAACATAGGTCCCCGACTTTTCAGACACATCAGCGTTGGTTAAAATGGGAATAGAGTGGCCCTGTTTCGTTTCCTTTATCCTTCCTAAAAGATGTAGAATTTTACGTTAGCCTTTGTGGGGAGTAGTAGTATGTCATCTCTGATCCCTAGTGAACTCACATGCTTTTTCTGAGGCATAGTAATGCAGAATCTGTTATCTTACTTGGAATGTAATTTTTATTATTTCCAGCAGCGTTGTATCGAATACTAGTTTACTTTAAGACTTCTGCCCAATGATATCCTTCAGCCTATCCAGTCCACTTTTACACTGACACAAGGAAAGATGCTAGATTCTTCTACATATCCAGATGTTTCACAGTGCGCTCATGTTTACATAATGACAGACATCCAGCATTCAAGTGATTTGGTCCGAAACACATTCACTTCACTGTGCATTTTTTAAATGAAATCATACAGTTGAGCTACTCCATAGATTTAGTATTTTGTTCCTTATTTTTTCCACTAAATTAATTGTCACAACATTTTCCTTCCATTTCCTGCAGTCGTTTCTTAAAATTACTTTCGCTTTGGATGCGCTGAAAATTTGTGAAAGAAGTGATTATTATTCCCTTAGTCCATTTGATTATATGTGTGAATTATTATATGTATTCTGCAAGCCAGCACACATCTGAGTTAACTACGTGTGTAGTTATGATGCGATCCCATGGCTTGTTTTCTCCCCGATGGCTTGTTTTCTCCCCACGGCACTAGAAATTTATTACTCCCCACGGACTACAGAAAGCCTTCTTGAAGTACTGATGCATTCTTGTGAATGCCATTATTCAAATCACTCTTTAACTTTTTTTGTTTGCTTTGAACGCCCCCTGTTCAAGAGGTACAGTGCTAGGTCTATGAAATAACAGAGGTATGCACTCTGATCACACAACCCAGAGGGGACAGCCATGGAAATGATGACGATATCTGGTGTCCAAAATTTTTTAAGAACAAAAATGATCCCAATTCTCACAATAAAGCCTCCTATGTTTATCTTGCAACAATAAAAGTACAAAGCCAAAAAGTCAAAAGCGTAAAACTGAATTTTTTTTTAAACAAAAAATTAGTATTTATTCTTACCGTGCGGCTTGTATAGATCAGCACACTCCCCTGTGGCCACCACCTGGGGACAAAGAACCTACAGTTAGTGACAACTGGACATGGAGAGGGAACGGACTGAATAAGCCCCTTCATCGACCACCCTTCAGCCTTCTCAAACCCCTAGGAATGTGCCCCCCATACAGACTGCCTCAGCTCAGTTGGCCCTGAGCTCATTTTCCTGGGAAGGTGTGGCCTCCTTTGTGGTAATGTAATATGCGTCCAGCTCATATACCCTTGCCCTTTGTATGTCAGTCATAGAATCCCAATCAAAGAATGGGATCAAAGAATGTTAGAGCCAGAAGACGGTCATCTTATCCAAGTTCTTCATTTTACAGAAGAGGTATCATTAAGCTGCTTGCCTCAGATCACATAGTTCGTAGGATTAAAGCTTAATTCAAGATAAGGAAAAGATATTGGTGTTTATTAGCGATGACTTGGAGGTAAATACTGGCAAGGTAACCTGGCGGCAACTATTAACGGGGTAGCGCATGGGAAATAATTTTACGCATGAAATGTTTTTGTTCTTACCCAGCTTGTTATCTAAAGGCAATACCCCAATAATTTTTTTTCCGTATATGCCAACAGAAGGTGGAGTCTAAAAAATAGTGATAAAAAAGTAAAGGGGGTAACAGACTCTATGACCGGTTTTCATCAAGACAGATCTCAATATATTAATACTGTGTAACATGACCGCCAGCTCAGTTAATCCCTGGAGACCAACCATGGTTCCGTCGCTGCTCTTGACTCAGTCATGGACAGCGTACCCTGTTCTAACTTACATGCCAGCAAAAAATACGAGGCACAGGTGCGGTTTTTCCTCTCTACTCTGCTCTGCCTTTTAGGGTGAAAGATCTGTTGTACTTAAATTGACCGCTGACGCCTTTTGGCCTAGAAATGACCTCCAAAAAAATCACAATAGTGAGCTGTGCCTATATAAATAATAACAGGACTGTGATTTTGTAGGGAAGCCAGTTCTAAAGTTAGATTCTTACGAAACGAACATGAGCTACGTACCAGCTGACCCTAATGCACAAACACTGTTTACTCCCGAGGATGAAGAAGAAAGGCTAACCACTCACTGATCACAACAGAGCTTTCTGGCTCTACCGTTCTGTCTGTAGCTGTTTTCAAGGGGCAATTTTACAGGGGATTGACTTGTCAGTAATTCAAATAGGCTTTCATATTTTAAACGTAGAATTCATTTCTGTTCTGCTTCCCAGTAGGAAATGCAGTTTTACACATTTTTCCTTTCTGTATCGTGCAAATAGTTAAATACTTCCGGCCGCTGCTGAGTCTCCACTTTAAAAATAGAAAATGCTACGGCGTTTCTGGCCCATCCCCCACCTGCTCCTTACTAACCCCGCTCCAAGTGTTTCTGAATAGAGCTCAGTATCCAGGCCATTCTCCAGTTAGCACACAGGAATCTTTGTGAAAGTCTCAAGGGAAGGAAAAAGTAGTTGGAAATCCAGTCGCTGGTATTTCTTCTGGCTAGAGCAATTGCGCTTATGATACCTGGTTGTCGCAGACAGAAACGTCTACGACACGATGCCCGCAGATATTGCTGTCGAAACGGACTGCGTACAGCAGATCCTCACGAAAAGAAGGCTAGCGAGTGTAGAAGAACGTTCTACTAAACGAAAAGCTAGCTGGGCTATTCTGACCAGTCAAGGTTAGTATAGCGGCCATTGCAAATCCGTTGGTATCCTGCAGTAAACGATGTTGACCTGTTGTTCGCAAATACTAACTTTAAGCTGTGGGTGCTTTCCAGAACGCGGGTTCCGAAATGTAAACGTATGGCATGGCGAAGGACCGCACTGTTTTCACTTGTTAGTGTATGGACAATGCATCTGTGGACCCATTTCTATGACTGTAGATTAACCACAACGGTAAACTCTTAGCCTCTGGGTTGTTTACCTCTCTGTTTCAGCAGGTGCTTCCAAGTTGGTATGGAAACAAAGAAAGATGCTGTTAAGCAGGAAAAGACTGTTCACAAGCCATCAAAGATGAACATTTTGAATCACTTAAATTGGACCAGAACGTAGGAGGGTGATGGAGGCAAGAAAATGAATAGAATGGGTTCCTTAGAATACGCTGACACAAAGTTATTAATTTTAGGAATTAAAAAATGTGAAACGTATAAAGGAGAATGAGCACAGTACCAGAGGGGAGCTTTGTGAGGAGATTAGTTTTAAAAAGAATACTCTAAATGTAAATTTTAGTGGAACACCAGTATGGTCAATAATAGACCTAACTGTTGGGAATGCAGACTCGAAGGTGACCCTTGTTCCAGGAAACCTCTATTTCCAAAAACGCTGCAAGACTTGCATTTACTGTGTAATAGATGAAATCTGAGAATACTACTGATAAAGTATTACAAATTTTAAAAATCTAAAAGAATACTTTTCAAGAGGATGAAATACTACCACTTCTTTAAAAGACTGAGAAAACTCCCTAATGCTTCCTCCCCAGCACACATTGCCTTTCAGTTACTTTTTAACTGTACAATTATCAATAAAAATTAAGGATAGATTAGCATGAATAGAAAGTAGTTGACTACAAAGAAGACAGTAGTCAGCAAGTGTTTATTGAGCGATTACTGTGTGCTAGGCATTGTGTTAGAGGTTGGAAAGCAGTAATAAGTAGTCTCATCATTTGCACGGTCCTTAGATCCAGGAGGAATTTAGGCAATTATTGTAGAATAAAGAGCATTTTGTTCCTTCTTCAGTGAAGACTAAATTACCTAAATATGCACTTGGCCACAGGTACGAGCAGCATACAAGAGTTCGGCAAGGTGGCTAAAAACAAACAAAAAATATTAATTCAACTGGATGAGTCTCACACATTTTCACTTAAGACAGACTCCAGAGAAAGTTGAAAATAAGCTGTAAAATTATATTTTAAAATCTAATTTCGTGTAGAGAAAATAGAGTTTTACACAATTTTCCTTGACATAGTTTAAATATATTAAAAATAAAAAGGAAATGTCCTATGCTTCAATAAAAAAAAAAAAAAAAAAGTCTTGGCAAACTTTCATTAGATTTAGCTTCAAATGTTTCCAGCACTGTTAATGAGAATGTAAACAGGCCCATTTTGCTGAAGGTAATTTGAGGACATATATCAGAATCTTAAGAATTTACTCTAAGCAGATAATTAGACACATTCACAAAAATAAGAAATAGTATTAATTCCTCAAAACTAAAGGCCACCTAAACATTCAGTAGGAGAGTAACTAAATAATGGTATACCTATACAATGACATATGCATTATAGCCATTTAAAGTGTTGTAGAATTATATCTATAAAACAAAAGGTTAAAAATAATCTGAGCAGTATGGTTGCATCTTGATTAAAAAGTGTGTATTTAGAAAAAAATTAGGAAGTATATACAACAAAAGGTTTGGTTATATTTGGAAAGCAGCATTGTGATTTTTGGTTTTTGATTACAATGTATTTTGATTTTGATTGACAGTGTATTTATTGTCTTATGTAATGTCCCACTTTTATAATTGAATAAGAGAGTACAGCTATTGTTGCTACTATTGCAAATATACATATTATTATATGAGAATGTAGACAACAGTTCCACGGTTCTTTTTCATTTTTAGAAGGTAACACTTCTTAGTGTGTTTAATTAGTTTGTTTTGTAGTATTTATTATGGATCCATTATGGATTAACAGCCTACTAAGTATACTGTATCCTCTGTGGTTGAAGAGAAAATATTATATGATAAAGTTTCACTGAACATTCAAAAGGACTGAGTTTGCTTCCTGGATTTATCAGGTACTGATTTTAACTTGAAGCAAAGCATTTAATCACTGTCTCAGTCTTCTTGGGCTGCCGTAACAAAATACCACAGGCTGGTGGCTTAAACAACAGAAATTAAGTTTCTCATAGTTCTGGAGGCTTAGAGTCTAAGCTCAAAGTGCCCACATAATCAGGTCTTGGTGAGAACTGTCTTCCTAGCTTATAGTTGGCCACCTTCTCACCATATGCTCATATGGACTTTTCTTGGTGCATGATTGTGGAGATAAAGATCTCTCTCTTTTTATAAGTCCACCAACCCTATCAGATTAGGGCCCCATCTTCATGACCTTGCCTCCCCTTAATTACTTCCTAAAAGCTCTATCTCCAAATATAGTCAGCCACATTGGGTGTTAGGGCTTCAGCGTAGGAATTTGGTGGCAGACAAAATAATCCTTAGTCCACTTGTGCTGCTATAAAAAAAAAATACCAGAGACTAAGTAGCTTATAACAGAATTTATTTCTCACAGCTCTGGAGTCTGGAAGTCCAAGATCAAGGTGCCCGCACAGTCATGTTACATGAGGACCCTCTTCCTGGTTCATCACTGGCACCTTCTCACTGTGTCCTCCTGTGGTAGAAGGGCTCGGATGTCTCTGGAGCCATTTTTATAAGGGTACTAGTCCCCAATTTATGAGGGTTCCACCCTTATGGCTTAAATATTTCTCAAAGGCCCCACCTCCAAATACCATCACATTGGGCATCAGGATTTCAACATAGAACTTTATCATTTTAATAATGTCCCCTCCCATCCTTTTCTTCGGCTTTGTGCCGAGGTGGGAGCTGAACGCCAGTGCACTAGGGAGGTGCACTTGGCCTCCAGTCCCCAGGCTTCCTGCTGATGAGCCTGCTGGGCGAGCCATTAATCCCTTGAAACAAGTTCAGCAAATCTTAAAGCTTAAGATGTAAAGCATGCAGCTTTGTCCTGAAGGTGGGGACACAAGGGCGAGGGCCCCTCTCTTCCTCTGCCTGTCACCTCTCAGGGGCGTGGCCAAGGCCTGGACACTGGCATCTGATGCCTCAGGACCAGCATTAAACACCATCTCTATGGCTCTCTGCCTCTCCTTCCCTCCATTCCTTTGCCTCTCCCCTCTCACACCTCCCTACTGCCTCTCTATCCTCCTTTCTTTTGGCTATCTTCTCCTCCCTCTACCCACCCTCTACCCTCTTCCCCCGCCCAGTGTCTAACTCTCTACGTAAGGGAAGCTACCACTTCTGCTTTTTGGACTTCTTAAGCCCCAAGGATCAGAGCAGGCAGACCAGTGAAGCAGACAGACAGCCACAAAAGAAGGAAAATTGAGCTGGGGGAGATGATCCAAAAAAAGAAAAAATCGGGGGAACACGTACAAGAGTCCAGTTTAACATAAGCATGGGGCATGTGAAGGCAAGTAACAGAAGATAAAAACAGAAGGTCTGATCCACATGGCAGATAATCTTTTATTCTAGGATGGGCATGTGAGTGGCGAGCCATTCAAGGTTTTGAGCCTGAGAGCAACACGGTCCTAAAGGTGTTTTCGGGCTCACAACAGCCACTCGCTGTTGTGTAGCCCGACCATGTATGCCCAGCATGGGGTGTGACTGCCATGGAAACGGGGGCCTTTTCTAATTTTCCTCAAGGCACCTTGTGGGCTGGCTGGAACTCTAGGTGCTTCTGGAAGTTTAATTCAATGACAGTATTACGGATGGTGGGAGAGAGATGGGCATCAGGAAGACCATCCAAACTGAATTCAAAAGGAAGTGGACCATACTCAATTCATCTTTGTGTATCTCTGGCATCTAGAAGGGTGAAAACTGCTTAGAAGAGCACCATAAACGTTTAATAAATGAACAAATAGTGGGTGAATATGAAGGGCAAGATTACTGCTTAAGGAAATACTCTTAGGACTCATTGATGGGGGGGTGGGGAGTGGCTTGGGGCAATGGAAGAACCAATGAATTTAGGAGTCAGGGCCCCAAGCTCTAGAGCATCATGTGATTTTGAACATTTATTCATCAACGAACATTATTAATGGGCTAAGTATCGGGGGCATGGCAATGAATAAAATACACCAAGTCCTGCTTTCCAAGATCTTATATACTAGCGGCAATTATAAGAAGAAAAATAAAGCAGGGTAGAGAGAGAATGAAGAACAGGACAGGGAGGACTTCTTAGAAGATGGCCAAGGAAGGGCTCTCTGAGAAGGTGACGTGCCAGGGCAGAGGAGAGGTCACAAAGAAAGCCATGTGCGTATTTCACAAAGAGGCACGGCAGGCAGAGTGAACAGAAGTCCATGAGGTGTGTTTGAGGGAGAACAGTGAGGCCAGTGTGGCCGACGGAAGGGGTCGGAGGTAGAACCTGAGATCAGAGAGGAGCCTGGGGACACTGGTGGCTCACGACGACAACTTGTTACTTTGGGCAAGAAAGGAAGCCACTGGATTCTCCGTGACTTAAAAAGAATCATTTTGGCTCCTGTGGTTACAACAGACCATTGGAAGGTCACAAGGAGAAGCACACAGACCAGTCGGCAGGCTCTTGTGGCACGTCGGGTGAGGGAAATCGTGGCCGGTAGTGCAGCAGCAGCAGTGAGGGTTATAACAGCCAAGGTCTGGATTACGCTGGAAGGCGAGAGGCGGGAGACTCACTGGTATCTGCCTGTGGGATGTCAGGAATAGAAACGAAGGATTACACGGAAGCTTCCGGCCTCACGGCACCTGGATGAGTGGCACTGTCAGGAAGTGACAGGAGATCTAGGAGGAGTCTGGCGCGAGTTCAGTTCTCCACGTGAAGTGGAAGTGCCCACTTAAATACCCAAGTGGAGAAGCTGGAAGAGCCAGCTAGAAATTTAAGTCTGGAATTTAGAGGCGAGAGCTGGTCTGGAGATGCAAATTTGGGCTCATCAACACGCGAATAATATTCATACTGACGGGACTAGAAGAGATTCCCCCTAAGAGCGAGTGTAGGCAGATGCTAGGAGTCCGCTGGGGTTGAAGAAAATTCACAAAAAAGGAAGTACTAAGCCAATAATAACTAACTCCCTCCTTGCAGAGGAGCATATGAAACAGTGACCATGTATGAAGTTTCCTTGAAAATGGTTGGGCTTACTTTTAAGACCGTATTATTAGGGCCAGGTGATGGGGGGACGGTATTGTTTAAAACCATACAGAAGCAAAAAGAAATAACTGGTTTTGAGAGAAAGGTGACAAGTTTAGTTTTAGAAATGTATCGAGATGATTGACCTAGGTGAACATCCAGGAGTAAATTTCAGAATTGGCGCAAAAATTTTTGGGAAGCCCAGGGAAGAGACTTAGGAGATAACTGCCCCTAAATTTTGACCATTCTCTATCTATTTATAGCCCCCTACAGATATCTAAGTAAGAGGCTAAAGCTTCATAATCTTAAGTAAGTTAAGTTGTTCTACCCTCCTGTTTAGAACAGGTCGCAAAAAGCTCCCGGGGCAGATATTTGGAAATAACTGTTGAAAACGGAATTTGGATCGTTTTTGACAGATTTCAAATGTGTTTGGTACTATGCTAAGTAGTTCACAGTGACTCCAACCCTGTGATGTATAGAGATTTATCCTTCCCATTATGGTTGAGAAAACTGACGTTCAAGAGGTTAATTACTACCAAGTTCACAAGTAGGATCTGTGCCAGAATTTGAACTCAGATCCATCTGAAGATGTCCAGCGTGCTCTGCCCACAGCCCCAGTGACCAGTGACCAGTAGTTGGAACGACTAGATAGTCTCTTCCAAGAGCATCACTGTTACCTGAGCAAGGCCTTACAGTCTCTTTCTCTCTTGATTTTGGATATTCATGGATATCATAGTGAAATCTCTGCCTTCACTTTGTTAGAAATTCAGTCTTTTTTTTTTTTTTTTAATGTTACTTATTTTTTGAGAGAGAGAGACAGAGCATGAGGGGCAGTGGAGGGGCGGAGAGAGAGGCAGACACAGAATCTGAAGCAGTCCCCAGGCTCTGAGCTGTCAGCACAGAGTCCGACGCGGGGCTCGAACCCACAAACCACAAGATCATGACCTGAGCTGAAGTCGGATGCTTAACAGACTGAGCCACCCAGGCGCCCCAAGTCTTTTTTTTTTTTTTTTTTTTTTTTAATTTGAGCTCAACCCCAGCACTTTTTTCACTTACCTGTTGTCTTTTTCTGTTCGGGACCAGAAACTGTCTTCTTAGGAGATAATGACGGGATCCTAGACTGTGAACAAGAAACCAATTAGAGTAAGTTGCATACCCATGCAATTCACCACTTAGACCTAAAGTTTCCAAGGCACAGCTGTGGCTGGTGGTTTTCAGACCTGGATGAGATTTTTCTGAGGAAACTTTCAGAGAGGCAACAGTGATGGAAAAAGAGGACAGTCTCAAGCTTGGGAGGGACTGGTTTTAACAGCGTAATGCTTCCCTCCTTGTCAGGCATGTTCTCATGGGTTTATGTAGCTCTATTTATGTGGTTAAACAGAAAAGTACACCATCAAGGTCAGTAAATGCCTGGTGATTTTTTAATTATTTTGTAAACCCGTGAGGAGGGATGGGCCAGATGTTGAGCCTGAAGCTTATCTTCATTTTGGGATCTTCTTTAAACAAAATAATACAAAATTACAGAGTCTTAGAAAGTGTCTGTGCAATGGAGGGGTCCTGAACTTAAGTTTGCACTGGCTTCATGGTAAATCCACTGCCATTTTGAAGAAGATAGTTGATTTAATGCTTTATAGCAAAGGGAGTTGTAAAATGCATTAACATTTGGTACCGATTCATATAGGAAGATGTCATTGCTTCCCATCTGTCCTTATAATTTCCTGTTTGAAATAAGTGTCCTGACTTCCCGATTTTGAGACCAACTGAGCAAAGTGGGAGTGACCCAAACACAGAGAGCCCTCTGCACCACTGCCAGTGCGAGGTTAGCTCTGGAATGAGGCTACCTCCTACTTCCGCACGTGGGACTAAGGAGAGCCAGGCACAGACTCTTTAAGAAGCAGATTGGTGTCATCATCGCTATGGGTAGAGCTCTCATTGTAATGCTTGGAGTTTATTGCAAGGCACATACTGTAAAGAAAAAATTAGGTAGGATAAGCAATTTCTCAAAGAGGAATGATCGGTAAGAAAAGGCAGTTTTGAAAAATAAATCCGATTTTAAAAGCTGTTTCGTTTCGGGTGGTGAAAGGTCATGTTACAAGGAGCTTAGAGGTCCTTAAGATGGCCGAACAGAGCTAGCAAACGACAAGCGAGTTGTTTTTTTTTTTTATGTTGATAAAAGAAAGATATGAGTCGGATTTACCTCAACAGTGGCTGGCTTGAAGCGCCATGGGGAGATGGCGATTTAGGTACGGTATACACTCTTACCAAACCATATTTATCTAAGAAAGAGAATGTTTTTGCTCTAGCCATGCGATGTTTACAGAACAGGGTAGGCTCTCTCCCTGTAAATTATATACCAGATTTCTGGGGACTGGTGTTGTTTCTAAATATAGTCAAGTTACTAATGTGTGGCACAGCGCGGCCTTCACAGAAGGCACCCGATCAGCCTGGCGAAACTTACAGGTGTTTTGTAAAACTAATTTTCACACTGATTCATCCTAAAGAGTTAAAGTGGACACTTAAAAAATCTTAGCTACCCAGTTAAAGTCTGACAAGATTGTAAAGTTCCTGAACTGTTGTATATGAAGCTATGTGTAATTTTGCTTGGTTTTGAGAGAAAGTGTGTCAATCGTTCTAATATAAATATAGCATGTCCATGTTGAAAGGGAAGATATTTTATACGCAACACAGCTGAATGGAAATTTGCAGTTGCCGAATTTCAGATTGTGAAGGCAGGAAATACGGAGGGGTGGAGGCTTAGGTCAAAACAGGAACCGGAATCTGATCTAGTACCTGTGATTCTCACACGTTATGGATTAATTTCAGAGATTCTTCTCCAGCATTACCGGGAATGAAGTGGGGTCGCTTGGGAGTTAAGCAAGCAGAGTTCACACAAACAAGGTGCCTCGAGTCCCATGCACAGGCTATAGGTCACTCCTTCGTTAGATGGACATACCTACACTTCAAAAAAACGTAGCACGAGCTGTTGTTTGTTGGCTTAAATACATTTATAAATCCTTCAGTTGCTTTAGTTTATTAAACTGATAGCACTGAAAATTATTTTAATGCTGTTGTTTATGGTTCGAGTTTCTCTAGTTTTGGAAAACAATTATTTTTCCCTAAAATTCCTACAAGAAGCTCCCCTATTTACCAGTTTGTTTAGCAAAGACCACCAGGTTATTATTTATAGAGCAGGCTCTGTACTTGCTCATTCCCAGTCCCCCCCTCAACCCTGTCTGACTGTTGCTGGTGCTTGTCCCATTTTTGGTGGAAACTGAATCTTGGAAAAGTTAGATGACTTCATGGAAGCCACTGTCCTCAACTGGGATGCGAATCGTGGCCTGCCTGGCCCCTCCGTCTCTTTCCTCCTGAGCTTCTGTGCTCTAGCTTTATCTGTGTCTCATTTAATTCTCCTGCTCCCCGCCCCTCCCCCAACCTTCCACCCACTCCCCCATCCCCAGCCCAGTTCTTGTAGGAATAATGGCAGACAGCAGGGGGCCCATGCTTGATCTCTGCCTGATGGGCCAAGAGATTCCTCATCCAGCATATTTCCAGTGGTTTTGTAACTGACCTCCCACCACGCTGCCCTGTAGATTGTGTTTCACTCCCTTGTCATGCCTTTGGAGGTCATGTAAATAGAAACAGTACCAAAGACACATAGGGAAAACCTGGCTCAGCTTTTTTTCTCCCCACCATAATAGACCTAAGTCTTGGTGAAAAAGAAATTGAAGGTGCCACAGAAAGCTGTGTGACAGTCTGGGGAACAAGTGGTGGTTGGGGTACGGGGTGGTACCTTCAAATACTTCCATTTCTTTATTTTGGTCCTTCTGTTGCCTGTTTTCTAAATGATCCTTTTCCTTTCTTCCCCCCACCGCCTTCTTTTATGAACACCAAACAGCAATGCTGAAATTGTTCAGAAGTATAATAGAACGATTTTGATGGGAAAACACATAAGTTTGCAAAAGGGGGATATCAAATTGCCGTCAGCAACAAATATTGTTCGCTTTGCTGCCCCTTAAAGCGGCAGCTCTAAGGGGCTCTTCATAAATATACTAGATATGCCTCTTCATAAATATACTAGATAGAAATGAGCCCGAAATGAACCCAAAAGGCTATTTCTCTAAACTTTTCCCAATCTCAACATCTGGTTAATTGCCATTTAGCTAGTGACAATGAAAGAATAGGCAGCAATAATGAATCGGCATCATGTAATTCAGCATGTATCTTTTAGAGGTAAATTAAGGTACTGAATTTATTGAGCCAATATACAGGAGAGAAAACATGATCATTACAATCATTATAAATACTATAAATGATTATTTAAATTTATATATTTAAGCAAGGATTACTTAAAACTTTAATTTACTACTGCTCTTCTGAGCAAGCTGAACTTAGTGATTTCACATATGTGATCTCTTTGAAAAGTTGTTATAATTTCCTTATTTAAATCTTCACAATGAAATTGATATGTGTTCTTAAGTTCTCCAGAGTTTCACTCAGCAGTCAAGTTTACTTTAATGATAAAACAAACGTGTATGATTTTTATTTTTATTTTTTAAAGTTTATTTATTTTGAGCAGGGGAGGGGCAGAGAGCGAGGGAGAGAGGGAATACCAAGCAGGCTCCTGACTGCCAGCACAGAGCCCGATACAGGGCTCGATCTAATGAACCGTGAGATCATGACATGAGCTGAAATCAAGAGTCGGATGCTTAACGGACTGAGCCACCCAGCTGCTCTGATGTGTATGATTTTTAAAGCATCAGGTTTCACCTCAGAAGCTGAAACTCAAAACATAGCTGTTCCCCCAAATAATATTATTTATGATGGCGACTTTGCACTTTGCTTAGCAAGAACATAACGTTCTAACTTCTTAGAAATGATTGCTTTGTCACCAAATATTATCCTATCAACAAATATTTATTGCTGTGCATTTCAATCCTACTTTTAATATATAATAGGAGTGTTGCACACGGGAAAGAAAGAATGCCCAAAAGCTAATAACAGTAAATCTTCTTTCAGTTGACAGCTCAAAGAATTGGATGTCTGGCTTGCTAATCTTCTGAATAAGCAGGAAATAATGCTGGCTGGAAAGGGAGAACAGAGCAGTGTCATAACTAACTCCAGTTAGATTATGTAGCTCTCTTTAAATGATGTTTCTTTTGGCTCTCATTTCTCACCTTTAAAATATAACTAATAGGGGTGCGTGGGTGGCTCATTCAGTTAAGCGTCTGACTCTTGGCTTCAGCTCAGGTCAAGATCTCAGCGTTCATGAGATGGAGCCTTGTGTAGGGCTCTGCACTGTCAGCGCAGAGCCTGCTTGGGATTCTCGCTGTCCGTCTCTCTCTGCCCCTTCCCCACTTGCACTCTCTCTCTCTCAAAAATAAATAATTTAAAGGAAAAATTTAAAAACTAGAACTAACAGTTGTCTATGCCTCGGCGAGTGTGAGGAGGAAGGGGGATCATGCACGCGGTGCTGGCACAGGTGTCCCACGTCCCACCGCATGTCCCACGCGGCGCAGGCTGGGCATCGGCCACCATTACCGTTACTGGTACATCAGGGGTAACAGGAAGAGAAGCTGTGCCCCCTCGCCCTCGGGATTTGTGTCTTCCACAACATCCCATAATATCACTGGATATAAAAAAGACTGATGATGGGCAGTTGCCTTCTGCCCTCTCTACCACGTTCACTCAGTCATTTCATGAATCCCGTGATATGTGGCCCACATTTTATTCAGTGAAATCGTTTGGACCTCCCTTACGGTGTTCTGGCAGAGTTCTTCTGTGAGACCATAATTGAGGAAGCCTGGGTCCATGTGAGACTTCTTTAAAGGTATGAAATCATAGGAGCAATGACGTGTTTCTAAAGTACTACACCTTACCGCGTTTCGCCTAATTTCCTGACCTATTCAGAAAGCTTCAGACATGCTTTTCATAAAATGTCTGTTTCTAACAGCTAAGTGACTTTATTTAAATTGTACTAGGACTGATCAGCAGGGTTTTTAAACATTATTTTTGTTTACTGCATCCTGTGGATCCTCAAAAGGAGGAAGAGGGAGTAGACAAGAAGACAGATACTAGCGAACATAATCCCATTACATCAGGAAGGCTCTCCCTCTAGCTAGCAGTGCTTCAGCTTATCAGCCAACGAGACCCCTTAAAGGAATGTTTCTCTGATTGGCACGGTCTGCATGTTTAATCACTGAAAAACCTCCACGGGTGATCTCTGGTGTAGATTAAATAGAACCAACCATGCTGATCCTGTTTAAATTACAAGAAAATCACCGGGCACCAAGCCGGTATCATATAAAACCACCTGGGTGGACCACAAGGGTGGGAGAGATAGGGGTGGTTGGATGCCAGATGGCTCTGGGGGAGAGAAGGACATGTGGATTTCCACACGGGAGGGCACTGATTTTCTAATGGGAGGGGCGCATAGGCACGTAAGAAGGGGGAACTTGGGGGACAAGGAGGGTCAGTGCCTTTTTCTTCAGGATGTAGGGTCTTCAGAAGGGGTTGCCAACCACTGGTATGTGGAGAATCAGCGACCCCCGAGGGAGTCATTCAAGGACCCCCTTGGCATTATCGGTACCATTTCAAACATCAATGATAGTCTGCTCCTCCCAAGCCGCGACACCCCTTTCGAGGGCCCACTGGGCTTGTTCGAGGGCGCAGGACATAGGGGTCAGCTACACATTCTCCTTGGTAACCTGGCATAGCCCCTTTACACCTCAGGGCAAACTGTAAGGAGAGGACAGTCTGGGGGTACAGAGAGAGGGGGGCATGGCAGGGTGGGCGTAGAAAGCAGAGAGGTGGGGGTGCTCCTGCTGCTAGCCTTCCTAAAAGTGCCCAAAAAAGATTTTTGGGGGCGGGGCACCCAGGTGGCTCAGTCCGTTAAGCGTCCGGCTTTGGTTCAGGTCACAATCTCACGGTTGGTGAGTTCAAGCCCCACATCGGGCTCTGTGCTGACAGCTCAGAGCCTGGAGTCTGCTTTGGATTCTGTGTCTCTCTCTCTCTCTCCCTCTCTCTCTCTCTCTCTCTCTCTCTCTCCTCCCATTTGCACTCTGTTTCTCTCTCTCAAAAATACACAAACATTAAAAAAAAAAAAAAAAGGTTTTTGGAGTTCTGAGAAACCATGAAACAGGTGCTTTTGGGGCCTATCTAAGGGAACTTAATCCTCCCCTTCTTTGGAAGACAGTTCAAAAGGTACAGCAGTTCTGGGATAGGAAAGTTCCAGAACATGCTTTATAGCCCTTGGCATTCTGAAACTGCCAGGCTGGATCTTTTAGACAAGAATCAGACTTCCTGGTATATGGTCAGGTGTCTCAGTCACCTTGTTGATCACAGACTCTGAAGAGTGTGTATTTCACAGGAACTGAGTGTGTCTGTCAGGGTTCACTTCTACTCACAGATCTCGTCTCTTTTCCAACAGGTTCCTGGGCAGACCGGTCACCACTACACGAAGCAGCAAGTCAAGGTCGTCTTCTTGCTCTGCGAACACTGCTATCCCAGGTGACGTATTAGCTACGGCTGGAAATACATCCCTGTCCCATGACCGTAGAACATTAACTTTCAAAAGTAATCAAAGAAAAAAGAATAAAGCTGCTTAATAAATGCTACCAGTCTTTTTTTTTGTTTTAACCCCTATATCAGTCAGCTCTCTACTTTGCATTTAGCTTTGAGATTTCTTTATAAATATTTTGGTATAATCCTATGTCTTAATATATCGAGTTTCTCGTACAGTATACTTGCTCACTGAAACATATTTCAGCAAGAAGTCCCTGGACGTATGTATTATTCATTTAGCACTTCAACTATGCTTTACTCTATACAATGTGTGCAGCTAATTGCAGAGAAAGTTTGGTCACAAAATATCCAAAAAGGGATAATCAGAGCAGATGCCCAAACAAGCTTTTTTACATTAATCTGTCCTCTGTGATGGCGAATTACCCATGAACGCTACAGAGCGATCACTTCTCTCCCTGCCCACTCCTCAGACTCACCAGAGGAAAAATGAAAAGCATAGATTCCTTACAGAAACACAGAGTCCTCTGGCTTAGCCTGCGCGTTGTTAAAATTGAATGACGTGATTCAGAAGCACACCCAGATCTGGAAGTCATTGTCCTGGTGCTTCCTGGTATCCGGGAGAAAGGGATGCTCTCGGGTGGCTGTGTGGGAAGGAAAGGCAGTGATGCCCGGGTTCCAGGGCATGGCCCTGGGACTCAGGGCACCTGCATGCCAGGCGGGTTCTTAAAGTGAATCACAACCTTCCTGACCTTCCTTTTTTCATCTATAAAGGGAACATGTAGGACAAGCTGCTCCTGTAGGGCTGTCCTGTGATAACAGAGTGACCATTTTGTTTGCTCATCACTTGATGGGGGGAAAAAAAAACCCACCCTGAGAAAAGTCAGTAATTTTCTGAACATAACCCACTCGGTCCCCCCAACCACCTACGGAAACCATCACGCAGTTCTTTGAGAGGAGAGCAGTCTCAGGATATTTTTCGACATGTATCTCATACACCCACACGCCAGCCAGGAAGAGTCAGAGGCTGCCCCCAGAGCCCGATGGGAAACAGAATCCAGACCTTTGCAGACGCTCGGCCACCTGGTCACCCCGGCGGGTGGCAGTTAGGAATTAGCTCCTTCAAGTCTGACTGCTGGCTAGACAATTCGAAATCTGTGAAAAGATAACTTAAGGGATCTAAAAAGTTGCCACCTGCTAGTGACAAAGGTTGGGGGTGAATCTTTTCTTGCCTTCATTTTAAGATTCATCCTGGTATTACAGGCCATGGCAGTGCGTCACGTTATGGGGGTTTGGCCACGAAAATCTTCCTCTTACAGTGTTTAGTATGATGGTCAATAGACAGTGAGTTACCAAAAATAGCAGGAAAGCACAGAATCTCATGTCCTAATATTTAATTAGTTTAGTCTGACATCATTAGTTTAACTGGAATAAAGTGTTTTATTGGTTTTGATTTGATTTTTAAAGTGTGTACTTGGTTTTGATTGGATAGTAAAATAAGATGGAACTCTTGCCATATGTGGGGCCCTGTAACAATAATTGCTTTACATACATCATGCTGTTTAATCCTCACGATGACCCTAAAACTTAGAGGTTAAGGTGCTCGCCCAAATT
Organism: Panthera pardus; assembly: GCF_024362965.1. Taxonomy (NCBI): domain Eukaryota; kingdom Metazoa; phylum Chordata; class Mammalia; order Carnivora; family Felidae; genus Panthera; species Panthera pardus. The sequence goes on along the minus strand of NW_026526688.1, from coordinate 8,191,201 downwards.
AAAATAATTACTGCATTCTGGAACAAGGCTTCAAGCCCAAGTGTAACTGACTTGATGATCAGAGCTCTCAACCACAAGAATAGAACCTAGTCACTCCTATCCAGTGACAAAAGTTCACAACATGGCTCACTACAGTTTAGAGTATTTTCCCCCCAGTCTGGACTAACCTGTAATTTCACAGCCCCAAATCAAAACAAGCGACCCGGCCTATCAACAGTCTCCACTTCTACAAAGTAAAAAACAAAACAATAACAGTAATCAAACCAATTCATAAAGACCACAGAAAGTTAAGGAGGCGGAATTTTATGAAAACATTCAGAATCTACTAAACAAAACAATTTAGCCGCTACAGGGTTTAGATACGGTGGTGGTGTTACAGTATTGACGAGTTTTGACAACGGACTGCCTCTATGGCGTCTGAACTGGCCTCGCCTGCTGAACTTAAACCTGCCTCCCTGAGTCTTTGGTCTTTCGTATCACTCACCAATGACCTTTATAAAGATGATTTCGTATACTTTCTTGCTCACCTTTCGAAATTATTCATGTCGTATTTAGGGTTACAATGTAAATGCAGTTACCATAGACCACATCACCCCGCTGCACGAAGCCTGCCTTGGAGACCACGTGGCGTGTGCAAGAACTCTGCTGGAGGCTGGAGCTAATGTAGGTACCGGTTAAAACCATTAATCACTTCACGTCTACTAAGATAATCGCACAAAGTTCTCATGTTGCGTTTCTTTCCTTAGTAGTTTTCAAAAATTGCAGAATAATAAGAAATCACTTTGCTTCAGTGTTCTCAGTGCACTCCAAGAAGGATTTCTAGTCATTGCAAAAATGGGTAGCATGCTGACCTGAGCCGAAGTCGGACACTTAACTGACTGAGCCACCCAGGCACCCCAGGATGTTTTTCTTTAGATAAATTCTCAGAAACACAATTTCCCATTTCTCTGATTTACCACCAGCAAGGTGACCTCACCACAACGTTTGTCACCGTCACATTTCTGGACTTTTTTCCTAGTTGAAAGGCACCTGACCGTTGAATTCGTTTTTGTTTGACTCTTGAGTATGTATTGATTTTCATGACTTTTACTAGCTGCATGGCCACTCTTGTGACTGACTCATCTACCACATCATATTTCTGTTTAACTCTTGACTTTTAAAAGCTTTGCTTAATTGGTGCAGCCACTCTGGAAAACAGTGTGGAGGTTCCTCAAAAAATTAAAAATAGACCTACCCTATGACCCAGCAATAGCACTGCTAGGAATTTACCCAAGGGATACAGGAGTGCTGATGCACAGGGGCACTTGTACCCCAATGTTTATAGCAGCACTCTCAACAATAGCCAAATTATGGAAAGAGCCTAAATGTCCATCAACTGATGAATGGATAAAGAAATTGTGGTTTATATACACAATGGAGTACTACGTGGCAATGAGAAAGAATGAAATATGGCCCTTTGTAGCAACGTGGATGGAACTGGAGAGTGTGATGCTAAGCGAAGTGAGCCATACAGAGAAAGACAGATACCATGTGTTTTCACTCTTATGTGGATCCTGAGAAACTTAACAGAAACCCATGGGGGAGGGGAAGGAAAAAAAAAGAGGTTAGAGTGGGAGAGAGCCAAAGCATAAGAGACTCTTAAAAACTGAGAACAAACTGAGGGTTGATGGGGGGTGGGAGGGAGGGGAGGGTGGGGGATGGGTATTGAGGAGGGCACCTTTTGGGATGAGCACTGGGTGTTGTATGGAAACCAATCCGACAATAAATTCCATATATTGAAAAAAAATAGATAAAAAAAATAAAAGCTTTGCTTGTTGATGCATATGAGCTAAATATCCTCTGTCATATTTACTGCACACATTATCCCAGTGATTTCTGTTGGGTCGTAGAACTGTTTGAAATGCCTAGCGTTTAATCTCGTACGGCTCTGTGACTCTCGTTGCTGAACTCTGGCTTGGTTTAGGTAAACGCAATCACGATAGATGGTGTGACTCCATTATTCAATGCGTGCTCACAAGGCAGTGCCAGCTGTACAGAACTTCTTCTGGAATACGGTGCCAAACCCCAGCTGGAGTCCTGTCTTCCTTCTCCCACACATGAGGCCGCCAGCAAAGGTGACTTAGTTATGGGATCAGGTGACAAGGGGAGGAAGTCCCTTTAGCAACGTGGAGTGCTGCATTTTGCTTTCAATGAGTAACTGCAGGGAACAGCATGAGGTGAGGCGCAAGGAGGTGGGCAGTGTCGAGAGTAAGCTCCTCTCTACTTTGTGTTGGCAGGCCATCACGAATGCCTAGAGATACTGATATCCTGGGGCATAGATGTTGACCAAGACATTCCTCATCTGGGAACTCCTCTGTACGTAGCTTGTATGTCACAGCAGTTCCACTGCATCCGGAAGCTTCTTTATGCTGGTAATTTTCTTTAAAACCTCTCTCGTTCTGTCCGTACACGTAAGCAATGATTCAGATCCATATTTATGTCTCTGAATAAACTGTGTAAAGATATCTCCCTGCTAAAAATGTTCTTATTCTAAGCATTGTTGCGTGTAAGTACATAACCCATAAAAAAAGGAATTGCATTCTTGATAACTCCGCTTTATCTCACAAGTCCTAAAGTCCCCCTTGTAAAGATCATACAGTGTAAAACCTCAAGGTTGATATAGTGTTGCCAAATATGTATTTCTTCATGAATAAATCCATCACAAGGAATTTGAGGGGCAGTAACTGCTTAGCTACCTTGTCTTCTACCAATCATAAGAGCTCACGTGCTCGCCCCGACTTTGTCCTGTCCCATTTACCTACAAAGACTTAACGGCTTTTTCTTCTAACTTGAAACAAACCTATTCCTCAGCGTTCAGTGTTAGCCTCCTGAAAACCTGTCCTAATCTTTTGAGACCATAATGGTGACTCCCCCTATAGGAACAGGAGCTTTTTTTTTTTTTTTAATTTTTTTTCTTAATATTTGTTTTTGAGACAGAGACAGAGCATGAACAGGGGAGGGTCAGAGAGAGGGAAACACAGAATCTGAAGCAGGCTCCAGGCTCAGCTGTCAGCACAGAGCCCGACGCAGGGCTCGAACTCACGGACTGTGAGATCATGACCCGAGCCGAAGTCGGATGCTTAACTAACTGAGCCACCCAGGCACCCCAGGAACAGGAGCTTTTAAGGATGTGGATTATGTCTTTTTCCCCATCATCTCCTTTCCCTACCACAGCACCTCCCACGTGGTAGGTGCTGAAAATACACATAAAATGAGTAAAAGGATTTCCATGCTTTTTACTGTTTCTGCCATCATTTGGTCTCTGATACGCTCATAATATCTTAGCTAAATTATAAGCTTCTTGCAGGGAGTTTCTACTTCGTTAGTTCACTCCCGTCATATCTGTTAAGTCTCAAATATGACTTCTGCTAATAACCGTTGACACACTATTATTTTCTGGCTGTGATCGCCCACGAATTTTTAGAACTAGAAGAGTTTCTTCTTTGTTGCCTTTTTTCTTCTCTTTTCTTTTACTTTGCTAGGAACATTATTATTTCCACCAGACATTTTATATTGGGTAAGAAAGAGAATGCTGTTGGTAATTGTGGACTGATTGTTATTATCAGGCTCTGTCCTCCCATAAAACTAACATAACCAATAGAGTTTATGCTTTCTCCATGGAGATTTTGTTATGGACTGTCATTCTTTCACTAAACATTGTGTATTTGGTGAAAGAATATGAAAACAATTACATTTATTGAAATGTGAAAGTAGCAGGAAGGCCTAAAGGGACCCTTAAAATGTACTGCTTCTCGTAAACATCGTTAGTTTTATTGATGGTATCAGAAAGCAGAGTTGAAAAGGACTTACACATTTTTACCGATAGATATTTCTTGGTGTCATAACCACTTAGGTACTGGGAAATGAGATTGCTCTTTCCAGTATTACACAGTATTGATTCATTGCACATGTATTGAATGATCACCATGTGCCATGACTCGTACTCAGATAAAATAACTAAGCAATAAATAATTTAATAGGTAGGGTGGTTTTTTTTTTTAATGTAAGATTTTTAAAAAATTTACTTTGCACGTGGAAATACAATGTGCCTTTCTACTTAAGAGGCTCAATGCCTTTATATATTTATCGACTTACATTGTATGAGAGAGAAGTGACAGGAAAGTCCGTGCACATTTTCCCCAAACAGCTCACACGTCTAGATTCATGAGTTTTCCAGGAAACATGAAGAGCTCTATTGCCTTAAAATAAATGAAAAGAATATGAGCAATAAACTCTCGAATGATCCTAAGCAATCTCAATCATGATAAAAACAGGTATGAGTGGGCCTCATCATGCTCTATTTGTAATACCAGTTAATATGATTACTTTGGGGGCTTTGAAGCATTTAAAAATATTTTGTATTATGGGCTCTTTCAAGCATAGAGAAAAATATTAGAGAACAAACGTGCACTCTCCATCTATGTGTGTCAAATTTTAATGTGTACATTTGAAGTGTGTGTGTGTAAGGGGGGGGGAATAACTCATTACAGACAGAGGTGAGGTCCATTTGGCATCACCCTTTTCTGCGTGCATCGAGGTAAGTGACTGGTCTAACGGTTTTTGTTTAGATTTCTCATCATTCCTTATTTACACGTAGGTGCCGATGTACAAAAAGGCAAATACTGGGACACCCCACTGCATGCAGCTGCCCAGCAGTCCAGTACGGAAGTTGTAAACTTACTGCTGGAATTTGGAGCCGATATCAATGCCAAAAATACAGAGCTTCTTCGACCTGTAGATGTAGCGACTTCCAGCAGTTTGGTGGAAAGATTGTTGCTTCAACATGAAGGTAGGAATACTTGTGGGCACTTCAAAACACAGGGCGCCTGGGTGGCCCAGTATGTGGGTCCTCTGACTCTGGATTTCAGCTCAGGCCATGATCCCAGGGTCTTGGGATAGAGCCCTGCATCGGGCTCTGTGCTGAGGGTGCAGCCTGGTTAACATTCTCTTTTTCCCTCTACCCCCACCCCCAGCTTGTGCTCTCTCTCTAAAAATAAAAGAAAAAACAACCAAAAAAGAAAAAAAAAAACCCACAAAAATACATTTGCCTGAAATCAATGCAAAGTTAAAGACTTTTTGTTGACATGTAAAATGATACTGGCATAACATTTAAAATATTTTTTTGAAGATGATTTTTTAACTTAGGTTCTATCTGTAAAGAAGATAGCACAATGATCTCAATTTTCTTTTTTTTATCTTACCTAAAGTCTGTATATGTTTGGTTAAGTTAAACGTATTCAGTTTGTTTGACAATATGCAATATGTAGTTCTGTTTAATATCTGCTGATAAATATTTAGAAACATGCCCCCTTTTCTAAGGGCACATGGCTTCTATAATGTTACAGAAACAGAATCAGGAAATACTTTCATACCTAAGACTTTTGTTATTCAAAAAAATTTTTAATGTTTATTTTTTGAGAGAAAGAGAGAGAATGTAAGCAGGGGGGAGGCAGAGAGAGAGAGAGAGAGAGAGAGACACAGAATCCGAAGCAGGCTCCAGGCTCTGAGCTGTGAGCACAGAGCCCGACACGGGGCTCAAACCCGTGAGCTGTGAGATCATGTCCTGAGCCACAGTCAGGTGCTTAACTAACTGACTGAGCCATCCAGGTTCCCCAAGACTTTTGGTATTTTAAAACAGAATTTCTTAAGCGTGGCTCAGACACTATAATAAAATTTGTTTTGGCTTAACTAGTAGACCTAATTTGAGAAAAAGATACAACTTAAAACTTTCCCCCTTTAGTGCCTAACATTATCGGGTCTTTTGATTTACATGTTCTTCGAAAAGCAGAATTTATTTCTGAGGCTTTACATGCGATAACAATTTCATAAGCCTCAGGATTATAATGTTTTAAAGAACCCATATGGAATATACCACAATTACAATAAGAGCTTATAAATAAAAGCCACTGAAATGCTTACGTAAATGTCTCTAGCACAGCGGTCGCACCACCCTACTTTACCTCAAAGCACTGAAGCTTATGGTTTGTTTTGTGCATCTTACAACATATAAAAATCCATTTGGATTTTAATTAACAAATGCCTTCCTGTCTTTTGCAGCTACTCCAAGCAGCCTTTGCCAACTTTGCCGACTCTGTATCAGAAACTACATAGGGAGGCCGAGACTGCACCTCATCCCCCAGCTCCAGCTGCCAACGTTGTTGCAGAATTTCTTACAGTACCGATAAGGCAGGGAAGTAGTGCTAAATACTTGCGAAATCAAAACATTTGTCTCATCTGCATAGTGAATATTTCATAGTAAAATATGCTAAACACAGTATGTAAGAGATTGTGAGGCCCTGGGGAAGAAGTGAAATGTCAATTTAAATTTTAAGTGTACTAGTGAGTACTACTGTTTTACGCATTTTTACTGGTTTTTTTTTTTTTTTTTGGACTATAGCATATTTAAAATATCTATATATCATTAGCTCTTCCCATGTACCCTTTTTGGTGTAGAAAAAAAGAGAAATTTTCATTTCAATGTTTCTTTTTATGAAAAAAAAATGTGAACTCTTACTGAAACTACGTACTTTAAAAGGCCTCCATTCTGCCAATAATGCATTAACTTTTAAATTTTAGCTGCTGTAATTGGTGATCTCTGTGTATTTTTTACATTAATGCAAAATACGCGTATGCTTTAGAAAAGAACAACTACTACCCTTTTTGAAATAAAGATGGCTGTCATTGACGAAACCCGCCACGTCAAACGTGCCCTTGTCATTATAATCATCAGTTCATCAAGAAAAGATAAACTGCCCCCTCCCTGCACAGATCTCACTAGTCACTTTGCCACCTTAAATGTCCCCATTCCAGAAACGGGTTGGACTAAGGTTATGGCTCCTTCCATCTCTTCCTGGGATGGTCGGAACCTTACACCTTTGCTAAGACTATTTTAAGACTTCCTCCTTCTCCAGGGTAGCCTCATAAGGCCTCTCTACAGTGCTTTTGTACGAAGCACTCCAGCCTTCTTCCATCCAGAAACTGTCACTAGCTGGTGGTACCTACAGACGGAAGACCATGAACTTCACACCCAGTTGCGAAAGAGGCCCTTCCTGGGCCATGCTTCAGGGATCAGGGCAGTCCAAGGCTGTGGAAAACAGAAGATAAAATCTCCTTCGATTGTGGGGTGTGCAAAGAAAAGGAAAAGGCTGCGCCACTTAGCAAACTTAGACACCTTACAAAATTTACCCCATACGTACACCCTACTAGTGCTGTTTCCAATCCTTCTTATGCAAAGCAAAGGTTGAGGCTTAGACCTTGTTAGCAAGGGGGTATAGCGTTACAAAGTAGTGTCTTCGGCAAGGTTAATACTGTGTTTATTTTCTTCTGCCTTAAACATACTTTAGCGCGGTATAAAACATAATAAAACAAACTGTGTCTTCTTTGTAATTTAGACTAAGTTTGAGTCTATTGTGGACTGAGAAATAAGATAGGATACTTACTATAGTGTAATATAGAAAATGTTTTGATGAGTTTTATAAATTTATCAAAGTTTGATAAAGTATTTTGACTACTATTTTAACAAGCCCAGGGGCCTATTTTTTCCTTTCTTCTCGGTTCTTGGCTGAATTTTGGATACCTACGGGAAATAAACTATTCTTGAATGTAACCCCAAAGTCACTAAGATCGCATCGTTAAGTCGTGTTTAGATTTTCAAAAATAGAAATAAGGCTGTAGCATGTGTTGTTAAAAAAATGATTTCTGTGTGCCTAGAGACTTTTAAATGAGGCTATTCTACTAAATAGCTCAGCCTAACAAATTTATAATGTCCTCATGAATAATGTGCATTTAATTGTTTAATTATAGAGTAACCTCATTACATATAATTGGGTATTCGGACTGCTTTTTTAGTAAAACAGGTGTTGACTAGTATTTTCCCTGAGCTAGACATATGTAGGCTTAGGGTGTAAGGTAATATAATTCGTCCCTTTTCACTGGGCTTGTGCCAATAAGTACACATCAATATTAAAATTAAAACGGATACTTTAAAATTTTAGTATGCCGATACCTTTTATCTTTGCTTGGGTATGATTGTCTTATCGAAGAAGTGTTCTAATTTAACTGTATCATATGTTTGTTAATATGTTAAAGTGTGACTATTATCACTGGAATAAAACACTTTTTTTTTCTGTTCTAATTAGTATTTGGTTTTATAACTGAAGGTAATGGAGAATAAGATTCAGTTGCCCTAATTTTTTTCAACATTAGTTTCCGATCACTGTATTATGGGCATTAGGAGAGTAGTGCAGACTGAAACAGATACTTTGAAGGCTTTCTAATCCAAATCTTACTGTGTGTGCGCGCACACACACACACACGCACACACACACAAAGATCTAAGGACAAAATCCCACAAAGGCAAAGACCAAGCGACACCAAACTATTTGACATGAGATTAAAGTACCATGAAATTTTTTTTTTGTTTTGTTTTTAAAAAAATTTTTTTTTAACGTTTATTTATTTTTGAGACAGAGAGAGACAGAGCATGAACAGGGGAGGATCAGAGAGAGGGAGACACAGAATCTGAAACAGGCTCCAGGCTCTGAGCTGTCAGCACAGAGCCCGATGCGGGGCTCGAACTCACGGACCGTGAGATCATGACCTGAGCCGAAGTCAGTGGCTTAACCGACTGAGCCACCCAGGCGCCCCTAAAGTACCATGAAATTAATTACTGTAGTAAGGCACTGCTGAAACATTTATTTTGTAGGAAAAGGTATTTAATTTCTCCTCTTGTTTTAGCCACAAAGTATATTTGATGTTTCCGAAGAAGTGAACAGAGACACTATGTGAAACATGGCCCCTTTGGAAAAGAAGGTCTAAATGTACTGTGTTCATTGCTCTGTGATGGTCTTGAACCCAAGTGACTGTGACTATCTGTTTACAAAGTAACTTTATAAATTATTCTCTCTCCCGGATTAGTCTCACTTGTTTACTCTAATTTTTCAACTTTCTTATTCTAATTATCATTTATAATTAGTTTATTTCAAGGCCTGCCTTCTCGCTTAAAAACCTAAACAATCATTGTCATATTTTTCAGTGTTGGTGGCAGGAAATTTATTCAGAAAATTGAGGTGTAGGGCACCTGGGTGGCTCAGTTGGTTAAGTGTCAGACTCCTGATTTTGGTTCAGGTCATGATCTCAACAGTTCATGGGATTGAGCCCCACATCTGGCTCTGTGCTGACAGTGCAGAGTCTGCTTAGCATTCTCCCTCTCTCTCTCTCTCTCTCTCCCTCCCACTCATGCATGCTCCCTCTTTTCAAAATAAATAAATAAATATTTTTTAAAAAAGGAAAAAAGGGGAGCCTGGGTGGCTCAGTCAGTTGAGCAACTGACTTCGGCTCAGGTCATGATCTCACGGTTTTTGAGCTCGAGCCCCGCGTCGGGCTCTGTGCCGACAGCTCAGAGCCTGGAACCTGCTTCTGATTCTGTGTCTCCCTGTCTCCCTGCCCCTCCCCCGCTCATGCTGTGTCTCTGAAATAAACATTAAAAAAAATTTTTTTTAATAAAAAAAAGAAAAAAAAATTGAGTGAGTTATTACCCCTCCATCTGCTCTAGGACCTTAAACAATTCACTTCAGCTCTCGAGGTCTCAGTTTTCTCCTTTTTTAAATGATAGGTATCTTCCCATTTTGAGTAGTATGCTCAAATTCAAGGAGTCTTTTAATAAGTAACTTTTGAAATTCAGATACTTTTTTTTTTAATGCTTATTTATTTTTGAGAGAGAGAGAGCGAGTGATACACAAGCTGAAGCAGGCTCCAGGCTCTGAGCTGTCAGTACAGAGCGTGATGCGGGCTCGAACTCAGGCACTGTGAGATCATGACCTGAGCCAAAGTCAGATGCTTAACCAACTGAGCCATGTAGGCACCCCTCAGATACATTTTTCAAAACATTTTTGGTGTCTAAGAGGCTTACCTTATAGATACTAATTTTACAAAGCACATATTCAGGCGTATAAAAGCCAACTTTATTCTTCTTGTAGAACTTCACGTTTATCGCGAGCTTCCCTTTCACCCAGTGAAATCTGGCCACTTTGGGGTAAACTCATTCAATTCAGTGCTTTCTCAGTCTCTCAGGTACACTCTTCAGATGAGGCCTGTTAATGCCAGTCTTTTTTCTTCCCTCCCCATTCTTTCTGGGGTAGCATCTGAATTCCAAAAGATTCTGTGAAACCCACTTTTCGGTGGGAGTGTTCACTGGCCAGGGTGTGCCCCCAGAAGATTCCTGTGTCAGAGGAATGAGTGTTTGCGTCAGGAGACAGATCACAAAGGGCCTTTTACAGGGAAGCTCCCAGTGGGAAAGTCAGAAAGCACACTTGATTCTCCCTCAACTACTCTTGCCTCCTTGCCTCTGCCCCTGCTGTTCCTCTGCCTGGAACGCTCCGCCCGCTACCTTGTCATTGCTGTATACAGGCACGCACTGGCTACAAAATTACTCCTCCCCTTTGAGTTGCAAGTCATCTCCCTGTTTGAGAACGGTTTGCTCCTTGTTCAGCAAAACATCCTTGTGAAGTAAAGCTCTCTGAATTTTCTCTCGGCAGGCGATCCATCAAAAACCACCACCGACTTTGATGGCTATCTGGCTGGTACGAAATTGGTGGATCTTACAGGGTGACTGTGGATTAATGCAGACTTCATCAGGCAGTAACTCCAATTATAGCCATCCCCACCCCCCACCCCCCATTTGACAACTCTTTACTGGAATAAATCACCACAGTCCTAGCAACTGTGATGCCATTACCCATCTGGAAAGTACCTTTCCCCTCTGTCACAATCTGCAAGAACCACCAAAAGCAGTTTGCTTTTATTTATCAGGACCCATAGTGCACGCTCACGATCTTGCCGTAGGGTCAAATCCGTTTTCGTGCTTTCTGCTGGAAGACGAGCCAAGGTTTCTAAGTGTCTTCACATTCCACAGAACATCACGTGTGCACTCTACGGATGATGCCATGCTGACTGGACCTGGATCTTGATGCCTTAGTAAGAAGCAGGTCAACTAGTGGAAAAGGGAAACCTCACTCCACCTATAAAGCAACGGATCCCTCAGCATCCAGTCGGGAAGACGGAAGTAACTACACAATTTAAACAAGAACTTAATCTAAGGAAGTGGTTAAACAGATGCCGGCGAACTGAAAAACTAAAATGGGGCCATCAAATTAACAGAAATAGACGATTCAGGAAGCAATTGCTCGTGCTAGAGAACACAGTTAAGAAGTGCGGGCTGTAAGAGCCGAGAACTCGAAGGGAAACTTCTATGGACTGACTTTTTGCAGGGTGAGAGTACACAGCTGGAGCCAAGGCTTCGGAAGCTCAGAGTAAAATCCGGGACTCTTTAAAGAGGGCCGCTTCTCAGGGCTTGGTAAACGTCTGAACCGTTAAGATGAAATCTGCTCCAGGAGAGCCAAAGAAAGTTGGAGATCCAACCACCTGCCCCTGCCAGGTTATGCTTTGTTGCTGCGGCAACACCCCTGCAAATTCATGTGGAAACAGCAAGCGCCTTTTCCCCTCCCTTTCCCTCCTAGCCTCCCTCTAGCTCCCCCTATTGGCAAAGTTTAATAAAGCTTTCAGCAAAGGAGAAACCACATTGTGGTGATAAGACGGGCTAAATATAGAACGTGTTTGAAACAGAGATGTATCTGCTTATCAATTGGCACATTTATTACGCGAAGGCTTTAACCCTTAGCAAAACTTTGCTCAATTAAGCCCCAATCTGTAGCCCTAATCAAGCTCCTTAGCTGTTACCACCTAAATCTTGGGTTAGCACTCATGCTAAAACCTGAACACTTTCTCTAACCCTAATGAGTTCGTTATTTCCCAAAACTCATAAAAAACTCACATATCGCGACGCCTGGGTGGCTCAGTCGGTTAAGGGTCGGACTCTTGATTTTGGTTCAGGTCATGATCTCATGGTTTGTGGGTTTGAGCCCTGTGTTTGAGCCAGTGTGGAGCCTGCTTGGGATTCTCTCTTTCCCTCCCTCTCTCTGCTCTCCCCTGTGCTTTCTCAAAATAAATAAATAAACTTAAAAATCCTTACATATCACAGATTATATCATCTGTACTTTTGTTCACAGTAGTCATTCCGTGTGGAATTGTCCCCATCCCCCCCATCCCACAGATTTCCATGATCGTCTTAGAAACAACTTATTCTTACTGAGATCTTACTATGTACTGCACACCCTTCTAGGCTCTTTGCATATTTAACTTTATTTAATCATTAACACAACCCTGTGGGGTATAACTTATTTATTTCCACCTTTTAAACATTTTAAACTTGCCCAAAGTCACATAACTAATAAGTAGAGCTAGTCCTCCAATGCCTGTCATAAACAATTTTAAATATCGCCTCATAAAATCCAAATCAAATGTCACCTTCTCTGAAAAGACTGCTAGAGTCCCTCAATCCAAATTACATGCTTCCTCCCCGATATATTTTTACCATGCCGGAGCTTTTCAGTGTACATGATCTTTTCACTGGTATTTATATCTGTGCACCTTCTATAAATAATCTAGTGCCCAGCTGCCTAATAGAACCCCCCGCGATGACAGCATTGTATCTGTGCTGTCCAACATGGGCAGCCAGCAGCCACACGTGGATATTGAACAGATGAAAGGCAGCAAGTGTCACTCATGTTATTCTATTTTATTTAAATTTATATATAAATAGCCACAGGTGGCTAGGGGCCACCATATTGGATTGTGAAGATGGAGTGAGTAACACAGTACAGAACAGTTACTCATTCGTGAAAAACTTCACTGGGCAAAAAGAAAACACTTCCATAGCTTCGTTCTTCTCTTTCAAACCATATACAGACTCACACTGACTTACTTTATTATTAATTTTCTAATGTTTATTTATTTATTTATTAATGCTTTTTATTTGTGTTTGAAGGAGAGAGAGAGACAGAGCATTAGCGGGGGAGGAGCAGAGAGAGAGGGAGATAAAGAATCCGAACCAGGCTCCAGGCTCTGAGCTGTCAGCACAGAGCCTGATGCAGGGCTGAAACTCACTAACTGTGAGATCATGACCTGAGCTGAAGTCGGATGCTTAACTGGCTGAGCCACCTAGGTGCCCCTAATGTTTATTTATTTTTAAGAGAGACAGAGAGAGCAGGGAGAGGCAGAGAGAAGGAGACACAGAATCCAAAGAGGCTCCAGGCTCGGAGCTGTGAGCACAGAGCCCAACTTGGGACTCGTACCCACGAACCTCGAGTTCATGACCTGAGCCAAAGTCCCAGGCTTAACTGAGCCACCCAGGCGTCCCATGGTTTGCTTTATTAATAAATCTCTATATGAATAAACATGCCACAAAACATAATATAGCTTCACTACCAAACTCTATCCCATATTTTATCTTGCATAATATGCATCTACATGCCACACTGGTGTTTTTTTGCAAAACTTTTTGAAGGATTTTAACAAATCTGTTGCGTAGTTTATAACTGTCGATGCTACACTTTTTTTCCCTCTGCATTGTTCACTGATAAATCCCAAGTAACTAGGTCAGTGCCTGGCACATACTAGGGACTCAAATAATTGTTGAATGAATGAATCATCTATACCAGGGCATCCTTGTGAAATGGGAAAACTTACAAATTTTTATAAACAATGTAATAACTAAGGAAATAGGTTAAGTCTGTAGATATTAGACATTTATTCATTTTAATTTCGAAAATTTTTTCTTTGGCGTTTTGGAGCAAATACTCTACCATTTCTGATTTCTAAACAAAAACTGACCTTGTCTTCTGGAAGCTTCTCCCATCCTCAAAATGCTTGACCGACAATAGGCCTTTGGCTGGGCTGAATCCACAATATCTAAAAAGTAAATTTGGAAGGACAAAGGGTTGAGAGAAGACAGGCTAAGTACAACCAAGATTGGGGCCAGGAATCGCCCCAGACCAGAGCGTCAGCTCTGCAAACTGGGGAGCGCGCGAGGCCCAGTGCCCGCCCCCGCCGAAGCCCCGCCCACCAACGGGCCCCGCCCAGCCGCGCTGAGACCCCGCCCCCCCCGAGGCCCCGCCCCACCGCGGATGCTGCCATAGAAACCCAGAAAGCGACATGGCTGCCGCAGGCCTCGGAGGAAGGCTTCTGACACTGCCGGCGGCAGCCCTACCCAAGTCACCGTCACTTTCGCTACAGGCAGCAGCTCCCATCCGAGGGAAGCCTAAGAAATATCTGGTCTATCCGCATCCACCGAAGAGCTCCCGCCTGTCCCCGTCGGTTCTGCGCTGGCTCCAGGGCCTGGATCTCACCTTCTTTCCTAGGAACGTCAACAGGTGCAGGAGCAAGCCGCCTAGACGGGGCCTGAGCGCGCCAGGGACCCGCCGACCACTCGGCTGCCCCGCCTGCCCCGCCGCGGCACTGGGCGCAGACGGCCTACTCCCCTGGTTTAGGTTTCAGACCCCGACCCCCACCCGCTCAGCGCTCGGCGCGCGCGCGCGCGCGCGCACACACACACACCCCTTCTTTTAGGGAGCGGGCCTGGAAAATACATGACGAAGCACTCACTTATGCATTTACCCATTCAATCATCACATTTTCGATTTAAGCTAATATAGAATGCCTTGGTGACTACAAAAAAATACTGATAGTCAAGGCTCTTTCTTTAGAGACACTGGACATTAACAATCGTGGGGATCAGTTTATCCTCTGGATGGCATCTAGTTTTTCCAATCAGGGACTGGAAAAAAGTTGCTGCTGAACTGCAGCCACCCTGAACGTAACGGGCGGTTAATATCTGCTCTGGGAATGCGAACTAATTTCCATAAATATGAAGGCGATGACTTTTTTGCAAAGACTCTGGTTTACTAATTTCAATATTCCTTAATAGAGACATGCCTGAAATTTTCAATGTGCATCGGAATCACCTAGGGATCTTGTTAAAATGAAGATTCAATACAAATTAATAGTTTGGGTTCATAAAAAGAACACGAAAGCCTTTAGTGTGTATCTAATCTTATTAAAATTCTATTCCATAGCAGGTCTTCCTTAGAGCAATGATCCAACAAAACTAATTTTATAAGTTATTTGCTGTCAGTGTGGAATATTAAATTGGTGTTAATTGATTATAAAACAAACTGTAAAAGTAACCACATTTTATTTCATTTCTTTAATATTATGGCTCAGGGATTTTTCAAATGGCTTCCTGATTGCAGAAATATTCACTATATATTACCCCAGGGACCTTAAATTGTCATCCTTTGAAAATGGAACTTCTTTGAAAGTCAAGTTGGATAACTGGGCACAGTTGGAGAAGGTAAATTAGCAGTCATCGACTTTAAGAAGTTTGTGTTTTAAATGGTGTACTCCTGATGTCGTGGATATCTACACACACGTGCGTGTGGCTGTGCCACGAAGCTGGCAGCTTGTTTCCGTGTATTAAAATGAAGGTTATTAAAGTTTGTCAGGAGTCACTTATGAAACTCATTTCAAATTGGAGTAGGATAGAATGGTTGCTTTTCTTGCTGAACGCTATTTAATAGTTAACATGTTAAAATTAAAAACTATTAGTTGAGAGACAAAAAAAAGGGGGTTAAGGTGAATACAAAGTAATTGAAGATTTTTACGTAACTTCTTATAATGAAAATACCTTCTTTCTACTATTAAAGTTCCTGGCAAGAAAAAGACTTAAATTACCTAAAGAGCTAATCCATGGAACAATTCATTGCAAAGCTGGAGTACCTGAAATACTAATACAAGAGGTTTATACTTTGCTAACGCATCGAGAGTAAGTCATTTGGAATCTTCTAGCGATACAACTTAAAATGAAAATTTGGTAACATAAATCTCATTACTAAAATATGGCTTGTCAACAATATTTTTTTCGTTCCAGAATTAAAAGTATCCAGGGTGACCTCGTGAATTTCACAGACTACAGTTACCAGATGCGTCTGCCCCTGGTTCCTAGCTCTACAGCTTCCAAGTCGATTAAAGATAACATTAGGTCGTCAGAGATAAAAAGCAATCCCAACACGCTCAGCAATGAACTTAAAGTAGAGTTCCTCTTCCTTTTACAAATGTTGCAAAGAAAATTAAGGAGAAAACTGAATCCAAGTAAGTTTTCCTTGGAAATAGTCAACTGAATTCTTCCCAACGTAGTGAGGCTATGCTTGAGTACAGATGAAAGAAAAGTTGACCACTGTCTGTCCCAACTCTGCTTTTTCTATCCCTGGTTTAAAGGGAAAGTGGTTCTCTTATGCTTAGCAGTGGAATGATTTATCATCACTGGAGTGGTTTACGGCATATTTTTTTAAATGAAAGCATAGGTTAACTTAGTATATTAACACTTCTCTTTTTAGAAAAGAGTGACTATGTTCACATAAAATTCTGTGGGAAGTAAGTTCAAATATCAAGCTACTAAGGAAGATGAGAATATTTCAGACTTCATCAGGATGTAAGTACTTTAGGAAAAGCCTGGATTACCATGATTTGCTCTAGATGATTTCCAGACCACGGTCATGGTTGTCCTGTAGTAGCCTCGGTATGTAGACTGGGTACGTAAGGTAAGGCAGATGGAGGCAACCCACGGCAATCTTCCAGAGAGATCACTGAAATAAGTCTCAAAGCATCCAAAGCGTTTGCCATCAGAGTTCCAACAGATGACAAACAAAATAAGTGAACTTTCTTTCATTGTTGTTGCTTTACTAACACTTAACTTAGGACACCATTGGTCTCAGAATTCTATAGTCCTTGATTCCAGACATTTAGTGACTTCATCATGACCGTGGCACTAAAACCATTCAAGAATGAGGCAGCTGTAGGTCAGTAGGATTTCTCCCTCATTTGAACCCCCATTTTCTGAAGAAAAGAGCCATTTTCTCTCTAGTCTCTAGAAGGAAAGGAGAGCAGTAACTGTAACTTGCCCTCACAATGTGAGTTGGATATTTTGGTTTTCATCCTGTTGCTCTGTTCATCTTCCACTGCCTATCATTTTTTGTTTCTCTTCCTTATTTGCTCTTACTCATGAATTTGTGAGTAGAAAAGAACTGAGGTCATTGATCCTGTTGTGGAATTATATAGTCAAATTCTTTTGTAGGTTTTTAAACACTGTAATTCTGCTGTGATTCATTCATGCATATAATGTAGATGTACAACTTTAAAAAGACAATGAATAAATATTTGTGTATCACTGCATAATCTACGATGTGGAACATTACCCATAGCTTTATATTCTCCTGGTGTCCTGCTCTTACCGCCTTCTTCATACTTGCCTCTGAGAGTAACCATTGTCCTGCAGCCTTTGTCATTGCCTTGATTTAAAAAAGTTTGTTTATGCGCACGACTTACGTTCTTAACTTCATTCATATGTATTTCTTAATTGAGAAGATTTTATCAAACTCCGTACTAGGTAGAATGTCTCCCATGTTGTTCATGCCCCAATCCCTGGAACCTGTGAATACGTTGTATTACATGGCAAAAGAGGCTTTGCAGAAGTCACACACCTCGAAATAGGGAGTTTATGCTGGATTATTCGGGTGGATCCAGTCTAATCACATGAGCCCTTAAAAGCTGAGATAGTTCTCCAAGTGGAGTCAGAGGAGTGCAGCAGAAGCAGGAACGATTTGAAGTGTGGGAGGGCCTCAACCTGCCACTGCCACAGAGGCCACCTGGAGGGCACAAGAAGGTGAGGGCATGGCCTCAAACAACTCTCAGGGACAGCCAGCAACAACACAGATTTTGGACCTAGAATTGCAAGGAGCCAAATTCTGCCAAAAACATGAATGAGCATGGGAGAGGATTCATCCCCAGAGCTTCCAGAAGGAATGTGGCCCTGCTAACATCTCGATTTCAGCCTGGTGAGCCTCTAAAAAGAAGCCCATAGACTTCTGTACTGTGAGAGTAAAGATGGCTATTGTTCATAAGCCACCAACTTTATGGCAATTTGTTATGGCAGAAATGAAAAACAAACTTCATAATTAATACTGTTGGCATCATGAGGTTATAAAAATATTCTCCTATCCTTACCTTGACTAAGGTTTAGCCTTTCCATTTTTTAAAACTTTAATTCCAGTTAACACAATGTTCTATCAGTTTCAGGTGTACGATTTAGTGATTGCTTCCATACAACGCCCAGTGCTCATCCCAAGTGCATCCTTAATCCCCATCACCCATTTCCCCATCCTCCACCCACCTCCCTTCCGGTGACCATCTGTTTGTAGTGAGGAGTCTCTTAGTTGTTTTGTCTTTTCTTCCCCTTTGCTCATTTTTTTTTTTTAAATTCCACATATGAGTGAAATCATATAGTATTTATTCGCCTTTCTCTGGGTGACTTATTTTGCTTAGCATTGTACTATCGAGCTCCATCCATGTTGCAAACGGTAGGATTTCGTTCTTTCTTATGGCTGAATGATAACTCATTGTATGTATGTATATATATATACATATACATATATATGTATATATACACGTTATGTTTATATACATATAAACATACACACCATATCGTCTTTGTCCATTCATCCATAGATGGATTCTTTGGCTGCTTCCATCATTTGGCTATTGTAAATCATGCTGCTATAAACATCGGGGTGATGTATCCCTTTGAATTAGTATTTTTGTAGCCCTTGGGTAAATATCTAGTAGTGCAATTACTGGATTGTAGGGCAGTTCTACTTTTCACCTTTTGAGGAACCTCCATATCATTTTCCAGAGTGACCGCACCAGTTTGCATTTCCACCAACGGTGCAAAAGGGTTCCTT
Organism: Panthera pardus; assembly: GCF_024362965.1. Lineage (NCBI taxonomy): Eukaryota > Metazoa > Chordata > Mammalia > Carnivora > Felidae > Panthera > Panthera pardus. The sequence continues at coordinate 8,172,473 of NW_026526688.1, read as the reverse complement.
TTTCTCCACATCCTCACCACCACTTGCTGTTTCTTGTGTTTTTTATTTTAGCCATTCTGACTAAAGGTGTGAGGTGGTATCTCATTGTAGTTTTGATTTGCATTTCCCGGGTGACGAGTGGTATTGAGCATCTTTTCATGTGTCCGTTGGCCATCTGGATGTCTTCTTTGAAGAAACATCTGTTCATGTCTCTGCTCATTTTTTAATTGGATTGTTTTTTGGGTGTTGAGTTGTAGCAGTTCTTTATATATTTTGAATACTAACCCTTTACTGGATATGTCATTTGCAAATATCCTCTCTCATTCAGCAGGCTGCCTTTTAGTTTTGTGGACTGTTTCCTTTGCTGTGCAGAAGCTTTTAATTTTGATGTAGTCCAGAGTTTTTGTTTTTATTTCCCTTGCCTCAGGAAATATACCTAGAAAAATGTTGCTATGTTAGCCTTTCACTTAAAATAATTTTTCAACTTTACTGAGGTATAAGTGACAAATAGAAATTATATATATTTAAGGTGTAACACTTGGTGTTTCGATATACATATACATTGTTCAATGATCACTGCAATCAAACATATCCATGTTCAGAGTGCCTGGGTGGCTCAATCAGTTGAGCGTTTGACTTTGGCTCAGGCCATGATCTCACGGTTCCTGAGTTCAAGCTCTGAATTGGGCTTGCTGCTGTCAGCGCAGAGCCCGCTTTGGATCCTCTGTCCCCTCTCTCTGCCCCTCCCCTGCTCAGGCTCTCTCGCTCTCAAAAATAAACATTAAAATAAAATATCCATCTCCTCACAAGGTTGCCATTTTCTTTCTTTCTTCCCTTTTCTTTTTTCCTTGCTTGCTTGCTCTGTGTGGTGAGTACACTTAAGGTCTACCCTCTTAGCAAATTTCAGGTACACAATACACTATTAGATGCAGTCCATGCCATACATTAGACCTGCAGAACTTACCCATCCTGCGTAACTGAGACTTTGCACCTCTGATCTGCATCTCCTCACGTGCCCCGCCACCCCATCCCTAGAAATTACCATTTCACTCTCTGCTTCAAACAGCCTGTTTTACATTCCCCATAGAAGTGGAAATGCAGTATTTGTTTTTCCATGTCTGGCTTATTTCTCTTAGCATAACGTCCTCTAGTTTTATCTGTGTTGTTGCAAATGATAAATTTTCCTTTTCATTTATTATTTATTCATTTTGAGAAAGAGACTGTGCCAGTGGGCAGGGGCAGAGAGAGGGGGAGAGAGAGAATCCCAAACAGGCTCCTCACTAACCATGAACCGTGAGATCACAACCTGAGCCCAAACCAAGAGTTGGAAGCTTAACAGACTGAGCCATCCAGGCACCCCCCTAAATTTCCTTCTTTTTTAAGGCGGATTAATATTCCATTTTGAGTGTGTGCATGTGTGTATGTATACATGTATGACCGTACATATACAGTCATCCATTTTTGGACATTTAGGTTGTTTCTGTATCTTTGGCTAATGTGAATATTGCTGCAGTGAACATGGGGATGCAGATATTTCTCTGAGATACTGATTCTGTTTCCTTGGGACATATACCTAGAAGTGGGATTGCTGAATCATACGGTAGTTAATTTGGGAGAGAATCTCCATATTGCTTCCATGATGGCTGTACCAATTTACATTCCAGCAACAGTGTAGAAGGGTTCTCTTTTCTCTCACATCCTCATGAACACTTTTTATCTTTTGTCTTTCTTGATAACAGCCATTTTGACAGATGTATGATGATATATTATTGTGGTTTTGGTTGCATGTCCCTGATTATTGGTCATCATTAGTGATGTCGGGCACCTTTCATACACCTGTTTGCCATTTGTATTTATTTTGAGAAACATCTACTTAGGTCCTTTGCCCCATTTTTAATTGGGTTATTTGCTTTGTTCAGTATTGAGTTGTATGAATTCCTTATACGTTTTGGATATTACTTCCTTATAAAGTATTGAACACTGATGAAGGAAAGAAGACACAGATAAATGGAAAGACATCCCATGTTCATGGATGAGAAGAATTAATATTGTTAAAATGTCCATACTACCAAATTGATCCATAGAGTCAACGCAAGCTCGCAAAACTGAATGGCAGTCTTTACAGAAATAGAAAAAACAATCCTGACTTCACATGGAATCACAAAAGAACCTGAAAACCCAAAGCAATTCTCTGAAAGAACAAAGCTGGAAGCATCACACTTCCTGATTTCAAACTGTATTAAAACAGTAAGGTAAAAAAAAAAAATTAAAAAAAAAAAAAAAAAAGGGGCGCCTGGGTGGCGCAGTCGGTTAAGCGTCCGACTTCAGCCAGGTCACGATCTCGCGGTCCGTGAGTTCGAGCCCCGCGTCAGGCTCTGGGCTGATGGCTCGGAGCCTGGAGCCTGTTTCCGATTCTGTGTCTCCCTCTCTCTCTGCCCCTCCCCCGTTCATGCTCTGTCTCTCTCTGTCCCAAAAATAAATAAAAAACGTTGAAAAAAAAAAATTAAAAAAAAAAACAACCAGTAAGGTACTGGCATAAAAAACAGACATGTAAACCAATGAAACAGAACAGTGAGCCCAGAAATAAATCCATGCATTTAGTCACCTGATCTTGAATAAGGATGCCAAGAACACACAATAGGGAAAGGACAATCTATCTCCTCAATAATCATGCTGAGAAAATTGGATATCCACTTGAAGAATCTCACACCCCAAATCAAACCCAAATGGATTAAAAAACTTAAACATGAGACCTGAAACCATATAACTGCCAGAAGAAAACACAGGGAAAAAGCTTCTCGGTATTGGTAATGAATTTTTGGAAATGACATCCAAAACACAGGCAACAGAAGCAAAAACAAATACATGGGGTTGTATCAAACTAAAGTGCTTCCTGCATAGCAAAGGAAACAAGAGTGAAAAGGGAACTATAAAATGGGGGAAAAATGTTTGCAAAGCATGGATCTGATAAGGAGTTAGTCTCTTTTAAGATCTTAATTTGAAAAAAAAAAAAGACCTTAATTTGTCTGCAACTGAAATGGAGAACCAATGGTCTCAGAACCATTTTTTGAATAGTCTGTTCTTTCCCCACTGATTTGTAGTATCCTTATTTCTCAAACTTTCCAAGTTTCTGTGTATATCTATATCTATATAGATATAGATATAGATATAGATATAGATATAGATATAGATATCTCCTAGCTGATTTTGTCTAAATGTGCGCAACTTTATCACCCGTACGATCTTAGTTACTATGGCTTTATAGCAAGTGTTGGCACTTGGTAAACAAGTCCTGCCATTTTTCCCTCTATGAAGTATCCTATTGCATGGACCTATTTATTTCATTCACCGTGACTTTTACTGTTAGGAATTCAGTAGTACTGCCTACTGCTATATTTGCATTCACGTCTATCATGGTATTTTGTGCTCTTTATTTATTCTTTTTCCGTTTCTTGTTATTGTTTCACCTATCTTTTCTTCTTTTGGATTGATTGGATTGAATTTTTTGTAAAGACTGTCTCCCCCCACCCCCCAAACTGACTTGGAAAATTTTAAATTTCTACTCTTTGTAGTGCCATTCTAGAAATTTTACCACGCAGACTTATCCTCGTCTAAAATTAATGTCTTTACTCTTTCTCCAACTATAAGGACCCTAAAACACTGACGGCTCCTTGTCAGCCCCTTACCGCACTTCAGCATTTTAGTTTTGTCAAGTTACCTTATTTCTAACACCATAAATCAGATACGATTATTTTTCATACAGAATGTTTGCTTACAGTCTATCTCACCATCACTGTCACTCACTGGTTCTCACTGGGATTTCTAGAGCCAAACACAAGTATTCTATTTAATCTTCTAATTCAAAGTCCATCTTTGCACAAAGTTAACCTGTATCTCTCTTGTCCTCCCGTGAGCACACTTTCTCTTTAGCCATGGATCACCTCAACCCTTCAGATTCTGCAACAGTATTCTGTTATCACCCATCCTGATCTTTGAGGCTGCTGATTTGAAGCTCAAAGTCATGAACTGTGATAATTATAGTTTTGAGGATGCTGCTGACCAGAGCTGTATTTAGCATGAACAGGGTCTGGCTGATAAGTAGAAATAACCTTAGACTCTTCTTCAAGCTGCAGAGGAGCAGTAAGTGATCTTTAGAAGCACAGGGAAGTTGATATCCAAGTGTGATAGATAGAATTATAGAATTAGTTAATGAGAAATAGGGGAAACGAAGAAATAATTTTAAGTCACTATTTTTAAAGCATAAATAGGTTTGCAAAACAGATACTGCATGTTGTTCATATGAAATATAAACAATATTTAAGAAATCATTTAACCTGTGATGACAGAAGTCAATACAGTATTTTCTTTTCAGGATACTGTGTAGGAGAGACAAGCAGGGGATTTGGGGGTTACTTACTAGTAATGTATGATCTCTTGACCTGGGTGATGGCTACCCCAAGTGTATTCATTCCAAAAATTCATCAAGCTGTAAACACATAATTTGTTTACTTTTCTGTATACATATTATTACTGAATAAAAACTTATCAAAAAAACTAAGAACATAGTCTTTAAAATAACGGGTTTTTTTGAAATAACTTTTTTAAAGCCACTATCTTGTGCATCAAAGATGTGAAAAATGTGGGGAGAAGGTTAATAATCTTCATATTCACACCACTCTTAAGAATATGATAAAACAGATGTCTAAAGAATTTGCCTAATTTTTAAATTACAGTGTCTTATTCTGGCCCTGGCCGTAGTGATTTTCTAACAGTTTTTGTGTTCCTATTTCATAGAATGGTTTGAGGTCAGACCAACAGTGGGAGAACTTACTCTTGACCACCTTCCGACCCATGGCTCTGGGTGCAAACATAACTCCATGATTTCAAGGGAAAGAGTTGCTCCTGTTTTACGTGAGTTTTGTTACTGTGGTTTTATTCTTAACTTTTTACCTGGGAACTGAACCTTTTGCTGCTACTTGGTTCCTTAGAATTTTTTTAAACAGTGAAAATGTTGGTCTAGGCATTCAGTCTAAAACTGTGTATTAGGCTGGTGTCGGCATGCTCTGGGTAGGTGGAGGGGCCACACAGTCTGCTGAGTACCGGTCACATTGGGGAGGTTTCCAAGCCAGATTCCCCCCACCCCACCCCAACTAAAGGACCCACTTCAGCTCTGATTTATCTTTAAAGAGGTGGGTCTGAAACAGGTGAAGGCCAGTGCAGAGCTCAAAGCTCAATTCTCTACCAGCAGGTAAGGAATCAGCCCTAAGGCAGATACTGATACTTGCATACTTGTATTACAACAAGCCCCTACTTTAAATCCTGGGAGTTCAGAAAGTGTTCACAGCATAGCAATCTAGAGCCCATAAGCCAAAATCAGTCTCCCACCCTGTTTTTGTAGAGGCTGCAAGTTAAGAATGGCTTTCACATTTTTAAATGGTTCAAACAGTGCATCAGAAGAAAAATGGTATTTTCTGATGCACGAACATTGTATGAAGTTCAAATTTCTATGTTCATAAATAAAGTTGAACTGGAACACAGCCAGGACCGTTCCGCATGCCATGTCTATGGGCTGCTTTTACGCGACAAAAGCAGGGCCGAGTCGCTGCCCACAAAGTAGGTTCTATCTAGATTTAGTGAATAAAAACAGATATAACCAATAAAACCAATAATTACGGGGACATGTTGAGGACATACTTTCATTGAAAATTATTCATTGCTCATCTGAAATTCAAACTTAACTGAGTGTCCATATTTTGTTTTTACTGTCAGGGCTCTGATGGAAAATATTAGGGGACCTGTCCTACAAGGCAGGATTCCTAAAATGTTAAGGGTTTCATGGCAGGGGGGGGGGGGGTGTGGGGGACACAGGCCTTTGTTTATATAGGGTCTGGAAAAGCAAAGTTAACAGATTCCTCCTTTTAACCTTGTCATTTCTCAGAGCCTTTAATATGCTAATACTCATTGTAAACAGTGAAGAGGAGAGGTACCCAGGGAAGTGTTTTCCAAACTCTATTTGAGCACACATCACTCTTAATTTGGCTTTGTTTTGCTAATGGCCTGGTAGAACTACCATTTCTAAGAGCACACTTTGTAATATCTAGACATTAGAACAGTCCATTAAAAGGTCTAACTCATATGCTTGAGGCATGGTACTCAGCATGACTCAACTCAACAGAAGTGAATAATGACGTTTCTATGGGAAAAAAAAACAAGTATCCATAGTTTCACCTTCAGATTCTGGGAACACATCCTCTCCTTCAACCTGCCTCAACCTTCTTCCAACAGTGACGCCTGCAGGGCAGGGAGAGCTCCAGCAGGTAGAAGCTGTGACTCCAGGGCAGAGGCTGGGGGGCGGGGGTGGGGGGGGGTGCTCTGCTGGTTCCCTTGCTTGCCTCTTTCCCCTTATGACTACTTAGACCTGCCTGGGGGTGGGAAAGCACAGGACCATTTGCTTCGGGACCTGCAATGAGAAGGCGGGAAGAGGAATGAGATGTTGCAAGGCCTCCTTCCTGCATAAGAAACAGATGCAAAGTGTCCATATATATGTGTGTGTGTGTGTGTGTACACACACACACACACACACACACACACACACACACACACACACACGATGGCTACTGATACTTGAATAGCTGAAGAACATTCCTTTATCTTTCCAGAAACATTTCAAGGTCACAAATGAGTTTTGAGAAAAATAATGCTCTCATTTCGGATCACAACTCCAAGGAGAGCGGAGTCCTGCTTTCACGACTGTAATGACGTAGCAACTGCTGCACGTGACTTCTCCCCCATTTTATTCTCTCCATGCTCTTCTACGAGTGCCCCTCACTTCAGTGGGCTTTCTCCATCCTTTCCAAAGTGGGTGATGGGCTAAGCGAGACATCACCAGGACAGATCAGGATGGGAAGAAACATGCTTTTCTCTCTCTACTTCTCTCAATCCTATTCCAGAAACTTGGGTCCTCTTAGTCTGGGCACAATGGAAATTAATGAATGGTGTGCAGCTGACTTTGGTAATTACATGGATGAGAGCTGTTTTGCTAGATTTTATTTTTTCCAAATTAATTCAAGGGATTCCATCTCAGTTGTTTCTACTGACAGAGCAGAGTGTGTAGGTCAGGTCAGCTAACATAATGGGCGCGAGTGGAAGGAGGGGAGCAGAGCTAGGCCGCAGGTAACACGGGATCCTATTTTACCATCTAAGATTGCGCGGCATGTGACGGCACCAAATCCACAGGCTGTTCACCTCGAAAGCTTCTAATTCTCAAATAGGGTGGCAAAAATTAATTGTAAGATAGGTTGTTGCCTTTGTTTTTTTCGTTAACACTGAAGTCCCTGCATATGTTTACCAAAACCTAGCATCCAGTGAACTCGTGGGCCAAGGGAGAATACGTTTCTTAGCTGCCACTGGTCCCTCACATGAGAACTGAGCGACCTGGAAGGTCAGCCAGTTTGGACGCTTCATTACAATCAGAGTTCCAGAAACTAAACTGCAAATTATGTGTATTTGCCAAATCTCAGCACTGTTAGAATCGAGGCCTCAGCTGCTTTCTGAAACAACATCTAAAAATAGTTGAGTCATATTCAGTATCAGATACACCGAACTAAGCCCCGGGTATTTTAGGCACTGCTAATGGCTTTTGGAAGTGGGGGGCATTCCGATTTTTTATTTACGGCCACTACACTGCGTGCTTTAAATATTCTACTTACCAGGCATGTAGATGAACCTGTGTTCAGACTGTTGCTGATCCTTGTGCAAGTTCCGTATGTTAGAAACACTGATCATTGCGCAAATGTTTAATAACCACAAACTGATTTTAATGTTGTTTATTTAAATATGCCAGGAAATACAGGTACTGTTGGCAATCCACTTAGAAGAATTCATGTCAAACAAGCCGGAAAATATTCTTTTGAATCTGCTATGAACCCGATCACAAACACGAAAAAGTAACCTTGAAAAGCACGTGTCCAATGGCTTTGAAGATGTAATGCAGCATCTCCTGCCATCCTAGAGGGTCTAATCACCTGGTTGTGGGTATATAAGTAAATTAAAGCGATGTCTTATCCATAATTGGGCTCAAAACGTGTTGTTGTTTTTTTTTCAATTCAACAACCACGTATTAAAACACCTGTGCCGGGTACTGTTGAAAATGCAAAATCAACAGAGAAGGAGCAAACATCATTTTAAAAGGTACAGTTAAACATAATTCACCATGACAGGTAAAAGTTTTCTCTCATCAATTCTGTAGCAATGGTGGATCTGCTTTGTTATGTTTTCCTCATCAGAAATGAAAAGAGCTACCACTTTGCCTGATATATATTTACACATCACATGCACTCACAAACAATGCATCCCGAATGGTGATTATCACAGTTGGCCCGGAAAGAATACTGCCCACCCCCATAAATAGCTAGACTTAAAACATTTTTAAAGAACAAGCATCGTTCTTCTTGTTGATAGGGAGCTGTGGGAGAGGAAAAATTGTGCCTCACTTGGAATTTGGTTCAGGTGTTTAGCAAACCTTTAGCTCAATTGAAAAATTTCTACTGGTTGCTGCCACTCCCCAGAATTTTAGTGGAGGGAAACCAGAGTTGGCCGATATCTTGAAAGATGGATTATCTTTCATGCATTCTTATAATTTTACATTCACATTTGGAAAATTTTCTTCATCTATAATTAGTCATGTTGTTACGCTCTCTCATTAACAGTCTCATCCGACTTCCAAGATGAGCATTACTAATGCTGGATCCTGAGACACACACGCCAATCTCCAGCTAAACTCTGTTCGTTGTTTTGCATTGCCGAAGGCTTGGCTTTATTAGAATTTCTATCTCCAAAGACTTCTGTGTTTAATTTCACATTTTGGGCAGGTAATATTTAGTGAAAGAAATTAAAGAGGGCCCACATGAAATAGGATGGCTTCTTGGGAGTGAGTGTACAATCTAGTTTTATCTGAGGTAAAGGGTATATAGTTTAAATGCATACCTTAAGCAGCTACACATTACCCATCTGTTACCTTGCATTCTTTTAAAAACAATTTTTTTTACGTTCATTTATTTTTGAGAGAGACAGAGAGAGAGTGCGAGCAGGAGAAGGGCAGAGAGAGGGGGAGACAGAATCCGAAGCAGGCTCCAGGTTCTGAGCTGTTAATACAGAGCCCGACGCGGGGCTTGAACCCACAGACTGTGAGATCATGACCCGAGCCGAAGTCGGACACTCAACCGACTGAGCCACCCAGGCACCCCTGTTACCTTGCACTCTACTGGCACAAATCTAAAGTAGAAAATTATGAGACTAATTTTTAACCCATAAAATATAGTTCCTTAGGAAGGGGCTATAGAAGCAAGTCTTTGGAACCTCAGCTGGGGAAAAGATCCAGAGAAAAGGATTTAAATTTGGGTAGAGAGTCATACAAAATGTTTCTTTATTCTTCTCCTGACTGTATGTTCAATCTCCTGAAAAAGCTGATCACTCACCACTGCCTATGGTAAGTTCTCATGACTCCCGTGGGGCCTCTGGAGAGCAGTGGAAAATACGAAATACACTGTATGCTTCATAGTGAGCAAATAAATGGAGGTAGCAGGTATGGTCAAAGTAGGTAACTTCAAGAGCTTCAGGAAGATGAGTTGTATTAAGAGAGGCCAACACTACAGGTGTATCTTAAGAAGGCCGTTTACTTCACAAAGGATCTTTGGCAGAAGGAAGCAAGGAGCTTTTCTAGGAGCAACAGCAGCTCCTCCGGGAGCAGAACCTTTTCAATTAACTGGCACAACACTCATCAGGGACCGGATGCCTCTGTGATACGCTGTTTGCATTATTAGTAAGCTTTTCCCCTTTTATGCTAATTTTGGGGTTTACTACAGTCAGTATTTCTTACAAGTGGAGAATCATCTTCCTGAGAAGCCTAAAGAAGTGATTTTTCTAGGTTTCCAAGTAAAGTAATAACACAGATGAACAGCTCAGCCCTTCACACCTCTGATGATTCTGGCCCAGCATTTATGGAGAGACCGTGTTCTCTCAATGGCATATGTGGGGACAAGGCTGATGCTCATTTTAGCGGTTAACTCTGTCATATCTGGTTTTAACTGCAGTGTTTCCTGAAATTTAGGGGACCTGAAATACGTACATACAGACATACAAATCTCGATAACTACATGCCATACCATAGCACTGTCATATGGCTAACTAAATTTACCAGAAGAGTACTTTTTTCAATTATTTAGGAATAAATGTTTCAAAGATATAGTGCAATAAGCACTTATTAAGAATTGACCATAAAGATATCTTCTGTATTACTGCTACACTAAATATAAACCCAAAATTTTATAAACAATTAGGGAGGCTTTTACTATATTCAGAATGCCTTTTGACTTAAGACCAAAAAAGTGTCAATTTTCCTATTTTAAGGACAACAAAATACAAGTCATTGCTTTAATGCAACCATGTTCCTGAACACCTCTGGATGATTTCATGGAAAAATCTATGTGTGTGTGTATACATATACATATATACATATATGTATACACAGACATATATGTATATACACATATATGTCAATTTTGATTGACATAAAAATCATATTTCCCAAGACAGAACTCATTTTGACGTTGCAATTTTGTTAACCACCTGGTACTTTCTATAGACAAAATATTTTTCCAATGCTTTCAAAACCATTATCTAAGGAGACTTCTTTCCCAAAAGCATATGTAACCTTGCAAAATAATTTGTCCATGTTATCAATAATATAGACATCTTCTTATAGTAAAATAAGCTAATATTATTTGTTTGGGTTTTCATGCATATGAAATGTAACAATGGAAAACCTTTTATAAATTTAAAAAATTGCTTTGTTTTTCATATTAAGGCACAATAGATGCAGACTGGCATGGTCAAATGACATAATTCTATGAAAAATTAATAGTTACAATTAATACTAAGGTACAGAACATTATAGAAGTCAAAGAGTAATAGAATTCTATTTGAATCAATTCAATTTAGATTTTAGACACAAATTTGGTTCCTCCTCTATTATGTTCATGTGGTAAAGAGTTATATTTTTTCAGTTTGTACATAAAATACCATTTTCCCGCATTCATTTAAAATAAAGAAGAAGGAAATAATTGTTTATCTGTGTATAACTTAAACTCAATGGTATCTTTTCTTTCAAAGTAGTTAAAGCACAGAAGATAGGCTTCTTAATCTATTTTAAAACAAAGAGAATTATAGTAGGATTTCAACTGCCATTTTTAAATGAATTTTACTACATATATGCTAATGAAAAATTCTCCCACTTAAAAAAATTTGAGTTACACATATAACCAAGGATATGGTTATAAATACTTCTCACTATCAATGAGTCACATATATTCCCTTCTACAGTGTTAATTAAATCTTTTTAATAAAATAGAATTTAGTCCTTCTAATGTCTTTTTGAGGAGTTAGAAGTGGTTAACGCAATAGAGAGTACATAATATATATCTTGTTTTCTGTTTTAGAAGTGAGTTTAAGAAAATTTTTTAAATACTTTCAATCCAACAGGTTTAAATATAATAAAAAACCACAATTATTCTATTTATATAAGCTCACTCTTTAGACAAAAACATCTATATTATGAATCCTATGAAACAGCTCGAGTACCAAAGTATTATTGTTCCTAGTCATAAATTTCATAGACCTCAAAATCAGAATTCTAATACAATTTAAATACTGGTAGTCATGCCTCAGACTTTTTTAAAAAATAGTTTTATTATTTTTTTGTTTTGTTTTTAATATTTTGAGAGAGAAAGAGTGAGCAGGGGAAAGGAGGGGTAGGGAAGAGGCGGGGGGAATATTATGCAGGTTCCACGTCCAGCGCTGAGTTGGACATGGAACCGAACGTAGAGTCTGAAGTGGGGCCCGATCTCACAACCATGAGATCATGACTTGAGCCAAAATCAAGAGTTGGACGCCTAACCGACGGAGCCACCCAGGTGCCCCGACAGTTTTACTCTTTCAATAAATATTTTAAAAACTTGAATTTATAATATACCCCAAATTTTAACTAATATCCTATTTACTCATAGAAATTTGAAACTAAATTTATCAAATAAATGTTATAGAAAGTTAATATAAATCAATTAGAGATTACTGTAAATATTAAATGCATAATCAAAACTAATATCCATACATATCAAATATCTTTTAAAATAGTCAATTATCATCAAATGTAAATTCTCAGACCAATTTAACTGCATTTGTGTTTCTCATGTGTCAATTTTTGTTATGCCTATATAACCTAGTCCTTTATACTTGCACATTTAATTTCAGTTAAAAAATTTGGTAATGCGTTTTTTTAAAAAATAAAACTCGTTAAGTATTTTGACTGTGTATCTATTTATTGACACGCAGTAAGCTCGTAACTGGAAACTTTTTATTAAATATGAACTAAAACTAGTGGTTTACTACATATTTTACAGAGGACAATATAGGTGTTTGTTAACTCGAAGATCAGTCATACATACCTTAGTTACATGTTGATATTCCAATATTCCTTAAGTACTTACTACATGTCAAGCACTATTCTATCTGTTGTGTTATTTTATATGTTTCAAAGTTTCAAAAATATAGTCTTTGGGTACCTTTTATGCTTTCTGAAACTTTAATATGCTCTTTTATATTTTTCGGTCTTTTATAACTTAAATATTATCTTTCTCCCAAATATGGCTACTCTATTTTATAAAGAATACACCTATTTTTCCTTCAAATTACATAAATATTTTATTTTTTGAAGTTGATGAATTAAGTCAACTGTTACTCCCACCTCCCCTTCTCCCCTCAACCTTTGGTTGTGCACAACAAAAGTTAAGGTAATATTAACCCACAAAAGGTCTTTTTTAAAAAACAGTTAAACATGGAGAAAAACCTGTCAAAATGGGTTGAGTCGTATTCCAGTCCCTAAAGGTGAGAATGGGTTCACCTTTGCCCACATCAAAGCGTCATTCAATGAGATAGTAGATTTCCCGTCTTCAAGGAAAAATACAGGGCCCTGCACACAGAATTGAGGAGAGAGACGATGAGATTATAAATGTGTAACGTGATTTTCAACTTCCAGAAACAGAATCACTCTGATAAAAAACTACTGGCAATATTTAGGCATTGCTAATGGGAATTTTTAAAATATGACAAAATCTGATTTTTTTGAACTGCTACAAATATCCCTAAATTTTAAAATATCTTAATATGCCCTGATGTCTTTCACAAGAGAATTTAGTTTTATAACTTAAGTTCTTTGAATACAGTAGTGCTACCAATAACGACAGGTAGTGCTAATCTATTAATACAAAGTAAACATTTTATAAAGGCATATACGCCTAGCATAGACTTAAATATACTTTATTTTAATCAGATGGCCTGCATCAACACAGCTGGGGAAATTATTCAAACCAGAAGCTCTGAACCTGCTCTCTAGAAGACAAAGAACATGTTGCTGTAGATGTGTCTACATAATTTAAAATCATGTCAATCATACGATTTACTAGCATATTTATAATTTAGCTCTGTCAGTTACTTTGCATGTCAAGGATAGTTCTGAAGCACCAAATGCAAAGAAATCTTTCAATCTGTTTCTCCTAGCTCTCAGAAGGAAAAGCATGATTTAAAAAAACACAAATTGGAATAAAAACTTATCTCCTTAATTATCTTCTAAAGTTATCAGATTTTTTATCACAATTTCAAATGGTACAGCTTGTTGTTAGTAAATTATTCAAGACACTGGAAAATCCATCACATGAAATAGAGAGCTTCCTACTCTCAAGTACCTACCTACTCTCAAGTACCTCTCAAGTACCTACCTACAGGCACTTGAAATTTCATAGTTCTAACCAGAATATTACTTTTCTGTTGAAACAGAAGTATCCTGGGAGAGGAGCACCCCATCTCCATTAGTCATCTGCACTTCAGTGTGTGTAAGATAATTAGTAGGTCTTTTCCTAATGCAGGTTTGGGTGCAGAGAGGTTAGGCAGCCTGTGTGTTGGGCCACATGGCTACTGCAGATGGAGAAAAAGGTCTTGAAGGTATCACGACAAATGGCACAGGGAGGGCCGCGACTGGCGCTGAAGATAAACTCTAAATATTGCATGATCTTTTTTGCTCTTAATTATAAGTTACTGAATGTACTGCTTTGATTCTTGACCTCTGAATGGAAGTGGATAAAAACTATGCACGTCAGTGTCCTGTTTTTTCAGAATATATTAGTTAAATATTACTTACATAAACTTAGTTTATAGTGTCAAGTCAAGCTATGGTTAGGGTTTACATTAGCAGCAAGCTATTTAATTTAAATGGTTATTCCAAAAAAGCAGCTGTCCCCATTGACCTGGCATATCAGTATGAGAAATGTAATTAGTCACATTCCATTAGAACTCTAAGAATCCACTGAGTAAAACGTGAACACTTCTGGGAGGTGGTGTTCTTTCAGTCCAGACTGTAGTTTCAATCCGCATTCTGTATGGATTCAGCTTTGTTGACTTCACGTGGACACCTACACCTGGCCCTGACTCTGAGATGATGAAGGCCTCTCCATTGTCTGGAGAAAACAGCACCCCTGGGTCACAGTGGGAGGCTCTGGAATGATTCACCATCATTACTTTTGACTGTATGTTAGGGACCTTCCTCAGGAATTAGTCATCCCCTGTGACGGATCCCAGTAATTTGTAACTGTTGAAAAATTCAGGAAGTCACTCTAAGAACATATACAGTATATCGATAACACACACCTGCCAGTTTTTAATGTCTTTGTGTTTATAAAACACAAATGGAGAATATAAAGTTAATTTTAATCTATTTAGCTATAATTTATAATATTGTTTTGAGTAACTGAACAAATGAAAATAATGGAAATGAACAATTTATGCCTTACATTAGGCTGTACCTGGATTTTTAATCCCGTAAGACAAGAGATGTGAATATCTGAATGACTGGGCAGATTTGATCCAGTCACATAATCTGGCCCAACAATTCCTTTGAGTGGTTCTTCTTGTAGTCTCTTTAGTAAAGTTGCATAAACCATTCTTTGTGAATCAGAAGGGGGTGTATATGGAGATTCTTCTGGTGATCTATATTTTCAACAGATATTACATTTTCATTTTCATACAACCACAGAATTATTAAGGTTTAAGTTAGAAACAGTCCCTGATGATTATTTAGTCCCCATTAGAGATGACGGCAAATTAACTTTAGGCTTAATTTATAGTAAAACGAAGTACTTTAAAAAGGCAGAAAACAATAGGATTGTAAATGATGACCGAATATATGCTGACCAAACCAAGATTCATTTTTCAGCAAAGATTAATAGTGAGCCAATCCACATTTTCAATAAATTTGTGTATAATATTAACACCTCCGTATCCCAATTTTTACACTGTCTTCACTCACCGGCTCGTGGACCGTGTGCAAGCTCTCCACGCATCCAATTCCTCAGAGAGGTGCTCAATTTTTAAAGGCACTGATACCACCCGACGTTTTAACAGCTGACTGAAACGTGGAACAGAAATTAACAACTGACATCCAAGACTAAGATATGAAAGAAAGCAAATGAACTTTAAATAACTGCAATTTTAGATTTAACAACTACTGTTCAAAAACACGTGTATACATGAATGCGTGTGTGTGTGTGTGTGTGTGTGTGTGTGTGCACACGCGCGCGCAGCGCTTACTTGTATATCTGGCCTTCAAGTTCCCTGGAAAGTTAAAGACGTTCGATACTGTTGGCTGGATGACAGTCTGAGCGAGCGGATGAAAAAGGGGCTAGCGAGGGAGGGGGTGGGGGGGTGAGGGAAACAGGTGACGGCGATTCAGGATGTACTTGCTGTGATGAGCACCGGGTCATGTACGGAAGTGCTGAATCACTGTATTGTACTGAAAACTGATATTCCATTGTATGTTAACCAACTGGAATTTAAATAGAACTTTAAAAAAACTTAAAAAAATAAAATGTAAAACAAATAAGGAAATAAACAAATGAACGACCAAACAAACTGTGGAGACTGGACAGACCAGCCAAGAATGCTGAATAACAGCAACACACAGCAGGGGTGGGGGGTGGTGCACGTCTGAATTACAAATGAGTATCAAGAGTAAGAAAACAAGTGGGAGAATGGCTAGAGCAGAATGTCAACCAGCAGAAAGGAATGGAAATGTTCAATTCTTGAGAGACATAGACTGGTGAGAAAAAGCAGGAAAACAGCCACAGTAGTGATCCATCACATCCGCAGAAGGAAAACTGGAAACAGGTCTAAGTGGTATTAATCAGGAGGCTTTAGATAAAGAATTATTAGTCCTACTTTCTATACTAAGTCACAGACTCCGTGTGCTTTTCAAGGGACTAGTTACAGGACATTGAAAAGCCAAAGCTGTTTGGGAGACAGAAAGAAACAGAACGTAAGACCTTATAGATGAACTTAAGGGTACAGGTAAGCCATTCTGTAATGTACATTTTACGGTTACTCCCTCTAATTGTCCTCATTCTGCGGGGACCTAATAAGATCTGGTGAGGAAAAAGGCACACATCTCCCCCTACACACGCCTACCACCGTAGTAATACCATCTCAAATCAGTAAGTTACCATTTTCTTCAACCCCAAATTACTGAACTTGAGATCATTTTTTGAGAGAGCGCAAGAAGGGGAGAGCAGAGGAAGAGGGAGACACAGAATCTCAAGCAGGCTTCACACCCAGTGTTGAGCCCCACGGTGGTGCTCAGTCTCACGATGGAGAAATCATAACCTGAACCAAAATCAGGAGTCGGATGCTTAACCGAGTCACCCAGATGCCCCCCCCAAAATTACGGAACTTAAAATTTGTATTGACAACATGGCTAGCTCCAAAATGAATTCCCTCAACACTGTGCCTTCCGTGTCTACAATTTGGCACTTGACATGTCTTTCCCCCAGTAGTGTTTGATGACCTACTATATGCAAAGCAGTGTTAAAGAGTGAGGAGAAAACAAGACACTGAGAAACTACCAGCGGGAAAGCTTCCACACGTATGGGGTCACAAGTAATCCCGTTTGACCAAAGTGGAGAACAAAGAGAAGGCTAAGGTGGACGGCTTGGTCAGAACCCTATTTCTGTAGACCTTTAACGTCAGACTAAGAATCTGGGAGTTCTGTGATGGACACTGGGGAGCCCCGGAGGGTGCTGAGGAAGGGCAGTGCTTCAGGAAGGCAGAAGCCACAGTGGGGTCAGGCAGGCAGCAGGAGGAGGACAGTGATCCAGACAGCAGGTGACCAGATGCAGGGCTACAGTGGGAGGGAGTTACTGCAGACCCTTACTGCGGTCAGAGAAAACACCCGTGACCCTCACCATTAAATTCTGGGAGACAGAAATAGAACGCCAGAGTCAAAAGAAGGGAGAAGCAGCAGTTTGAGAAGGAAGAGGATGTTCATTTTGAGCACACAGAGTTGAAGCCAGGGTTCAGTGAGCCACAGAGCGATGTCACAATAACTGGCAAGGTAGAGCTACAGAAAGGGCCAGGTTTCTGAAGGACAGAGTACAGAGAGGGGAGCGGAGGGGACGGGAGGAAGAAGACCGAGAGGGAGCTGGGAAGCAGAGGAAGGAACAAGCCTGGGGACTCAGCCTGAGGGCAAGGCGGCAGTGTGAGCACCGGAAATAGACACCATAATCAGGGAGGTTCTTTCCAAGTAGGGCCTTAAGTTTCTCCTTCTCAACTGTTTCTCTCAGACACATTCTCCCAGGTCTCTTCTGCCTTACAAAAGCCTCCTTTCATTTCTGATATTATTTCAAGGGACCATTTTCTCTCTCTTTACTTTCATTAGCCAAGCCATATTTATTAAATGAATATATTTCATTAAAGAGATTTTAATTCCATGTGGTACATACACCCTATTGCTCCCAGATTTTCAAATTATTAAAAGCTGCTTTCACATTTGGGCCTGCTGCCTGCACAGAAGTAGGTTTTTCCTTGAGTTTCTCCTTGAGTGCCTAGCAGTGTCCCCTCTGCCCCCTGCCCTGTCTGCTCTAGGTGGGGGCCCTACATCTAAGCAGGACCTTCTCTGCGACCAGAAGCAAGAGGAGGGAAGAGAAAGCTTTGTTTGTCTCAATCTCTGCCCGCGTGAAGGCACTCAGAACAACTGCTTAGTCTCACACTCAGCACTGTTAGGGGTTAGCTACTCTACCGCTCAGCAAACTGGCCAACTTGGAAATGCTGTGTGGGGAAGGCACTGTGGGGCTTTCTTTTTGATTATAACAAGTTTTAAGCACAACGGCCAACATTCAGCAAGCTGTTAGAAGATACAGGAGTCTGGCAGGAAGGGTACACCCAACTAGAAAATAGTGACTTACCCACTATTCACAAATCCTCTTTACTCTGCTTTTTCCTACTATAGAGATCGGAAAGGTAAAATACCCAGTTTTTGCTCTGTTTTTTTTTTTTTTAATTTTTAAATGTATTTTTAAAAGTTTATTTTATTATTATTTTTTTAATGTTTATTTTTGAGAGAGAGAGACAGGCAGAGAGCAAGAACAGGAGGGGCAGGGAGAGAGGAAGACACAGAATCGGAAGCAGGCTCCAGGCTCTGAGCTACCAGCACAGAGCCTGATGCAGGGCTCGAACTCACAGACTGAGAGAGCATGACCTGAGACGAAGTCAGCCGCTTAACTGACTAAGCCACCCAGGTGCCCCTTAAGTTTGTTTTTATTTATTTTGAGAGAGAGAGAGAGAGAGAGAGAGAGAGAGAGAGAGAGAGAAAGCAAGCAGGGGAGGGACAGAGACAGAGGGAGAGAGAGAATCCCAAGCAGGCTCCACACTGTCAGCGTCACAGCCTGACACAGGGCTCGAACCCACAAACTGTGAGATCATGACCTGAGGTGAGATCAAGAGTCTGCTTAACTGACTAAGCCATCCAGGTGCACCTTCCTCTTCTTTTAAAATTTGGGTTCCATAGATCCGGCCGGTAGGATGCCAGCCTAAGGGGGCCTCTCCTTCCTGAGACACATGGCCTCATCCTTTGGGGTCCCCATCCTGTCACCTTTCTCTCCTTCCCACTTAGACTGCAGACATAATACACATGACCCTGTCACCAGGTAGTTCAACCAAGTGGAGGGAAACCAGGGAGGTCAGTGTCAAAAGAAGGGAAGAATTCAGGTCCTCAATGGACTCTGGCTGCAGCTCTAATGGCCCTGGAATGTGGAGACCCCAAGTGTCTCGACAGAAGACCAATAAACCCCACACGTTTAAGCTAGAATTCAGATTTTGATTATTTATAGCCTAATTTACTTCTAATTCATATAGTTTGATTGCTGCTTTATTATAAAGTACATACTGGATGAATAAACGGATACATGCAGTATATATTTGGTGCCTTCTGGACACACTTAGAGACTAAAACCTTAGGGAAAGGAATGTCTCTCATTTCATACCAGAAGACAAATCATTTTTACCTTGTGTACTCATAAAGTGCTGGAACAATGCTTTGGTACTGTCTTCTGATGGCCAATAATGCACCGATATAACCACATAAGATGAGCAATTCATTTCGAGCTCTAAAAGAGAATATAGTTTTTAAAATTCTGTAACTTGAGGTATAGAACATTACTCACATATATAGTTACCGTACTTATATCTCTGTATTTTGATGGGTGACATTTATAGCAAAATATGTTTAGAAAATTTTCTCAACTTGAAGATGTTTTATTCATGAGTTGAGTCCCTTTCAGACATTTATGCTACAGCACAAGTAATGTTTTAACTTTTGGCTCCTTGTTTTCCTCTATCCCTTGGCCGTTTCTTCATGCAAATTTCTAAGGAACTCATTAGGCCTGATTTAGGAATTTCTGGCACATTATAGACTCTAAGCAAGGACAGGGCACACCCTCTCGATTTCCCGCTGGGGAAACATCTAAGGTTCCCAGGCTGTGGCAACGTCTTTCCCACACTGCCATTAAAACAGTAATAGCCCAAAGCCTCCATTGCAGACTATACACCATCTCCGGGGACTTTCATTCTGTGGACGAGTGTCCTTCCATGATACCTGAATGCAGGGCTGGTAACTAGATGTCACTCCCTAGCACCTTCACTTTTCCCCCAGTAGTATGCTCTGTGCACAGTGGCTGTTTAATAGACATGACCACCAGCTTCTTGAGGACTCCGGGTCTAAGACCACCCCAACGCTCTGAATTAGCCCTATTCGAACCAGGTGTGCACGTGTGTGTGTGTATCCATGTGTGTCCGTGTGTCTTGTCTTTGTGTCCATGTGTGTGTGTGTGTGTGTCCATGTGCATGTATGTTCATGAGTCCATGTGTGTCCGTGTGTGTGTGTCCATGTGTGTGTCTGTGTTTGTGTGCGTTTGTGTCTGTGTGTGGGTCCAAGTGTGTCCATGTGTCCATGTGTGTGTGTCTGTGTATGTGTCCGTGTACACATAAATAAATATACACACTCTAGGTATTAATAAATAGGACCATTAGAATTTATTTTTCCCGTTTCCAATTGACCTCTGTATTTTTTCTTAAGAATAGCAAATATAAATGTAATTTTTCTCCAAGGGCACTTCCCTATCCAAGATGATCTTATTTCTTGATATGAACACCAAAAACAACATAACCATTTTCAAGCATTACATAGATTCCCTTAGTATTTTGGAGTAAAAGCACTTACTTAGTACACGTATGCAAGACTAATTTTTCAGTACGGATATAACTCAATAGGTCAAGAACGGGGTAAACGGTATCCAATGTCCAATCTGAGCTACTGATGCATTCTGGCAAAACAAAACCAAATAAAAGATGATCTAAATAATCATACTAATCATGTTCATCCAATTTTTAACTTACATAATTAATTCTCTTCTGGCCATCTCATCTGGACAAGTATTGCACAGCTACCCTCTCTCAAGTCCCCATAGCACACAATCCGCCATCTCTTCCTTTTTTAAATTTAGGATGGCTGGTGTCTGACTTTAAGGCTGCTTGTCAATACTAATGAAAGGCTCAAATCAGTGAGTAGATTTGAGTTGGTACCACCAACGGAAAACTTACCTTTGATGAAGTCAATACCAATAGGAAGGGCTTTTTCAGGCTCTTGACTTAACAAGAAATACTTCACAGTTTCAAATATATTACCATCCGCAAGGGCAGCCTCTGCTAACTGCATACATTCTTCTACTGTGGGTAGCTTGCACTGAAAAGTAATCGGTTTAATGACGTTACTAAAACTTAGAGGGATACACGCAGCAGTATAAGTACTAAATATCTCCAATATGCCTACTATGCTCTTCCTATTAAAGTTGCTCAAAACAGATGCCAGTGAAATAATTTTTATTAAAAGCACACATTTATGAAAATATCCTTAGGATCTAATAACAGCAAATAAGGTATTACCTGAGTGCATCCGTAGTTTTTCATCAAATAGTGAAAAAGGTAGAAGTAAATTATCCTGTGATATTGGAAGTAGTATCCACACATGCAACTTAGAAAAACACAGGCTGAGATTTATCACTTCAGAATATACTGACCACTGTCAGAAACTACATTAAATACAGAAAACATAAAAAATACACTCTGACATCTCACACACACTGTGGAGTTTAATTTTGCTTGGCCTTTGAGACAGAGCAACTTAATTTCAAGTAGAAAGGCAAAACACGTTACAAGCTCTCAAAGTTTTGAGCTCTGACATTCTGAAATGCCACAAAATGCAGATTTTGAGCCCAGGAAATTTCATTACTGAAATATGAAAAGCACTACTCCCCAGTTTTTCAAATGATTTTTTTTTCCTGTTGAAACTCAGTCTGCTCCTCCCTTAGGTACGTTCTCCTGCTTCCAGGGTGCAGGCGGGGGGTTTCCTGCATTGTCCCCTTTCCAGCACCTATAAATAGTTACTGCTTCTTCTCACTGGGGTTGGCAACCACTGATGTGGTGCTTCCACAAAGGTATTTTGTGTTAGGACTCCAGAGGGCGCGGTTTGCACACAGCAAGGTTGCCCATCTCCTCACCTCTGAGGTTTATCACTTTCTTCCCTTATCACTTATGTCCCCTTAAGTTACTAGGTTGGTTTATTCAGTAGTTTCGTATTTTCTGTTTAAAGGGGGTTTGGAGATGGGGGGACAGATGATGGGGATTAGGGAGTGCACCTGCTGTAATGAGTACCGAAGTGTTGAGTCACTATATTGCACACCTGAAACTGATATTACATTGTATGCTGACTACCTGGAATTTAAATTCAACTTAAAAATCAAATAAAAATTATGTAAATTGAACATTTTGGATTCCACAATCTCTCTCTTAAAAAATTACAATGAACTAAATTAAAGGAGCTCTCGTATATATAAAATTTCATATTGTTTCCCCAACTTCATTAACTAAATGCCAGTTATTTACTGAGCAGCTATGGGCACTAGGTATTACAACTGGCTAGATAAAGTTCTTCACTTTGACATATGCTCCAAGAGTAAAGGGAATAAAAAAAGTGGTTTCTATTGAAATTTTATTCTCAAATAAAATATAATAAGAGTAAGATGATCATTGCTGTAATTCCCATCCTATCTTAAAATTCTAAGTTATATAAATTAAGATAATATTTAAAAATATAATTTGTAGCATTACTTGTGAAACTGTCCCAGGTAGTAGTAACACGTTTACACCTAACTGACTAGTCTTTGTAAACAGTTATCAGTGAAGTCTGAGCAGAAAGTCTAATTATATCCTTTTAGATTGTGTGACAAAAAGGCGATGCGAATGCCATCCTGCCTGTGTCATTACGAGCGTGTAAACACAGACAAGTATTTCTCCTCTCTAAGCCCCACCATTAGTGCTTGCTGCTATCACCTCATACAGGGCGTAGGGTGTCTATTTAAAGCACCATGCAGCCAATGTAAGGTTCATACTTCCTTCCCTCTGCATTTTCATTTCAACACAGGAATAGCTTTTACTTGCCATGTTTGTAAAAGTGAAGCACAACTCACTTAGAAAATATTTCACAGAACACAAAGTGTGTAAAGAAGTCAGGCCACCCATAATCTCACAACCCACTGGTCACTGTGCATGATTACCATCTCATAAGTATTGTCCCTCATCTCACACACACACAGTCACTCACACACATACACACTTGCTCAAACACTCACATATACACTCACTCATGCACACACATGCTCACTCTATCTGTGTTATCATAATACTTAGTAAGTATCCACTGTTGGATGAAAAGGGCCACTAAACACTGCAAGGGGCGCCTGAGTGGCTCAGTGAGTTAAGCGTCCGACTTCGGCTCAGGTCATGATCTCACGGTTCGTGAGTTCGAGCCCCGAGTCGGGCTCTGTGCCGACAGCTCAGAGTCTGGAGCCTGTTTCAGATCCTGTGTCTCTCTCTGTCTGCCCCTCCGCTGCTTGCACTCTGTCTCTCGCATTGTCTCAAAAATAAACATTAAAAAAGTAATTTTTAAACACTGCAGACAAATCAAGGGTCATGAAGTGGGGTCATTTAAGTGAAACAAAACACTGCTATTTTCATATTAAAGACAAAAAAACGTTTTACTGTAAGTTATATTTTTCTTAAAAGAACTGTATAGATCTCCTTAAATATATAATAATTAACATAAATATGTGCAGTTATTTTCAAAATGAAAATCATATGGCATGTATCTCACATTCTGCTTTTTTACAGAACTGTTTTATAGCCTTGTACCAATGTCAATAAAAAGAGAACTTCATCATCTTTTTAATGGGTGAAAAGCATTGAAATACAGAAATGTACTGCAATTTATATACACAACCTCCCTGTTGTTGAACATTTTGGTTATTTTTATACATAATCTTGGTTCATAAATTCCTATATTCTACAAAGGAGTATTTTTTTAAAAGCACTTTAAAGCAATGCATGTGAATTTCATCATAATTAACTCTTTTAAAGGTCCTAAACTGCCTATTTGTAAAAGTTGGCAAAAATGCACCTTAAGGGGCAGAGGGGCAGAGTGGGACGGATGTGGAGTCAGACGTGCTAAAGCTCAAGTCTACACTCTGCCTCTAACTAACTAGAGGCAGTTGCTTAAGCTCCCCGAGCTCACTTTTGCTGTAAAATAGGAACAATGAGCCTTGCTTTTCGGGGTTTCCATGTGAAGTCAGTAAAATACAAACATATGTGAAAATTCAGAACCGTCTCAAGCACACAGAAGCTCAACCAATGTCACTTACTGTTATCACTTCTGTTGTATCTATAAAAGGGTTAGCGAGGGATCATATGTTTCTCTGCCTGAATCTTTATTTGCCCTAACCTAAAATTAGTTAAATCCTAGCACTGCATTCCAAATTAGAATATGTAATACCCTTAGAATACCTTCTCATGAAGATCATTTATCTCTTCGGTACACCCTGGGTAGAAAGCACATAGTTTAACTAACTGTAGTTCATTGTCAGGAGTCATCAGGAGAAGATCAGCTGCCAAATTCCTATGCACATAACAAAGGGGGAAACTGATTCAACAAGGAAAAAATCTAAAAGTAACATTTAGAACTATTTCAAAGGAAGAAAACTCTGATGCTTCCTTTGGTTTTCTACTAACATAAAAAATACTAATTTTCTACTTAATTATGAAAGACCTCCAAACGTGGATGACAGATAAACCAAAGGGCATGAAGGAAAAATGTATTAGGAAATTTCTATAATTTTGTAAAAATCTTAAATCTGTATATATTTGCAATTAATTTTGCTATTACAGAATTATTCTCTAAGCAAACTAAGCTGTATTAGATATGTTCTGTAGAGTGAATTATGAAGCAAGCTTTGTGAAGGCTACTTTTCATCAGCTTTTGTTATGGCCGCAACCACAGCTGGATTAAGCCACTCTTTAAAACCAGTAGAATACTGACTGGGGCGCCTGGTGGCTCAGTTGGATGCATCCGACTTTGGCTCAGGTCATAAATCTCATGGTTTGTGAGGTTGAGCCCCATGTCAGGCTCAGAGCCTGCAGCCTGCTTCAGATTCTGTGTCTCCCTCTCTCTCTGCTCCTCCCCCACTCGTGCTCTGTCTCTGTCTCTCAAAAATGAATAAACGTAAAACAAACAAACAAACAATAGAATACTTAGATATTTTAAGTTTCGAATTTCAGGTGTTTTGCATCTCTCTTAAACTTTACGTGGAAATCAAAGATAGAAATGCAGTTTTCTGATTTACTTTTTAAAAGATTCAGTGAAAGGAATAAATCACTTAAAAATAAGGTATTTTAGGGACGCTTGGGTGGCTCAGTTGGTTGAGCGACTGACTCTTGATTTCGGCTCAAGTCATGATTCCAGGGTCATGGGATAGAGCTGCATGTCAAGCCCCAAGGTGGGGTCCCATGGTTGGCGTGGAGCCTGCTTAAGATTCTCTCTCTCTCCCTCTGCTCCTCCCGAGCTCATGCCCACTCTCGCTCATGGTCTCTCTCTAAAATAAAAATAATTTTAAAAATAAAAAATAAAAAAGAAGGTATATTAAAGCGTCATGTGTCATATTTAACGGCTTTACGTTAAAAATGTTCTGTATAATATCCTCTTTAAAAATCATTAGGTGAAGAGTTTTTCATTGCATACTGTTGCACAACTGAGAAAACACTAATTTTTAATGATTCAAGATGTTATTATCCACTTTTCAAGAAACTGATATAAAACACATTCAGCATAACTTGAGAATAGGCAATATTTCAAATGTGAGTTTCTGAAAAGGTGGACTTCAGAGAGTAAAATCTTCCTTCACCTTCTTTGGGAAGCCTTCAGTAAAATGTACATTGATCATTTATGTGAATAAATTATTTTTAAAACATTAAGAGGTGTGTAATCAAGAATATAGTGAGCATGAACAGGAAGAGAGACAATTTATGTGTATCAAATACTCTATCATCATTGAACAGGTAAGTCTTTGAGTGTTTTTCCAAGTCTCAAATTAGGGTAATTCATCTGCTCTAAGAAGTTTCAATGCTTATGTTTCCTGATACCGACATTTAATAGCAGTATTCGATAATGTCCATGAGAATACAGAAATTAACATTTGTTTTTACAGTACATAAACTAGATGTGTAAATTCTATTCAAACTTCTATGAACTACTGACAAAAGTCTGACCTTCTTGCTGTACAATTATATCCTGATACACTGAAGTTTGCAGCAATGCTAATTTTCTTCTCCCTTTAGTGTAACTTACCATTTACTGACACTTCCATTTACCAATCGGGGAAAATGTATATACATGTAACAATACAGACCTACTAAATAATCTAAACTCTCAAATTTCATTGTCAGAACAGGCATTTTCACTTGTTTAGCTGAGTTATTAACTACTATTTTGTATTGTAGAAAGTCACAATTCATTTATGACACAAATTTTAATATAAAACCGTGAGTGATTTTGTACCTACACTACAAGAAGTGTTGTCACTTTGTAGTTAGGTTTTATATGTTATAAATTCTATAAATGAATTGTCATTCTGTAAAACAATGAAGCAAGAACAGGTAATGATCATTTACCATAGAGTTAATATTCTAAAACTGAAATAAAATATGAATATTTTTATTAAGTGTTTTTATAAAACTGGACAGTACCTGTATCCAACAGATGGAAAGCTAGAAAGAAAATTATTTTAAATATGAATACCATGTCTATGCAGTGAGAACCAAGAAAAAGGAGACTTTTACCAGCAAATGTAAAACAGGGAAGGGCACTTGTCTTACAAAATTGTGAACATTCTGTCCAAATTATGCAACTATGTTTTTATTTAAACTTTTGGAGGCTTATTCATAGGGCTTACGGATGTCCCCTGGAAATAAACCTGATAAGCATTACAGATTTCAAAATTTGAACTTTATCCAAGTTTCTGGTGCATGTATCTATGGATATATAAAGGAAACTTCTTAGGGGCATTACGAGGAAATAGAAGTTTGTCTTAAATTAAAAGCAACTAAGACATGTAGTCAGTTGAAAGATTTTTTAAACCTCACCTAAATTTAATTTCTATTTGTTTTGCTACTTTTTACCTTTACCAAAAAAAAAAAAACCCAAAAAACAAAAAACAACTTAATCACATTTTATTTAGATTACACAATGACCTCTAGCAGGGAGTCCGTCACCTTTGTGAATAAATAATCTACGTTAAACTCATGCTGTGGGATAAGGTCTAAGGCAAGTCACAGTATGCAACTGACAGTTACCGTTCCTGACAGACATAAACCTGGGTACTAAGGATAGTGGGCATTAAACACATGTAAGTCCTAAGTCTAAGGTCAATGGTGGGGTGCTGCCACATTTGGGTTGGGGGAAGGACCTCTTGTGGCTGTAAGATACGGGAATAAATGATAAAAACTCTGAGATTCCCGATTCCCTATGAAGCCCCCAGATCCAGAAAGAAAGGGAAAACGGGAAGTGTTGCTGTCTTTCTGAGCTAGCCACAGACGAAGGGGGCGACACGGCTTGATAGCTGAAAAGACCGGAGACCTGTATTGCTCCCCACGTTCACATATTGAAACTTAATCCCCAGTGCAACGGTATTTGGAAGTGGGGCCCCTCGGAGGCGATTAGGCCCTGAGGGCTGAGCCCTGAACGGTATTGGTGCCTTGTAAAAGAGGCCACAGAGAGCTAGCTCGACCCTTCCGCACACGAACAAAGGGAGAGGATGGCTGATTAGGACCCAGGAAGCCGGCTCTCATCAGACACCAAATCTGCCAGTGCCTTGATCTCAGACTTCTCAGCCTCCAGAACTGTGAGAAATACATTTCTGTCATTTGTAAGCCACCCAGTCTGTGACACTTGGTCACAGCAGCCTGAACTGACAAAGACAGTAGCTAAGTATAAACTTCGGAGCCAGTTTATAGAACTTTGAATCTTGGCTCCACCACTTATGGAGGCCAGAGGCAAAGCAGTATCTATCGTGAGTGAATCATTACATGTAAAGTGCTTAGCACAGAGCTTGGCACACAGTGCAGAAGGGTTAGTTAGCTGTCATTATTCTTAATGTTATTACTGTCTGTGGAATTTGACAGTAGAGTCTGTACAGCTCCATTTTACGAGTGGTGTGTGTGTGTGTGTGCACGCACGCACACATGTGAACTGGGCGTGCGGTGCGAAGAGGTGAAAGGCCTGATTAACAAGTTTATTTAGAAACTCCTTAAGGTTTTAAGTGCTTTAGGGAAGGAGAAGATGAATGTCTGAAATCATCTTTATTCAACAAACAGGTCTTGAGTGTCAGCCTCATATCTTGGCTAAAGATGCTCCATAATGAAGGACTATCTGCCCGAAGATCAGGGCTCTGCAGACGGGGTGAGAACTGCTTGGACCTGGACTTCCAGGTCACCCCAGGGACTTTCCAGGGTCTATTTCTTACAGGACTGCCCACGTCTGGGGAAATGGCCCGTTCCAAGTCTCCAGCTAAACTATGTTATTATGCTCCATTAGAAAGGTCACCTTATTTTGCAAACCTTAAACTAAGACACAAGGTCTAACAAGAATGAGTGTAGATATGCAGAATCTGAGATGTGGAAATGTGTGGTCCTGATTATCTTCAGCAGTGCACATTTATTCACGATGTTCTGTGCACTCAAAATAATATCGAGTTACGAGGGGTCTGCTTCAGAATGGGCCATGGGAGATTTCACTCCAAACCAGGGCAGTTCCTACGATTACTTCATCATCATAGCCCTGTTTCCTCCCACAATCTTTCTCTTTCAATCAAAAAGGAGATGCTAGGCGCTTGGGTAGCTCAGTCAGTTGAGTCTGACTCTTGGTTTCGGCTCAGGTCATGATCTCATGGTTCATGAGTCTGAGCCCCACTTTGGGCTCTGTGTTGACAGCTTGTAACCTGCTTGGGATTCTCTCTCCTTCTCTCTCTCTCTGCCCTTCCCTGATCACATGCCCTCTCTCAAAAATAAATGAATATTAAGAAATTAAGTTAAAAAATTTGAAAAGGAGATGCTGTATTCTCTCAAAACACATCAAATGCAACTTAAAATATTTTAAAAATGTATTCCATTCCTATAAAATTATTCTTCGAATTTAGAAATTCTTACCATGGTGGAATCATCATGCATTTTCTCGCCAGCAGTTCCAGGGCATAGTGGGTTGTGGGTGCAGCAGGCTCTCCGAGCACTGTGCCCACACTGACGGCCAACTCCAGTTCATTTCCACGAATCAGGTATGCCATAGCAAGCTTACCCAATAAGAAAATAATTCCTTCAGTTTCATAGATGCTGGATTGGATCATCTTTCCCCGCCAAGCTCATAAAGTAGATAAAGCAGTATTAACCTATAATCAATTATTCTTAAAAATACTGAATGTAATATTCCTATAAAGTACTTATGTAAGTATAAATGCAATTTCCAGATGGAAAAGCTTACCTGATAAAGGGACATACAGGGAATTTTTATAAGGTCAGAATTTAAGTTGAGAACCCTTGATAATAGTTTTTTAATGAATTAATAACAGTTTGTCTGCTATATCCTCATGTCCTTCCATGTCTCTATCACAAAACAATGTCAATTCTTAGAAGATTCATCAACAGTGTGCAATGATTATCAATGATCCCTTAAATCTACTGTATCTAAGGATACATGCAAAACAGAATCCATCTTTACTATACATTTTTCTTACTAGAGGGTTAAATAGAAAATACCTTAAAAACATCACTTTTGAAGATTATACTAACGTATACTTAAAAATAAGCGCTTCTAAAAGTCAAGTATTCTGAATCCCTGAGATTTTCCCCTTCACCACACTACTTCTTCTCATATCAGATGAAATACTTAAAGTCAGGTTGTTATAAATATGTACTTCGTGATAGAAATGAATTGGAAATAAGATTTCATAGTCTGTAGAGTTTATGTGTGCTTCTGAGGCACGGTAGCTCAGGCTTGGTAGGCACGCAAAATCAGATCTTGCACAGGAGTTGCCGTATTTTTTCCACTCAAACACCATGACGCACCTTAAGAGCTTTCCATTTACATAAACCAATGTGAAATGTACCTCAGTATTATCTACGGCTAGCTGGCAACATGCGGCCAACACTGCGCGACCATCCTGAAAATACCATTCCGCTAGTTCTTCACTGACTTTGTGTAGGAGTCTAGAAAAGAGAAAGAGTATGTAGTCTATATAAACAGAAGGATTCCGTCATAAAATGAACTAACGCCCTTTTAGAACAAGCTTATTAAGGGATCACATAGGATTTAATTTGGTATCTTTGATTCAGGTATAAAGTCTGATCTTTGGGAAAGAAAAATCAGGAAAGCTGTTTTTCTTAGCAAACAAATTAGTATGTATGGCATGCCCCCACCCCAAATGTCAGAATAGAAGTCTCATTTTCAAAATTTGCCATCCTACATTGAATAATTGACAACTCAGCTATAGTGACAGTTAACTGCAGAAGAATTACAGGCTGAACTGAAACTTTTCAAAATTTAGATGGTGACCACAATATGGGTGGGGTATGTTAGATCTTTAAAATGTCGAGTTTAGATATGGCAGAGAATAGCAGCAAAGAATCAGGAAGGAGTACGCTGGTCCTAACACATTATTTGCTTAACATTTTACGACCCTTTTTTACTGGAAAAGCATCCTAAAAGTTTAAATATCCAATTTTTTAAAGCAATAATAGGAGCCAATAATGAGGCATGGGAAAGTAGATTATTAGATTTTAAAAAGGGCAAAAGGCTGAAGAATTCTACCTTCCATTTCTTTTAAAAAATGTGTATTTGGATTTCTTCTTTAAAAGGAGTCTAAATTGTATTCCCAACAACTAATTCTGGTGTCTTGGGATGATGTCATCTACAATGACTTTACAGTAAAACATTAATAAACAGCCCTCCTTATTTTTACTGCCTCTCCTCCCTAAACAAGGTTGATGTTTTTAACTATTTCGGTGCTTTATCTGCAATCTCTCTACTGAAATACATGCTGCCTCTCTGAAAGCCACACAAAAGGCATGCAGGCTGCACGTGCATGCCTGACACTGCCCTGTTCACCCAGAGGCCCTGGGATGGAGCAGGACTGAGGCGAGAATCAAAGTGAGACAGCCCAGCCCCTGTGCATGGAAAAGGGTGAAGCGCATGGGTCTTAAAACCCCCCGAGGGGAAGCCAACCCTGAAAATACTGATCCCACACAAAGGATAAAGCGCTCACTCATGACAGTCTTCCTTGTAGATATCATCAGGATAGGAAGATCCTTTAGGTGTGGAAACATGTACGGTCTGCATGTTTCCCTCACAAGCAGCCTGGAATTTAATAAAATCTTTAATTAATTTTTAGCTAATTGTTGACAGCTGCCCAATTTCTAAATATTATTTTGATCAAAGTGCAGTTGACCCTCTAACAATATGGGTTTGAACTGCACGGGTCCACTTATATGCAGATCTTTTCCAATAAATACAGGACTGTAAATGTATTTCCTCTTCCTCATGATTTCCTTAATAACATTTTCTTTTTGCTAGCTCACTTTAAGGTCAGAACATGATATATAACACATGTAACGTGCAAAATATGTGTTAATCGACTGCTCATGTTATTGGTAAATATGTGTTAATCTACTGCTCATGTTATTGGTAAAGTTTCTGGTCAACAGTAGACTATTAGTACTTAAGTTTTGGGGGAGTCAAAAGTTATAGGAGGATCTCTGGGTGGGGGTTCAGTGTCCCTAACCCTGTGCTGTTCAAGGATCAACTGCTTATTTAAATCACGTTTAAAATTTATACAATCTGGAGGTACCCTCAGAATTCGAAAAAGAATGTGGACTCCATTTGTATCAACACGAAGCTTCAAGTGCATGGTTACTAGAAATAGTTGTTCACCCACATATGACATTCAGCAGCATACAACAGTCCAGGGATGCCTGAATGTCTAAAATGCGTGCAGTGTGACCAGGGCATAGAAAGTGTGACCGTACTGCAGACGGAGAAGGTTGGGAGGTGGGCAGGAGCCAGGCCATCTGACTGTCGATCACGGGAAGGCAGGTGTGATCAGTCAGCACAGTCTTCCTTCCGCAGGCCCTCCCGCCAGGGTAGGTGGCCTGTGTGATCATGTACTGGTACCTGTGCAACAAGCAGAGCTTCTGTAAGCTGACCTCTTGACATAAAAAAATTCGCTAATTTTTTCACATCTCCGATGGCGATGCAGTATGGAATGACATCATCCTTATCTTCCTGGATTAACTGATCAGCTCTCCTAATAAAACAAGAACAACTTTCTTTATAATATACCAATTTCAAGGTTCTCAGTTGGACTCAGATTTTCTGAAATATCTAAAGCAGCCAAATATCCAAAATATGTGGTAGATTTCCTAAAACCCTTCTGCATATCACTTTTCTAAAAGCTTCAGATTTTATAATCAAATCAGATATGGAAGACAAAAGTTTTCTGCAATAAATAAAATAGATAACCTATTTTCTCTTAAAACACTACATGTTTTCATATTTTAAAAGCACTGAACATATTAGGTGAAAGGGCGGGCCTACGCCGGCTGACTCCATCTTGTTGTGTGTTCTCCACCTTGAGTGACTATGTCCCCGACATGACCCCTTTTCCGGGAAAATCACAGAAACCTCAGACCGCGCCTCCTCCCCTTGAGTAACCTCCCGCTCACCCGTTCAAACTTCCTGATCAAAACACGCCCAGCGACCTGCGTAACAGGACTCCGACCCTTCCCCAGCCAATCGGCCGAGGCCACGACCCTTCCCCAGCCAATCGGCTGAGGCCACAGCCATTACCTCACCAACTGCCCCTAGACCCCTATAAAACCTTTGTGCTTTTGAAACTAGCTCTCTCTCCCTGGTATCTCACCGCTGCGTCGGTGCAGGTAGGGGATTGAGCTCGAGCTAGCTCGAATAAAGGTTCTTTTGCTTTTGCATCGGACTCGGCTCCCTAGTGGTCTTTGGGGATCACGAATTCTGGGCATAACATTAGGCCTTAAAAATGAATACAGCTTATCTATTAAAGTGAGCAATATATTTTCTGAAAATAAGTTGTAAACTAGATGTGTGATGGCATATCTACTTTCAATTGGATTAATAAATACGTGCGTGTCCACTGCATTAAAGACAGAATTTTAAACGTTTTAGGGAGCACAACAATGAATGCAAACCCTTTAAATGCAAGTAACTTAAAATCATTAAAAAAGAGAAGAGTATAAATACTGACAATAAAATATAGAATACTATGAGCACCCCAAGCAAGGGAGTTTACAAAAACAAAAAGTTCCTGATATATGAGGGGAAAACAGGATCCTGATCTTGGAGATTACCAAGAATCTACTTGTGTCTGCCTCTGTCTCTCTGTATCCTGTCTGTGTTTCTCTTTTCCTAAATAAGTCCCAAGTAGTTTCCCAGTGACCAACCAAATTAATTTAACTCTTAATATTTAGCCTCAGGTTTGTTGAAAACTAATCTGTGGGCACCTGGATGGCGCAGTTGGTTAAGTTTCTGACCTGATTTTGGCTCAGGTCATGATCTTGCAGTTTCGTGAGTTCCAGCCCTGCATCGGGCGCTAGGCTGACAGTGCAGAGCCTGCCTGGGATTCTCTCTCTCTCTCTCTGCCTCTCCCTGACTCATGCTCTCTGTCTCAAAATAAATGAATTAAAAAAAAAAAAAGAACACTAATCTGGCATATTTAATATATGCTGGCATTTGCATTAAACTACATTTCAATCGCCAATCTCTGGGTTGGTGTAGCACAGTTTTTGTTTGCCCAGCTCACTGTTAACAATCTCCAATCTACAGGGTCACTGGAATTCTCCCCAACACCTGTGTTTTCAACCATTGTGACACTGATTTCTTTGTTAGAGGAGTAATAATATCCCCTTCTAAGGAACTAGGACCGAGAAATGGCCAATCTCTCTGAATGGTTGCATCTATACAACATAAATTTAGGAGCCGTGAGGAGACCATTTTCTGGCCACCATGTGAATTAAGGAGTAGAGAAAAGCAGGTGTTGGTTTCCAAAGATATCTGAAACAGTTTTTGCTGAGGTTGAAACACAATTGTTTCGTGAAAGAAACATTGTCTGCTAACATGGCTTTATTAAAGATTTCGGTGGGGGCGGGGGGAGATAACATTCACAAGTGTGCAGTGAGGGTACAGGAACTTGGAATTCTTTGGGATTTTTAGAACTTAAGACAGGGAGCCCACAGCCAGCCCGCTGATGCACTTATTGCTGGGAAAATAGGTGCCAGGGAACGGTCTGCTTTCCAACGGCAAATGTGTTCATTAGTCCTTCTGCATTTCATGCGTAGCCTCAGGCAGATTTTTATTTATACATGTGAGTTGCAGTTGAATTTGCTTCTAAATCATGTCTCGTGGAAGAATAATCAAACTTTTTCATTTTTAAGGCCAGAATCAAGGGAATTAGTCATGAAATAGTCGTCTACAGGCCTAGCACAGTGCTAGACACATAGTGAGCACTAAAAAAATTAATATTCCCTGAACGACTACAATAGGGAACAGTCTTACGCTGTGAGTTGAAATGTGTCTGCCCAAAACACGTTTACTGAAGGACAAACCACGGTCTGTACAAATGTAACCTTATTTGGAAAGAGGGTCTTTGCTAATGTAATCAGTAAAGAGGGAGTTCAACTGGTTGAGGGTAGACCCTCAATCTGCTATGACTGGTGTCCTCCAAGAAAGAAGGGAATGTGCACACAGACACACAGGGGCTAAGGCACCGTGAGAAGAAAGCAGGGGTTCGAGTGGTGCACCCATGACTCAGTGAAGGCCGACGACTGCCAGTAACCACCAGAAGCTGGGGAAAACACGTGGAACAGATTCTTTCTCAAAGACCTCAGTAGGAACCAGTCCTCCCGGCAAGTGGATATTGGCCTTCTAGCCTCCGGGCTGTGAGAATAAATTTCTGTGGGTCTGAAGCCAACCAGTTTATAATACTTTGTTACAGGGGCCATAGGAAACCAACACATCTCAGAAAGAGGCTTCACCAGTGCCTCCCTCGTATTCACGGACGGGAGACGGCAAGGACTGGTGGCCAAAGAGAACTGAGATTATTTACAGAAGAAGTACTCTGTGAACTTTAGGAAACCTTCAGAAAATCTTACCACCTATATTTCAGTAGCAATATATTATCCAGTAAGTATGTTTACTCATCTGTCAATCCCTCCATTGACATGGAGAATCTCCCTTCCACTGTCTTTCTCAGATGCCAGGTCAAACAGAAGAACACCAAGTGACTTGTAACCAATTCATTTAATTTACGGCATTAGCAGACATAAAACTCAGCTGTTTTTAAAGACAACCTAAGACTAGAAAATTTCAAAAGCTACTATTTATATATTGCTTCCATTTTAACATATTTTAAAACATCTATTTGGACACAGACTCTGTGCTTACCTCTGCATTAACTTCTTCCAGTATTTCATAGACACCCCCGGTGCGACTGACAAGGCCTTGTCCCACTAGAACAGAAAACGAGAAAGGCAAAGTGTATTTTGACTGTACTAACTCTTAACTTTTTTTTTTTTTTTTTTTTTAACGAACTCACATTTTTAATACGAGTTTTTCGTGTGTTTTTAGGGTGTTTAGATTTCCAGGAATATTTCTGAATTCTATCCCATTCCACAGAGTATAAATATTACATTTTAAAATAAAGTAAAATATGTAAATTGTATTATTCAGCAACGAAAATCCCAAACCTAGACAGGGGGCAGTGGGAGGGGAGAGGAATAGTACTACCTAAGTGTGTAGTTTAAAAAACATAGTAACTCCCCTTCTGACACAACACCAGAGTAATCTGTTCTATGGTAATCTGTGTCCTATGTTCAAATTAATACATACTGAAATTCTTCTGTTTAAAAAATATGACATTTATTTCTATTTTTATTCTTTGTTTTTTCACAAATTTTATTTATTGTCATATCTTTCTTTATAGTTGATAAACTGATCTTCGTATTCTATTTTAATTTTTTTTAACGTTTATTCATTTTTGAGAGATGGAGACAGAGCACGAGTGGGTGAGGGGCAGAGAGAGGGAGACACAGACTCCGAAGCAGGCTCCAGGCTCTGAGCTGGCAGCACAGAGCCCGTCACGGGGCTCTAGGTCACGAAGCTTGAGATTGTGACTTGAGCTGAAGTCGGACACTTAACCAACTGAGCCACCCAGGCATCCCTGATCTTCATATTTTAAAAATTAGACTGTTAGTAAAGATCATTGTTCAATCAAGGCAAGTGAGACAATTATACGGAAAACATAGACTTCACTGAACTCATGTCTACAAGGGAAGTGAGGGCGAAGAATTCTGAATATCACAACATGGATCTAAACTTCGTTTTCATTAAGGTTCTCCCAAACAGTAGAATTCTACTACAATTACGGCTAGAAGATTCGTAATTAGCCTGAAAATAATAGGTTAAATTTTAAATAGGTAAATGTTTTTTGTTTTTATTTAAATTCCAGTTAGTTAACATAGAGTATAAAATTAGTTTTGGGTGTACGAAATGGCAACTTTTTAATACTACATTATTTGTAGTCGTGTTTCCTTTTTATTTAAGTTTATTTTTATTTATTTTGAGAGAGAGCAAGAGGGAAGGACAGAGAGAGGAAGAGAGAGACAAAATACCAAGCAGGCTCCACACTATCAGTGCAGAGCCAGAATGGGGGCTCAAAACTCATGAACCATGAGATCACGACCTGAGCTAAGTCAAGAGTCAGACGCTTAACTGACTGAGTCACCCAGGAACCCCTGTCGTCATGTTACCTTTTTAGAAAAATGTAACCTAAATTATGCTTTTAGGGAAAATTTGTCTTTATTATAGTAGAGGCAAATGCAAGAAACAAGTTAAAATGTAGATTGAATGAACTTTGAAATCATCAAGCCTTTTCTATAAAAACATGTCCTGTAAGTGGAGAGATTAACTGTTTTCCTAATCTCACAGAATTAATCTCAAAGAATCAGAAACTACAGAAGAAGGATATCGTGAAGCGCTCCAAAGACGTCTGTATTTCTTAAGGATTGGAAGGACAGTGTTTTGGATCGTTAAGAACACTGATGACCTTGCACAACAAAATTCTCAAGCTCCACAAGTGGACACTGTGAAAGTATCTTTAAATGTGAATTCAATATAGCTTTAAAAAATATATACCCAAATATAAAACTCAGGAAGATGAAGAATTAGTATTCTACCAAAATTTATTTATTCTTTTTCTTCTTGAATTTGATCAATACTCTAACAGTGTCTTGCTAGAAAGGTAACCTTTAAGCCAAACCTCTATTTCTTTAGAAGTAAAATTTTTATACTGCTCCTGAACACTTTATAGTTTGCAATGTGTTTTCAGTAACATTTTAAAATGACATTTTGTTTTAGGTCAAGCAGTAATTATTTGTTTCTAGTGTATAGGGGAATAAAAAGGTGAGTTTAATTTTGATATATTTTAATGTAACTTTATTGTTCACTTTTACTTTATATTATTTAATAGTACACTTAATAGTATTTTGTAATTATAAAATAACTAACTTAGAGCTTTTCATCAACTATGAAATGAATCCCTGCCATTTTTTTTGGAGGGGGGAGGGTTGGGAGAATTTTTGTTGAACAATGTAGACATTCAGAAAAACAAAAAGCTCCATAAATTTTCACAAACTAAAAACAATCAAGTAACCACATCCAGATCAAGAAACAGAAACCCCTTCTCCTTCTTGTCTTAGTTTGTTTGCCACCCACTTTCCAAAAATAACCACTACCCTAACTTTAATAGGATAGATTTATCTCAACCTTTTTCTTGAAAACTCTGTTTTGCTGAATCAGTCCTCTAACTCAGGATGTGCCCTAGGACCTAATTCACCAGAAAATCCTCAGTGACAACCCTTCTTGTGGCCAGTGTGGGGTTTAGTCACAACAAATCGTATTAGCGAGGGGAGCCCAATGTGAGCAAATTAGCCAACATGGGTATTTTTTAGATATCAAAGGGAATCAAAGATCCTACCCCAGGGCAGTGGTTCTCAGGCTTCAGGCATGTGAATAACCTGGAGGGCTTATAAAAGCACATGTCGTTGGGCTACATCCCTGGAGTTGCTGATTGTGTAGGTGTGGGCTGGGAAATGCACGTCTAACCCGTTCCCGAGTTAATGCTGATGCTGCTGGCCTGGGAAATCTCACTCTGGTAAGTACTGTTCTCAGGCACACTACCTGAGATAAGCTTAATATTTAGTCTTCCACCAATGCTTACAACACTTTGTTAAACTCATTGATTTTAGCACATTACCTCTCCAAGTTCAACCATAAGTTCACAGTATCTCTGAATTTGTCCTAATCTCAAATGTATTTCTGCAGCCTCCTTCAGTCTTTCCTCTTTAGTAGGCACACCAATACCACCACCAAATTTAGACATCTTGACTGTTGTTAATTCTTGGGCTTCAGACTGGTTAAAAAGAAAACAAAATGTTCTAAATTTTGTTACACAAGAGCTGGTGACAAAAGATGATTATAAAAGCATTACATGGGCACAGATTTTAAAAGCAGATAGCAATGGAAATTAGGTATTTTTAAAAATCAATACTTTTTCTCTATAAAACATGATACCTCTTTCACCTTAATATTTTGATGTGTGTGGGGAGTAAAGAGTAGATGTGTCTGGTATGGGGTAGAGAAAGGCTAAATCCCACTGTCCTTAAAACTTAGCAGCTGTTATGGTTAGATACAAGTCCAGGGGCCAAAAAGTAGTGAATGATAGAGTGATATGTAACTGGTGAAAACATATATGAAAACTCTCAAAAATTAAAAGTGACAGGCTCACTCTCTAGGCTCTCCTACTGTCAGGTGGTAAGAGTTGTAGTGGGTAGGTGTTGTTTGTGATCAAGGCGCTCCTTTATGAAAATAACTGTTCCGTATGACCTTTCCATCCACATCTCTGGAATGGTTCTCCTCACCGACAGTTGAGTTAACCGCGGATATTTCATTGCAAATAGAAAAGCTATTTCCTCTTTCAGGTCCCAGGAGTGGTCTGTTTGTATGGTATATCACTCCAGGGATAAGGTCACTGATAATTTCGAAATGAAATTCATTAAGAGCTATAATATGGCCAGTTTTGATAAAACGTATCCGAGAATACAGCGTATTCAGCCTCTGAGACTAAAATCAGAGGGGTCCACACGTCATGGTCACCTGGTAATAGGGTAAGGGTAACACCACTTCAGGTGGTGCCAAGTGACTTTGAAGAATTACACGAGATTCAACCTATAGAAACCGTGGCTGCCTTAATCTGGTCTCAAATAATTCATATTCTCATGATCGGTTTTTACTATTTATGTTCTTAGTGGTTACTCATTTTACTTTACTAACTCTAATTATGTAAATTTTGAAAAATAATGTTTATATTTCAACAGTGAAAGGCAAAAATAATTTGGGCTTGAGTACATGATCCTGACATACATACTTACCGTTCTAAATTTAATCAGATGTTTCAAATGCATTATTCCTTTACAGTAGTTCTGAGGGAGCAAGCTATCGTCCTGTCCTTTTACCACAGCAACTAAGTTCCATAAGTTGTCACTGCCACCTGGAGGCTAAAAGGTTGATACAGAAAAACCAAAGATACAAGGATGAATTAAAAACCACACGGAACTTTGCATCTTCACAAACACAATGAAGGCATATTTAAATTGAAAGATTAACAAAATTATAACTGTGATTTATCTCATTTATTGTTTCTGGTTTCCATTTGTTTTCTTACTCTGTACGAGCTATGTTCAGAGGGACCCACTGAGTTGGGATGATATGAGCAAATACGTGATAACTTGAGGACAATAGTTGTCATGACTCCTTTAGACTACAGGGAAAATGTTCACCTAATTCCTATAATACTCACTGATAAACACTCTGAAAACCATCTTAGCTTCTTTGCTCGAGGATTACCAGTTAGCTTCTCTATTTCGTGTTTAATATCTCTTGATACTTTACCACACAATAGAGGGGGAGTGCCTTGTTCCACAGCATGATCTAAAGAACAGACATAATTCAGTGAGAAAGGATTGCTTAGAAGATAGTATTGAAAAAATAAAATCTAATGCATGCATGTTGGCAATACCAATGTTCCCGATAATTTCTTCCCAAGATCTGTCTGCCAGAATATTTATTGGTAAAGGAGCGATTAAAGGTGTTAATGACCAGAGTCTCACTGTAGAGTCACGGGAACAAGATGCCATGGTGAAGGGGCGGCTGGGATGGCATGTTAACCCTGATGGAAAAAAAGAAACCTACTTTAACTAAAGTAAACACTGAAAAATGCTTTTCATCTGTATGTATCTCATAAAACTTCTACAGAATTGAAGTTATAAAGGAGTGTTTTAAGACAGCATTTCTATTTTGGCTGAAAATGATACAAGAATATAAGAAATTATTTAGCATAGTCTATTAATATGGATACAAAATTGAATAATGATTAGCAAATGGTCCTGGATGAAAATGTTGAAATTACATTTCGGGTGGTTCAGCAGCAAGCATATTATCACGCCAATGGAGTACATGGTAATGGTAATGGTAATGGTAATGGTAATGGTAATGGTAATGGTAGATGGACGGAAGTTCCAACTGCAAGAAGGAACAGTTGGGACCTTCCAGTTAACAACATCCAGAAACAGTATCTCTCCCACACTCAGCCCCACTGCTTCAACTAAAAGTCCACTGATATGACATATATGGACACAAGTGGCTAGAATTCGGTACCTTTCTCTAAGGAACCATTTTTTCATCAAAGTTTGGGTTTACAAATGAAAGTGACATGCAAAAGAACAGAAATCTGGTTTCCATACCCAGCTCAATTATATTTATTGACTTAGTATCACATTAAAATATAAAATATTGTCCTAAATATCCAAGAGTAAAGGCAGAAGAATGGTTTGGTAAGTTCTATCTACGTAATCAATGATTCCCTGTTTCACAACTTCTTTATGAAGAGATGGTAAAGGAAGGGAGAAAAATCCAAGCCATATGTGTGTGCGTGTGTCTGTGTGCACAGAAACACAAATAATTTCTCATGATGTTTTGGATTATCTTGTGTATTCTGACATTTCAATAACAAACAAGTACAATTTCTAGTAAGAAAAATGTTATTTTAAAATGAAGCACTGTAAGCCTTATTCAAAAAATATTGCTTTTCTCAGAAATTATAACCATCAGTAATACAACAAAATTTGAAAGTACATGAAAAACACATTACCATATACATCTGCACCGTGATCATAAACAGTATCCAAACAAGTTCCTTCTCGAGTGTCCCATACTTTTATAGTGTAGTCCCAGCTGCCAGACAGGAGAAGGTAAGGGATCTCAGTATTCCACATTAATCCCCTCACAGGTGCAGTGTGGCCACTAAGAATGTTTATGCAAGCATCCTGAGTATAATCCCAGATTCGAACAGAACTGAAAACAGAATATTATGTATATGATACCATTCAAGTTATAACTTATCTAAAGTACTGACACACTCTTAGTGGAGTACAATTATTTCTCCGTAAACCGGAAAAGCTTTTTAGTTTGAAGTTCTACTACAATTCTTTTCATCATGGAAATGAACAAATAATTAGGCTAGAGCTAGCCTACTTCAACATATTTTTCCTTACTTTAACTGTTCCTTTACTACTGATACTAAATATACTACTCCAGTTTATATACTTAAAACATTTCTTTCTTCAAGAGAAATATCCAGAACAGATAAAGCCAAAAGAAAAATATGACTAATAATACATATAAAATAATCTAACAGCCCTCACATTATTTGTACATCATGAAAATATAGCATGTTTGATGATGGGTATTATTTGAACAAGCAATTCATCTTTATGCTCTTATCAAAGAGTAAATCATTCCTTCATGTTTTGGTCAATAAAATAAGTGGCTTAGTCAGTGTGCAATCAGTCTAAAATCAAGTACAAAATTCAAACATAACTGAATTCATGACATTACTTGAATCTACCCATTGTACAAAGTTAAGAAGACACATTATATAATTTTATTTAAGGCATATTTATTTTTGCTTTCTATTATAAAGACTTCCTTTTTCTTCCCCTTACCCTAGTACAGGACAATGTGTCCAGGCATATCATAACCTAACTTTGTGCTAATCTCTTATGCTACCATTTAAGTTATTTTTGGTTGATATCACTCTTTCATAAATAAGATTATGCTGAAGTGAGTTGTATCAAAATAATTTATTCTAAGAGGCATTCTCTAGAACAGGTATTGCTTTATGACATAATTTAGATTAGGCAAACATTAGGCTAATTATATTTGGTAGCCAAACACAAAAAGAGTTTGATATACCCCACTGCACATAAGCATTATTTACAGGTGCCAACAGCATGCTATCACCTATATGACTACTAACGGGATCAATAACCTGAATTTACAAGACTTTCAAGTTTCATTATCATAAATAAGTAAAATGTTTACTACTACCTTT
Source organism: Panthera pardus (assembly GCF_024362965.1). Classification (NCBI taxonomy): domain Eukaryota; kingdom Metazoa; phylum Chordata; class Mammalia; order Carnivora; family Felidae; genus Panthera; species Panthera pardus. The sequence goes on along the minus strand of NW_026526688.1, from coordinate 8,130,102 downwards.
CTGACAAATATTTCTTAGACAATGGTTGAAGATTACACTTTTTTCCATGTACCCATAGAATTTAGACACTGAAGTCTATGTTAACAGACTTACCATAAAGTCAACTCCTTCACTTTGACATTATAACCTTACTTTAAGTGACATTTCCAGTGAAAACCCACAGAAACTTCACATTGTTTTTCTTATGAAATTTGGATGGATGCCAAAATTTCAAGATGAAAATAATTATTCAATATTAAACCTGTGGTGACTGTATACAGATTTCTATCTGCCTAAAGATTTTTTTTTACCCTAATTACTAATCATATTAAAATCTTGTATTAAAATAGGGACCAAGCTGTACTATGCAAATCTATCCCGTTTGAATATAAAACATAGAAAAGATTTCAAGAACTTTTTCACAAACCCCCCCAAAAAATGTTAAATCACTCTCATTTCTAAACACATTCTGTTCACGCTAAAATACAAGATCATCTTCTTTTTTCTTTTCCTAATGAAAACAGAGTACAGCTGTTTTCCATATTAAATATTTATTTAAATCATTATTTTATTTTTTTTAAATGATTATTATTATTATTTTAAATGATTATTTAAATCATTATTTTAAAAAATTCTTGTGTTTTACAGAGATTTATTTGCTTTGGATCTTTTTTCTCTTTCCGAACTGATCCTTTAAAAATTTTGTTTCTGTTAACTTTGTCTCTAATAAGATAGAAATAAGCATCCATAGTAAACAAAACAAGTTAAGGAAATAGAAATCATGAATATGATGACAACTTAAGTGTGGCAAAATTTAATTTACTTTTGGCCAAATGCAATTAGGTAAGTGTTAACTGCCTGTGTGTACTTGTTACATATTTTCACCCAAAAGCTGGATCACACGAATATGTACATTTCTAGAAAATTATAAGCTTATGATTTTAAGGACTAATAAATTAAAATCCAAAACTACATACCCGTCATCAGAGCCACTGCAAAGAATTCCCTCCCGCAGAGGAGACCATCTAACATGGAACACTTTGGCAGTGTGCCCACTAAAGACTTTCAGCGGTTGATCAGAGCTGGTGGCTACGTAATAGACACGAACATTTTTATCTTCACAGCCAGTGGCTATCATGTCTCTGGAATATCATCAGTGGCACATGAAAATATGAAAAAAGTTGATATTATTTGTTACTGATAATTTTAAAATGTATTACAGTTCTAATTTCTGAAACTAGAATTTTTTGCTTCCTTAACGTAGTTAGAAAACTCACAGAAGTAAAACCATTATTTCCAGAAACTGCCATAGTGTGAAGGGTTTCCTTATATTCCCTTTTAATTGGTTGAATTTTTATTTTTAATCTTAGATCAGAGATCATGGAATCTGTATTTCTATAAGGTCTTTTTTTAAATGTCCAGGTTCATAACTTGGTGAATATTTCTCCTACCTTTATATTTCATAGCTATTGGGTCTTGACGAGGGTCCGCAATGGTGAGTAACTGAGATTTGCCTCCTTGCTGGTAAGCAAATTATTAATCATAGAAATTTTTCTTGGCACGAGTACAAATAGCAATGCTTCCCCTAAAGGATGCTGGGAAAGCTCCCTGCAGACAAGGCTGTCCCAGCCGACGAAAGTTACAGTCCTGGGTTGCCAATTCTCTTTGGTGGCTACTCCAGTAGGAGATGCTTTAACTGTTCCCACTAAGGATCCTCTGGAAACATAATACGTGGATCTGATCTTTTCATGATATTCGCTTGTTATTCTCAAGAGACTGAGAGTAAACTAAGCAACCATTTATACCCTAGTGTCATACTTGGAATACTGTTCCAAATGGAGTTAGGGCACTAACTCCAGCACTAACAGGGTGGAACTGTGGAAATCACTAATGATCATTAATGATCATACCAACAGCCCCCACACTCTAAACGTAAAGAGAGGAAGTTACACATTTGGACCCAACTGTCATCACAACCTTCCTTCAAATTGTTGATTTTTGTCATACGGGTCATAATACTTATATTTACTTAAGCCCACATCCAGAAATACACCAGTTTGCAACTGGCATGCCCATCTCTAAATGTGCATTATCACATCTGCCTAAGTCCCACTGATAAATGGGCCAGGTTCTACACATGGGGAAATACACTTTGTGTAATGCAAATATTTACATGTATACGTGAGTACGTCTTTGTGGCTATATGTATGTGGATACATAAATATAAAATCTTAAAAATTAAATAATAAACATTCAAGGAATGTACAGACATCCAAATTGTAAATTCAGAGATATATTATGAATAAACTTTGTAAGTTCAAGGTATTTTTCACTTATCTCCTAAGGTGCTACCTAAAATATGGATACTCTATTAGAACATTTTTTAAAAAGCTTTTAAAAATAAAAATGAAATTTATTAGGTACACTTGGTAGTAAGCGTGCAAGTTAAGTATAAAGGACTTTTTTTTAACCAGGAAAACATATTGCGTTAATATCTAATTTTTATTTCAACTAGTCAAACGCTTACCAACCATATAAAGCAGAGAAATACGAATGTAGAACTAGTCTATCGGTCGGATACAAGGTAATCCTATCCATTTGTATACTGAAGAAATACTTTTTAAATAGTCACTTTGTTCAAGGCAGAGTGAGGGTCAGCAGCACAGTGTTTTGCTGAGAATACGCTCCTAAAAATAGAGAACAGTTGCTGATCTCATGGAGCTTACATTTTAGAGGGTGAGACAGCCAATTTCCAACTAAAATTTAATTTTATTATGTTTTTTTAAAGATTATATATGTATATATTTATTACTCACATGGCTAATATTTGTGTGTCAAGTAGTTCCTGGTTGATTTTTTTTTCATCACGAGTGTACTCTTTAACCTCCATCTCCTATTTCCCCCATCCCTTCATCCACCTTCCCTCTGATAACCATCAGTTTGTTTTCCATAGTTAAGAGTCTGTTTCTCGGTTTGCCTCTTTTCTTTCCCTTTGCTCGTTTGTTTTCTTAGATTCCACATGAGTGAGATCCTATGGTATTTGTCTTTCCCTGACTTACTTCACTTAGCATAATACCCTGTAGATCTATCCGTGTCATTGCAAATGGCAAGATTTAATTCTTTTTTATGGCTGAACAATATTCCATTGTGTACATGCCACATCTTCTTTATCGTTCATTTTAACAGGACTTGTTCTTACAACCCATGAGCACAGAATGTCCTTCCATTTCTCTGTGACATCTTCAATTTCTGTTCAAGTGTTTTACAGTTTTCAGAGTAGAGGTCTTTCCCCTTTGGTTAAATTTATTCCTAGAAATTTTTTTGGTTTTGGTGCAATTATAAGTTGGATTTTCTTAATGTCACTTTTTTTTTCATGAGAGAGAGAGAGAGAGAATGAGAATGAGCATGGGAGAGTGGCAGAGGGAGAGAATCCCAAGCAGGTTCCCCACTAAGCATGGAGCCCAACATGGGACTCAATCCCATGAACTGTGAGATCATGACCTGAGCCAAAATCAAGAGTCAGATGCTCAACTGACTGAGCCACCCAGGCGGCCCCTTAATTTCACTTTCTGCTGCTTCATTATTACTGTATAGGAATGCAACAGATTTTGGTATATTGATTTTTGTATCCTGCAATTCTACTGAATTCTTTTTTCAGTTCTAATAGTTTTTTGGTGGAGCCTTAAGTGTTTTCTTTATACAGTATCATGTCATCTGGAGCTAGAGTTTTACTTCTTCCTTACCAATTAGGATGCCTTGTATTTCTTCATGTTGTCTAACTGCTGTGGCTAGGACTTCCAGTACTATGTTGAATGACAGTTGGGAGAGTGGACATTCTTGTCTTCTTCCTGACCTTAGGGGAGAAGCTCTCAGTTTTGACCACTGAGTATGATGCTAGCTGTGGGTTTTTCATATATGGCCTTTATTATGTGGAGATATGTTCTCTCTAGGCCTACTTTGCACAGGGTTATCATGAATGGATGTTGTACTTTGTCAAATGGTTTTTCTGCATCTATTGAAATGATCATATGGTTTTTATCCTTTCTCTTGATATGACATATCGATAAATTTGCGAACACTGAACCACCCTTGCATTCCAGGAATAAATCCCACTTGATCGTGGTGTATGATTTTTCTTTTTTCTTTTTTTAGAGAGAGTGAGTACATGAGTGGGGGTGAGGGGTAGGGAGAGACAGAGAAACTTAAGCAGGCTCCATGCCTAGCACAGAGCCTGACACAGGGCTCGATCATGCAACCCTGAGATCACGACCTAAGCCAAAATCAAGAGTTGCATGCTTAACAGACTGAGTCAGCCAGTTTCCCCTGATTTTCAAAAAATTTTTTAAAGTTTATTTATTTGGAGGGGGAAAGAGAGAAAGAGAGACAGAGAAAGAAAAAGAGAGAGAGAGAGAGAGAGAGAGCGAGCAGGGGATGGACAGAGAGAGAGGGAGAATCCCAAGCAGGCTCTGCACTGACAGCATGTAGCCTGATGCAGCATTTGAACTCACGAACCGTGAGATCATGACCTGAGCTGAGATTGAGTCAGATGCTTAACCAACTGAACCACCCAGGTGCCCCTGAATTTTTTTTAATGTTTATTTTTGAGAGATAGAGAGAGACAATATGTGAGTAGGGGAGGGGCGGGGGGGGGGGGGGAGACAAAGGATCCAAAGCAGGCTCTGCACTGACAGCAGAGAGCCCAATGTAGGGCTCAATTCACTAGCCTTGAGATCATGACCTGAGCACTTAACCAACTGAGCCACCCATGTGCTCCCAATTTTTAAAAAAATATTGTTGGATTTGGTTTGCTAATAATATTTTGTTAGATTTTTTGCATCTATATTCATGAGAGATATTGACCTGCAGTTCTCTCTCCTGTGGTGTCTTTACCTGATTTTGGTATCAGGGTGACACTGACCTCATAGAATGGATGTGAAAGTTTTCCTTTCTCTTGTATTTTTTTTGGAATAGTTTGAAGAAACAGGTACTAACTCTTTAAATGTTTGATAGAATTTGCCTGTGAAGCTGTCTGGTCTTGGACTTCTGTTTTGGGGTTTTTTGATTATTGATTCAACTTCATTGCTGGTAATTGGTCTGTTCAAATTTCATTTCTTCCTGCTTTAGTTTTGGTAGGTTTTATGTTTCTAGGAATTTATCCATTCCTTCTAAGTTGTCCAATTTGTTGGCACATAGGTTTTCATTATATTCTGTTGTAATCGTTTGTATTTCTGCGATGTTGGGTGTTATTTCTCCTCTTTCGTTAATAATTTTATTTGGCATCTCTCTCTTTTTTTAATGAGTCTTGAATGAGGTTTACCAATTTTGTTCATCTTCTCAAAGAACCAATTCCTGTTTTCACCGATCTGTTCTGTGGGGTTTTTGTTTTTGTTTTTTTAGTTTCTATATCATTCTTTTCTTTTCTTTAAGATTTTATTTTTAAGTAATCCCTACACCCAGTGTGGGATTCGAACTCACAACCCCGAGATCAAGAGTCACATGCTCCACTGACTAAACCAGCTAGGCAACCCTGTATCACTGATTTCTGCTCTACTATTTATTTAACTTTATTTGTTATAATTAATTTCATTACGTTAAGTGTTCCCAGGATATCACAGGAGAAATCTACCTAATACGGGGGTCAAAGAACACTTTTCTGTAGAAGTGGTTTGGACCTGAGAGCCAGAGCAGGGGTGGACATTACCTACATACAGTACAGATGAGCTGTACTGTATGGGTGTGGGGCTGGAAGCAAATCCTAGATAAAGGGAGACAGCATGAGGGAAAGCTGTGGCATGAAAATGAGCTGTCTCATTTTTACATTATTTCACAATATCTAAAGAAAGTCTGAATTTCTATGTATAATTTATATAGCCTAAGGAGAGGTTTGAAACGCAAGATTCTTGGAAGTGCGGTGACTTGAAGGATTGGTTTTACTAGGGGTTTGAGTTAAAAATTGGATCAATTTTTAAATCTGAGCCGACGTTCATATGGTGAATACACTAGGGTCTTAAGCAAGGATGACCGTTCAGAACTCTGCATGCGGGTTCTACGTTTGAGGAAGTCCTCCAATGCCACAGCATAGGCATGAAGTGGGCAGCGATGGAGAGTCCTGGTGGGAGAAAACCACTGGAGAGATCGCTAAGTGGGTTTAGGGAAAGGGCTACCTACACCTCTGTGGAGAAGCTACATGCAGATTAGACTTGCTCTGCACTTCTTATTAGCTAGCCCTCTGCTTCTTCCTAGAGCATCAGCTGGAACAATCACAAGACCTGGCAAAACGACCATTACCTAAAAAGAGTGAGGAGTACCACCGATGGGAGTAACATTAAATTTCATGGTTACTTAAAAGCTACGAAGTTTTTACTTATCTCGAGAGCAGAATTCTTACTTGTTGTTCTGGCTCCAGTCACAACCGAACACCGCAGCGGGGTGCTTGTATCTGTGCAACACTTTACCGTCAACCGTTCGAATAATACTGAAAGCAAGTGTGACATATTAATAGAAGAAAAAACACCCTAAATACGTTATTCACAAAAACAAAGCCAGAATCGTTTAATTCAAAAGGATAGAGACCTTGTCTGCAAAGCACAGGGAACATTTAAAAGCACTGTGTAATTACCAATTATACGTATGTTTACATCGGACACTATTAATTATGGCGATCCACTTAATTTGGAGGTGATAAATTTTGATTTAGAAACTATTAGTTGAGGAAACACCTAGTTTAATACATGTATTTGAAAACAAGGATCTGACATAAGCATTTGACTTTTAGCTTCAAAATTCAGCAGTTCAAAATCTGTATTTACGGCAACCCATTTATAATGCCGGCTGCATGTACTATTGCACCAAACCCGAGACACAGAACTTATAACATTTTTCTGGCAAATTCTAATGCCAGAAAGAAGTTCTAACACCCGACTGTATCATTGCCAAAATACGATGGCTATTGATTCCATTAAAAAAAAAAAAAAAAAAAAGAAGCTGTGTATAAATTAACGTATCACAGGTTTTTCTAAGTCTCTAGAAAAAACCGTCTGAAACATCGTTAGGCCAATGAAAACTTTTGGAACTACCTGGGAGTGGTGGTGATCTATGCTTACAAATGTTTAGTCACTGCCTGTGGTATTGATCAAATAAGCGGGGTCCTGACAGTGCATGGGAAAGCTAAATGTGTATCACCGAACCAAAAACCTCAGAGGCACATCTCTTGTATTTGGCTATTTATCGATTAGCAAATAGTTCTTTTCAGGGGGAAAAAGTCACTAATATTGTTATTTCTGAAACTTTTAACTTCCTGGTGAAAAGATCTTTGGTTTCCATAACAACTATCTTTTTCACTGAAAGTTAAAAATGAGGAAGAGAAAATTGGGCTGGGGATTGCAAAACCTAACAGGAGACAATGCTTACTATATTCTCAACAGCCATGTGTGTCTACACCACCTGTCAAAGATGACAATGCTTATAGCTCCACGGTAGCATCATTTGCTAACAGACATTTGTTTAACTCAAAGGCAATTCTTCCCTTCCATACATTTCTTGGAAACCTACTTCTTCCTGGGACTTAACAGAATGAAGAAAGCACATACTTCTGAAACACAGGGTCAAAGATAGTCACCTAAAAAAAGGCATCTCCCACATGTATTACTTTATTCCTCCTTGCAAAGGCTTTTCATCCTTTTATAAATAACAGCATCTACAAAAGGTGAACAAGTTTCTAGAGCACTTGTATCTCTTGAGCCACTTGTAAAACTAGAATACCACTCCCTTATAAATGTGGTGAGGATTATTTAGGCTCTTAGTGAGAAGTCCTTCAAGTTTCTTTGAGGCAATTCACAGTATTTTAGTTATATCTCAGGTGGTAGTTCCATTTAGAAAGGAATTATTGCTTTATGTGTTTTAAACATCACCGCACTCCTATTCCTAATACAGTAAAGCAACACAGCATGTGCCTAGATGGGTTTACATATATTTAGGATAGTTGCTAGCGCTGTACAAATGGGATCTCACCGACTGTTTTAATGTATGCGCTAACACGATACAATTGGTATTATCAAACGTATCTTTTATAAACAGGATAACTTCATACACAGTACTTACCAGAAACCGTCACCACTGCAGGTGGCTATTCTTTTGGAATCTTTATGACTCCAGGCAACGCAGAATATTCCGTTTTTTCCATGCTTCAAAAAATGCAAAATACCTATCAATAAAAAATAATTCACCCCTTTTTTCTCATATTTATTTACTTCTTGTATTGCTTCTCTATTAGGAAGTTACTCTAGATGACGCTAACAGAGGCATTATTGTCAACAGCAGAAAGCTAGGTATATGCTTTTAAAATGAATAAAGCTATCACACTTAAGAAACAAAACCTCTGTCTTGACATATAAATTGAGTGGCTCTACTCATTTTTTGCAGACACTGGCATAGAGCCAGAATCTGCTTCCTCGGCCATCTGTAGAATGAAGCTCTGCTTAATGCCTTTCCCCGAAGTGCCACTCGACACGAAGACGGTTATCTATCTGCTTCCTAACGCAGGGCTACAACTGCAGTGTATGAAATACTGCAAGAAATTGTTATTAGTGACTGTTCTTCTAAAGTTTGAAGTTTTATTTTTATAGAAACAAAGGAGAATGGATTTAAGGTTATTCCTGTAACAAATCACTCTATGTTGACCTGTTCCTCTACATCCTTGGACTGGGGAAGGGGTAGGGACAGAGTCACAGGTAGTATGATAAAGATTTTTAAAACCACAAGGAATATATTATTCATGGGAACGTCATTCATCAGCAGGGATATGGGTGAATAAAAGTTGCAATCAATCCATTTCCAACTTTTATTTAACTTTAAGTTCAACTGTGGCTGCTGCTAGGGAGAGACTAAAGTAACTTCTTACCCTGAGTTTTAAGACTCCTTTACTAAAATGGTCTCTAGTTGGCTCTTTTTTCCTCTTTGGGGGTTGAGGTAGGCAGCTGTGTAACGACGGGTACAAAAATGGAGGTGGTCTCTATACTCATGTAGTTGAAGGAGTGGAGGCCTTCCGTCAGCCTTGTTTGTCCTAAGGAAAGTGCACTTATGGCTTGAAGACCGTACCTAACTCGGTTAATTAAAGCTGGCATTGTCCCATATTTATCATCCTAGAGGGAGGCACTTTTTAGATCAGTCTCGACTATGCTACTGAATGCCGGGAGTCTTCCCGTATGCACATGAGAGACGGCCCCGATGCCAGGATGCAGGGCTGCTGGAGGCCGGACGGGCCGCGGTGGCACTGATGGACACATATTTGAGGTCACAGATGCCAAGATGCTATAAGAAGAGATCAACAGGACTGACACCTAAGGATAACATTTTTCAATTAAGGCCAAAAGTTTCTTTCTCGGGTTCTTCTTTTCTTTTTACATGACCACTAAGGGATAGGTAGTGTTCTTGGTGGGAGGGAAGAAGGCAGGTTGGGGGCACAGCTGAAAGGGAAGTATTGTTATGCAGAGAAAGGGAGGGACGTAACTACATGGTCCTTCCTCAAGGCTTCATCTTTGCTTACAGGCGGTGGGTAACCTTTCCCTAATACGCTGCATTTCCCGCATTACTTTAGTGTCCCCTAGAACATCGAAGCTGTTTAACCCTTGTGGGAATATCGGGTTTTGTGCAAGTGGTTTGAAAGCCTGAAGTATAAACCATTTTCAAATAAATTATATATTCAATAAACTTCAATAGCAATCATTTGAAATGACTGAAATTTTGAAATGGTGAGAGATGCTTTTCCTATTTCCCTTGATTCATACCTAACACATTCTAACAAGATCATGTGGTTCCCAAATATCAGCGGTACTCTGTAGAATACGGGCTGGCAATTTAACTCCAGGCAGAAGTCAAGCACGATCTGAGACGCTGCAAGCAGGAAGAGGGGAGGTTTTCGTGCTTGCCGTGGAACAACAGAATTTGAGAAGTGGAAGGAAATCCAAGAAACCGTATAATCCAACTTCACCATCTCACAGGCGAAGAACCCAGTTCAAGACATTAAATGACTCTGCCGGTGTCAGAAGCTGGTTAGTAACAGAATTCAGGCCGTAATTTCGAACTTGTTCTGAGTTCGGTCTTTTGACAACCAATTGAGTATCTGCCTAGAAAATTCTGTGGAGGAGGATTCAGAATTCCTTTGAATCTCTAGGGGCGCCTGGTGGCTCAGTCGGTTGAGCGACCGACTTTGGCTCAGGTCATGATCTCACGGTTTTTGAGTTCGAGTCCCGCGTCAGGCTCTGTGCCGACAGCTCAGAGGATGCAGCCTGTTTCTGACTCTGCGTCTCCCTGTCTCTCTGACCCTCCCCCACTCATGCTCTGTCCCTCTCTCAGAAATAAACATAAAAAAAAAAAAAAGAATTCCTTTGAATCTCTAATGCAATTTTAGGAGAATTTTTATATCTTAGACCCATCTACATTTTTCAGAGTTCATTTCAACATGTGTATGTTCTCTTGGATTTTTTTCTAAGGGACAGAACATAATGTCACCTGGTGATTATTAAATTAAGAGAGAAAAGCATTTACAAAACATGAGGCAGTATAAGCCATCATACTACTCAGCTAGCAAAAAATAAACCTTACCTCATTAAATCGCTGTACCATTTTGCCCCTTTTCACATCCCAAATAAAAGCACCATTTCGGGACGTTGCACCAGCAATGCAGTTTAAGTCACCTTAGGAAACAATTGGTTAGACATGATACGAAATGTTTGACACATACGTATTTCTTTTCAAAAAGTAATTTTTGAAAAAGTAAGACTTGTACTTTGTATTAACAGTTCTTTTTAAATGTTTTATAATGGAAATTATGAAGTATATGCCAACAGAGAAGAGTATAATGAACGTAACCATCCCAGAGTTTCAACAATTACCAAACCACCATCAATCTTGTTTTGTCCATAGTCCCTCCTGGGTTGCATGGGAACAAATCTCTGACATTGTATCATTTCATCAGTAAATACCTCAGTATGGATGTCTAAGAGACTCTTTCGTTGACATGAACAAACTATCACAATCACAAATATAAAAACTATCAATAATTGCTCAATATTATCACATTTCCTGTCAGTGCTTACATTTATCTTTATCTTACACCTAGTTAATTTTGGGGGAGGGGTTAGGAAAGCATTTCTGTAGGGAGAATCATAGAAAAAATAAAAAAACATAAACTATGTTTTTAAGAAATAAAAAATCTGTGAAAATCAAACTGCTGCTAAGTTAGGAAATGGTCTAGGACTTAAGTATTTTTTGCAAGGCAGACAAAGAGAGACTTTGTCCATTAAAAGAAAGGAAGAGTTGCCATGTGCTACCTAGGAGTAAAACATGGAGTAAAAACATGGAGGAAATGATAAATTATTAGAAACCTGAAAAAATATGTAAGTCCTTACCATGTTTCTAGTATTTTCATTCTGCTCCCCCTTTGGGTTCTCAAATTACTGGGGAGAAGTTTCTACATAAATCTGCACTTTTTTTTCTTTTCCTGCGGTAGCTACTCTAAAATTACGGCAAGTTACGCAATCCTCTCTACTCTACTTCCTATCGACCTGCATTAGTCTTTTAAATTTTCTCCATACTTAACCAAAGTAGTGATTCATCGGTAATCACATTTCAAAATATCGAAGAAAAAAAACTTAAGAATTTCCATTTTCCAACATGTTTACTTTCTTGAGGCAAATTCTCAATGTAGAGTGAAATAATGCTTTTCAGTAAGATTAGGTTCTGGGTTACGATTTCAAACAATGGTTTTTACACTTAGAATTTCTAAGTAAGTTTTAGGGTTGAGACTTCTATAACATTCTGTAGGAGGAAGACTATCCAGTTACTAGCTGCCATGTGCTATGTCACTGCATCGGCTGGCCCAGTTCCTGCCTCCCTAGCCAGGGGCCCTGCTAAGCAGAAGCATATGGCACTGACGGAGAACACAGGCTTCAAAGTCAAACTGACAGCTGTTCACACCTTGATTCCACCACCACCCACTACGCACATAACCTTGGGTAAGTTACTCAACCTCGCTGACCTCAGACCCTCTTTAATAAATGTTGGTCATCACAAAAGACAAAATTGAAATGAATGTGAATAAGGCAGCGGGTAAGAGACCTAGTTAGCTCTTTTAATTCGTGAAGTAACTTTTTGTTTTCAATTAGCCTTGTATGCATAATGGCACTAAGTATGTTCTTAAAAGAACAACTACTGTCATTAAGAGTTTGAAGTAAAACCGGCTTCTGGATCTTCTCCTGATTGTTAGAGATAAGGGCTAAATAAAACAGCAGTAGGTTCCTAGCCTTTTTTGTATCACAGACCTCTATGAAAAATCTGATTCCTAAGATAATCTTTGACAGACATTGGCACATACCCACATACGCTAAAACTTTTATGCATGAAATCCAAGAGACTCCCAGAATCTCTGAAGATGTCTAAAACCCTCGATAGCCCATAAATTCAAGGCTGATCATCCCTGTGCATGAAAAGATAATCTCAAAAAAAGCTATATCCTGGTTATACGTGGATTTTAAATTCATATGTCACCGTTAGCACAAGTAAGGAAAACATCCTATATACTTTATAAAGTGAAAAATTCATTTAGGTGTGTAAAGTGATTTATTATAGGGCAATAATGTTTTGAAATAAAATGTCAGAAGTTTCAAGGACATCTCTTCTCTCCTTTATGTACGGGAAGGTATAAAGATAGCATCTTTCTGAGATCAAAACAAAAGACCCTATTCTGGCAATAACAGTTCTTCAATATTAAAAAGGTGAACTTTATATAGAATTACATAGTCACAATGGAACTGTGATGATTATATAATCATTCATATTTGCAAATAGCTGTATCAGGGAAAGATATGGATTATAATTTTTTATTATTTTTTTTACTTTCATGTGTTTGGCTCACATGAAAATTTTAAGGAAAACTTTTATCATATAAAAAGTGTTGTACCTTTCAAGGCACAGCTATACAAATGCAACTAAAACCAGAAGGGTCAAGATGACCCTTACTGACTGTGGTTTTTGTAAATGATTATGTCACATAGAAGGGCTCCGAAATCAACGGACCTGCAGGGGAAGTCTATTCCAAAACCCCACAAAAACAGAACCAACATACATGCTAGAACTAATTTGCCTCTACAATCCTCTGGAGCAAGATGGCATTGAGAGAAGAACATAACCCAAACGAAAACAGAAGTTAAGAAAGTCATTTAGCTGTATTTTTTTTTTCCATTTAATTGTATTCTCTATTTTAATGAGCTGAGTCTTACCTGGAGCCCACGAGAGGGAGTAAACAACGCCTTCGTTCCCCGGGGACGTGTGCACGGCTGTCAACGTGTTTATATCCCAGACTTTTATGGTGCCATCAAATGAAGCTGTCGCCAAAAGGTTGGGGTCGTCGGGTTTGAATTTGCAGTCAAAGATTGTTTCCACATGCCCCTGAGAATGCAGCACAAAGAAGTCAGAACTACTGGGGACAATTCATGTGATTCATGAACAAATGACAATGTCTAATCAGGTGACACATGGAACACGGTTTCAAACATTCATGTTAAAATAGATAATATATACTAACATAGTAATACAAAATGAGAATCGCTGCTGTGGTTGAATGTTTGCTGTGCTGTTATTACTAGACTCTTTTATACAGATCTAGATTTTATTCAACCACAATACCTCAAAAATCAGCAACAAAATACAAAAAAATTCCCAAGTGTCATTTGTCAACTTCAATTCAAAAACACAAAACATGTCTTTTCTGATTATTATATTCCAGAAATTTATAAAGTGGGCGCCTGGGTGGCTCAGTCAGTTCAGTGTCTGACTTTAGCTCAGGTCATGAGCTCACAGTCATGAGTTCAAGTCCTGTATCGGGCTCTCTGCTGTCAGCACAGAGACTGGAGACTGCTTCAGATCCTCTGTACCCCCTTTCTCTGTCCCTCCCCAGCTTGTGAGCTCTCTCTCTCTGTGTCTCAAAAAATAAATAAAAATACTAAAAGAAAAGAAATTTATAAAGTAATTAACTATTAACAGTTACTGTGTCTTTCCGGTAGCATAATAAAAGACGAAGATAAAACTGAAACTATGGGCCCTTAAATGCAACTACTCTTTTTTATACCATGACGTACGCCAAAAGAGTGTCATGATTTGGGGAGAATTGAAAAGTATCCAGCATGGCTTTGGTTTTTAATTAGTCTTGTTCCAAATTTTCTAACAACTTTATTCTTTAAAAATTGTAAGGAAAAAAAAAATCACCGTCTCTTCAGACTGGCAGGCATTATCAAAATGAAAGGAGCCACTGCAATAACTTATCATCAAGGACTATTTGTTTTTTTTAGAACTATAAAACGTTTTCTAAAGAAAACATTTTGAAATGAAGACACATACTCGATAGAAACTCTACTGAACTTCGATTGCATGACTACTCCTTTGCTAATAGAAGTTGTTACAAATTTAAATGTACTTTTGTATTTTTCCCTCTTCCCTTTCATAAATTTTTGTTGTAAGCAAATGGTAATCTGAAGTAGGAGAAGAGTTCACCACACTGGGAAATAATTTACATGGAAAGAAAATTAAATAATCTAGAAAAAATCTACAAATGGAATGTTTAAAAATAAGCTACACATCGTTACAACATTTTTTTTGGTTACCTTTCCATTTTTTTTTGAAGATGAAATTAAACATGTCCTAAAATGATAGTCTTAGTGATTCTTTCCCTCAATTTTTTTTTTTTACCCAGGGCAATTATAGCTCTAGATCCATTTTCTAAGTTTTTCTGCATAAAAACAACCAACACTTAAAATTTTCTTAAGTATCTGGATCAGTCTAATGCAACATGATATACATTATTACATGCCTTCATTCAACTAAACTTAATAAAGTCTGGCTGTGTGGCAGGCACGATTTCACGTCATGGGGATAAAAAACCAGACAAAAACATGAGTCCACAGCGAGTCTGTATTCTATTTTACACGGGGGCTTCATGATCACAAGAACAGAAGTTCACAGAATCAACAGATTTATTGTACTGATTCAATAACAACAATAAATCTTAGGAGAACACTGAACTCAACCTTATTCATTTCACAGATATGAACAATAAAGCTTGGACTTGTCCTTCCTTCTAAAAGAATACCGGTTTCTTATTTTACTTCCAAAATACAGTACAGCAATGTAATTTCCCAATACTACATGAAGGAGCCACAGGGTGTGCACAAAAATGGGAACACTACCAACCATGTGCAGTAATCATGATAAAACTAAATACTAATGAAGTGTAATGTTTAAAATTTTAAGGAACGTAATAGTTTTCTTATCATCCTATATAAAATTCTAAATTGTTGCAGCCAACCAAGATAAGGTCCTAACATACGATCCTTTGGCAAAATAAGTTTAACAATATTAATATGCAAGTAAAAGTAATTTTCATATGCTACCACAAAATAAGTGTTGTTTATAAAGGAAGGAATGACTTACCAAGTCCCTAAGAAAATCCCACTTCTTGGCTCCTAGGTCATAAAGCCCAACCCCACCATCCAAGAAACAGCACACGACATGACCGGGAGGAAGAGAAAATGCTTGATTCTGTGTCAAAGTTGGGGGAGGAACTGCTTCACTCGTTGAGGACGTATAATGATTTTTCGTTGGAGACTGGGTTGAAACTAAAAAAGAAAAGAATAAACAGGTAAGTATTTATACCAACAGCTTCCCATAGTTTATAAAGATGCCCCTTTGTTTCCTTTTATCCAGAATTTATATCAATAAACCGCTAGACGATAACCATATTTTCTGCCACAGGAGTAATTCAGCAGCACTGTCAAAAACCATACATACATCTATGTAGAGGTGGAGATGATTTTGCAAGGATATGTATAAACGTGCAGGTGGAGAAAAACGGATGAAAATTAGTGAGTGAGGAACGACAATATGTGGTAAATACCTGGTTTCATATCTCCCCATAAATTAAAGCACAGCATGATTATTTTTTAATTAGAATCTTCTCTCAAAATGCTGACTAACGGCTCACTTCCCCTCTACAGACACAAACATGCATGAAAGTTTTTATTTCAAGGCTAATAACGCTCTTCCACTAATTTCCAATCCAATGAAAATAATTATTTTTGACGTTATTTATAATTCAAATTTAGCACCCAAATTAAGAATTACAACTGTCTGACGTACATTTACATCGCAATTTTTCTTTCTTCTTCCTTAGGTTTATTTTTACTGTTCATATATTTCCATTTCTCAACTTTCGATTATATTCTTTGTCTCATATTTTGTCTTCTTTCAAGAAGTTTTGCCTTAGAATGTGAATATTTTCTTGCAAACACAAATCAAAGTAATGATACTGCTGTAAATGATCAGACCAATCTATATTAGTTAAATAATGGAATATAAATAAAAATATTTTCCAGTAAATTCTTTTTGATCCAAATAAAGCCTTCCTTACTACATTCAATTTGATAATATTCATTTCTCAGAATCTGAGAATTACAGGAAGCCCAAACTAGCATAAACCATGAATAACAAAAAAGGCATTTGGTTCAACAAAATTCTGCTGACAGTTTGGTTAAAATTAGTATGTTCCATGGCTGGTTTCTCTAATATTTTAATTTGTTGACATTATGGGTGATTGTGACATTAAAAAAAAATTGTTTTTAATGTTTGTTTTTGAAGGAGAGAGAGACAGAGTGTGAGGGGGGTGGGCAGAGAGACAGGGAGACGCAGAATCTGAAGCAGGCTCCAGGCTCTGAGCAGTCAGCACAGGGTCGGATGTGGGGCTCGAACCCACAAAGCGCGAGATCATGACCTGAGCCGAAGTCGGATGCTCAAATGACTGAGCCACCCAGGTGCCCACTGTGACATCTTTTATGTACCTATGTATCTATAACTTATCTTTTTGAAGAATTTGGTGACTATGTCTATATTTGAAAGTTTTCATTTTCACATTTTTTTTTTATTCCACATTTTGTTACATTAAAAAATTGAGGAGGGGAGAGGAATGAGATAGATATCTAACAATGGGTAGCCTGAAGTGATCTACTAAAAAAATCACAAGATGGCTATGTGCTTCTTTTTATTTTTGTTATTATCTCTAATGGGCAGGGGAGAAACTGTAATAGTTCAGTCATCCCATGGTAGCAACTAAACACAACTAACTTCAAAAAAATACAGGATGCATGGATATGCTGGCCTCCAGCACAGGACTTGTCTGGCCCTAATGTTTCTGTCCCCTACAGTTTCCAGGATCCAGGAGTGTTAGGCCTGCACAGCAAAGCTTAAATGTATGGAAAGCCTAGAAATGTATGAAAGCTCTGCCAACACAGAGACCTTCCCCTACTTGCATCACCCACTAAATTCGACACCAAATTTGCAACCAAAACCATAAGGCTTTGATTAGGTCTTGCTAATTTTTTACTGTATTCTAAAGAGGGGCAGGAGTAAGGAGGCGTCAGGAGCTCTTGAATGCTCGATCATTAAATTCCCTTCCCCATGTTCGTCTCCGATCCAGACAAAAATGAAAGCACTACGAACCACATGGAGCAATCATGATGGACTTAACAGGAAGTCAATCTCTTTTTCCTCCCTTAATTTGAATTAAGAAAAATTCTAAACCTCCCCCACATGCCAGATGGTTTCCTTTAGAGCTTAAGTGTAGTTTATTATTTCTCTTCATTAAAAAAGCAAAAGATAATCGAGAAAAAAAGTAGACAAAAATAAATAATATCCTAAATAGCAGCTATGAGTCCAGTGACAACTGGTATTCACACATGTAACATATGTTCCAGAGCCTAGGTTTCAAGCATTTGGGTTCTTTCTACTTTCTTATAAACCCTACAGATTGTAAAAGAGCCACAGTTAAGACATAAAATGTCCTAGTTCAGACCAATGTTATTTGATCCCATTACTCGCGATATTTGCTATTTTCACAATGATCATTGTTTCATTTTCCCCATGTAGATAATTTGAGATTATCTTAACATTCTCATTTATTAGCATTTTTTCCTCTTTTTAAATTCATTAGCATTTAAAAAATGCAACTTGGCTCTAAATATTTTCAACTTAGTAATATTAGATATTATGTGGCCTTAACGGGTCCTTTAGTACATACATTGTCAAAGGCTATTTTTAAAAATCTGCTTTTCAGGAGCATATAGTATTTGCTATGTTTATATATCATTATATCAGTCACTTCATTTGATAGCAACAAATCTGACATTTTAAAATAGTACATTTTGATGATATTTTTACTTACATTTTTTTCTTGGAGGAGAATTAAGTACATGTAAGCAGTGAAACCCTGTTTTCTTTAGTTTAAAATTATCTATAGGTGTTGTTCGTGAAACATTCCAAATACGCAAAACACCCACTTGAGAATCTAGTCGGATGAAGAAAACAGCATTGTATTAACGAATATTATTTGAAATATAAAATGCCCAGACATAAAAGAAATAATGAAAACCTCAACTTGTAGATTCTTAGCACCACTTATCAACATTCTTCAAACAATATTGTACAATAACACAGAGAAACAGATGAAATAGTATTCATCCTTTACATTTTTGGCTCGTTTTGCTTTCACTTTTCTGTTCCAAATCCTCTCCTAGGGTGAAAGACTGCCTACCTTGGCAGTATCCCCTACAAAGGTTATCATCAGAGTCTGATCACAAAAAAGGCAGCCCACTGCCCCACTTGCTTCAGGAAAGCCATCTACAGAAACTGTCCACCGCTAACACTAAGTAATATTTTGTCTTTTCAAATGCTGGTAAAATGCTCCCTCGCCCACTTGTCAGCAAACAAGGACTACCTAAGGGCCAATTAGAAAGCTCCCTCCCTTCCAAAAAATCCCACCTATTATATACAAGCTACTTTGGAAAATATTCTGGCAGTGCCTCACATGATAATGAAAGCTACCATATGACTCGCCAGCTTC
The DNA here is from genome assembly GCF_024362965.1 of Panthera pardus. Lineage (NCBI taxonomy): Eukaryota > Metazoa > Chordata > Mammalia > Carnivora > Felidae > Panthera > Panthera pardus. The sequence continues at coordinate 8,111,180 of NW_026526688.1, read as the reverse complement.
ACTCCCACACATACACCCAACAGAACGATAAACACGTCCACACAAAAATCTGTATGCAAACGTTCATCACAGCATTATTTACGATAGCAAAAAAAAAAAACAAGTGGAAAGAAGGTAAATGTCTGTCAACTGGTACATGGCTAAACCAAGTGTGGCGTGGCCACACAATGGAGTAGTATCCTTGCACAAAAAGGAATGAAGTACAGACACGCACCGCAACATGGATGAACCTTGAAAACTTTACGGTTAAGTCAAAGAAGCCAGACACACGCACTGAACCATTCCAGTTCTCGGAAATGTCTGGAGTAGGTAAATCCACAGAGAGAGAGAGCAGTTTAGCAGCTGACATGCACTCCTGTGTGCACCTGGGGCTGTGGACAGCGGCTGACGGAGAGTGCCTGCTAATGGTTACAGAGTCTACCGGGGCAACGGCAAAATGTTGCGGCAGGAGGTGGTGGCAACGGATGTACAACTTTGCGCCTACAGAAGTCGCTGAAGTCTACGCTTCAAAATGCTGTTTTATTGCATGTGAATTTTAACTCCGTAATAATGAAAGCATACTGAAAATGTTCAGGTCTATCATCAATTATATCCTAGGAAGTGAAAGGCCATTTCGATACTTAAGTAAGACTCCATGCACTTCCACGTGTGACCTAAGTGCTTAAGGATGTCAAGAATTTCTTTAAGACGGTGGGCAGCATGCAAACTCTCTTATCCCACATGAAGCAAATGTGGGAGGTAGTCACACAGTAGCTCAAAGTACTCGGCCTTTCAGAGACTTCTCTCTTGGACCCTAAGTGAACAACAGAAGTAGTTATTTAATCCTTAATTACCATTTTGAATGTCCTCATTTTCCCTTCCCATCACTTCTTAGCTTTACTAATTCTCTCACAATTAGGCAACCACGAAGGGGCTTCTGTTCTAGCCATGGTAATAAATTCCACTTTCATTTCCAACCTACGTTGAAAATGCCTTGGTCTCTCTCGGTACCCGTGGCCCCTGACGACCAAAATCATCGGTGAGGAAACAAGCTCCCAGCCAGGTCAACCGTTTTTCTAGTCAGTACTTTTCCTGTCATCCTTCCATGCCTGAAACTGTATTGTCTGTGTCTTCTGTATGCACGTGAACACAAAAACATGAGCGCACGTGTGTGTACATGTGTGCTCATACAGACTATATTCCAGTTTATTATCAAAAACCTGGAAAACTGGGCCTTAATTTCATTTTTATCATCATGTTAATGACACACAATATAAAGGAAAGTAAACTAGGCATTTATTATAATAAATGATAATAAAGGAAAGTAAACTAGGCATTTACTATAATAAATAATACTGGGATATTAATTCATTTTACACAAAATTAACCAATAAAAGGGTATCATTTCCCTGACTCCATTAAAGAATAAACATATATTTAAAACTCTGGGGACCAGGGTAAACTTACCTCCAGTGACAAACATCCCGGGAGCACTGGGAACCCAGGCCAAGCACTGGACAGAAGCCGCTGCACTGGGAAAATTAAATGTTGTGATGCAGTAAAGGGATTCCGAATCTAGTAGGCGAATTCCAAAGTGCAAATTAGCCACAAGGAGATAATCGGTAGACAGCGGGTCCCATTCCAGGGCTGTCACTGGATCTTCTTCATCTGTCCCTTCAAGAGAGTCAGGTCTCAGAACATGTTTCTGACTTTTACTACCTATTAAAATATAAAGAAGAAAGATTTTAAACACAAGGCTCAAAAGAAAATTATTGAGGCGCGCCTGGGTGGCTAAGGCAGTTAAGCGTCCGACTTCAGCTCAGGTCGTGATCTCGCAGTCCGTAGGTTCGAGCCCTGCGTCAGGCTCTGTGCTGACAGCTCAGAGCCCAGAGCCTGCTTCGGCTTCTCTGTGTCCCTCTCTCTGCCCCTCCCCGGCGCGTGCGTGCTCTCTTTCTCCCTCAAAAATAAATAAAAACATTAAAAAAGAAAAGAAAATCAGTAACTGCGATCGTATTAATTTTCTCTCTGCATAGTGCTGAAGTCTGGCATCTGTGTGCAGAAGTCACCATGGACACTTGAGCGCAGGAGGACGTGGAAGCCTCAGCTGCAATCCCTAGAGCCCAAATGCTTCTGTTTGTTCCCAAAACGCCAAAGGAAAAAGACGCAGATAAAGAATACCAATGCTCTTGTCATCAACTACAGTTTGCACTGAGTTACAACAGTGTAGAGGCGGGGAGGTGCTTACCAAGAGGAGCACCTGTAGTGATTAAAAGCACAGACTTGGCAGTGGACTGCCTGGGTGCAAAGCCTGGTTCCACCACGGACAAGCTGCGTTCTCGGACAGGACACCGAGTCTCTGTGTGCTCGGGTTCCTCATTTGTATGATGGAGAACAGAACAATACTTAGCTTGCAGGGTTTTGTTAAAGATTAAGGGAGTTAGCTGCTTAAAGGGCTAAGAACGGGAGGGCCTCTTAGAAGCATCATATCGGTATTTACTGTCCCTCCTCGTGCATCAGAGCATCTGTCGTAACCATAACTCACTCCCGACATCAGGTACAAATAAGGCAGCCAGAAAAACAGAGACATAAAACATGTGGAACTGAATGAAGCAAAGAATGATCAAACAATCCTCTTGTGCCTTCCCAACTGAGATACAACTGGCAAGAGGGAAAAACATGCTTCTGCTGATACACCACACAGGGCTCCAATTAGCCGGCCTCGGTTCCCAGAAGAACGGCAGTGAAGCAACAGAATTCAGAGGCCATGATGTTAACACAAAGAACCCACTCCTCCTGAGTATTATAAACCCTGCAAAGCGTGTTTACTAAACCATAACCCACTGACAGACACCAGAGCCCTTTCTGTAATCTCATCATTACACATTGTTTTTCAACGTACCAGATTATAAAAGGAGAAAAAATAAATTTCCTTGGATATATCTGTAAAGTGAACTGAACACCTTACAGTTTCTGGCCTGGGAATAAATTTGTCAGAATACACTGCTCTTCATAATGCTCATCTTACAAGGGCAGAATTTTATTTAGAATTTTTACACATAAAATCATAGAAGGCACATGTGATGTTTCATCAAAACTTATCAAATTTTTGCAATCATCATCAAGAAAAGTTTGGTTCTTCTTGCCCCAAATAAGCACCTTGCTAAAGTGCTATTTGATATAACAAACAGTAATGAATATTAAAATAGCTATTCACTGTAAGCCAGAGAGAGGAAGAAAAATTGATTCACCTAAGTTGTCCTAGTTATTTCTTAAGTAATTTTTAGGTATTTGCATATGCCAGTTAATATCAATGGCTTATTAAAAATATTCCAGCATGCAAAAAAAAAAAAAAAAGTAAATGCTAAATATTGAAATTGGGTTGCTTCAAAGCCCCATACAGTCAATATGATTATGAGTTATAGCCATTGTTTCCTGTTCTGTCTAGTACCAACATTTTTATTGTTAAAAAATAGAAAGCTAAATCTGTAAAATTTTACAGCCAGGCATTAGAACAAGAGCTGATAATACTTTCATTATTTTATATGTATTTATGTTACTATTATTTATGTTCCATTTTATTATACAAATATCAGACAACTTGTGTTGTTAGATGAGGACAGGAGTGTATGACAAGACTCAGTAAGAAGATGAGGTTGACAATTTCTGTATGAAAAACAAAAACTGGGGCAAAGGAAAACTAGGGTTGAAAAATAAAATAATGAGGATAATGTATAATACACATATCTGTTCAAATTTTCATTTTGAGACCAGCAGCCCAAGCAAAGTGGAAAGAAATCAAGAAAGGTTACATAACTCAGGGTCCATAGGATAAAAATAAAACAAAAAGACAAAAAAAAAATGTGCTCAGGAGAAGCACAACTTTTCCCAGAAATGAGACCAGCAATACATGTCTCCTGTGTGTTTTCAAAAAGGGAACACAGCATTACATAGGGACAATGTCATCAACGTTCCTAAAATAAAACCATGCAAATTTGATTAATGCACATCCTTGGAATAATACCAAAGTCAATTCAATGAAAACATTCCTATTATGAGGTGAAAAAAAAATTCCAATGACCTGGCTTTGTCCAAAACTATTTAAAATAGCTAAAGCAGTTTTCTAATGTTTTTGGCCCTAGATTCCTCTGCTCATATGTGGATCTGTACATGATCCAATACATTATTAAACAGAATAAAGTGGTGCTTTTCAGACTGAAAGGGAGAAGGTGCAAAAGAGAGATAAAGACAGGAAAGCAGAGAGCCTGAGGTCTTAGCCTCCTGTAAGAACCGGGGAGGACATTAATTTCATCTTGTTGCACAGACATAGAACCACCTGTTGTGCCAATAAGTCATTAAGAAAGTGACCCCTTCTTAGGAAAGGACAATACCAGTATGAATACCAACAGCCTCAAAGCCTCAAACTCACAGTGCAGAATGTAGTATTAGAACAAAAAGTAGTATGTCCTTCACAACCATTAGCTCATATATGTGCAAGAGGAAAATACATAGCAGGATTATACCTTTTCTGATGTTGTGTACATATTCATTGCTATACATCCTATGGAATAAATGAGGTCAAGTCTGTTCGGGGTGGTTACCCATACAGGGAATTGTGTTCCCCTAAAAGATGTTGAAGTCCCAACCTCCAAGAATCTGTGAATGTGATTTTACTTGGAAATGGGGTATTTGCAGATGATAAATTAAAACGAGGCCATTAGGGCAAACAATAATCCAACATGACTGTGTCCTTATAAAAAAGAGAAATTTGGACACAGAGACCTGCATGCACACAGGGAGAACACCATGTGAACAGCGATGTTATGCTGTCACAAGCTAAGGAACCAGAAACTAAGAGACAGGCTAGAACAAAAAGCTTTCCCTGGTGCCTTCAGGGGGCCTGCTAACACTTTGATTTTGTGTCTCTGGTCTCTAGAATTAAGTCACAATAAATGTGTTGTTCTAAGCCATCCCGTGTGTGGAACTTGGTTAGGGCAGCCCTTGCAAGTCAACACATGGGTGGACCCAGAAAAATCATTTGATGACACGGGTAAAATGCACAAATTACTTTAATAACTTGAAGATGAGTTATGGGAAAATCTGGGCCCTTCTAGAAGTGACATGGGTTGGACTGCTGAAATATTATACATCCTAGCCTGACTGAAATCCACAAAAGGGAAATAAGGGAAAGGAAGTCTTTATCAACATCCCTATCCTTTCTATGCCAGAATGAGCATAAACATCTCAGTGTTTTAGGTCTTAGATACATAATACAATGTTTCAATGTCTTAGGAGTTAAAACCTCCAAAAATGCCTACTAGCAACAAGAGACTAGTAACAATAATAAAGCAAGAAAAGAAAGCCACGGTCAAGGAAAAAGGAGATGGCCACAATGACAAATTATAAAACATGAATAATATCTAGAATGAAATTTGGACCAAAGTAAGCACACCCTCCTCAGTATCCTCTTTAGAGCTCAAAAAGATTCTCAAAAAGAAAGTATAACAATCCAGGGTGCCTGGGTGGCTCAGTCAGTTAAGCGTCTGACTTCAGCTCAGGTCATGATCTCACAGTTCGTGGGTTCAAGCCCCGCATCGAGCTCTGTGCTGACAGCTCAGAACCTGGAGCCTGCTTTGGATTTTGTGTCTTCCTCCCTCTCTGCCTCTTCCCTGCTCGTGGTCTCTCTCTCTCTCTCTCAAAAATAAACACTTAAAAAAATTTTTTAAGTGAATATCAGATCCTGTTTGAAATATATTTAAGATGACCCCAATATACCAATGTTTAATGTAACATTTTTTAACTTTAGAAAGATTGTTCCTTTAAGAAATATTTATTTGAATTTTCATGATTTCTTTGGTTCAATTTCAATTTTTTTCTTCCATTAATTTCAGGTAAGTTGAATGTAATCTGTTTTGTGAAAGTAGCGATCCTAACCGTAAAAAGCGCTTTTACCCATCTATCTAATGAATCAGGAGTCACATTTATTAACAGAGGTACCAGATGGCTAAAAGGATGTTTCTCAAATGGTAGCCATCCTTATTTATGAGTGGAGAGCTATTTAGGCAATTTTTAAAATTTTTCATTGCACAACTTCTCATTGTTTAAATTAAAAAAATAAACATAATTACTCAGACCCTTTCATTGAGCCAGATTGGTTAACTAGTGGGGGGCTCCACAGAGTTATTATTCCTTTTTATCTCAGGTTCAAAGTCTTTGCTAAGGGGTTGCAGCATCACAATGGTATTGTACAAGCAGGTAGGAAAGTATTTTTGAGTTGTATTAGTAAGTCATCATATATTTCTTTTTTTTGTAATTTTTTTATTTTTTTAAACTTTTTTTTTTTTAATTTATTTTGAGAGAGAGCAGAGGAGGGGCAGAGAGAGAGGGAGTGAGAACCCAAGCAGGCTCCACCCTGTCAGTGCAGAGCCTGATGTGGGGCTTGAACTCACAGACCATGAGATCATGACCTGAGCTGAAACCAGGAGTCAGACACCCAATCAACTGAGCCACCCAGGCACCCCAAGTCATCATATAGTTCTTCTGTGTGTCCTTATTCATTCAGGCCACTTTCTAGGTAAATGTGCAAAAATGAACAACAGACTTAGAACAATAAAATTATGGGGCAAGTGACAAGATTTAGGCTAATGCCAAGTCCAAACTGCACAGAGGAGTTATATCTATTACAACAACACTTCATGGTGCTGGATTATATTTGCACAACTATTATTTTACAATTAAAATATTGTTGACTTTGGCTGTATGTCGTGGAGAAAAGAAATTGTAAGTTAAGAAAAATAAACTTCAAGAGATCTTGACTAATTAAATTCTTACCTGGTTGAAAAATTGATAGACTTCCATCAATATGACCAAATACAACTTTCCCCCTTTTTTGGCTATGCCATCTGAATATACAGATATCAGACAAGAAGCTGTGAGCTTCCCTGTGAACAGTCACCCCACTCTCTGGTCCTGAGATGGTCCAAATGAACAGCGGGCCTCTGTGGGAAACAAATGCCACTGTATCACCTGCATTCCAGCACCAGCTAAGAGAGGCAGGCACCCCTAGAATAAACAAAATATAGACACATAATAGACACATGTGGAGGAAGACCAGACCATGAAATACTATTTACGTTGCACACTGCTGAAACAACTTAAAATATAACAATAGTCTTGTTATTAAAATAATGTTACCTTCTAAGTTGGGAATTGGACTTATAAAGTAACCCCAAAGACTATAGGCCACCTGTGTAGGGTGCTTCCAAAATGGAAAAATACCTAGTTAGGGTTAAAACTACTAATATGATAATACGCTTCATATATTCAGGCATTTATAGAGTTTTTTTTTTTTTCTTTCAGAAACTATGTAATCAAGCATTAAATTCCTATTGAGTTTTCGTATAGAAGACTTGCTATAGGCATTCTAGGTATAAACGTATGGGATACGATTCCTGCTTTACAGGACCTTAAACACAAGATAAAAATATAAAGTCCTGGGAAGATAAGGATCCATTGTATGAAAAGTTGAATGCTGCTGTAAGAGTTTAAAAACAATAAAATTAATGCTATAGGACTGCCTGGGTGGCTCAATGAGTTGAGCGTCCAACTCCTCATTTTAGCTCAGGTCATGATCACAGGATCATGGGACTGAGCCCTGCATGGGGCTCCATGCTGAACATGGAGCCTACTTAAGATTCTCACACTCTCTCCCTCTGTCCCTCTCCCGTGCTTGCCCTCTCTCTCTCTAAAATAAAAAACAAATAAATAAAATTTAAAATTAATGCCACAGTCTATGTTTTTTCAGGGCTTACATTCACATCTTAGCACTGCTTCAGATGAACTAAACAAATAACTACCTCTTAAACCTCTGCCTTCTCATCTACAAAATGGATATAAGTAAAAACAGCTGAACACCTATTCCACATGCATGTTAAGAAAGGATATATAATAATGTATGTAAAAGTCCCTTTTAAACTATAAAAGACATACTAAAGTTAATTGTATTCTCTTCACCATTACAGTGATCAAATAAATCATATATAAAGTGTTATGGTAAATTTCTAACTCAAGACAGAAATTATAAACGTGCCAACACAGATACTTTAAGCAACTGCGTCAGAATCAGCAAACTGAATATGCGTATCAGATCATTTGGAATTAGGGCCCAGGAATCTATCTGTAACAAGGTTCTCCAAATGATTTTGATGTGTAGAAAGGTGTGTAAACCACTGGGCTACTGTCCTGAAAAGAAACTGGATCTGAATTATACCTTGAGAGACAGCAGCAGAGTTTAATATGTGGGATGAGTGGTATTTCCGAGGAAAAGGAAATGGTATGAATAAAGACACAGTCGGAAGCTGTTCACGGACAGTAAACTCAGTTTGTGTCACAGTCCTTACCACCCCACGGGCAGCAACTGGACGCCTAATGCCTGCCATCAAATGGGAACTCCATAAATGTTTATAGAAGGAATGAAAGAGCACATGAATAAGGCCATTAAAAAGCTGATGTGGTTTAGCATCCATTAACAGAAGGAGAACTTCCCAGTAAGGAGTAAGAGAATGGGTCAAACCACCACAGCACATGTGGAGAAAGCCAGAAACCTGGGTCTCTGAATTGGGTTTCAGGAAATGCAGCGAGGAAGAGAAGGGACCAGAAACAGTGTCACACAGTTAAGACGGAAAACACTTCTGTAGTGGCTTAGTATGTGTAAGCACTTCGAAGAGCTCTACAGAATATCAACTCATTTAATTCTCTCCCAAATACTCTGAGATGGGCAGGCAGTACTATTATCCACTGTTAACGTGTTCTGGGTTGTTTTTTTTTTCCTGGATGGATATTACCAAGTATGATTTTTTCCAAGTTGATGATAATTTTAACATTTTACATTTAAACAAATACTTGTTTCCTTTTAAGTGTATTTTTTTGATTATTGTGGAATACAGAATGATGAAATGAAAATACAGAGGCAACATCAAGTTCAACTGCTGTACGTGCAAGTTCTAAAAGAATTTTTTTTTAAGTTGATTTAACGGAAACTTCTACTTTGCGTAAGCTGAATTCTGAAAAGAAGAAACAGAGTCTAATGCATTTCAAAGTGAAATATTTACAATGAGAATGACCAAAAATATTCATAATATTTTTTTGTAAATAAATCACAAACTTCCAACCTTCAAATTAAGAAGATATCTAGAAATAGCAAGAGGAATTTATTGTTAAGGCTCTGAAAATTTTCAAAAGAAGGAAAATGTGTAAGGAAAGGAAAAATATGTAGAAGTGATCAAAACTCTTACCACGACCATTTAACAACTGTACAATGTTAATGAAAAAGTCTTATTTAATTGTATGCTCACTGGCAAAAGAAGCCTGGTGCACATAGTAATGAATAAAAAACTCTCCCATCGTGAATGGAGGTGATGCATATGGTGTTTCATGACAAATCGGCAGATAAACTAGGTGATAATACATCAACTCATATGTACCTGTGCATAACATTTAGAAATGTTATCATGCAGGTATCGCCTGGTATAGATTTTGTGCGACAACCTCAGAAGAACAATGACATCGTATAGCATTTTAGGAGTATTTATTGTGTTATTTAAAATTAATCTCATCTAAAGCTGAATTTAAAGTATTGAGAAAACGCACTACTGATCAATATAAACAATACTGGAAAAAACCGTAGGAGGTATGATGGGGAGACAAACAGGTATGAACAGGTATAACCAGAAAAATATAAAAAATCTTATTTGGAGGCTATCAATCGCTGTTTATACATCATAAAGCCTGTACCAAAAGTATTTTGGTTTTTCCTCATTGATGTATTGAAAACCTTATGGTAAACTGTTACAATAATGGAAGCTCACTGAATAGCTGACTTAAAAAAAAAAAAAAAACTGCTCAGATATTGGAGCAAAGTACACACTATCTAGTACCGAAGCTCAAGTGAAAATAATAAGCAGGTTATGTGAACTTGGGAATGAGATTTGCATTTTTCTAGTTGAAAAATTAACCCTGTTTGGCAAATATTTTCTTAAGATGAAAGTTATATAACAAAACTCGTTTATTTTACTGGTATTTATTTTCAGCATTCCTAATGACCTAAATTTGAAAAGACAAGGAAAAAGCCACATACTAAATACGCTGAGCATAACCTTTGGCATTATGATTACTCTTGGAAGCAAGATTTAAATATAGCAGCCTATGAATTCTCTAATATTGTTGCTACACACTGAAGACTGTTCTAAAGAAATCGAACTGTCATGTCCAGGCTTTCTATCTCAAAGTGATAACCGGTCATTGTTAGAGAAACAACTGAATATAAAGAACATACCCAGCAGTTCTCAAAACCGTAATTAATAAGTGAACGTCCTTCAGTGTTCAAAAAGAGACTGAATTATTGTAACATCTAACAGAAAAATGGTTACTTCGCGTCATCATTATTATGGGGTAAGATGCTAGCCAGAAAGAGTGTAATAATATTCAATTCACTAAGACCTACTTATGTGAACTAGGACTTTCCACCATGACCCAATTAAAAATAAGGGAAACAAACCAGCTCATCAGGGCAGTGACTACATGGGTAACACGGTGTTTGTATGTTTCAGATTGGGAAAGAATGATGACCCGGCTAGGATAACTGTCTCGTTAAGAAAATCTTACCAATTACTACTTTTATATTTATTGGGGGCATTTTTGTCATATTTAAATATTAGTGAAATCATTTGGTATTGACTATGGTTTAACTGGTGTACTAAGCAAAAATATTTCATGAGATTTTGCTTCAGTTTTATACACATGTACACACACGAGTCATGATGTGAAATGTATTTCTTACATAGACTAGCAGTAGAAAGTTTGAAAAACAATACTTTAAAACCTAAGCTAATTTAAATATTTTTCTTACTGAAGTAAAAATAATTCACTCAACAAAATAAATCCCAGTTATAAATATACCTTTTGTATTGTCGAGCTTAGCAATGACTTTTTGTTCTGCAACATTCCAAATGATCACTAAGTTATCGGTACCGCCACTTGCAAACAGATCAGGGTTATGTGGACACCAAGAGAGAGCTGTGATTGTTTTTTTATGTTCAGACATAATTGCGTGAAGTTTGAATTCATTATAACGGTGATCCAACTAAAAAAAATATATAAATAAAACATTTCAGTGCTTCTTTTTAAGTTATACACTTTTCATTAATAATCACATTGTTTTTAAAAAGCTACATACGTGAAAATTAGTACACCTACTACCATGATATGAACACATTTCAAGCCTTGGTCTACTTTCAAACGTGAACAGTATTCAATCAGAAGTAAATCATTTTTTTAAAGTTTTTATTTTAATTCCAGTTAGCTGACATAGTTATATTAGTTTCAGGTGTACGATATAGTGATTCGACACTTCCATACGCCCCCTGGTGCTCATCATGAAAGTGCATCCTGAATCCCCTCACCCTCCTCTCCTCCATTAGTTTATTCTCTATAATTAAGATTGTTTCTTGATTTGTCTCCCTCTCTCTTATTTTTTCCCTTTGCTTGTTTTGTTTCTTAAATCCCACATACGAGTGGAATCATAGGTCATTTGTCTTTCTCTGAGTTATTTCACCTAGCATTATACTCTCTAGCTCCATCCATGTTGTTGCAAATGGCAAGATTTCATTTTTTTTATTATGGCTGAGTAACATTCCATTGTGTGTATATATATATATTCTACTTCTTTATCCATTCATCAATCGATGGACACTCAGTCGGCTTCCATATCTTGCCTAATGTAAATAATGTTACTATAAACAAAGGGGTGCATGTATCCCTTGGAATTAGTGTTCTTATGATCTTTGGGTAAATACCCAACAGTGCAATTGCTGGCTGGATCACAGGATAGTCCTATTTTTAACTTTTTGAGGAACCTCCATACTGTTTTCCACAGTGGCTGCACCAGTTTGCATTCCCACAAACAAGGCACGACTGTTCCTTTTTCTCCATATCCTCACCAACGCTTATTGTTTCTTGAGTTTTTTTTTAGCCATCCTGACAGGTGTAACGTAATATCTCACTGTGGTTTTAATTTGCATCTTCCTGATAAGTTACGATGTCTAGAAAAAAAAATCAGTTTTTAAAAAATAAGAGCACTGATATTAAACATAATTTATAAAAGGTAAAAATAACTGTACACTTAAATATGCATAATAATTCAGAGCTTTATATTTTCTACAGCTATATGTATTTATGAGGGAAAAACACTTGGTTTAGAATATTTTTTTCTGTAACTTTTCAATTAGATGCGAATGAAAAAATTTAGGTTAGAAAAATTAACTAGTGGGACTACACCAAAACAAGCTTTTGCAGAGTGAAGGAAACCACCACAAAATGAAAAGGCAACCTACTGAATGGAAGAAGGTATTTGCAAATGATATATCCAATAAGGAGTTAATACACAAAACATATAAAGAACTTCTACAACTCAACACCAAAAAACCAAATAATCTGATTTAAAATGGGCAGTGGACCTGAATAAACATCTTCCAACATACAGATGTCCAACAGACACAGGAAAAAAAAATGCTGAACGTCACTCATCATCAGGGAAATGCAAATCAAAACCAGAATGAGTTATCACCTTATACCTGTCAGAATGGCTAAAATCAAAGACACAAGAAATAACAAGAGTTGAGAATGTGGAAAAAAAGGACCGCTGGTGGGAATGTAAATTGATACAGCCACCATGAAAACAGTATGGAAGTACCTCAAAAAACTAAAAAAAGAAATACCACATGATGTAGTAATTCCACCACTGGGTATTTACTCAAAGAAAATGAAAACGGCCCTATTTTTATTGTAGCATTATTTACAATAGCCAAGATATGGAAGCAACACAAGCATCTGTCTATAGATGAATGAATGGATAGGGGGCGCCTGGAATGTTCAGTCAGTTAAGCGTTGGGACTCCTGATCCGGGCTCAGGTCGTGATCTCACAGTTTGTGAGATCTGCACGGACAGTGTGGAGCCTGCTTGGGATTCTCTCTCTCCCACTCTCTCTGCGACCCTCTCCTACACACACACGCTCTCTCTCAAAAAAATAAACAAACTTTGAAAAAACAGATGAATGGATAAAGAAGATGTGGAATATTACCCAGTCATAAAGAAGAATGAAATCTTGCCATTTGTAATGACACGGCTGCAGACAGAGGGTATGATGCTAAGTGAAGTAAGTCAGAGAAAGACAAGTATCATGTGATTTCACTTATATGTGGAATCTAAAATCAAAACAAACAACAAACAGAAAAACAGGCTCCTAAATACAGAGAGCAAACTGGTGACTGCCAGAGGGGAGGTGGGTGGGGTCACGGGTGAAATAGATAAAGGGGATTAAGAGGTACAAACTTCCAGTTACAAAAAAGCTCATGGAGATGAAAAGTACAGCAGAGTGAATACAGTAATACTGTAATAACATTGTATGGTGACAGATGTTGACTACACTTACAATCATGATCAGTGAGTAACATGAAAAACTGTTGCATCGATATGTTGTACACCTGCCACTAATATAACATTGAATGTTAATTATACTTCAACAAAAAAATCAGGTGAAACAAACCACCTGCTCATTATTACGTTAAGATGTCTGAAGTCTGCAGAACAATGTTATCACTGGACCTATTTTATGTTATTGCTTTTTGGATGGGGCATTTCGTTGTGTTCTTATATGGAAGTGGACAAAAGAAATAGCCTAATTTTCCTATTTCCTTTGTGAATGAGCCATCAGCCAGTGCCTTTTCCTTTGTTACCTTTTTCAATATGTTTGGGATTACACCATATAGCCATTTGGTTGTACCTGGCTTTTCCTTTTAACACAATAATGAACCTTTCACACTGCTACTGGAGAGTGTTCCAAATCATTATTATATTAATTACTGATTACACCAATCTTTCTTCAACCTTATACTTGCAGTAAAATCCTGACTGCAACATGGCCTTCAATGCCCTACAACATCATGAACCTTGGCTATTTTGCAAGGCTCATTTGGTATCACGTTCTTGCTTGTTCACTCTGACCTTCCTGTTTCTCTATTACAGCAAAATCACATCTGCTTTAACGCCTGTTTGCTGTTCCCTTGGCCTTCAATGCTCTCCCCGTCTGTCTGCTCCTGGTTATTCATTCTTTCCTGTTCAGGTCTCAGTTCAAAACTGCCTCTTCACAGAGGTATTTTCTGACCACACTATCTAAATAAATTTGTACACCCCTTCCCATGCCAAAACCTGTCCCCTAGCTGTATCCTTTTTTTAGTTGAGATATAGTTGACATGTAATATTAGTTTCAGGTCTACAACATAGTGATTCAACATTTGTATATACTGCTAAATGATCACTTAAGTCTAGCTATCACCACACATAGTTATAATTTCTTTTTGTGTGATGATAAATGTTAAGATCCACTCTCGGAGCAACTTTCAAATATACAACAGAGTGCCATCAACTACATTCAACATGCTGTACAATGCATCCTCATGCCTTAGTTTCTAAAGTTTTGCCTTTTGACCACCCTCACCCATTTCTCCCTCACCGCACCCCCACCTCTGGCAACCACCAATCGATTCCCTGTATCTATGAGTTCAGTTTCATTTTGTTTTTTGTTTCAGACTCCACGTATAAGTGAGATCACACAGTATTTGTCTTTCTCTGACATATTTCACTGAGCATAACACCCTCAAGTTTCGTCCATACGGTAGCAAAGAGGGTTTCCTTCTTTTTATGGCTAACTACACACACATTTTCTTTATTATCCGTCCATTCATCAATGGACACTTTGGTGCCTTCCAAGTCTCAGCTATTGTAAATAATGCTGCCGTGAAAATGGGAGTGCATACATCTTTTCACTTCCTTCACATAAATGCTCAGAAGCAGAATTGCTAGGTCACATGGTAGTTCAGTTTTCAATTTTTTGAGAAACCCCCATAGAGTTTTCCACAGTGGCTGCACCAATTTACATTCCCATCAACAGGGCATGAGGGTTCCCTTTTCTCCACAGCCTCACCAACACTTGTTATTTCTTGTCTTTTTGAAAACAGCCATCCTAACAGGTGTGAGGTCATATCTCAGTGTGGTTTTGATTTGCATTTCCCTGGTGGTGAGGGATACTGAGATTTCTTTTCATGTGTCGGTTGGCAATCTGGAATCCCTCTTTGGAAAAATGTCTATTCAGATCCTCTGCTCATTTTTTAATCAGATCGCTTGCTTAATTTGCTATGGAGTCATACAAGTTCTTTATATGTTTTGGATGTTAACCCCTTATCAGATATATGATCTGCAAATATTTTCTCCCACTCCGTGGGCTGCCTTTGTATGTTGTTGGTTTCCTTTGCTTTGCAAAAGGATTTTAGTTTGGTGTCGTTCCACTTGTTAACTTTTGGTTTTGTTGCCTTTGATTTTGGTGTCAATGACTCTAGCATATTACCTATTTTTACATCTTTTGTAGAACGCATTTTGTCCTGAAACATTTATTTATTCATAAAATGACATATTTCACAGATTTCTCCCTGTCCCCTGTCCTTACTAAGAACATGAATTCAATGAGAAGAATGTGACTGGTTTGTTCAGAGCTGCATTCCTAGTGCCTAGTAATACTTGGCCAAAAGAAGTTCAGTTAATATTATTGAAAAAAGGAGGCATTATGCTTTTGTTTATCATTTAAGCAACTTTTAACTTTTGCTATCACAAGTAATACTATAGCGAACACCTCTGTATCTAAAATTTTGACTAATGACCTAATTATCTCCAAAGGTTTTGTCTTCTATAATTTCTGTATCTCTTACTACCTGAACTTGAGCTATTCCTGAACAACTTTGGATGAAAATATTATTAGAGATAACCAAATACCAGTAGAGTTTTCATCTGATTAGTATTGTAGTTATAATAATCTTCAATTGTCCTGTTTAAATATTTCAGAATATTTCCTGTACATTTAAGAATGAACAGTTTTGTAAGTTTGATGTTATTCAGTGATTTATGTTACCTGTGGTAAATACTGTGAAAGTGTCTAATGTATCTAATAGAAAGACTGCTCTACAAGCTAGAAATCTTGTGGAGGAGTCTATAAATACAAATACATATGAAGAAGCTACAATGCACATCAATGATCTTTCCTGGATTTAGTACACAATTATCCAAGTAGTATCTTAAGCATGATATAGAATACTTACAGGGATTAATTTATTAATACATTCCTATTCTATTTACAATTAAGAGCCTGTACCATTACAATGAGCTAGGCCATAAATTATTTTTAGAGTAGTTAATACAATATATTATTGCATCATAATCCAACGGTTAAAGAGAAAGTTCTTATGGCATTTACAAGTATCATTTAATAGTTCCGAAAAATCTGATAAAACCTCAGCATCATTATAGAGAGTGTAACAGACAATCAGACTTTGACTGTACATTGACCCTGGGTGTGATTTAGTAAATATTCATGTAGCATAATTTTCAAAGCATTTTGATTTAGATAATGACATTTAAAACAATACTGATTAATGGAAGTTGAATGTTAATGCCACCATTTAATATAAATGTAATTTTCTATTATACTTTGCAACAAGGTTTTACACTGAACTCTGTAATCAACTGTCACCTGAGTTTGTCTTAACTTCTAAATCAGAGTGATTTTTAGTTTGTTTCAGTCTTTAATGATACAGAAACTTTCTTCATAGGGTTTTTATATTAATAATTTTACCTTAATCTTCCTAAATATTCAAGTCATAAAATGTCATCACAAAACTTAAGACACTTGCAAACATGAAAAAAATTGAGTTCTGCCTTCATCCACTTTCTGACCTTATTTATTCCTTAGAGGAATAGTTTGCCTTGTCTAATACATTCTTCTTCTCTAAAAGGAAATAAGACAAGAAGATAGGGACTTAAGACTAAGGGAGGCATTTTGTAGATCTTTGGGAAGGAGAAGCTTGGGAGGACATGGAAAGTGTGAAGGAGGCAGATGGGAGGAAAAGGGGGGGGTCAGTCAGCAGGCTTCTGCTGTCTTCTGTATGGGAAAGCGAAAAATTGTGAGTTATATGGAAATTGCAGTTTGGTGTGTATTTCTACAACTTTGAGTAATGGACTACATAAAATTGATATTGTGGGAAATTGGTTTATAGATTAATGCTGTTGTTTATTAAATTTTCAATAAACCTACAACACTGTTAGTAGTTAAAAGGATTTTTACTCCAGAATAATGCGATCATTTTTTTCACTGTTAACTGAAAATGTGTTGGTGTTTCAAAATAACAAAAAAATGTATCACAAGAAAAACATTTAATGAGTCTTTATTAAATACCAGAGAGTGGGGCTCCTGGGTGGTTCAATCGGTTAAGCGTCCAACTTTGGCTCAGGTCATGATCTCACAGTTAGTGAGTTCGAGCCCCGCATCAGGCTCTGTGCTGACAGCTCAGAGCCTGGAGCCTGCCTTGGATTCTGTGTCTGTCTCTCTCTCTCTCTCTCTCTCTCTCTCTCTCTCTCTGCCCCTCCCCTGCTCATGCTCTCTCTCAAAAATAAACAATAAAAAATACTTTTAAAAAATACCAGAGAGTATGCATAACTTGAGAGTTCAAAGGTGAGGAAGTCTCATTCTGGTAAAGGGAAGCACTGAGACAGGCAGTCTGTTTTATAAGATCCTTTGCTAATAAGAAAGAGGAAAAAGCAGAATATGGAGAAGAGTTTATACTTCAACTGAGATCTGAAAGACAAGAAAATACTTTCTAAACAGGCAACACAGGCAAATGGAAAGAAATTAGTGTAAGCAAAGGCAAGATATACAAGAGTCTGAGATGTTTTGGAAAATACAATTATCATGGTATGCCTGGAACATAGGGTGAGAGGAGAGAGACAGAATGCTGGTAACACGATGTCATACCATGAAGTTAGGATTTCATAAAAGGGAACAAGGAAGAGCTGAAGATTGAAAATTTCAGATTTGCATTAAAGATGATTAATTACAATGAAGAATAAACTAGAGAGAGTCAAAGTAGAGGCAAAGAGGATATTGAGAGACTACTCGAAAAGTGTAGGTGACACAGTACAAAGAAGACAGTAACGGGTACAAAACACTAGGATGGCCCCTGCTCACCTTCAGTGAAAGAGGTGAGCAGAAGAGGGAGCCAAAGACAGCTAGCTCTCCCGGCTGTGGCTCAGATGAAGGGCGCAGTGCTAACCCCAAAATGTGGGCTCCGAGTCTGAGGAGGGAGACTGACTTGGACTGAAGAGGCATAAGGCACCTCTGCCTGGGGAAACTCAGAAGGCCACTAGCTCTGTAGATTGGGAACTGATAAGAGATGTCTGGATGGAGCTAGTTAGTGGAAAAAAAGGAGTTATAAAGGCTTGTATCCCAAGGATATCTCAAAATATATCTGCACTGTTTTTAATATCATGATCTCTAATGGATGATGCCTATTCTTCACCTGGTAAGATTTTATCACATGAAAGTTACTAAGCAAGGTCTGAAACTAATGAATAAACGAATTCCAATTATTTATATGGGAATATATTTTAAAAGAATTAAATTCTACTTGCTTGCCATTCATAAATGGGGAGCTCTTGGGGCACCTGGATGGCTCAGTCAATTAACCATCTGACTTTGACTCAGGTCATGATCTCACGGTTCGTGAATTCAAGCCCCACGTCAGGCTCTGTGCTGTCAGCTGGGAGCCTGGAGCCTGCTTCGGATTCTGTGCCTCCCTCTCTCTCTGGCCCTCCCCAGCTTGCACTGTATGTCCTTCTCTCAAAAATAAATAAACCTTAAAAAAATTAAAAAATAAATGGGGAGCTTTTAATTCTTGAAGAAATTCTTGCTGATGAAGCCGCATGAATGATTGTGAAATCAATTAAGATTCTTATAATTTAAAACTAGGAGATGAGCATTTTCTAAAAGCTTGACTTGTAAAACCAAAAAGCACTCAGCTTTTCATACCACAGGGATTTAAAAATACGTACTACTTAAATATTAACTTTACCTAATACAATGCGGAAATCAGAAAGAATCCACAGAATCTGACCTGATAAATATAGATGGCCAGGGTAGCACAGTACGCAAACCTGTCTCCGTGGGCAGCGCAAACATCTTTGTTCCAAGGCTGACATCCAGCAGCTAGGAGTCCCACTTGCCTTACCTGGGACATGTTTGCCTTGAAAAACAAATTTGGAGAAATATCAGTCATTTCCATTATGCAACCAACTTAATTATTTTCCATCTATCTTCCTCAATCTTCATCTTTTTTAAAGAAATTTCTACGAGAACGATTCATCTCAGTGCATACTTTCAGAGAACAAGAGTTGAAATCCCCCAATGTCTACAGACACCAAGGCAGGTCATTTCAGTTTGAAAAGCAAGAGATTATAAATGATAAATGACAAATGGCACCTGGCCAAGGAATGGGAACCCTACAGGACCCATGGGGACTACAGTGGAATACAGGTGCATGTTATATCTAAAGGGCTTGAGGGCCCCTGGAGAAAGGTCCTCCTCCCATGTGGCCAGATTTATGTAACTCTCCAGGGAAATGGAAGAATCTAGATTTTTGTGTAAAACCTAATGATTTCTAAACACTGGCAATACATTCAAGGCAGCAAATTCAAACGTAAAACACCGTGAGCCACTATTGGGGGGATTGTGTGACCTCTGCCACAGAGCATCACTATTGTTACAGTGACTCAGCACCTTCACAAAAGCCACTTGAGGCACACAGGGCAGGTAGACAAGCTGCATTACCAATACTGCTCATTGCGAACAGGGGACAGAAGGAAGCTGGAAACTAGCGGTTACAAGTTGTTGATGTGGCAGGACAGAGGCTGGTGGAGTCAACAGCCTGGAGATGCAGAATCAGCCTGGCTGGGACACAGGGACGGAGACCCGACTCCAAGCCAGCGGACGGCATGAGCTGGACTCAAGCAACTAAGCTGAGGTCTCTGCTTCTTCTAACAGAAACCCTGTGACCTAGGTTTTCCCTACCATCCCTCTCAGCCCAAAGGATTCTGTGAATCTACGCGTAAACTCTCTGGGATTCCGGAGAAGAGCAAACCAAGAGGGAGGCTGCTTTTAAGTCTACAATCGTTATGAAAATCCAAATACAGTAAAAACACGAAGACAACAACAAAACCAAAAAACCTATTCTGAGTATTGCAGTATATAGTTACCTAATGAATGGCATTCAAGAATAGATTAATTGGCCCGAAACAACTTTTTAAAGACAGAACCCAGACTATTATTAGATGTCTTTTCTAATATGGTAAAAAATATTGGTCTAAAAATGAGGTTTCTTAGTATAAGACAACCTTCACTAATACCACAAAGTTATACCATGCCAATATCAATTTTCCACTATTGTCAATTTCATATCTGATTAAAGTAAGGAAAAAATACAGCTAGCAATTATAATCTTAAAATATTTTTGAAAAAATAGTATCTGGGAAATATGATAAATTTGGTTCGTGTTGACAAGTCTATCCCAGAGTCAGCATTTCATCACTATTTTATGTTCTTCAAAAGCTTTACATCATTTCAGCAGCGAAATGTTATTGCCTTAACACCACACCTGAACTATCACATATATGAAAGATAAACACAGAAAAACATATACGTCTGACCTATGACACAATTCTTATAGGTACATGTTCAGTCTAGCCCCAGGAACCCTCCACCCCAACCTGCCTCTTCTCTTTCTATCCTGCCACCTAGTGGGTTAAAGCCAGCTACTCTGAACCAGTGACGCCTGGTACCATCACGGAAAAATAAAACACTGTCTCTTTACTACCTGCTTCCTTTTCAGTACAGGTGGAATGATGTCCTGACCATAACCCTTTAATTCTCCTTTATTTTAGTGCTCAGCAATTAATAAGTTCTAGTCAGTTCTATTATCTCCATTTTTATAAAGTTACTTTCTTCTTTATATCTTTTCTATTTCATATTCCCACTTTCTAGACAAGATCTTTTAATTTCCTCTTTCTTCCTCAAACCTATCTTCATCCCATCAAATCCCCTTATCAGGGTGGAACTAGTGGCTTAAAAAAAAAAAAAAAAGTAAAACATTATCTAAAGTGAAAAATGGCATGATAAACAAACTGCGCCTTCAGTCTTTTGAGTGCTTAACTATAAAAATCTTCGTTCCTCCTCCCCTGGCACCTATATTTCCTCAGGCACTAACAGTCAGGACAAATGTTTTAAAATATACTTTACCTAACTAGTAATGTTACCACATTACTTTTCACTGAAAATATATATTATTTCAACCACAGGGTGAATTAAGTAGGCTTTTGTATTTTATCTTTGGGATCCAAGATTAATATTAATAATGTTTGTGTGCAAATAAAAATGGTTTCTGATTTATGTTTAAGCAAATCTTGAATTTATATCTGGAAAAGAAACATAAGATTTAAACTAGCGGGTAAAACGGAATCATTTAAACATTTTTCACTTTCTGCTCTTTTTTACTTTTTTTTAAATTAATAAACTGTTTTTAGAGCAGTTTTAGTTTCACAACAAAACAGAAAATTAGAGAGCGTTCCCACTCACTCCCTGACCCCCAATATGTACAAGGTCCCCCACCCATCTATCCCCCATCAGGTCAGTGCATTTGTTACAATGATGAACCTGCACTGACAACGTCATCACCCAAAGTCCACGGTTTACATTAGGGCTCACTCCTGCTGTTATACACTCTATGCAGTTTGACAAATGCAGAAGGACATGTACCCACCCTTTTAGTATATTGTAGAGAAGAGATTCACTGTCCTAGAACTCCTCTATGTTCTGCCTATTCAGCTCTCCCTCTCTCAATAACTCCTGGCAAGCACGGATATCTCTGATTTCTCTGTAGTTTTGCCTTTTCCAGAGTGTCATATTGTTGTAATCATACAATATGTAATCTTTTCAAATTGGCTTCTTTAACTTAGTAATAGGCATTTAAGTTTCTGCCATGTCTTTTCATGGCCTGAAAGCTCATCTCTTTTTAGCAATGAAAAATACTCCCTGTTCTGGATGAACCACTTATTTATCCATCACCTCCTGAAAGACATCTTGGTTGCTTTCAAGTTTTAACAGTTACGAATAAAGCTACTATGGAGGTGCCTGGGTGGCTCAGTCGGTTAAGCGTCTGACTTCAACTCAGGTCATGATCTCACCATTTGTGAGTTCGAGCCCTGCGTCAGGCTCTGGGCTGACAGTGCAGAGCCTGGAGCCTGCTTCGGATTCTGTGTCTCCCTCTCTCTCTGCCCCTCCCCTGCTCATGCTTTCTCTCTCTCTCTCTCTCTCTCTCTCTCTCTCTCTCTCTCTCTGTGAAATAAACATTTAAAAAAACTTTTTTAAGCTGCTATAAAGCTGCACATATCCATGTGCAGGTTTCTGTGTAAACTTAAGTTTTCAATTCATTTAGGCAAATAACAAGGGGTGCAAAAGGAGGTGACTGCTACATCCTGGTAAGAGCATGTTTACTTTATGGGGCACCTGGATGACTTCTGATTCTGGCTCAGCTAGTAATCTCACAGTTCCTGAGTTTTAGCCTCGTGTCATGCTCTGTGCCAACAGAAGCCTGCTTGGGCTTCTCTCTCTCCCTCTCTCTCTCTGCCCCTTCCTCTCCCTCTCAAAATAAACAAACATCTTTCAAAGAGAGTACATACATCTTGTAAGAAACCATCAACCATGTGCACTCCCGCCAGAAGTAAGTGAAAGCAGCTACTGCTCTCCATCCTCAGTGGCCTGAATGTTGTCAGCGGTCCGGACATGCCAGCCTAGTAGGTATGTAGCAGGAATTCACTGTCGTTTTAATTTGCAATTCCCTGTGCTGGTCATCTTTCCATACACTTACATGTCACCTACCTTCTGAAGTGAAGTATCTGTGCAAGTCTTTGAATTTGCTAGAATGGCTCAGAGAACTCAGAGAAACATGTTACTTACTAGACTACTGGTTTATTATAAAAGGATGTAACTCAGGGAGAGCCAGATGGAAGAGATGTATATGGCTCGGCACAGAATGAGGGGAAGGGCAAGGAGGTCCCATAGTCTCAGAGTGGGCCACATGTTCATCAAGTTGGGAAGGAAAACCCTTCCTTTGGAGTTTTCATGGAGGCTTCATTACAGAGGCAAGACCGATTCAATCATTGCCCAGGGGCAATCACTCAACCTCCAGGCCCTCTCCCCTCCTGGAGGTCGAGGGAGTAGGACTAAAAGTTCCAAGCCTCTAACCATTCAGTTGGCTCCACCAGTGATCAGCCTCCACAGGCTTTTAAAGTCACCTAATTAACATAACAAGACACATTAATGGCTCTCAACGCTTGGGAAATCAGGTCATGTGAATGACCCAAAGTATTTTCTTATAAATCATGATACCGCAAAACATTATTATTGATTCAATTTCTTTAAAATGTAGGCCTACTCAGATTGCATAGTTTTCCTCTGTGAGTTTTGGCAAATTGTGTCTTCAAAGAATTGGTCCATTTCATCCAGGTTATCAAATTTGTGGGTATAGAATCCTTTGTAGTATTCCTTTACCATCCTTTTAATGTCCATAGGCTATGCAGTGAGGTCCACTCTTTCATTACTGGTATTAGTAATATGTTCCTCCTCCTCTCTTTTCTTCTTAGTCTAGCTAAAGGCCTATAGATTTTGCTGATCTTTTCAAAGAAGCAGATGTTACTTTTCCTGATTTTCTCTAATTTTCTACTTTTAATTTCACTGATTTCTGTTCCAATTTTTATTATTTCTTTTCCTCAGCTTACTGGAATTTAATTTGTTCTTTTTCGAGTTTTCTAAAGTAGAAGTTTAGGTGATTAATTTTAGATCTTCCTTCTTTTCTAATTATGCATTAAATGCTATAAATTTCCCTCTAGGCACTGCTTTGGCTGTTTCCCACAAATTACATTAAGTCATATTTTCAATTTCATTCAGTCTAAAATACTTTTTAATTTACGAATTCTTCTCTGGGGTGCCTGGGTGGCTCAATCAGTTAAATGTCTGACTCTTGGTTTCGGCTCAGGTCGTGACCTCAAGGTTCGTGAGTTCCAGCCCCACATCGGGCTCTATGCTGACAGCACACAGTCTGCTTGGGATTCTCTCTCTCCTTCTGCCCCTTACCTGCTTGCGCTCCCTCTCTCAAGATAAATGAACTTAAAAAAAATCTTTATGTGTTATTTAGTTATTTAAAAGACCATGGCTTAGTGTCTAAGCATTTGGGGATTTTCAAGTTATGTTTCTGTTACCAATTTCTAGTCTGATTCCACTCATGTCTGAGAGTAGACCTCATATTATCTCCATACTTTTAAGCTGTTGAGATGTGTTTTATGGCCCAAAATACAGTCTATCTAGGTGAATGCTCCATGGGAGCTTGGGAAGAATGTACAATCTGGTTTGGGGTGAAGTGCCTTATAGACAGAAATTATATCCAGTTTACTGAAGATGCTAGAGTCCAACTACATTCTTAATGATTTTCTGTTGCTAGATCTGTTCAGTCTGACAAAGCATTAAAGTCTCCAACTATAATAGTGCACTCATCGATTTTTCTTTGCATTTCTATCGATTTTTTGCCTCATGTATTACAGTACTGTTATTAGGCACATACACATTAAGAATTATTATGTCTTCTTGGAGGAGTGACCCCTTCTTGGAGAGTGACTATGTACTGTCCCTCTTTATCCCTGCTGTGAATTCTGCTCTGTCTGAAATTAACACAGACACACCCACTTCTTTTAATTAGTGCTAACATGGTGTATCTTTCTTCATTCCTTTACTCTTTATATATGTCTTTATATTTAATGCAAGTTACTTATAGATAACATATAGTTGGGTCTCTTGTCTTTTAATTAGTGGATTAGAGCATTAATGTCCAAAATAATTCTTCATGTACTTGGATCAGTATCTTCCATATTTTTACTGTTTATTCCTTTTGTGGTTTCAACTGAACACTTTATATGATTCATTTTTTTTCTTAGCGTATCAATTGTGTCTCCTTTAAACATTTTTTTGTGTGTGACTGTCCTAGAGTTTCTAATATACAACTCATCCAAGTCTACTTCCAAGGTAGTACTTCTCAGGTAGTATGGGTACCTTCTAATAACAAAATATCCCTAATTCGTCTCTCCATCCCTGTATGATCATTGTGATTCATTTCATTTATACATAAGCAACATAGCATATATATGTGTGTTTGTATAAAAGTATAATCAAATACACTGTTGCTATTTTATTTTGAACACACTGATATTTGTTAACAAGATCAATTAAGAGTAAGAAAGATAAAAGTTTTTATTTTACCTTTAATTATACACTCTCCAATATTCTCCCTTTGTTTATACAGATCTGAGCTTTAAACCTTTATCACTAATTTTCTCCAAAGAACTTCTTTTGGGGTGCCTGGGTGGCTCAGTCGGTTGAGGATCTGACTCTTGGTTTCGGCTCAGGTCACGATCTCATGGTTCGTGAGTTCAAGCCCCAGATCGGGCTCCGCGCTGACAGCATGGAGCCTGCCTGGGATTCTCTCTTTCCCTCTCTCTTTGCCCCTCCTCTGCTTGCTCTGTCTCTCAAAATAAAGAAACTTCAAAAAAATTAAAAAAAAAAAAAAAAGAACTTCTTTTAACATTTGTTGCAACAAATTCCCTAATGGCAACAAATTCCCAAATTTTTGCCTGAGAGTCTTTATTTCTCCTTCGTTCATGAAAGAGAACTGCAGTGTTATCAGTACAGATTTCTAGGCTGGTATTTTATTTCTTGAACACTCTTAATATTTCATTCCATTCTCTTCTTGCTGTCATGGTTTCTGAAAAGTTCAATTTATTTCTTATCCTTGCTTCTTTGGCTTTTTTCAAGATTTTCTTTTTTTTTTTTTTTTTTGCAGTTTGAATAGGATATATTATTTGTAGGTGTAGTTTTTTGTTTGTTTGGTTGTTTTTGCACTTACCAGGTTTTGTATCTTCTGTGCTTCCTGGATATGGAGTTTGCCGTCTGACATTAATCTGGGGAAATTCTAAGTCACTATTGCTTCGATTGTTGCTTCTGCTCCTTTCTCTTCTTGTTCTGGTATTTCTAGTATGTACATGGTATGCCTTTTGTAGTGGCCCCATGGCTCTTGGTACTCTGTTCTGTTTTTCCCCATTCTTTATTCTCTTTTCAGATTTGGAAGTCCCTACGGTCATATCCTCAAGCTTAGAAATTCTTTCTTCAGCCATATCCAGTCTGCTAATGAATTCACTACAGAACTTCTTCATTTGTTACAGTGTTCTGACTCTAGCATTTCTTTTTGATTCTTTTAGAATTTCCATCTCTCTGCTTCAATTATCCATCTGTTCTTGTATGTTGTCTATTTTTTTTAATTAAAGCCCTTGGCATATAACCACAGTTTCTTTAAATTCTTGGTCCGATAATTCCAACATTCCTGCCATATCTGACTCTTATTCTGATTTTTTTTTTTTTTTTTACTTCCTTCCAATAAATTGCTTCTGGTTTTTTGCTTGTTTGTTGGGTTTTGTTTTTGTTTTGGGGGGTTTTGGGGTTTTTGTTTTGTTTTTGCCTTTTAGTATGCCCTGTAATCTCTGAGAGGAGAACATGAATATAGTGATAAAAGGAACTGTGGTACGCAGACCTTTATAATGTAATGGTACATTGAGGGTGGAGAGGAAACATGAGGAAGCATTTGAAAGTGCTAAGATTAGGTCTCTGTCTTTTGGTGAGTCTATGCCTGTGGAATGTGAATTTTGCCTGTGATTCTTGGGGGTTTTTTATTCCCCAGGTGGGACATGAGGGGTACAGTGGGCTTGAGATAGCTATTTCCCTTCCGCCACATAGGGTAGGTTCTGAAATAACCAGCAAGTTGGGCTCTGTTAAAAGAGTTTCCCCTGAGAACACCCTTACCAAGAACAAAATGCCTGGACATATTTCACAATACTTCCTTTTCCCCTCCCCCAGCCAGGAGCATGCAGGGATTTTCCCTGATCTCCATGGTGAAGGCCTAGTAGAGATCCTGGAGGTAAAAGCACATAAAAGCATGGCAGCCTCCCTGGAACTTTTAACTCTCAGACTTGTCACAGGAGCCTCACAGCAATTCATCAATTAGTTCAGTTTTTCCTACCCTGGTTCTGCTTCCTGCAGACGCATTAGCTGGTGGGTCTCTGCTCCAGTAGGTTGCGAATTTCTGTAAGTGCCTGTCAGTGTCTCCAGTGGTGTGAGAAGCAATCTGCCTTGTGATCTCACTTCTCTTAGAGATCTAAGAAGAGTTCTTGATTTTTCAGTTCGTTCAGCTTTGTATCATTTTAAGGATGAAATGAAGACTTCTAAGCTCCTTACCTGGCAGACTAGAAACCTAAACTCCCTCTGCTAACTATTTATTAAAAATAAGTTACTTCAAAATCCATTTCGTCAATACACTCTTACTTTAACTATCAGTATATCTTGAATTTACTACTTTTGAATTTCCAAACTTAATCTAAAAATATCATTGTTGTCATCCAATATGGTATGACCTTGTTCATAAGCAGCTTTTATAAGTCTTACAGTTTAACAACTTAAATCCTTTTTAAATTCAGAGTTGAATAACATGTCCAAACCAGCCATTAATAATAAACAGGACAAAACAAAATAGTGGCTTATTTTAAAAATCTAGGATTTTGGATGAAATTTGAAAAAAGTTATACATCATTAAATATATAAATACTACTGCATCTATACATCTTGATTATAGGCAGTATTTGAAACTTCGACATTATTTTTCAAAAGTATTATTAAAAATATATGTAATACTATGTATCTCCTATAAAGTGGTATCTGCAATCACTAAAGACATAAAAAGAAATGTCCAGAAGCTTGTGTTATCTTTGTAGTCTGCATGAATATTACACAATTAATGAGTCTGCATTACTGAAAATGGAAAATGTTCAACTGAAGGTCTATTCTAACATATGTGTCTGTACCTTAAATATAAATCCTATAAAATGTCATATATTTAGGAAAATAAACATATGTTAACTGAATGTAAGCTCATTACATATTTCAGATAAATATGATGTACCCTTTTGCATCCTTACTTTAGAATGTTTCGTGTGTGTGTGTGTGTGTGTGTGTGTGTGTGTGAGAGAGAGAGAGAGAGAGAGAGAGAGAGAGAGACAGAGAGAGAGAGACAGAGAGACAGAGAGACAGAGAGAGAGAGAATGACTTAATCTCCGTGTTCATTCCAAAGATTTGTTGCTTTAGAAAATACCATCTTTTGGGGCGCCTGGGTGGCTCAGTCGGTTAGGCGGCCGACTTCGGCCCAGGTCATGATCTCATGGTCCGTGAGTTCGGGCCCCGCGTCGGGCTCTGTGCTGACAGCTCAGAGCCTGGAGTCTGTTTCAGATTCTGTGTCTCCCTCTCTCTGACCCTTCCCCGTTCATGCTATGTCTCTGTCTCAAAAATAAATAAACGCTAAAAAAAAAAATTAAAAAAAAAAAAAAAAAAAGAAAATACCATCTTTCTGGCCCAGAAACAACATGCACACTTTAAAGATGAAGTACTAACCCTTTTGGTACACTGAATAATGGAGATTTATAAAGGATTCAGGAAGACAGTCGGAGCATTGGGACACCCCACATGCAACTGACACTGTCAGTAGCCTGGCAACAGCCTACTTGCAAAGGTATTACTTTATTTTCTTAACCTAAATTCAATTTTGTGTTTCAATCTCCTATGAAATGCACCTACATACATTATAATTACAGTAGAGATGCTCTACACATTAAGTGCATGAAATGCAAAAAAATTAAAGTGGTAAGAGTATATTTACATTAGATTTGTATAATATTAAAGCTCATTTTTGAATATGCAATAGTATGCAGATATGAAATAATCACAATGAAATTTAAAATATAGGGGCGCCTGGGTGGCTCAGTCGGTTAAGCGGCCAACTTCAGCTCAGGTCACGATCTTGCAGTCTGTGGGTTCAAGCCCCATGTCAGGCTCTTTGCTGGCAGTTCAGAGCCTGGAGCCTGCTTCCAATTCTGTGTCTCCCTCTCTCTCTGCCCCTCCCCTGCTTGCTCTCTCTCTCTCTCTCTCTCTCTCTCTCTCTCTCTTTCTCTGTGTCTCTCTCTCTCAAGTAATAAACATTAAAAAAAAAATTTAAATTATAGAGTTACAACAGCCAAAAATAAAACTACAAAACTAAGTGAAAATTAAGTTCATATATATGTGTCTGTGTATCTGTAGAAATATGTACATATGCCATCAATATTAATCCTATCCAAATTAATTCTATCATAATTTCATACTAAAGATCAAACTCACTTGTATGTAATTTTTCAAAGACTCCATTTTTAAACCACAATTTTAACTAAAAAAAAATCCAACTTATCTTTTCCTGTGAACAGTTAAAAAATATTATATTGAAAAATTTACTAGGCTGAATGCTGATTATATAGGATATATATGCACAGACACATCATCTGAAAAATAGTAAGCTGGATTTTTAAAGAAATTAGTCAATATTCATGTGCCAATTCTCATTATTTAGAACAGGATCTTTCATTCCCATTTAAGTCTATGTAAGAACTGATCAAAACCTGAGCCAGAAGAACCTCAAGCCCATGAAGACGATGTGGTCATTTCAGGGTCAAACTTTATCCATATGTAATAACGGCAACTCTCGTAATACGTCTCAGAGCCAGGAATTCATTTATAAAGGCCAATGGTAGTTTTAAAGGGTGTCAGGATGGTGTCAGAACAGAGGAAAAGAATTTGAATTCTCATAATCTCTAAACTACCCTAAAGTCATTATATAAAGGAACACCCAATTTTAGTAAAAAGCATTTTAGCAAGCTAGACTACCATCCCTATGCTTTCCCACTGAGAAATACACGGACTACACTGGGAAAAAAGCCTCTGGATCCACATCAGAAATGCGCGTATTATTCCATTAAAAATGCACACGCACAATACAGAGATGCTGTGGGGTGTCTGTGTCCTGTGGCACGTAGTAAACCCCCAAGCTGGAACAGTTCCATCATTTATGGATAAGACTGGAGTCCAGAATGAAAAGCTACCCATGGATCCTCCACCTGTGTCCTGAAGAATGCTTTAGGGTCCACGATATGAGGATTATTCCCCAGGGTTTGCTATTAACTGGCTCCGGAGATGTTCACCGGCTTGCTTCACAGTTGAAAAAACAAATCTCAAGAAAAGCCCAAAGGGCAGGAGGCTTTAAACTGCTGAGCAATTACAACAAAAGAGATAATTAAAAGGAAGTAAAATACTGGGAAAATGTCTTTCGTTGATGTGCTGAGAAAGGGACCCGAGGAAGTGAGGGGGAGAAGGCAGTGCTGTCTATCTCCAGTCTTGTCTGCCCTCGAACAACGGCGAGGACCAGCTGGTGAGACTGAGTGAAGATACTCTGGCTCTTTTGTTCCAGTCACTAATAAAAGGAAAAATCCAGGCTGTGTAAGAAGAAAAGAGAGAGAGAGAGAAAGGAGAAAGGAAAAAAAGAAAGAAAAATCCACAAAGTGCCTTCATCTAAATGATTAAGAAAACTTCCATTAAAAAAGTGAAAATAATCAGAGACGTCATACAATTTTACACAAAATCCATCTTGATTAGATGCATTTTTAAATAGCAGTTTTCTACTATTGCAATAATAGATCAGAATAGCTGTTTTCAAAATACTATACA
The DNA here is from genome assembly GCF_024362965.1 of Panthera pardus. Lineage (NCBI taxonomy): Eukaryota > Metazoa > Chordata > Mammalia > Carnivora > Felidae > Panthera > Panthera pardus. Next base: position 8,080,539 of record NW_026526688.1, on the reverse strand, counting down.
AAAGTTGCCATAGTAACAATGCCAAGTCCTTTTGAAACATAATTAATTGCCTAAAAATTCATCAAATAGAATATGGCACTCTTCTTCAGAAAATTTCTGCATTTTCTTTTATAGTATTATTATATATGTAGTATTAGCATGCACATCTTCTATTTCATCAAGTTTTTCTCTATGTAAAATGATTTTGTTAAAAGTATTACTACTTTCATCCATCAGTCTCATTAAAAAGAATTCTGTTTTATATTTAAAGCTTAAAGATAATCTGAAAAAATTAAGAATTCATCTGAAACCAGGACGGACAAAAAAAATGCCTTTTCCTCAATATACAACTATATTTACATATTCTCTTCTTACCTCTGCTTTTGAATCGATCAAGTGATTATCTTATTTACCCTCAGAATATTTCAATGAAAAAATGTCCTCAACATAAATGACAAAGAAACACAGCTGCATGAGTAGTAAAGCAGAAAACAAAACCCACAGAATATCATAATTACAACATAAATGTATCTTACTCTTTGTAGTCCTTCATACCAATCATCTTGATCAAACCAATTTGAAATGTAAGTCATCCAAGCCATAGAATGTGTCTACTTTAATCAAGGCAATTGGAAACTCGGCATCAGAACAGTCAGCACCTAAAGTAACAATAACGTGTTTCAACCAAAAAGCTTTACCAAATTCTGCCTTGTGAAATGTTGTTCAGTACAAGAAGCTAGAAGCACAGCAACATTTCAGCTGAAACAGCTTTAATAATTTACAAAGAACAGCATCTGTAAAAAATAATGCTAACCCAGAAAATGTAAGCCTATAGTCAAACAGGAAAGAAAAACCAAATAATCATTACGTTGTTGTAAAGTACCAACAAATGCTTCATCAAATATTAGGCTTTCAATTTTCATTCTAAAAAGCATGTGATTCAACTTTTTCAAGAAGGCAAATTAGTTCCAAAAGTGACCCAGTTATAAATAAGGAATGCGAAGAAAGCACAAAGCAACAGGAAGGAGAACATCAGTTCCATTCTCAACCTTAGGAGTTGGAGATAAAGCCGGAAGAAAGCCTCTGCGTTATAAGGTCTATGACAAGACCAATTCTGTATTTCTATTTGCTTCTGTCTCCATACTCGAGAGTTAAGTCATTTTAGAGTCAGCTGACTGCTCATTACCTAAGTGCCTCGAAAAGTCAAAGGCCACACCTCACTTAATAGAGTGCTCATATGCTTGACAGAGAATCACAATCACGTGAATTTGATTTATTTTTAGTTTTACTCACTTCTGGAAGAAATTTACTAGCCATGCTCAATAAGAGATTCCCTGGGACACTGGAGAGCACGTGGACTTCAAGACGCCCTCCGTAACGTTGACGTGCTTCTCCCAACGTAACAAGTCCTGACTGATCTTTTCCTCACCAAAGAATTACACCTCAATGGAGAAAAAAGGAAAGAAGAGAAGGGGGAGGGGGTGGCGCAGAAAGAAAAAGAAAACATTTGGGTGACTTGAGTGTTTCATTATTCGTATCCCAAAAGTAGCACGGCATCTGTGCTGGCATAAAAAGGTACGCATGTAGGACACATGAATATCACCAGGGCCGACTGAGAAGAGCCTTCAAAATTTATCAGATGGAACATGGGACTCTTCTTCAGGGTACCTCTTCCTCCTTTTCCTCTAAGGCCTATTTTCAAATACCTGCTTGAAGCCTCAGGTCACACGGCTTGGGAATAGGCTTTTCCTTGCGCAGGAAGTTGGAGGACTGATGTAATCTCTTGTTTACCTCTTGCTGGACTCCTTTCAACCACCTCTAAGCATTCCTTACTTTCTCCTGCATTCCCCGTTTCAATGACTGTCATTTTGCTCTTGGCAGTAACCTGAGACAAATACCTCACGCCACCTGTGATTCTTCACCACCCTCCTCCGCCAGTTCCACTACATGTGATCACCAAGTCCTATCAAACTATCTTCAAAATCTCTCTTCGAAAGGCCCTTCTCTCCAGCCATAGTGCCACTGTTCTAGTGAAACCCCTCATCATGTCTCGTAAAAACTAATCAAATAACTTACCTATTCATTTTCTGCTTGCACTGCAATTGCTAAACACGTTCTATACCATCATGATTTGACGCCTGCAAGTTTTTAAATGCTTTTGCCTGAGCCGTCCTTCCCCTGCCCCTGCGAATAATGAGCTCTTTGATATTTAAGGCCTTCTAAGACCCAACTTAAAAACTCTTCCTCCTTTTAGACTTTCTCAAATGCACCATATTCCTCATCTTTTATTGCCTTTTATTTGCATGCATTGGATAGTGATTACTTGTGTAGACAAAAATTGTGAGTTCTCCAAGGCAAAGGAACTTGCCTTATTCGTATTTGCATAGAATATACAGAATGTTGGTTGAGTGAACTGACACTCCCAGTGCTACAACAGTTTGTCAGCTAATGGCAGGTCACATGAACTGAAGGTACTTACTACTGAAACTTGGAAAGGGTCTGAAGAAATGCATCCAAGTGACAGGTGATGTACTTACCAACAAATGAAATAGGATTACAATTCAGATCCTTATAGGGAGATGGCTAGCCAAACCATTTAAGAAATGTTTTTTGAGTGTAAAATTAAAGGCCAACTTGAATTGGTAAAATTATTTTAAAGTCATATCAGCACAAGTATATTTATTATACCATTGTAAAGACAATGCAGTTAAAATGAATACCTTGTTTATAGGCACACAATAGTTTGGATGTTTTATTTTGCGATATTTTTCCACAGGCACTATTTACCATATTTACAAGAATTAAGAAAAGTAAAATATTTCACATCATGTAATCCCTGATGAAATATTATCTTGCGTAAGACACGCAGTTCCCAATTGTAGTTCAGGTATTTTGATGATCTGAGAGTGACTAGAATCTCACTGATTTAGTGTAAGAACGACAGTTTTCAACTCTCACCTCTCCTCGGTGGGTTAGGCCTGTGTGGAGTGCAGAGCTGAAATCTGGCCTCACAGGGGAACCATGTCACCATCACTCAGCTGTAACTGAGACACAAAGGACAGAGTCAATCTGGCACTTCTCCCACATATTTATTTATGTCTGTGGATTGGTCTGTGGGTCTGACTGATTATTGTTAAAATCACAAATTTAACGGGGCGCCTGGGTGGCTCAGTCGGTTAAGCGGCCGATTTTGGCTCAGGTCATGATCTCGTGGTCCGTGAGTTCGAGCCCCGTGTCGGGCTCTGTGCTGACAGCTCAGAGCCTGGAGCCTGTTTCAGATTCTGTGTCTCCCTCTCTCTGACCATCCCCCGTTCATGCTCTGTCTCTCTCTGTCTCAAAAATAAACGTTAAAAATAAAAATTAAAAAAAATCACAAATTTAACTTAATTCATAGTCAGAAAATTCTTAGTACCTCCTATGACTAGTGCTGGAAGGAAATGATAATAATCAAAGACTAAATATCATGCTAAAGAAAATGAGAATGAAGTAAAATTTTTTCTAATGTGAGGAAACGTACTGTAAGCATTCATGTCCAAACATACAAGTAACCTGAGGTTTGAGTACTGGTTCTGTTTCATATCCCTCTCTGTATCTTTGCCATGACCCCACCATGGGCAGACTGTATGCCACTGCCCGTTGGCTCTGGACTTGCCACATGACTAGTTTTTCTCAGCGATACATGCACGGAAGTCAGAGTGCTCCGGTTCCAAGCTTTGGAGACAGGGCCTGCTTCATGCCTTTGTGGCTCTGCCCTAAACGCAAGAACATTCCATGGCTACCCTACTGGTCCAGGAAGGAGGAGAGACACGAGGGCAGGGCTGCCACAGACAAATCACACACACCCGCTCGGCCAAGCCAAACCTGTCATAAACCCCAGGATCATACTTGTGAGTGTTATAAATGTTTAACGTCGTATTTTGCTGAGTTTTGGAGTGGCATGTAGGAAGTATTTTTGTGGCATCACTAACTGACACATTACCTCCTGTGGGAGACACATGCCCACGGAGATTAATCAAATCAATACTCTCATCTGATTTACACTAGGAAACCGGGGTCTACTGCCTGTGCGAAATAAGCAAGATTCATAGTTATGACTATCTATGTCCTTGGCAAAGTTTTAAACGCGAGGACTTTTTTTAAATTAACTACATATACCAAGAAATAATTACTTATATAAGGAATCTGAATTACCTCATGTTATTTTTTTCAACCTTTAGGAACCATGAGAAAATGGCATCTTGTGTGATCCATCCATACACATGCAATGTCTCCACTTCGCTATGCCTCTCGTGTATGAAGTGCTTTGTAATTCTAGGAGCAACTAAGGGATATAGCCATTTGAACTAAATGAAGTAGGGCTCTGTTCTCATTCTGAGAAGCTGATCCTATGTGGCAGGCATCAACATCCTACTATAAATATGGGGATTAAAATCAAGATATGTGTCAGCAGTCCCTAGCCTAGAAATCAAAGGACTTACAGTTCTCTGGTTGTGATTTCACACGAAACTCTGGTACCACGTCCTGAAATGTTCATTTCTGCCCTCCTCTGTCTAAACTTGACAGTGTTTTCATTTCCTTGTGCCTGTTTAAAATCCTAAAGGGAGTAAAGTGACCTGTTGTGCCTATCTACAGTTTGGTCTCCATCATGGCTGTTCTGATCGAACGTCTCAATTCTGTCATCCAGTTTTACCTCAGACCAACATACTGGCTTCACCCTCTGAAATTCTGTTTGCAGGTGATTCCTTCTGCACTAAGTCCATCCCTCCAAGTGATGTCCTCTTACCTACCTGCACCACAGTTCCTGTACTCTCTTAGTGAGCCCCCGTCTGCCATCTTACAAGACAGAAACGGTAATTATTTTGAACCTCCTAACGAACCAAGGAAGCACGTGCCATTGCTTGTTCACCAAAACAGAGCAGAGTCAAGTGTAAAGTAAACGGCACTATTCACAATTCTTCTCTTGCCTGCCTGTATCTGTCTAGAATCATGGCAGGTGGGTTAGGGGAGAGGACAGTGGCTGGCAAGTGCACACGAGCCTCATGCTGAAGGTGCTGCACCAAATGACAGAGACCTGGGATCACCTGTCTGCTTCCCCTTCCTATGCACAGACACTCCCCGTGAGGAATCAGCAGAAGGCAGATGACAAAAGCATTGTATCATATGATTTGGGGGAGTTGTCGACCCCAACTAGATCAACACTCTACCTGAGAATCTCAAGAGGGGGCTCCTGGGTGGCTCAGTCTATTAAGCATTCAACTCTCAGTTTTGGCTCAGGTCACGATCTCATGGTTCCTGAGTTCGAGCCCCAGGCTGGGCTTGGTGTTGACAGTGCAGAGCCTGCTTGGGATTCTCTTTCTCTCCGTCTCTCTCTGCCCTTCCCCTATTCTCACTCTCTCCCTCAAAAGTAAATACACATTTTTTAAAATGTGAAGAGGAAGTCTGAGTTAGAGATCAGATACACAGTTTATTCAGTAAGCTCCAAACAGAATGATTCTATATATTTATTTTTTTAGAATGATTCTATATGATTAAAAGATGGTTACTTATAAGGCCTTGAATCCCAGCCATGGCAGACAAGTGTGTATATACATACGTATGTACACACACACAGACACACACACACAGGCGTGTGTGTGTGTGTGTGTCTGTGTGTGTGTGTGTATACACCTATCTCTAATGCTCCTACCAAAGACAACTAGAAAAGCTGGATGAAAATATGTAAAATCCAAACTAAAAAGGGGAACCCCAAGAGAAGTCCACGGGGTCTTGCCAGGCACTTTTTCTTTGGTGGGGAAGGGGCAGGGAGCGCTACTGTTTCCCCAGTAAGATTTGCCTATAAAAGTAATGGCTAAACTACTAAGAAGTTATGGGGAACTTCTGGTACTCTCACACGGCCTGAAGAGCAAACCTGGAGTTCAGATGCTGCCAAGGGAAAAAGTGATCTAATAACGGTGTTCCTTCAGCAACAACTGCCTGGGTCTACCTCTGAAGACTAAGAATGAAGTGGAACTAGCCCACCCCCTACAAAGAGTGAGGCTCAGCTTCAAATAAACTCATTCCATAATCACACAAAGTTGATCATCCCTACCCTACTTCTCTCCAAAAGCAAAAGTGTGTATTCTCTGGAGGAAGAGGACATTAAATTGTCAGGCTAGAAAGCAGGCAAGAAAAGTGCAAAGAATAACAAGCCCCTCTCCGAAGAGAAAGGACATACTAATGGTTCCACTTTTGACAAGGCATGGGAAAAAGAGATGACTGCCACAAAAGCAGGTAAGAAAAAAAAAAATCTGATAAAATGGTAATTAATTCCTAAAGGCCAATGTGAACTACAGCATCAGTTTAAATTTTTTTAATGTTTATTTTTGAGAGAGAGACAGAGCACCAGAGGGGGAGGGGCAAGGAGAGAAGGAGATACAGAATCCAAGGCAGGCTCCAGGCTCTGGGCCATCAGCACAGAGCCCGATGTGGGGCTTGAACTCACGGACTGCAGTATCATGACCTGAGCCAAAGTAGGACGCTTAACCGACTGAGTCACCCAGGCACCCTTTTTTAAAAAAAAATTTTAATGTTTATTTTTGAGAGAGACAGTGCATCAGTTTTTTAAAAAAAAATAGAGGTTTCATGGGGTGTCTGGGTGGCTCAGTCAGTTAAGTATCTGACTCTTGATTTCGGCTCAGGTCACGATCTCACAGTTCATGAGTTCGAGCCCTGCATCAGGCTTGGTGCTGGGAGCTAGGGGCCTGCTTGGGATCCTCTCTTTCTGAGCCTCCCCTGCTCTCTCTCTCAAAATAAACAAACATTAAACAAACAAACAAACAGAGGTCCCAGATGCAAGCTGAGTTTGTACTCATTTCTAAGAACTTTTCCACTGGCCTCAGCTGGGTGCTTAGGAGAAAGATGGGGCAAATCAGGACCGTCCCCCTGGTGGCTCAGACTTGCAGGAAGCTTGGGGCTGTAGACAGGTGACAGGCATGAAACATGGTGTATCCCTGAATCCTGCTCTCGCATGAAACAAATCCTTCAGCTACTAGAAATGAGGGAACAAACACCCTCACTCCGGGGACACTGCAGGGAGAGAAAACGCAAATCTTATCTGCCTCCAGGAAGGCACAGAGAATCCCCCTTCCCAGCCCCAGGAAGGAGGTGTTTCCCCCAGAAGGGGGAAGGGAGGCAGCAAAAGCTGTGTGTGCTGGGGTGCCCCAAAACAAAGCACGGATCTGCCACTGTTTGAGGGGGCGCGAAGCAGTTCGCTCCTGCTCAACACCCACCATGGATGCACAGCGGTTTGGCCGCCAGGGTGCGGTCGGGGAGGGGGAGACACAGAAGTGTCCCCAGGAACCAGATTTCCCCAGTCTGAGAGGTAAAACTGTAAGACAGTGATACACTGGGGTACTAGACAATAAGTAAAATGCATTATACATGACACAATGGATACACCCTACAATGTAAGGACAACGGAAGGTCAAACATACTGCCTGAGTCCCTTTAGAAAAAGCTGGAACACAAGCAAAGCCAATCGATGCTACGAGGAGTTATGAGAGAGTTTTCTTCGGGGAGACAGTAGTAGTGACAGGAAGGAGCCAGGAGGGGGATTTCCTGAAAGTTTACGATGTTTCTTTTATGCTAATTATGCTAATAAGCACATTTTGCCAGTACAAAACACTAAACTGCACATTTCTGCTGTCAGACATATAATCTAAATTTTAAAAATTATACACTAAGAACTCACAGCAGTGCTTTCCAATACTAACAAAATTAAAAGGGGGGAAAAACTCCGAAATGAACTTGTCCACATAAAAATATTGTAGAATTGGATTATATCTTCTAATTTCACTTGGACTCTTCATCTCCTAGAGCTTCCTGCCTCACTTACCACTTCCAGCCACGGTATCTCGGAACACATTAACTTCAGTCTCTGTCCCTGGGATCCAGCACTAAGACTTCTTTAATCCCCAAGTCTTTTTAGAAGCAGTGCCAGGGACAAGCAGATGAGGAAGGAGACAAAGAATGATCCCACAAGAAGTGAGGAAACACCGAAGTCTCCCTTTACAGGCTGAAAGGGACTGGGCTGGGCTGGATCAGGACCTGTGCTTGGGGGTCCAGAGGAACACCAACAGGTTATCTGACGACTGCCATCAAAGTCACATCCCTGAGGGACCCCTACCTCCTTAATCCCTGCTATCCCGGGAATGTGGCCGTGCGCAGGTCTCCACGAGCACACCCCCACGTGCCCGAAGAGTCTGCCGAAGTTCCCACCTGAGCATTTCAGGCTTTGACCAGACCTTCAAAGTATTAAACAGCCACATCCAAAGAGCCATCCGAAAGCTCAAATTTCAAAACAATTTCAAAGCTCAGCCTTGAACCACAACAAATTGGTACTGCTGACAACACTCCAGTGTTTGGTGATTCTAGTTAGTAACAGGGATAACATCTGCAGTCGTCTTCTCCTTAGTTTCAGTCGCGTGATATGTTTAATGTGTGGTCACAAACAAAAGAGACGAAAGGCTATGTATTTTTACCAGAGGATAGAATATATACAAAGTAAATATAAGATGGCTACTCAAACTGAAAAAAACAGTATCTGAAACTCAGATCTCAACAGATGAGTTCATTGGCAGACTAGGTACAGCAGAAGTCCGGATTGGCGCCACGGAGTAAAAATGACTTGCATACAACAAAACTAATGCAGAGGGAAAAGAGAGAGAGAAATAGAATCTAAGAAGTAGAAACGGTATGGTGAAAAGCTAAATACAGATGTAATGGGAGTCTTTAAGGGGGAGGAAACATAACAACAAATATTTAGGGGCGCCTGGGTGGCTCAGTCAGTTAAGCATCCGACTTTCACTCAGGTCATGATCTTGAGGTTTGTGGGTTCGAGTCCCGTGTCGGGCTCTGTGCTGACAGCTCAGAGCCTGGAGCCTGCTTCAGAGTCTGTGTCTCCCTCTTTCTCTGCCCCTTCCTAGCTCTCTAATATGAACATTTAAAAAAAAGCTATTTAAAGAGAAAAAGAGTGAGAAATTTCCAAAACTGATTTAAAAATATCAAGTTCCTAGAGCTCACCAAATCCCAAGCAGGATAAGCGAAAGTACAACTTTATCTAGGCATGCCAGTAGGACGCTGAAAACCACAGCCAAAGAAAAAAATCTTTAATATATGGTCAGAATGTTGTCAAAGATCAACTGAAATAATAGAGTCAAAAGACAATGGAATAACATTTTTAAAGTTAGCAGAAAAAAATAACCACACACCTAGAATGCTACACCCAGTGAAAATAAACATGAAGGCAAAAATTATGATATTTTCATAATGCAAAAACTACGAAATTTATTGTCAGCCAGCCCTACCTAGGAAACATTAAAGAGAGTTCTTCAGGCAGGAGGAAAATGAACCCAGGCAGAAAGATGAAAATGTTAGAGAGAACAAAGATCATCAGAAAGAGGAAATATATGGTTGAATAGAAACAGATACTAACTACACAAGACAATAACTGTAATGTCTTCTGAAATTTAAAACATTTATAGCACTAAATTCTATGAAAACAGTAACACAAAAGGTGAGAGCAAGTTAAATGGAGTTAGGATCAATGAAGAGGTAAAATTAATCCTTTCTATTAAACTGTAACAAGTCAAAGTTACGTCTTAGAATCTCTGGTCTAACCACAAAAAGAATAATATACATACTATTAAGTGAATCAAAGGAAAATATAATAAAAAATTTGTGGACCAGAGAACAAAAGGTTTGATTGTACATGTAAATCAAATTTTAACAGTTATACATTAGTTTTTTTTTTTTTTTTTAATGTTTATTTTTGAGAAAGAAGATCAGCTTAATCGACTGAGCCACCTGGGCGCCCTTCACACATTAAATCAGAGTGGATTAAATTTACGAGTAAAATTGGCACACTGTGTAAAAAAAAAAAACTCAACCATATACTCTTCACAAGAGTCATACTTTATTAGAAGGGAATATAGAATGGTTCAAAGTCAAAAACAGAAAATTATATGCTAGATTAACCAAAAGACAGCTATTATAGTTACATAAATAAAAGAGAAAATAAATTTTAAGGCAAGATACAGTAGTAGAGGGACAGAGGGACATTACTTAAGAATAAAGGGGTAGATTCGACCAAATGACAGAACAGTCCTAAAACTGTCTGCACTCAAACTACAGGACTCTCAAACATAAAAAGCAAGAATAATGGAATTAAAGGATACAGATACAGATCCATCATCATAATGGCAAGCTTTGAGTAATAAATCTCAATATCTGATGAAATAGAGAAAATTCTGTAGAAGTGTAAAAGATCTGACCATATTTAATAAAATTGGCCAAAAGACATATATAGATAAAATACTGTATCTAACAGTGATAGAGTTCACATTCTTTTCTAGCGAACATGGGGTAATAACAAAAAGAAACAGTGTGCTGAGCTATGAGGAAAAGCTGACCAATTTCCAAAATATTGGAATTCTTTGAGTGTATTTTCCAGTTGGAATGAAGTCTGAGATCAATAAAAGAAAGATAACTAGAAAATCCACAACTGTCTGGTAATTAAACAGTGTGCTTCTAAATAATCCTTGATTCAAAGAATAAGTAAAAATGGAAGTTAGAAAAAACTTAGTACTAGATGGCAAAGCCACAACAAATAGAAATTGGGGGTTACAGCTCAAGCAATGCTTGGAGGTAGAGGGTTATCGATTTACGTTTTTCTAACAGAAAATAAAAAAGAAGGATTTAATTTTCTATCTCAGAAAGTCAGAAGAAAGCAAAATAAATCTTTAAAAATGCAGAAAAAGGAAATAATTCTGAAAAGAGAAAGCACATTTATATTTACAAACATATAATAGAAAACAATCAACTAAACCAAATGCTGGTTCCTTTAGGTGAACTTTTAGAAGACTTAAAAAAAAAAACAAACAGAAAAAGTACAAATATAAATAACAGGAATAAAAAAAAAGACATCACTATTGGAACTACTGACAATCAAAAAAGAATAAGAGAATGTATTAACACATTTGCAGGAATATAACAGATAACTTGGATGAATGGACTAATTCCTCAAAAAAAACCACAAGTTACCAAAGTTGAAGAAAGAATGAGAAATCTAAGTGGCATTAATATAAGGCTACAATTAAAACTCTCCCACAGACAATCTCCCAGGCCCAAATGGTTTCACTGGTCCATTTTTGCAAATGTTTAAAGAAAAACTTTTACACAAATTTTGAGAGGTACAGTGAAAGGAATCACATCAATTCTTTACGCCCTGCCAAAACCTGGAGAAGACTTTGAGAGGGAATTATAGGGCAATCTCTCTCCTAAACTAAGTGTAAAAATCCTAAACAAAAGAGTAGAGACACGTGTTAATGGATATTAAGATTTAATATTGTGAAGATGTAAACTGCCTCAAAATTAATCTACAGATTTAATACAGTGTAATTAACAAGTTAACCTAAAATTTAGATGGATGTGTCAATGGCCAAGAATAGTCAAGGCAGTCTTGAAGGTGACAAAGCTGAAAGTTTACACTATCAGCTATCATTACTTCTTATAAAGCTACGATAATTAAGACAGTGTAGTACTGATATAAAGATACAAAAACCCACTAATGGAACACAATGAATCTAGAATAAACCCCTTCATGGGCTGTTAACTGATTTATGATGAAGGTGATAATGCTGTATGGTGAGCAAAGAACAGACCTTTAAATAACTACTTGTGGGTCAACTGAATACCCTTAGAGAAAAATACAAAGAAATCTTCACCCCAATCTTATAGAATACCAGGAAAAAAGCACCAATACCAGAGAGACTGGAAATCTAAATATGTAAAGTAGAACAATAAAGCTTTCCAAGAAAACTAATAAGAATATATAGTCTTTGGAGTAGAAAAAGATTTACTAAACAAGACACACCCAAAAAGCACAAAACCACAAAGGAAAACAATTGACATATTACATTAAAATCACAAACTTATGGGGGCACCTGGGTGGCTCAGTCAGTTAAGCGTCCAACTTCAGCTCAGGTCATGATCTCACTAATGGTGAGTTTGAGCCCCGCGTCAGGCTCTGTGCTGACAGCTCAGAGCCTGGAGCCTGCTTCAGATTCTGAGTCTCCCTTTCTCTCTCTGCCCTCCCTCTGCTCGCACGCTGTCTCTCTCAAAAATAAACATTAAAAATTTTTTTAAATAAAATAACATTACAAACATATTCACCAGACATCAATAAAAGTGAAAATCAAGCCACAGAGTAGGAGAAAATATACATATATTCAACAAAAAACCAATCTACAAAAAAAGAAAAAAGACTGGTAAGCCAACAGAAAAATGGACATAAGACTTGGACAAAAGACAAAAGAACTCCATCATCACAAAAACAAAACTACGAACATATGAAAAGCTGTCCATTATTATTGCAAATTAAAACCACAATGAGATACTGCTACATTTCCAACACAAGGGCTACAATGCACAATACCACAGGTTGGCAAGAATGCAGAGTAATTGAAACTCATATACTACTCATGGGAATGTAAATTGAAACAAACAATTTGGACAACTCATTGGCAGGATCCTCTAAAGCTGAACACAAATACACCATATGACCCAGCATTTCACTCCCGCTCATTAGCCAACAGCAATGGGTATTATGGGTATTTATGCTCACCAAAGACATGTATTGTAATGTTCAGAGCACTTCTATAGCAGCACCAGAGTGGAAACTTCTCAGATCTATACTAACAGCAGAATGGGTAAATAACTGGGATATATTCATACAATGGAATGGTTTACAGTAATGAGAATGAATGGATAACAATTCCATGTAACCTATACAAATGAATCTCACAAACAATGTTGACTGAAAGAAGCTAGACACAAAGATAATACATTATCCTATTATTTCATTTACATAAAGCACAAAAACAGACAATATTAACCTATTCTGCAAGAGGTCAGGATAGTGGTTATCCTTGGTGGGGGTGATGAATGCTGATAACATTCTGTGTATCCTTAAACAAAAAAACAAAAACCTAAGAGAAGAACTGTCTCTGGATGATATGCTCCTTTGTATCACAGTTATCATACCCAGTAAGTTCTTTTTAATGAATCCTCACCTCCTGAAAGTTTGACCAAAGTTCCTAACTGGAATCTCCACATTGACCAGTCTAAAAATTAAAAATGATGTGCACTAAGGTAATTTAATAAGTCTAAAATTTCCAGCACATCTTATGCTGTATCATAAATCAAATATTTTGGGTTTTTAGACTATAAAATGGAGTTCCAAGTTAACCACTACTTAATAATTTGATTTTCTAAGAAAGTCCATTTTTGAGCAGTTTCTTAAATATATTGTATTTTTAAGGTACATAAATGTAGTTTCAATCAAAATTCAAAGAAAAATATCTTCCTGTTTAAGAAAGCAATTCTTTTTATGAAAGTGGACACAGCAAAAAGAGTATAATCAACTGTTCAAAATATCTGTATTTTTAGATAAGCATATATTTCTCCATATAAACATCTCTGTCTTTGCTATTTCATAAAACCTAGAAGAATAAATTAATTCAAAATGTCCTCTGAAAAGCATTTTTATAAAATGTCGATGAATCAACATTAGACAAAATAATTTTAGAAACAGAGGAAAGTGTATTGCTAGACTCTGTACTGCCCAAATTGTTGACAATAAAAAGCATTAGGATGTATGGGCTACATTAAGAGCAGGGACGTGCCATTTTCAGCCCACCCTTTCTCTCTCACCTGTACCTGGACGAGGAAGACCCAGGTCCCAGTAGATATCCTAGGTCATAAGATGAGAGTTACACCCAAGAATTGGTACAACAGAGAACTGGAAGAAGCTAGATCTCTGAAAACTTCTTGGACTTCGAACTTCCAGACCTTTTTCTTTTTAATGACAGAGAAATGAACTTCGATTTCGTTTAAGCCGCTATTATTTTGCATTTCTTTATTGTATTTAATCAAATCTGAGGTATTGTATAATTTGAGAAGTCATATATTAGAAAGTAGAATTAATTAGTCAATAATGTCAATTAGCTAAACCCTTAATTCTTTGTCTTTAAATATATTTAACTATCATGCCTTCATCACCACAGATAAACACTATTGCTAAAATCCAATCATTATTTCCTACAATAATACAATAAACAGGGCTGGGTTACCCTATTGTGCCTTACCAAATACACTCACCTTGCGACTACCTCACCTTCGGTGAAAAACACCTTTATCCACGTACATATCTCTGCCGTTATAATTTTATTTCATTCATTTCGGTAAATATTTACCAAGTGTGTATCATAGCTAGGCACTGATTCTAGTTACTAAAGATACACAGATGAACAAGAAACAAACAGGAAAAAAAAAAGCCCTCCTTCAAGAAGCTTACAGCATTAGCAGAGCTAGACGTGGCACAACCACTCTCTGGTGTCTAACCAACAGCATTCTCACCCGTGTCCGCCCCTGCCAACAGAAACCCAAAGTATTCAGGTACAGGCAGAATTACAGTGATCTCAGGGAGGACAGACTTTTCCTATCACCTAGGAGGTGATGCTCGGCCTAAACCATAAGCCAGTTGTAGTAATACCGTTCTCCTTGGACAATTATTAGGCTAAGTGCGGGCGCGTGACTCAGTTTCAGCTGATGGAATGTCGGCAGATATCTCAGATGCCCTTCTCTCGCTGCTTCTTCTGTCTTGGGTGCTGATGTGAAAGTGTTGCTGCAGGAGCTATCTGGAATCCATGAAACCAAGGCCAAGAAAACACCAGAAAGGTTGCAATTCTAACATTTTGATGCGCTATCTTCAGTTACTTGTTATGTATTTTTTTTGATGTCTCTTTAAGTTACTGGTCTGGTGTTATTTACATTTCATTTCTTTTCTGATCGACACAAATTTATGAAACAATTTTCAATAGCAGCTTTAATAGCAAATGAGCAGAAGGGTAAGAGGAGCAGAAAGACAAATGAACCCAAATCTGCGTTGTGTTCGAGAGGCTGTAACAAAAGAAAGGGGGAGGTGTGAACTTCTAGGCAGAAATTATTTCTCTATGCCCAAAATATGATGATACATGAGGAGAAAGAGTGAGTTGTCTGACGGACAAATAGGTACAAGAGAAAATGATGGAAAGTCACGCAGCTCGCGATAAGGATTGTGGATTTTATCTTACATGTGATGGGGAGTTATTGAAGCAGTTTAAGCATGGTAATTATGATATCAGATTTTCTGATTTACAAATACTATCCTGGCACTCCCGGGAGAAGGCTGGTGGGCGACAGGGCAACAAAACATGAAGAAGAAGGTGAGAAACGATCAGGGTGAACTAATAACCTGATGGCAAGTGAAGGTACAGGAGGACTCCCAGGAAGACTGGGTTTCTCAGCTGCCTTACTCATTGATCCGGCAGCATTTACTGAAAGGGGAAGTCAGGAACAGGACAGGTCCAGGGTAGAGTTCTACTGAGATACATCGTGCAGTGTGCATAGGACATGTGGGTACTCATGCCTGAAAGTCACTGAGAAATTAAGATCAGGACCCCAAAAATAAAAACCAGCCACAGATAAGCAAAGGGCATAATTATATTACTAATAATTCATTACTGGGTTCTATTTTTCCTATATGGAGGCATTTCTTAATTACTTTGCATTCTGTTACTTACATGGCACTAAGTCCACAACAATGATTAATATGTGAGCCAAACTAGAGAAATAGCTAAATTTAACTGAAAATTTGTTATACTTTCAGATTCCAACTGAGAAGTTCTGCACACCCCCACGTTTCCTGGTTCAAAGCCCTGTTTTGTTCACAGGCTCAACCTGCCGGCAGTCTCCTGCTTGAGGCAGGTGTTAACAGGTGCTCTGGCTTCTACAGCAGCCCCTCAGGGCCTCTCACAACTTCCCACTGAAACATAGCAGCGAACTTTTGCTCACTGCTTCCCCATCATGTTCCTTCTGTTCTTTCAGAAACAGTTCTACAGGTTGGTTTGCGGGTCCCTGCTCTGTTTGGGTCAAGGCTTAAGTGGAAGACCAGTTTGAACTAGAGCAGGTGATTCACATTGATGCTAATCACTTCTCTAGCCATAGAGATGTGATGGGAACACAACGATGGGAACACAGGTTCAAGGTGTCTCGGCGGGAAACTCAGGGCTTTGATAAGAACTGCTGGAAAAAGAGGCTCTATTTTACATCCACTTAAGCCACAGTCACTCTGAAATCTGAGCTCGTGCAATCATCTTGCTATCCTGAGAAGATACCAGGAATTGCCGGGGGCTCCTACCTAGTTTGAGAAAGCGCCAGCACGGTAGAGAGGGGCTGAGTCACAATGATAGTAATTGAGCATTGAAGTTAGCTACGATACTTGCACTCTAACTAACTTTAGACTTTTTAGTTATATGAAGAGTAATACACATTGTATTTTCTGTTGCTGGAACCAGAACTGGCTCCCATAAGATCATGGAAAACACACAGGCACACACATGCGCACACATAAACTTTCCTAGTAGCACTCAAAACACGGTCTCAGAATCATTCTTGTGAGGAATCCCCACTAAATACATAGGTTCTTTCATTGCTGTCTTGGGTCTTAGTGTTCTAGTGGATCATCCACAACATTGCTAGAAATTTTAAAAGGCTTTCTCCCAAGAAGTATGTATAAATTTACATTATCACTGCCTCACTAGCTGTCCCCGTTTAAAACAACAACATCTATGTCAATCAGAAAAATTCCACTATGTCGTGGGAGATACAGTGCTGCCGTTGTCATTCCCTTCAGGCACCTCTTCTCTGTCCTGTCCACTCAATTCATGATTTTTACGTACACGTCCTCAGTGACTACAGAAAAATTCAGTGAGGGGCTCCTGGGTGGCTCAATCGGTTGAGCATCTCACCATTGATTTCAGTTCAGTCATGATCCCAGGGTTGTGAGATTGAGCCCCGCACTGGGCTCCATGCTAGGCGTGCAGCCTGCTTAAGATTCTCTCTCCCTCCCCACCTCTGCCCCTCCCCCACTCGTGCTCACTCTCAAAAATTAAAGTAAAAATAAATGAAAACTCAGCAACTAGAAAAAAATGGGACAAATGAGAGATAAGACATAATACTGTACTCGAAGTATAACTCTTTAGTGATATAATACAAAGGAAGGAAAAAGCAACAAGGTACTTGTATTTTTTATGTATTTTCTCCAACCACTCGGCCAAGGTAGAGGGGAGAAAATTCTGTCTCAGCACAACAGAACCATACTCGGTAATGAAAAGCATGACAGATGATGGCAATTAGGCAAGGATATTGGCAAACATTGGATTTTTATACTGATCAGATAGTGATGTAACTGATCCATTGTCCCAGAACACAGCGTTTGGGCCCTGCAGGCAGCAATCTGCATATTGTCTTTGGATGTCCTTTATGAGTCTCCTCCCATTCCAGAATGAGAATGAAGATATTAGATACCACCAGCTATGATCAAAAGGCTGTGGGATGAGATAGTCAAAACAATAATCCTGAAGAAAATAAAAAGCAACAGAAGATCCATACCAAAGAGCAATAAAAGGCTTCAAACTGGAAAAAATTCAAACTGGAAAAAAAAAACAAACCCCAAAATGTATTAGTGATTTCAGAAAACAAGCAAAAAAAAATTCAAAAACATTGTGGGAAAACAGAAAGTTTTTTTTTTTTTTAATTAGAGACGAAATGAAATATACAGTGTACAGGGGATGAAACCCCAACCTACATATTATAAACATGTTTAGAGAAAACAGAAGCACAAGTAACAGAAATAAAAGCAACAACCCAAGAGGTAGCCAAAATAACATTATCTGGGTTGAAAAAGACCCCGATTAGGACCCTGAAAGTAGTCCTCTTGTTTCAAGCAAAATATAATTACGGCAAAGTCAGGGCACTTCATTTATTTTTTTGTACGACCCTATGAGCATGTAAGTAGAATTTTTTTAAATGTTATGTACAAGTGCGGAAAATGCAGATTAACATATCTCACCACTGCACCAAATTCCAAAAATCAGCAGTACAATAACTATTTTAAATTCAGCCACTGTGATCTCACTATTCTATAAATGGACAAAATATAATTCGTGTGTGAAGGGAAAATGAACCAACAGAAACGCACTGTCATACACACAAGGATTTAGAAGGCAATTTAACCATGAAAAATTCCTTCGAAAATTACTTGAATAAAAATTAGAGGCTTTTGGAGAGAGGCAAACCATAAAATGGATCCAGCTACACAGAACAAACTGAGGGGTGCTGGAGAGGAGGTGAGTGGGTGGGGGATGGTGTGAATGGGTGATGGGCCGTAAGGAGGGCACTTGTTGGGATGAGCACTGTTGTATTTAAGTGATGCATCACTACATTCTACACCTGAAACTAGTATTACATATTATGTTAACTAACTGAAATTTAAGTAAAAACAGCAAACTAAAAAAATAAAGTCTAGCTTGTCCGATATTTAAAAAAAAATTTACAGGCTTTTAAAAAATTAAAACAACTCAAATATGGACGTTCATGCAATTTTAAAAATATATTAAGCAAATAAATCTGAATATTTAAGTTTAATGGTTACAAAAATTCATATATCAAGAGTAATTACTGAAAGAGAAGACCAGAGAAGAGTTAGTTATAAAAATCTGAACATCTTGGTTTTCCCAAGTACTGAAGTTTTGGAAAAGAAGAAAACAAAGTATACTAAATTTCTCATTTCACAAAGGTAATCAATAGACACAATTTGTGTCTTGGTATTTAGGGAGAAATTAACTCAAAGTATTTATAACTTAAAAATCATCATGAAATATTAAATTTTGTTATTTTTATGTTAAAATAGACTATAAATAAAGTCAAAATAAAATAATCAGACAAAAATGTATAAACATATATATACATCTTAATATGCAAACACTGGTACCCGGCAGGTTTGAGAAACAGTAAGAAAAATTAATAAAAGGGATTGAAAGTGTATTCAAAGGTCAGAGATATATCAGGATGCAGATATTCAAGGTAGTTTTGTTTAACTCACCTTTATACTCCCTAGAATTTTGCAAATTTTCTTAACTGTATATCAATAAAAAAACAACAACATAAAAACACCTTGCTGAAAATCAGTGTTTAAAATTTTAATACAGGGGCATCTGGGTGGTTCAGTCTGTTGAGCATAGGACTCTTGATTTTGGCCCAGGTCACAAACTCATGGTTCACGGGTTTGAGCCCTGCACCGGGCTCTGTACCGACAGTGCAGAAACCTGCTTGGGATTCTCTCTCTCTCTCTCTCTCTCTCTCTCTCTCTCTCTCTGCCTCTCCCCAGCTCGAGTGCTCGCTGTCTTTCTCAACATAAATAAATAAACTTTAAGAATAAAGAAAATTTTAATACATTATACATTCAGAGTTATGCAAAAATATTTTCATAATCATATATCAGTATGTGCTTATTCGAAAACATTTGGAAACTGTCCAAAAATGGGAAGGATTTTTTTTTTTTAATCGGCCACTGGCCCACTCATTTGAGATCTTTCTCCTCTGTCTGGTATCCATAATTCTAAATGACCACTATTCTCACTGATAGGTAGAGCCACGGATTATCAAGGACGAATGAAATTTTAAAAGACCTCTAAATCATCTCAAAGTGTGTGTCTCAGATCTCCTGCATCAGAATTAACTGAGAAACTTGCAAAAACATGCAGATTCCTGGATGCAGATTCACACCCCAAAGCTAGTGGATCAAAATCTTCGGGTAAAGCCTGGAAACTTGCTTTTTAACATTACTACCAGATGACTTATATGCACAGTAAAGGTGGAGAACTACTTACTTAGTTTAATGGCGCAAAGATAATTTAGCCGAAAAGCTGCCTCTGGTGTCTTGTACTGATCAAGATTCATCTCTCAAATTTCTACCATTCCTAGGTTTACCTTTCATGTGCTTGGCGGGGCAGTTTATCCAAGCATGCCCGACATATGTCAAATCATGATGTTCTTAAGAGCTTACATGGTAAAATAGGTCACAACAAGCACAGTATTAACCTGCATTAAAATCCTGGATTAGGTAGCAAATAGAAAAGACCAAGGTCATTATGGTAGTTCTGGTTTGCACGCAAAATGACCACTACGCCAGTATGAATTCCAATCTGATCAGTAACACACAGGAATTACAAGTAAGATCAAGACAGGGATTCAAAGACACAGCCCAAGTGAATGTAGTTATTCTATCATCCGCCTACACGTATTTTATCACCCATCTGCATATTTATTTTTATACTTTCCTACATTTTATCCAGCAAAAGGAAAATTCCATGAATTATGGAATTAGATCTCTCTAGGTGCTTGGAGGATTACAGAATCTCCTGAGCGGCAATGTGGGGTAATTTTTAATTTGACTGAAGAAGTAATCCGCTTTTCTTAAACAATATGATCATTTATATACCTTCAGTGTGACCATTCTGAGTCAGCTGAAGAAAAGCAGAGGAGTGAAGTCATATGTGTTCATCCATAAACTAGTAAGTTTGAAGTCAATATTCCACTGAGAGAGACATTTGATATAAACATGTATTTATCATAAAAAAAATAGGATCATTTCCATATAGGGTATGGCAAGAATGTGTAACCTTAGGTTCTATAAACAGGATCATGCCTGCTGAAGAAAGACTTGAGAAGCTATACCATGAATCATTCTGTAAACCTGAGGATCCCCGCCCCCTTCTAATTAATCTGTTCTTGGGTTGGATTATTCATATGAGTTTTTAAGGTAGGGTGGCCTTTATCTGTCTGTGAAAATCATGATTCCCATTTGGCAGAAGCTGTTACTCGGACTGGCATTTTCTTGTTCTAGACAAGGTGTGTTAAAAAATTATTTTGATGGAGCACCTGGGTGGCTCAGTCAGTTAAGCTTCCGACTATTGACTTCAGCTCAGATCGTGATCTCACAACTCCTGAGATCGAGCCCCACATTGGGCTCCAAGCTGACAGGGCAGAATCTGCTTGGGATTCTCTATCTTTCCTTCTCTCTCTGTCCCACCCCCACTCATGTGCTCACATGTGCATGCTCTCTCTCAAAATAAATAAATAAATATATTTTGGCAAGTCAATTTAGAAAAACTAGCAAAGGAAATCCAATGGTTTTAAAGCTTAAAAGCTTTAAAATGAAAAGAAATAGTCCATATGATGTCACTAAATCCAAAAATGTCTTTAACATATGCATGCATACATTGATAGAAGGCCTGAGATGAATCCTAAAGTTTGAGAAGTGAAGGGTTGTATAGGCTAAGGCAGGGCCAATGCAGATCAGGTAAGTTGTTAATCTACTTGGTAGCCCATCTGTCAAAAATTATGCCCCTGGCCAACATAAAATTCCCCTTAAAGATGGATAGTGAAGGTGATACATTATGTCCAAGAAGATATTATCACACGTTTATGAAATGTAGCCACTATTACATTTTCAGGTGGATTCATTTACTTAGCAGTTCCTGGTGCTCCCAACTAAAGTTTCAAAAGGGGAAGCATGCATGGCCATTAGCAGCTCATGAGGGGACGGGGTCCAAAGGCATAACGCACCTCATATCAATCAGGACTTCCCAAACCCTACTTGGTTAAGAATCACTTGAGGCTTATTAAAACACAGATTCTGGTTTGCTAGGGGTGTGGCCTGAGGATGTGCATTTCCATCCAGCTCCAAGGAGATGCAGTTGCTGCTGGTGCAAGGCACACCTCGACTAACCCTGCTCTAGACGGCTCTGCTATCAAAGTGGCACGAGGTCCAGAAAATAAACATCTGACTTCAAACTGTTGCCCAATGGTAACCACCATCCAGGCTGCAGATGTGACTTCTGGAAGCTTCTTATTTCTAGTCTTCTTAACACCCAATTGTAGGTGTGATGGCTCTGCACACTTATGTACCACTGAGACTCATTAGGATAAAGAATTTCTAAGGTAACTGGATCCCAAAAAATCACAAAGGACTTTACAGCAAAACTCAACTTGTATTAACGAGAAAATTAAAAAATGGCACAAATTGTGGGAAAACACTTTTTAACCAGTATTTTAAGTAAACTTTCTAGGAGACCAAACCCATGTACGACGTTCATTTTGTACAGTTATTTTAACAATATAGAATAAATGTAAGCCATCTAAATCCTTGACTACTCAAACTTTTGAATTAGTCATTTGAAAAAATACAATGAAAGAGAAAATGATGCTGGTGATCACCTCTTCCACAGATTCACTCTGAGCAACACATCATTGTGTGTGTTGTGATCTCATCCAAAATAAGTGTTAGATTAACTGGTCTCTAAGGACCCTTCTGGCCAAAATTCTGAAATGAACCCTTCAAAACCATTACCATGTTTACCTTAAAAATAAAATGTTGCTTAACTCTTCATTAAAACTCATTCACAATGTTTTATTTCAAAGGACCAAGCTTAAATATTATTTCATATTAACCATCAATTCTCAAGGCTCCACGTGGGGCTGTTATATATTGGAAAATGAAGGTTTTCCTACAGCACATCAACATGAGTGCTCGGTGTGATGAGAATTATCTTCCACTTTCCAATTTGAGAGTAAATTGTGTGTGTGTGTGTGTGTGTGTGTGAGGTAAGAAACTGAACTTATTACACATAACTGCAAATGAGGATGCTGGGGATACTGGTTGATGCTCACAACCTAACGTGTCAACACTGTGGAAGATAATGACGAACCTAAGAATAAGGAAAACTACTGAACTCCTCTCCTGTGAGTTCTCAATGTCTGAGCATTCGGATCTACGAACCAAGTATTGAATGTTGTGACATCCCCACCAAAGCATGAAAAATCATTTCCTACATCTTTTGATAGTTTTCCTGAACATGACAACTATCAGTCATCCCTATAATAGCAAATAACAGTGACAAATTATCTCCCATATGATCTTAGTGTAGATTTATAGGACTTACTGTTGTTACTATAGATAATTAAAATGCAGAATTCCAGAGTTTTAGGAGGTAATCAGGCTAGAAAATCACACTTTGGAAGTACACGTAAAGTAATAAAAAGTAAGACTTCTGTCATTGTTTTTTTAAATTATCTCACTCGAGTAGCCAATAATGTCACATCTGGATCACAAGTGCCACCAACGGCTTCAATTGCAGGTTCCCCCCCCCCTTTTTTTTTTTTTTTACAAAGTCTAGCCTATTTCAAATGTTTGAATTTCTCTCCAGTTATATACAGATATCTATATAAGATATAGATATTTTTTCTAGGCATTGAAATCAAGTAACAACAATCTGAACCCTCTATCCTAATGTTTTACCACCAGAACTTTTGAAATCCTTCTAATCAATCATGACAGGATTATTTTCTTTAGCTATACAAAGGCATAGGTCAAAGCTGGTCATTTTACATTTCCCTACCAATATTTGTAACCAAAGTCACAAATCCTTCTTGAACATTTTAAGTAACCTCAGGTAAGACAAAAGATTTTCCCTTGGGTTTTGTTTCTGTATAAATTCTTTGGGGAATTTCTCAAATTCTCTTTAGGCATCCACATCTCATTTCTTGCTCACAAATCTCCAGGAACAGTGTCATCGACAGTGAGAGGATAATTACCATGTAATTATCACAGAACACAGCAGATCTTGGATGTTGAAAAGTGCCAAGCAATTCTTAGTTTAATGTATCTTTCTGATACAAAAGAAGTCAGAGTTAATAAGAAACTCCTCCCAAATTCCTAACATGATTTTTATGGATTAAAATACTCTCAGTAAAATACTCTGTTCCTGAAAACACACTAAAAGCTGTATGCCTTCACTCTAATATTTCAATCTGCTAAATGGAATAGACATACGAAAGACAAAATGACAGAACTCATCAATTGCACAAAGTTGTATATACCTCGTTATACCATGAAGAGCTGAGTAAACTGCTTATTCAGTCATCTGATAAACTTACCTTTCTGGCATGTATTAGATTGCAAATACATTCTAGAATATAGGAAGGAAATGTAAATCCTTCGCCATTGTTTGAATTTCACTTTAGTCTTCATTACAGAGTTCAGGCAAACAAAATTAGGTAAGCTGGAGAATTTGAACAAATTTTATTGATCATGATAATCTAATCACTTATGTTGGACTTCTAGTATCTACAGGGTGAAAAAACCAAAACTATAGCTGTTCCTAATCTTCTCTGAGTGATTTCAAAACGGCCACTGGCTTCTCCAAGCCCAGGCTGAGGGTATACCGACAGGCAAGAGAGAACAACAAAAACATTCTAGCCCTCACAGTCCCTCTACTGGGAGCAGAAGATTTAAAAACATTTTTTTTTCCAGGGGTGCCTGGGTGGCTCAGTCGGTCAAGCGTCCAACTTTGGCTCAGGTCATGATCTCACAGTTTATGTGCTTGAGCCCCACGTCGGAGCTGTGCTGAGCCCCACGTCTGTGCTGACAGCTCAGAGCCTGGAGCCTGCCTCAGATTCTGTCTCCCTCTCTCTCTACCCCTTCCCCGCTCATGTTCTGCCTCTCTCTCACAAAAAAAAAAACAGACGTTTAAAACAATTTTCAACATTTTTTTCCAAAGCTAAATTTGTGGTAAATTCATTACTATGCTAAATTACTATGCTAAACTACTAAGCTAAATTCATTACTATGTAATGAATAAGAGTCAAAAAATTTTAGGACACCAATATTAGGAATAACAAATAAAAAGAGTGAAGAATTTTTAAACTTTCCAGTAAATATATTTGCTTTTTCCCCCCAGAGATACCCACAGTTCTTTATGTATTTCTATAAATATTAACGCAGGAGAAATTCAGATCAATATAAATAATAATATTCAACTAGCCATTTTAATATAAAGTTTAAAGACCGCACTTAAGAAAATATGATTTTTTATATTGCACATAAAAAATAAATACAGTGCCCATTATAGTTTGGGCTGTTAAGGAAGGAAGGAAGGGAGGAAAGAAGGTTTTTCTTTCCACGCATGCCCTTTGAAATAGGCCCCTGGTTTATTCCAATTGAGAAGACTTCCCAAAAACTCAATGTAATGACCTAAAACTAGCATTTGTAACACTAATCTCTAATCCACTAATGTTTCCCCAAATTTTGAGTTAATGGACCATTTTCCATAGTCACTTAATTACTGTTTTAATGTTAGATCACAGAGCAGTGAAAGACTGTCAGATTTCCTCCTTCACACAGGTAAGACACAACTATGCCCATCTCCTTGCACACCTAGGCCAGTGAGGCAGAATCCCAAAAGGATGGAACAGGGTGCTTTTTCCCCAGGGGCTGCATCACCAGAGGCCCCGCACGGGCTCCTCTGAAGCAGAGCAGTGCAAATACCCAACACCTGCGGTGTTCTAGCATAATCACCTGGAGATTATTCTCTCACTGGGGAGGAGATTATTCCCGGAGATCTGTGAGCAAGAGATACAGACACCTAAAGAGAATTTTAGAAATTCCCCCCAAAGAATTTACTCTATAAAGAAAACGTAGAGGAAAACCTTTTTCTTACCTGAGGTTCCTCAAAATGTTCAAGAAGGACTTGTAACTTTGTTTCTAAAAATTGGTAGGGAGGGGAACCTGGGTGGCTCAGCCGGTTAAGCACGAGACTGTCAATTTCAGCTCCGATCATGATCTCATGGATCTTGGGTTCCACCCTGGGTCTGGCTCTGTGCTGACAGCGCGGAGCCTGCTTGGGATTCTCTCTCCCTCTTTCTGCCCCTCCCCTGCTCGCTCTCTGTCTCTCTCTCAAAATAAATAAACTTTAAAAAAAAAAAAAAATTGGTAGGGAAAATAAGTTTCTCTGGGGGATATTTCCGAAACACTCAGTGAAACATTCAGAAATGTAATCTCTCTGTTCAAACCCTTGTGAAAGCCTCCATCAATCCATCAAAAGAAGTTACAAAAACAAGTGGGTTAGATTTGGTACATAATCAAACTTCACTAAATTTCATTTAAATCAATGGCTTTTAATGTAGTAAAAATTAAAAAGTCAGCTTAAATTTGCTCCTTTTAATATGTGTATGCAAAATACAAATATATGTATTTAATATTTGTATGCAAAACTCTGGGGACCTGTGGGTGGAAAAGCAGGAAAACATTGTATTTTTATGATTTACCACAGGCTATGCCTCTCACACTTAATACCGTCTTTTTTTTTTTTTTTCCTTTTCACTCAGTAAAACCTGAATATTAAGACCATCTTCGAAAGGGCTGGTAGTTAGTAGAGAAGCGCCCGGCGGGCACAGAGATGTGAATAACAAGCTGACTCCGGTGGTACAAACACTTAATAACCTTAAGAATTAGAACTGTGTCCCTCGTCGTGGCCGCTTTACACCCCAGGCGCAGCTCAGATAAACCCACGCTGGCTGCGCGTTGTGCCTCGTGATAATCAGGTGCGTGACCCGAAAACTCCGAAGCTTCCCCCGCCAGCAACGTCGTGTGCAAATCCCAGGAGGGCGCGCTCAGCCCCGGTGTGCGGTCCCCACGGGCGCGCTCGCACGCCGGCTCCAGCGACGCCACCGCGGTTCGAAGACCACCGTTCACGCCCGCGCCCGCCCCGCTCTCACCCTGCGCCCCGCGGACTCCTTACCTGGAAGAGGCGGCGACCGCAGCGGCGGACAGCGGAAGGTGCTGAAGCGGGCGCGGCGGCGGCGGCGCAAGATCAGCCCGCGTGCGCCCCGCCCTCCCCGCCTGCGCGCCGCGGGCTCGCGGGGCGGGGCGGCCGGGCCGCGGGTTGCGGAGGGGCGGGGGGGAGGGCGCGGGGAGGGAGGGGCTCGTCGCGCCGGACCGCGCGCCCCGCTCTCCTGGGCCCTCCAGGAAGACCACGTGACGGCCACGCTGGTCCCTGATTGGAGCGCCAGGCGGAGAGGCGGCAGCGGCGCCTGACCCGGGAGAGGGTGGGTGGGGGGGAGGCTGGTTACCTGGCAACGGGGAGTCTGCGCGGAGGACGCCGTTCCAGGCATTGGCGGAGCTGCTGCAGAGTTTACAGCGAGGCTGAAAGTGGAGGAGAGCAGTGAGCCGCCGGCGTTCTCACAACCTAACATATTCCACATACCGCGTCCGCACTTTCTAGGGAAATGAGTCAAATATGCAATAAATAACTCACCCCGTCTTCTTGAGGGGCGTGGAGGACGGCGTTGAGCCTCCTTCAGCGGCGAGGCTGCACTGGTCATGAACTGTCATGTCCTGGAATGGGAATGCGTGCAAAATGCCGTCTCTCCTGCGCTTCATTACTGTCTCATTGGGCTCAGGTAGCTCAGTAGGAGACCACTTTGGAGGCGATTATTTGTCTTTGTTAGTGGAGTGCTAGGTAGATAATACACCTGCCATCAATGTGTGCAAAGCTGACATTTTCCTTGTGGAAATCTGGTTCAGTGGAAATGCTTGGTACTGTCATTCGTAATTTCTTCATATCTCTGAAACATCTTCACTATTTACAGCCCTTATCAAACACACTGAAGAAAATAAGGCTCGGAATAAAGGATATTTAACAACAATTACTGAACTCGAATTATATGTCAGACTCTAGATAGTTAATAAACTAATTAATAAATTAATCCCCCAACCAGAGAAATTGCCTGGACATAATTCCTATCCATCTGTGCCATAGATTTTTCTCCTCTTTCTTCTAAAATATTCCCCGCAGACCGTACCCCATCACAGCACTTAACATTCTGTTTTGCAAATTAAAATTCACTTCAAAGTTGCCTTTCCACATAGGCAATACACTGTTTAAAAACTGGAATCAGTGCTTACAATAATTTTTTTAAATTTTTATTTATTCTGAGAGACAGCACGTGTGGGCAGGGAAGGAGCAGAGAGAGCGGGAGAGAAAGAATCCCAAGGAGGCTTTGCGCACTGTTCAAGACTCGATCCCAGGACCTCCAGAACACAAACCTGAGCCCATATTGAGCCTGATGCTTACCTGACTGAGCCACCCAAACATTCCAGTTCTTAGAACTCTTGCCTACATTCTAAAAAGGTGCTTGATGAATAGCAGATCTTTGATAACGGATGGATGGATGGATGGATGGATGGATGGATGGATGGATGGATAAATTAGCATATGATCTACCAGAGAAAGTAGAGAGGGCAACAACTTAGTATCATTCCCATGTAAGCTCTGAAACACGGTTGTATAACAGTCTTATGAGATGATTCCAGGTGCGAGAGGGAGAAATTTTTCTTCCAGTGTGTTCAGAGAAAATAAGAATGTTTGAAGGGTGCCTGGTGGTTCAGTCTGTTAAGTGTCCCACTCTTGGTTTCAGCTCGGGTCATGATCTCATGGTCATGAGATCAAGCTGTCCCCTGCCCCAGGTCAGGCTCTGCACTGACAGCATGGAGACTGCTTGGGATTCTGCCCCTCTCTTTCTGCCCCTACCTCTTGCTCTCTCCCTCAAAATAAATAAATAAACTTTTTAAAAAGGTGATGTTTGAACAGGAACATAATAAATAAATAGATTTCACCTGATGGAGAAGGCGAGCAGACATTGTGGAACAGGAACAACATGGCCAAAAGTGGGGGAAATGCATGATTGGTTTAACTGATTTTGACTTAATTGCCTTGTCTAGAGGAGGTAAGAGCTACCTAAAGAAATGTGGGAAGACGGAAATTGGCAAAAAGTTAAACTGGAAAAATAAGAAAACCAGATTGAGAAAGATATTGGACTTTCTTTTTTTTTAATTTTTTTAACGTTTATTTTTTATTTTTGAGACAGAGAGAGACAGAGCATGAATGGGGGAGGGGCAGAGAGAGAGGGAGACACAGAATCAGAAGCAGGCCATCAGCCCAGAGCCCGACGCGAGGCTCGAACTCACGGACCGCGAGATTGTGACCTGAGCTGAAGTCGGATGCTTAACGACTGAGCCACCCAGGCGCCCCGATATTGGACTTTCTATGTAGGTTAGACCTTAACCCCTAAAACCTTGGGCTTGAGGAAGGATACTTCCAAATGTTGGAGATAAAAAGGATGCAAAGAAATGAAAGACATGATCAATTAGGAGAAAAAGGCAGTGGTTCATGGAAAAGATGCTAATGGCCTAAATTAAGACAATAAAAATAAGAGCAATGAAGAGGTAAGATTATAACGAACATTTCTGGGAGAATAACTGTCATTTTCATTTATGACTATTTGCTAGGTACCATGCTGAATAGTCAGTAAGAGACATCAAGAGAAAGAGTTGTCAAAGACAAAATGTCTAGCTTGGCCCATTGGTTGGATGGAAAAGTCTTTTGTGTCTCATTGATTCAAAAATGCTCTAACTCTCCACTTAAGAATCATGAAAGCAAATGAAACATTAGAAATTATCTGTTTATGGGGTGCCTGGGTGGCTCCGTCAGTTAAGCGTCAGACTTCAGCTCAGGTCATGATCTCGCGGTTTGTGAGTTCGAGCCCCGTGTGGGCTCTGTGCTGACAGCTCGGAGCCTGGAGCCTGCTTCAGACTCTGTGTCTTCTTCTCTCTCTGCCCCTCCCCCACTTGTGCTCTGTCTCTATCAAAAATAAACAAATGTAAAAAAAAATTTTTTTAAAGAAATCTAGTTATGCATTCACAATTTAAAGGTGAAGGAACTGAGGCCTGGAAAGTTATAGAATTTGTCAAGGTCATATAGCTACATTAATAGCAGAACTGATACCACGAGCTCTGATTCCCAGTTGAGTACTCTTCTCCCTTGTCTGTGATTTGGTTCATTAGTTTTGAAAGAGAAATTTAAATAATGACAGATATAGTTAGATTGAGAACCCAGAGAAACAATATAACGTAATTCGTAAGGAAAAGATCTCTTTACCCTGATTTTCATTCTTTCTTCAACAAATATTTAATGTGATGCTCTCATCACACAGCGAAAACAATTGTCAGTGGCTCAGCCTGGCTGGCATTTTCAGGGCAATCGTTAATTCTTAACACACAGAGTACACAGAGTTCTTCAGGATGAAATTTAAAGCAAAGTGATTAGGGAACCAAATGCGTATAGTCGATTCATCCTCAAGTCTAGGCATGTTCTAAGAGACCAGTGGCTTTGAAAAGATAGTCCATGTTATTTAATGTGGCAAGTGCTTTTTTAGTGGATATTCTAAATAAAAAACCAATCAGGAAGGACTTTAAAAAAAATTTTTTTTAATGTTTATTTGTTTTGGAGAGAGAGTGACAGAGCATGAGCAGGGGAGGGGCAGAGAGAGAGGGAGACACAGAATCTGAAGCAGGCTCCAGGCTCTGAGCCGTCAGCACAGAGCCCAATGCGGGGCTCAAACCCATGAACCACAAGATCATGAGCCGAAGTTGGATGCTTAACCGGCTGAGCCACCCAGGCGCCCCTGGGAAGGACTTTTTAAACTTTAATTTTTGGGAAATTTAGCCAAAAAGGCTTTAGATTCACTTTAAAGAAAAAAAATTAAAGAAAGAAAAGAAAAAGCACTCACAGGGGCACCTGGGTGGTTCAGTCAGTTAAGTGTCTGACTCTTGATTTCAGCTCAGGTCATGATCTCACAGTTCGTGGGTTCAAGCCTGGTATCAGGCTCTGTGCTGAGAGCGCAGAGCCTGCTTGGGATTCTCTCCCTCTCTCTCTCTCCCTCTCTTCCTCTCCCTCTCTCTCTCTCTCTCTCCCTTTCTCTCTGCCCCTCCACCATTCGCTCTCTCTCCTTGCTCTCAAAATAAATATACATTTTTAAAAAGCCCTATTTTAAATGTAAAAATGGCAAGAGAACAGAAATAGTGTGACAAAAAAACTGATCAAACTGTACATCAAATACCTACAGCTCTGAATACTTAAAACCTTACTGTATATAAACACACTTCTAAAATTTGAAAGTTTTTTAAAAAAACAATTTATTTCCATAATTTTAATATTAAGGTGTATATTTATTACATATATTTAAAATTAGCATTTCTGATATTATGAAATGATTGCTTATCCAATGTCATTCTTTGGACTTCATGAAATACCAAAAGGGCTTAAAATTAATTAACTAATAATTGCATAATATTTGAGATTTTATCTCTAGAATAACATCGATTTGATTCATTAAAAAAGTTTACAAAGTATTTAAAGAGGAAAATACAGAAAACACTACAATAAACATATTTAATAAATTGCAGTCTTCGGTCATATTTGTATCATGTCTTTTTTAAAAAAATAACACAAATATGGATAAAGTAAAATCATCCTTTTTTTCTCTTGTCTTTGGATTACCCTCTCATCTAATTAGATTAACATATATTCTAAATTCGTTTTATTTCCCATCATTATTTTTTTAATTTTATACATATTGGTAAGTATAGTTATAGTTTGTTCATGTTGATTGATGTGGATCTCACTGTACAAAATCACAATTTACTTATTTACCTATGGAGCATTTAAGTTATGTGAACTTTTCCGTATTGCAAAATGAAATGAATCTCCTTATATGTTTACTTTTCTATGAGTTTCTCAGACCACAGTTGGGATTTCTGGGTCACGATACATACGTACCTTCAAGTACGATAGATATTACCTAATTCTTCTCCATTTATACTATAACCAGCAGTATGTAAATGTTTTTCCTGCTCCATATCCTCACCAACATCATATTTTCATAGCTTTTTAAATTTTTTTTTTAGCATTTATTCATTTTTTGAGAGACAGAGAGAGAGAGCACAAGCAGGGGAGGAGCAGAGAGAGGGGGAGACACAGAATCCGAAGCAGGCTCCAGGCTCTGAGCTGTCAGCACAGAGCCCTACACGGGGCTTGAACTCATGAAACGCGAGATCATGACCTAAGCCGAAGTCAGAGGCTTAACTGACTGAGCCACCCAGGTGCCCCATATTTTCGTAGTTTTTAATGTAATCGATGTAAAATGGCATCTCTTTATGATTTAAATATGTATTTCCTGAATTTGTTGATATGGAACATCTTTTTCTGTTTATAAATGAAGTCTTCCTTTCCTTTGATTATTTTTCTTTATTTTTTTCTCTTTTCCTTACCGATTTGTCATTTTTTAAATAGTTGGTGTTAATCTTTGTTCAATATACTCTTTGCAAATATCTCCAAATCTTCAGTTGTGAAGAACTCTCAATTTCTATTCCTTTCAATATTTATTCTACTTTCCTCCTCTAAAATTTCAAATGGACCTATAATAGAGTTGTCAGATCTACCTAGCGTATGTCTTTATCACTTTTTCTTTTCCTATTTGTTCTTATTGTCCCTCTGTACTGAATTATATATAAATCACTCAGTACAATGTTTCGGTTGATGAATACTTCAGGTGGTTTTCAAGTGGTGAGTCTAGGTCCTGCCCCAGCCTCATAGGAACCCCCTCGACTCCATTTCTCATCTAGTGCCAACTCTCATCTGCCTTTACCTGCTTCAGTCTTAGGATCCAGAAGGCTACGGTTCCAGCCTCAACTCATTATATTTAGTCCTCAAATGTGTTTATCAAATTTTTGAGTGAGGTTACCCCCTTTAATGTTCCAATACTCAAAATCCTGATTCCTCAACCCCCCAGAAATTTTGACTTTTTCCTAGGAAAATGTTTTCTGTACATTCACATAAAATTTGCATGTGAATCCAGAGATTTCACCTTCCGGAATCCCTTTAAGGATCCATAACCCTCCCTAGGTTACCAAGCCCTATTCTATTTCCCTGATGAGGAGTGACTCCTTATCAGGGCAATACAAATCAAAACCACACTGAGATACCACCTCATGCCAGTCAGAGTGGCCAAAATGAACAAATCAGGAGACTATAGATGCTGGCAAGGATGTGGAGAAACAGGAACCCTCTTGCACTGTTGGTGGGAATGCGAACTCGTGCAGCCCCTCTGGAAAACAGTGTGGAGGTTCCTCAAAAAATTAAAAATGGACCTACCTTATGACCCAGCAATAGCACTGCTAGGAATTTACCCAAGGGATACAGGAGTGCTGATGCATAGGGGCACTTGTACCCCAATGTTTATAGCAGCACTTTCAACAATAGTCAAATTATGGAAAGAGCCTAAATGTCCATCAACTGATGAATGGATAAAGAAATTGTGGTTTATATACACAATGGAATACTACTTGGCAATGGGAAAGAATGAAATCTGGCATTTTGTAGCAACGTGGATGGAACTGGAGAGTATTATGCTAAGTGAAATAAGTCTTACAGAGAGAGACAGATACCATATGTTTTCACTCTTATGTTGATCCTGACAAACTTAACAGAAGACCATGGGGGAGGGGAAGGGGAAAAAAAAAGTTAGAGAGGGAGGGAGGCAAACCATAAGAGACTCTTAAATACTGAGAACAAACTGAGGGTTGATGGGGGGTGGGAGGGAGGAGAAAGTGGGTGATGGGGATTGAGGAGGGCGCCTGTTGGGATGAGCACTGGGTGTTGTATGGAAACCAACTTGACACTAAATTTCATATTAAAAGTAAAAAGAAAAAAGAAAAGTTTTAATGTACCTTCAATATGTCATTAATAAAGCCCAATCAAAACAAATTAAATACAAAAAACAAACAAACAAACAAACAAACAAAAACAAAGCCCTATTCTATAGCCTCCACGCTTCTGTAAGGCGTTGGTCTTCAGACAAGTAGAAATGCCTTCCTTGTCTTAGGCAGTGCATGCACTTTGACAAATGAGCTTCAGACTCACACACTTTTTCAGTGTTCTCTCTCACTCATGTTAGTTCTTTAATACCTTTTTTCAGTTTGATTTATTTTACATGTAGTAGTAAAGTACATGGGGTGTTCACTCAGTAGGCTGTTAAAGCCAGATTGTACTGGCCGGAGAGAGAGGACTTATATTTTTCAGGATTTTTGCAACCCGTTGTTAAACCCAGCTACAGTTAAAATTAAATGATACAAACTTATAATTTAAAAATTTTATTGAAAACAAAGTATACTCAAAATTCACACTTTATGATTATTTCTTAATATTTTACTTTTATCTGTGTTCTTGAGGTTATTTATGTCCACTAAGTCTATTTATGTCAAAGTCTGTATGGTGAAAATATTATATAATATTGCATATTTCTTCCCAATTTGGCATTCAATGATATCACACTGATGGCTTGAAATTGCCAAAATGGGGGTATTCACACTCCAGAAATGAGCTAGTTCTACAAATCAGGGTGTGGTTCATAGTTTTGTTGACTGTCTCGACCTACACTGTGTAACATAGTATCTTCTATAAAATGTGGTTATTTTGTAATTAAAATTTTTTTTTCAACATTCATTCATTTTTGAGAGACTGAGAGAGACAGCGAGAGCTGGGGAGGGTCAGAGAGAGAGGGAGACACAGAATCTGAAGCAGGCTTCAGGCTGTGAGCTGTCAGCACAGAGCCCGACGCAGGGCTCGAACTCATGAACCGTGAGATCATGACCTGAGCCGAAGCCGGATGCTTAATGGACTGAGCCACCCAGGGGCCCCTGTGGTTACTTAAATTTAAATCAATTTCAATAGAATGACAACTTTAGCTCCTCAGTCACAGTAACCCCATTCCAAGTGCTCCATAGTTACGAGCTCGATAGATACAGCCCTGGTTACCGTATTGAATAGTGCAGATAAAGAACATATCCATTGTCACCAAAACTTCTCTGGGTAAGTGTTGGTTTATTTTGGGAGTCAGAAAACTGTTTCTGTAAAGAGCCGGATAGTAAATATTTGGGGCTTTGTGAGTTGTACGGTCTCTATCTACTCAATTCTGCTGCTGTAGCTCGAAAGCGGTCAGAAAATACATAAATGAATGGAGGTGGCTGTGTCCCCAAAAGACTTTATTAACACAAACAGGAGGCAAGCTGGATTTGATCTACAGGCTGCCAGTCCCTGGTATAGACTTAAGAAGGTGATGGGGAAAATATGAACAATACAATTCAGCTGTAAAGAGGGATGTGTTTGTAGCTGTTACACTGTAAACAGCACCACACACTGAGGAACTCGGCTTCCAATATTCAAAAATTATTATCCAACGCCCCGAAAAAGTTGCTAAAGTCAGTGATGAACAAGCCTTTATTGTTTTGCTTTTGGTTTACTCATTAACGTAAATAAAAATATCAATCAACGCTCAAGTCAGCTGTAAGTCACTACACTCATCTATCAAATGCAGCCCTAAGTGGGCTACAAATAGAAGAGTTTGGCAAAACTTAATGGAAGATTCCGTGAAAATCAATTAGGTGCATGGAATATAAAACAAAGAATATTGCATATTGTATTATGTGTAAATTGCAGGCAACATACCCTTTATATCAGAAAAGTTTACAGTAAACTTATGTACACGCATATATGCACGTGTTTGTTTTCAGAAGGCTGGTTGTTAAACATTTATCAGCAACCACTAGAAAAATCCTTAAATGTGTCTAAAAATGTGGCTCAAGGGGCGCCTGGGTGGCTCAGTCACTTGAGCGTCAGACTTTAGCTCAGGTCGTAATCTTGCCGTCCCGCAAGTTCAAGCCCCGCCTCTGTGCTGAAGTCTCAGAGCCTGGAGCCTGCTTCTGATTCTGTGTCTCCCTCTCTCTGGCCCTCCCCTGCTCACACTCTGTCTCACTTTCTCTCTCTCTCTCAAAAATAAATCAACATTAAAAAAATTTAAAAAATAAAATAAAATAAAAATGTGGCTCAAGAGTGCATGGTGAACCTTGGTGTTTCTAAAGCCATCTGTCCATGTATCCACCTGTCTTTTTATCTATCTATCTAACGTGGCCTTGAAAATGTGTTTCTCATCTCTTGCTCTGGGGAGCATAAATGAGAGATGGCCCATCTATGCTCTAAAGCCACTGCCATTATGTCAAAGCCACGCTTCCCCATAGGTAAATTTTATCTCAGCAATTATTGTTTGACTTTGGCAAATAATGAATTGTCCCCAGGGAAAGTTGAAATGTCCCAAGAGTGTACACATGGCCCATCAGATTGGAGGAAAATTATGTGAATACATTTCTTTAGTAAAAGGGGAGATGCTGTTTGAACATATATTTGCATTGAATATTGGGAGTTAATAGAAACATGAGTAACGTTATTCTTTTCTTGGACCTGACTTTATACCCTTCATTTTACTGTCTTCTACTTAAATAATAATCTATTTTCAACTTATATAGAATTATATTTTGGTAGAAGGCACAGGAAACTTTTATCTGAAATGAATATTATGACTCCCTAAATATAAAATTCCCAATGTGGGCACTCAATTCGTGTGTGTGTGTGTGTGTGTGTGTGTGTGTGTGTGTAATATATATTTTACTGTCCATGTATTTAATAAAATTTATCAAAGCTTTATAAATAACATTGAAGAAGTATATATGATACATTGACAGCGTGACAGACTAAGCATAGGCAAAAGAAAGCAACGTCCAGTCTTGTAGCTCTGGAAAATACATGGTAGACTGTTTCTGTATGAAAACAAGACAAGATGTTGCTATGAATGGGAGTCCCAGATGAAGCAATTTGCTGAAAATATCTCAGAAGACTGTGGGCCCCCAAGACAAAGCTTTCTGGTTCTAGAGATGACTGCCAACATTTTTAAACCACAATTTTAATCTTCAGGGACTCTAGGTTGAAGGGCTCTTGAAAATGTTTTTACCTGTTTTAAACATGCTTAAGGAAAATCTTGTTCAGCGCATGGCTAAATTTCTCTCGGCTATGCTTTTGGAGAGCAGTTGTGAAATTCCACCTCAGAGGATTTCTTCTTTGTTACTGTATTCCCAACCATAGCCAGCTTGCCAAAAAAAAAAAAAAAAAAGAAAAAGAAAAAGAAAAAAAAAAAAAAAGAAAGAAAAGAAAAGCAACCAGAAAAGACTCTGAATATATATTTCATTAACTATGAAAACACTGGAGTTTTCTGGATGTAAACTGATACATTGATTGATTTTATTACCTAGATATATTTTTCTAGGAGCACAACAGGCTAAATTAAAAAAAGTTTGTCCTGTTTTTTTTTGCAAATTGGTTTTCCACACTACCCTGTCCTTATGCCATCCTGATTCCACAATGATATTAGTCTTGGGATAGATAGAAAAAGAAATAAGAAAGCAACTGATTCAAATAATCTTCTAGAGAAGTTAATATTGGATTTTTTAAATCAAAAGTAGAGTGTGGGCAAAGTAAGTCAGTAAGTAAGCAAGTCAGTCTTG
Source organism: Panthera pardus (assembly GCF_024362965.1). Lineage (NCBI taxonomy): Eukaryota > Metazoa > Chordata > Mammalia > Carnivora > Felidae > Panthera > Panthera pardus. The sequence continues at coordinate 8,043,512 of NW_026526688.1, read as the reverse complement.
ACTGTCTAACAAGCAAGTCAGTGAGTGTCTAATGTTGGCACGTACATAAATTGCTTTGTTCAATTAATGTTTAAAATTTGAAATTTATATTTGGTAGGTTAGAACTTAAGAAGATAGTTGTATTTAGCTTTTCAAACCCTTGCACTGAATAATGTCTTATTTTTAACTTGAAATTTAGTAATCCTGAGGCAAGATCCTTAGGATTAATTTATAAATATTCTGTAACTGTTTAATTGCCAGGGCAGTTTAGTACAGTTTTTCTTGGTATACAAAGGGACTTTCTCTCCAGTACTTGAAAGCATGGTTAATGTTGTGAAATTTTTGTTTTTTTTTTAAAGTTTATTTATTTATAAAAATAAATAGAGATATTTTAAGTTTATTTATTTATAAAAATAAATAGAGAGAGAGAGAGAGAGAGAGAGAGAGAGAGAGAGCACGAGCTGGGGAGAGGCAGAGAGAGAAAATCCCCAAGTCTCTCTGTGGGGCTACATCTCATGAACCAAACTCAAGAACAGTGAAATCATGACCTGAGTCGATATCAAGAGTTGGACACTTAACCGACGAACTGACCCAGGTGCCCCTATTGAGAAATTTGCTATTGAGTTATATGTCACTTCCTCAGTTATAAGAATTTTACTCATATAGGAGGGAACCAGGTAGAGGTTATAACCTGTTCAAAGGAAGATTCAGAACATCACAGATTTATATAGTGTGTAAAAAAATGTTGAAGCGAATTTCAAATGGAGGCAAAAAACATGTTTTGGGGGAAAGAGAAAGAAGTCGATTATATCTTTACCAGAGAGGACATAATTTGCCTACTTATCAGTTACCTACAATTTAAGGAAGGCAGAACAGCTCAGACCATGAGCAGGATTAGACCAAGCCAGCCAGGAGGATGGGTTATGTAGTCAATGCGTAGATTTCTATCGTCTTTTCAACAGCTTGTGCTGGTGATCTTTGGGAGGCTAGCTACGGACACACATGTGTACTCATAGAGGTGACAAATTGCGGTCACTGCCAAGGATGCCTGGGCCTGGTTCCCCTAGTGGGACGTGTTCCATTTTGGAAGCCAGAAGCAGGACTGTGAATATGGAGTTCCTCGGACCCCTCTGTCCCTTCATGCTCCACAGCATTACCACCCCATGCTTAGGGACTGGTGTAACGAACTTGCTGAAGGATTGGTGTAACGAAGGAGTTTTAACTTCAGACTGCATGCTTAATCTGCGTTTGCTGACCATCCAGAGCAAAGCTGACCATCCAGGAGCCTATGTTACAACCTATAGGGCTAGAGTTTTGACTGACGGGTACGTACGTTGAAGTTCCTATCCTTGATGCTCCTTCCTCAGTAATGGCTACTTCATAAAATCACCTCCATCTTCTGAATTCTGCCATTCAGCTCTCCACTCACAATTCAGGGAATCCAGCCCTAACCCACAGAGGTTATTCTCATCCTGGGATCCCTCCCTCTTCTGCTACCAGAATATTTCTCTAAGTTAGAAATAGCCATTCTAGGGTAATAGCTCCTAGGAGTCCCAGGCAAAGAGACAGGGGACGATGGAAGAGAGAGTAGGAAGGAGCTCCAATGGCAGAGACACCGGATCAGTGTAGACATCTGGCGTTCCAAGTCTCCTATGATGATATCAGCCCAGACAACCACTCCCACTCTGTTCCCTGTTAAGACCGTCCGGTATCGTAGTTTGCAGGTATGCCCCTTTCTTCAGAGTGTCAAATGGGCTGCTGAGAAATTAAACACAGACTTGTAAGGAACACATTTGGGAGAGCATACAGCCCTCTCAAGACAAACAGCAGTTAACAGAGCCAGCGGAATGTAAACAGAGGTTGCAAACCAGTCAGGACCAGCATTTGTGTCGTGTTTGGCTTAAAGGCTTACGCGATTTGTTTAAAAAATGAGCAACATTCAAAAATCAGGAGATGTTACTGTAAAACTTCACCGTTCCACCTTTTCTTTTTTTTTTTTTTTTAATTTTTTTAACGTTTATTTATTTTTGAGACAGAGAGAGACAGAGCATGAACAGGGGAGGGGCAGAGAGAGAGGGAGACACAGAATCTGAAACAGGCTCCAGGCTCTGAGCGGTCAGCACAGAACCCGATGCGGGGCTCGAACTCACAGACCGTGAGATCATGACCTGAGCCGAAGTTGGACGCTTAACCAACCGAGCCACCCAGGCGCCCCCCGTTCCACCTTTTCTACCCAAACCAGAGCACTGGCAGTATGGGTTCCTCATCCCGGATGACAGCCATCAGCTGGAGCTGAGTCTCTGACCGTCTGGAAGAGACAGGCTGTCCTCTCTGCCAGTTGCTACTCCCCTCGTTCTTCTCACACCCCACTGCCTTAACTTAGTTATAATACTCCCCTGACCACAGCAGGGCTGTGGTTTTGCAAAGTCTGATCTAAACTCTCGAGGAGTAAAGAAGATTTGTCCAGCTGTCCCATTAGTTGTAAGGGGTCCCCTCTCATGGCAATAGAATCAGTACTTGACATTGTACATTTGGTGCCATTGGCTCCTCCCCTTCGCCTTCGCTCCCCCATTCCTTCCAAATGGGCTTCTTCCAGTTTTCACACAACGTTTTGATGTCTCAGTTGACGTTGATGTCTCAGCGTTGTTGCAATGCAAACACTTCTGCCATTGTTAGGACTGACCATCCCTCTGGTTGTCAGCTTTGGACCTCTTATCCTTCCCACTTATCATCTGACTCGCACCAATGTCTTTTTGCGTTAAAACAAACAAAATATATATGAACCCATTTCTTAGTGAGGTGTCTCAGAAGGCTCTTCTCTTAGCTACACGGACATCCCGTGGATGTTGGAGCAGAAGTGAAAGGGGCAGTAGATGTTCAGATTATAGAGCTGTAAGCTTGTGCAACCTTGAATAAACTAACCAGCCTCTTTGATGATCGGTCTTCGCATCCGCGAAACGGTGTGCGACACGTTTCCTTATCCTTGGATTCAGAAATAAACGGGCGCACTGCATTAGGGACGTTTTGAGAAACATTCTAGTGAAGATTCAAAGTCACACAGCATTGGCCTAATAGAAATGCTGTCTGTCAGTGAGGAGGAATAGCTATAATTAAGGAATTCTAGGCAACTTGAGGGTGGCTTTCATGGAAAACGTTTTCCAGGAAGAGAGAGATACAAGTAAAACTGAAGATATGTACCACGAAGTTTAGTTTCATCTCACATTTGGAAGAACAGACAGATTTAAAAGATTGTTTTGGTTAAAGAAATTTGGAATGAGGGGCGCCTGGGTGGCTCACTCAGTTGAGCATGTGGTCTTGATTTCGGCTCAGGTCATGATCTCTCTGTTTGTGAGTTCGAGCCCCACCTCGGGCTCTGTGCTGATGGTGCAGAGCCTGCTTGGGATTCTCTTTCTCTCTCTCTCTCTCTCTCTCTCTCTCTCTCTCTCTCTAATCCTCCCCTGCTCATGCTGTCCCTCTCAAAACAAATAAATAAACATTAAAAAAAAATAAGTTTGGAATGAATAAGAGTAATCAGAAGTCATTGGGTATTAGAGGGATGGTCTAAGTCATAGAACGAAGGAAGGAGATTCTTTTGGGCTCCTGGGTGGCTTATTCAGTTAAGCATCCGACTTTGGCTCAGGTCATGATCTCACAGTTAGGGGGTTCGAGCCCTGCATTGGGTTCTGTGCTGACAGCTCAGAGCCTGGAGCCTGCTTCAGATCCTGTGTTTCCCTCTCTTTCTACCCCTGCCCACTCTCTGTCTCTCTCTCAAAAATAAATAAAAATTAAAAAAAAATTTTTGAAAAGGAGATTCTTCTGAAGAATGAGCAACAGAAACTTTTTCTATTCACCTCTTTGTTGAATGGCAAAGCAGGGTCAAAATCAGAAAAGTATTGGGTAGATGCTTCAAGAAGGGGCTAGTAGAAAATACTTCTGTTTTCTGTGATGTGATTTAATACAATTGGTTAATGGATTGGCATTGTTGCCATTTTAAAATTCCAGCCACTGTTAGGATTAACCATCTCCTTAATCGTCAGCTATCTTTGTGCATAAAACAGACGAACAAGTAAATAAAAGGAATTTCCTGTGTTGACTATTCTTACTCCATCCCAAGGAACTGGTGGTACAGGAACACATCCAGAAATAATTGGTAGAAACTTTAAACTTTTGTTTTTAGGAATGTTTTTAAAGTTTATTTATTTATGTATTTATTTCTTTAGAGAGAGAGAGAGCATGTGCACGCGCTAGGGGCAGAGAGAGGGAGAGAGAGAATCCCAAGCAGGCTCTGCACTGTCAATGCGGAGCCCGACGCGGGGCTTGAAGCAGCGAACAACCATGAGATCGTGACCTGAGCTGAAATCAAGAGTCAGACGCTTAACTGACTGAGCCACCCAGGCGCCCAGTAGAAACCTTAAAGTGAAATAACTGGAAACTGTGTGTGTAAAATAATATAATTATAGCATGTCGTAGGAGTCACCGTAGAGTGACCTCTTGCTTATTTTGAATGTGTCAAGCAAAATGTTTTCACTCCATGCTGATTTCATACTGCCCAGAATCAAATCCATTATTTCAGGAGCCCCTCTTGACAGCTAACTCCGTGTTGGATTCTGGGACAATGAACTCAGAAAGACTAATTTTCTGGGTTTCAGAATGTCAAAGTCTATTGGAAATGCAAGAATAGGGGCCCCTGGGTGGCTCAGTCAGTTAAGCGTCTTGATCTGACTCTTGACCTCGGCTCAGGTTGTGATCCTAGGGTCGTGGGATCAAGCCCCACCTCAGGGGCTCCACGCTCAGGGCAGAGACTGCTTGAGATTCTCTCTCTCCCTCTGCCCCCCCCCAACCATGTTGTCCCTAAAATAAAAAATAAAAAAGCATTCTCACTTAAAACATAAATAAATACAAGAATAACTCTGGTACAATGTGGTAAGTGTTATAGAATCAGCATGTGGAATTTCAGAAGATGAAGGGGACTTGAGGAGTCCTCACGGAGAAAAGGCTACTCAACAGTGATTAGGAATTTCCCAAACAAACAAAGGTACCAGGGCAGTGCAGACCCAGGCAGGCGGGAAGTGTTACGCGTTCACGTAATAAAATGTTAACGTGGCAAAGTTATGACACTAGAAGCACGTGACATCAGCACAGGCTTCCAGAGGTGCAGACGCACCCGTTTTTTAAAACTAGTATCTGGGGGCTTCTGGGTGACTCAGTCAGTTAAGTGTCCAACTCTTGATCTCAGCTCAGGTCGTGATCTCACGGTTCATGGGTTCGAGCAATGGACTCTGAACTTGGGATTCTCTCTCTCCCTCTGTCTCTGCCCCTCCCCGGCTCCCACTGTCTCTCTCTCAAAATAAATAAATAAACTTTAAAAAAAAAACCCAAAAAACTAGTATCGACGCTGGAACAAGTAGCCAAACGGAGTTCTCCATTCGCTTGACGCGTTTCTCCAATTTAAATGATATATTTTAAAGACCTCTGAATGATTACTATTGTCTAATTATTTCCCTGTAGTTCTGTTCAGAAACATAAATAGCTATCTTTGTATCACTTGTCTGGTTTTCTATTTATAAACAGAAGGAAAACCCACTGTATCATTTTACATCGTGTAAAAATTACTTCCTTGGCAGTCTTGGTGGATGTGTCTGGAAGTGATACATGTTTTAACCCAACCATTTATGAAGTGGTTTATAAAGTGGCTTATAAAGCTAAAGAAACCTTGAAACCAGAGGATCAATGATATCAGTGCTTTCCGAGTTTTTCCCCAAAGAAAAAAAAAAAAAAAGCAGGGAGCAAAGTGTGAACTTTTAACGAGAGCATTGTGTGACTTCAGAATTTTTTGGAAGTTTCAAACTATATTAGAACTTGATGAGAATTTCACATTGGACGCCATAAAATGTATCCATATTTTTAATACAAAACGCTTATTTATTTATTTATTTATTTATTTACATTTTATTTTGAGAGAGAGAAAGTGCGAGCCCGGCAAGGGCAGAGAGAGAGGGAGAGAGAGAAGCTTAAGCAGGCTCCACACTCAGCATGGAGCCTAAGGCAGGACTTGATTTCACAACCATGAGATGCTGACCTGAGCCCTCAGCAGAAATCAAGAGTCAGAGGCTTGGGGCGCCTGGGGGGCTCGGTCAGTTGAGTGTCCTACTTCGGCTCAGGTCATGATCTTACAGTTCGTGGGTTCAAGTATTGCATCGGCCTCTGTGCTGACAGCTCAGAGCCTGGAGCCTGCTTCGGATTCTGTGTCTCCCTCTCTCTCTGCCCCAACCCACTCGCATTCTGCCTCTGTCTCTCTCAAAAATAAACAGACATTAAAAAAAAATACAAAAAAAAGTCAGAGGCTTAACCGAATGAGCCACGCACGTGCCCCCAAATACATTTTTACACGAAATATTCACTGTTCACTAAAATTGATGGTTCAGGAAGATGATTCTTGCTTTTATCTGGGCCTTGAATGTAAGCCTAAGGTGTTAATTGTTTCTGAGGGAAAAGTACTTCCGAGATTTACATTGTGAGTGATAAATGTGGTCTCTTTGACTTCTCCACTGATGCCCGGAGAAGACACACTGAAAGATGCTAAAAGGTTAAAATTCGGAGAAAGCACGGTTGTATTTAGCAAAAAGAATGAGTTTTTAGGCCTAGATCTGTGCTTGGATTCTAGGGTGCAACTGTCTCGTCTTTGGTGCAAGACACGTACTCAACATCTTGGAGCTACAGTACCCTAATCTGAAAGTGTAACAAATAGTAATCAGTTTACAGGGTTATTTTAAGGATGGCATGAGAAAAGGATGTAAAGGGGCTTAACACACTGCTAGCCTAGATTAGGCAATCAATAAGTAATCGCTGTTGTGATTATCATTTAGATAGTAATACAAGCTCTAAATTACTTTTTTTTTTATTTCTCATCAGTGGACAAAATACTTATCTTTATATATAAATCAATGTAATAGAAGAAAAACTAGTTTTATTGCCAATAAAAGCAATTTGGGGGGGAGGATAAAATAAAATCATTACATCTTTCTTCTCAATTACTGCGAGTTTATATTCTTTTTTTTTTTTTAAATAGCTTTAATGTTTATTTTTGAGACAGAGAGAGACAAAGTGCAAGTGGTAGAGGGGCAGAGAGAGACGGAGACACAGAATCGGAAGCAGGCTCCAGGCTCTGAGCTGTCAGTGCAGAGCCCGACACGGGGCTCAAACCCATGAATCGTGAGATCATGACCTGAGCAGAAGTTCAACGCTTAACCAACTGAGCCACCCAGGTGCCCCTGTGAGTTTATATTCTTAAACAGATGTCACATGCCCCCCACCCCTCCTTTTTCAGGGAATTTAAATAAAAATCTTACAACTGGTGTTTCTGAAAGCTAGGTCTGCGTATAGCCAAAGCACCAAGAACCTTGTTAAAAAACTGCAGCTTCCTAGACCTTCTGAATCAGAACTCTGTGTGGCCCGGACTTTTAAATTAAAAAAGAAATAAAGGCCTTGCTAAACACAAACATTAGGAGTCACTGCAGTAGACGACCACCTACTCCCAGTTTTCTCTGGACTTCCCTGGTTCTGACGCTGAAAGCCCCATGTCCTGTGGTCTGATACCTCCCCCTTGGCCCACGCCAACGTGGGTCATCAGTCACCCTAAAAACAGAACTTATTACCAAGATCTAGCTATGTAACAAAGACAATAGAGAGTTTGCAAAGCATTTAAATTAAGCTTTTGGAAAACAAGAAAGAGATTTAAGTAACAATTTCACGAAGATGATACTTCGTAAAGAACACCGATTCACTCCTGGTGTTAGGCTGCCCTCTGGTGGAATATGCTTTCAACTACAACAAAAGGAGAGCGGATCATTCAAGTGAATTGGATTTTAAGGTTTTGTTGTTTTATTTATTCATTTTGAGAGAGACAGAGAGACAGAGAGAGAGAGAGCACGAGTGGAAGAGAATCCCAAGCAGCCTCTGCACTGTTAGCTTGAGCTCAAGCCTCATGCGGGGGCTCCATCCCACGAACCATGAGATCACGGCCGAAGCCAAAGCGAGAGCCAGCAGCTCACCCAACTGAGCCACCCAGGGACCCCTCTCTTTTCAAGTTTGCTCATTTCTCTTTCTATCAGGAATGAAATATGCTCTACATAAAGTTTCTCCTTTGATATTAAACACACAGAGGAAGCTCTCTGAAATGTACTTAATATCAGGCTGTGAGCCCAAGCCATATAGTCCCCTAGTGGGGAAAAAGGTTACTCACTGTGCCCTTGGTGTGCAAGTTCTCTTAGCTGCTGGTAGGGAGATTCCGCTTTGTGTGAAATCTCGAACGAAACAGCTCATGTAAAATCGAGTCTCTCAGTGCTGGTCTGTGCATCTGCCTCAGCCCTCACACACTGGTGTCCCTGATTTCCATGTGTCTTCCTCCTTTGCTTCCTTCAGCACCCTGATGGAGTGTGATCAGAGAATCCTTCCTGAATCCATTCCATAAGTAGCAACTCTTTGCGTCATACTTTCTATTATCCTTAGCCTGCATTAGTCCTCTCTAGATCAGTCAGCCACACCCAACATCTCTCCTCTCTCTCTCTCTGTCTCTCTCTCACCACCAATTCCACTAGAAACAGGCAGGGACTTTGCCTATGTTGTTTACTGTCATATCGGCAGCATCTCGGAGAGGACGCCCAGTAGGTCCCGGTAGGTGCACAGTATGTATTTATTAAATGCATGAATGAATGAATGAATGAATGGTCAGTTTTTAATAAGCATAACGCCAGCTCTCTGAGAAACAGCCCTCAGCCAGACACGGTGCATGTTTCCCTGCAAAGAAAAGTTTCAGTTAAAGGAAGTCACACTGCAGTCGTCGTCCCACTTACCTAATTCCACAAACTGGAAATAGAGTGGTAAGGACGGGGGGTGTCCCTCACAGGCCCAGGCAGGCCCGGCACAGGCTGGCTGTGAAGCTGGTGTAGGGCCCCGAGCGCCAGGCTGGGCTGCAGTCCTTTGGAGTCGCCTCAAGCTGGGTATAAATTAAGTTGGGCAACAGACCAGGAGATCAGGACTAGGAAAGCCTCACTAAGCTTCAGGGTGACCGGAAGCAATCAAGGAAACAATAGGCAAACGGGATGGCAAGTGCGTGGCAGGACGATTAGAAAGCGCCCAGTTCCAAGGCCAAGCTCCACGCTGGTTGGCACCAAGAAAGAGAAGCATTTCCGTGCGGTGGCGGTTACCTCGGGACCTCCTCGCCTCGTAAATGTGGGCGAGTCAAGTCTTGCTTTATTTTTCTCGTCTTGTCATCAGGATGAAAACAGGAGATCATCCGGGTAAAGTCACACGGCGAGTACGTGGTCAGCGTGGGCTGTCCAGCAGGTGCACGCAGACAGGCCCCTTGTGTGCACCTCACCGAACTTTCTGTATAAAATCTCCACGTCGAACATTCCCGATGTTCACTGGGTCATTCCCAGTCTTCTCAGATGTTTGCGGGTCCTGCTAACTTTTATCCGATAGCGTACAACTGGCCAGAAGATCAAACACTAGCGTGGCAAAGAAGGCTCGCTCTACAACTTTGGAAGACTTCAAGATTCGTCGAGTCTCCTTTTATTTATTAGTTGAATATACTAGCAGACATGCTTTGAAATATAGGGACTTTATAATTTTACTGTCTCTTCCTGAGCTTGTGTAAAGAGAGTAGGAAATCCATATGTGTTTTCTCTTTTTATTCTTATTCTCTTTATTCAAAATCAAAAGACCAAAATAAAATTAACGAGATGTCCTTCTTACCTCGTAGTTCAAAGGAATCTTTATGGCCGTTCAGAAAGGCAAATTGCCAAGGGAAAGTTCCCTTCACAGAAATATCCTATAGTCCTCATGCCCAATTACGTTGATTACTTGCTACCAGACTCACAGAGAAAACCGCTTTTCATTCCAGCAACATTTTATCATTTCTTTATGCTGTGCTAATCACAGTAACGTAAAATTTATCTACAGCTAAGAGTTTAGCCAAGAATCAGAAAATAACTCTATAAATGCTTCTGGGTTATCTAAAATTATGAGCACTAAAGCTAGCACAATTATATTCTCAATCAGGAGACTACAGACCAACATTCAGAGCATACTAATCCTGCATTATTAGCGATTCTGGCAATTGTGTGAATTACCAAACTCTAGCTCGTTTGAAGCAGTCAGAGATGGGGAAGACTGAAAGTGCTAGTTAACTAGACGTCACAAGGTAAGAAAAATCCCAAGAACCAAACCTTCCATGTTATTACAGAGAACAAGAAACAATAACTACGGCTGGCCCCAAAAACTGTGTTAAATCAAACAATGCCTTTTGGAAATATTTTCTAAGTCAAAACTTATTTCAATGGACCAGGTGTCAATTACCCTGAATATTCGCTTAAGTACCAAATCTCATTTTCTAATAAAGATGCATAAATAGGGCAGGATTTATTTGTTTCACACTCTTCTTTAATTATTCATATACAGATTTGTACTTGTTGTTATGTTTGATGCATACATTTAACCTCAATGAATTGGAAAGTCTCTTAAGAGTGATAATGAAGGTCTTTCCAGTTTTGTTTTTTTTTTGTACTATTTCTATGTCTCTGAACACAGCTTTGTTCATAAAACAAGAATTTTGTTGTTATTGTTGGTTTTATTTTTTAAAATTTTTAAATGTTTTATTTGTTTTTGAGAAGGAGGGGAGGGGCAGAGAGAGGGAGACACAGAATCCAAAGCAGGCTTCAGGCTCTGAGCTGTCAGCACAGAGCCCAACACGGGGCTTGAACTCATGAACTGTGAGATCATGGCCTGAGCCAAAGTCAGTCGCTTAACTGACTGAGCCACCAAGGTGTCCTGATGTTTTTCTTTATAAGACAAATTACATCATGATTTCAGGGCAGTTAAAGTCTTCTCTCATTTATCCATGGACATTGTCAATATTAAAAGTTTCTAATAGCCCAAAATACAATTATGCATATCATAATATCAGCATATATATATGCAATAATATATGTAATATATATGTAATATATATATTATATATATGTTATAGATACGCAATATATATCTGTTATACGTGATATATATTACATATGTAATATATATTATATATGTGATATATGTTATATATGTGATATATATATTATATATGTGTAATATACACATTGCCCTACAAAATATGTTTATGTCACATAGACTACTAATGTTGCTGTTATTATATTCTAGCTAAATTACACAACTATGCATATAAAAAACTACAGGAGCTTGTAAATAAGGACATGCAAACAGAACTTACAGTAGTCCATGCTACATGTCTTTAATGTTCAACAGAAAATAAGAACTATTTTTTCTCATTAATACTCTTTGATAAAACAGGACGTAGCTATAAAATTTTGGGCTTTTGACTGAAAATACATCTGAGAAGAACATAACAAGTGATAGTACTTGAAAACAATGATAACAAGTAGTGTTATACAATTTTTTTCAACCTTATACTTTGATATAATTTCAGACTTAAAGGAAAGTTGTGAGAATATTAAAAATAATTTACAGAGCACCTGGGTGGCTCAGTTGGTTAAGTGTCCAACTTCGGCTCAGGTCATGATCTCACAGTCTGTGAGTTCGAGCCCCTCGTCGGGCTCTGTGCTGACAGCTCGGAGCTTGGAGCCTGCTTTGGATTCTGAGTCTTCCTCTCTCTCTGCCCCTCCCTGGCCCACACTCTGTCTGTCTGTCTCTCTGTCAAAAATAAATAAACATTGTTTAAAAGAGAATTTACATGTACTTTTTATCCAGATTCCCCAAGTGTTAACATTTGTCCCCTTTGCTTTGCTTTATCACTCTCTCTTTTGCTTTCTAATGTATTATACACAAAGTATAATTTTCTCTCTCTGTAGATATTTGTTCTTTTTTGAAAGTAATTGGCAGACACGATGCCCCTTTATTCTCAAATATCTCAGTGAATGTTTCCTAAACACAAAGACATTTTCCAGCTAAAATAACAATTAACCAAAATGAAAACATTAACGCCGATATTATGATCTGATCTACAGACCTGTCTCAAATTTTGCCAATTGTCCCAATAATATCCTTTGTAGCTAAGGAAAATTCTGGATCACACATTGACCTCAGTTATTATGTCCTTCTGGTCTGCTTTCATCTGGAACATTCCTCAGTTTTTCTTTGTTTTCATAACCTTGATAATTTTGAAAAATATAGGCCAGCTTTTATGGGACACAGCTTCATGATTCGATTCAGTTTATGTATTTTTGGCAGGAATAATGCAGAACTATGTTGTGTTCCCTGTGCCTTGAATTAGGGGGTACATGATGTCACCCTGTCCTATTCTTGTTGATATTTACTTTGATTTGTTCCTTAAGGTGGTGTCTTCCCACTTTCCCTATGTAAAGCTGTATTTTCCCAGTGTAATAAATAAGCATATTATAGAGGATAATTTGAGAGTAAGCAATATGAATTTCCTGTTACTCATCGGATTTGCATTCCCTAGGTTTAGAATCTACGGATGATTCTTCTGGAATCAATTATTAATATGATGGTTGCCAGCCTGTGATTAACTAATTTTGCAATAGTGCTGGTTTAATCAGACATAAGATATATTCTATAATTGTTTTTGTCTTTTCATAGTTTAATTCTTTTCTTAATGGATTTTTATGTTCTCATTTTTTCCCACTGCTAGTTTTATGTAAGAGAGCTATAAAAATTGCCTAGGTCGTTTGGTAAAAAGCTACTGATTGTATAATTCAGTTCCTTTTTATAATAAGTGATTGTATCAACCATATTATTTTAATAATTTTAAAAGTAATGATGCTATTTTAGGAGTGTAACATTTTATATATCAAAGAACATCCTTAAGAAAGATGGTGTTTACCAGGCCGCCTGGGTGGTTCAGCCGGTTAAGCGTCTGACTTCGGCTCGGGTCACAATCCAGTTAGTGGTCCGTGAGTTCGAGCCCTGCTTTGGGCTCACTGCTGTCAGTGCAGAGCCTGGAGCCTGCTTTAGATTTTGTGTCTCCCTTTCTCTCTGCCCCTCCCCTGCTTGTGCTCTGTCTGTCTCTCTCTCTCTGTCTCTCTCTCTCTCTCTGTCTCAAAAATAAATTTAAAAACATTTTTTTAAGTCAAAAAAAAAAAAAAGAAAGAAAGATGGTGCTTTCCATTCGCTGACTTGGGACTTGTCAATGTTTTTGACAGTGTTCTGATTATTGGCAGCAAACAGCAGGAGCCGTAGAAAGATTGCTTACACAAATGGCATTCATTTTAATTCATTTCTTTTTCTTAACTCTATGACACCATGTGGCTAAGATTTACATGACACAGCAAAGAGTTTTCCATAATTTTTGTATTCTGATTCTTAAAGAAAGATGCCACATGAGGAACAACACTAGTGGGAAAAAAGGTTTTAGAAATTATGTATTGTTGGGTAGTCCTTGCAAAGGCATTTAAAAAATTTTTTTTAATGTTTATTTATTTTTGAGAGAGAGAGACAGAGACAGAGCATGAGTGGGGGAAGGGCAGAGAGAGAGGGAGACACAGAATCTGAAGCAGGCTTCAGTACCTGAGCGGTCAGCACAGAGCCCGACGTGGGGCTCGAACTCACAGACCACGAGATCTTGACCAGAGCTGAGGTCGAACGCTCAACCTACTGAGCCACCCAGGCGCCCCTGCAAAGGCAGTTGTTGTTTTTTTTTTTTTTAATGTTTATTTATTTTTGAGACAGAGAGAGACAGAGCATGAACGGGGGAGGGGCAGAGAGAGAGGGAGACACAGAATCAGAAGCAGGCTCCAGGCTCTGAGCCATCAGCCCAGAGCCCGACGCGGGGCTCGAACCCACGGACCGTGAGATCGTGACCTGAGCTGAAGTCGGACGCTTAACCGACTGAGCCACCCAGGCGCTCCAAGGCAGTTTTAAATTTACCAACCCAAATAGACTAGACACGGCTCCTCCTCTACAGATCCTTTCTGTATACACGTAGTACGGAGATCTGAAGGGTGGGTCTAATGCTTATCAGCCCACAAAAATTACCTCTAAACTTATACGCACTCTATCTCTGGATATTAAAATGTCATATTTGAAAATTTTATCTTCTTTAAATGATGTAAATCGGTCATAGTACGGGGAACATTTGCAAATTATTTTGTGATAAGATGGGAAATAAAATTGGGAAAAATTCTAGCATGGAACTATGGATTGGCATTTATGGGTGGTTTGCCAACAATCAGGTATTGACTTCCATCTTATTATCAACCCACCACCAAATAATGCCCATGTAAATGCTTGATTAGTACTCTTGGACCTACACTTCCAGGTGTATAACTTGTTACCATAAATATTTGCTCACTGGGATAATGGTTTAGGTGAAGAGTACCTTAAATAGAGTCGGTCCGTGGTTTTTGATATTCAAATGTAGCTTACTTATTTTTGTTGTCATTTCTTCTTACTTTGCTTTGGCAAAAATTGAGGAAATAGGTTTATTGAAAGGATGTTAACATTTATTTTCATTCCTATGAGACTGGATGACATCACAATTTAACGACAGCATTTGTAACGAAAAGGACAAAGGTGTCATAGTTTTGTGAAGGTAGAAATCACATACACTTGATCTCTCTCCTCTCTTATAACTTTGTAACAGCCTTTATCATTACCCCTGCTTCCTCCCATTCCTCACCTCCACATCCATTCCATTCCCATTCTTTTTCTTAATCCCAAACCATCGTTGACCTGCTTTGCTTCTAGCTTTACTAGACCTAGTTTTATGTTCAGACATAAAATATTCAGAATATGTAGTTTTCACAGATTAACCATGTCAATGGAACAGAAAATGGAGGTTTTCTTCTAACCATCAAGAACTTTCAAAATTGACCTCCCCTCAACGCTCAAATATATCTCAGTACAAGGATTCAAAATGTTCTATTTTTAAAATCATGTCATACAAACTTGAAATAATCCTAATCTTAATATATACTATCGGCAGTGAAATAAGCATGTTTTTGTATGTATATACATGTATTGTATGTATCGTATATTATGTATGACATATGATACACACATATATAAGTCATTTAATAAATTAACTGCTATCCTTCAGTCAGTGCAATTTTTAACATGACTGCAGCCAAGAGATAAATAAGACATCTCTAATTCTGATTAAATGATTCAGTACCCTAACTTCAAGCTATTTTCATATAATTTAAGGATCAATGAAACAACAGAAAATCAATGATAATGAGAGGGCTCTCTGGCTCCGCGACTGCCTTTGATCTTATTTTTTGCTGCAAACAAAAGGAACCAGCTTCTGCTTTTAGCACTTTTCTGCAGTCAGTAAAAATAATAAAATCAGTATTACAGTGTCTGTTACACTACAGTCAAGTTTTTTTTCTCAAATGGTTTGTCTTTCCTGTTAGCTCCCGAGTTTCTTCTTTTGTCAGAATTGAAATTGTTCACGCACCTTTTTGGCCACTCCAATTCACACTTACCAACAGTGTGAACGTGCCTGTCCAAACAGTAGGAAACAGTAGGGAATATTCCTAAGGGTGGCAGGAATCATAAGGAAAAGAGCCTCGAATTAGAAGCCAGAGGTCAGAGCGCTTCCCTTTGGGAGGTGGATGGACGTCCCAGCCCTTGGACCTTCTCCTTCAGGCAGGTCACAAACTCTGTGCTTTTGTCTCAGTGGAATTTTCCTGCAGTGGGTGAAAAAGAGACATCAGTAATATCATTTCCTTTTTTTTTTTTTTTTTTTTTTGATGTGTAAGCAATGAAAACGTCGTGGCCTAACACTACAATGATTATTTCTCATGACTGATTGGCTGGGTGGTTCTTCCTCCATGTGGTGTTGGCTGGAGTCATCAGTAAGACAGCACTTGATAAGTATATTGAGTGGGGAAGACCAAGATGGTTCCTTTTTTTTTTTTTTAACGTTTATTTATTTTTGAGACAGAGAGAGACAGAGCATGAATGGGGGAGGGGCAGAGAGAGAGGGAGACACAGAATCTGAAACAGGCTCCAGGCTCTGAGCGGTCAGCACAGAGCCCGACGCGGGGCTAGAACTCATGGACCATGAGATCGTGACCTGAGCCGAAGTCGGCCACTCAACCGACTGAGCCACCCAGGCGCCCCAAGATGGTTCCCTTTACATGTCTGGGGCTTTGGTGGTGGTCATAGGCTGAGACACCTCATTCTCTCTCTCCACGTGGTTGAATTCCACATGGTCCCTCTCTCTATCAGGGCATCCTGGACTTTTAACCTGGAGGTTCAAAGATCCAAGAGAGCAAATGTCCGAGTTTCCAGGCCCATAAAGTCCCTGAAATGGCAGAGTGCTACCTCTGTTGCATTTACTAGGCAAGACAAGTCGCATTCTACTGGGCAAGGCCAGCCTGACTCAAGATGAGCGTGTGTGTGTGTGTGTGTGTGTGTGTGTGTGCACACGTGAGAACGGATTCCACTTCCTCATAATGAATGCCATGGACACACAGGGAGGGGAGAAATTGTTGGCTCCTAAGTTCTGAAACTATCTGTAAGAAAGGTACATTTTTTTGTATGCTTCCCAGATTAATTTCCCGCATTTTTCCGTAATCATGGCCTCAGGAAATTGTTCTTCCTACCCTCAGTCCATATACTTCCAGGGAAGGCCCATCCCTAGCTCAGTATAAAGTATGGGACCTTGGTTGGAGTTGTTCAGAGCATCATATTGCTTTTACTGTTGAGTTCAGGAGAGAAAAATATCTAATCAAAGTCAGGTGGGTGCAGCAATGTATTTTTCTGGTCCTTCTGGGAAAGAGATCTTCATTCTCTTCCTTAGTGGGCTTGAAGCTAAAACGGTAGGGTTAACCAGAGATGCTGAATAGAAAATCAGCCAGACAAGAGATCAAGCAGAAGACAGTAGAGCCAAAACCCGGAGAGAGGAAAACCAGACCCCGGCAGCATAATTCGAATCTGCTGAAAGCCAGCACCCACCTTGGTTTTCTCCGGTTGTAATACAATTTATTTCTCTTTGTGCATAAGGCAGGATGAGTCAGATATCTGTTCACTTGACCAGAAGTGTTCCAACCAATCACAGTAGAAAGCTAAAATTGTCTATAATTCCATTCCCTTCTTGGCTTTTGTGGCTCAACGTTTTAAATGCCTTGAAAGAAGACAGTGAGGAGACGTAATTCCTCTGTGAGACATATGAAAAGAGAATGAAGGATTTTCCCAATATTAAAAAAGAGATTTTTGTCGGGTCGATATTGCAAGTGGATGGAGGAAAGATCAGTTGTTATCTGATGCTGTGCGCCAGTACTCCAAGGAGGTGGCCAAGCCTCAGAAGGGAAAGAAACCATAGCCAAGGATAGCATGGAATCTACAAAGCTGGCTGGCTTGAAGGACCCGTGGAGAATGGGATAATGAGAAACCTGAACGCGCCATTTGAAAATAACACATTAAGACTCCAAGGACGTTGCAACATCCTTATGGGGAGAGCCCGTGGGACCCCTGATTCCAAGTGCCCTGCCATCGCAGGGGACTTGAGACCGAAGGTGATAATAAATTAACTTTTACAAAATAAAACAACGATTTTTTTTGTACCTCCATATCTGTAGACTGAGACTTACACTTCTTAAGCACTAATAAAATACATGAACTAAGGCAAATTATTTAAGATATCTGGATCACAGCGTTCTCCTACACAAAAGCTGAAGGATGAGGGATCATGACGTTGAAAATATCTTGTATGTCGTGTCTCCCTCTCTCTCTGCCCCTCCCCCACTCATGCTCTGTCTCTCTCTGTCTCTCAAAAATAATGAATAAACATGAAAAAAATTAAAAAGGAAGTATCTTGTATGTCTATGATAAGTGGAGAGAGAGAGAGAAAGAATGTGTGTGTGCAGGTGTAAAATTTCAAGCCCTGTGGAGCACCTACTGTGCGTCAAGCTCTGTGCCAGAAGTTGGGAGCACAGTGATGAGAAGAATAAGCCTGGGTCCTGCGTGGCCAGAGCCTGGAGTTCATGAGCACACAGAGTCACAAATGAAAGATGAGCTCTCTGCTGGGAGGGGTACTGAGGCTGTGGGGGGCATCTAGGAGGTGTGCCTCCCCAAGTCTTGCCGTCACACAGAGCCACCAAGCCAAGCCAGTAGCTGCTTACCGAGCAGAGTTGGGGAGGAGGTTTGGCGGGGGCAAGAAGTGTGCTAGGCCTGGAGGAACAGCACATTCAAGGCCTGTGTGGAGAGAAAGCGTGGTAAATTACAGGAACCAACGCGTTCACGAGCAGGTCGAGCTTAATCTCCGATGTGGCGCTTGGCATCCGTACAAGGTGACGCTGGAGAGCTAAGCAGAGGGCGACCAGAGCTTGAAGTCGCTTGTAAGCAATTTAAAAGTCTCGAGTCTCATTTTAATGTTTAGGTAGAGGATTTTAAGCCAGGAAATTATGTAACCAGATTTGCATTTTTAGGATGACAAATTTGGCTGCAGATTAGAGGATAAAATGGCGGGGGCAGGGACCCCATGAAGGAATCGGACGTTGTGAATGGGAGTGTTTTTCCAACAGCCCACTCCTGGTCTGAAACGCGGTTGTCACCCCTGGGCTGTGATTGCCACTCTGGTGTAGACGTTTCTCTTTACAGAATCAAAAACTGCTAGAGCTCCTTGGTGGTCTCAGAGCATCTTGTCGCTTTCACCATTATACTTGGATCCTCGGAGATCTGCTAAGAATGCCACTAATCGTGGGGCGCCTGGGTGGCTCGGTCGGTTAAGTGTCTGACTTCGGCTCAGGTCATGATCTCTCGGTCTGTGAGTTCGAGCCCCGCGACCGGCTCTGTGCTGACAGCTCAGAGCCTGGAGCCTGTTTCGGATTCTCTGTCTCCCTCTCTCTCTGCCCCTCCCCTGTTCACGCTCTGTCTCTCTCTGTCTCAAAAATAAATAAACGTTAAGAAAGAATTTGTTTCTAAAAAAAAAAAGAAAAAAAGAAAAAAAAAAGGAAAAAAAAAAAGAATGCCACTAATCGTTCTCACATAGACCTACGAGGATGAGCCTCACTCCGCTATTTGATGACCCCCCTGAATCGGCCTCCACCTACAGAAAGTAATAGTATAATTATGTTAATCGTGATCATATACTGAATTCAGGGTTTGGGGAAGGACCGCATATGGTATATTTATGCAGAAGACCTGGCACATAGTAGGCGTTAAAATAAAACCCATGATCATTATTTATAGCTGATTTGAACCTCCATGCAGTTCCTTCGCACAAGACTTGAGTGTTCTCTTGTAAATGTAACTCCTTCCCCTGAGAGCCGGGAGTAAATGCACGAACGGGATCAAAATAACTGTAAGCCATAGTTAGGTCTATTAGCACAAAAGACAGCATCGTAACTCAAATGTTGCGGGAAAAACAATACCAGGCATCTCCAAAGAAGCAAAGGAATAAAGAAACTTGAAAGTGCTTATCTTCATTAAAGAAATACATGAGATGTGACTGAAGTCATGTGGCTTCAATGGGGCTTTGAAGGCTGGCTCTACAGACACACACACAATGAGCCTCCTTATTGCATATTTCACAACAGGGATATTAGAGGCAGGAGAGATAAGGGAGGTCTGGTTCTTCTACATTAAATGTAGATCTCATTTGAATTGCATTTTAACTACTGTGCTTCTGATGTCCCGAAATAGTTTATTATCCTACAAACATGGTGAATTCATGACAGTCTTCAAGGTTTTTTGGAGGGGGGATTACCAAATGATTTTTATCTTTATAATATCTAAAGTAAAATGAACAACGTTTAAAACTGCTTTATTGGTGGGGAAAAAATTACATCTCATCTGCTCCTGGCAAGTGGACTACAGTTCCCAATAGATTAAAAGCGAAGTTTGTTAACTTTTCCCCATATCCTTTGGGGCGTGCAGAATGCCACCGTGTTAGCTGAACTTATTTTATATGCAGAATCTACAGTTCTTCTCACATGAAACATTCCAACTTTTATCCTCTTGCACTTCTACTTTGATTATCTAAATGTCCTCTGTGATTTCATAAACATTTTTATGTGACATGGAAAAATAATGGTGGTTGTGGTTGTTTATAGTAGGCATACGTGTGATAATTTACAAAGCGCTGGGTAACTTAACACTTTTGGATAAAATTATAGACCATGGTCACGTTATCACAATTTTTTTAGGTCAATTCCCAACACTTAAAAAATATCTTTTGGGGGGCTGAAATTCTCCCACAAGTCTGCAAAGAAAGACACTAAATTTGAAAATTTTTTAAGGACAATCAAAATGTACTAATAATATCCATAAACATTCATTGGCCTTTGCTAGCTTTTAGTAAATAATCATCAATGAGCCATATTGAACATCTTTCCAACATTGCTATTTTTTTTTTTTTTAGGAGAGTTGTCTCATATAGTCCATTTTGTCCTGATAGTGTATCAAATTTAAAACTTGATATGCTATCATTCTCTCTGTCCTACAAGTGGTAGCTCTGGGCGAGTATGTGAGCCATGCAGACCCATGGTAGCATGTTGTGCTTTTGACAAAAGCCAGCAACCCTGGAGGTTGTCACATGACCTCTAGCAGGGCCAATCGAATTCCTCCATAAAGCAGACCAGGGACAGGTGGAGTGAGAGGCGCCTTCTCTGTAGGGTTTCTCCGCTAGAAGTTCTCAGAGATAATAATGCCATCTTCCCGGTCACGTGTGGAAAAGAGAGACTCTTTTTTGAGGGTTTTACTTGTAAGAGGCACAGAGTGAGTACCTAGGGAGGAGGAGAAGTGTAATTGGTATGTGAGATGTGAAGAGACAATATTCCAAGAGTGAAATGTTCTGTAGAGAGAAAGGGTGGGGCTACTCTGAAGGCCATACCCCTCGTGGAACCACTGCTAAGCTCATGGGCACCCATCACACAAGATGTCCCATATTCTGTCTTCCATAGAAGAAGGGCACCCTACCTTTTGGTCCTCTGAGCTCAGGAAACTGGTTTTTGGAGACCTCAGGGACTTTGACCAAAGTTAGCTTTCTTCCTCTTTACCATTTTGTCTATTTTCCTTCTTATTTTTCCTTCTTTTTCCTGCTCTTTTATTTTCTTTCATTTTCTTATGCTTTTTTCCTCATTTTTCTTTATTTTTCGTTTTTCTCATTTTGTATTTTCTGATTTTTCTGTTAGCCCTTTTCTCACCTTTTCTTTTTTCATTTTCTTCTTACTTCCTTTTATTTTTTATTTTTCTTTTTAAATCTTTTTTTATTTCTCTTTTTCTCATTTTTCTTTGTTGTTTTCACTTTTCTTTCTTTTCTTTTCTTTTTTATTTACCTGTTTTCTTTTTTCCTGATTCATATTTTTTCTCATCTTGAAAAAATTTAGTTTGTTAGCGTCTATTTATTTATTTACTTTTGGACTGTTATCGTGTTCTGATTGTTTTAGAATAAATTCATTAGCTGAACTGTATCAGTCAGGGTTCTCCAGGGAACTACATTAATAAAATAAGGATTTGGGCACCTGGGTGGCTCAGTCAGTTAAGTAAAATAAGGATTTGGCTCAAGTGATTAGGGAAGCTGAGAAGTTCTACGATCTGCCATGTGCAAGCTGGAGATCCCGGGAGAGCGACTGGTGTAATTCAGTCCAGTCTGAGTCCAAAGTCCTGAGAACCAGGAAGACTGATTCCAGCCTGAGGTCAGGGTGATGAGATGAGGCATCTTGGCTCATGTGAGGCATAGATTTAACCTTCACATGGACTTTAGGCCTGGTTTTCTTTGAGGTTATTTGGATCAAACCTCCCTCCAAATCTTCCCAAATTTAAACTGACCTCATGGGATACCTGGGTGGCTCAGTGGGTTAAGCTTCTGACTTTTGGTTTTGGCTTGGGTCATGATCTCACGATTCCTGGAACCAAGCATTGGGCCCTGTGCGGACAGCACGGAACCTGCTTGGGATTCTCTCTCTCCCTCTTTCTCTGCTCCTCCCTCGCTTCCATACATGCAATCTCTCTCTCAAAATAAATAACCAAGCATTAAAAATTAAAAAAAAAAAAAGACTCACCTCAGGACATTTTGCCTCCAACCCCACAGGAAACCCCACGCGCTATGGGCCCTCTTTGCCCGTCTCTGCTTGGGGGGACCCACATCGCCAGCGACCGTCTCCTCAAGAGCATCGGCAAGGGTACTTGGCCCTGCACGTCCTAACCCAGAAAGACGTGGCTGTGAGGATTATCAACGATATTCGGCAGAACTCTCTCAGCCTCCAGAGACTGTACCACAAAATCCCAGCCACGAAGGCCTTCGGTCACCTCCACTTAGGGAGACTGTTTTTTCAGAGATTGACACTGAGGAAACACTTTACCTCATCTTGGGTAAACTGGTGGAGGAGAGCTGTTCCATTACTCCGTGGCCCGCGGCAGCAGGAAGAGGAAGAGGAAGAGGCTTCAAGTAAATTCCACCAGAGAGTGTGTGCTGTGCTGTCATACAGAGGTTGCGACGGACCGATTATTTATGTCCTCGCAAAATTCATATGTTGGTGCTCTAACCCCCAATGTGGTGGTCCTTGGAGGTGATTAGGATTTGGAGGTACCTTTGGGAGGTAATTAGGTGTAGACGAGGTTGTGAGAGTGGGGCTCCCAGGACTGTAAGAAGAGGGAGACACTCTCCCTCTCTCTCTGCCCCTCCCCTGTTCATGCTCTGTCTCTCTCTGTCTCAAAAATAAATAAAAACATTAAAAAAAATTAAAAAAAAAAAAAAAGAAGAGGGAGACACTGGAGTTTGCTCTCTCCCTGCCTTGTGTGGACCCAGAGAGAAGGCAGCCACTGCCACGAGGGGCGCCTTCTCCAGAAATCAACTCTTGTTGGCGCCTTGACTTTGGACCTCCCGGCCTCCAGAACCCTGAGAAATAATGTCTGTTATTTAAGCCACCCAGTGCAAGATGTCTTGTCATAGTAACCCAAACCTGCTGAGAGAGGGACCCGAGGCAGAAAACCTGCTTTTGGATGCCGACACCACACATTCTGGCACAAGCAGTGATCTCACCTCTGGCAACAAGCTGGGTACCTCGTGTGGCAGTGCCCCTTACGCTGCCCCAGGTTGTCCCAGGGTGACAGGTACAACAGCACCGTGGTGAATGTGTGCGGCCTGGGAGATACCCTCTTACTGTCAGTGATGCCCGTCTTTAGACAGACAGAACTTCCCTTCTGCGTGTTCATGGAGTGTGAAACCTGCTTGAGAAATTCTTATCCTCAGGCCCAGCAAGGGATACACTGGAAGAATCAGGAAAGATCCGTGGATGAACGTGGGCCACGAAGACAAACGAGAGCCTTGCACTGAGACACTCCCTGACCGCAAGGATCGCCGGCAGACTGAGCGATGGTATACACGAGAGAAGACCCGAGAGTTGCTAACGGGCCAGGACTATGGCGGAATGATGGCCACCTGTTTGCTCCTGGGCGACAGGCGACAGGAGCTGGGGGGCCACCCTATGACTCTGAGGCCCCCATCTTCAGCTGATCCCAGCAACAGCTGCTCTCCTTCCCCAACCCGCACGGGGCATGGCACAGGATCTCTGCCAACCCAAAGCAGTGGAGTTTCAGCAAACCTGTCATTCTCACCTCTAATTCTTACTGAGAATAGTCAGCATAGCAACGCAGAAACTCCAGGGCGGGAAGGACCAGTAGTCAGGGGGAGACCAGGAGCCCATCCAGAATGCCTACCAGGTGCTCTGCACTGCCTGGAGAGGAAGACCATCCCCAGCACAACCCCCAGTGTGGCTCCACCCACAGCCCCCCTGGCCCACAACACCCGAGGCTGTGTGGGGGGGCCCCAGAGGGAACTACCTGCCCCCCAGGGCACATCCTCCAACACTCCCTCCAATCTGGGCAGCTGGGACCGGGGTAGAACCGGTAGAACTTGCCTGGTGCTGTGACCCCAGGCCCTTCTTCAGGTGGCAGGGGGCCACCGGGACGGTCCTCACCTTCATCCCCAGACACCTGCGTTCCAGGTTGCCCAGAAGAAAGCGTCTGGCGGTTGAAAACGCGCTGAAGTCAACCGAACATCACAGGGCCGGCAGCGCGGGCGGGGGAGGCAGTAATGAAACTGAGAAAGAAAGTCAGGAAGTGATGCTGACGCTCCAGGTGCTTTCCGTGGAGCTTGAAGACCGCGCGCTCCGTGGAGCCCAGCACGGGGGTGGTGGAGGTAAGCCGGAGGCTGGACGGCAACAGCAGTGGGTGGGGCCCCAGCCAGCAGGAGCAACTGCGGGCCGTGCACGGCACACCCGCCCAGAGGATTTGGTGCAGTAGGGGGTGGAGGTGTGCAAACTGCCTCGGCGGTTCCTCGGGGGGCTCAGATGAAGAGGATATCCAGCAGCACGCGGCCTTCAAAGTCAGCGTCTCCAGAATGACCCGTTCGACTTACAAGACCGCCAGGAGCCGCCTAGGAACGGGAGGAGCGGCCCTGCATCTGGGCGCGGGCCCTGGCCTCCTCCGCCACCCAGGTGAGGCCGCAGAGACGTCCTCCCCCTCCCCTGATTGGCTTTGCCTCTTTTGCTTGTTTGTGGAGGAAGACGGATGGTTCTATAGAAACGAGCACACCTGGGGCACCTGGGTGGCTCAGGTGGTTAAGCATTAGACTCCGGCTCAGGGCATGGTCTCGAGGTTCGTGGGTTCGAGCCCCGCATCGCGCTCTGTGCTGACAGCTCAGAGCCTGGAGCCTGTTTCAGATTCTGTGTCTCCCTCTCTCTGTGACCTCCCCCATTCATGTTCTGTCTCTGTCTCAAAAATAAATAAACGTTAAAAAAAAAATTAAAAAAAAAAAAAAAGAAATGAGAGCACAAGGCAGCACATGCACTCTTCCACCAATGACTGTCCTAAGGTATACAATGTGTTTCAGTGCAGTGGTTAAACCCAAACAGACAACAGCCTGCTTTATTGCCACGCTGTCACAAAGAAGGTTCTCTGGTTCTCTACAACTTTGCAAAGGAAGGCCCCGAATCCTTCAAAATTCTCTTGTGACCCGACTGAAATAAAAACGAAAATGAAATCACAAAACACAAACGGTTCCCTCAAGGGAAACGAAAGCTTGGTAAGACCAGCCCAAGAATGGGACATACGTCAGTGACCTGGACAGGGGACAGCATTTGGGGGCCGTGGTGTTGGTTTTTCTTGCTGGGAAAACAAGGCATGAAGGGCACTTCTGTAGGATCCATGTTGGTGTAAAACAACCATTCTTTGTAAGCCTCAGGAATCCAGCAAAAAACAAAGCAATAAGTCTTGTGGATGGACACTGCACTCCTGGAAAAACCAGCTTGCTCTCCCTAAAACATCCCTTTTATCATCTGTTGTCCTGCTCAAGGATCCATGGTTTCCTCTTGACCCTTCACATGTCAATTCTATTGATTAGCTTTTATGGCCATCCAGACACCATTTCCATTCATTTTAGTAACATGTATATTTGCAACTAACATTTGCACAACTCTTTTAACATTTTCAGCCTTTTCAAATGCATTATCTTATTTAAATCTGACTCCAACTTTTTGTTTTATTTTTTCACAGCTCCTAATATGGCTGTAGCGGACGTTAGAATCCCTTACTGACGACATCCCCAACACTTGTCCTCAAAGTCCCTTGCCTGAATACCAGGAACCATCACCTCCATTGCACGCTGCAAATCTACTTCTTTGGTCTTAACTTAGGCTCCAGAATCACTCCAGATTTCTCAGCCTCTGAAATCTCAAGGTCTTCTTCAGCACTATTTGAATATAATCTATCTCCATTTTTCAAGCTTTATTTCCGCTCAATCTGATTTTAAACTTCATTTATGCTTTTAGTAACTTGACCCCTCTTTTGCCCCAGCTGACGTTCGCCTGTTATAGTTTAGATCCAAGATGCATGATTTAGAATGTTTTTTCCCCCCAACAGCCTTAACACATTTTTCTCCCTCTCTGTCATAACCTCCATGAAAGATCTCAGCCATCTTTTAATCCAGCTCCCTGTTTTATTCAGGCTACTGGGCACTGCTAAAGTAATCACAAAGATATAGATTGGTTTCTCTTGAAATCTGGGTTCAGTCTTGGTTACAACCTCAAGGCTGCTTAGTATTTCTCTTATGTACCATGATCAGCTTCTCTCCTGTACCTCCCAGAAGCTTTACCAAGCTTCATTATTTCCATGAAGTGGAACCCTAGGGCTACTGTGATCTTTTCCCGGACATCTCTTTCCTAGTGCCAAAAGAACACTCTCAGGACTATCAGGACTCTTTGTCCCAAAGCTCCGTATTTAAATAAAACCATTCTTCCTTCTTTCCTTCACTCTGTTTCCCAAACTTTATTCCTGAGGGGACTGGAAATTTTTCCTCTTCTTCGTAGATTATTCCTCCTCTTTGTTCCAGATCATATCTCTTCCTTCTACTCTAAGAAGGAGATCTAAGATCATTATCTCATATTCAATAGTATATTAAACATGGCCACTGATGGGTTTTGGGGTGACGGCGAGGGTGTGCATCCGATGGCCAAGAAAGAATTCTTGAAAGACATCCTTGGTGCAAAAAAAGATGGGGACAGGACCCGTGGACAGAAAGAGCTGCACTGAGGTTGTTGAAGAGTGACTGATTATGTGGACACCTTCAGGGTGGGAGAGGGTTAGGGACAGAGTAAGTCTGTAAAGAATTTTGGAAGCAAGGTTTCTAGGACCTTGAGGGGCTAGCTGTTGTTAGAAAAACGTCATTTATTGCTGTTTAGTAAAACCTCAGTCATGAAGCCCTTCAGGTGTATATCAGAGGCCATATGCTTGGGGTATAATTGCCAACATATACTTGGGCATTAAAGATAAAGGCAGTTTGCAAAGGAATTTTTATGGGTTTAAGTAGACTCACAGGATCCTGAAAGGGGGGGTGGTGGTCAGGAAAATGTTAAGCCAGGATTCCCCTTTGCCCCCAGCAAAGTGTCATCATCGAGGCAGCTGAGCTCCTGGAGGGAGGTCACTCTGCCTGTTTCAAGGACTTGCCAATGGGCTGTAAGCCGGCCATACGGGAATTTAAGTTTTCATTTGTCATTGTTTCCCACATCACCATGGCAAGCACTTAAACCCCCCTTACATCTTGGTGAGGGTGATATTAGGGCTCCAGGAAACGGAGTCCATAGGTTTCTGGAGGTTAGACTATAGATAAGATTGCCTTCCTCTTACAGTTTACTAGGTTATCCGCAAACCGAAGGAGACTCCTGTCCTGCATGACCATGATCTTTATCAGTCAATCATTTGTTTTCCTTCCTTTCTCCGGTCCTTGGGGAGCCAGGAGTGTCCGAGGAATACCACACGTATCCCACCTGGGGTGGTGGTGCTGTTAGCTTGTGCTTGGCCCTCAGCTTGCCTTATGGTCCCTCATCCGTCATACTTGTTTTATAGGTGAAAAAATGACCTTTCCTAACCTTACACCTACTAGATACTGCCTTATCTTCTCCTTCCCTGATGAGCTGTGAGTAGGTTATCAACAGTATTTTCCTACTTCCCACTTTCTCATTACTTACTCTCCAATTTCTCTCCTCCTCATCTCGGACAATACTCTTGCTAATTGTTGGAGAAGGTCATCAGTTGAATGGGGAGGTAGACTTAGACAGCTGAGGGGCTCCTCACCCCCTCCCCTCCCCATCCTTGGACTGTGCATTCTGTCCACTGCATTAGGAGCCTCTTCAAGGACGCAGCTTTGAGAGAGCAACGTGTTGAGACTCTCTGGATGGCAGATGTGACCGAACCTCATTAAGCTCTCTGCATAAACTCTTGAGGTTCTCGTGGGTGGGTCAGTGGGAGGATCTATTTGCCTGTGCCCGCCCAAGACAAGCCTCCTACACACATCCCCTTACATATTCAACCTGCCACCTGCCCATCTGGACTGGTCTGCCTTTCTTCATCCCTCCCTGCCTCCGTGTCCAGGGGCCAGTTTCAAATTTCACTTGGGGAGCACCCCACGTTATGCTAACTCAACGCCAATGTTTCCCCAGTCACCTCACAACTGCCAAATCAAAAGAGAACTTTCCAGTCCCCATCCTATTGGCTTTGTCTGTGATAGCTGATCTAGCTGACCACTCCGTCGTTCCTCACAGAACCTTCTCTGGGTCCTTCCCCTAGCCGAAGAGCATTCTTTGGCCTTCCTGTTTGTGGACTCCTTGCCTACAGCTGTTAAATGTTTGTGTGTTTCCATTTCCCACTGTTGATGTTCTTTTTCTTTCAATTCTGCATTCTCCCTAAAGGAATCAAACCGTGATGATGTTGGAAAGGTATCTGAGACAAAATGCTCCACGCATGACCAGCAGTTGTTCTCTGCCCAGATCAAACCTTCGTATTTGCCGAATATGTAATGAAGCCTCTCCACTCACCTCAGAATTTAGCTAACGCCTCAATTTTGAGTAGAGTGGCTGATAAGAAGCTTCATGTTCTAAAAAAGGTAGTGCTAGTCCCATCCTCACAGGACTTGTGAAGAGGTGACCCAGGCAGTGGGGCTGGAAATGAGGGAGGAAGAGAGAGATAGTTTGGAGACTTGATGGACAGTCAGGTGTGTGGCATGAGAAAGCAGAAATGCTGAAGAATTGGTGATATGATTAGAACGTAGAAACTGAGACAATGCATTACTCAACATTCCCATTTATAAATTATGTAATTTATAATCTGTTAAATCTCAGGGAAGAAAATGGTTTTTCTATACCTGAGATTCAGGATATTGATGCCCATTTTTATGGTCACTGTAAGACAGATTACTTAAACATCAAAAAATTTTCTATATTCACTGATAATCAGCCAAAAGAGAGACAGCATCATGATTTAGATGGCAGTATATAGCAGCTGATATTTTTAGTGTTTTCAAAATTCTTATAAGTCACTGAGCGTGTCTGAAATATTTATAGATTATACTCAGTGCCGGAAGATACCACCGTCTTTTTCAAGCATGTAGCAACCCTCGTCAATCTGAGAGATAGTGTGGTGAACTGGTTAAGATCCTGGGCTCTGGAGCATTTCCACTGAGGTTTGAATCTCATCTTCTTGTTTATTACCCATGTGAATTTGGACAGGTGATTTTTTTCTTTATAGCTCAGTCTCATCCGGAAAGTGGGAATGATAGTATCTCCCTTATAAGTTTGTTGTGAGAATTATGTGAATTAATATAAGGCCCTTAGAACAGTGCCCTGCATTTCGTAAGTTGTACTTAATTTGTTACTGTTGTAATTTCATATTTCAGTGTCATGATTCAATGCCACCGGGAAATCTAATTGTTTAGAATTGTGCTATCTTGAAATAGGTCCTTGGGAAGTGGTGGCTGGTTATCTGTGGTGATTCAAAAGCTGAGTTTAGGAATTAATCTCCATACATTCATCATTTATCTTGATTGAACCCATGTATAAGTTATGCTTTGCTGCAATCACAGTTCATGAGATTCCATTTCCAGAACGGTATGCATTTCTGAATGGAGTGCTGAACGCTTACAACTTCTATCGATCACTTCCTTTCCCCTCCCACAAGAGTAACTTTCTATTCCCATTTAACTGAAATGCATTTCCAACATGCTTCCAGGAGCATACCTCTTCCATTATGTGAGAAACAGCTGTGCAAATGTTTCTATGCTGTTGTAAATATATGCTCTGCATTTCTGTATGTATTTCTGCTAAACATACTGTTCTTTACTTTTCATATCACGTCTTCTGCATTAGATAGCCGTGCTTCTCAGGGGTAGTAACCGTGTCCACTTTGTTTTTTACTTCCACTTGTTCGCCGCATAGATTTGTATGCTTTAGGCTAAGCAAGAAGCTTAAGACACTTTGGGGACGGATTTACTGAAATTAACTTCTCCAGTCTGAATCCTGAAAGAACTAGGCCATTATAATTACATAATTTTTTTTTTTTTTTTAAACTTGAAGAGACCTTAGAGATCAGGTTTTCCAGATCCTTCGTTTTACAAATTAGGAAACTGAGTCCCAGTATATCCGTGGTAGAGCCAGAATCACAATCCATTCTTCCAGGCTGATAAGCCCAGTGCTGTTTCTGCAGCGTCAGCTCCCTCTTGGATTGAGTCATTTATTTTCCAGGTGACTTCTGCATATTATGGTGTGTGGGGGGGGGGGGGAGGGGAGGGGTAGGGGACTGGCTTTTAGGTCTTTGGAGCCTTGCCAGGTTACAGAAACCAACATACATAGCACAGAAGAAGGAAGAGAGACCTAATATAAATTAAAAGGGGAATTTCTCTCTTCCTCGTCTTTAGTAATATCGTTATCAAGGGAAAAATGGCATACTTAAGAGAAGATCTTAGGGAATGCGAAATCATCGTAACCAATCTGTCTCTTCTGGAACGATCTCTTCGTAGCCTGCACGTTAGGGGTGATTATTTTGGCCAGAGGGTCCTTGCCCGGGTTGGGGGTGGGGTGGGGTGGGAGACAATGCGTGTGTCTGTGGTGTGTAGTTCCCATTTGGGGGGAGGCGTCTGCACGTGGCTGGCTGCGGAGCGAAAGGGGGCGGGGTGGGGGGCGCGGGGAGGAGAGCGCGCGCGAAGGGCCGGGCAGTAGCCATTAGCCCGAGGAGGCAGGTGGGGAGCGGGAGGGGTCTGCGCGTCCTCCGAGGTGCCGGGAGCCCCGAGAGCCGCTCGGCCCGGAGGGGGGAGGCCGCCACTCGCCGCGGCGCCGGGAGCTGAGGAGCGGCCAGAAGAACTTGGTGGCTCGCGCTCGTCTGGGGACGTTGGTCCGGGGCCGCGGGGCAGCTGGACGTCGGGCCATGGGTGAGTGCGCGGGCGGGGGGCGCCCCAGCGCGGGGCCTCGGGGGCGGGGGTGGCACCGCCGGGAGAGTAGGTGTGGGGTCGGCCTCCGCGTCTGTCTCGGGACTTGCCCCCCCCCCCCCCCGGGCGCGGGGCGGTGGGGACGCGGTGGCACCCGGTGGGGTGGGGTGGGGGCGCGGAGGTGGCGAGCGCGCGGGGACCGCAGCCCGGGGACGCCGCGGAGGAGGGCGGCCGGGGGAGCCGGGGTTCAGGGGGGACTGACGTGCGCACGTGTCCCCGCGCTGCCGCCTGCCCTTCGGGGAGCCAGTGGAGTCGGGGCGCGAGAAACGCAAACTTCGCACAACTTCCCTTCGCTCGGGTTCCCGTCCGGGCGCCGCCGGCGCGGGGCGAGGTCGGGGACACCTTCTGGTCCCCTCTCAGCTGAGCGCCGGCCTTGCACAAAAGGTCTGCGGCCGAGGCTGAAGGCGGACTCTCCCCTCCACCCCAGCGGGGCAGACGGCGTGGTCGAGGGGGCGTCCAGACCCGCTCGGGTGGCCAGGCTGTGCACTGCGCGCAGCTCCGCTCCGCTCGAGTCCCTGGACGGGGTCCACTCCTCCAGAGTTTGGCGGCCGCGGCGGCGGCTTGGACCGGCCCCAGGAATGCGGTCGGGTGGGGTGGAGGGGTTGCGAGAGCCCGGTGCGACACAGGCCTTGCGGACCCGGCGCGAGGAGGTTGGTTCCACGGGGAGAGTTCTCCGAGGTGCGAGGGAGGGGCCGGGGAGGAGGAGCCTCCCGGCTGCGGTGTGCTGGGCTCGGGGCGCCCAGCGTCGGGCCGTTCGGCTTCTCCGGGTTACTGATTAGCGACCCGCCGGCACTCGGGGTTACTGGTCAACGCCAGCACTCTCGTTTCTTCTCGTCCAAGTCCAGTGCGCGCCCCTCCCCCAGCCTCTCGCTTGTCCTTTGTTGTAAAGGATTTTTTTTTTTTTTTTTTTTCCCACCCCCCAGAGTAAAGGAGGCTTTGGGATAGACGTGCTCGGGTTGAAATTCCTAAGTTCCCACAGACTCAAGGGTTAGGGGATGCTTTGACTGCTAATCGGTGCAGTTTATAGACGCTGGCCAATTCAGGAGAAAGGAAAAAAGAGAAAGCTGAGGACAGTTTTGCCTGTGAATGTTAATTGTGGTCAAGACATTCACAGTCTCTTCTCGCTTGACCCGGAAGTCTTAGAAAGACCCATTTTCAGGGCCTTTGAAAAATAAAGCAGTGTTGCAAATGATCTCCAGAATGGACTGGCTTTAAAAGCTTTCTGAAATTGAAGGACTATTTCCAAGTTAAGAAGGAAAGATAAAACACTTTCCCAAGTGGGGCAGAAAGTATTTAAGGCTTGGTCTTCCTTCCTGTCTTTCATTGTGCATAGGAATATAAACTCTTGTTAGAATAACCGCGGAGGAGAAAAGCTCTCAAAAATGGAAAGCCAAAGTAATTGACTTAGTGTAATTTACTCATTTACCCTACTGAAAGCACTAAGATGCTGTTTGTAACCAACATTCTCTAGAATGTTCTCTAGAAGGAATGAACTTGTTTACCGTGTAACCTTAAGCTTGAGTGGGCTGCCTACCCGAGGATAAGGTGCTCTTGATTTTGAAGCTAATTGTTTCTCTACTATTTGCATACTATAATGAACACAGTTGGTCCTGGAGTTTGCTTCAATGCCCTTGGATAAATTAGGCTTGATCCCACATATGGGAAGGTGTTATCAAGGAAAGGAGTTAGAGCTAACACCTGAGCCCTTAGGCTAATCCTGAGCTTGGTCTCTAACCCTTGAGTTCTCTTTCCTATCTGGAATCTGACAGATGCCTAAAATTTGTCTCCGCCTCCTTCTACCATTACATTTTTCTTATTGAAATTGTGGTCCCGAGAAATTCCTGTTGATGTCAGATGGCCAGTAAGAGAGAGTGGGTAGAGGAAGCAAGTGAGAACCCAGGGATCAGGGAGTAGAGACAGAACAGGTATGTAGCAATGGGGAGTGAGATCAAGATGCCAGGACTCAGGACAATGACCCAGACATGCAGTCCAGAGATAGGAAGAGCCACCAAGCAGATGGGGGCCGGTGAGAGACCGAAGGGGGGAAATATGTACAGAAACTCCAGAGAAAACACTTGGTCACTTGAGGTCATCTTTCTCCTCTTTTACTTGCGAAAAACACAGAACATCAGTCAGAGTTTCTTTTGTTTGTGGTAGCAGGGGGTGAGGGCACTGGAGTCCACATTGCTAGGATGAAGGGGGAAAAGCAGGGTAGCAGCATGCCTGGCTGTGCCAGCAAGCTGAATCCACCCTTCTCTGGTGTCATGACAACCGAAATTTATCATTTATAGAAAGAAAGATGGTGCTATGGGAGTGAATATAGCAATCAGTTCTTGTTTGACTCAGGAGAAGAAATCCATACTCTAGCTTGGGAGAAGAATGAGAATAATTGGTTAATCAAATACTCTGAATAATTTATAGTTATATCTATAATGCACAAGGCTATTTTTTTTTTAAAAAAAAAGGAAGGTTATTTGCAAAGTAGGCAAATTGACATTTTGGCACCTCTTGCTTCCTTCTTTTATTTTCTTTCCTCAGCAATGGCTTCAGCTTGTCTAGTTATGCAACAAGTTTTCCCCTCTGCCCTCAAATCTTCCCCTACAGAAAGGATATGATGAGGTGTTTGATACGAAAACAATGCAGGGCTAACTTTTGGCCAAGAGTATTTGCATTTTAGCTGCAAGGCTAACGTTGTCCTCTCATCTCTCTAATGGTAGAGTTTCAGGCTCCAGTGTGAGACAGGTCAGGAATATTCTTAATTTCTCTTCTAACCGCCTCACCTACTGTTTTATTTATTTAAAAAATGACGTTGGGCGTTATTTCATTCCACAGGTTACTGTGGGAAGCTGCACGGGGGGTGTGGTATTGGAGCTGATTTGGGCCATGTGAAAGGGTTTGGTAAGGGAAGAGGTGTTGTAGGTAGACAATGGGCCCCTTCTCAAAGAGGAAGGAAATCAGTTTTGGGGAACAGTAAGACATGGAGCTGAGTTGACAGGATGGACTTCATTTTGGAGAGCCTTCAAAAGTAACCAGAGGAATTTAGAATTTATACCAGAGGAAATAGGGAGTCATGGAAGGTTTTTGAGCACAGAAGGTTTTTGAGCATTACAATGAAATCAGTGCTTAAAGGAGATGAATTGATTGGTGTTGTGTAAGACAAAGGATAAATTGGAGAGAGTAGACCCAGAAGATAGACTTAGTTGTCAAAGTAATCCTGAAATGATAGGCCATGTATCTAGACCAGTCATAGAGGAAGAGTGGTTAACAGTGGAAATGGGGAAAAAAAGATAGGTGAAAGATACCTCTAATGAGAAAGCTGTAAAAATAGGCAATTGAGTAATAGCAAGGAAAGTGAATCATCTCTCTCTGGAGATTGGAAACCTTGAAAATTGGGGAAATAGTGGGTCCCTTGAGAATGTTTAAAGGATTAACCAGATGCTTTATTTTCCGGATGCTTTGGACAGAAAATTAATTTCATTTTTGGAATGTTAATTAAGAGGTGATAGCTAGACATCTAAACACAAGTGTTTAGTATGTTGGAAATGCATAATGAGAACTTAGCAGAGCACGGGAGCAAGAAGGGAAATAAAGACCTGAGGGTTGCTAACCTCTAGTAAGAGTTAAACCCATGCAACGAAAGAATATAAGGTGTGCTGGTTGAGGGGTAGGAAAAGAAAGGAACATACACCACATAAAATGGACTAAATGCCCTAAAATTAGAACAATGAAATGTTCCATCTTTAACATTCAGCTTTAGATCCAGGAGTCTGTAAATTTTGATGAGAAGAATCTCGGGAGGAAATATCTTGCTCTCGTTCAGTTTCGGTAAACATGGACTTGGTTAAGGATCTGTAAAATTATTTGCAAATTTAGGCAAGGAGTAATGAGACATCGTATTGTTTTGAACTCATACTAGTTTTAAGAAAAATATGACCCCCTACAGGCAGTTATGAGCAGGGTGTAAAGAGCCCGGATTTGAAGCAGGACAAATAAGATAATTTTTTATGTCTTTGGGTGAGTCATTTAAATCTTGGGGTTTCTGTTTTCCCCGAGGGCATTGGG
Organism: Panthera pardus; assembly: GCF_024362965.1. Lineage (NCBI taxonomy): Eukaryota > Metazoa > Chordata > Mammalia > Carnivora > Felidae > Panthera > Panthera pardus. The sequence goes on along the minus strand of NW_026526688.1, from coordinate 8,008,732 downwards.
GGATACTTGGTATAAATTTATGTAGCTCAGATCTTGATTCGGTAACAGAGGAAAAAAACATGCAAAGAAGATAGAGTTGAGCTATTTTCATTAAGCAAATTAAGAACATTTTAATGATTCTAGGCTACTAAGTAAAACTTTTAAGGGTCATTTGGCCTCTAGTATGTTATTCTCCCTGGAAAATTTATAAAAGCCCGAGAGCCTGAGCCTGAACAGAAAAAGATAAACTAATGTTCTGGTTATCTTTGCTGCATCACAAGTATCCCCAAAACTGGTGAGTTAAAATGACAGTTTATCATTAATCTCTGTGGGTTCTGTGGGCTGTCTCCTGAGCAGGTCTTGTTTGAAATCTGGTGCCTTTGCAGTCCAGTATCTGCTGGGGATTCAGGCATCAGAAGACTTGGCTGGGCTGGTTGTCTCAGGTAGGTCTCACATAGCAGCGCTGACAACTGGCTGTTGGCTGAGATGTCAGTTGGGGCTGCTTCCAAGGGACTTGGGCTTTTCACAAAATGGCAGCTCGATTCCTAGAGGCAGCCTTGGTACAAGGGTTCCAAGAAACCCAGGCAGAAGCTACGGGGATTGTTATGACCTAGAACGTCCTGTGTCTCAGAACATTATTTCTGCTGCCTTCTGTTGGTCAGGAAAGTCATTATGGGTGACGTATTCAAGGGGAGGGGCCCTGGATCCCTCCTTGTGATTTAAGGAGCAACGTAGTCTCCAAGGAGAGAAAAAGAATCGCAGTAGCCAACTACTACTTGGTCTCGTTTCTACAAGAGATGCCTTATAAGTGTGCTTTGCCGTAGAGACATCCTCAGGTTTGCCAGGGAAAATTTGATGTACGTTTTCTGAAACATATAGGATAAAAGACTGCATCTTTAATTAGAAATACGAAGAAATCTAGACAGTCCCGCTAAAATTTCACAGCAGAACGGTTGAGTGTGGAAATTCATGCCTGGGTGCAAATGTGTTAGGAGGATGCTGGGATAAAGCTCTACTCAAAATAATTTCAAATAAGATCAGCTTGTCTTTCTTATTTTAATTTAAATGGGGAACTTCTGAAGCGATTTTGAGATGCTCTTTATTTCACTTAGAATCAAGCTTTTGTCATACAGTAGAATGTAGGTCAAATAAATCCTTTATTCAATATCCTCTCATCATAATGAACTACATGCTTTGTGGCAAAACTGGTCAGAAGCTTGCTTCAGTTTTCACAAACATATTAATTATACAAAACACGTAACGTGAATTTGTAGGGTGTTGACTAAAAATAAGTATGGGCTTAAATATTCTGATTTTTGGAACATATGTTTCTAAATTAAACATGTAACATTCAATGTAACAGAACTTTAAATTCTCATTTTATCATTTTTTTTAAAAAAAGTTTATTTATTGAAGGAGAGAGAGAATCCCAAGAATCTGTCATCACAGAGCCTGATGAGGGCCTCAGTTGCTCAATTGAGGAGATCATGACCTGAGTTGAAACGGAGCCGGATGCTTAACCGACTGAGCCACCCAGGCGCCCCTCATTTTATCATTTTTAACTGGAGAGGGTCAGATCAGAGTTGTTATTTCAGATACAAAAAAAAAAAAAATTGGTCTTTTTCCTAGACAATTGAAACATAAGAATTAGGGTGAAAGAAATGGGTTCAAACTCAAGGAAGGCATTAGTTTCAGCCGGAAACTTACTAGCGGCCTTAAAAAAGAGGTTCTGCCTTTCAACTTGGTTGATCTAGGCTTGTTCTATTTTCAGTTATTTGACGAGGGACCACGATAGATACTGTGAAGCCATATACTGGGTGCACATGACACACAGACACAGCCTCGTCTCACCGAGAAATAAAGTCTTGACCTACATAACCAGGATAGTGGGAATAACGCATGAGGTAATACGACGTGTACTTAAATTCTTCTTTACTTCGTCAAGATCACCTGTCGGAACAGTCGCTCACGACACGTCCCGCATAACGTGTCGCAACCACCCAAACTGCATAATAGCAGAAGTATCTCTTGCTGCTGCTGTAAAATTTCTCGTGCTACGACTTCTAATTTTCTTGTTCCATTAGAATTAACTGAGGGAATATGTTAAGTACTAATTCCTGGGTCCCGCTGCCGGGGTTCAGGTGGAGAAGGTCTGGGCCTGAGAAGCGGGCTTGCGCTTTTAACACGCAGCCTCGCCCGTTTTGAGGCGGGAAGCCTGGCGCCTGCTTTGAGAAGTAACTTCCAGAACGCCCGCCTTCTCTCCTTCCTCAGGCCAGCAGAGCTACCGTTACAACCTTATTCCTTTACCCGTATCTCCGATACATTACATTTGATTCTAATCCGGTTCCTGCTCTAGAAAGTGTCACCAAGAGCTACATTTCGGGAGTGATGTGACGTTTCTGTTTCTTTTCTCCGTTCAGCTTGTTAGGTCTCTACACTTCCTGTCTGTCCCTTCTGCCCCAGCCATTCCTTAGCCTTATTGTGGGTGATGCTCTCCAGAGATGACTGAAACCCTCCCCCTGAAGACGGCTTATGATTTCCAGCCTTATGGCTTCAAGAATTTACGTGTACATAACGCCTGGAATCGCTGTCGCCGGACCCAGCTGCCCCCCTACGTCCACCCGGCCATGCCTCTATTCCCCTAACCGCAGTATGTTCCAGACGGAATGAATTCATCCTCCCCGGATATACCTGCGTCTCTCTTATCCTCTCTTTTCGTTTGTCGATGACTCTGGACTACACTTGGCCCCTAGCGTCTCTTACCGTCCCCCCTGGCTTGTCACGTGTTGTCCAGCTTGCTTGCACTCAGCGGCTCCCCCTCCTGCCTCCGCTCTGATGGTCTTTCCTGCGGGAGGTGCCAGCCTCTTCCATCCCCCCACCTCGTCCCCTACGATGATCAGCACACTCCATTCAAGCACGGCTCTTACCCCGCCTTTTATCCTGACCACTGTTTCCTGCTGTTCTCTCTCCTACATTTTCCCACTGACCAAACTGACTGCGTCCACTCACCTTAGCTTTTTCATACCCTCAACCATGTGATCATGCCTGGTTTCGCTCTTTGCCAGGCCCTTTCTGTTTCTCTGCGGAAATGTAAAACTTTATTGCCTGGCTTACCTTCGTTAGCACAACTTAAATGTCTTTCCTGCGTGAAGACTGTCTAAGATGTGCCCCGTCTTGGTGTTTTCCAAAGCACGGGGTGCATACTAGTGAGATGCCAGTGTTGTTATTTTATGTGTTTAACAAGCACAATATTGCATATGTGCCGTGCACTGTTTTAAACGTTTTTTTTTTTAATTTTTAAAAATATTTTTATTTTTTTTGAGACAGAGACAGAGCATGCGCAGGGGAGGGGCAGAGAGAGAGGGAGACAAAGAATCCGAAGCAGGCTCCAGGCTCTTGAGCTGTCAGCACAGAGCCCGACCCGGGGCTCGAACTCACAAACCATGAGATCGTGACCTGAGCCGAAGTCCGACGCTCAACCGGCTCAGCCACCCAGGCGCCCCAACATTTGTTTGTTTTTAAGCAATAAATATGCTTTGTTTAAAAAGGAAGGCAGTGGTGTTATATACGTGGAGCTCTTACAGTGTTGATTTATTCATGAAGAGATAAAACATTTGGTAACCCCAGTCATCTAAAACATGGTTATATTATTGGCCTTTAACTTCCATGTTTTAAGTGTTTTTGAGTACTTAGTGATCAGTCTTCGTAACAATTGTGTTAATTATTATTACCTTTTTCATTTTTACACGGAGGTTTAAATAATTTGTCCAAGGTAACAGAAGTAGCAGGCAGCAGAGAGGGGATTTGAACTCAGGCAGTCTGTGCTCCCAAACACTGTGTTGTACTGTCTTTCCATTTCAGATGGGTATGACCTTATTTTAGGTGGTCACAGCATTAAACAAAATAGAATGTTAGTGATAAAGTTATTCTCCTCTCATTTTTTTTCAACTCTTTTGATTAAATCAAGACTGACTCCTAATTTAGTGCTGTTAGTTTTATGCATTTCGCAGGAATTACCCTAACAGATCTCCCTTATATCACATGGTAAGTGCATTCTGGTTTACATCAACTGAGAGGTAAAGTGATGCTCAAGGTAAAAAAATGGCCAAATAATTAAAAAGTACCAATGATAGTTCAGATATTTCCTTTTACAATAAAGAGAGGGCAGGCTGTAGACTTTGAACGTTTGGTAAAAACTGTTTTTTTTTTTTTAGATAAGCAATACTGATTATTTATTTATGGTAGAAATTGAAAGTTTTATTGACAATATATTTTACTAACAATGAAAATTGTATTTTAAAACAGGAAGTAGGGGTGCCTGGTTGACTCACTTGGTTAAGCGTCTGATTCTTGGTTTTGGCTCAGGTCATGATCTCGTGAGTTTGAGCCCCACGTCGGGCTCCGTGCTGTCAGGGCTGAGCCTTGCGATTCTCTGTCTTCCTCTTTCTCTGCCTCTCTCCTGCTCTCTCTCTCTCAAAAATAAATAAAGTTAAAAAAAAAAAAAACCATGAAGTAAATGACAGTAATGATGATACTAATAGGGGACAAACCATATAACCTGGAGGCAGCTTGGTGCTGCTGAAGTAGTTAAAACAAGTATTTCAATAAATTCTTAACCTAATTCATGGAAGCCGTGGAACTTGGGCCCTTCTGTCACTTAACCTTCTGGGCCTGTGGGAGTAATACCATCAATATCTATCTTACAAGGATGTTTGTGTAAAAAAAGAAGGTATTTGACAAGAATCTTGAGTATAGTAAGTGCTCAGTGATTCATTACATTTTTACACATTGCTGGGTAACATGGTAGGAACCATGAACATGGTGTCCAAGTGCCTGGAGTTTAGTAAATGCTGCATCTGATGAAAGTCAGCCTTTCTGTCTGCTCCCAATGTCTTCTCTCTCCATCTGTCATGGCAGTTATTGAATGTGTGAATGTGTGTTTGCTTCCCCAGTATTTGAAGTCATGTCCAGACTCTGAAGGCAGTGGCTTCCAGATTATTGGCATAGAAACCAACGAACATTCTTCCCATTAATCTGTTTGTCTAATGTTGCCGACCTTGCTGCCTTAGTAGAAAGTTACAGAAATGCAAAATGTGATTCCTCTTTATGTAAAATGTATTTAGAATTCATCATGGCAGGAGATGGGAAAGAAGGCAGAGGTGTGGAATGAGTCCACATCTGTCCAGAACAGAGTTAAGGATGCGGTCGTGGAAGGGATTCAGCACTGACCAACGTCCCTTAGATAAGTTGAAGAACATTAAGGCAACAAAGATCTAGAAGAATCTGCTGCAAAGCAGATGAAACAGTTAACATAATATCAGGAGAGTCAAAGGAGAACAGTGTTTTAGAAATAATCTGCTGTGTTCAGTAGAATAGAAGGAACACAGGAATGCCATTTCTTTTGCTTTAATGGCTTTTTCATTGATAGAAGCCTGTTGAAATTAGTGTTTTTAGTTAAGAGGTGAAGATACAAGCCTGCTCTCATGGAGCAGATTTCAAGGACCAAAAACAAAACAGAACAAGGAAGGAAGGAGAAAGGAAGGAAGGAAGGGGAGGGAGGCAGGAGGGAGGAAGGTGAGAAGAGGGGGTAAGGGACAAGGGGAGAGGAAAGGGAGAAAGGAGGACAGAAAAAACTTAATGGATCCAAGGTTAGGTGAAGAGTTTTATGAGGTAGGAAAGAGCCAGAAGAATTGCTTCATGTTTTGAGAAAGAGGGGAATAGACCGAAATGCCAAGGAATGACAGAACCTCTGAGCAATGGATTATAAAACAATTAAGAATATGAACTTATTTTATATTACTTATAGTTAAAATTTTTTTTAATGTTTATTTACTTTAGAGAGAGAGAGAAAGCATGTGAGTGGGGGAGGGGCAGAGAGAGAGGGAGACACAGAATCCAAAGCAGGCTCCAGACTCTGAGCTGTCAGCACAGAACCCGATGTGGGGCTTGAATGCACGAACCCGTTGAGACTGTGACCTGAGCCGAAGTCGAACACTTAAGCGACTGAGCCACCAGGCTTAAACATAGTTTTAAAGAAAAAAAATCGTATTTTTTTCTATAAAATGTTTGATGGCATTTGAGGGTTTTTAAATTTTTTAATTTTTTAAAAATGTTTTTATTTATATTTGAGATAGAGTGTGAGTGGGGGGAGAGGCAGAGAGAGAGAGGGGGCTCTGTGCTGACAGCAGACAGCCAGATGTGGGGCTCGAACTCATGAACCCGGAGATCATGACCTAAGCCAAAATTGGGCGCTCAATTGACTGAGCCATCCAGGCACCTCAGGGATTTTTATTTACTCATTTTTTAAATCAAAATAGATATATATATTTTTTTCAGGAGTAGAATTTAGTGATTCATCACTTACATGGAGCACCCAGTCCTCCTCCCAGCCAGTGTCCTCCTTAATGCTCCTCACCCCTTTAGCCCTTCCCCTCACCAGCCACCCTGAGTTTGTTCTCTGTATTTAAGAGTTTCTTATGGTTTGTCTCTCTCTCTGTTTTACATTATTTTTGCTTCCTTCATGTTCATCTGTTTTGTGTCTTCAATTCCACATGTGAGTGAAATCATATGATACTTGTCTTTCTTTGCCTAACTTATTTCGCTCAACATAATACACTCTAGTTCCATCCTTGTTGTTGCAAATGCAAGATTTCATTCTTTCTGCTCGCTGAGTAATATTCCATTGGATATTACAACATATCTTCTTTATCCATTCATCAGTCTATGGACATTTGGGCTCTTTCCATACTTTGGCTATTGTTCTAGCGCTGCTATAAACGTTGGGGTGCATGTGTCCTTTTCAATCAGCATTTTTGTATCCTTTGGATAAATACCTAGTAGCGTAATTGCTGGGTCGTAGGGTAGTTCTATTTTTAATGTTTTGAGGACCTCCATACTGTTTTCCAGAGTGGCCATACCAGTTTACATTCCCACCAGCAGTGCAAAAGAGATCCTCTTTCTCCGCATCCTCGCCAACATCTGTTGTTGCCTGAGTTGTTAATGTTAGCCATTCTGACAGGGGTGAGGTGGTATCTCATTGTGGTTTTGATTGTATTTCCCTGATGATGAGTGAAGTTGAGCATTTTTTCATGTGTCTGTTAGCTATCTGGATGTCTTCTTTGGAAAAGTGTCCATTTGTGTCATTTTCCCATTTCTTCACTGGATTATTTGATTTCAGGTGTTGAGTTTGATAAGTTCTCTATTGATTTTGGATACTAACCCTTTATCTGATATGTCATTTGCAAATATCTTCTCCCGTTCTGTCAGTTGCCTTTTAGTTTTGCTGATTGTTTCCTTTGCTGTACAGGAGCTTCTCATCTTGATAAGGTCCCAATAGTTCATTTTTGCTTTTGTTTCCCTTGCCTCTGGAGACATGTGTAGTAAGAAGTTGCTGCAGCTGAGGTCAAAGAGGTTGTTACCGATTTTCTCCTCCAGGATTTTGATGTCTTCCTGTCTTACATTTAGGTCTTTCATCCATTTTGAGTTTCTTTTTGTCTATGGTGTAAGACAGTGGTCCAGGTTCACTCTTCTGCATGTCGCTATCCAGTTTTCCCAGCACCGTTTGCTGAAGAGACTGTCTTTATTCCATTGGATATTCTTTCCTGCTTTGTCAAAGTTAGTTGCCCATATGTTTGTGGGTCAGTTTCTGGATTCTGTATTCTGTTCCACTGATCTGAGTGTCTGTTTTTGTGCCAGTACCATACTGTCTTGATGATTACAGCTTTGTAGTATAGCTTGAAGTCCAGGATTGTGATGCCTCCAGCTTTGGTTTTCTTTTTCAAGATTGCTTTGGCTATTTGGGGTCTTTTGTGGTTCCATACAAATTTTATAGGATGGTTTGTTCTAGCTCTGTGAAGAATGCTGGTGTTATTTTGATAGGGATTGCATGGAATATGTAGATTGTGTTGGGTAGTATTGACGTTTTAACAATATTTGTTCTTCCAACCCATGAGCATAGAGTATTTTTTTTTTTCGTTTTCTTCAGTATCTTTCATAAGCTTTCTATAGTTTTCAGTGTATAGATTTTTCACCTCTTTGGTTAAGTTTATTTCTCGGTATTTTATGCTTTTTGGTGCAGTTGTAAATGGGATCAATTCCTTGATTTCTCTTTCTGCTACTTCATTATTGGTGTTTAGAAATGCAGCCGATTTCTGTACATTTATTTTGTAATCCTATGACTTTGCTGAATTCATGGATCAGTTTTTTGGTGGGGTCTTTTGGGTTTTCCACATAGACTATCAGGTCATCTGTGAAGAGGGAAAGGTTGACTTCCTCTTGTTGATTTGGATGCATTTTATTTCCTTTTGATTGCTGAGGCTGGGACTTCCAACACTATGTTTAACAGCAGTGGTGAGAGTGGGCATTCTTGTCGTGTTACTGACCTTAGGGAGAAAACTCTCAGTTTTTACCCATTAAAGATATTGTTGGCTGTTTCATATATGGCCTTTATTATCTTGGGTATGATCCTTCTATCCCTACTTTTTTGAGGGTTTTTATCCAGAGAGGATGCTGTATTTTGTCAAATGCTTTTTCAGCATCTATTGAGAGGATCATGAATTTTTTTTTTAAATGTCTATTTATTATTGAGAGGCGGCAAGACAGAGTATGAGCATGGGAGGGGCAGAGTCAGGAGAAGACATAGAATTTGAAGCAGGCTCCAGGCTGTCAGCACAGAGCCCGACACGGGGCTCGAACCCACCAACTGTGAGATCATGACCTGGGCCAGAGTTGGACGCCCAATTGACTGAGCCACCCAGGCACCCCAGGATCATGTAGTTCTAATCCTTTCTTTTATTAATGTGATGTATCACGTTGATTGATTTGCGGATACTGAACCAGCCCTGCAGCCCAGGAATAAATCCCACTCGATCGTGGTGAATAATTCTTTCCACATATTGTTGGATCCGATTGGCTAGTGTCTGTTAAGAATTTTGCATCCGTCTTCGTCAGGGAAGTTGGTCTGTAGTTCTCCTTTGTGGTAGGATCTTTTGTCTGGTTTTGGAATCAAGGTAATGCTAGCCCTGAGAATTTTTTTTTTTTTTTTTTTTAATGAAAGAATATGCTTCCTGATTGTTTTAAATTGTCTAATAATATGTTCAGTAAAGATGTAACTTGTTGGTTTTGACAAGCATATTGTGTTCATTTTTCTTGTATTTATACAAGTATGAATACAAGATATTCATACCTTTAATACTAAGAGTATGTAGGTAAATATATGGTGTATATTCAAACAGTTAAATGAATCAAAGATAAAGCATATTGTGGCTAAATTTTTTCAGGTCGGAAATCAGGAGAAAATGGTTCTTGTCCAAGCTCACTTGTTCTTGATCTGTGTTCCCTTTTCCCCTCAGGTGTAGATGAAAACTTGGGTTCAGTCGCCTATAAAATTCCATGCAGCTCTGAATGCCTATGAGCTAGGGGGGCCCGGCTCAGTCAGTAGAGCATGCGACTCTGGATCTCGACACTGTGAATTTGTGCTCCATGCTGTGTGTGGGGATAAAAAAAAAAAAAAAAAAAAAAAAAAGCCTATAAGCTAATCAACAAACAAGAAAATAAATAGAGACAAGACACTGGTGCCCACATCCTCATCAGATTACTAAAGCGGATGGTTGCATAGCAGTGAGTGTCTCAGCTGCAAACAAACCTGTCCTTCTTAGTAACTTCTTTGTGGTTTCAACCCAGACTTTCTAACAGAGAAGACTTTGAAGACTTCAACTAGAAGATTTTGAGATTTTTCCTTGTTTACAGCCTTCGGTATATTTTTTTGTACTTATCAAATGAAGATGAAACAACTGAAACAAAACAAAACTCCAAACTCTAATATGTCCAGGAATTATCTCAGGCTTCTTTCAGCTCTGTTACTCATTTATAAGTCATTATATATTATTACTTATATACATTATTAATATGTAATAACTATAATTACAAATTATAATATTCATATATATTATTGAATATTATATAGTAATGATAGCTGTATGCTATAATACATATTATTGTATATTATATAATAATTATAATTGTAGTAATATATTGCTCTTAAGTGAGGGAACTAGCTGATATATTTCTTTTTTTAAAAATTTTTTTTAACGTTTATTTATTTTTGAGACAGAGAGAGACAGAGCATGAACGGGGGAGGGTCAGAGAGAGAGGGAGACACAGAATCTGAAACAGGCTCCAGGCTCTGAGCAGTCAGCACAGAGCCCGACACGGGGCTCGAACTCACGGACCGCGAGATCGTGACCTGAGCTGAAGTCGGACACTTAACCGACTGAGCCACCCAGGCGCCCCTAGCTGGTATATTTCAACAAGTAGGTTTATATTTAAAAAAAAATTTTTTTATCATTTATTTTTGAGAGACAGAGACAGAGCATAAGCGGGGGAGGGGCAGAGGGAGAGAAGGAGACCCAGAATCTGAAGCAGGCTCCAGGCTCTGAGCTGTCAGCACAGAGCCTGATGCAGGGCTTGAACCCACAAACCGTGAGATCATAACCTGAGCCAAAGTCAGACACTCAACCGACTGAGCCACCCAGGCGCCCCTGTAGGTTTATATTTCTTATGCTGGTAGCATCCTAAACTTTTGAAGTATATTGCTGTGTGTGTGTCTGTGTGTGTATGTGGGGGGTTCTTGTTTTCTGCATTTTTAAAAATTTGTTTAATTTTTGTGTGAGTTAAAGACAGTGTTCTGTGAGGTTGGTACAGTGAAAAAGGACTCATTTTGCAAGTCCCAGAAATGGTGTCTTAACCCTTGGCAGTGTTCTGTGGAGGTTAAAATATATATATATATATATATAGCGCCATGCTTAAATTCTAGTGTATAAATCCCAGACATTTTTCTAGACAAAAATATCAAGGCATAGAGAAAGAGATAATATCTGAAAATGTAAAATAAAATACAAAAATGAAATATAACTCACTGCTGGCTTATTCTTTCTGGGTGGCATATTTTGTGTTTGCTGTTTCTTTTACTAACGAAAATAAACATGTGCAGGATGGGTGTTGAAATGAACTTGTAGAAAAAATTCTGAAGACCGAGCATACAGTCATATATTGACTGTAGTAGACATTTTCTATCATTGAGACAACTCACCTGTGGTGTCAGATAAGTCAACTGTGGGCTTCGGACTTGAAGCACAGATCATGAATTTTGGATGCGAAGGGAGTCTCTTGCATTCCTGTTGCAACTTGTCTCCTAAATAGTTCAAAATAGACAAAAATTCACAAGGAGGTACCAGATACAGGAGACACGTGTGACAAGGTTATCCATCATTGTCACTGTTTTGCATGGTGTTTTCCCTCTAAGAAAAGATTTACAAAGAAGAATACAGTTTTGTTAATTATACATGAGAGAGTCAATTCAGAGTGACAAGCCTCTAGGAAAAGACCAGAGCAGCTATTAATATAGGCGCACAATTTGTAAGGAGTTTGTTCCTTAGGTATAAATGAAGTAGAGATCACTAGGAAAAAAAACAACAACAGTGTTATTAATTAGTTCCGTTCGTTTCGCAGCCGTTACCTCAGTGGTCTTCCCTTTACAGAACATGATGATACGTGGTTTATGTAAACTGAGAGGTAAAGTGATGCTCCACTCGAAAGAGTTTAAAAAAATTGAAAATAACCAATGATGGTACCAAACTTACCACGTATTAAAGTCACTGCTGTGGTGCAATGATTGTGCCTGGGGCCACCATTACTTCCATGGTAAAGAGTGCTCTGGGTTATGTACTGGAAACTTGCTAAGGAAGTAGATGTTAAGCGTTCTGTCCGTTAAAAAAACAAAGGTGGGGCACTTGGCTAGCTCAGGCAGTTAAGCTTCTGACTCAGGTCCTGATCGTCTAGTTCGGGAGTTCGAGCCCTGCGTGGGCTCCCGACTGACGGCTTGGAGACTGCTTGGGATTGTCTTTCTCTCTCTTTCTCTCTCTCTCTCTCTCTCTCTCTCTCTCTCTCTCCCCCCCCCCCCCTCTCTCTCCCTCCCTCCCTCTCTCCCTCCCCCCCCCCCCCCGCACTTCCTGCATGCTCTGTCTTTAAATAAATAAATAGCGACTATGTGAGGTGATGGATGTGTTGATTAACTGAATTGGGGTATTTCACAACGTATACGTATATCATCGTGTTGTAAGCGTGAATTATGTACAGTTCTGTTTATCGAGTAAACGCAATAAAGGTGAGCAGTTTATGAAAATAAGAAACTAACTTAAGAGTACTTCTCCCCAAAAAACAGCCTCTTAAATTTGGTGTAATATTCATGTGAGTGAACACATATTTCACAAGAGTCTGCCACATGCTCACCCTTGTTCTGCGCACACTGACGTAGTGAAGGATGTAGAGTAATTCTCATTTTTGGTCCAAAAGGACTTCCGTCTTAATTAGTGCACAAAACGTGCACACAGACAACTATTTGAGAATTTTGCAAGATTAGATAACGGAGATCTAGATTTTAGCATTCTAAGGATTGCTGCAACCCCCGGTCAAGAATGGAATAGACCAGTGGAGGCCCCAGCCATCACAGCAAGTTTTCCAAATGAGGAACCCTAAAGAGGAGCTGGATGGGCTGTGGCTTTGTCACACAGTAGGGGTGGTAGTCGTGTGGGCATAGCCCAGGAGCAGGAGCAGAGGATGAGGGAAGTAGAGGTGGGATAAGGAGTGGGATATGGGGTCACGGCCCAATAGAAGGGGTTCTGGTCATGATGAACACAGCGTGAATGGTGCCCTGGGGTGAGCAAGGTTGGGGTTCCACCTGCATCTGGTCCTTCTGCTCTCTCCCTCCGGTACCCTAACTATACCCTTCTCATCGCCCTCATCCAGCCCTTAGAGCCTTGTCCCATTTGCTTTCTTTCTGTGCCAGCCTATCATTGCTTCCTTTCCATTCGATCATGGACCAGCGTTCCGACCACTCCTGAAATTATTCTTGATTCCCTTAGCCCTTTGTCCCAGTGAGTCTAGATTATTGCAACCTGGATGGGATGAAGGCTTGATACAAGGATCCAGAAAATGGTTCTATTACACGATCATGCAATTGTAGCATTTCAGACAGGGAGTGATAGGAGAGTGTAGCAGACTTGTTACAGATGTAGCAGAAGGGAAGGAACTACGAGAGATAATGAGAAGAAAAGCTATCTTTTTATCTGTTAGAATGCCAACCACAAGGAGTTGGTATTGGACGAAGAGAGAAGGCAGTCATCAGAGACAAACACAGACTGAAAAAATTCACCATTCAGGCAGTTGCCAGTTGGTTAAACTTTATCAAATCCCTTGTTATTAAATAAGAGGATGGTCTGGAATGACTTCTATCAACCCAGTGATTCAGGACTGCTTTGTTGATCTTCCCGTCCAGAGTGAGATTTTGTTACTTCCTGCTACCCCTGGTGCTGGTCCCTAGAAACTGTGCAAGATGATAAACTTTTCAGATGAGAGAGTATTTTACTAAGATGATGCAATTGGCTTTGCTCTCGTTGTAAATAAAACCTTCAAACAAGCTTTTAGGGTCCAATTTCTGATTGAGTGCCATGATATATCCAAAATTTATAAAATTTGACCCAAAGATCTAAGGACATCGACTTCATTAGAAATGAAATAACTTAATATAACGTAACAAATTGTAGATTATAACTTAATGGGCTGTTGTAATGACCAAACTAAATGAAAAGTTTTTTAATTGACACTTTGTTCGTTTTGTATTTTTTTATTTTCTGAGATTTTATTTTTAGGTAATCTCTATGCCCAGCGTCGGGCTTGAATTTACAATTCTGAAATCCAGAGTCACATGCTCCACCCACTGAGCTAGCCAGGCACCTCTAACACTTTGAAAGTTTAGAAGCCAGAGAATGTGATGTGGTTATGTGTTAGTAAGGACAGGATATCAACAGTTTTGAAAATATCACTTTATGTAGAATTGTGAACTTTTCTCTTTTTTCCCCCTATTTTTAAGACTTAATATGTATGGTTTAATTGAAATAAAGGACAAAGAACAAAGTTTCCTTTTTCTTATCACCTTAAATTTCACGTTTTCATCTTCAGTCTCCCTAATTCTGGGGCTCTCTTCCATTTCCTTTTTTTTTTTTTTTTTTTTTTTTTTGCTATCCTGTTTTTCCCTCTTTCTTACTTTTTCTTGGCTGTTAAAGTTTAAAATGATGAATGTTTGAAAAAACTCTTATCCTTGTGGTTGAAAGACTCATTCAGTTCTCTCCCAACTTCTGTGTAAAAGACTGATTCAAAGCAACGTAAATAAAATACTACATAATTAAAACAAAGCATTCTGTATAGGTGAGTTGTAAAAAACTTAATAGGGTATCTGTGACTGGGTTTTTTTTTTTTTCATTCTCCATTGAAGCTTTCTTAAATTAAAATAGGGTCCTACATGCCGGTGAATTTCTAGGTGCAAATGTGCCCCCGCCCTCAGCTGCCAAGTGGTACTGGTGGGCAGGACTCTGGTCTTCCCATTTCTGCACAGACTACAGAAGTGAGGTTCAAGTAGCTGCTTGCTCTCCTCAAGCAGAGTCCTTCTGTTTCCTTTGTCAATGGCTTTCTTTTTCTATCCCAGTGGCTGTAGCTCACTGTTTATTTATTGGCTGTTTAGAATGAAAAAATCTAGTCTTTGATCATTGACGACAAATCAGAGCAATGAGCCATCACGGTACATTGGGTAGAGTCTTAGGCTGTTAGGCTCTTGGCTGGTTTGCTGTACTTTACTGTCCTAAAAGTTTGAGAAATCTGGCTGCTTCGTTGGTTGTTTTGCTCCTCTTATTAACACTTGCCAAACCTTTTGTCATGCATCTTTAGAACCATGACAGCTGCTAGGTTAAATTTCAGTTTTGATCACTGCGTCTTTAGAAGTTAAGCTGAGGACGAAAATAGCCATTTCCTTCTCAGTGATTGTAGTGGATGGTGATCACCGGCCTGCTGGGTGCTGAAGTCATAGCGACAGGCCCTCCTTACTCTCTTCTTGGCATCTCAATTAAGCTTTTTAGTCTTTGAATTTGTAACTACAAAAAAAAGTGTGATCTCCTCAGGAAAATGAATACGTTCTTTTATAGGAGAACAACTTCATAGAGTTAATCAAGCATTCTTTTTCTAATGTCCATTTCTGAACTAAGCTAGAAATTATTTGCACTCCTTCCTTTATTTTTCTTCCAGTTTTCATAATTAGCCTTTCAATGGACTTAATCTTTTAATTTTAAGATGATTAATTGCCAAGTTGTTGGGTGCCATTGCTTAGGTTACTAAGCTAAACATACCGGGCAATAACAAGGAGAAGTGCATTGAATTTGCTATAATGGCAACAAATACTCAAGTTTTATTTCCAACAAAGACTCAGGACGTTTTGTAGTCAACAGTATTGTCTTGAGAAGAACTATAGTTATTTCATTTTTCTAGAGAAAGGTAGATTTGGGAAGGTAATTTAATTTTTTTGTATTAAATTTTTCTATGTATAATAGGAAGAGAAAATTATTTTTTTCTCTTTTTACAAGTCACAAATACAGTTGACCCTTGGGCTACATGGGGATTAGGGACCCTGGACCCCAATCCCATGCAGTTGAAAATCCACGTATAACTTTTGACTCCCTAAAATCTTAACTACTAATTGCCTTCTGTTGACTGGAAGCCTTACCAATAAACAGTCAACTAACACGTATTTTGTACATTATATGTATTAATACTATGTTCTTACAATAAAGTAAGCTAGAGAAAAGAAACTGTTATTAGGAAAATCATAAGGAAGAGAAAGTACATTTATAGTACTGTGTTGTATTGGGGGAAAATACATATATAAATGGCTCTGAGCAGTTCAAAGTGTGTTGTCCAAGGTTTAACTGTAGTCGTAATCTGTCCCTAAGTAAAGGCCCTTTTGAGACATCGAATTATAAACTTTAGACTTCTCCCAGACAGGTTAATGGTGGAAAAAGAGTATATTATTTTACTTTATAAATTGACTTCAACAGAATTTTATATTCTTCAGTTCATGAATTTCTAAGCAAACTTGAACAAATCAGCCTGAAGAATTCATGGCATTTTCACTGCATTCTTTTTTTTTTTTTTTTTGATTTAGAAAAGTCTGTTTTTGGGGCACTTAGTTGGTTCAATTGGTTAAGCGTCTGACTTCTGCTCAGGTCATGATCTCACAGTTTGTGAGTTCGAGCCCTGCCTCGGGCTCTGTGCTCACATCTTAGAGCCTGGATCCTGCTTCAGATTTTGTGTCTCCCTCTCTCTCTGCACTTCCCTTGCTTGCACCCTCTCTCTCTTTCTCAAAAATAAACATTAAAAAAAATCAGAAAAGTCTGTTTTTAACTCCTTATCGTCCCTCCTTTGGTTCCTTTATTTTATTTGTTATTTCTGGACGCAATAATATATACCTTCCGGACTTGCTGAGATGAATAAATGAGGGAATGTATGTAAAATAGTTTAACAGAGTGTCTGACCAAGAAATAGTGCTTGAAATACACACACACACACACACACACACACACACACACACACACACACACACACCTGATTATGAAAGTAAGTTTGTTTAATTAAATCTTTGGTCTTAATTTCTTTTTAAATCTAACATAAAGGAAACTCTAGATTTGAGAGCATAAAACAAACTTCAAACAACATGCTTATTTTTCAAAAGCAGTACACACTGTATTTGTGTATTTTATCAGGAATAAACTGATTAGCTATGGCTTTTCTGGATAGAAAACATTATTCAGAATAAGCTAGAATTAAGAGCAAGACACTGCTCAAAAGTGTTTGGGAGCCATCCTGAAAGTCAGAACTTGAGAAGTCTGTTTGCATAATTCATTCACTAAGCAATTTTTAAACTTGTTATTTTCCAGAGAGCATACTTCATGCTAGCAATTGCCAGGACAAAAATGAATAAAATATGGTACCTGACAGAGTGATAAGACAGTAGGAGTTTTTAGGTATAACAGGTGCTATAGTGGAAGTTTGGATGGGGTGTATGGACAGAAGAGAGTAGTTAAAATTCCCCCTAAAATGTCAGCAAACTGGATTCCTAGAGGTAGTCTTAGGTTGAGCCGTAAAACATGAAACTAGTTTGCCTGATGCATGGATCAGTGTACAGGCGTTCCAGCCAGGGACGTAGTATGAATAAAGCACTGAGGTGAAAACAAAGCATGAGGTGTTCAAGGAATTGTAAGCCGCTCAGTTGAGTGGAGCATAGACATGTAGGAAGTATGCATGGATCAGGAGGGCTGCAGTGGTAAACAGGCGGCAGGTTAGGGGTCTTGACGGAGAATACTAAGTAAGCCTGGGGAGCCACTGCTAGGCATTCAGGATGCGGATATTTAGATTGTTCCTTGAGGTCACTCACTTTAAGCGATTTTTATTTTATTAAGATAGTTTCACTTGGGGATGACCATATGATAACTGGGAGATGAGGAAAAACAAGAAAGGGGTGCCTGGGAGGCTCAGTGGGTTGAGCATCTGCCTGTTGGTTTCGGCTCAGGTCATGATCTTGTGGTTCGTGGGTCGAGTCCCACACCAGGCTCCGTGCTGACAGGTGGGACCCCGGAGCCTGCTTTGGGTTCTGTGTCTCCCTCTCTCTGCCTCTCCCCTTTCGTGCTCTTTTTCTCTCTCTCAAAATAAATAAACATTAAAAAAATTAATAAACAAGAAAATATAAGAAACATAATTTTGAAGAATGGAAGTAAAAATACCAAATAAAAGGCTATATAAAAGATCTAATCTAAAAGTGTCTTAAAAATAATTATGTCCAGGCAGCGATTTATTGGAATGGAAGAGTAGTTAAAGATCTGAAATTTCATTTTTGACATTTAAAGGAGAAAAACTGTGGGATCATCTTAGTAGATACCTATTTAATAAAATTTAATGTTGATTCATGGTAAAAATTATAACCAAATTAGGAACAAAGCAGAATATTTATAAACTAATCTATATCCTACAGGCTGACAGGTAACATTACATTTAATGGCGAAATACCGAAAGCATTTCCAATGAAGTCAACAACAGGATAAGGATGCTAACCCTTATGGTTATTACTCAGCACTGTCTTAGATGTCATAATCAGTACAACCTGGAAAGGAAAATAAATTACAAGTGGAAAGATGCTAACCCTTATGGTTATTACTCAGCACTGTCTTAGATGTCATAATCAGTACAACCTGGAAAGGAAAATAAATTACAAGTGGAAAGATGCTAACCCTTATGGTTATTACTCAGCACTGTCTTAGATGTCATAATCAGTACAACCTGGAAAGGAAAATAAATTACAAGTGGAAAGATTGGAAAGGAAGGGGTGAATTTTCATTGATCAAGATGATGCACTTACTTATATAGGAGATTAAAGAGATTCTACAAACAATAAGACCAGAAAGGATGCCTGGAATAAGGTCAACATATATAATCAAGGGCATACCTATATGTATTGTAGTGGTGTTCTATGGTGACTAATGGTAGCTGCCCTTGTGGTGAGCGTAGAATAACAAAAACTTGTGGAATCACTATGTTGCACACCTGAAACTAATGTAACATTGTGTCAGATATACTTCAATGAAAAAAAAAATTGAAAAGAGCATGCCTGGGGCACCTGGCTGGCTCAGTCCGTTGAGCGTCTGACTTCGGCTCAGGTCATGATCTCATGGCACATGAGTTCGAGCCCCACATCGGGCACTGTGCTGACAGCTCAGAGCCTGGAGCCTGCTTCGGATTCTGTGTCTCCCTCTCTCTCTGCCCCTCCCCTGCCCACACACTGTCTCTCTTTCTCTCTGAAATCTAAATAAACATTAAAAAAAATTTAAGACTCTGTATGGAAAAGTGATTTTCTACAAATTGACATAATTCTGAAAAAGAAGGAAAATGGAGAGGTGAATCAGGCTTTCTAAATACCTAGATTTACTTCTTAAACTCTCGTAATTATAACTCTGGTTTGAGCACTAAATGAGCAGAGAGATGAATGGAAGCCAGTAAGGGTATCAAAAACAGATGCAGATTTCTGTTTAATAGGAGAGGGATTCCTAATAAGTGTAGGACTATATAATTAATGGTGTTGGGGCAACAATTTTGCACATAGAAAATGAATAAGTTACTTTTGTGCCTCACACATACCCCTACCTCACTCCACACAGGAAAATAAATTCTAGATGTATTTAATAAGAGGGATCTAAAAAGGATCTAATTGTGAAAAACAGTCTTAAAATTATGAAGGCAAATATAGGAGAGTTACTTCGTGATAATGGCATAGGGACGGATTTTTAAAATAGAGGAAAAGTAGTACTAAGAAAAGGCTGACAAATTTGACCATACCAATATTTAAAGTGTTGTTATAAAGAAATAAAAACATTAAAAAAATACAGGCCACATCATAAAACCTTAATGTTTGAAAAAACCTAAATAGCTTTTGTAAATCATTGACAAATGATACAGGCTGTGTGCTGACAGCTTGGAGCCTGGAGCCTGCTTCGGATTCCGTGTCTCCCTCTCTGTCTGTCCCTCCCCTGCTCATGTGTTGCCTCTCTCTGTCTCTCAAAAATAAACAAACGTTCAATAGAAGAATAGGACAAATGATACTCAACAAATAAGCAAAATAAAAGGGCAAGAATTTCACAGTAGAAGAAACTATAGATGTCCCATGAATATGTCAAGAAATGTTCCAATCTCTGGTAATCAGAAAAAATCAAGGGTGTGCATTTGTGTGCGTGTGTGTGTGTTTGAGAGAGATTGAGAAAGATGACCCGAGTAATACTATACATATCAAATAAATTGAATTAGTAGGTTGTAAAGTTTGCAACAAAGAAAACTTCAGGCACAAATGGCTTCAGTGGTAAATTTGACCTACCATTTAAGGAAAATATAATAGTGATTTTGTCACTAAACTTTCCAGAAAAAAGAATAGAAAGAAATACTTCTCAGTCTATTTTATGAAGCCAGCATTACCTTGATGCCAAAACCAGACAAGGACTTGAATAACACTACAGGTTAGTCTCATGAACATAGATGCAAACATCCTCAAGGAAATTTTAGCAAATTGAATCCAATATATAAAATAGATAAACCATGAAAAATAAAGTACGTAGGCATTAGACTAGGAAAGCCAGGCTGGTTTAACATTTGAAAATTAACCAGTGTAATTCACCAGGACAACAAAGGAGGAAAATACTGTCTACTCGTCTCAGTAGATGTAGCAAAAGCATTTGACAAACTTATTACCATTCATGATAAAATTCCTTCACAAACGAATATAAGTGAACTCCTTAACTTGATAATGGGCATTTGCAAAAATCTGTACTTAATGGTGAACGCTGAATACTTTTCTCCTGAGACTAGGAACCATACAGACATCCCAGCACTCACTACTCCTCCCTCATTGTGCTGGAGATTCCAGCCAGTAAGGCAAGAAAAAGAAAACTCTAGTTTAGATTGGAAAGGAAGAAATAACCATTTTCTCTTTCCAAATAATAGTATTATATGAGTAGAAAGTCTGAATTAATTTACACAAAAGCTATTAGAATTAATGTGTAAGTTCAGCCAGGTTGCAAGATACTTGGTATATAAAAAATAAATGTATTTCCATCTACTAGCAATAAACAATTGGAAAGTGATATTTAAAAACAGTACCGTTTATAATACTACCAAAATATATAAAACAGGCATGAGCCTAACTTTATGCTGAAACTATAAAACATTGATGAAAGAAAACAAAGACCTAGGAAATGGAGAGACATCCTATGCTCTGATTAGAGGATTCAGTGTTGTCAGTTCTCTCAGAATCCATCTGTAGATTCAGTGTAATCCCAATCAAGGTTCTAGCAATAATTTGTGTAACATCAACAAGTTGGTTCTAAAATTTAGATGGAAAAATAAGAATAATCAAAACAATTTTGAAAAAACCAAAAATGTACAATTCAAGATTTTAAGACTTACTCTAAAGCCATAGTAATCAAAATAATGTAGTATTAGTGAAAGTATAGACATACACGTGACTGGAACAGAGTGCAAAGTCTACAAGTGAACACACATAAAAAGTCAACTTATTTTTGACAAAGGTGCCAAGACTATGCATTGGAGAAAGCAAAGTATTTTAAACAAGTGATGCTGACAGAATTGGGCACTCATGTAAAGGAATAAACCTTGACCCAACCTGTATTATGTAGAAAAATTGACTCAAAATGGATTAAAAAAACCTGACATTAAATTATAAAACTTTTAGGAGAAAACATAGAGAATATCTTTGTGGCCTTGGGTTTGGCAGATGTTTCCTAGGAAAGATACCAAAATCCTAAATTTAAAAGAAAAAAATTTGATCTAAATCAAAATTGGAAACTTCTGTGAAATACATTCTTAAGAAAATGAAAAGAACAGCGATGTGCTGGAAGAAATTCTTTGCAAAATGTATCTGATGAAGGGCTGGTCTCCTGAATATATAAATAATGAAAAACCAAATAACAACAACAACAAGACCCAATAAAACAGTGGGCGAAAGATTTATACAGGCACTTTACCTAGGAAATATACAGATGACAAACATTTAAAAGATGCTGAACATTATTAGTCCTAGAGAAAGGAGAATCTAGCTGACAGAGATGCCACTATATACCTACTAGAGTAGTCAAAAACCAGACCAAACCACGCCAAACCAACCCCAGGAAGACACATCACAAAAACCCTAACGGTATCAACTGCTAACAAGAGGCAACTGGAAGTCACCTCTCATCATGTGCTGTTGGGATGCAAAACACCACCACCATTTTGAGAAATGATTTTGCAGTTTCTTATACATTTAGTATGAACCCATAAACCCATCCTTGTGTATTTACCTAGGATAAATGAAAACTTATGTTTACTTAAAAATCGATGAGTGAATGTAGCATTAAAAACTAAAGAATCCAAATATCCTTCAACTGGTGAGTGGATAAACAAACTGGTAAGGCCTCTAGTGAAATACTACTCAGCAGTATAACAGAAAGAACTGCTAACCCAGGCACCCCCAGGGGAACGTTTTCTATATCTTGATTGTGGTGGTGTTTATGGGACTGTATACATTTCCCCAAATTCACAAAATTATAAACTACAAAGGGTGAATTTAGCTGTATAACAAATTATACCCCAGTAAAACAAATATAATCTGAAGCAGATATGATTAACTATTTCCCTTGGTGAATTTTGGGTGGCAGGTTAATTTTTTTTAGTTTTTTTTATGCTTAAAAATAATAAAAATTAATTTGCCCAATTTTTAATAGATGAAAAAAAATTCCCCCAGGTAACCATTTTCCCCATTCCCATTCCAAACCCTGTTTACAATCTTATCTTCCTTAGATCATTTAATATTTCTTTTTTTCTTTCATTTCCTTCAGTTTCACACAGTGTACAAAATCTTTGTTAGGTATAATAGAAGTGAGAATTTTTAGTTTTTATTTTTTTGTTATTTTTTTAGAAGTGAGAATTTTAAAAACAACTGTTGATTAAAATCCTTTACTTTATGCAGGCATTAAGCATTAAATAATATGTTCCGTTTTATTTTATATTAAAAATCGAATGCATGTGAGTGACAAAATGCGCTAATGGACAGAAATCAAACCCTGTGCCTCATGACTCATGTGCTGCTTCAGGGATGGCCTTAGGGGATCCCTGGCTTTTTTTTTTTTTTTTTTTTCCGATGTTTATATTTTGAGAGACAGAGCATGAGCAGGGGTGGGGCAGAGAAAGAGACATAGAACTCACATCAGGCTCCAAGCTCTGAGCTGTCAGCACAGAGACTGTATTGGGGCTCGAACTCATGAACCATAGATCATGACCTGAGCCGAAGTCGGATACTTAACCGGCTGAAACATGCAGGCGCCCCGGGATCCCTAACTCTTAAGAAGTGATATGTACATCCGTGTTTCCAAAGGTCACATCACTGTTACTGTTACCAACAATATTTTATCTCTTATTCCAAATGTGAAAAAACACATTTTCAAAAACCTGTCTTGATTTTACTCCAAGTAGAATTTGGACCCATGATTATTACATTCCATCAAACCCGTTCAATGCTAATAATAAGAATTTGAATTTCTTTAAGAGGAGCACTCACACACTTACTAGAATAATCCAGTGAGTAGAAATTGAGCTTGCACACATGGGAGATAATAAATAATAGGTCTGTCTCAGAAAGAGAGGTAAACACATTATCATTGGTCCGGGGTCAAATCCTACCACCGTTGTATTCCTAACAACCTGAGACAATTTGAACCATCTTCCTGAGGCCTCAGAGATGTTTTCTTTTTAATTTTTGTAAAGTTACGATACTACAACTTAAGTTTTGTTGCATGGATTAAGGATATGCAAGTAATTGCACATAGCCCGCACTTTAGTAGATGCTCAAAATTACCTGTAATAATTTTATTATTTGGCGAGAGAATACCACTAATCCTAGTTAGGACAAAAGAGTACCTCAGGTAACGTGGTAGCCAGTATACTGGACTGTGTAGCCACAGCCGTCAGACTTGTAGAGCAAGAAGCAGATAGATGGCTATCCTAGAATTACCATGACTACCAGTAGCGACTGGTTACTATTTACTTTTGAATCAATATACTGCAAATCGAATAAAGCTATTTGTTGCATCTGTATTGTTGGAGATTGTAAGTAACCTATCTTTGCTGATGCTGTTCAGCAGCGTAGGCTGGGTCAAATTGCTTTCCTTCTCCCTACCCTCCACCCTCCATGTGAACTTCTGGTGTGGTTCCAGATTGAGGAAGCCAACCTTAAGAACTCAGGGGCTCCACAAATAAAAGCTTCACAGGATTGATGTTTGCTTTTGATTATGGTTTAGAATTAGGCTGCTGAACTTAAGAGCAAATAATTGGCTCAGCTGATGCGATAATTTTTGCTTATCCCCTAGCATCTGGAAAAGTCGTGTTTAACCTCTTAGGCAGTGTGATTAAATATTCAGTAGTATAGATTGGTGCCTGCTGGAAGAACAAGCCATTAATTCATGGAATTGAAATAGAATTGGAGTAGTCTGTAATGTTTGTAAACTTATACCTGATGAAACGATAGTTAGTTTTCATGTTTTTGTGGCAGTTGTTCCTTAGTGGAAACTCAATTCTTCCACAAACACTCAGTTCCGCCCAAAGGGAAATGTATTTTCATTAAGGGAAGGCTAACATTTGCCCGAAATTGAAGAACAAATTCATAGGGAGCACATGTAAGCTATATGCTGGATTGTTTTTTTTTCAGTAAGAGTTCTAGATTTTTAATATGGCTAATTTTTTTTTTTACCTTAAACTGATAGTTTTAGGCTTTACACGAGACATGATGAAATAGATGAAATGCTGGATTAAGACAGCACCTTTACTATGACTGAATGTAAATTTAGCTCCATGGTTACCTGTGGATCTCAACTCTGAGTGTGCCTCAGCATGCTTTGGAGAGCTTTTAAACACTGGGGATATTTGGCCCACCCGCAGAGATTCAGTATATGAGTCCAGTATGCAGCCACCTGTGTTGGATGCTAGGGTCTTTTATTGCTGTATTATTTATTTATTCAGGCTATAAAAGTAATACCTACATCTCAGTGGCTCACACAATGAAGATTTATGTCTCCTTAAGTCGTAGTCCAGTGTGTGGGGAGGATGTGCTGAGGCCAGTGGGGAGGGGACTGACACCGCCCCTCCCCCCATCATCCCCTGAAGGCCTCGGAATTTCCCATAAGGAGAATGAGGGGAGAGAGAATAAGGAGGCTGAATGGGAGGTTTTCTGTTCAGTCCTGTGTTGGTAAATGTGCTTATATTCTTATTACGTTAGCCGGATTCAGTCTTGAGGTCTCCACTTAACTTCAAGGAGGTCTGGAATTTCTACATTTGTGCCGTGACGGAGGGGAAACAGGGGTCAGTGAGTATGTGGCAACCTCTCCCACTATCTCTTGCTCTAATGTCTAGAACAGATTTTGATTAAAATAAGCCCAGAGATATTCTAAAAGGTAATTGTGAAGGATAGATCATCTAAAATCGCTTTCTTCCTTAGGTGTTTGTTTCGTGTCTTGAAAAAATAACACTGAAGTACATAATTTTACGTGGTCATAGAATTTGGGTTGAAGACGCTGATACAGCAAGGAGACCAGCATGTAATCAGGGTATCCAGGGTTAGGTAGTATGTGTGTGAAGGGAGCGTATTGAACTGAAGGGTTTAGAAACTCAGAAATATTGAAAAGAAGGTTGGGGTTACATTTTTCCTACGAAAGATCTCCTCTGAAGTAGGACCAGAAATTCCTTTCAGTTTGGTGTTAATGTTAGTGAGTCATACAGATCTTCAGTTTGGTTCCAACTTTTCATTCCATTGACAGTCTCACTGTGAGGCTACTCAGATGAGAAAAAGTTAGGGGGATTGTCTTCAACTTTTTATATGAATATTGTGCTGCATTTGAGTCACAGGGCCTCTTCTGTGGGGCTTCTGTTTAAGATAGAGTTAATTTATTGCTGCTTTCAGGTACTGGGAAGAATGTGGTTTATTTACATTCACCAAGAATGTCTAGGTTCTCCTAACAGGTATGAAGAATGAAGGTAAATTAAAAACCACATTCCAAGATATTATTAAACAGCAGTAAGGTTTTTATTCTCCCTTATTCTAAACTTGAGACATTGAAATAAGTGGCTTATTTTATTTATTTACTTATTTATTTATAAAGTAAGTATATATACTTCAGGCTATAAAAGTTACCAGCCTTTATTTATATACTAACTTATTTATAAAAATTTATTTTCAAAGAGAGTGTGAGCAGGGGAGAGGCAGAGACAGAGGGGGAGAGAGAATCCGAAGCAGGTTCTGTGCTGTCGGCCCAGAGCCCTACGTGGGGCTTGATCCTATGAGATCATGACTTAGCCGAAACCGAGTCAGATGCTTAACTCACTGAACCACCCAGTTGCCCCATAAGTTACTAATTGTAATACATTTGACAGCATGCTCAAGATAGTGCTAAATAAAATACTGCAAAAATTTGCTTTTTCATGGGTATTTTTGACCACCGTAGGAACATTAAAGATATGAACATTGATTTTTCAATTCATGACATTATTAGCATATCAAAAATCAGTCTGATTATTTTATAGTCATGTCATATTCTAAAGGCTAACTTTGATGAATTTTGTCTCAGGTGTGATTTCTTTTAGACACTAATTATTCAAGCTATTCTAAAATCTTTTCTTTGGTTTTCTTACTGATCATGTACTCAAAGATTAAAATATCATTTTAATATCTCAACCTCATTTCAGTGAGCATATTAGCATATTAGTCTGCTAGTTTGCAGGATATTTAGACGATTTTAAAGAACCAGATAGTCTCCAGTGGCTTAATTATGTAAATGCAACTGCACTTCTTATATTCAAACATGTTAGAGAATGCAGGGTTTTATATTTGTTTTATTTTTCTGGATATATTTAATTGTCTCTTGTGTTTAATCTAGGCACTTCTACCTTTTGGTTATGGAATTTGTGTGATTTATTTGAATGTCCTCTATGTGGTAATTTTACCTTCTCTGTAGGGTCATAGAGGTGATCAGAACGGTAGGTTCTCTGTGACTGCCTTAGTCCCTGACACATGACAGGATTCAGTTAATAGAACTTTCGGATTTATCTCTGTGCCCAGCACATGGAGAAAAGCGTCTGTGCACTTGGCCATCTTTGCTGTAAACTTTCACTTACTGAGTATGCATCACAGCCCTGCACTACAATATTTGGTTGCCTACAGTGTGTAAAAAGAACAGTTGTAACGTAAAAAGCTAGTTTGAGAGAGAGCATATTTAACTACAAACAATGAGCTAAAAACTATGAAGTTATTTAAAAAACTGATGAAAAGCATTGGTGTAAAGCACCTTAAGATGATTTATTAAATTGAATACAGGTCTGAACTAGAAGAAAGTCGAAATCACTGAATTTTCAAATGCAGGTACCGTGTTTTTGATACCTAGCACACATAAGGGCCTCAAAGCAACTGTTACCTTGATTTTGAAAAGCAAAATCTTCTATTTCTATCTCAGTGAATGAGTGAGAATATTTATAAATGGTCTCAGCACCTTTTATATAGAAATTAATTTGATTTTTAGTATGGTTTTCTGGATAGATAACTATTAAAGTATTTTTCCAACCTGAAAGTCTGTGATTCTGATTATGTTACTTGATCTTTGGTTAACAGATCCTTTCCATTGACTAAAACTAAGCCTTAACCTATGATAGATTAAATGATCAAATACTAAATTAGAATAAGAACCATTAATCATTTTAGCTACACTTGCGGTGAGTCTAGCATAACGTATAAACTTGTGGAATCACCGTGTTGTACACCTGAAACTGATATAACGTTGTATATCAGCTACACTTCAATAAATTATTTAAGTAATTATTAATGTCTAAATGTATGGTGTAAGTACTGGAATATCTCTAACGAGTTAGCTAGGAACTCGTGAGAATTGAGACCCTAGGTGCATCAATGCAGTGCTGGGCAGCTTGTGGTTTGGTGTTTGTCTGTTCATTTAGTCACTAAATAAATACTGATCGAATGCCCTCTGTGTACTTACTATGTGCCAGGCACTCTGCTAGATGCTGAAAATCTGTTGATGATGAAAACAAACGTGGGTAGTGATATCACAGATACTCATAAACTAATGGGGGAGAGAGACAAGCATCTAATTGCAACTCAGGCACTGGTATTTGACTGGATCCAATAAATAAGTAACCATCATTACTCACCCGAGTCTGGATTGGAGACAAATGGTCTGACAGATGGAACTCAAAATGTTAGCTCTTTTGCTACTGATGAAAAGATCTTGGTGAAGAGAATGTTAGCTCCTCTCTCCGAGGGGGCTCGTGGGTACAGCTGTGAGTTGGACAGACTCACCCCCGCACAAGCAGCGTGTACCAGTGGCTGCCTCTCCGAGCCCACCCATCTAATAGCGTATGGCATAGAGCAGAGAATGCAAGCAGGAACCCGTGTGTTCTAGACTCCCTGAAGGCTGAAAGTGGAGATGTGAGCGATTGTGGACGTTAGCGAACTCACTGTGGTTCAGCTGGTTGTATAAAGAAAGAGTGTTAGGAGATGTCTGGAGGAGATGACTAGGGTCAGGATGGTACGGTGCCTTGTCATGTTGAGAATTTCAGTTTTTCCCAAGAGCACCAGGGAGCCATTGAGGGATCTTAAACAGGTAGTAGACATGGTCGCATTGCTTTTTTTAAATATCATCGAGAAAGCATTGTGTGGGGCAGGACTGAGAGGGACGAAAACAACCAGAAACAGGGTTTTTTCATTACGAGGGACAGAGGGCATGCAGTGTGAAGAGGGGTAACAATGTTTGAGCAAATAGGTTGGAAGACATTTGCTGTCTCATCTTTCTGGCTTCTTCTTAGCCATTTTGCTGCTCATTAGCACCTCCAGAAGGAGTGTGGACAGGGGAGCTGAATCAGATCTTTCTAATGTTCCTTCAGAGCACCTGTTAGGAAGAATGCTTCGTAATTTTTTTTTTTTTAATTGCAATGAATAGTCGCGGTGCAGTTTGGGATTAACTGAAAACTTCATTTATTCATCCTGTCCCAGGATCTCATTAGCGTGTATGATTGAATTGGAAGTGATTTTAATTATTTAGTTGACCCTTTTAATTACCTCATTTTGCCTGTGATAGTTTGTAAGCTTTCTGCAAGATTTTAATTTGATCACATCAAAGAAGTCACAGCTTCCCAGTGAAAACAACAGCGACACAAGCAGCAAAACCACGTTCTAAAGTTCTGTGACATTCCTTTTGGGATTAGATGAAAAGCTAAATCATTCTTGGATCATACTGTATTTTTAAGAATAAACTTAAAAAAAAAAGAGAGAATACACTTTTCCTCATTGTATAAACTTTGTTGAAGTAGATTGCTTTTGGTTTGAAGACCGGGAGTAGACTGTTAACGTCCAACGGCTCAAATGTCAAAATATCTCATCCTCGATCTGACTTCGGAAGCTATTGTATTTACAAAATTAAGTCCTCTTAGTTTTGCCATGTCATTTTGTTAACTGTCTGGCTCCATGTTTTAGGATCTTTTTGAGTTGGGTGCTCACTGTTATGCACATGTTTTGAGAGAGCAATAGTCATGTGGCCATCCCTTCTTCCACTGACACAGTGCCCACTAAAGCCCTCACGCCATGCCCAGCAGTGTTTACTGCCCCATGGGCCCAAGGATGATAATATATACTGATGATAGATATAACTGCTCACACTCATGCTAACACAGATATTTTCTATGATAGCAGAGAGGAGGGAATGACTAAATATTCACTTCATTATCAAGGGCTGAAACTTTGGGTGAGGGAGTAAAGAATGGAGCATTTCAAACCACAGAAAGTGAGACTAAGCATACTAACATATGCAAAAACAAACAAACAAAAACTCCACTCAGAGACAAAGATACTGGAAATGCCCTAGTTTTATTATTACCTTATGTATTTATTGTTGTATATTTGTATCGTCAAAGGACGGTCTCATGAAATTTGAGAGTGTATACGTGTAGATCCTAGAGCTGCTAGAGCTGTAAATTATCTTTAGAGATCCTAGTCCAAAGCTGTTTATTTTATAGTGTGGAGCCTGGGGCTCAGGAAAATGAAGCGACTAGCCCGAAGTAGAACGGTGACCGAAGGCAGAACAAGACGTTACTGTC
This sequence comes from Panthera pardus, assembly GCF_024362965.1. Taxonomy (NCBI): domain Eukaryota; kingdom Metazoa; phylum Chordata; class Mammalia; order Carnivora; family Felidae; genus Panthera; species Panthera pardus. The sequence continues at coordinate 7,979,131 of NW_026526688.1, read as the reverse complement.
AGCCGGCCGCCGTCACAGCACTGCCTGCAACCCCCCAGTGAACACACGAGGGGCCTCTTTGAGATCTTATTTTCCGTTTCATGTTCGTGAATCCTTTAGGAAAAGTTCTGAAATTTTAACCTGAACTCTCGTGACAACAGGGATGCTATCAGGCTGTTACCGGGTTAGCCACAGTTTTGTCCGGGACATTGGTGTCCTCCTGGGTCGGTGCTGTACCCTCGACAACGTGTCTTCCTCTACAGAGAACTTTGAGTAGATGCTTCCATCTAGAGTTTCCGCAGAAATGTTTCCAGACAACCAAAGATGGTTTTAGCCCCACCACTCAAGATCAGAGCTCTCCGGAAGACAGCTTCCAGTGCGGATGAAAGTATATTATGAAGGAAATAAAATTACAGCGTGGCAGAGGATTTGAGTCTAGGATTCAAGACCCAGTAGATTTCTAATGAATAAAGGAAGACCGTAGAAACATTTTGACTCATGTTTCAGATGAGCCAAGGGAATACCAGGGGGATTTTTTCTACCCAAGAAGTTTCCGTTCTCACAGCTACCTGTTCAGCACTTGAGGGGTACAAGGATTCTATGGAAATGCGGGAGACTTTGTGTCATTTGCTTTTATCTCCGCAGGCAGTTTATGTTACAAATGCATCTTGGGTAAATCCCATGTCACTTAAAAAAAAAATTGGTAAACTAACAGTTTTCAATAACAGACATTTCAGAGAAGATTGAAAAGAACCATTACCAAGGTAATAAAGTTTACAAGTGAAAATGTTTGTATTTAAGATCAGTTTTAAAATTCTGCATTTAGTATTTTTTCAATGGTGTTTCTATCTCTGAGTCTTGTTAGAAATAATTACTGGCATGAATTTAACAGTATCAAAGATTTGGTGTTGTAATGCACATACAGTTAGTTTTGAGCAAAACATCTATGCATTTCATTATTATTTTCATTAAGATACACTGGAATATTGTACTGTTCTTAAATGCATTTTCAGCACAAGGAAATCTGTAACAAAATTTCTGGTGCTTTTAGTAGATGCATCTGATACAAATCTACAATTTTTTTTTTTTTTTTTACTCAATTTTAGAGCTAAGGAAGGTCTTAGAGCTAAGGTCTTTTGAATGATGAAGAATGAAGGGTGTGCAGAGAATTCTAATGAGAGAGGAAGAGGATAGTGAATAGCAGCACCACGGGAGAATTTAGGTCAGTCACGCTGCACGTGACTCTCTTCTGACTGGAAATATTTTTCAAGTAGAGAACAACGTATTCAGCTGCAGGCCTCGTCGCCAGCAGCACCGTGGAAGGCAGCTCGTGTCCTGCCAAGGAAATAAGTCTTGTTTCCACCTGCCCGGAGTCCAGAGAACCCCTAAGTGACTTGAACAAGATGTAATTTTTATCTCTGTTGGTTTCTCTCCCTGGAACCAAAGAGCTCCAAATCAGATAAATTGCAGCCGTTCTGTACCATTGATTCCAACACTGTCCTGATCTCACAGTTCGTGGGATTGAGCCCCACCCAGGTTGGGCTCTGAGCCTGATTCAGATTCTGTGTCTCCCTCCCTCTCTCTGCCCCTCCCCTGCTTGTGCTCTCTCTTGCTCAAAAATAAATAAGCTGTTTTAAGAAAAGAAATATGATTTAGAGGATAGGCTTATCTAGGGTTTGATGAGTAGTAACCTACAGGCAAGTACAGGCTCCTTTAAATGCTCCCACGTTGTGGGGGACCTGAGAATGGCTCGGTTAAGCTTCTGATTGCGGCTCAGGTCCTGATCTCGTGGTCCGTGAGTTCAAGCCCCGTGTAGAGCTCTGTGCTGACAGCTCAGAGCCTGGAGCCTGCTTCAGATTCTGTGTCTCCCTCTCTCTCTCTCTGCCTCTCCGGTGCTCGTGCTCTGTCTCTGTCTAAAAAATAAATAAACATAAAAACCAACTTAAAAAAATGCTCCCATGTTTTGATAGCAGATGAAGAAAGACCTAGAAGAAAGACCCATCTCAGTATTACCTAGAAGGACAGGTTTCACAGGAGCCTGGCAGCAGGGGGTGGGCCACACAGTCTATAATTTTGCCTCAAATTGCCAAGATGTTAAATTAAGACTATAAAAAACCTAAACATGTTCTGTACTATAAAATTGGGCAGAGGAAAAATGCCCACAGGTGTCTTGTCTGATGCTGCAGACCAGCAGGCTTTTTCCAGCAGTGATGTCTGTTTCCTTGACTGTCCTTCCTGAGGCCGTCTTGTGTTTGCAGTTTCCCTGGATGCCCCAGGAGTGCTCTGTGCTGGTCGGAGGCAGGGTGCGACTTCCTCACTTCTCCGTGCTGCCGCCACTGCTGTTCAATGGGGGAAAATGGGCTTTGAGTATCAGGTGATGTTGACACTCCTAAGCACAGGGGACTGAACATTCCGGAGATTCGGTCTTCTTCGGACAGCTTACCGATTTGAGTGGATGAGGGGACAGAGGAACATAACGTTTTGTTTTGTTTTGTTTCGTTTTGTTTTGTTTTGTTTTGTTTGTTAGAGTTGTAATTCCTGCCTTTTCATGTGACCTTTCATTTCAGGCACAAACAAGGAAGTTTGTTGTGGCTTTGAAGATAGGGCTTTCCTGAATTCCTTTCCCCACTTCCTTTTTTTCACTTGTGATGGGATTAAGCTGCACTACGGTGCCTCTGACCCTCTAACTTGAATAAGGAAGGAGAGGAGCTCAGAACACTTTTTTTTTACTTTCAAGGAGGGAAGGAGCCACTACCAGCTCCTTCCATACTTATTCCTTACGGCTCCCTATTTAGTGAACACTTGTCAGTGGATGTGTGTGTGAATATACACACATGTACAAGCATTGGTTATCGGTCACTAGTGGTTTTTCCTCACTTTCCCCGATTTCTGTATTTTTCCCTTTTCCACTGAGGTTCCCCACATTGTGGCTCTGAAAACTGCACAGTGATTGACAGCCAAGTGGCCTGTGTGTTCACGGCAACCAGAATTTGACCTTCAACCTTTGGTTTCCTTCTCTGTTATGAAGCACAAGTCAGGTTGTGTTTGTGTAAAAGCCAAAAAAGCAGATTTCCGGTGAAAACAAAACTTCTTTTTTGAAAGGTGGCAAAGTGCATGGGCAAAATCGTTTGATTTCCAGAGAATTTGCCAAATATTTTTTGGTAGGAAGCGTTGTCTTTGATGAAAAAGTTAACAAAAAAGGAGAAGGGAAGGACACAGTGGAATATTTCAGTGTCACTGTGTTGGGAAGAATAATACAATCTAAAAAGCTATTGCTGAGTTGGCCTTGAAAGTAAAAATAATTTAATAGCTTTATCTTTCATGCTTGATGATTGCTCACCTAAAAAAAAAATCAGTGTGTGCTCTTCTGTGGTCTTTATTTAAAAAATTAGCGGCCATTATTTTTGCGGGGCAATTTCAGGTTTACAGAAAAAGCTGTCACAAAGTGCACAGAGTTCATGTTCCCCCTCATCCCTGACCACGTACCGCAGTTTCTGGTGTTACAGGCATTTGCGTTAGTGTAGTATGTCTGTTATAATTGATGAACCGGCATTGATACATGATTATTCACTGAAATCCATAGTTTGCATTCAAGTTCGTTCTTTGTGTTGTACGTTCCTTGGATTTTGTCAAGTGTGTGATGACATCTGTCTGCCATCATCGTGTCATCTACACTGTAGTTTTACGCAATAAAAATCCCAGAGCACCACGTCTTTATCCCGCCCTCTGATGGGGTTTTGGGGTGACGGTGGGGGTGTGGAGCCGATGGCCAAGAAAATTCTTGAAGACATCTGTGGTGCAAAAAAGATGACCTTATTAAAGCACAGGGACAGGACCTGTGGGCAGAAAGAGCTGCCCTGGGGCTGTGAAGAGTGAATTGTCATATCCTGTGGAGTTGGGGAAGGGAAAGTCCAGAGGAAGTTTCTTAAAGGGATTTCCAGATGCTAAAGGAAACTCCCAGGATCCTGGAGGCCCAGCTGTTGTCAAGCTAAGGTTCCCCTCTAGCAAAGCATTATCCTTAAGACAGTAGGGAGTTCCCAGAGATTAGGCCTTTTTCTTGTAATATTACTAAGGCGTTTGTGGACGGTTGGAGACTGTCCTTTCGACCACTTGTTTTCTGTCCTTTTCTTCGTTCTTGGCGGCCAGGAGTGCCTGGGGAGCGTCACACATGGCCCACCTGGGGAGGGGGGTGCTAGCTTGTGCTTTGTCCTCAGCTTGCCTCATGGTCCCTCATCATCTCTGTCACCCCAGCCCCGGCAACCATCCGTCTTCTCACGGTCTCCACGGTTCTACCAAATGTCCTGTAACTGAAATCATAGTATGCAGTCTTTGAAGATTGGCTTCTTTAGCTTAGCAATACCCATTCAAGGCAGAAGTTTCTTGTCTTCTCATGAGTTGGTGACTTGCTACTTTCTGTTGCTGCACAGTATTCCGTTGTGTGGGTACATCACGATTTGTTCGTCTCTTCACCTATAGGACATGGAAGGGCATTTTGGTTGCTTCCCGGTTTTTGCAGCTGTGATGGAAGCTGCCGTAAACACCTGTGTGCAGGTTTTGTGTGATGAGTCTGTAACTCTTGGTTAATCCCAAGGAGTGTGATGGCTGGATTGTATGGGAAGGGTATGTTTCTTTTGTAAGAAATTGCCAAATTGTCTTCCCAAGTGTCTGTATCATATTGCATTCCTACCAGTAATGAATGTTTCCTTGGACATTTTTTCTTAAACAAGGGCTGTAGTTCTCTCTGTTGTGTCCCCCCCATTATTATGCAGCGGTGTTATTCTGGTGGTGGTAAGGTAGGTGGGAAGAGGACCATTCTCTAGTCCTGTGATTGGGCCTTAGTCTTTTAGAGAGTCTGTGCTCTTAGGCTCTGCCCGTTCGTTACCAGTGCCTCTCAGTTTCCGGCACCACCCCATCAGGTGAGACTGGAAGGCTCCAGTGGGCTGGAGTTGGGTATCTCCCTTCAACTGCACGGAGCGCCGCAGGAGGCCGCAGTGTGGTATTTATGTCCCTTTCTCCGGGTCAGTTTGGGTTTGGTCAAATACTTTCCCTTAAGGATCGGTCTCGCTACGAAGAACGGAATGCTCCAGGTGAGACTGATCTGCGTGCGCCCCACCCCCATCTTCTGCTGGAAGCTTCGTGGATTTTTCTCTTATCTCTGGGAGAACCTAGTAGAACTGCCGGGGTTGAACTCAGAAACATGCAAGAGTTTCCCGAAGACTCGGCCCCTCTGGAGTCTTATGTTTTATTTTTTTAATTTAAATTTTAGGTAACATACAGCTCAGTATTGGTTTCGGGAGAAGAAGTCAGTGATTCATCACTTACATGCAACCCCCGCAGTGCTCATCACGAGTGCCGTCTCTAATGCCCATCACCCATCCAGTCCACCTGCCACCCACCTGCCTCTCTCAACCCTCAGTTTGTTCTCTGTTGTTAGGAGTCTCGAGTGGTTCATTTCCCTCTCTTCTCTTCCCTCCTCCCCCCTCCCCCCCAGCTTCCCATATGTTCATGTGTTTCATTTCTTAAATTCCACATGTGAGTGCAATCAGATGGTATTTTCTCTGGCTGACTTATTTCACTTAGCATAATACTCTTTATACCCATCCATGTTGTTGCAAATGGCAAGATTCTATTCTTTATATGGCTGAGTAATATTCCATTGTATATATTCATCACACCTTCTTTATCCATTCATCAGTAGATGGACATTTGGGCTCTCTCCATAGTTTGGCTATTGTCGATAACGCTGCTATAAACTTTGGGGTGCATCTACCCTTCGAACCGGTATTTTTGTATCCTTTGGGTGAATGCCTAATATTGCAATTGCTGGATTGTAGGGCAGTTCTATTTTTAGTTTTTTTGAGGAGCATCCATACTGTTCTCCAGAGTGGCTGCACCAGTTGGAATTCCCACCAATATTACAAGAGGGTTCCCCTTTCTCTGCATCCTTACTAACACCTGTTCTTTCTTGGGTTGTTAATTTTAGCTATTCTGACAGGTGTGAGGTGGTATCTCATCATGGCTCTGGAGTTTTAAGCTCTCAAAACTTGTCCACACTGAGCCTCCAGCAACCCATCAATTACAGTTCAGATTTTTCTACTCTGACACTTACAGGGATTTCTGTTCCCGTAAGCTGTGATTATCTGAATGTGCCTGTCTGTGTCTCCAGTTTTGGGGGGCAGAAATTTGTCCTGGGACCCCAATTCTCTGATGGATCTGAGAGTGGTTGTTCATTTTTTTTTTTTTTTTCCGGCTCTTGTTGTTAGAACAGAGTGGCGACTTTTAAGCTCCTTACATGCCAGATCAGAAACTGGAAGTCTATTGCATGGTATTATGATTTTGGTTGAATGAACATTCTTCTGTAAAAGTAATCTGATGGCGATTTTTGCAAGCATTTTGAAAATTCGTGTATTTAAAGAGGATGATGAGTTTCCAATAAAGGGGTCTGTGTGAACATCATGAGAGATGGCCATGATAGCGTCTACAACCGACAGTCCCTTAGCTCAAGATGTGTTTTATGGTGTCAGCTACATTGAAAGAATGTTTGGGTTAATAAAGCTTTAGAAATTAGCACATGGATTTGCCTAGGCTTTGGAATGCAAAAGCCAGTAATATTATTGCTAATAAGGTTCTTGTATGTTAAATGGAATATGTGTGTCAAATTACATGGTTTACTTTTGTCCCTAAGCTACGTCTTGCAGTTAACTATCATTTTTTCCCCAAATTCAAACAACTTTGTAGTTGAAAGTAACATGAATTTTGTACATTATGTTTGTAGCAATGTTGTGGGATTAGTCATGGGATCACAGAATTTTAGAATTTGAAGGGATCTTTAAAGTATTTTTTGTTTTGTATGGTACAGATCAAACCTATAAAAGTTAAGTGTCTTGTCTAGGGACAGAAAATGAGTATGTGGCATCACTTGTACTACAGACTTTTAAAATGAAACTTTCAGCCTTGGTCCTTTTACTTTGATCTTATTTACTTGAAGGGGACTATACCACAGTAGAATTTATAGTGGTAACCCTGAGACACTGAAAGATTTCAAAGCAATATCTGACCCATCATAGAATGGCTAAATTCTATGCCTAGAATTCTATTCCAAGTTTTAAATGTTTGTATTTTATTATATTCGAATGATTTGCAACTTACCCCAAGTATGACAACTTTGCTTAAAAAAAAAAAAAAAAAAAAAAAAGTTTAGTTAGCACACATTGGTGCCAACCTATGTAACTTAATAAGAGCATATTTAAGAAAATCAGTCAGGATGTTTCTGAATTCCAAAGCAGACTATCTGGCAGTGACTTTGTGATATCCTGTAGGGATGCTATTTAGTGACTATGTAACTGTGGTCTCTGGTTACTTATCCTCTTGGTGGCTCAGTTTTCTGCTCTGTAAAATGGGATGTGGATAATAGTTTCTAACTCATAGTGTTATTGTAGGTATTAAATTAATTGTATACTTTGCTTAAAACAATGTCTGGCAGTAGTTTCCTAATTAATATTAGTTATTACCATTAAAGAGGATAGAGAATCAGACTCTCACGATTCACACTGTTGACCCTCTTCCATTTAAAATCCTTCCTGAAATCATTATGGATGGATGATTGGCCATTTCTGTGTTACCTCTAAAATAGTTCCTTTCATTCCACTGATTTTGTGTGGATACGTGTAGCAGGGGGTGAGGCAGGAACATGTCCAGGGAGTTTCAGTAATTGGCTGTGTTGGTATGTAGGCCAGCAAAATCTAGTCTTCAAATTCATTGCACATAACCACCCATTAGTGGTGATTGACCTGGCGCGCTCCATAAATCCCCAGTGCCCCTAACATTCTGGTGCTCTGGTCATCTTTGCTGTCATTTCTTTTTAAACGATTTCAGTACACTTCTGTAATTGAGCTGTTGGAATTGTGTGCATGGGACGTGTGTGTGTGTGTGTGTGTGTGTGTGTGTATGTGTGTGTGTGTTGAGGATTGTGTTTAGGGCCGTGAGTGCTTATCATCTGGTGGGCATGCAGAGGTAATATTCAGTGCCTCACGTCATAAACTGTGATGCTAGCCCCTCCTGTGAGCACTTACCATATGTAGAACGTCAAACTGTGTGCCATGAACATGGGGACATTAATGTTCATGACATGTGAATGTAGAGTTCCCCATTCCGGGCGCCATTAACCTAGAAACTTTGAAAATAGGTAATTTTATACTTGTTTTCATGTTTCATTTCAAAGTGACTCTGTTTTCAGTCAATATTTCTTGAGTGGGTTTGGTAGAATGATTCGGTTTTTCTTCCATCCACCATTCCCCGTACACTGCAGCCTTCCGTTTCTTTTGACAGTAGATTAAATTGAAACATTTTTTTTTTAAGTGGGATTCTGAGCAAATTTCGTAGGTATTCAGACACTAGCGATGCTCTCAATTCATTTTTCCCATTTGTAGGCTTGTGATGTTCAGCCTTGACGTGAAGACTAGAAACCCTGGGCTTTTGCCGCGGGGAGGGAAATGAATCAAAGGAGCTTTTTGTCCAAAGTGGAGACTCTAATAAGGCAGCGGTAAGAGGGTGAGCGGTGACTTTGTGGGTGAAACCAGGTAAAGCATGCCTCCTCTTGGAAACCCTAGTGCCCTGGCAAAGTAGACAACGCGGATGGAGGAACGTAACACCAAAATTCGTTTTAAGATATGATCTAGATTCAGGCTTAATGGACTGCTAATGTATATTCAGAGTGACTAGAGGGGAGTGTCCTCCAGAGATCTGTGGAAACTTGTCTTTCTGGTCAGGAAAAAAAAAAGTCCGGTATCTTTAGGTAGAATACTGTTTTGGCCATTTTATGTACTGCCCCATCGCTTAGCAAATGGATTTAGAAACAGTTTGAAAGCTGGTTTATAGTGCTTCATGGCAGTGGCTTTGAAAACACATTTCAAATACGGTTGCTGTCTCCACACCCATAAACCCAGTGCTATGCCGTAGAGCAACAAGCTTGTCTCTGAGTGAACGCTGGTTTCCTAAAACTTCTAGGCACTTACTTCTTTAAGTGGCCACCGTTGGGAAAATACTTTGAAGATGAATGATACCATTCAAGTGTTGTATTTGACCCAGTGAACTGTCTACAGGAACTAAAAGAAATGTACAATGGTGTAGCTTTCACAACCAGTGACGCACCAGGATCACAAGTCCCCTTACGTGGGAGGCACTTAGAAAAATTTGTTTTTATACTTAATTTCTTTTGAGTACAGGTCGGCACAGGGCAAACAGACTGCTTTGGCTTTACTGAGAAGTCGTAAATACATGTAATCCACCGCTTTCAATTTTGGTGAATCTGGACAAATTATTTAGCACCATGTAAGATTCTTATTTTTTATTTTGTCCTGTATTTTTTTTTTAAGTTTTTATTTATTTTGAGAGAGAGAGTGTGAGCGCAGGAGGGACAGAGGATCCAAAGCAGGGCCTGAGCTGACAGCCGAAGCTGAGCTGACAGCTTGAGCCCGAAGTGGGGCTCAAACTCACGAACTGCCAGATTATGACCTGAGCCAAAGTCAGACACTTAACTGACTGAGCCACGCAGGTGCCCCTGCTGGCCTTAAAATTTAAATAAAGGCATAAAAAATAAAAATGCTTTTGATATTCATGCCACCATCGATAGGATGCAGAGAAGCGAAAAAAAGAAATTCTCCTTGACTCATATGTTTGGAAGTCTGGCTCCCCACGTACCCGTGGGACTTCTCTCTCCCTGCTCACTGCTGTCTTTTACACATGGAGGAGACCGATTCTCAGGACATTCTCCTCACTTTCCTCAGTGTGTTATATTTCTCACTGCCTTCATGTCTCACCCCGTGTAATTTCTTTGCCTGGAATAATAACACTGATAAGTTCATCTGTAGAATGAGTTACAACCTAAAAGTACTTTCATATTTATTTGATGATAATATTTTGTAGAGGAAACAGTTGAAAATCATGGAAGTTTCTTTGCTCAAGAACACAATGACAGATTTGTCTAAATGACACATTAAGGTCATGATCTGAGTCAGGGTAGCCTATCTCCAAGCTTGCTTTTAATGTGCCACGCGATATTCGTCTTTCTTTCGTTTTTTTCTAATTTCACTGTAAGCACATTTGTACCCTGTGATTGAATTCTCTGGACGAACCGAGTTCTTGCTTTTCAGATAGTAATCATATTCCCCGTGTGTCATATACTATCTTTCTTTTTTCTTTTTGTTCATCTCTTGAGCACCTGGCTTGGCCTCCCTCCCTGTGTCAAGACCCTGAGAGATTCTCCTAGCTGGATTGAGGATGGAGCGTTCTAGCTGCTGGTGTGATGGTTTATTGACTTACTCTATGTGAGTGACGTTCGCCTCCACTCCTCTTAAGCAGCCTGTCCCCTTGATCATCCAGTGGACGGCACAAGAGCTGTTCCCCTTCAGAAATCGTAAATCCATCATTTTACTCTCACGAGTCAGTCAGCATTAGACCTTTAACTTCTCAACCTTATCGTCTCTCCATTTCCATTGGAATAGCTCTGAGTCTTGCCTCGATTAGGAGGATACCTTGCTTTAGGCTTTTCTCTCCTCCTCCGGGCTTGTCTTTCTTCGAGCCATCTCTGTTTCTGTAAATGCAAAAATTACACCGCCCCCCCCCCCCCCCCCCCCGCACCTGGCTGAAGCCCTTTGGTGAGTCTTCATTGACTTCAGGACCTCTAGGGGGCCGCAAATACCCTTCACCATTGTTCCTTCCTCTCCTTCTTCTCATACGTCCTGCGCACAACACACATGTATGCACATAGTATCACACGACTCACGTTTCTGAATCCTACAGAACTCTGCAAAAGATAGCAAAAGAGATCTCTGTCCACCTTGTCTGTTACTACCATTGGATTATTCCTGTGTGTTCTTACATTTTCAGCATGAGCTTAACTCTGGCCATCTTGCCTGATCCAAGTATGTGAGTACACAGTAGCCTTATCATTATGATCATCAGCATTATGCCCTGCTTCTCTACTCCCTATCCTAATTTGGCTTGGCTGTCTTGTCCAGCTTTCTTGGGCAGTCCATATAATACACTTTTCATTTGTTGCAAAAGCTCTTTCATTTTTGTTTCCAACCAGGCTATAGGTTGTTTACACGCAGGGAATTAAAATATTTCTTCTGAACATATTCACCTTGTAGAACGTCAAGTATATAAGTATAAAGTAGGGGCTGGTCTATGCGTTTGTTCATTTGAAGTGGAAATTAATTAATGAAGTTCCTTGAGAGCAGGTGCCCTTTCATATGTCTGTGACATCTGCCTTGGCACTTAGCTTAGTGCGAAGCGCACCATTTTTGCTCAGAGTGGTGTAGGTGGGGACAGGGGGGAGGAGGAGGGCTGATAGGGAGTGACATGAGGCTCTAGCAATGGGTAGGATGCATCTATTCAATGTGTTACACCTTCATTTGTCAGCCTCCTTTAAAGCCTGATGGTTCTGTTCTGGACGTATCTAAGCCACGTGCTCTGTTAGAGCTAGTTTTCTTTGCTAGCTTTTCTGGTGGAGCATATGTTTTCTCCATTACCTTTTCTCCTAGGTTTATATGAATAGTTGTGAAATACACTTCGATAGGCTTTATTTCACTCCAAGCCGTTGAGTAATTTCTGTATAATTTCCCCACTAGAATATTGGAAAGTAATCTTTGACAATATGTACTCTAGACTACATGGTTTGTTTGAGTCCCACATTTAAATTAAAGAATGATAAACATCATCGCATTATTACTTGTACCAGTGGTCCTTATTCCCCTCTTGCCTCTATTTAATATGCATTTTGCTTTTGTAAGATATGGTTGGCATTGAAATTGCATTACGTTGCTTAGAAATACAGTATTCAGTTGAAATGAATACCTAACAATTAGACCATTAGAATAAGAAGATGAAAGGACCGACTTTCTTTTGTACCTTCCAGTCAAGCGGAATCAGTTGAACACCTTTATGTACAGATGAACTGGTGGACAGCTTCCTGTCTTATTGAAATCTGGGCCTCAGTAATTCAAGTCTTTTTAATCTGAATGAGGAAATAATTTAGAATCTGACAGTCAAAGTATATAGCCGAATTTTTTTAGAAACATTATTTTAAAAAAATGTTAGTACCTTGCAGAGATCTAGATATATACAAAGAAAATATTCCTAGAAATAAACAAAGAAATAAAAAGCTGAGGAGAATTGAGGGCAAAGGGAATTTAATTCAGAAAAATGAGGGTGCCTGGGTGGCTCAGTTGGTTAAGCATCTGATTTTGGCTCAGGTCACAATGTCAAGCCCTGAATCGGGCTCTGTGCTGACAGTGCAGACCCTGCTTGGGATTCTTCTCTCGCTTTCTCTGCTCCTCCCCCCCCACTCTCTCTCTCTCTCAAAATGAATAAATAAACTTAAAAAACAAATGAAAACTGACGTGAGGGTGGGGTGAGATTCTTAAGCAGAGTGTGTGCCATTAGGTCCTATAGTTATTTATCAGCAGCCTGTACATGGTCTCTAATTTTTCTAACATCCAACATGAAAAGGAGGCGTTTATGTGAACGCTGTTGTCCATTGGACAAGGGCAAGTCAGAATGTGTGTCTGGTATATAATGGATAAATTTGGCCAGTGCATTCTTAAAGAATGAGAATTGTAAAAATTTCATGAGCAATGCCTTCAACAAGATCTTTCTAATGATATATGTGACATAGCATTTGATTTTTTTTTTTTTTTTTAAGTAGGCTCCTTGCCCAGTGTAGGGCTTGAACTCAGGATCCTGACACTGAAAGTCCCACGCACTGTGGGCTGAGCCAGCCAGGCGCCCCCGCATTGGATTTTGTGTGACCAGCATCCCCTGAGTGCACTTCTGTGGGGCCCGTTTGGTGTAGCCCCAGTGATACAGGGGTAAATGTTGACCTGCCCGTTCTCTGGTAAGGATGGGGGGAAGCCCTCATTGAAGCATTTGTCCATTGGACAAGAGCTTTTCCAGCACTTTCATGATGTAAGTATTTCCCCGAGGGCTGCTTTCAGTGTCACCGAAGGCAGAGTTGCAAGGAGGGTGCAGGCCAGCCCCAGTGCACTGCTGTACCGCCCTGGCCCGGCTCCATCCCAAACTGGATTTGGACTCTCAGGAAGGCATAGTTCATTCATCACACCGATGGAGGCAGGCTCCTTCCGTACTTTTTTTCCTAAACCATTTTTTATTGTTATTACTGTCAAGTTGCAGTGATTTTGAATTATGCATCCTAATAATCACTGGGGATGAAGTTACTTCTTATTACCAGTGAAGAGCAGAGCCAGATGATTTAATAATCAGGTGTATCCGAGGTTGATTGTATGTCCATAAAGAAAACTGAGAACCCTCTCTTTGAAAAGATTTTACTTTACCTCTATGCTGATCAACACACGTGATAGGTAATATTATAAATCTGAGCACTTGTTTGATGCCAGACGCAATTTTTGCTTTACATATATTAGCTGGTTTCAGTACTATCAAAATAAAAATTATACTGTTATTACTCATTTCTTTTACTGTAAGGACTCAGCTAATGAGTTGCACAGTTGGGATTTGAACCTTGGTCACCTGGTCCTGTAAATCTACCATGTTGCAGGTTTTTTTTAATTAATTTATTTTTTACATTTATTTATTTATTTGTTGTTGATAGGCAGAGAGAGAGCACAAGTGGGGGAGGGACAGAGAGAGAAGGAGACACAGAATCCGAAGCAGGCTCCAGGCTCCAAGCTGTCAGCACAGAGCCCGACGCGGGGCTCGAACTCACGGACCGCGAGATCGTGACCTGAGCCGAAGTCAGATGCTCAACCCACTGAGCCACCAAGGTGCCCCATTTTTTAAAAAAAAATTTTTTTTACATTTATTTATTTTTGATAGGCAGAAAGAGACAGAGCACAAGTGAGGGAGGGGCAGAGAGAGAAGGTACCATGTTGCAGTTTTTAAATTTTTTTTTTTTTAACTTTTATTCATTTTTGAGACAGAGAGAGACAGAGCACGAATGGGGGAGGGTCAGAGAGACAGGAAGACACAGAATCCGAAATAGGCTCCGGGCTCTGAGCTGTCAGCACAAAGCCCGATGTGGGGCTCGAACTCACGGACCACGAGATCATGACCTGAGCCGAAGTCAGATGCTTAACCGACTGAGCCACCCAGGCGCCCCTAATGTTGCAGTTTTTAAAAACATACTCTCTATTAGCGATTGCACATTTCTTGGATAAAGTAAAGGACATGAGATATTTAAATAAGCTGTTCTTTAAAACTGAACTGCTTATAGATTCTCCTTTCCTCTGCGAACTCCAGGAATAGGTCTGCTATGTGGCAGACCTTGTTGGCATATGTGGGAAAGCTGTCCCTTGCCCTTCCTGTCCAGATTTAACCTGAACAGCGGGGATGTCAGGTGTGGGCTTGGCCTCATCATGGATTATCTGTGTGGCAGCACCCCCCCCCCCCGGCCCCCCAGCTCTTCTACCAGGCATTGTAGCATTTGTTCCTCTTCAGGACACTTGCGAAGAAGAACCGCAGTTTGCTTTGGCCAAAGACAGAGGATGTTTTACCTACTTATCTATGTTAGTGGTCGTTGTTGATCCTCTTGACCTCAGTAGGAATAGGCCCTCCCAGCTCCCTGCGTGGCTTTCTCTGTACTGCTGGTGAGTTCCTTCAGTTCCTGACGATCTCTCTTTTGTTCAGTGGCTGCCTGCTGAGATAAGGGGGTACTCTTACTCAGTTAAGCGGAAAATGGCTAACGTCCAAAGTATGTGTAAGACCCAAGGAGATAGAGGGATCTGAGGCCCTTGACCGGGGCATAGTTGTACTACAAAGGCTGAACAGCATGGATAACCACAGACGCCTTAATAGGCTTACGTAGGAAGCTGGCCCTGCTCTCAGAAGATAGACATGTGTCACCTTCTTTAATGTTTGAGGGGAGAACGCAAATGGTGATTTCTGTCTCTCTCTAGAGTTGACCGCCTGGCTCATCATGTCAGATGATGAATCTTCAGACCCCCTAGGACTCTCCTCGACTCTTTATGTGAGAAAATAAAAGGTAGCACTTAGTGTGGTGTTTGTAATCTCTCATCATCGTTCTGGGCGCTTTGTGTACATTTTTATTATACTTTTCTGTGTACTGTTGTCCTCATTTTCCAGATGGGGAGATTGAGGCCTAGAAAGGTGAGGAAACAAATGTGCTTCAGCGTATGCAGCTCTTCAGTGTTTGAATGAGGATTTGAACTGGGGCAGTCTGGCTGCAGGGACCATATATACACTTGGCCCCTGGAGAAGGCTGTCCGGTCGAACTTTCTGAGACAATGAAAATGGTCTGTCCTAACCCTGAGCCTTAGACGCGAGTGGCTGTTGAGCAGTTGAAATGTGGCCAGTGCCCCTGATCAAATGCCGTTTTAAATTTTATTTTAATTATTTAAAATTAAAATTTAAATAGCCATCGTGTGATTAGAGACAATCTTGTCAGACAGTGCAGCCCTAGACCCTCCTGACTCTCTAGGAGGAGCGAAGGCACGTAGTCGGCCAGGAGGAAGAACTAAGGAAAGTCAGCAGTGTGGATTTCTGTCACCCGGCTTTCATTGCTGCCAGCGTTTATCACGACTACAAAAAGTACAAAACAGTTGTTAACCAACTGGTTGACCCCCTTTTAAGAGTCACCTTGGTACCACCAATATATGCCATGCATCGTATGTGTCAGGCCTCAAAGTCGTATGGCGTGCCACACTAAAGAAAGCCATAATGCTGTATTACCTAAGAGTGATGACAATTAAGGGAAACATCCATTAAACTCTTGCATGCCTTGCTTTGCAAGCATTTGGCTGCCCCTGTTATGGCAAGAAAAGTTCTCTCTTCCCAATCTTTGTACTACATATCTTAAAATGGATATAATTTAGGTTTCTGAAAATGCTATTTCCTGAGCCATTTTCACATCTAGTGCACAAATTATTATTCTCTTAGAATGCTTCTCTGTGGAAAATTGTCAGGATACAGCAAAGGTTCCAACATAGTGTATTTATAGACTTTTCAGCTGCAAAAACTATAGAATTCTGGGAACAGTTTGATGTCGAATAAAATTTCCCTGCCCTTTGATATCCTTCTTTATTACATAAAATTTAGGGTTGTAGATGCTTAAAAAGTATGTAATAGTCTTTGATGAAAGCAGATTCTTCCCATTATTTAACTCTTATAATCAGGGTCAGTCGCCCCAGTGAGCGCGGTTAACTCGCTTCCCCACCTGCGGATCTGAGCCGTGAGGAATGGAAGACGGCTGGGTGACAGTTTTATCTTCCCGTCCAGCAGAATCGTTGTGTCTCCTGGTGCAAGCATTCCTTCCTTTGGAACTGAGACCTCCAGGCCAATGATGCATATGGTCAGAGAGACAGGAAGCAGAAATTGTTAGCGCATCCCCGGGGGTGGCAGAGAGTGGTGCCTCTCCTGTTTCCACCCTTTAGTTTCCAGACCCATGAACCCTGATTATGAGAGAGATCCAAATAACGGATGCCGATTCAAAGCACATGCAGCCTCCTGGAGAACCTTGGCCCGGCTCTGCCAGGGTTTGCCACCTACTTGGCACTGTGTCTGTGACTGAGTCTTCAAGAGACGTGCCACTGTCCTGTCAAGCCAGCTGCTTCAAGATGGTGGAGAACGTGGTAAGAGTCGCCAATTCCATGAGCATGGCCCCATTGCCACACTTCATCGCTATGAACTGTATCTCTTTGTCGGAAGCGTGGTGTGTGGAAAACTGTGACGGTGAATAAGGCATTTTATAGGTTCACAGGTGGTGGTTTGGGCAGAAGTGTTGCACACAAAGGAGGTAAATCCCTATATAGAGTAAATATGTATTCCAGTAAGATGAAATGCTGCTCCTTCCATGATGCCTGTGGTCCAAAGGAATCAACCTGCCATCAAGGAGCTGGCTGGCTCATCACTCCAGGAAATGGTGTTAGGTTGGGTACACACTATTGGTTTATGCTGCTGACAGATCGGACATTTCACAGTGCCGCAGCGAGGTCAGCCTTGGTGAGTGAAAGTCCATGTCACCGAGCCCCACGCGGAACCTACATCCGTGTCACCGAGGCTTCCTGTTCATTAGTTCATTGGGCAGTGGCAGGAGTGGCTGGGGGAAAGGGGCTGACTTGTTCCAGAGAATACATCCACTTGCCACTGGAAATACAGTCATTAGTGCCTTTAAATATAAGTAGAGTAGATGGGCACCTGGGTGGCTCGGTCGGTTAAGCGTCTGACTTCGGCTCCGGTCATGATCTCACGGTTCGCGAGTTCAAGCCCTGTGTCGGGCTCTGTGGTGACAGCTCGGAGCCTGAAACCTTCTTCGGATTCTGTGTCTCTTTCTGCCCCTCCCCCATTCTCTCTCTCACACTCTCCCTTTTCAAAAAATAAACATTAAAAAAAAAAATCTAATTAGATTAGAAAGCCAATTCCAGAAGCTCTAGAACCATTTCAAAAGAGTCCTCTTGAAGAATTTGTTCTTCTAGAACCACTTTCAGTACCAAATCTGTATTAGGGTTCTCTGGAGAAACAGACCGAGAGGATCTATACATACGTATGTTATATACATATATGTGTCCTACGTATATATATGTGTATATACATATACACACACACACACACACACAAAGGGTTTATTATGGAGAATTAGCTTATGTTTTATGGAGCCTGGCAAGTCCCAAATCTGCACTGCAGGCAATCCAGGGACCCAGGAGAGCCTATGGTACAGATGAAGTCTGAAGGCCGTGTCTGCTAGGAAAATCCTTCTTGCTTAGGGAGCCTAGTCCTTTTCTGTTCAGGCCTTCACAAATGGAGGGCTGTTGGCTACCCAGAGATCACTATTTAATTTTCATTTTCCCAATTTATTTATTTTTTAAATGTTTTTATTTTGAGAGGGAGAGAGAGAGTGTAAGCAGGAGAGGGGCAGAGAGCAAGGGAGAGAGGAAGAGAATCCCAAGTAGATTCTGCACCATCAACGCAGAGTCTGATGTGGGGCTCGAACTCTAAAACCATGAGATCGTGACCTGAGCCAAAATCAGGAGTTGGGTGCTCAACTGACCGAGCCACCCAGGTGCCCCCAGTGATCACAGATCAAAATGTTAATATTATCCAAAAGCATCCTCCAAGATGACAAATAAAATTTGCCATTACAGTAATATAAATACGAAGAAGCTTTGATTTACACAAAGCTATATGATTCTGGGATAGAACCTTTTTTTTCAGAAAATTGTTACAATTCATTCATATTTGTCATTGGCTGGTGCTTACTAACTATGTGTATTACAGGTGCCTTAAATGCCTGATCTCTCATTGTTTCAGTCATCTTCCATTGCAGATGGTATTCTCCTCTTTAGTCAAGGACACTGAAGGTTCAAGAACTGTTTGGCCAGTCAGTGGTAGAGGACAGATGTCTGTTCAGAAATGTCTGGTGCCCAGACCAGGGCTCTTCCTCTTCTTTCTTGAAGCCTATCTGTTTTGCCTGTTCGTGACCTGATGACGTGGAAATGACAGGTGTCAATACCTGTTCCTACTGTTTCGCCTGTTTCCAGTACTGTGCGTATCTACACAGCAAAGAATCCATGATGTATGGTTCTTCTACTCATTTTCCCTACTGAAATTCCAGGCAAATAGGCTGTTTATAAAGAAAATGGCTTGTTACATAATCATCTTGAGAAAGTGATGTGTTTTGTCCCATGGTGAGTTCAGTAGGCAGGATGAGAGATGAAGGTTTCTAATCACATAGCAGCATTTTGCATTTAAGAGTATCAACTTTTAGGTTGCGGAGAAGAAAACCTCTTTTCTAGGGGCTTTTAGGAGTGGGTGACATTTACTGTAACAGAAGCCTGAAATTATCAGAAAGCCTTTCGGAGCTTTCATAGGAATGAAAAAAAAAAAAAAAAAAGCCTTGCAGATACCATGTTTTTTACTTCAAGATTATTCAAGCCCCTGGTAGATATTTCCATTTTGAGAACTCAACTTTCTGACAATGCTAAATATTTTTGATACTTTGGAAATTAACATAGTTGGATTTATGGTTGGTAATTTTTTTGTGTGTAGTAATAGGGGGCTTGCTATTAATCATTTAAGGTGATAAGAAAAATCAAGGCACTTAAAATACTTTTATTAAGATAACATTTTTTTGTTTAAATTAAAGCGAGGACCCTAACCGCCCTCTCACACCTAATCACTTAGGCATAGGACAAATAGTTCTTTTTAAGGCATTGCCAAATTTATTGACGATAGCATACTGTCCCAGGTTTTTCTGAGAGTAAAGTTATATCTAAAAGCTCTCCAGAGGCTTTTTTTTTTTTAAATTCCTGAAACACATTCCAATGACCAGAAATTATTTTGCAATTCTTTTCTGGAAACCTGTGGTTGAACCTGGAGTGTTTGGATTTTGTTGAAAGTCAGGAATAATCCTCAAGTATTACAGTCCTGTTTTCATATTTCAAAATTACCTTTTATTTATATGGGAGATATTGTTATGTGCTTGAATTTTTTTTTTTTTTGCCTTTAGGAATCAATGGCACTTATATTTAATTTATAAAGTTATAAAATGATGTGAATAAAAAATTGAATAAACATAATCATTTATTAAATTTCACAGGGACTCTAGACTCACATCTAATATAATTTTTATTCTTTTCTAATGATATAGATAGGTGTTTGTGTTTGGATGGGTGATAGATCTTTTAAAATATCATAGTACTGTAGAAAGCAAATATGTTAACTCTGTTAAAGTGTATTGAATCTCCCCCCACTCATAATTTGTTATTAAATGAATTACTTTTCTTAATGGTGAACATTGTGTGTTTCAAGATATTCTGAGGGAGTTCTTACACTTTTTCTTTACAAAATCATTTGTGATTCAGTGGTGCTTGCACACAATCTGATTACTAAAACTTTGTCTCCTTTCCCTAATGGATTTTTTAAAAAAAAATCACTGGAAATATGATACGTGAACTCACAAAGCTATAGGTGCTTTTTCTGTTTCATGGATTGTCATCCAAAAAACTTAATGCAGATTATCAGTTAGTTTTTAAACCAGCTGTTTTGGGATAACCACCTGTTCAAGGAATGTACTAAATGTGCAGAATGAACAGATACTGTGATGCCTATCAGTTCCTTTTTATCTTCTTCATGCGCTTAGAGTCAAATTGGGGAAGGACTTGAAGGATTGGAAGGCTGGGCCAGAGAAGACGCCCTTGTTTTTCTGCTGCTTCCAAGGAATCTTTCCTAAGGTCAGCTCTTGATAAGAAGAAAAAGGGAGTAAATAGTAGGTACTTGATTCAGGCTAATAGCACTGCATTATTTGGCTTCTTGAATTTTTAAAAAACTCAACCTTTTTTTTTTTTTTAAATACAAAATATATGCCAGACATAGCTAAGATTATCTTTAGGGTTAGTATGAAATTTCTGTTACTTGACTTTTTAAAAAAATTTCCGGAATTCATGTTTAATTTTAAACAAATCAGAAATTATAGAAAAGTGTAAAAAAGAACCTTGATGTCACTTTAATCACATCACCCATTGGTAAGTTTCTAATAGTTTCTAGCTATTACTTTCAAAAATATTTTATGATATATTGGGATTATGTGAAAGTTTGGGTTGGGTTAGCTATTCATTTTAGGAATGGTTTCTTGAGTTGTATGGAAAGGAGGTTAGCTGTAGAAGAGGAGGTGGGTGGGTTTTTGTCCTCACCTCCCATTTCTACATATACCAGGGCACCAAATGCAGACTTCTTGGCCCAGCAGTAAAAGCATGTGGTCTTTCCCAGGAAGTATCACTTATTTTCAACACTTAAACTTTATTTACTCTCATAACTATTTATTGGTGGTAATTATTGTTGTTATTATTAGTAACAGTATCACTATTTTTATCTTACTGGATGGGCATAGGCTTATAGCATAACTTTATGGCAAATGCTTCAAGATTCCTGCAAAAGGAAAGAGTAGAACCACAGTTAAAATTTTCCTCCCTTCTAGTTAGTTGTTTCTGATTTTCTCTGTGGTTATATTAACCCATGTGTGATTTATTTCTGTATTCGAGTTATAATAATACTTTACCTAAGATTTAGTGGAGTAACCAGAATTTCCTAATTTAAATGGTCTAGAGTCAAACAGTGTGGAGAAGGGGGGACAAAATGAGGTGGATTGGTCGGTTTGGGTTGCCATAGCAAAATACGATAGACTGGTGGCTTAAAGAACATAGACTTATTTCTCGCAGTTCTGGAGGCTGGAAGTGTGAGCTCAGGGTTCCAGCAGGGTTGGGTCCTTGGTAAGGACCCTTCTCGTGATTCGCAGATGGCAGTCTCCTTGTTGTGTCCTCACATGGCAAAGAGAAAACTCATCCCTCTGTGTCTCTTCTTAAGAGGGCACTTCTTAAGAAGGCGTTAAGAGGCACCTGGGTGGCTCAGTCGGTTGAGCGTCTGATTCTTGATTTTGGCTCAGGTCATGATCTCACAGTTCGTGGGATTGAGCCCCTTGTCTGGCTCTGCACTGACAGTGTGGAGCCTGGTTGGGATTCTCTCTCTCCCTCCCTCTCTCTCTGCCCCACCCCTCAAGCACGTGCACACTCTGTCTCTCAAAATAATAAACATTTACAAATAAATTAAAGGGCACTAATCTTACTTATGAGGGCTCCACCCTCACAAACGAATCTCCTTTTAAAGGTCCCACCATCACACTGACGGTTAGCATTTCAACTTATGAATTTTGGGGGGATGCGAACATCCTGTCCATGACAGGAGGATTCCATAATATTGGAGAAAGGATTACAAAGTTCTGCCCTTCCTCATAGGGCTTACTAAGCTGCCAGTAGTATCCTCAAGTGTCCTCCTCAACTGCTGACCCGGAAATGGGATGGAAAGTCAACAGGTGCCCTATTGCTTGGTACGCGATTGGCACATACTGTCGCGGAGAAAAAGAGTAGAACTTCATTCACTCATGTTTCATTCCTATGTTAACTCATCCACATTAAGTAATATACAGTGTCTGCTCTGTTCCACCTGCCTTGCTAAAACTTCAGAATGAGATGAGAAGACTGGGAACATAAAGTTTTCAGTGTTCCTAAAAAGAGTGGTGGGGAGTTAATATAACGTACTTAAAAAAAATACTCAGACCTCAGTTCTAACATTGATTGTGCAGTTAAAGTCTTGGGTATCTTTAGTTAAATCAATGGCATTTTTTATTTTAGCTGAGCGGTCATAATACCTGCTCCGCTAGCCAATCATTCGGAGAAGCAAATGAGGCAATGAATGTAAAAGCACTTGCAGAATATATATTATAGCACAAATGCTAATTATTATTAGGACTAATGTGAAAATACATACGGGATCTAGGAGATGCTTTTGTAATATTTCATCTTGGAGACATCATTATTTTTGAGTTCTTCAGATTTATGAAACCAATGAAGATATTTTTAAATGACTTTCTTCAGTAGAAGTCTTCCCTCTAGTGGCTGCTGTGAGAAATCACATGAAGAGTTTCTAATGCTGAATGTTCAAGTGGAAAACAAAACAAACTAAAAAGAATTGAAAAAGAAAAGTACTCTGAGTGATTGAGAAGGTGCCAGCTAGTTTTTCTTTTAAGACTATCTTGCAAGTGTTTGAAAGTGAGGAAGAAAATTCCTTGCTCCTTTTCCGGTATCTGATTGATTTGAAGGGAGAGGATGGTTAAGAGCCTGAGGCCTGGAGGAAGTGGGAGAGAAGGCGCATGCTCTCCATTTCACTACTCAAGAAGCCCTTTCAGATACATGCCCTGAGGGGAGTTTGCCTGCTCTCCTGACCTGTTTCCACAACAGCAGCAACCTTTAATCTTGGCTTCCTCACAGGAAGTTGGCTAGAAGTTCCGGGTGAGTAAGCATATTTGGTTTGTCTTACAGACACCTTAAAAAAAAATCATTCCCAAAGGGGGAAAAACATTTTAATTTGTTGGGCTAATCACTAGATTTACAACCCCAGCCCCTCACAGGTCCCCATTCTCTATCCCCTGCCCGCCCCTGCAGTTTTGTATGTCCCTTTGCCCACGTGTTCTGCCTGTGCTCCCGTCTTTCCGTCCCTGCACATTCGGACTTGCTGTTCCCTATTCTTGGCATGCTGTTCATCACATCACTGGTCCCTGTGGGCTCCCACCTCCTCTCCTTCAAATGGGTCTTCCCTGATCGACGAGCCAAGCAGGCTTTGGACAGTTAATCTTTGTTACATCACCCATTTATTTACTCCAGAGCTCTTTCCAAAACCTGAATTACTGTGTAATCTATTTATTTGCTGATTCACCATCTGTATCCCTCACAAGAATGGAAACCACATGAGGCAGGAACTTTGTCCCTTTTATTCACAGTTGTTTTCCAGAACCCAGCATGGTTCTTCCACTTGGCACATCCTTACTAGTGGTTGGCACAATGAATGAATGAATGGGAAAATGATATTAACATTCACTAATTGGTGTTCGTTTTTTTATAAAGGTTTACTTAATCTTGAAGTAGTCTTTGGTACCTTGTCTTCGTTGAGACTCATTTTTCCATCTTTGAAATAATTTAACTTCTTAGTTTACTTCATGGTGACGTAAGATGTGTAAAAGGTTTTCAAGTTTTTATGTAGAAGTTCCATTACAGAATTATAACATTCAAACATTTGAGGAGAATGTTTAGTGAGCTCTTGTTGTGCTAAACAAGAACGTGATGGTTTTCTGTCTTTTTAAAATTCTGTTTGGTTCTACAGTTTATTTTGTGATATATTCAGTTTTTTATAAGTAGACAATAAGAGGTGATTTCATAAATTAGTTTTCCTGAAATTTATGTTATTCCACCTTGTTCAGTCTTCCACAAAGAGATAATTGCTGTTCATACTCACATACTGTCCTCTTTTCTAGTCTCAATACATGATTTAAAAAAAACCCATGTCTTCTCAGATGGCTTACTTTTTATACCTCTCATCAGTTTAAAATTTTTTTTTTAACATTAATTTATTTTTGAGACAGGGAGAGACAGAGCATGAACAGGGGAGGGTCAGAGAGAGGGAGACACAGAATCTGAAACAGGCTCCAGGCTCTGAGCTGTCAGCACAGAGCCTGATGCGGGGCTTGAACTCACGGACCGCGAGATCATGGCCTGAGCCAAAGTCGGCCCCTTAACCGACTGAGCCACCTAGGTGCCCCATCTCTCATCAGTTTTGATTGCTGGTCTCCTTTGGGACTGTTCTAAACAGACTTCCTGTTCCATCATGGTTTTGAGACCAAAAAATGTACATGGAGCCCAAAGATTCCAGGTCTCAGGGACTGAGGCATCTGTATCTCTTTCCCCCGACAGACTGCCATGGGGGACGGCTGGACACGTCATTAGGAAACGTATTGCTGTGTTTGCCCATTCTATTCACGTTCGTGGCCTACTCTTGTGAACGTGTTGCCTTATACAGCTAACAAACAGGTGGTTTTGCTCTCACAAGAGCAGTGGCAAAACGGCTGACTCCAAAAATTGAATTTCTTACTTGAATTTTCTGCTCTGTCATTGTCTCCATACAGCCCTGTGAAAGCAAGGGCGATGTGCACAGATTGTAATAGTGTCCCCCCGATAATGTTTTTAAAGAATTGTATGCTTGCTTTCTAAATGTGGAAATAATCTGAGTCTGTTCTGACTGATGCTGTGTGTGTGTGTGTGTGTGTGTGTGTGTATGTTTAAGAAATAATACGTTTTAATCTATTGTCAATGAATGATAGGAATTGGAATAAAATTAATATGCATTTTATAGATCTCCTTATTACAAAGACTTTAAAAATAAACAGATAAAAACCAGCTTATCATTGGCTTATTCAGGCTTTCTTCTTTTGCACTGTGCTTTTCTGCTTTCGTTACCATAGTTACTGGTTTAATCATGATGCACAGAACCATTTCTAATTACAGTATATGCCAGCACAAAAATTAATTCTTTGCATATCTTAGGCCACAAACAGCTTGTAGCTTGTTTTTTGGCACTTTATTACCAGATATTCTGAAGAAGACATTTGTACATAATTTTAAATCTGTTATTTTGTGCTATTTATTATTATCATGAAAGTAAGTCTCTAAAGTGGACTTATGTTAAAATAAGCAATCCAAAAAGTTTTTTAAGAGATGAAAGCTTATTATAAGTGAGTCATCATTAGTATTATCCCTAACATGTGAATTAATAGCAATTTATACACATTTAACATTAATTTCCCATCAGGAAATACTGCTAAAAGGATGTTCATCATTTAGAAACCAACATTATTAGATTGCTATAATTAAGCAATTTAGCCAGAAGCCAGGATTTGAGCATTCAGATTTTTTTTAAAATGGGCAGTTTACATCAACATTTCCTTTCTAGAGTTTGAAGGGTCTTGGAGATCACTTAGTACAAACCATTATTTCTTAATGTGTGTCAAACTCTTGTATGTTAGTGGCTGTGGTTAATTCTAACCAGAATTCAATCTGGCTTTTTAGCTTCTATTCCAGTAACCCTGATTGTATCAATATAGTTAAGAGCAGGTACCAAAAAAATGTTACAGGCATTCCTTTTAATTTTCATGGTTATTTTTGCAGCTGAACAGCTTTTTAAAAATATCAATAAATTATAAACAGTAGAGATTTTAGAGTATAATAATTTCTATGAACATTTTTATTGCTCATGTGAAAATGTTATTATTTTTATTATTAAAATATATCATGCTTCATTTCTGCCTCAGTAAAATGTTTGAAAAACCACAAGAGCAGTTTTTCTCACAAAGTAACAATATATCTTTCCCTAAACCTGCAGGTAAATGTTTTCTGTTAGATTGTTCAAAGGAATTGTCATTTCAGATTGTTGTGATTATTATGTTCCCAAACATATTTGAATCCTTTACATAGTTTGATGGAAACATGTCAGAAGTCATGTATGTTGTTTCCAGGATTCCTCTGGTTCTAAAACCTCTTGTGTATTTTGTAAATGCTAGTCCACTAGGCATTTTCAATTTTGCTGATCAAACCGATCGCAGTCATATGGTTTAATTAATAGCATTATAAAATAATAAGTGGACTCGAGCAACATCATTAATCTGACCTTGTTTGTATCTGTGTTGCTGTGTTGGTATCTTAACTGGCATGGGATCTTTATGGCATGTGTACATTTTCCCAGAAACAATGTATGTAGCCTGGCACGGGACCCTATAGTTCCATTTGTGCTTAGGGGAAAAGCTGTGACTACCAAACTATATAGGTTTTTCTGCCTATGAAGTCTGAAGTAGATAATTGTAAAATAAAAGCATGTAATGTTTCCTGCACAAAGCCTAGATCCTTTTTCCTGTTGTTTCTGTTTAAAACCACGGTACTGAAGTTCTAGTCCAAAATATGTATCCACTCATTTGTAGTTTTTTACAAAATGAGTTTTCACTTCCAACTGAATTTTATTCTGACTTTTTCCATCTGGTAGACTTACATTATAGTTAATGGACACATACAAGGAGTATATGATGTTGTTAACTGAAATAGCTTTAAAATTAGTGAACTATTTAATTGCCATATAAATTGGTGAAGAGTGGCCTCTCTTTATTTGGGGAAGACATATTTACTGGCTTTTTATTTGGTATTTTTAACTTGTGTGGCAGCAATGTAAATCGGCTGGGACAGCGTAATTCTATTAAATGTAGCTATGCTGATTTGAAAGAGAAAAAAGTCTCTTAATTTGGATAACAGATTTTCTGTCAGGAGGAATACAGATTACAAAATCATTCACAATTCTGAATACCCTAGAAATGAAATTGTAGACATGAAGATTACTACATGAGCTTGTCTATTCTTTTTTTCCAGGATTCTTTGTTATTTTTCTGACTTTGCAGCAGCCGAGTGACATTAGTTGTATTTGCTCGAAGAACGTTGGGTCTTCCTCAGAATGCACTCTGAATTCTAACTCTAATCTATAAGGTGTGACAGACCTAATTTAGACTTTTTTGCACATACTATCAATTGGCAATCATAAACAAGGGTGATATTTTTAAGTGCAACATTTTCAAACTTTTTTTTTCTGTTTTATTTTTTTCATCATGATGAGTATATTCTTTAATCCCACCCCCTACTTCTCCCCATCCCCCCACCCACTTCCCCTCTGGCAACCATCTGTTTGTTCTTTATAGTTAGAAGTCTGGTTCTTACTTTGTGTGTGTGTGTGTCTCTCTCTCTCTTTTTCTTTGCTCATTTGTTTCTTAAATTCCACGTATGAATGAAATCATAAGTTATTTTCTTTGACTTATTTCACTTAACATTATACTCTCTAGTTCTATCCATGTTGTTGCAAATGGCAAGGTTTTGTTCTTTTTTATGGCTGAATAATATTCTGTGTGTGTGTGTGTGTGTGTGTGTGTGTGTGTGTGTGTGTCTATCCATCCACTATCATCCGTCTCCTCTTTTTTATCCATTCATCTATTGATGGACACATGGACTGCTTCCATAGTTTGACTGTTGTAAGTAATGCTGCTATAAACATAGGGGTACATGTATCTCTTTGAATTAGTGTCCTTGTATTCATTGGGTAAGTACCCAGTAGTGTAATTCCTTGGTCATAGGGTAGTTCTATTTTTAACTTTTTGAGACCTCTCCATACTGGTTTCCACAATGGCTATACCAAATGGCATTCCCACCAACAGTGCGAGAGGGTTCCTTTTTTCTCCATATACTTGCCAAACTTGTTGTTTCTTGTGTTTTTGACTTTAGCCATTCTGACAGGTGTGAGGTGATATCTCATTGTAGTTTTCATTTTCATATTCCTGATGATGAGTGATGTTGACCATTTTTTTGTGTGTCTCTTGGCCGTCTGTATGTCTTCTTTGGAGAAATGTCTATGAATTTCTTCTTCCCATTTCATAATTGGGTTATTTGTTTTTCGGGTATTGGGTTGTATCAGTTCTTTATATATTTTGGATACTAACCCTTTATCGGATCTATCATTTGCAATGTTCTCTCATTCTATAGATTGACTTTTAGTATTGTTGATTTTGTTGATTATTTCCTTTGCTATGAAGAAACTTTCTATTTTGATGTAGTCCCAATAATTTGTTTTTGCTTTTATTTCCCTTGCCTCAGGAGATATATATATCTAGAAAAATGTTGCTACAGCAGATGTCAGGGAGATTATTGCCTATGCTCTCTTCAAGGATTTGTATGGTTTCAGGTCTCACATTTAGGTCTTTAATCCATTTTGAGTTTTTGTGTATGGTGAAATAAAGTGCTGCCCTTTCTTTTGCATGTGGCTGTCCAATTTTCCCAACACCATTTGTCGAAGAGGCTGTCTTTTTCCCATTGTATATTCATTGCTCCTTTGTTGAAGATTAAATGATCATATAATCATGGATTATTTCTGGGTTCTATTCCATTGATCTATTGTCTTTTTTTGTGCCAGTACCATACTGCTTTAATTATTACTGTTTTGTAATATAACTTGAAATCTGGAATTGTGATACCACCAGGTTTGTTTTTCCTTCTCAAGATTGCTTTAGCTATTCAAAGTCGTTTGTGGTTCCATACGAATTTTAGACTTGTTTGTTCTAGTTCTGTGAAAAATGCTATTGGTATTTTGATAAGGATTGCATTAAATCTGTAAATTGCTTTGGGTTGTATAGTCATTTTAACAATATTTGTTCTAACCCAGGAGCATGAAATGTCTTTACATTCCTTTGCATCATCTTGAATTTGTTTGATCAGTGTTTTATAGTTTCTAGAACATGATCTTTCACCTCTTTGGTTAACTTTATTCCTATATATTTTATTATTTTTGGTGCAGTGTCACTGGAATTGTTTTCTTAATTTCACTTTCTGCTGCTTCATTATTAGTGTATAGGAATGCAACAGATTTCTGTACATTGATTTTGTATCCTGCAACTTTACTGAATTCATTTTTCAGTTCTAGTAGTTTTTTGGTGGAATCTTTAGGGTTTTCTTTATATGGTATCATATCATCTGGAACTAGTGAGAGTTTTACCTCTTCCTTACCAATTTAGATGCCTTTTATTTCTTTATGCTGTCTGATTGCTGTTGCTAAGGCTTCCAGTACTATGTTGAATACAAGTGGTGAGAGTGGACATCCTTGTTTTGTTCCAGACCTTATGGGGAAAAGCTCTCAGTTTTTTGCCATTGAATATGATGTTGGCTATGGGTTTTTCATTTAAGACCTTTATTTTAAGATATGTTCCGTCTAGGTCTGCTTTGCAGAGGATTTTTGTCATGAATGGATGTTGTACTTGTCAAATGATTTTTTTTTGCGTATATTGAAATGATCATACAGTTTGTGTCCTTTCTCTTATTGATGTGATGTATCATGTTGATTGTTTTGCAAATATCAAACCACCCTTGCATCCCAGGAGTAAATCCACTTGATTGTGGTGTATGATGTTTTTAATATATTGTTGGATTTGGGTTCCTAATATTTTGTTGAGGATATTTACATCTATATTCATGAGATATCATGGCCTGTAGTGTTCTCTCTCTCTCTCTCTCTCTTTTTTTTTTTTTTTTTTTTTTTTGGTAGTGTCTTAATCTGGTTTTGGCATCAGGGTGATACTGGCCTCTTAAATGAATTTGCAAGTTTTCCTTCCTCTTGTATTTTTTGGACTAGTTTTAGAAGACTAGATATTAACTCTTCTTTAAATTTTTGGTAGAAATTGCCTTTGAAGCTGTCTTGTCCTGGACTTCTGTTGTTGGGGAGGCTTGATTCTGGATTCAGTTTCGTTGTGGGCGATCTGTTCAAATTTTCTGTTTCTTCCTGCTTTAGTTTTGGTAGGTTATATGTTTCTAGGAATTTATCTATTTCTTCTAAGTTGTCCAGTTTGTCGGCATGTATATTTTCATACTATTCTGTTGCAATTGTTTATATTTCTGTAGTGTTGGTTGTTATTTCTCCTCTTTCATTAATAATTTGGTTTATTTGGGTCCTCTCTCTTACTTTTCAATGAGTGTTGCTAGACGTTTATCAATTATGTTGATCTTTTCAAAGAACCAGCTCTTGGTTTCATTGATCTGTTCTGTTTTTTTTTTTTTTTTTTTTTTTTGGTTCTATATCATTTATTTCTGCTCTAATTTATATTATTTCCTTTTTTTAGTGGGTTTGGGTTTTGTTCTTCTTTTTCTGGCTCCTTTAGGTGTCATGTTAGGTTGTTTATTTGAGATTTTTCTTGCTTTTGAGGTTAGGCTTTATTGCTGTAAACTTCCCTCTTAGAACCACTTTTGCTGCATCCCAAAGGTTTTGGATCATTGTGTTTTCATTTTCATTTGTTTTTACGGAATTTTTGATGTCTTCTTGGATTTCTTGATTGACTCATTGTTTAGTAGCATGTTACTTAACCTCCATGTACTTGTGATCTTTCCAGATTTTTTCTTGTGGTTGATTTCTAGTTTCATACTGTTGGCTTTGTTTTGTGGCCTAAAATGTGACCCCTTCTGGAGAATGTTCCATGTGTACTTGAAAAGAATGTGTATTCTGCTGCTTTAGGATGGAAAGTTATGAATATGTCTATTAAATTCATCTTGTCCAATGTATCATTCAGAGTCACCATTTCTTTGGATGATCTGTTCATGAGGATAAGTGGGCTGTTAAAGTCTCCTACTATTGTTGTATTACTATCAATTAGTTCCTTTATGTTATTAACTGTTTTGTACATTTGAGTGCTTTCATGTTGGGTGCATAAATATTTGTAATTGTCATATCCTCCTGTTGGATATTCCTTTTAATATTACATAGTGTCCTTTGTCCTTCTTTATCTCTTGCTACAGCCTTTGTTTTAAAGTCTACTTTGTCCAATATAAGTATTTCTACTCTGGCTTTCTTTTCACATCGACTTGCATGATAGATGGTTCTCCATTGCTTCACTTTCAATCTGCAGGTTTCTTTAGGTCTAAGATGAGTCTCCTGTAGGCAGCATACGAATGGGTCTTGTTTTTTCATCCATTCATCTGTTGTGTGTGTTTTGATTGGAGCATTTTAGTCTATTTACATGCAAATCAGTTATTGATAGCTATGTTCAAAATAATTTTAATAGTCAAATAAAAAATTTTCCTATTAAAAATTATTCTGTCTTGGGGCACCTGGATGGCTCACTCAGTTAAGCATCTGACTCTTGATTTTGGTTCATGTCATGATCTTTCTTACAGTTCATGAGTTCAAGCCCCACATCAGCTCTGTGCTGGCAGTGCAGATGGTGCTTGGGATTCTCTC
Organism: Panthera pardus; assembly: GCF_024362965.1. Classification (NCBI taxonomy): domain Eukaryota; kingdom Metazoa; phylum Chordata; class Mammalia; order Carnivora; family Felidae; genus Panthera; species Panthera pardus. The sequence continues at coordinate 7,947,976 of NW_026526688.1, read as the reverse complement.
TCTCCCTCTGTCTCTGCTCTTCCCCTGCTTGCTCTCTCTCTCTCTCAAAAAAATAAATAAATAAGCTAAAAAATTTTTAAAATATTTAAGATTTATTTAAATATTTATTTAAAAAGATAAAGGGATTGAGGGCAAGGCTGAGGTACAAAAAGATGAAACCCAGACACTGTGTTATCTATTCACTTGAGGTCAAATATATATAAGTAATTTATTAACATTTTAAAAATTAAATTGGTTGATTCAGAGTCACCTTGCTGACCAAATCAATTATATTATTTGATGTCAGGTTTTGATCTAAGTGGCATTTGTAAGTATAGATGCAGTTTTTCATTATAAAGATTAGCTTATTTATTTAGCATGGGTTTGCTCTGGACTTAGTGCTTTACGTGATTGATTGATTGATTTTAAAATTTATATCCAAGTTAGTTAGCATATAGTGCAGTAATGATTTCAGGAGTAGAATTCAGTGATTCATCCCCTACATATAGCACCCAGTGCTCATCCCAACAAGTGTCCTCCCTAATGCCGCTTACCTGTTTAGCCCATCCCCTCACCCACAACCCCTCCAGCAACCAACAACCCTCAGTTTGTTCTCCATGGTCTGTGTGGAGCCTGATGTGGGGCTTGCTCCCTCGACCCTGGGATCATGACCTGAGTCAAAATCAAGAGTTGATCACTCAACCGATTGACCCTAAGAAATGCCCCTAAACAAATGTTTTAAGTACTATGTGTCATGCAGAGTATTATGTCCAGTTGTGTGTGTAAGGCACATTTGTATATTTTTATAACGTGAATTGGGTCACACTTTGCAAGCTGTTCTGTAGCTTGTTTTTTATTTGTTTTTCATTAAGATTTTTCATAGCGTTACATATATAGAAACACACATTTGTATTAAAAGGCTGCATATACCTGTATTAGATATGTAAAGTAATGTCTTTAATTTAGGGGCATTAAGGTTAATTCCTTTTTATTATTTACAAAAAATGCTACAGTATAAATTTTGCCCTTGAGTGTATATAAGTTAGGATTTCTGTAGATTTCTAAAATAGAATTGCCAGATCAAAGAAAATGCACATTTATAATTTTAATATTTTGATTAATTGCCTCCTCTAAAAGCTATTTCCATTTTTAACTCCACTAAAAGTGGATAATGGTTTTGTTGTCCTGTACTCTTGGAAACCCCGGACATCCTGAATCTTAATTGTGGATATAGAATGAAAGATATCTTCTAATGTAAATTTCTTTGATTCTGAGTGAGATAGACCATCTTTTCATGTATCACTAGGTATTCATGTTTATTTTCTGTGACATATGTGTTCAGATCCTTCCATTATTTTACTATTTAACTGCTTGTCTTCTTTTATCATTTATTTATGGTTCCAATTGTATTATGGATAGTAATTCCTTGCCTAATACAATTTAGCAAGCAGTTTTTCTTAATTTTGTGTTTATCTTTTAAATTTATGATAGTTTTACTTGACTGCTTGAAGTTTTTATACTATTAAATTTTTTTCTTTATTTTTTCTGGTTTTATGTCTTGTTAGATTATCTTCCATATCCCAAGAGCTTGTAATATTCTTTTATATATTTCCTAGATTTCTTATGTATATTTTAACATTAATTTATGAAATACCCTCAAGTACCTGCTGGCCGCTGAGATCTTTGTCCTCTGCTAGGATACAGAGTGGGGTTAACCCAACATGAGCCCTGCTCTCAATGGGCATAGTGTCCTAAGAATGCTAATGACATAAGCACTTTAGTGACTCAATTACAAATTGAGATACAAGCAGTGATGGAGAGGCATTCGTGGAATTTTTTTTTTATTTTTTTAATTTTTCTGGGAAATCCTGAACTCACCTTTCATGGACACACCAAATCTACAGCTATGTCTGTGGAACAATTCGCTCTAAAAAGGAATGGAAAGGTAACTACACTATTCCTCCACAGCAAAGGATTAAAGGGCTACAATTTCAAAGGGTAGGAGAAGAAGAGATGTGGTCTTTGTAAAAACCCCACTCCTGGTGGGGCAACCCATAAGCAGGAGGGATCTCACAATCTGGAGTTTCTCCTGGAGGAGGGAGGGGCTTGTGCCCCACACCAGGCCTCCAGATATTGGGATCTGCACTGGGGAGATTAGCCTCAATGTCTGGCTTAGAAAACCAATGGGACTTACATCCAGGAGACCCAAATGGCTATAGGGAGCTGAGATCCTTCTTTTAAAGACATCACAAAGAAAAAAAACTTACAGGCCAATATTTCAGATGAACATAGATGAAAAAATCCTCAACCAGAAACTTCAGATGAAATTTAAGAATACATTAAAAGGCTCATCCGCTATGATCCAGTAGAATTTATTCCAGGAGTGCAAGGATGATTCAACATCTGCAAGTCAATCAGTGTGATACACCACATTAACGAAATGAAGGATAAAAATTATATGATTATCTCAATGGATGCAGAAAAAACATTTGACAGAATTCAACATTCATTTATGATAAACCGTCAACAACGTGGGTATAGAAGGAACATACTTCAACATAACAAAAGCCATATGTGACAAGCCCATAGCTAATATCCTGCTCAAAAGTGAAAAGTTGAAAGCCTTCCTTGTAATAATCAGGAACAAGGCAAGGATACCCACTCTCCCCACTTTTATTCAACATGCTACTGGATGTTCTTGCCAGACCGGTCAGGCAAGAACAAGAAATAAAAGGCGTTCAAAGTGGAGTGGAAGAACTTGTAAAACTGTCACTATTTACAGATGACATGATTTCATACATAGAAAAACCTGAAGACTCCACAAAAAGAATCTGTTAGAACTGATAAATTCAGTAAAGTGGCAGGATACAAAAATCAGTACATAAAACCAGGTTTTGTTTCGATATAGTAACAATGAACTGTCAGAAAGGGAAATTGAGAAAACAATCCCATGTACAATTGCATCAAAAAGAGTAAAATACTTGGGAATAAATGTAACCAAGGAGGTGAAAGACCCATACACTGAAAACTATAAGTCATTAAAGAAATTGAATAAGACACAGAAAAATGGAAAGCTAATTTATGGATTGGAAGAATTAATATTGTTGTGCTGTCCAAGTGATCCAAAATAATATACAGATTCAATGTAATCTCTATCAAAATTCCAATGACATTTTCACAGATATTGAACAAAAACAATTCTAAAATTCATATGGAACCACAAAAGACCCCAAATAGCCAAAGCCGCCTTAAAAAGGAAGAACAGTTGCGTCTGGAGTCATCATTTTCATTGTTTTCAAACCTTATTACAAAACCTAGGAACCAGAAGAGTTTAGTGATGGCATAAAAGCAGATACATAAATCAGTGGAACAGAACAGAGAACCCAGAAATAAACCCATGCATATATGGTCAATTTATTTACAACCAAAGAGGTAAAAATACACAGCGGGAGAAAGACCATCTTTTCAATACATGGTGTGGGGAAAACTGATGAGCCATGTGCCAAAGAATAAAACTAGACCACTACTTACACCATACACAAAAATTAACTGAAAATGGATGAAATACTTGAATGTAAGACCTGAAGCCATATAACTCCTAGAAGTAAACAGAGGTGGTTAAGCTACTTGACGTTCTTCTTGGCAATGAGTTTAAGTATCTGACTTCACAAGGAAAGGCAAGAAAAGGGGGAAAAAAGCAAGTGGGACTCCATCAAACTAAAAAGCTTTTGCACAGCAAAGGAAACAGCAAGCATTAATAAAATAAAATGGCAGTCTACTGAATGGGAGAAAATATTCTCATATTTTCATATATATCAGATAAGGGGTTAGTATTCAAAATATATTTTAAAAAAACTCATAAAACTCAGTATAAAAAAATGAAGCAATTTGATTTAAAAATGGGCAGAGACCCTGAATAGACATTTTCCAAAGAAGACATACAGATGGCTAACAGACATGTGAAGATGTGTTCAGCATCACTCATCATCAGGTCAGAACCACTATGAACGTTACCTCACACCAATTAGAGTGGCTGTTATCAAAATGACAAGAATCAACAAGTGTTGATGGGGATGTACAGAAGAAAGGACCCTCGTGCGCTGTTGGTGTAAATATAAATTGGTGAAACCACTATGGAAGTTACTAAAAAAAATTAAAAATAGAATTACTAGCCGATGTCTGGGTGCCTCAGTTGGTTAAGTATCTGACTCCTGTATCGGCTCAGGTCCTGATCTTGCCATAGTGAGATTGGGCCTCACATTGGGCTCTGTGCTGACAGCGTGGATCCTGCTTGGGATTCATTCATTCTCTCTCTTTCTCTCTCTCTCTCTCTCTCTCTCTCTCAAAATAAATAAATAAGCATTAAAAAAATAGAACTGTTATATGATCCAGCAATTCCACTTTTGTGTGTTTATTTGAAGAAAACAAAAACACAAATTGGAAAGATACATTCATTGCAGCATTCACCCTTCTATTCATTGCAGCGTTATTTATAATACCCAAAATTTGGAAGCAAACTAGGTGTCCATCAATGGATGAATGGATAAAGAAGTTGTACACACACACACACACACACACACACACACACACACACACTGGAATACTACTCAATCAAAAGAAAGGAGATCTTGCCATTTGCACCAACACAGATAGACCTTAGGGGAACAATAGTAAGTAAAATACGTCAGAGAAAAAACAAATGCCAAACTTATATATGGAATCTAAAAAACAAAACAAAGAATAAAACAAGCAATACAAATATCATAGATACAGGGAACACAGTGCTGGTTGCCAGAGAGGGAGGGGTTTGAGAATGGATGAAAAAGGTGAAGAGGGTCGAGAGGTACAAACTTTAGGGGCACCTGGGTGTCTCAGTCGGTTAAGCATCTGACTTTGGTCCAGGTCACCATCTCATAGCTCACGAGTTTGAGCCCCGCGTTGGGCTCTGTGCTGACAGCTCAGAGCATGGGGCCTGCTTGGGATTCTGTGTCTCCCTCTCTCTCCGCCCCACCCCTGCTCCCGCTCTGTCTCTCTCTCTCTCTCTCCTTCAAAAATAAGCAAACATTAAAAATAAGAGGTATAAACTTCAGTTACAAATGACTAAGTCATAGGTGTATAATGTATACCATGGTGACTAGAGTCAGTAACATGGAGCACATCTCAAAGTTGTCAAGACAGTAGATCCTAAAAGTTAACTCTCCGGTGACAGATGGTAAGTAGACTTACCGTGATTATTTACAATGTGTATGAAGGCCGAGTCACTATGTGGTACACCTGAAACTAATAAAATGTTACATGTCATTTTACCTCATCAAAAAATTAAAAAAAAAACAAAACCCTTGACAATATGTGCTCTAATGAATCAGTGTGATTCTGAACTTCATTTTATTAAATCAGCAAGACGGTACTTTTTTTCAGTGCGTTTAGCACATCCGCTCTCCAAGATCAACTTTGGATTTGCTTATTATATTTTATAAAACTTAGAGTATTATAAAATTTTCACTGTGGTTTACTGATTTGCCAGACGAAAAAGGGGGAGAACTGGGGATATTCTATTAAAGAGTACTAGAAATCAGGAATTTGAGTTTATTCCAATCCTATTTTATTCCTTGAATTAAATGTATTTCATGTTTTATGTTTTGTTCATAGGTAATACATATACCTTATATTTCTCTTTAGTTAATTGGTATTTAAATGGGGATGCAAAAAATTCTGATTTCTCTGAGTCTTCTGTTTCCTCTGACAATGGTTTTAGAAATCCAAATCTTCATGGCTTTGGCACGACAGAAGGAAAAGCAGAGGGTGTGTAACAGGGCAGACTTGCTTTAATATTTGAGAGTAACTTTTTTTTCTGTGCAGTGAGGGTCCGTACATTTGAGTAATTCCTGAGAGCTGTCATAAACAACCAAATTCAGTGAATCAGGGGGATTCACCACCAAGGGGATGGGGGCTTAGAGGTGGAAAGGTGACCTGCGAGGCTCTCACGCGGCAGGAGACGACGGGGTAAAGGCAGAAGGGTCAGCCAGTGCCCCACGGCCCGGGAGTCAGCGTTGCTATTGGAACTCAGAATGGAAGCACCTTACTGTGCTCTGAAGGGTCAGCGCTCAGCGCAGTGCCTAGGACGGCAGGTGTTTGGGCAGTCGTGCCCTCATCATGAGAGCAGTCAAGAAACACATGTGAGATTAAATGGGACTGAGAGATGGTAATTTCTTAAAAACAGGTTTTAGTATTTGCTTTGGAATTTTATGCTTGATTGTGACCTCTGAGCATAAGATGAGGGTTTGAGCAATAATTTATTTTTAGCACTATTGTTTTTAAGCATATACACGGAGGGTTTGGTTGAGGCAGCAGTCTAAACAGTGGGACTACACTGTATAGCTAACATAGTCAGTATGAAGCAGTTTGTTACACGATTTGTAAAGATGCCTGGAGGTGTAAATGACAGCTACAAAATTATAAATGGAGGGAAAATAAATGTGATGGTTTTATTGCCTGGCTGAAAGGGTATCTGAAAGCATTTATAGGAAATTAATTTTATTTTTTCTGTTTACTTTTATTGAGCTAGTTAATTTCAAACAAAACCCCATAAATTAAAAAGTTTTTTAATGCTTATTTATTTTTGAGAGAGACAGAGACGGAATGCCAGTGGGTTAGGGGCAGAGAGAGAGGGAGACACAGAATCCAAAGCAGGCTTCAGGCTCTGAACTGCCAGCACAGAGCCTGACGCAGAGCTTGAACCTATGAGCTGTGAGATCATGACCTGAGCCAATGTCGGACGCTCAACCGACTGAGCCACCCAGGTGCCCCGAGACCCCATAAATTTTAGAACCCAAACAAAACACTGGTATATGCCCTCAAACATTGTAAGTTTGCGTGTTTGAAGAGTACCTTTAGAAAATTATGGTGTTGACATTTATTGAGATGAATATAGTCTGTAATTTCTCCTACATTGTCAGATTTGGTGGATGTTTTAGAGGATTCCAGTCACTACAACCTTGAATTAACAACGTTAATAAACAATTTAGTTTCTATTGTCATAAATGATCGACTTATTTGACTTACAGCCAAAATTTGGTGTATCAGTGTTTTCCTAGATTCATGGCTATAACCCCTCCCCCCCCCCTTTTTTTTTGGTCAGGTGTTAATTGATTCAAGTTTGAGAATCACTGGTTTACAAAAGAGAGTAAATGGTGTAAAATTAGCATTTAGAAAATTGGCTTTACAGAGGAAAATTTCACCTATAATGAAGCACACTCATTTCAAGCATAGAGTTCAGTGACTTCTGACAAATGCGAAACCAGTGTAAGCATCACCAGTCCCCAGAAAGATCACTGGTGCCCTTTGCTACTCTTCGCCACCCCCCACCCCCCTCCGCAGTCACTGATCTGCTTTGGCTGCTGTAGAAGTTAACGTAAATGAATATAGCTTTTGTCTGGCTCCTTTCACTCACCATAAAGCTTTTGAGGTTCACGCACACGTTGCTGTGTGCACAGCGCGTTTTTCTTTTTCCCGTGCTCAGGAGTGACCCATTGTATGGATTTACGATTTGCTTATTCACTCACCTCTTGATAGATATTTGGGTTGTGTTCGGTTTGGGCTCTTTGAAAAAAAATAGCTTTTAAGAACATTATGTGCAAGTCTTTGTGTAGACATAGGTTTTCAGTTTTTTTCATTAACTACCTAGGACTGTCTTTGCCGAGTCATGTGGCAGTGCCTGTGGAACGTTGTAAGAAACTCTGAAACTGTTTTCTGAAGTCGTACCATGTTATATTCCCAGCAACAGTGCATAGGACTTAGTGTTACCCGCACATCCTCACTGAGACTAGATATTGTCTACTTTGATTTTAATCCTTCAGAAAGTTGGTAGTCCTATCTTAACTATAGTTTTAATCGGCATTTCTCCGAAGACAGGAGATGTTGAAAATGTTTTCATGACCTGATTGTCAACTTGTATATGTTATTTTTTGCAGTGCCTTATCCTTTACCCACTTTTAATGGACTTTTTGGTTTTCTTGTGATTAGGACTTGCATAGTATATCTTTTCCAGTCTTTTACTTTTGACTTGATTTCAGTCTTCGTGCACACGTGTACATCTAACAGAACGCATGCAGTTGAGCACAGCTTTTTTATATAGGCTGAAATCCACATTTTATCACACTCTAACACCACGAGCATTATTGTAATTGGCAGTAGGGGTGGATTTAATTCCTTGTTTTTTATTTTCTATATATTCCATCTATTTTTTGTTCATTATTTAATTTTTCCTGGCCTTTTTGGAGTTGAGTATTTTTACTACTCGTCTAGTTTGTTTATCAACTGTATTTCATTTTTTTTAGCATTTGTACAGGGTTCAAGTAGGATTCATAATATACACTTCAGTGTATTATAATTTACTTTCAAGTAACATATATCTTCACATGTAACGTAATAACCTTAAAACAATGTACTATTTTCAACTCCTTTTTGTGTATTATTGTTGTTATATATTTTACTTCTATGCATGTTGTAAATCCAGAATACTTTGCTATACTTTTGTTTTAAACAATTATCAAAAATTTAAAAAATTTAAAAATGCCTTTAGGTTATACCTACTTATCATTTCTGGTACTCTTCTGACCTTTATGTAGATCTGACTTCTCTCTAGTATTATTTTCTTTTTGCGGAAGTATTCTCTTTCCTGGTTTTTTTTTTTTTTTTTGGTAGTATTTCTGCTATAAATGGATTATCTAAGCTTTTGCTTATATGAGAACATGTTCATTTCACCTTTATTCCTTAAGAGTATGTTTCCGTGGATGTAAAGTTTGTGGTTGACAGTTTTTTCCCCCAGCACTTTAAAAGCAGTGTTCCATGTGTTTTAGATTGTATTGTGTCTGATGAGAAGTCTGAAGGTCTCATTTCTGTTCCTTGACAATTAATGTGTGTTTTCTCTCTGGTTGCTTTTAAGACTTTTTTTTTTATTAACTCTTTTCAACAATTCGATTATGAAATGCCTCGGTGTGGTTTTCTCTGTGCTTATAAACGTTGAGGCTTGTTTTGTTTTGTGTTTTTGAGTCAGTGGATTTTGAGATTTTATTAAATTGGGAGAAATTTCAACCATCATTTCCTAAGAATGCTTTTTCTGTCTTGCCTATCTCTTTTTATCTGAGATTCCAATTACACCTGTATTTTAGACTGTCCTAGAAGTCACTGAGATCATTTTCTTTTCTTGTCTTTCTGTACTTTTATTTTCCTGGTTTCTGTATCTATTCCATATCTTCTTAGTAGATTGGGCTATTAGGTCCATCCAAGGCACATTTTAAAAATTACTTACTTACTTACTTACTTATTTATTTATTTATTTATTTATTTATTTATTTATTTATTGAAGTGGGGGAGAGGGGCAGACAGAGGGAGGCAGAGGATTCTAAGAAGACTGTGTGCTGTCTGCACGGAGCCCCATGTTGGGCTCAAACTCATGAGCCACGAGATCATGATCTGAGCTGAAGTGAGATGCTTAACTGACTGAGCCACCCAGGTGCCCCATTCAAGGCACTGTTTTTTTTTTTTCCCCTAGGATTTTATGCTCTTTTCTTCTAGAAGTTCTATTTGTTTCTTTTAAATCCTATAGCATGCTTATTATAGCTGTTTTAAAGACCTTGTTTTCTCTCTGGCATTTATGACTAATGGGTCTGTTCTGTTGACTGATTCTCTTTCTGGTTTTCACTCCGAGGACTAGAGGAATATTTCTATGAATGTCACAGGTTGTGTTGTGGAATTTTGTGTGTTCCATCAAGAGTGCAGGAGTTTATTTTAGAGGGAAGCTAGGTTACTTGCAGGTCTGCTTGGTCCTTCTAGGCTTGTTTTACAGTTTTCTTAAGGCTAGTTTACAGTTGTCTTTCCTTCAGGGCTAGTTGAGCCCAAGCGCTGGGATGTGACCCTGCCGGGGTCTCTACTGATTGCCTTGAGCCCTCAACAAAGTTTGTCTATTATGGCAGGTTGCTATTCAGAAAACTCTGCACTTTGTTCAGTCTGTATCTCCCTGCCTGTTATTCTATACAGAATTGTAATTTGGAGCAGGATCCTAAAGCAGACGGCCTGGGCTCAAACCCTGCCACTTGTCATGTGCTTTTTAGCAAAAGTACGTAACCTCTCTGTCTTTGTTTATGTTGCTGTAACAAAATACTCCTGACAGGGTAGTTTATAGGCAACAGGAATTTACTTCTCACGGATCCGGAGCTGGGAAATCCAAGATCCAGGTACCAGCACGGTTGCATTCTGGTGAAGGTCACCTTCTGAATTGCAGACTGCTGACTTCTCACTGTGTTCTCACAGGGTGGAAGTGTCTAAGGAGCGTTGTATGGTTTCATTTATAAGAGCACTAATCTCTTTCACGAGGGTTCTACTCTCCTGACCTGATCATCTCACAAGAGCCTCCCTTCCTAACGCCTAATGGCAATGCCATCACCTTTGGGGTTAGGATTTCAACATATGAATTCGGGGGGCTCACAACCATTCAGACCATGGCATTTTTCATGCTTCATTGTCTTTATTTGCAAAAATGGGATGTGATATCTAGTCACAGGGTTGTTGTGGGCGTTAAATGCATTAAGATATGTAAAGCACTTAGAATATGTAGGGTACAGGGGCACCTGGGTGGCTCAGTCGGTTAAGCGGCTGACTTCGGCTCAGGTCATGATCTCACGGTCCGTGAGTTCAAGCCCCGCGTCGGGCTTTGTGCTGACAGCTCAGAGCCTGGAGCCTGTTTCAGATTCTGTGTCTCCCTCTCTCTCTGCCCCTCCCCTGTTCATGCTCTGTCTCTCTCTGTCTCAAAAATAAATAAACGTTAAAAAAAAAAAAAAAAAAAAGAATATGTAGGGTACAATGCAAGTGCTCAGTAAGATTTAGAAACTATTATCAGAACTTTAAAACTCTTAAATATAGAATATTCAGAATTATTGTACAAGTGTGTGTGTGTGTGTGTGTGTGTGTTTAATAGTGACTCGTGTGTGTATATTATACATATTGATGATTGAAACCTCAGGCATAGAATCTGGATTGGGGATGGAAGAGTGTTATAAACTGCTAATTTATGGTTACCAGATTTAGCTAATAAAATTCAAATTTGAATTTCAGATAAACAACAAACAATTGTGTAGTATAAATATGTCTCAAATATCATATGGGATACAATTGTAATCAAGATATCATATATTACATCTCTATTATAATTATATATAAAATATAATATGATTTCCTTTTTATCTACCATTAAAATTTAACTAGACATCTTATATTTTATCTGGCATCCCTGTTATCCATGAGCAGTGGAAGGATAGAAGCAATCTTAATAGTCACACTGACCTAAGCTCAGGATTCAATAGTGCTTACATTAACCAGTATTTATTCAATATTTCTCTCTGCCTCCATTTCCCCATCTGTAAAAGGGGCACAGTAATAGTGATTACCTCATAAATGGCTGTTGTAGATCAAGATTGGAGAGACCCATGCTTGCATCTGTGCCTGTCTCAATCTAAGTGCCCAGGAAAGATTCACTGCGATGTTGATGCCTGTGATAATAATTATCACACCAAGATCCTCTGATTGCTACTATTGTTTTTTTAATTATTTATTTTTTATTTTTTTTAGTTTATTTATTTATTTTGAGAGAGAGAGAGAGAGAGAGAGGGTGAGGGAGGGGCAGAGAGAGAGGGAGAGAGAGAGAATCCCAAGCAGGCTCTGTGCTGACAGTGCAGAGCCCGACATGGGGCCCAGTCACACAAACCGTGACATGATGACCTAAGCCGAAATCGAGTCGGCTGCTCAACCGACTGAGCCACCCAGGTGCCCCTTGATGTTTTTATTTTTATTTAAAAAAAAATTTTTTTTTTTAACGTTTATTTATTTTTGAGACAGAGAGAGACACAGCATGAACGGGGAGGGGCAGAGAGAGAGGGAGACACAGAATCAGAAGCAAGCTCCAGGCTCTGAGCCATCGGCCCAGAGCCGACGCGGGGCTCGAACTCACGGACCGCAAGATCGTGACCTGAGCTGAAGTCGGACGCTTAACCGACTGAGCCACCCAGGCGCCCCTGATGTTTTTAAAATTAGATACGATTTCCTGTCTCAAGAATCTGGTTGCTAATTTAACTAGGAAGAGCTAAATGCCATCACAATAATGGAAAACTAATTGAAATAATTCTGTGACTTGTATTATCTAAATTTCATGTATTGCACCCCGCTGTTGTTTACCAGAGTGTCAGTTCCTGAATAATATATTGTAGCAGAGTTGTGCAACATGGACTGAGAAGGAAAGATCTATGTTTAGGAAATAGTTGTGTTGCCTTCCTGCCTGCTATGTGGGAGGAATGGAATGCTCACTCATTTTATCTGTAGGAAAAGTGCCAGAATTCTTGATAGAAATTTTCAGATTATTTGAATAGCTTTTATTCTTAAGAATTCAAAGGGATTAAAATGAGGTTCAGCATTTGAGACTCAAGAAAACTTCAGTAAGCAAAAAAAGGAGCCCTTTAAAAATTTAATTCAGAGTTGAGTGTGACTGTCTAAATTTAGTTTGTGAAGTACATAGAATAAGCTGTATGAAACTCACAATGCTCCTTAGAAAAGATGAGTTCAAGCTGCAGCTTTTTTCAAAAATAACAGAAGAAAGGTTTTTAAAAGATTTTTTTTTATTTTAAGATTATTGTTACGCTTTTTTTGTTGTTGATGCTGTAGCCGAGTCTAAAAACCTCTTCAAAAAAGGAATATTTACATGGAAGCAATCTTCACCATGAAGAACTCAACTGCTTCTGGTGTTTTTTGTTTGGAAACTGCACGTTCTTTTCGAGCAGAGGCAAAAAAACACAATTTTTACAGGATGTTTTTAGTAAAAGAAGGAGTGCCTCACTTCAAAGTGACAGTGTTGTCTGTTTCAGGACTACGACAGTCATCTCTGGGGCTTGGGTAGCATGTCAGATGAAATAAAACAGCTCTTGATGGTTTGTGTTGAAAACAGAAAGAGCCAGAGAAAAGGAAGTTGAGATTAATTGCTTTTTAGGCTTGCCTTTATCCATAGGGAATATGTACGTTCCCAGAGGACAGGAGTGAGAGAGGAGTTAACTCTTCATTTCAAAATACTGTTTGGTCCCTGTTGCCCCCAGACAGGCACACAGCCGTGATGTACACAGAAGACCGTATTCCTTCTTACTGTTCTTTGTGATCTCCACTTTACCCCCCACTCTCTCTGCTTCTCCCTCTCTTGGCGTTTATCACATTCTGCTCTATATGTTTTGTATACTTCTCTTTCTTACTAAGATGGAACAGATGTTAGTAGTATAGTTTTGTTTATTTTTACGTTCATTGCATTAACAAATACGGTGGTCTACACATACCCAAGTCTTTGTAGACAGTTATTTGAAAATAAATGGGTCATGGTAGCTGAAAGGGAAAAAAAAAGCTCACTGTGTTTGCTCCTTTGAATACCTCTGTACTCCAAATGTGTGGGTTTCCTCCCAACACCAAGCAGTTCTGACTCTGAGGGCCTGGAGTTTAGCATCAAATCACAGAGGTTGTAGGTTCACTCCCGTAAGACCGCCTCCCCCCAGACGCCACTCACAAGTTGGGTATGTGCTCCACTCAATTAATGTGTTTGGGGGCAGTTTGACAAATGCAGAACAGTGCTATTTCATTGGTATTTTAGTAATTAAATTTATTTTTGTTTAACACAGAGTCCTACCAATGGGGATATAAGTGCCTTTGAGAAAATGCTAGAGCAGTGCTGTCTTAGAAAAGCACTTATATTTCCGAAGTGCTTCTGGCTTCTTGAAGCAGGAACTAATGAGGTTTCCTAATAAGATTTAGCCTTCAAAATATTTTGATTGACATAGGTGATTTCAGGAATATAAAGATGTTTCTTTTATTTATGAAAGTGTCCTAAATATAGAAGAAAATCACTTGTGTTCTCAGATTGAAGGCTAATGTTGGGTTCCATGTCATGAGGCTGCCATCTTTAATTTTCATTAGCATTTCTGGGAAGACTGTTGCTTTTAAAATTTGGTTTACTTCTTTTACTGAATCACAGCTCTGAAACTACTGAGAGTTAAAGTATGTTATTGTATTCTACACACGCCTTAGACTTCCAGCATGGGGTAGCTTCATCCATGACTTCCTTATGTGTTGGCTACCCATCAAAGGAAGTGCTCCTGGGAAATATTGCAATAATGTGCAATAAAATGTATTCTCAGACAGCCCCATCCATGCAAATTAATGAAGGATATAACCTATTAATAAGGGTGTGTTTCCCTTAGAGCATCATTATTTTAATTTTGAGAGTTGGATGTTGAATAGATTCCTATTCAGAGTTCTTCGGCCAAATTGCATGATAAAAATATGTATGTATACACACACACACACACACACACACACACACACACACATACACACACACATATATTTAAAAAAATTTTTTTAATATTTATTTATTTTTGAGAAACAGAGACTGAGCACGAGTGGGGAAGGAGCAGAGAGAGAGGGAGACACAGAATCCGAAGCAGGCTCCAGGCTCTGAGCTGTCAGCACAGAGCCCAATGCGGAACTCGAACTCACGAACCATGAGATCATGACCTGAGCCAAATCGGTGCTTAACCGACTGATCCACCCAGGTGCCCCCAAATGTATATATTAACATGTGATGAATCAGAGTCAAATATGCTTCTTTCTATACTTATGTTCTAAGTCTTTTGCAAGTGGTAATCAAAACAGAAAAAAAAGCAAACTGCTGTTTTTATGGAAGCTTTCCTTGGTGCATATTCAGTTCTCTACACTGCCCACTACGAGCCCCCCAGGTTCACTGCCACCCCCCCCCCCCCCCCCCCAGGTAACATCTGTCTTCTGAAGTGATGCCTGTTGCTTCTCGGCCTTTTGGCTGACATCAAGTGAAATGATGCCCAAGTAGACTTTGCTTTTGTCTCAAGCTCTTCTGGATGAATTTTTGATTTAGGTTTTTATTTTGGGGGTGCAGGAGGTTGTAGTGGAAGTAGGGAATAATGTCCCAGTCCCCTAAACTTGTAACCCTTGCTACGAAATCATACATCCATTTGCTACCTGTGGACAGACTACAGAGGAAAAGGCTGGATAATTTTCCCACGTTAGGGTTTATGTCACTGTATTAAGACTTTCCACATTTATCAAAACTGTACTATTTCACTCCATTTATTCCATCTTTCTTGTCCTGAGTCACTGTTGTGTTAATGAGGAAGTTTTTATCATTGAAAGGCACATTGCAAACTTCTTTGCAAGAGGCTTTCAAGTCTTGAGGATTCAGGAAGGAAGAATTTGCTTGCTTCAGGGCACTCCTAAGGCACAGCCTAAACTTAGGAAAACATACAAAACTTCTGTTTTCTGAAACTGACTTCTTTTCAGCAATGACTGAGGTTTCATGAGGACTCTGTGTGCCACGAGAGCGGAGTTCTTGTGGATTGTGGAGCCCATGTGTCTCGTCCGTTTCAGCGGTGCTCCGTGGGCAGGGAAGTGCTCCCAGGGACGACTGGACATCGTTCAGTCAAGAGAATCAGCCTCTCAAAGCCATGTTCTTCTGTCCCATGTGCAGTTTCAGAAGAGAATCTCTGCATTCCTTGTGTTGGTCTCCACATTTTATCTTTTATGCAGCCTACCAGTAAAAACATTTTCCGCACGTGTCCTCCCTAGGTGTACACATAAGACCCTCTGCGTGTATCATTGCCCTTCTGTGAGATGTAGATTATAAAAAAATATTTCAAGAATAGAAATTAGAAATACATGAGGTAAAGTAATTAATATTTTAAATACTATTTTATTAGTGACATAGGCACCTGTTTGGTTTTCCTGAAATATCATGGTGATTCATAATCTTTTTATTACAAGTCACATTTGACCAAATAAACTCCCATATATATGGAAATGTGCTAAGGCAGTGATTTGAAGGATTTTAAGTGCAGTTTATCTTGTGGTTATTAAGTTCAAAATACTCTTTTAATTGGCGTTTCGGCATATACCATAATATTTTGAACGATCAGTATCCTGTCTCTACCACTGCTGAGGTTCTCATAAACTCAGAAGAATATTTTTCAAAATATTCCATTTTGCTAAATGGAAAATATTCTTTGTTGAAGTAACATTTAATTTTAACGCGAACCTTTTCTAAATCTAAAACACATGCTTGATTTATAAAAAAAAAAAAAAGGATTCTTAATTCTAATATGTTCTTATTGTAAAATGATAAATATCTCAGGTCCGATATTTTCACAAGTACCGTTGTTGTGCCTCGATTCATAGTAATTTTTCTTGGACAAATACGTAAGGTAAAATTTGTGAAATAAGTTGATTTCTTTTCAGTGTTTTCTTATCAAATTTAGATACCACGTAGTCTTAGGTCATCTCAGTTTTAATTTTATTTTTATTTCCCTCTCAGAATTTAAAATTATCCAATGAAAAATAGGAGCTCCATTAAAAGATTCCTCCCACAAATCAATCTATTCTTAAAAACAGATTTAAAATTAAATCTTAAAAATCAGTTTGATTTTCAGTTGTTTAATTTTTTCCATATCCTTGTCTATTTTTCTTTCAGCTTACCCTAAGTAACTGCAGGTGACCCAAAGCTTCAAAAGCCAACATTTTTGACACTGCATTTATTGAATACATTGTGAAAACATTCAAAATTTAGAGATACACATTCAAGATTTAGAGATTTGTTTAAAAATGCACACAAGTATATATACACACAGATAAATTTTTGACAACTACAGCTGTATTTTGATTAGTATAATATTGAAATTAGAAACTCGTATGAATTCCCTTAAAAAAAGGAACTAGTATGAATTATAATTCATCAAAGCCAATTCCAAGTACATTTATTAGGAACATTGTCTTTATTCTAAAGCTGTGCTCCAGCAAAGTTTGTATTCATACTATCACCATAAAAGCAAATAATTCTTTTCGTCAGTGATGAACTTTTAAACTGCATTTACAGTAGTATTGGCCATAATGCTACCTGTTTCACTGTAACTGAATGAGCTTCTAAAAGCTTTGTTTCAGATACATAAATTAGATTTTAAAATTCAAATCATTCCGGGAAGTAAACTCAACTGGTTTTCGTTTCTGTGCTTCTCTTTGGAGCATTTATGACACAGGATAATTTAACTGTTTGTGAAGTTCATTTGCCAAGTAAAGGCTACATCTGAATAGCTCTACCCATGTGCACAAGAAAATTTGCAAGGAAATAATTTGTGGAACCATCTCGAAGTCAGGCATTTGGTGTAGGTGCAGACATCCTTTACACAATGACACGGCAACACCCCTTCCCCAGCTTCACATCCTAAGTCACTGTGACCAGGTGCAGGCTTTTTAACAAGATCTTTGGAAAGGATATTCCTTCTTAGCAGATTTACATTCTCTTATTTTCATGGGAACAGATACATTAACGCGACTCTCAGTGGATGAGCATTTTAAAAAGTTAACACATACATCATCAACTTCTTTGAGAAATGCAAGTCTGGTGTTTAATGTTCTCATTAAACAAGAGCTTTAGAGGGGCGCCTGGGTGGCTCAGATGGTTACGCATCCAACTTTGGCTCAGGCCATGAGCTCACGGTTGGTGGGTTCGAGCCCCGCGTTGGGCTCTGTGCTGACAGCTTGGAGCCCGGAGCCCGGAGCCTGCTTCAGATTCTGTGTCTCCCTCTCTCTCTGCCCATGCCTCACTCAAGCTCTGTCTCTCTCTGTCTCAAAAATAAATAAAATATTTAAAAAAAAAAACAACAACCAAGAACTTTAGAGCTAATTGATGGCAGAATGGTTCACTGCAAAAGGAAAAGCTTTTCCAAGATAAATAATATAAACAATGGTAGATTTAATGCCCAACCACTATAGCATGAGCGTTGAGAATTCTCTTGGACTTATTCTCAGGCCAAACCGCGCAGTCTCTTTTTCCTTCACATATTTCCCGTACACTGAACCCATCATTTCCCGTGTACCTCACTGATTCCTCTGACCAGCGGCCGGACAGCTCTGCTCCCCTCAGTCTTTAGCAAGAGCCACAGCACATCCGGTTGGGACAACAGATGCCAAACGGGCTCCTGTGTCTCATTCTTCTCCCGTTCCCTCCTGACACTGCTGCTTCACTTTATCCGTGATCACACTGGGTGCTGTCGCTGCCAGGAGGATTTGGTAATATTTCATTTGGAGAGGGTCGGCAACAGAGACACATCATTACCAGTCTTCTCCAGATGTAACCATAGGTTAAAATGAGGGCTCTGTCTGCTGCACACAAGTCTCTCACATGTTACCAGAGATGGGATGCCAAAGACAGGAAGTAGAAATCAGAGGCTGCCAAACGCATCTTGCCTATAAGAGTGCAGTTGTTAATAATGACACTTCATCTGGAAAGGAAAGATCCGGGACAGAAATTTAAGTGAGGATCACTGCAGGCAAACGTAGATGGCCCCAGGCAAAGAGGGAATTAGGACCCTTTTTAGTCCTCATGTTTGTCTTATCGAGATGCGCATGATATAGTGGAGCGAGACAGGGAAGTGTGGAAAATATCTTTCTAGTGGGGGCACCTGAGTGGCTCAGTCGGTTAAGCGTCCGACTCTTGATGTCAGCTCAGGTCACGATCTCACGGTTCATGAGTTGGAGCCCCGCGTCAGGCTCTGCGCTGGCAGTGTGGAGCCTGCTTGGGATTCTCTCTTTATCCCTCTTTCTCTATCCCTCCTCTGTTCTCTCTCTTTCTCTCTCAACAACGTATAAACACCCTTAAAAAAATCTTTCTTGGAACCTTCCTCATTCTCAGCAGACTTCTCACTTCCGTCTGCTTCTGAGGCAGGTGTGTGCTAGATTCTCATTGTTTAGTGTGTTACTTTCCCTGGTGTCTCATGATTGGAAGAACTTGGACTCTTCAGTGTTCTTCCCACTACACATTCCCATGGCCCACTTCCTTCGGGGTAAAATGTTCTTCTAAAGAAAGAATGCTCTCAGGTTATTAAATTTTTCAGTTCTGTGGTACGTATGCTATTCACACTACTAAATGTCAGTAACTAGAAAGACTGTCTTTGACAACATGTCTAAAATCTATTTGACTTAGATATTACCAGAGATTTAGCATTTTTCCTTCCAACAAATATTAATAAATCGGTGGTGATATGGATAATGACAGACTGTCGGTGAGCTCATGTTGTTACGTATCCTAGATAAATAACAAGTGTGGCTTGCGTTGTAATTCACCATTACTGAGATGAAGATGAGCTAAAAGGTGTACCAATTACATAATAGGACAACAGTACTTTGGTGGGCAGTGATGTGTTTCCATTTGTAACGGCTAATGCAGTTAAATAAATGAAGGAAACATAAAGAAAGAAGAAACTTTTATAGTCAACTAGATTTTATATTAGGTTAACTTAAAATTATTAGTAATTATGGATTTTGCTTAAGTATTTATAAAAAAATCATATCACGTAAATATTATTGTAAATTCCAAATGGACTGATCCTTATCTAAATTCAGACTTGGTTCCAGTAGAAAGGAAATCAACTGAGCCAGTTTCATCTACATAGAGATGTTAAAATTGGGCTCCTTGAATTTCATTTCATTATACCATTATTGAAACATTTTTATTTCTTCAGCATCAATTTTTTTTTTTCTTTTGGTGTGGACTTCAGAGCAGAGATAAGACTGGAAAGCCTTTGGGGCTCTTTCCAGTTTGCCTTGAATGCCCAAGGATAAAGTAACCCTTGCCAACATCTCAGACTCTCTGGAGGCTCTGAGATTATTATAGAACTGAACCAATATCTGGCCAGAGAATCCAAAAGGAACTTTTAGCCTAAAGATATGGGAGAGGTAGTGAACTGATATCAGGCACTCAAGAAGACCATTGTGGAACACGCAGCACAGTTGGGTGCGATTACTAGAAATTCCCTAAATACTGATGTCAGCCTACGGAGGAAACTAACATTGTTTCCAATGTGGAGGAGTTTACTTGCATTTTACTCATGCAATCTTCACATAAACCCTGGAAGGCATGTACTAGTAGCTCTGCTTTACAGGTCACATATTTTTATCCCACCTTATATGAGTCATACACATATTAGGCGGGGGAGTGGGATTTGAACTCAGCTCTCTTGACCTTCAAGGCATGTTCAGTTGGCACACAAACTGGGTATTCCACTCTTTGCCTCAGAAGTACATTTCCTCCTCATTTTACCTCTGCTCTCCCAGATTATTGTGGGTGGGAAATAGAGCAAATAGTCCATCTGGATAGACTTCTTTTACCAGCTCAATAAGGCCTATCCAGTTTGAGTTGTCATTTTTGAGAAATATGGTATGCTCCAATAAGTAAATGCAAAGAGCGCACTCCAAAAACAAAAAACAAAAAGGAAGAAACATGATGCAGCAAAGAAGAGGGACAGGTCATGGTCAGAATTTGAATACTTCGTGTAATGTAAAATCCATCCCATTCTAGTCTTTCATAAAGCAGTGGGTTTCCAAAAGGTGTTAAACTCACTGCACACACAAAATTTGGGCCCCATTCTACTTCTCTTAGGAGTTCCTTGAAGCTTTAACTATTTTACATTATTTAACAGGTTATGGAATATTTCATCTTTTTTAGAGCTCATTTTTAAAATTGGGAACAATGGTCCTTGACTTTTTTGATAGGATGGAGCATAGACTTCCTTGGGAAATCTGACTAAAATATTGAAATTCTCCTATCCATGAATAAAAAAAAATTTTTTTATTTTGAACCTTAGGCCATTCACAGGGTTTGGAGGACAACTGTGGACCCATGGAAATCAGATTAAAGTCACTATCACATTGCCTGCCTAATTAACCAAATTAATTTATAATCTGTTTGGGCATTCCTTCCTCCTCCTCCCTGCCCCTCCTCCTCCTCCCCCTCTTCCTCCTTCTATTTATTTAAGGAGAGAGATTATTGTGTATTATAAATGTTCTTTTTAAAGAATGGTTTTAATTTAATTCTGCTGATTGATAGGAAGTTAGCATAGTCTGAATGAAATCTGTGCCTGTATATCTTTCTTGGATGATTTGCAGTGTGTGTTTAATCTGAAGATTTCTTTCTAATACATAATTTTGCCACCTCATTGCATTTGCAAAGTCACTTCGTTATCTTTTGCAACCCTTGCTTTAGCAGTATTACAGAACCCTTTTCACACAAACCAGCTAGTGATGCCTAACTAGGAAAGAGACACTCCTCTCAGAATTACCAGTAACTGCCAGTCAGTCCCTGTGCTAGGTTCCCATTTTTTCCCAAGATACTCATGTGACCCCTGAGAAGACCATTCCTCAGGATATTTATGGATAGTGGTGCTTTTTGATATAGTATCTATGAAATATCTTTAGACATTTTGTGAGAAATGATTAAAGCTACTTTATTATAGAAGTATGACACATACCATTGTAATGCCATGCAACTTAATATTGTATTTTAGGTATGAATGAATTATTGTGAAGAACTGTGTAAGAGGAGATTGTTTGACAGGAAAAGCCCGTTATTAAAGCATGAGAGGTACTTAACTGGATTGATTGATCCTGCATCTGTTTTATTCAAATAACATGTTTTGAATCTCAGCATTGCCTTAACTATGTCCAAGACCCTCATACCAAAAAGCAGGAATCGTTAAGAACACACCTTGTCTCAACTTTTCATAGCTTGATTCCTTGTCTCTGGAACTAATGTCTTTTGTAAAACTTTTCCTGTTGTGCATTTTAGTGTGCCTAACTGATAGATGTCATACGTATATTTGTAGCATTTTCATCTCTTCTCTTGCCGTCTCCATAGATCTCTTTAAAATTTTTATTCTTTTCAGTTTTATTGAGGTGTAAGTGACAAAATTATACAATAATGAAAATGCATATCGTGGCTATTTGATATATACATTGTGAAAGGATTCTTCCCCCCCCCCCCCAATCCAGTTGATTAACACATCCATCACCTCAAATATTTACTCCTATGAATATACTGTGAGTCTAGGCTAGATCTGTCTCATTTAAAGGTGACACTTGATGCTGAAAGGGAAAAAAAAAAAACCCTACAACCAAGAATTCCCTACCCAGCCAGGTTATCATTCAGATTTGAAGGAGACATAAAGAGTTTCTCACACAAATAAAAATTTAAGGAGTTTATCACCACTAAAACAGCCTTACAAGAAATGTTAAAGGGATTTCTTTAAGTGGAAAAGAAATGGCTATTATTAGACATAATGAAAATATGAATAAAAAGATGTAAAATATGTCAACATATATATAAAATGTGAGAAGGGGGGTAAAAAGGGAAGAGAAGGGGATATTTTTTTCCTGTAAATTGTGTTTGAACTTAAACGACCATCAAATTAATATGGACTGCCATTTACTTAGGATGTTGTATAGAACCTCATGGTAACTACAAACCCATAACCTATGATAGATACACCAAAAATAAAGAGGAAGGAAGCCAATCAGAACACTGTAGATATGCACTGACCACAAACAAGAGCAAGAGAAGAAGAAAGGAACAAAGAACTATAAAAACAACCAGAAAACAAATTTTTAAAATGGCAGTAAGTACATACTTATCAATAATTATGTTAAGTGTAAATAGCCTAAATGCTTCAATAAAAAGACATAGAGTAGTGGAATCGATAAAAAAACAAGACTCATCTATATGCTGCTTACAAGAGACTCACCTCAGACCTAAAGATGCATACAGACTGAGGGTGAGGGATGGAAAAACATTCACCATAGAAATGGAAGAAAAAAGAAAAGCCAAGGTAACAATGTTTATATCCGACAAAGTAGATTTTAAAATAAAGACTGTAACAAAGAGACAAAGAAGAGCAGTACGTAATGATAAAGGGATCAATCCCACAAGAGGGTTAAACAATTGTAAATTATCTGTGCACTGAACACTGGAGCACCTAAATAAATAAAGCAGATATTAACAGACATAAAGAAAGAAATCAATGGTAATACAATAATAGTAGGAGACTTCAGCACTCCACTTACATCAGTGGATAGATCATCCAGACAGAAAATCAGTAAGGAAGCAGTATCTTTGAATGACTGACACAATGGAACAGATAGACATGACAGGTATACACAGAACATTCTTTCCAAAAACAACAGAATATACATTCGTTTCAAAGTGCACATGGAATATTGTCCATAATAGATCACATATTAGGTCATAAAACAAGCCTCAGTAAATTTAAGAAGATTGAAATCATACCATGCATCTTTGCTAACCTCAAACGTATGAAATGAGACATAAATCAAAAGAAAAAACTGGAAAACATCACAACCATGTGGAGACTAGACAACATGTGGATACCAGACAACCAATGGGTCAATGAAACAACCAAAGAAGAAATAAATACATGGAGTCAAATGAAAATGAAAACACAATCATCTAAAATCTCTCAGATCCAGCAAAAGCAATTGAAAGAGGGAAGTTTATAGCAATACAACCTCAAGAATCAAGAAAAAAACTCAAAACAATCTAACCTTATGTCTAAAGGAACTAGAAAAAGAACAAATAAAACCAAAGTTGAGTAGAAGAAAGGAAATAATAAAATTCAGAGCAGAAATAAATGATGTAGAGAGTAAAAAGCTATAGGAAAAAAAAATCAGTGAAACCAAAAGTCAGTTCTTTGAAAAGATAAACAAAATTGACAAACCTTTAGCCAAACTAGAAAAAGAGAAAGGACCCAAGTAAATAAAATCAGAAATGAGACAGATGTAACAACTGACACCACAGAAGTACAAAGAATTATAAGAAAATACTATGAAAAATTGTATGCTGACAAAGTGGACAACCTAGAAGAAATGGAAAAATTCCTAGAAACGTACAGTCTTCCCAAATTGAACCAGGAAGAAATAGAAAATCAGAATAGACTGATTGTAAGTAACAAAATTAAATTGGTAATCAAAATACTACCAAAAATGATACGTATTCTCTTCAAAGTATTCCAAAAAATGAAAGAGGAAGAAAAAGTCATTCTATGAGGCCGGCATTACTCTGATCCCAAAACCAGACAAAGACACCACAAAAAAAGAAAACTATAGACCAATAACCTTGATGAACATATGTGCAAAAGTCCTCAATATTTTAGCAAATATTAGTAAACCACCTATCTTTTTAATGTATTTAAAAAGATAATTCACCACAATTAGGTGGGATTTATTCCTGGGATGCAAGGATGGTTCAATATTTGAAATCAATCGATGTCATATACCACATCAACAAAATGAAGGATGAAAATCATATGATCATTTCAGTAGATGCAGAGAAAGCATTTGATAAGATTTGCCATCCATTCATGATAAAAACTCTCAGCAATACGGGGTTAGAGGGAATATACCTAAACATAATAAAGGCCATATATGAAAAACCCACAGCTAACATCATTCTCACTGGTGAAAAACTGAGAGCTTTCCCTTAAGGTTAGGAACAAGACAAGGATTTTCCCTCTTGCCACTTTTATTCAACATAGTACTAGAAGTCTTAGCCACAGAAATGAGACAAGAAAAAAAAATGAGGTATCCATATTAGTAAAGAAGTTTAACTGTCACTGTTCACGGATGACATGATACTATATATAGAAAATTCTAAAGATTCCAGTAAAAAACTACTAGAAGTAATTAATGAATTCGATAATGTGGAAGGATACAAAATTAACCCTGAAAGTGGGTTTCTATACATTAACAACAAAGTTGCAGAAAGATTTAAAAAACACCATTACAGTTGCACCAAAAAGAATAAAATACCTAAGAATAAACTTTACCAATGAGGTGAAGACCTGTACTCTGAAAATGACAAAGCACTGTTAAAAGAAATTGAAGATGACACAAATAAACGGAAAGAGATTCCATGTTCATGATTTGGTAGAATAAATATTGTCAAAATGTCCATATTACTCAAAGCAATTTATAACTTCAATGCAATCCCCATCAAAATGCCAACATTTTTTTTGCAAACTAGAATATATAATACTAAAATTTGTATAGCACCATGAAGACCCAAATAGCCAAAGCAATCCTGAGAGAAAAGAACAAAGCTTGAAATACCACAACTCCAGATTTTAAAATATATTTATAAAGCTGTAGTAATCCAAGCAATATAGTACTGGCACGAAAATAGACACAGAGATCAATAGAACAGGAGAGAGATCCCAGAAATAAATCCACATTTATATGGTTGATTAATCTATGACAAAAGGAGGCAAGAATATACAATGGTAAATACAAAAGAAAATTCCAGGAAAGCAAGTTAAGAATCTTTCAGTCAAAATCTTAGGTTGAGGAAATTCTATCTCTAGTTAACTGTTGCTGAGCTTTGTTTCCTATAGAAATGGTAAACAACCATTTAAGACATTTTCCAGAATCTATTTGTTGTCGCAGACTATGAGTCTGGTGTTCTCTCTTGTCCAGCAAGGGAGCAGATGCAGAATTGAATACGAGAGAGGCTAATGTCTGGAAGGAGACAAGAGCCCTGAATAGGGGTTTCGTCTCCATATTGTTTGAGCTCACAAGATATTACCCATTGAGCTCACAAGATATGAACGTGAAGAAACAAGATCTTACACACATGAATGTGGAGAAAACAATCAGAGAGTAATAATTAACATGTGTGTGTGTGTGTGTGTGTGTGTGTGTGTGTGTGTGTGTAAGAAGCAAAGGGTCGGGGGGGGGCAAGTGGAGTTTGTGATATTGGTGTCAGATTGAAAGTAATGTCCTGAAGGTCATACAAGTTACTTGTGATTCCGTTACAGTATCTTGCTACCTAACCTTGGGCACTTTCACCCTATGGTGGCGGCTTTCCACTGTAAGCTTTTTTGTAACCCATTTATGTAAGCAGAACCTATTTCCCCACAATTTGTCTAATATCAGCCTATTTTTTAAAAGATATTTATTTTGAGAGAGGGAGTGTGAGCAGGGGAGGGGCAGAGAGAGAGAGGGAAGACAGAGAATCCCAAGCAGACTCCCCACTGTCAGCCAGAGCCCGATGCAGGGCTCAGACTCTTAAACCACTAGATCGTGACCTGAGGCGAAATCAGGAGTTGGATGCTCAACTGACTGAGCCACCCTGGCGCCCCTCAGCCTATTTTGATAAAGACAGGAGTTAAGTCTATCAGACTTCTTAATAGAGACTAACATTAATTCAGAAACCATTGAAATATTAAGACATTATTTATTGAGTATTGAATAAGTCCTTTTCCTATTTAAAGGTTTTTCTTCTTGATTCTTTTTTTTTTTTTTTAAGCTTTTTCCACCTGTAGTTGAACAGCTCTTGCTTCTGGAACCAGTTCCATTACCTAAGCAAAGCTTTCATTTCTTAAAACCTGACAAATGCTCAGGTTACATCTTTGTCATTTGTCCAATATTTTTAAAGAAAATGTATACTTTGCACATATGGTTACCTTCAGGTTTGTCTGAAATACCTCTTCATTATAAAATCTCTTCTTTTTCATTCAGTGTCAGCGTTTTAAATTATGTATGCAACATATGCCCTCATGTAACTCTTCATTGTGAGAATATAATATGTTAGAAAGGGAATTACAATAATTTACTTTTTTGTCTGATGGGATTTATTACTTAAAGGAGTCTTTCGGTTAATGATTAAAACGGCCTAATGATTTTAAGTTTCATTAAATACAGAACCAGGAAAAAATGATCTACTTATTTAAAAATTATAACAATAATATATAATTCCTTGCAGTTTCCCCCTTATAACTTTGTTGTCTATGTTGTGTTCTTTAGAAAGCTTTCCTCTCCTCAAGTTGAGATTTCTTGAACTATTTGGATTATTTTTCCGATGCCTTTTTCCCCTGTGTTTTTTGTACTGACTCATTCCTCCCACGTACTAGCTCTCACAGTTTTTAACATGTTCATCTGGAATTATTTTACGATCCGTCCCCTCTCCCTGATTTCATAAATTTTGTATCAAGGAGGGTGAATGAAAAGGAATCATCTGTTAGGTGGATTTTTAATAGCTACCTACACTGTGATGACGGTAGTACATGGACAGATAAAAACCAGCCTTTTTCTGACTTCTTTTTTCTTAGGAGAATTATATGCTACTTTTCTTTGGTAGGGGTTCTTTTGCCATCTCAAGCCCTTGCATTCATTGTTTTGCTTATTTGTTGATAATATTTCATTTCTCGCAACATTCAGTCGACAGTAGCCTCTAGCAGGGCACTGCAAACGCAGGTAAAGGGCTCCTTTAACAAAGGTTAAAATGAGGAGGGCATCTTCAGTTTTAGGACCTCCAGAGATAAATGTGATTGTGTAGAGGGCAGACTTTAAGAAGCTGCCTGTGATCCATTCATTTGCTTTCCCAGGGAGATGCCTCCCTCTGCCCCCCTTACCCCCCCACCCCCTGCTGGGGGGAAAGCTAAATTGTCAGGTGATCCAGTCCAGCTTCCTCGTTAAGTGGGCTCCTGTAGACCAGTGGTATTTGCCAGGAGAACTAGACTTTCTGTCTTCTGCCAGAATGCTTTTAGCAGGCTGTCCTTGGCCAAAAGATTGCTGCTAGTGAGTAAACCCTGGGTCTGTGGATTTACACGGCAGGGGAATGCCCATCAACTGCAGAACACTTTGGGGTTATAAAATGAAGTGTTTAGTAACTTAAAAAGTCCTTTTTGTGTGAACAGTAACTTGTGAAGCCTCTCCTGCACTCATCTCTTGTTCTAGATCGGAGGAACCATGTCAATTGCAGAAAGAAGGGACCTGAGGAGTCACATGGGAGGTCCTAGCCATCTTTATATGAGCCCTTGGATTGTTCTTGCCTTTGAAATTATTAGGGAAATGTGGTACTGTGTAAGAGCTCTGATTTATGGTGTTTGACTTCACAGTTTGAAGGTGTGGGTTAGATCAAATTACTACCTTTCCCCCATGATGTGTATACCTTTTAGGCTAGGTTCCATCTCTCAGGGCTGCCCTGGATATCATAGAGAATGGAGGAAACAAAATACAAAATTAGCATGGGCGTTGACGCCCGGGGGCCCTGATGAATACTATCTACACTTTTTACAGGCTCTTATAACTCCTGAAATAGGCACATGAAAAAGACAACATTCTAGAGGACTTAAAAGAAACACTTAGCATTAGAATATAGGTAGTTTTGATTTACCTACAAAACTGATGGAATTAGGTAGCCTGTATATTTTATATCCCTTGAACCACCCTTATTCTGTCTGTTGCATAGCAAAGAGATGGAAGGCACTAAATGGAAAATGAGGCTTCTCTTTATAGGACAGATGCGAGTTTTAAATCCACGCTATACATTGTGGCTCAGGGAGAACAGATATGGAGGAGGTGGCATGTGGGAAGGGATGGGGAGTGTGGTTGCTACAGGAGGAACCCTGGGACCTACAGAGGTTGCAGGGCATTTGAAAGAGTGTTGCTTTGCATGTATCTATTTTGTATGGTCAGACCAACAGAACCAGGCAATGGGATAGGAGAATACCACATTTCAGACCCATCTCAACAGAGTGGGGACAGCCTGAGATCACTCTGAGCATTCCACAGCAGCGACCCTTCCAGCCTTAGATCTAGGAGAGATGGTTGGATGACCCAGCTTCCTGTGCATACAGGTGACTAGGGGAATCCTCAGTCCCTTCCCTACTGATACATGTAAGGTCAATGTGGCTACATTCTCATTTGGAGATGAGCAAACAAATAACAAAGCAAAACAACAAACAAACAGAATCATGGAATAATCAGTGTATAACAGTAACAGCACAAAAAGACTAATGCATTGCCTAGACAACATTGTCTGTTTCCTCACACTCTTGATTTGTCCCAGACCCTGGGTGTTATCAGAGTGGATAGAAGAAAAATAACATTGTTACACTGATTTGTATTTGTCAGATTACAAGTAAGACTGGCCCTTGGATTTTTTAATTTTATTTATTTATTTATTTTTAATTTCTTTTTTAATGTTTATTTATTTTTGAGAGAGAGAGACAGAGTGTGAGCAGGGGAGGGACAGAGAGAGAGGGAGACACAGAATCCGAAGCAGGCTCGGATATGTGAAATCATATTTGTATTTGTCTTTGTCTTTCTCTGACCAATTTATTTGACTTAGCACCATACTCTCTAACTCCATCCATGTCACTGTAAATGGCAAGATTTCATTGTTTTTTGTTTTTTGTGTGGCTGAATAATATTCCATTGTGTGCATGTATACTAATTCTTTATCCATTCATTGATTGATGGACACTTTGACTACTTCCATATCTTGGTTATTGTAAATAATGCTGCTGTAAACATAGGGGTGCATGTATCCCTTTGAATTAGTGTCTTTGTATTATTCTTTGGGTCAATACCCTGTAGCAACATTTCTGGATCATAGGGTAGTTCTGTTTTTAACTTTGTGAGGAACCTCCATACTGTTTTTCACAATGGTTGCACCAGTTTGCATTCCTACCAACAATGTAAGAGAATTCCTTTTTCCCCATGTTCTTGACAACACCTGTTTCTTGTGTTGTTGGTTTTTAGCCATTCTGACAGGTGTGAGGTGATACCTTATTGTAGTTTTTGATTTTCATTTACCTGATGTTAAGTGATGATGAGTATCTTTTATGTTTCTGTTGACTAGCTGTATATCTTCTTTGAAGAAATGTCTGTTCATGTATTATGCCCGTTTTAAAAATGGATTATTTGCTTTTTGGGTGTTGAGTTGTATCAGTTCTTTATATATTTTGGATACTAATCCTTTATAGGATATGTCATTTTCACATATCTTCTCCTATTCCATAGGTTGACTTTTAGTATTGTTGATTGTTTCCTTTGCCATGCAGAAACTGTTTATTTTGATGTAGTCCCCATAGTTGATTTTTGCACTTGTCCCAGAAGATATATCTAGAAGAAAGCTTCTATGACTGATGTCCAAGAGGTTATTGCCTGTATTTTTTTCTAGGATTTTTATGGTTTCAGGTCTTCACATTTAGGTCTTTAATTCATTTTGAATTTATTTTGTGTACAGTGTAAGAAAGTGGTCCAGTTTCTTTCTTTTGCATGGTGTCATCTGGTTTTCCCAACATCATTTATTGAAGAAACTGTCTTTTTCTCATTGGTATTCTTAACTGCTTTATTGAATATTAATTTACCATGGTTGTGTGTTCATTTCTGGGTTTTCTGTTTTATTCCATTGACCTAAGTGTATGTTTCTAGACAATCTTTTTTACTTTTTTTATTTTTGAGGGAGAGAGAGAGCCGCGGAGGGGCAGAGAGAGACGGGGGTGGAGAATCTGAAGCAGGCTCTATGCTGACAGCAGAGAGCGCAGTGTGGGGCTTGAACTCACGAGCTGTGAGATCATGACCTGAGCCGAAGTCAGCTGCCCAACCGACTGAGCCACCCAGACATCCCTCTATGTGTCTGTTTATGTGCTAGTACCGTACTGTTTTGATAACTACAGCTTTGTAATATTACTTCAAGTCTGGACTTGTGATGCCACCAGCTTTACTTTTCTTTTTCAAGACTGCTTTGGCTGTTTGGAGAGTTGGGTAGTTTCACACAAATTTTAAGATTGTTCTAGTTCTGTGAAGAATGTAGTTGGTATTTTGATAGGGTTTGCATTAAATCTGTCGATTGCTTTCAGTAATATAGACATTTTAACAATAGTTGATCTTCCAATCCATGAGCATGCAATATCTTTCCATTTCTTTGCATTGTCTTTAATTTCTTTCATCAGTGTTTTATAGTTTTCAGAGTACAGGCCTTTATCCTCTTTGGTCAGGTTTATTTCTAGGCATCTCAATATTTTTGGTGCAATTTTAAATGAGATTGTTTTCTTCGTTTCTCTTTCTTCTTGCTCCATTACTGATGTATATAAATGCAACAGATTCCTGTACATTGATTTTGTACAGTACGACTGTACTGAATTCATTTGTTTGTCCTAGTAGTTTTTTAGTGGAGTTCTTTGGGTCTTTTATATATAGTATCATGTCATCTGAAATGGTGAAAGTTTTACTTCTTCCTTGCCTGTTTGGATTTGTCTGATTTGCATATTTCCTTCCCTGTTTGATTGCTGTGGCTGGACCTTGAGTCCTAGCAGTGAGAGTAGTGAGAGATGCCATCCTCGTGTTGTTCCTAACCCTAGCGGAAAAGCTCTCAGCTCTTCCCCATTAAGAATGATGTTAGAGGGGCGCCTGGGTGGCTCAGTTGGTTGAGCGGCCGACTTCGGCTCAGGTCACGATCTCGCGGTCCGTGAGTTCGAGCCCCGTGTCGGGCTCTGTGCTGACAGCTCAGAGCCTGGAGCCTGTTTCAGATTCTGTGTCTTCCTCTCTCTGACCCTCCCCTGTTCATGCTCTGTCTCTCTCTGTCTCAAAAATAAGTAAACGTTAAAAAAAAAAAAAAGAATGATGTTAGATGTGGGTTTTTAACATGTGGACTTTATTTTATTTTTTATTTTTAGTGTTTCTTTATTTTTGAAGGTGGGGAGGGACTCCGAGAGAGGGAGACAAAGGATCCGAAGGTCTCTGCGTTGATAGCACTGAGCCTGATGTGGGGCTTGAACTCACGAATAGTGAGATCATGACCTGAGCCAAAGTTGGATGCTTTACTGACTGAGCCACCCAGGTTCCACTCATATATGGCCTTTAGTATGTTGAGGTATGTTCCCTACTTTGCAGAGGGTTTTTGTCATGAATCGATGTTGTACTTTGTCAGATCCTTTTTCTGTGTCCCTTGAAATGATCATATGGTTCTTATCTTTCCTCTTATTGATGTCGTGTATCACATTGATTGATTTGTGAATACTAAACCACCCTTGCATCCCAGGAATAAATCCTGTTAGATAGTGTTGAATGATTTTTTTAATGTGTTGTTGAATTCAATTTGCTAATTAGTTTGTGAGGATTTTGCATCTGTGTTCATGAGAGATATTGGCATGTATTTCTTTCGGTTTTTTTGGTAGTATTTTTATCTGATCTTGGTATCAAGATTATACTGGCCTCATAGAATGAATTTGGAATTTTTCCTTACTTTTCTATTTTTTTTGGAAAAGTTTGAGAATATTAGGTATTAACTCTTCTTTAAGTTTTCTTCTTTTTAAAGTTTATTCATTTTGAGAGAGAGAGAGAAAGAGAGAGAGAAAGTGTGCATGTGAGCAGGGGAGGGCCAGAGAGAGAGGGAGAGAGAGAATCCCAAACAGGCTCCGAGCTGTCAGGGTAGAGCCCAACACAGGGCTTGATCTCATGAAATGTGAGATCAGGACCTGACCTGAAATCAAGAGTCAGACTCTCAACTGACTGAGCCACTCAGGTATCCCAGTTCTTCTTTCAGTGTTGGTAGAATTCACCTGTGAAGCTATTTCATCCTGGACTTGTTTGTTGAGAATTTTTTGATTACTGATGCAATTACTTTGCTGATTATTGGTCTGTCAAATTTTCTATTCTTGTTTCCCTTTTGGTAGTTTATATGTTTCTAGGAATTTATTCATTTCTTTCAGGTTGTCCAATTTATTGGCAAATAGTTTTTCGTAGTAGTCTCTTATAATTATTTATGTTTCTTTGGTGTTGGTTTGTATTTCTCCTCTCTCATTTGTGACTTTATTTATTTGAGTCTTTTCTCTTTTTTTCTTGATCAGTCTTGCTAGAGGTTTACCAACTTTATGTATTTACTTTTCAATGAACCAGGCCCTGGTTTCATTGATCTGTTCTATTGGTCTTGTTTATTTGACTCTATATCATTTATTTCTGCTGTAATCTTTATTATTTCCTCCCTTCTGCAGGTTTTAGGGTTTTTTTTTCTTCTTTAGGAGTAAGTTTAGGTTGTTTGAGATTTTTCTTGCTTCTTGAGGTGGACCTTTGTTGCTATGAACTTCCCTCATAGAACCACTTTTGATGCATTCCAAAGGTTTTGGAGCATTCTGCTTTCATTTTCATTTGTTTCCGTGTAGCTTTTTATTTCTTCTTTTATTTCCTGGTTGACCCATTCATTGTTGAGTAGCATGTTATTTAACTTACATGTACTATGGTCTCTCCAGATTTTTTCTTGTGGTTGACTTCTGGTTTCATAGTGTTGTGGTCAGAAGAGATGCATAGGTATGACTTTGATCTTCCTGAATTTTGTGAGGTTTATTTTGTGTTTTGTGGTTTGGCTAATATGTGATCTGTTCTGGAGAATATTCTCTGTGCACCTGAAAAAGGTGTGTGTTCTGTTGTTCTGAATATATCTGTTAAATCCCATCTGTTTCAGTATGTCATTCAGAGCTACCATTTCCTTCTTTGTCTGTTTGGATGGTCTGTCCATTGATGTAAGTGGCGTATTAAAGTCCTCTACTACTATTGTATATTATCAATTAGTTCCTTTAAGTTTATTAACTGTCTTACATATTTAGGTTCTTTTTGTTGGGTACATAAATATTAACAATTGTTACATCCTCTTGTTGCATTGTCCTCTTTATTATTAGAGTATCCTTCTTTGCCTCCTGTTACAGTCTTTGTTTTAAAATCTATTTGGTCTGATAAAAGTATTGCTACTTGGGCTTTCTTTTGATATTTGTTTGCATGTTACATGTTTCTTCATCTCCTCACTTTCAATATGCAAGTCTCTTGTAGGCAGCATATAGATGGGTCTTGTGTTTTTATCCATTCTGTCACCCTGGGTCTTTTGATTGGAGTGTTTAGTCCATTTACATTCAAAGCAGTTATTGATAGATATGTATTTATTGCCAGTTTATTTATTTTTTTAAATGTTTGTTTATTTTTGGGAGGGAGAGAGACAGAGCATGAACAGGGGAGGGGCAGAGAGAGAGAGGGAGACACAGAATCCAAAGCAGGCTCCAGGCTCCAAGCCGTCAGCACAGAGTGCGATGCAGGGCTTGAACCCACTAACCATGAGATCATGACCTGAGCCAAAGTCAGATGCTTAACCGACTGAGCCACCCCGGTGCCCCAATTGCCAGTTTATTACTTGTTTTTTGGTAGTTTCTGGAGATGTTTCTCTGATACTTTCTTGTCTTTCTGTCTTTCATGGTTTGCTGATTTTCTTTAGTGATATATTTGGATTTCTTTCTCTTTATTCTTTGTGTATTTATTAGTGGTTTTTGATATATGGTTACTATTAGGTTTTTATATAACCTCTTCTGCAAATAGGAATATATATTAAGTTGATGGTCATTCAAGTTTGAACCCATTCTTTACTCTTCTCCTTCCCACATTTAGGTATATGTTGTTACATTTTACATCCTTTTATTTTGTGAATTCTTTGTTTTTTTTACAGAACTCTTCACCTTTATTGCTTTTGTTTCTTACTTTTATACTGTCACTTTTGTTCTCTTCTTTATACTCAGAGTGTCTCCTTTAATATTTCTTGCAGGGCAGGTTTAGTGGTCATGAATTTGTTTAGTTTTTTTTTTTTTGGAAACTCTTTATCTTTCTTATTCTGAATGATAGCCTTGCTGGATAGACTGTTCTTGATTGCAGATTTTTCCTGTTCCAGCAATTTGAATATAGCATGCCTCTCCCTTCTGGCTTAGAAAGTTTCTGCTGAAAAATCCCTTGCTACTCTTACAGACTTTCCATTATAAGTTACTGCCTTTCTTTCCCTTTCTTTCTTTCTTTCTTTCTTTCTTTCTTTCTTTCTTTCTCTCTCTCTCTTTCTTTCTTTCTTTCTCTTTTTTTTTTAATGCTTTAAAAATTTTTTCCTTTGTGATTATATTCTGCCAATTTAATTACAATATGTCTTGGTGTGGATCTGCTTTTGTTGATTTTAATGGGAGTTATCTGTGCCTCCTTGATCTGGATGTCTGTTTCCTTCTCCAGATTAGGTAAGTTTTTAGGTATTAATTCTTCAAATAAATTTTCTGCCCCTTTTTTTTCTCTCTTCTGGGACTCCTTTAAAGTGAATGTTCTTAAATTTGATGAAATCACTGAGTTCCCTAAGTCTGTTCTTGGTTTCCGTAATTCTTTTTTCTCTGTTGTGTTCAGCTTGATTACTTTCCTTTCTTCTGTCTTCTAGGTCACTAGTTGGTTCCTGTAATTCTTCCAGCCTGCTGTTCATTCCATCAAACATGTTTCTCATTTCACTTATTGAGCCCTTTATCTCTGCTGTGTTATTCCTTATCTCTTTGTTAAGGGTCTCACTCAGGTCTTCCACTCTTTTTTCAAGTCCAGTGAGTATCCTTATGATCATTATGTTAAATTCTCTGTCAGCCATATTACTTATATCTATTTCACTTAGACCTCTGGCTGTGACCTCATCCTTTTCTTTCATCAGTAAATTTCTCTGTCTTCTCATTTTGTCTAGGTCTCTGTGCCTGTTTCTTTGTGTTAGCAAGGTGAGGTATATCTCTTGTTCTTGAGAGTAATGTCCTTATCAAGAAGAGGTCCTTTCATGCCCTGCTGTGTAGTGGCTCCTGTGCCCCAGGACCGGCATTTCCAGGAGTGTCCCCACTGTGTGCTGTGTGTGCTCCACTCTTTTGTCCTGGTTGCTCTATCCTTCAGGCCTGTCCTCTGCAGAGGCTGTCTTCACCTGTGGTGGGCAGTGTTCGGCCCCTGGCTGGAACGTAGCACATTTTAACCTGGCATGTTCTGATCTGTTTGTGAAATGAGACCTGTCGCCACTGCCATCAGAACTGAGGTTCCACAAAACTCCCGTGTGGGGAGACACCGTGTGAGCAGCAGTCTAGGCTGGTCTTCTCAGGGAGGGTGCCTGCTGTGCTGGGACTGAGGCAAAGGAGACTAGGAAGGGTGGTTGTTCCAGAGCACCAGGGGCAGGGCTTGGTGTAAACAAGTTAGGTAGGAGTGTCAGGGCTGTGCTGGTTCCTGCAGATTGCCCTGTGCTTATGCTGAGGGGCGGGGGAGGAAAATGGCACTGACCAGTTCCTCGTTCCCAGAGGGTCTTTCCATGAGTGCTGTCTCTCTGGGGTTCACTCTGAGATGAATGAATAACCTGCCCACTGTGTGCCCCAGGCACTCTTCACCTCGCTGTTTCCACACTATGTCCTTGGATTGATTGTCTTGTCTCCAAGAGCAGCATGGGGCCTTCAGGGCTCTATCCCAGTGAAGCCCACTGAGCTTCAGAACTCCAGGCTTTAAGCCTTGCTGGTTGCAAGAACTCATAACATTCGGCCCCTCTTGCTTTCCAAGCCAATTGCTGTGGGGATTCCTTTTCCCCATGCACTCCCTGTGTGTTAGTCTGTCTCTCACCTTCTCCATGACCATGGCTGCCTCCCCACCTCAGTGGCCACGGTGTGTTTCTCTCCCAAACCGTGTCTCCACACTTCCTACCTTCTCCAGGGTGGCCTTTTCTCTCCCTTTAGTTGTGGAGTTTGTTCTTCTAGTCTTCAGGTGGATTTCTGGGGTATTTAGGCTGACTTGACAGTTATCTAGTTGTATTTATGGGATGAGGCAAGCCTAGGGGCCTCCTACTCCAGCACCATCGTCCAAACTCCATATGAACTTGTTTTTAATTAAGGAAGAATATCTTCCTTTCTGGTATACATATTACAGATATTTTTTCACAGTTTATCATTTGCCTTTTGGTTTCAGGCACACATTTTAAATTATAATATGATTTCATTTGTCAGTATTTTTCCTTTCCTTTAAAGCATTTGATTTTTATATCTTGCACTGAAATCTTTCTTCATACATTTATGGTTTTATTTTTAAAAAAAATTTTTATAGGGATGTTTTATTTTGACCATGGACTATTTTATCTTTAAAATTATTATTTGCCTTTCAACTCCCTTCGCCCATTTCTCCCATCTCTCTGCACTGCCCACCTCTATAACTATGGGATTTTTTTTTAAAGATTCCACATATAGGGGCATGTGGGTGGTTCAGTTGGCTAAGTTCCGACTCCTGATTTAGGCTGAGGTCATGATCTCATGGTTTGTGGTTTTGAGCCCCACATTGGGCTCCACACTGACAGGGCAGAGCCTGCTTGGGATTCTCTCTTTCCCTCTCTCTCTGCCCCTCCCCTCTTTGCATGCTTTCTCTCTCTCTCTCTCAAAATAAATTAATTAAAAAGTAAGATACTGCATGTAAGAAAGATTATATGGTACGTGACTTATCATTAGCATATTCTTTTTTTCATATTCACTTTGTCCTATTCTTATTTTCACTTTTAATTAACATTCACTTCTTCTCTGGTTTCTGTTGATGTGATAAAGCCTTTTCTACTGCATAATTTGGATCTTGGACTTGAAGGATGGAACTGGCTGTGTGAATACTGCAGACCCTTAGGATTTGTGGAACATCAGAGGACATAGATGTAGGTGCAGTTCATTTGAACTACATCTAGAAGATCTGCTGCCTCAAACGGATGGGGTTGGAGACGAGGCATAAAGGTGGAAGAGTGGTTTTAGTCTGTTAGGCTGCTGTAACAAAATACCATAGACTGGGTGGCCTATAAACAACAGAAATTTATTTCCCAAAGTTCTGGAGACTGAAAATTGTTAAAACAACCGAATTCAACCCAGTAAATTTGAAGATCTAATGGGATTTAGTAAACAATTCATTAATTAGGCAGCATCCAATCTAGCAAGTAGAGGGGGGCTCCAGGGAGTTATATAAGATGAAAGGTTTTTATAGGAAGGAGGGTGGGACAAGAAATTTATCAATAAAAGAAAAGGATCGTTCCAGGCAAGGTCCCCGTGCCTTACAGGGAATGGGGGTGGTGGTCTTGCAGATGACTTCATCTTCCTTTGAGCATTAGAGATGGTCCCTGTGGCAAACTAGTTGGCATTAATTGAAATATTCCTAACTGACTGGTTAAGACCACATTTCTGGGGAATTTGAAACCACACTTAGATTAGATATAAAACCCTGGTTCGGGGAGTCAGGCTAAGTGGTGCCATTTGGCCCTGTGGTTTTCTCTTTTTTTAAAAAAAACCTTTATTTATTTTGAGAGAGAGAGCACATGCGAAATTGTGTGCACGAGCTGAGGAGGGGCAGAGAGAGAGAGGCAGAGAGAATCCCAAGCAGCCTCCACGCCGCGGAGCTAAACCCCAAGAACTGCGAGATCACGACCTGGACCGAAATCAAGAGTCAGATGCTTAACCAGCTGAAGCACCCAGGCACCCCACCTGTGGTTTTCTTTTTAACAAAGTCCAGGATGACGGTGCCGGAAGTTTGGGTGTCTGGTGAGGGGCCACTTCCTCACGACAGCTGTCTTCTCATGTGTCCTCACACGGTGGACAGGGCAAGCTGGTTCCCCAAGGTCTCTTTTGTAAGGACATCAGTCACAATCACGAGGGCTCCATTCACATGACCTGATCACCTACCAGAGGCCCCACCTTCTCATACCAGCACACTGAGGTTAGGATTTCAGCACATGAAGTTTGGGTGGACACAACTTTCAGATCATAGCAAGTGGTGTGTAGGCAAGCGAAACCAGAGGTCAGAGGCAGCGGGTGTTCCCGAAAACAGAGCAGGAGTAAGTGGCACGACGGCCAAGAAGCTACTCCAGTGAGTCAGAGGAGCCCCGTCACCCTCGAAGTGAGTCTGTTGTCCGTACTGGCTGAGGAGCAAGTTGTGTCTGTGGGGTTTCAACAAATGTGCTCGTTGTTGAACTGAAACGGTCACAGGCCATTTGTCCTTGTGGCAGGGGTGGTTCTGCTAGGGCTCTAACGGTGGTGTCACAGACTGCCCGAATCCCAAAGACAGTGTTCGCTTTTACCGATGCCAGAAATGGCTTTCACTTTGATCTAGTTCAGTGGCTGATGACACCCCTAACATCTGTAGCTAAGATTCCCCGGCTTCATTTGCTTCTCATCAGAGTCCATTTTTGTCCAAAGCAGTTGCAGCATCTGTACCTACAGCTCTGAGGGAGGAAAGATGTGTTTGATGGTCTCCCCGAGTCAGCAGCGTCTACTTGAACTCATTAGGATTAAAAGGGAATCAGAGGAAGAAGGAAAGAAAGGTAAAACTGGATTGCAAAGCAAGTGGGCTTTGGCTGCCTTCAGCGAGGAGGAGATCTGTAGATACGCGACAAGGGCGCTGTGTTTCGGAACAGCACCATGGTTACCGCCTGTAAAAATAATGCGGAGAGAAAAATAAGAGCGCTGGCGTTCGACCATTTTTTTTTCTAAGATTGGTTTTTATCCACTTGTTTGATAAAATGAAAAGATCCTGCAGTTTGCGTTATCCTGACTAAATTAAAAGACCAAAAGCAAATTATAAATTTGTCTTTAAATGCTCACTGCTAAATACTCCCGAATGTTGTGCTCTCTCTCCCTCCTCTAGACACCAGGAGTCTTATGTTTAACAAATCTTTGTGAAATCATCCGTCTGCTGATCGACAATCAACATTCTGTGACGACTGTAACTTTCACCCACTACTTCTTAGGCTTATTATCACTGATGCTGTGACACAGTTGCTGGAATTTCAATGCTTTTTGCATCCAGCTGTGGCCATTGATTCCCTCATTGGATTTGATGGTGTTAAGCACAATAAGAAAGATGACTTAATGGGTCTTAAATGTTTACTCTTATTGAAACCATTCTGCAATTTTCATTACCAAAAGAAGTCCCTGTTGAAATGTTACTTTCCACTTCCCAAATGCTTCTTGTAAGCCGACACAAAGAAATGTGGTCCACGCCAGCTGTTTCCGTCTAATTTAGAGAGAAATTAAGTGCTCGCATTCAGTAAAACTCCACTTAAATGCTCTTCTTAATGAGGAAAGGACGGAAGGGCATTTCATTTTCACAACTAAACGTAAGCTTGACGTTTTTCCAGCATTAGCATTCTTATATAATATGAAGAACAGCTCTTTTAGAAGGTGATTCTTTAGTGTTAGAGGATATGTATTGAAGGCGATCGACTATGCCACCCCAAAACATGCTCATGTGACATCAGGATTTTTTTGAGCTGCAAGAACTGAGAAAAAAGACACAGAGAAGTTCTCCATCCTCCTCATTTGTGCAAAAGCAGGCATCAGTTTCCCTTTGTAACGAATTCTGCTGAGTGTTAAAAAACACGTAACGTGAGCATCGCTGAAGGTGACTCGGGTTTTGCCAAGTAAAGGGAATAACAGTGTAGGTAAGGAAAGAAAGGTGTATGAGGGCATAGAAAGTTCTAGAAGCATAGGCACCTATCTGTTTATCTGGCGCTAGGTCTCTAGTACCTAGCACAGTGCCTGGCAAACTAGTAGGTGTTCAATAGATACATGTGGAAACCTGAATAAGTGAGTTTTTGTTCCCTATAGTTGCATGGATGCCATTAACAACATCACTGCAGAGAAATAGCATGATTTCATGTATTCATTGTGATGGCTGACTTTTTTTTTAAATGTTTATTTTTGAGAGAGGGAGCATGAGCAGGGAGGGGCAGAGAGAGAGGGGGACAGAGGATCTGAAATGGGCTCTGCACTGACAGCAGAAAGCCTGATGTGAGGCTTGAACTCATGGACCGTGAGGTCATGACCTGAGCCTAAGTTGGACGCTCAGTTGACTGAGCCACTCAGTCAGGTGCCTCGTGATGGCTAACTTTGGTGGCCATTTGTATAATTCGTGGCAGAAAGGCTATTCATCCAGCACATACGTTTTGAGGGCCACAGTGTCTCTCACATACTTGTTGGGTTTACTAAGGCTGAAAAAGGTGTGATTCCTTCTCTGGGGGGCTCACAGTATGGTGGGGGACGTAGAAACAGAAACAGACAACTCCGTAATACAGTAATTGCAGTGACAGATGTATTCCCAGGGGGCGCGTGTTCGCAAGCCCATCTTGGGGCATTGGGATCCTCTGAACTTGAGTTGAATCTAGATGGGTATCTCTCAGAAGAAGGAAGTTGGGCAGATGTTTCCAGAGAGATCTAGCATGAACACAGATTCTCCCTGAGACTCGGCCCTGGGTGTGTGCCGCATCCGGCCTTCACAGAATCCACAGAAGTGCAGACGTAGAAGTGGAGGTGGTCAGGAGAGGTGGGTGCCAGGCCTTGAGTACTTAGGATTACATACGCAAGCGTTGCAGTTTTGTCTGCCTGTGAATGAGGGACTGCTGAAGTGATACCAGCAGAGGGGTAACACGCTCACATTTATATTTTATAGAGAGCATTTTTAAATTGGTGTGAAGGATGATTTGAAAAAAAAAAAGGATTGATGTGGAGACATCAGTTGCATTAATTGAAGAGAGAAATGATTCAGGAAGCCAGAGAATTGCTGTGCAGAATGATAGCTTTTATTCCTCAGAATTAACTGGTAATATCAAAGTAACTTGGTGTGGTTCTGGCTTAATAGAGTTTTATTTTGCTTATCTCTATTCGTAATTTGAAATTGAAAAATGCTTAGAACTTAGTTACTTGCCAACCTCAGTGACATATAACAGGCATCATTAATATAGCAAAAGGAAAATGGATTCTAATTTAAGGACAGTCATTTTTCAGATTCAGTGGCTTGTACAGAGGACCTGATCCCACAGTTCTGAGTCTAGGCCGATCTTATTTTTTAATCAAAGTAGTTCAGTTGACTCAATTGCCTTTGTAGAGATTCGGGAAGGAATTTTAGTGTGCATCCAGCACTACACTTTTCTCTTTAGCCCTTAACTGTGTGCCCCCATTGTTCTTAAATATCTTACATTTCAAAGAATGGCTGTATCATATTTTCCCAGTTTAGGCAAGAAACAAATCCATTAAAGGGGTCCAGTGATAAGCAGCCATTTTGTTCAGCATGTGAGTGTAGCTCCGCCCTGCACTGGAGACGCCTAGATCTGCCGGTCCCTGGACTGTTGACTGGAAGGCCCGGTTCTCACCTCTCCCGGGCTCAGCATATGAAGATACTGTCCTCGGCAGGCTTCACTGTCAGCTGGCTTCCAGCCACATTCTGTCAGTGGGAGGCCCTGGAGGGAAATTGGGAAGTGGGAGGTAAAGAGAAACTGGGGTCCTTACTGTCTTCTTTCCCCGCCTCCAGTGGCATCTGTGTCTGTGGCCCCACCTCCTGACATTCAAGCCCAGTATGGACTCAGCCACTTGCACTGGTCCTGGACTCCAGCAACACGTCGTCCTCCCTCCAGTTAAGGGACCATATCAGCTTCCCACCCTTACCAATCCCTACACTGTCTCACTGGCCTCCTCTTGGCTTCTCAGCAGTTCCATCACCTACAAAACCTATTCCCTATATTGACTTCTCTCATTTAAATTCTTAGAGTGATTGTGTTGCTGGGTGAACTGCGGAGACCTAGGGCCCTGGGGCCTCGAGCTTGCCTGTCCCAAAGATGTGGCTGAAGTCTCTTGGTCACGTCGCAAGAAAGAATGCGAGGCCAGACAGGACACTGCAGACAAGTGACACAAGTGGGAAAGTTTATTAAAGCCAAAGTACACTCTTGAGATGTGAGACGCAAGCTCAAACAAGATCTGTGAGCTGGGGTTTGTGTTTCTTTTACTGACAGTTGTTAACAAGGGGGTGGGATATTCATTACTCGGGGTGGGGGGTTTCTTAGAAGCAGGGTTTCACCACTTTTCTAACTCTAATTGGTCAGGGGTTTCTGGCCTACTTTGTTGGCCATTTTGGACCTGTCTGGTTTGATCGGTTTCTTGTGGAGGGCTGCCCCGACAGGCCTCTGACTTTCCCGGCAGCTGGCCATGACTTCCTCTCTGTTGGCCTCCGGGCATCCTGGTTGAGCCTAACTCACTGCTGCTAGCAGTTTTTGTTTTCCATGTTGGGCCCCACCGGGTGCACAAGGCAAGTGGAGTTCTTTAAAGGCTTGAGTTAATCATCTTGGATTAAACATTTTCAGTCAATATCCCCAGTACACTGTTCAAATAGAAGATACCACCCACAGAAGAGGACTTCTGGGTAATAGAAAAACAAACAAACCAAAGAACCAAGAAGCTTTTCAAATTTCAACCTCATCTTATGGATAAATACAGAATTTGGCCCTGAATAATCGATGTTGTGGCACATTGCTTTACTGAAATAATGTTTTTTTATATGTTACTTCCCAAATTCCACCCTGCCTGCCACCCCAAAGGAGCGGGAGAGATGGGTTCTTTGGTAACTTATCTAACTGGGTTTTGTTTTGTTTTGTTTTGTTTTGTTGGCAAGGTAAAGGGCTGAAGTAGAGGGCTCTTGGAGACAACGGTGCTCTGAATTCTGGTCAGCTCTGTAAGCAGTAGTGCTCAGTCCACGACTGGGGTAGGTGAGGATCTGTCATGAGGAAGCTTTTGAGAAGTTGTGGAAAGCCTTGAGCACCAGTGAGGACAGGGATCTCTGGATCTCAGAGGGAGCCGGGACTCCCATCTATGTTCCCAGGCACCTCCCTGAGCAGGTGGCCAGGTCTCAGGGGGCTATTTTCTGGTGCATTTTGGAAGTGCATTAGGAAAGAAAACAATAATATTCTAACTGTTAAAGGAAAGCGTTACTCATGATACTTGTTAAAGCACAGTGAGGCCGACTTGATTCACAGGGGGTGCTATCTCGATAGGTGTGGGGACCTCTGCAATACGTCTTGCTATGGAAGAGAGAGCCTAGCTTCCATTTCTAACACAGTGTGGGCACGTGAGAATTCATAGCCCAGGAGCAGGATGGGGGTCAGTGGATGGAAAATTACTAACAGGAAATGATGGGGAAAAATCTGTTACAAGATGGCCGACAGGACTGATAGGGGAATCCCAGTCCCTGCCTGAAGACTCACTCCCCTTCCGGGTTCTTCTTCCCACCCTGCTTGCCTTTGCGCCAAATTACTACTAATGAGGAATGCGGAAGTAACAGACTATAAATTGTCCCCTCTGTTGATGCTTGGGACTCAGACCTCTGGAAGATGATCTCCTCTGAGCCCACCGGTGTAAAATAAACCTCCTGCCTTCCACGATCTCCCGAGTGCCGCTTGGTTCTTCTGCCGGGTGATCCAGACCAGTTTCCATAACAGAAACAATAAAGGTTAAGGGAAATTTTGACCAAACTACCCTAACAGGATTCTTGCCAAAGTTGCAAAAGCCAGGTGATTGGACGTTACCTGGGGGATGGTGGAGGATGAGGTACCTGATCAGTTATCAGGGATGGCTAGATTGACTGAGCAGGATTCTGGATAAAATTGAACAATTGAGAGATAAACACAGAAGCCTGAAAAGGAACTCAGTAAAATTTGGTCAATGAGAGAAACTTACCAGAACCTAGGTCCTTGTGACTCTAGTGTCTTAAGACTGCCACAGGGACGTCAGAGTTTTCTGACCTGAGGACCCTGTGGGTTTGGACACTGAGTGTCATGGTCACATCACCAGAGCAGGCTGTCGTAGACCCTTTGTCAAATGCCTTGGTGCTACTGAACCCCAGAAAAACCCCGAGTCTTTGTCATCCTGAAATGCAGAGCTCCCTAAAAAGATAAAAGTTGAATTTATTGTCATTCTTGAAGGATGAAGCCTAAAAGTCAGAATGTTGATTTTAAGAAAATAATTAAAAGTAATTCTACATATATACCTGGCTTTGCTGACTCAGATTTATAGCTGAGGTTGCTTATTGAGATCACACTTCTCGATTTGCAAAACTATCACAAATTATGTTTTAACTACCAGATGTTAAAAGCAAATTTGCGTAATAAAAGTAAGTGGGAAAGGCCAGGAATGCAGAGATTTAGAACCACTGGAAGCCGAAACAGCATAAATCAGAACAAAATCAAATGCATGGTAGATCAAAAATTTGGAAGTAACAGCTTACGTTAAGGCGTGATTATGAATAGTTACATAAAAAGCTGTTAAAACATGTGTTAATTTGAAGAATTGCAAAAATAGCCATTATGCTTGTGTGTGATAGATCAATGCCAGTGTATTTAATACAGAGTTTAGCAAATATTACAAACCCTCACAAATCTTAGTTTTCATATCTTTTCTACATTGCTGAGCACAAGAAACAATTATTGAGACTATGTCTGTGTATTGTTGTGTTGATAGGCTGGCCTGGGATTA
Organism: Panthera pardus; assembly: GCF_024362965.1. Classification (NCBI taxonomy): domain Eukaryota; kingdom Metazoa; phylum Chordata; class Mammalia; order Carnivora; family Felidae; genus Panthera; species Panthera pardus. The sequence continues at coordinate 7,903,157 of NW_026526688.1, read as the reverse complement.
TTAACCTGTTCATAGCATGTTTTCCTATGTTCAAATTTATTAGTAATTGTATCCTTTTTGGTGATATGCTTGCATATCACTGTCCTTTTTCCTCACATATGGTTTCTAAATTTTCCACAAAGAACATTTATTACTCTTAGAATAAATAGTTTCTTTCAAAGTCCCTGATTACCTCACACTGGCAATAGGAAAGGTTTATTCACTAATTTTTTTTTTGAAGACACAAGATATATTCTTTATATCACTATTACTTTTAATATCAAAATCTAAAATTATTCTGGGGGCGCCTGGGTGGCGCAGTCGGTTAAGCGTCCGACTTCAGCCAGGTCACGATCTCACGGTCCGTGAGTTCGAGCCCCGCGTCAGGCTCTGGGCTGATGGCTCGGAGCCTGGAGCCTGTTTCCGGTTCTGTGTCTCCCTCTCTCTCTGTCCCTCCCCCGTTCATGCTCTGTCTCTCTCTGTCCCAAAAATAAATAATAAAAACGTTGAAAAAAAAAAAATTAAAAAGAAAAAAAAAAAAAGAAAAAAAAAAGAAAAAAAAAAAGAAAATAAAATTATTCTGGAAGGAAAATTTTAAATAGAATTTTGAATTCTTTATATTGACCACATGGAATCTTTTGATTTTATTCCAGCCCATAAAGAAGCTTACTGTGCAGAGCAAAATAAAGAGTATATTTCAAAGCAAGCTGGCTTCACCAGTAGAATCTAAAGGCATTCATTGGCATTCTGGATCTTAAGGTGATCTTGTGCTACAGATAAGATTTAGTATTGTATTTGAGTGTACTTTGGAAATACCATGTTCTGGGTCCCCTGAGGTACTAAGTAACCCAGTGACATGTGTGGCAAGGAACCAACATGATGACATATCTTATGGGATGACTTGGGAAGTGGTTGTAGTCTTAGTGGCTTGGGTTTTGGAAACAGAGACTGGCATTAAAGCGTGGATCTGCTACCTAATAGCTGAATGAGCTTGGACATGAAAATCTGTCTCTAAACTTCAAAGACTCTCCATATGGGAAAAGGGGGTCGGACATTCCCTGTATGTTATTTGGTGTATAGATTTTCTTCCTAAATGATAACTGCTGTTCCAGAGGAACATTTTTTTAAACTCATTTTGTGTTGGAGATCTTTACACATTGTTCTATGTCAGTCTTTTTTTTTTTTTTTTTTTTAAATTTTTGACTGCTACAAGGTACCCTTAGTATGAGTTTAGCTAAATTCACTTAACCACTTTCCTTTTGATGGACTTTTGAATAGTTTCTGGTGTTTTACTGTTAAAAATACCGCTCATGTGAAAACCCTTATATCGGGTTGTTTGTGCAGATTACTCTGAAGAAGTTAATAATGAAAAGGTGGAAGGGTCTTGGTAGAGGATGTAGCCCCATTATCAGCTAGAAATAGAACATTTCCTTTTGGCATTTGCCTGGAAATCTCTTTTTTGTGGTAAGCAATTGTGGGCAGAATGGAACAGTTACTTCTCCAGAGGGGTCTCATTCACTAGGTGAAACTAGTCTTTTATATTTTGTGAGTTTTTTTTCCAGTTTAAGCAGGGCGATCGCTCTTCTAGAGGAATTCTTCTAGAGGTTCTTTTCTTTGAAATATACAGAAGTATCTTTGTCTAGATTAGATATAAATGATTTCCCATTCTTGGATTTGTCTAATCACTTAATCTCAGAGCATTTAATTTGGTCTGTACCTTTTTTCTTCTTTCTGAGTGACAATAATCTTTAAAGGACTCATAAAAGCCTTGTAATTCAGAGCTGGAGATAATTTGCTATCTCGTGTTCTGTGGTCGAACTAGATTCTACCTCCTTGATTTTAAATCATCAACAAATAAGGTGAATGTAGCTCTTGTAAAATTGTCATCCTCATAGAGACCAGAATAGCTTTGAAAGGTGGGAGTCTAATAGATGGTGGGAGTCTCTGAAACTAGAGATTAATTCATCCTTCTATTTTTAGGACTTGACTTTTTGCTAATCCATTTTGACAGGTAAGATCTCAGAAATATTTAATAATGTGAAGTTTGGAGCTCTCTGGGGTCAGATTCTGACCATAATATATATATATACATTTTTAATTAAAAAAGTAGGGCACCTGAGTGGCTCATTCAGTTGGGCATCCTACATGGGCTCAGGTTATGATCTCACAGTTGGCGAGTTTGAGCCCCACGTTGGGCTCTCTGCTGACAGCTCGGAGCCTGGAGCCTGCTTTGGCTTCTGTGTCTCCCTCTCTCTCTGCTCCTCCCCTGCTCATGCATGCTCGCTTGCGTGGCTCTCTCTCTCAAAAATAAATAAACACTAAAAAAAATTAACATTTTTTTTTAATTTTAGAGAGAGTGAGCTAGTGGGGGACAGGATCAGAGGGAGAGACAGAATCCCAGGCAGGCCCCAGGCTCAGCACAGAGCCCATTGGGGAGCTCAATCCCATGACTCCAGGATTATGACCTGAACTGAAATCTAGAGTTGGATGTTCAACCAAGTGAGGCACCCAGGAGTCCCATTATTATTTTCTTGAATAAATTTGTACTGCTTTCTCTTATCAAGATTTTTAGCATCTCCAGGTCCCACAAAGAGATAACTGAATTGATAGATATGAGGGTATCCTAGGCTATAAATTCCTAGGATAAACTTAAATTCTTCAGTGAACTTCTGTCTTTTTTTAGGATGTGAATTTCTTAACTAGATTATGCAGTTCTGAGCTAAATCAAGATTTGAACCTATAAAATCAATATGGTTGGTCATCATCTTCACCTAAATTAGAAGACATTAGGAAGGAATATCACACATTCAGAGGAATGTGTTTAAAATGGAGAGAGGGAAGGGGCCCCTGGGTGGCTCAGTTGGTTAAGCACCTGGCTTAGGCTCAGGTCATGATCTCGCAGTTTGTGAGTTTGAGCCCTGCGTCGGGCTCTGTGCTGACAGCTCAGAGTCTGGAGCCTGCTTTGGATTCTGTGTCTCCCTTTCTGTCTACCCCTCCCCTGCTCACGCTCTGTCTCTCTCTGTCTCTCATTAATAAATATATAATGTTAAAAAAAAAAAAGATGGAGAGAGGGTGCCATGAAGTTGCTGGAGAAACAGAAGAAAGAACAAACCAAAGGCAAGGAAGATGTCAACTTACAGGAGGCCAGAAAGGAGGCTGATCAGACTCTGGTCAGGAAAGAAAGTATTTGCATGTTTTCATTATTTTTTTCTAAGGAGTTCTTAAGGGAAACAATTTTATGTTTCAGAGGCCCCTTCATAGCAATAAAAACTATAGCTCATTGAGTATCTGAAATTTTTAACCTTTTTTTCCTAGGCATCTCACAAAATGATTATTTTATTCTTATACAAGTTTCTCTAGCATGGTCAGTAATTAAGTTCAGAATTGTATGTGGTAAAATCCTGACAGAATATAAGAAGTTGGACAACAACCCACAGGTTCATTGAAATGACTAGGCAAGTGATTGAAAATAAGAGAATCTGAGAATCAGACCCTTTGAATCTTGGGTCCAGCATCACCACTCACCCACCCCCATGTTATCCACGTGTCTCACTAAATAGTAAAACAAAAGCCAACAAGAGATTTGCATCCAGAAATATAAAGATGGAAGGATAAAAGCTTACGCAGTGCTCCCAAGGGAGCAGAGGACTGGCCAGGAGCAGAGTTGGCCCAAATGTAGTCGCCAGGAACCCTAAGACATCCACAGGGTGCTGGCATGTCGAAGGGGCCCCTGATGAGCGCCAGAATACCCAGTCCTGATCTGCGACTCTGCATCAAAACCGTGGAAGGAAATCAACCAGCATATCAGTAAAACCTTTATTAAAAAATGTCAGGTGGGGAAGACACGAAAGAAGATGGAATGTTTAATGAGGTTTAGCAGGAGGGCCCTGTAATATTCACCTAATAGCGTGAATAGTCCGTCAGGGATGGTTCTGGCATGTTCCCTACCATTGTTTGGGCGATTCAGAGGGTATCTAGAGGGTAGGAAGGAATAGAGGCCATGTACAAGAGAGAATGGGAAGAGGGCACAGCTGTGGGGATCAAGCACATGCAGGAGCCACAGCAGAACATTCTTAGTGCGTCAGTGTCTCTTACAAAATGGATAAAAATACTAATTGAGTAAATGAAAGAAAGAATGAACAAATAAACAAAAGAAATAAAAATAAAGTGCAACAAGATTTCTCAGGAATAGCCCATTACTTCTGGGATTGTTCAAGAATTTCTGTGAAATAGCGTATGGATGACAAATTGAGTTTGGAACGTGTGACAAGAGGGATACACGTTCCGCAGAGAGAAGAGAGCACGGACGGTTGAGAACTGAGGCAAAACGAGGGAAGGGAAAGGGAATAGTCAGTAGCATAAGTTTTTTTCTAGATTTTCATACATTTTTTTCTAGGTTAATAAAGTAAATTGGAGTGAGGATTTTAATTAGTCAAATGCTGGGTGCCTGTGACGCCATTTCTCACTGGGACAGTTCACATGAGCAGGATGCCATTTTGTTAGTTTTGTTCTTGTTGAGGGGAAGCCGTTATTTGCTTTGGTTACCAGAAGCTGTCCACGTGCTAGGCTTGGTGGTCGGAAACCAGTAGACTGCTTCTCACGGGGGCCTTCTGACCTTCTCGGCCTCAGTGGCACCTCACGTACAGCGTGCAGCACAGCAATGCACCACAGCCACGTTGCAACTTTCAGTCCATGTGCTGCTCTCTGTTCTTGGCAATATCGCAGCTCCACAGCTTGCAATATTATGAATCATAGCCTTGTCTTTTCATTTTATTCTTTATTTAGTCCTATAATTATCTAAATGAGCTTTGAAATTGTGAGCTGAAGCTTCAGATTAGTCTCTGACTCTGCTATTCCCAGGCTAAATTTGGTTCAATACTTTATATTTCTTAAAAAGAGGAACCAGCAAAGTAATTTTGAGAGTATGGTTCAAGTTCTCACTACCTGCCCTTCTCTCTTCCTCTGTCCTAAGGAATAACCACTGTCCTGAAACAAGAGTGATTTTTTTTTTCTGTGTATGTTTCCGTATTACTTACTTCCCTCCAAAGACCAACAAGAACACTCCTGTATTTGAGTAAGTTGGGTGTATTTCAATGAGGAGGGAAGTGTCAGGAATCTCAGAGAGTGTTGGAAAGAGCTTGTAATAGATTTGTGTTTGTGTTAGGAGATTTTGGGGGTAGGATTTGAGCAAGTGGGGTTCTTCTCTGGATTGCTTACTATTAGGAAAGAGTAATTCTGTTATTGAATATCTTGGTAAGTCTTCCCTAAAAGGAGGGAAGAATGGATAGGTTAAAGCTGTAGTTGGTAAAGAAGCAACAACTGCTCATGTTAGCCAGGACAGGGGATGCTTAGATGCTCTTTTTCAACATGAATTCATAGTGGTCTTGCCTTTTTTGCCTTTTTTCAACATGAATTCATAGTGGTCTTGTTTTTTATCTTGATCCATAATGGCCACAGAGTGGCCTTGTCTGACACGGATGTTCTGTGCAATTGTTTATATCTGATAGAAGAACCCAAAGTCCATGTATTATGAAACTCATCAAAGCAAATTCTAGCCCAGTTCCTAGTTGATTGTATCAGCTCCACTGACAGGTGTCCAAGGCTGCTTTTTTCATGCATCTATACATATATGTATATGTGTACATATATAATTTATGGCATTTAGACAGTTTTCTTAAAATTTATATGGATCACGTCATGCTGCAGGCATGATCTTTACTAATTTGCTGGTTAAAATGCTCATTCTCGATGCATCGGGTTCCCTGTTCTCCATTGTGTGTGTGGTGTGTCATTGTATGAATAAGCCCCGTTGAGTCACCTATAGATAGATGGTTTAATTATGTGGGTTGGCTATTTTATTGACTTTGGTAGTGCTGTCAAAAACATGAATATAAATGTCACATACATGCAGATGGGTTGCTCTAAGGCATTTATTCTAAAACAAAACTACCATTTCAAATGTAGGTATTGCCAAGTTGGTCTCCAAATCTTAATTGTATACATTTTTGCTGTGTCTGCTATGAGAATTTGTTTCCCCACATCTTCCCACAGCACTTGTTATCAAAGTTAAAGGTTTCATAACTGACAAAAGTCAGTCTTCTGTGTGTGCATTAGAATTTTATTGCTATGTTAATATAATTTTTCTATAATTATCCATGAGCCTGCCTATTTTTTTGTGCTTTTGGCCATTTAGTTTTTCAGTTCTATGCATGATTTGTGTACATTATTTGGTCACTTTCCCACTGAATGTCAGGTCTCTTGCTTATCTTGCTTAAAATATTTTTATATATTTTAGACACTCATCATTTGTACAGTCTATGAGTCTGTGACTTATCTTTTCCTTTTTTATGTTATTTTCTCACCCAGAACATTTTAATTTTAATGTGATCAGGTTTATTAGTTTTTTCCTTTGTGATTCGTATTATCCCTCTTTTGTTTTTTAATGTTTTCATTTATTTTTGATATATTTAGAGAGAGACAGAGAGAGAGCATAAACAGGGGAGGGGCAGAGAGAGGGAGACACAGAATCCGAAGCAGGCTCCAGGCTCTGAGCTGTCGGCACAGAGCCCAATGTGGGACTCGAACTCATGAACCATGAGATCATGACCTGAGCCAAAGTCAGACGCTTAACCGACTGAGCCACCCAGGCACCCCTGTTCTAAAAGTTTTAAAAGTGTTATTTTTCACATTAGGTCTTTAGTTGGACCCGGTTTGTGTGTGTGTGTGTGTGTGTGTGTGTGTGTGTGTGTGTGTGTCCAGGTTAAGGTAGGTATCTGTTTTTTTTGAACCATGCTATTAGTCGGTTGTCTAGCACATCTTTCCCTTTTGATTTATGATGGCACCTTATTCCTGAGTCCAGTTTCTCTGTATGCATGGATCTATGGCCGAGCTCTTACATTTTCTTACATTCTTTAATTTGGCAATATCTCAGTGTTTTAGTTGCACTTTCTTCTTGTACTTCTTTAAAGCTGGTCTATCTATTTTGGGCTTTTTATGTTTCTATATTGCTTTCACTTTCATCATGTTATGTTCCTTGGATTTCTTCTGGAAGTTTAAGAAGAATCACCTTAGCTTATAAAATTATGGGGAAAATATCCTTCTTTAAATATTGACACTTTTTATTAGCGAACATGGCATAATACCTGTGTGTATTGCAGTGAGATTTTCTAATGTTAAGCCATCATTGTACTCTGGTGCTTATGTATTATTTTTTATGTTTTAAATTAGATTTTTTGAATTTCAGTTCGTAATTAAAATCAACTAAATTTTCCTATGGATGATGTCCTTTTTTGTCTATAGCATCAAGATTTATTTGGTAATTTAATTGCAACACTCGCTCTCTTTCGATTGTGTAAAACAGTTTGTTTAAAATAAGAATTCTCTTCAGGTTTTCACGGGGCTTTCCTTTAATACTCTCTAGATCTTCTTATTCATCAGTGGGTAAATTTTTAACTACAGATTCATTCTTTAAATTGTAATAGTGATATTCAAGGTTACCATTTCCTTTTGAGATGTTCAGAATATCCATTTCATCAACATTTTGTAATACACTCAACTGATTTATGATGTCTTCTTATTTTTCAAAAGCTTTAGCACAGTTGTATCCTATTACATCTAAAACCGTCGTTGGCTGTTCTCTTTTGTTTTAGGTAAAACTTGCCAGTGGTTTGTCAACTGTCGTAACGTCATCATGAGGAGCGAACTCTTGTGTGTCTGCTTTCCCGCACTTAGCCTTCTTCTTGTGACACATACCCGTTTTGTTGCATACGGTGGTAGTTTACTACGGTAGTAGAAGTTCTCCTTGCTTCACAGGATTTTACAGTATTGTTATACCACAATTTACTTTTTCATTCTAACATTAATTGGTATCGCAGTCGTTTTCAGGTTTTGGATACTATGAAAGGGCTGCTTTGGACTCTTTCTCATATATCTTTTGCCGCATATGCATATATACATATTTCTGAAAGGTATATTCCCAAGAACTGAAATTGCTGAGTCATACAGTTCAGGTATGTCCAGATTTAGTAGCTCATTAATGTCAAAGAGTCTTCTGATTTGGGGCACCTTGGTGGCTCGGTTGGATAAGCTCCGACTTGAGCTCAGGTCCTGATCTCACAGCTCGTGGGTCTGAGCAGTGGGCTCTGACAGCTCGGAGCCTGGAGCCTGCTTGGGATTCTGGGTCTCCTTCGTGCTCTGCCTCTCCCCTACTCACGCTCTGTCTCTCTGTCTCTCTCTCTCTCTCTCTGTCAAAAACATTAAAAAAAAAAGTAAAAAAAAAACGGAGTCTTCTGATTTGAACTGTGTCTGTCAGTGTATGAGAGTTGCTGCCACCCAGTATTCTCACCAGAACATAGTTTTGCGTGTCTCTTTCGTTTTGCCATCTCAAATCAAAGGACTTCGAAATGTACAAAGAAATCTGAACTCAACAGATATTGTTGAATCTTGTACGTATGTCAAAGGAGCATTTCATCTAAATATGAAGAAACAGTTTCTCTAACAGTAAGTGGTGCTTCAGGTATGTTAGTTCATGATTAGAATTATTGGAATTTTAAAACAAGACCCTGACCTTTGCCCTATTACTTTGGTCCACTGTATAATACACTTTGAAACATTTGTGCTCAGTTTCCTAAAGCCTACTCTTACTCTATGAAAGAATCATGGATGCGGTTTCTTAAAACTGTTCAGAAAATTTTATGAATCATCACTAGTGTATGGAAATGTTGAAAGAAGTGGAAGACAATGAATTTAATGATCTTGTGTTCTTTGCCAGTGCGTATTGGTTGACTCATGGGAGAATTTTATAAAGATTTGCAGCTCTTTTAACTCCATTCAAGATTTCTTGAAACAAAAGTAATGCTTGCCAAATACTCAATAATCAGGGACAGAAATGGCAATGTGATTTACATTTTGTCGTCAATATTACACTGCATACGAATAAGCTAAATTTGAAGCTCCCTGGAAAGGAAAAGCTTATTTTGGCTTTAGCTAGATATCTATGAGAATTTTGAAATTGAAACTTTCACAATACAAGTCACTAATGATTTCATAAATTTTTCTAAAATGAATCGGTGTGTAGAACAGCATTCTGTAAATTGGCTATAAAAGCATTAAGAAAAATGTGAACGTTTTTTGCTCTTGACAGATTTAAATTTGTTTTTCAATTCATGCAATATCTCAGTGACACAAAATTAGTTAATTTACTTACCTTGGACTTTTTTTTTTTTAAAGTTTTATTTATTTTGAGAGAGAAAGTACGAGCAGGGGAGGGTCAGAGAAAGAGGGAGAGAGATTCCCGAATAGGCTCTGTGCTTCCAAAGCTGAGTCCGACACAAAGTGCTTGGTTTCACAAACCATGAGATCATGACCTGAGCCGAAGTCAAGAGTCAGACGCTTAACCATCTGAGCCACCAGGTGCCCCAGACCGATATACTTTTGAAACATAGTTTTGAAAGTGATATGCTTTCATTTTAAAGCCATATCTATTGTTCTAAAAAACATATATGGCTAAAAACGTATATGTTCTAAAAATAATATGTGGCCACCAGAAAATTTAAGATTACATAGGTGGCTCTCATTATATTTCCATTGTACACCGATAATCTGGAGCAGTAGGTTAGATGTGTGTATTTTCAGAACAAGAAACCCCAAACTAATATGCTGGAAAACCAATTAGATTAGTGACCTTATGTTTTAATCCCATGATTTTTAATTGACTCCAGGAAGTAATATAAATAACTTAAGATGGTGCAAATTCCATAGTTCGACTCTGACTCCTGTTCCAGCAATATGACCTACTCTGCTGCCTGCTGCATTTTTTTTTTTTTTGCCTGCTGCATTTTAGTATGTATGAAAACATGCATCTTTTGAATTTCTCTGATCTTGTCTTACAATTTCCTGTGCTTTAAAAATTTGTGTATAAATTTTGTGCCTGATGCTTAGAATCCCTTTCTAATTCACCTTGACTTCTTGGTAAACTCCTATAATTTTTCGGAGACCCTGCTCATGTTTTTTTCCTGTTTGCTAGGTTCCTTGACTTCTCTGGGTGCAAGATTAATCTTTCTCTGTGTAACCACTGTCTGCCTCATACTTCTGTTATTATCCTTTATGATAATATAATTATTTTACAAATCTGTCTCCCAGGTAGACTGAATTCCTTTTAGCCTTGTTTTTCACATTTCCTTACACATTCTCTATAGAGTGTCTGGGATTGCCCATGCCTCATAATGTGTATGTTAATATTCTTTAAATGTGTGAAGGACGAAAACTTAAAGCTTTTTAATGAGAGGATGAAAAAGATGAAGAGAAAATTAAAAATTTCAACATCTATAAAAAAGGTAGGCCACCTTCTTAACTTTGTAGAAGAAGACTTTTACATATTTGTCAAAAATCTAAAGATAAATAATATGAAAAAAGATGAGCTTTTAATTTTATGTAATATGAAATAAGGCATTATATAAAGATTAATATTGAATATCTATCATTCTTTACTGACAGTTTTATTAACTATCCAGTAGCATAAAATAATTTCAGTGCTCACTCATGCGTTAAATTACTGGCTGTGTCAATTACCTTTAAATATTTTGAAAAGTACATAGCAGACCTCATGGAAAATATTAAAGGAAAATTGTGTCACCAAAAAATAATAATAGGTATTATTAAAGAAGCACATTTTACCTTAGGCAACATGGAAAACTTAAATATACTCTCTTGCCTTTTATTTCCTGGAAATAGAGGAAATGAGGCATAAAGTTTCTTTTTTTTAATTTAAATTTTAGTTAACACCGTTCAGTGTTGATTTCAGGAGTGCAATTCAGTGATTCATCACTTAAATACAACGACCCAGTGCTCATCTCGACAAGTGCCCTCCTTAATGCCCATCACCCATTTAACCCATCCCCCACCCACCCCCCTCCACAATCCTCAATTTGTTGTCTATCATCGTCTCTCGCGGTTTGTTTCTCCTCTTTTTATCCCCCCTTATATATTCATATATTCAACTGTTTTGTTTCTTCGATTCCACATATGAGTTAAATCATATGGTACTTGTCTTCCTCTGATTGACTTGTTTAGTCTGCTTAGTATAATACATTCTAGCTCCATCCACATCTTAGAAATGGCAAGATTTCATTCTCTTTGATGGCTGAGTAGTATTCCATTGTGTATACACACACGTGCTCATCCCAACATATATATATGTGTTGCGTGTGTGTATGTATATATACATATACATATATACATATAAATATACATATGTAGTATGTATATATGTATATGTATATATATAAACATATGCCACATCTTCTTTATCCATTCATCAGTAGATGGACATTTGCACTCTCTCCATAGTTTGACTATCGTTGATAATGCTGCTATAAACATTGGGGTGCAGGTACCCCTTTGAATCTGTATTTTTGGATCCTTTGGTTAAATGTGTAATATTGCAATTGCTGGATCATAGGGTGGTTCTCTTTTTAATATTTTGAGGAACCTCCATACTCTTCTCCAGGGTGACTGCACCAGTTTGAATTCCCACCAACAGTGCAGGAAGATTCCCCTTTTTCTGCATCCTTGCCAATACCTGTTGTTTCTTGTGTTGTTACTATTAGCCATTTTGACAGGGGCGAGGTGGTATCTCATAGTGGTTTTGACTTGTGTTTCCCTGATGATGAGTGTTACTGAGCATCTTTTCATGCGTCTGTTAGCCATCTGGATGTCTTCTTTGGAAAAGTGTCTATGCATGTCTTCTGCCCATTTCATAACTGGATTATTTGGTTTTTGGGTGTTGAGTTTCGTAAGTTCTTTATAGATTTTGGATACTAACCTTTATCAGATACATCGTTTGCAAATATTTTCTCCCATTTCATAGGTGGCCTTTTAGTTTTGTTGATTGTTTCCTTTGCAGTGAAGAAGGATTTTACCTTGATGAGGTCCCAGTAGTTCATTTTTGCTTTTATTTCCCTTGCCTCTGGTGATGTGTCTAGTAAGAAGTTGCTGCAGCCAAGTTCAAGGAGGTTGCTGCCTGTGTGCTCCTGTAGGATTTTGCTGGTTTCCTGTCTCACATGTAGGTCTGTCATCCATTTTGAATTTATTTTTGTGTATGGTGTAAGAAAGTGATCCAGTTTCATTCTTTTGCATGTTGCTGTCCAGTTTTCCCAACACCATTTGTTGAAGAAGAGACTATCTTTTTTCCATTGGGTATTCTTTTCTGCTTTGTTGAAAAGTTGACCATATAGTTTTGCATCCATTTCTGGGTTTTCTATTCTATTCCATTGACCCATGTGTCTGTTTTTGTGCCAGCAACATACTGTCTTGATGACTACAGCTTTGTAATATAGTTTGAAATCTGGAATCGTGAGAGGTGTAGAGTTTCTAATTGTAATTAATTAAAATGGTAAAATGATTTATAAACTATGGATAAATGTATAACAAACCATTAATCTAAAAGATTAGATGTAAACTATTTTTGTTATAAATTAAAAAAAAATATTTTTGAGAGAGAGACAGAGAGCATGGGAGGGCCAAAGAGAGAGGGATACCAAGAATCCCAAGTAGGCTCTGTGCTGTCAGCACAAAGGCTGATGTGGGGCTCAAACCCATGAACCATGAGATGATGACCTGAGCCGAAGTTGGATGCTTGATCAACTGACTGAGCCACCCAGGCGCCCCTAAATGTACACTAATTTGGGAGCGCCTGGGTGGCTCAGACACTTATGAGTCCAAGCCCTGCATCAGGGTCTGTGCTGTCAGCACAGAGGCTGCTTGGGATTCTGTCTGTCCCTCTCTCTGCCCCTTCCCCACTTGCTCTCTCTCTCTCTCTCTCAAAATAAATCAACTTAAAAAAACCCCAATTTTTTAAACATTTTTTTAAAGTTTTATTTTATTTTTGAGAGAGAGAGAGAGAGAGCAGGAGGGGCAGAGAAAGAGGGAGAGAGAGAGAGAGAGAGAGAGAGAGAATCTCAAGCAGGCTCAGCACTGTCAGTGCAGAACCCGATCAGAGGCTCGAACCCACAAACTGTGAGATCATGACGTGAGCCAAAACCAAGAGTCAGACACTTAACCAACTGAGCCAGCCAGGTGCCCTTAAATGTAAACTATTTTAATAAACTTCTCCCAAATTATTTTTTTTAAAACCCTTCGACTACAAATTGTATGTTGATTATGGCTTGATATAGTGTGTGTTCAGAAAAATCTTTTTCAATATTATTCATTACGAATATCACTGTCATTATTATTTTGATTGTTTTCTCAAACATTCGATAATAAAAATAGCATTCTTTTTTAAACAAAAATTACCTTTCAAAAATAAAATCAGTTTCTTACATATGATACTTAGCAGAGGAAGAAAAGCCATATCCCTCACTATTTTGATGTTTCTACATAAAGGTACTCAACTGTCTTTTTTTTGTTGGATGATTATATAGGACACCAGATTGCTGTCCTGTTACAAGTGTCACTTATTTTGATTGTCACATTAGAATGACTTGGTTTTACTGCCCCCCCCCCCGCCCCCCCCCCCACCTCCTGTATCTGAAGCTGGGAAAAAGTCTTCTGCAGAGGAGAGGCCAGTAGCCTGTGGCTCACACGTGCCCACATCTGAATCTGTTGGCTGAATTCCCCTCAGGGCAAATCTCACTTCCTGCTAGATTTCCTACTGGACATCACTTCCCTGTTGGCAGAGAATCATCAAGGTGTATTCCTTCTTAGTAATGCTTCTAGAACCTCCAGAATTGGACCTTGAGGCACATTCTGCTTATGCATAATACCATTGGGATGGTGTCATCAAATCTCTGTTTCCTTTCTTGTCCCTTAGCTGGGGTCTTTCCATTCCTAGCCCCAGGCTCTCCTTACCTTGAGCTTCACCCCTAGTGCAGACACCCAGAGAAGATGTGTGGAGAAAAAAAGAGAGAAAGAAGGAAAAGAGCTCTTGGATTGTCCGAGCGGTGGCAAAAGTCAGTGTATTGGTTGGAACCCATCCCTCTTCCCCATTCTTGGCATTTTATTTTGACTAACACTAAACGATGTTCCCACTTTCATGGTGAAGCGTAGCCTTTCGGGTCTGTTTAGTGTGATCTCAGGTGGCATTTGCAAATGTCTTAAATTGCACATCCCACAGGACAGACTTTGCTGCAAGGATGTGGTTACCATGGTACTCAAAAGACAGTTCGGGGAGAAATGTATCTCCTCCACAACCAGAAGTAAAAACCAAAAATAGAGTGGCATGTTTTCTCCCCAGAGAGTGAGGACATAAAGTACAGTATATGTTAGTAATATGCCAAGTGTAATTTTAGTTTGTAAAACTTCCTTATTACTTTAAATCTAATCTATTTAATGAGTTTTAATTATGACTTTCCTGTAGCATGAGTCATATTATTACTCCTGTCGCTCGTTCTGATGAGAAAGTCAATATGCTGGCAATCTAGTAGGAACTGCTTCATGAAACTGCTCATCTAAAGCTCATGGATGGCACTGTCACGACACTCCTCCTAGATTTCTTCCCACAGTAATACTATTTTTAGATCTGTGTACCATATGGGAATCAGACTACATGGAGAAATCACAGCACAGGTTCCGGAAGCTTCGAGCTGGGTGAAAATTCTGTCTAATCTTCTCAGTCTACAGACAAAGAAGATAAAAGACAAAAAAGGTATCTGACTTAGCCAGCCACGCAGGTGATTAGAAGTAAAACCAGCACTTGCTGTTAGACCTCACTGAGGTTCCCTTTTTGGCACTTGCTTGTAGGTTTCCTGTTGCTTGCTTTATCATTACAAGACATCAAGGGCTAGTCTAGCAGAGGGAAGTCAAGGCTCTTAAAGATAGGAAATCCAAAGTGATATTTCTGCTTCCAGGGCATTCATTCTTAAAAGGGCTTAAGGGATCTCGAACGATCATCATCTGCTGCTTTTCTATAGGTTGCTGAGCCTGGAAAAACATTGATGTGTTATAAGTCATTTTGCTGTGTCTGGATATTTCAGTGGAGTCTTTAGGGAGGCAATATCCAGTGCCTTGGCCAGTAACTGGCATCTTGACTGTCTAACTATTGAAATATACCTCCTGACTGTGGAGAATTGTTATCATGTGGATCATTACACTTGACCACTGTAAAACCGTTACTTGATGTCCTTTTTAAATTTTAACTGGGTTTTTAGTGCTACTGGTGATTCTCTTTCACCTCTGAATGACTCTGTTAATGATTCCATGATCTCAATTATGAATGCTGTCTCTTCCTTCAGTATTCAACTACTGTGCCAGTTATATTTATGTGTGTGTGTGTGTGTGTGTGTGTGTGTGTGTGTGTGTGTGTTGGTGGGGGAGGTTGTTGTTGCAACAAATAAAACTACTTATGGATCACTTAAGCCAAATGAAATTCACTGGCCTGATACCAAAAGCTCATGGAAGTGCAAGAAGTCTGGAGAAACAGCCTTGCAGAGGACAAGACCAAGGCAGCCGGGAAGCCAGGACGCGGGAGCTGTGGGAATGGTTATTTGGCAGGACCGTATCAGGGCACAGCTGCTAGGGAGGATGTACTTCCCACCCTCTGTCTAGTCTTGCATCAAGGTTTAAAGTCCCGGGAGTAAATTCTCTGGCTTAGTGTAGGACACGTCTGCCTCTTGGCTGTATGGGCTGGTGAGAAGCAAGATTGGGCCCCCACAGCTTTTGCGATGGGAGGCAGGCACCTGGATTTCATGTTGTAGCACACTCACAAACACCGGGGCTCAGGTAATTCCGCAACAGGAAATACAAGTGCTCATAAGAATCCAAATAGGAAAGGATATACTGTGGAAAACAACAATTGTTCAGTAATCCTGCACACTTCTCTTCTCATTCTTTGCACATGGCCACGTCCTGGATTAACTGAAAAGATGAATGCCATTTGAAGTGAGCTGTGTAAAATTTCCCCTTCACCTATTTCCCATTGATTTCACAACAAAGAGCCCGGGTTTTCAATCCAATTTACCTTTTCTGGAAATGTGTTATCGCATCTACCTTCTTTCCCACATTCAATCTCATTATCACTCTCCCACCACTTGATTTTTTTAAAAAATATTTATTTATTTATTTTTGAGGCAAAGAGAAAAGGAGAGGGAGAGAGAATCCCATCCAGGCTTCACACTGTCAGCGCGGAGCCCAGCACAGGGCTCAAACTCACAAACTGTGACATCATGACCTGAGCCAAAATCAAGAGTCGGACGCTCAACCGACTGAGCTACCCAGGCGCACCACTTCTTGACTTTTAAGATATTCACCTTCTCATTTCCAAATGATTAAGAAAAAAAAAAACCCTTGCCACTGACCTTTCTTTTTCCTTAGGTACCATCAGTTCACCAATTTCTCAAAGTTTCAAAAGTGTGGGTCACACCCATTCCCTTTTCTCCTTCGGTATCTACTGCTTTGTCCCCCTCATGCCACAGCTCCAGAACTGTTTTCTCAAGTTCCCGGAGCTTTGTCCCAGGACCAAAGGTCTTCTGTGCATCTTCTCCCTCATTGAGCTCTCTCAACACCATTGACCACATGTCTTTTATTGAAAAATCTTTTTTCTTTGCCTTCCTAGTGTTACATTCTGTTTTTAAAGTGTCTCTGGCCTCTTGTTTTTCTGTCTTTTTCCTGGAACATTTTGTTTCTCTAACAAATTATATGTGGGTGTTGATCAATGATAGGTCCTTAGACTTGTCGTTACTTCTGTTTCTTTATTCCACGATTGTCATTGACCTGCAGCACCATGAGGGGGCACTGCCCAGATTTGCACTTCTGTAAGGAATGTGGTGCGACATTTTCCTTTGTGTTTCATCATGCCTCTTTCGTGAAAGATGCCATTCTTTACTTTTTAGACTAGCTATTCATGTATTTTGCTCCAGTTTTCCATAGGTTTTAATTTTCTGGCATTTATGGGACGCTTTCATTACATTTTTACTATGTGACAGGTGCTCAGTAAACAGTTGTTAAATTAATGCAGTAAGTTAATACAATGGAAAACAGACATCTCCATAAAAGTCTGTAGGAAAATAGGAGTACAGTAGAAACAAATGTTAGGTAATTAAACATAACTTGGGACACATGCAACGTTTTATGAATGTAAGCACAAATGTTTGAGCTTTCTGATTATGAATATTTGGCTCTGTTTCCATATTGAGAATCCATCATAGAAAGGAGACTTAAGAGAGATAAGGTCACACTTTATTACGTCTTTTAAAATTGGGTATTCATTTTAAAACTATAAAGGAAACGAGGCACCTGGGTGGCTCAGTCAGTTAAGCGTCTGACTCTTGATTTCAACTCAGGTCATTATCTCATGGTTCGTGGGTTTGAGCCCTGTGTTAGTGCAGAGTCTGCTTGGGATTCTCAGTTTCCCTCTCTCTCTCCCCTCCCCTGCTCACTCCCTATCTCTCTCTCTCTCTCAAAATAAATAAATAAACATAAAAAAACTATATAGGAAATAATGAAAGAACACAATTTTTAAAGATTAGATTTAGATTAAACAAAGGTTTATTGAGCTTCTTGTATAGAGCATACATTATGTTGGTGCTTTCTCATTGGTTTATTTGATGGTCTCCATAATTTCATGAGAATGGTATGTATATTATTTTATTTATTTGTTCTTTTGAAGTACGGTTGACACACAATATTACATTGGTTTCAGGCATACAACATAGTGATTCGACAACTCTGTTAACCATGCTATGTCACCACAAGTATAGCTACCTTGGTTCACTGGCCACCACACAATACCATTACGGTATCATTGACTGTAATCCCCATGTTGTACTTTTCACCTCTGGGACTTACTCATGCCATAACTTGAAGCCTGTACCTCTCATTCCCATTCAACCCATTTTGCCCATCCCCGCTCCCTCCCCTCTGGCAACCATGACTTTGTTCTCTGTATTTATGGGTTTGTTTCAGCTTTTTTGTTTGTTCGTTTTGTTTTTCAGATTGCACATATAAGTGAAACCATATGGTATTTGTCTTTCTCTTTCTGACTTATTTCACTTAGGACAGTTCCCTCTAGGTTCATCCGTGTTGTTGAAATGGCAGGATCTCTTCTTTTTTATGGCTGAGTAAGATTCCATTGTAACACCTCTTCTTTTTCATCCATTCATCTATCCGTGGGTGCTTGGGTTGCTTTCAGGTCTTGGCTGTTATAAACAATGCTGCTGTAAGTATAGGGGTGTTTATATCTTTTCGAACTAGTGTTTTTGTTTTCTTTGGTTAAATACCCAGGAGTGGAATTAACTGGATCATATGCTATTTCTAGTTTTTTTTGTTTTTTTTTTTTTAATTTTTTTTTTTTTTTAACGTTTATTTATTTTTGAGACAGAGAGAGACAGAGCATGAACGGGGGAGGGGCAGAGAGAGAAGGAGACACAGAATCGGAAACAGGCTCCAGGCTCTGAGCCATCAGCCCAGAGCCTGACGCGGGGCTCGAACTCACGGACCGCGAGATCGTGACCTGAGCCGAAGTCGGACGCTTAACCGACTGAGCCACCCAGGCGCCCCTGCTATTTCTAGTTTTAATGTTATGAAGAACTTCCGTACTGTTTCCACAGTGGCTGCATCAGTTTACATTCTCACCAACACAGCCAAGTGTTCCTTTTTCTCCACATCCTCATGAGCCCTTGTTATTTCTTTCCTTTTCTTTTTTAATTCTAGCTATTCTGACAGGTGTAAGGCGATACCTCATTGTGCTTTTGATATGCATTTGCATTTGATGATGAGTGATGTTGAGCATCTTTTCATGTGTCTGTTGGCCACCTGTATGTCTTTTCTCTCGAAAAGTGTCTATTCAGATCCTCTGCCCATTTTTAAGTCAGGTTATTGGTTTTATTGGTGCTGAGTTGTATAATTTTTTAATATATTTTGTGTATTAACCCCCTATAATATATATCATTTGTGAATATCTTCTCCCATTCAGTAGGTTATCATCTC
Source organism: Panthera pardus (assembly GCF_024362965.1). Classification (NCBI taxonomy): domain Eukaryota; kingdom Metazoa; phylum Chordata; class Mammalia; order Carnivora; family Felidae; genus Panthera; species Panthera pardus. The sequence continues at coordinate 7,884,257 of NW_026526688.1, read as the reverse complement.
ATTTTGTTGATGGTTTCCTTCATTGTGCAAAAGCTTTTTATTTTGGTGTAGTCACATTAGTTCAATTTTGCTTTTGTTTCCCTTGCCTCAGGAGACATATCTAGAAAAATGTTGCTAAAGCTTATGTCAGAGAGATTACTGCGTATGTTTTCTTCAAGGCGTTTTATGGTTTCAGGTATCACAGTTATGTCTTTAATCCATTTTGAGTTGGTTTTTGTGTATGGTATACAGAAGTGGTCCAGTTTTAGGAGAATAAAATTTTTAATGAAAATTAAATGCCTTCTTTTGGAAAAATGAAATTAATTCATTGATAATTATTAGTTATCTGTGAGAAACAACAGAGTTGGTCCTTCGTATCTTTGATTTATTGCAATTAATTGCTTCATAATTTGGTCATTTTTAAAGAATATATTTTCTCATTAGTTTCATTAGAATATATTTTCTCATTTATATGGAAATTATAACATAGCTGGATAACAAATGAAGTAGTGATTACATATATTTTAAAGTGTAAACAGCCACCTGTTATAGTTGAAAATGTGATTATGCTCTTAATTGTAATAAATAATATACAGAATGTTTATGGTGATCATTTTGTTTTCTTTATCGGGCAATTTTCTTGGCAGACCTATGGATAAATTTTCAGTAGATGTAAAATCACAAGTGACAGAGTAATTGATTTAATAAATGAATATCTTAATGTGATGTTTATGAGTACTAGGTAAATGATTGTTTAACAGGAAAGACCTGCTGATGTTTGATGTTGACTCATTTTTTCTTCATTACTCATCTGAAAATTAGCATATTATATATATATTTATTTCTCATCTGAAAATTAACATATATATCTATGTGTATATTCAACTGAAGTAGCTGAAACATATGCACAGACATTCACAGACCCAGAGAAACATAAATTTTATAATTTTTTTTTTTTTAACGTTTATTTATTTTTGAGACAGAGAGAGACAGAGCATGAACGGGGGAGGGTCAGAGAGAGAGGGAGACACAGAATCCGAAACAGGCTCCAGGCTCTGAGCTGTCAGCACAGAGCCCGACGCGGGGCTCGAACTCATGGACCGTGAGATCATGACCTGATCCGAAGTCGGACGCTCAACCGACTGAGCCACCCAGGCGCCCCAAGAAACATAAATTTTAAAAGCATAATATTTTATCTTTCCTCTTCCCCAAAATGCCTTAACTATAATCAGTAGGTATCTATTTGTCCAGTAACCAATGCCATTTTTTTTTTGTCATTCCATGAGGGTTAATTAGCATTATTTCTAAACCCAGAGGGATATGATTTAATCAATTCTAATAAGACTTGTTAGAGAGTACTCTGATGATCACATTTTGGTTTCACAGAAGTGTAAATTTTAGAATCTTATTTTCACAGGAAGGTTATACCATCTGTCTACATGTTAATTTATTGCTTCAAATGCATTAACTTTTTTGCACCTTTTGTCACATCAATTTTGGCATTGTTTACTTATTAACTCTTATGTTTCTAAGATAGAGTTGAGGGACTTTTACTCTATGTACTGCAAATAATAAAACAACTTTAAATAATATTAATTCATTATATTCACTATGCTACAAGAAATTTATAATGGTCCTTCCATTCTCAAAGAAAACCAAATAGAGTTCTGTTATATGAATTTTAGAAATATTTTAGTCTCTCTTTTTGCCCCAGTTAAAAATTTTTTTAATTAAAAATTTTTTTTAATGTTTATTTATTTTTGAGAGTCACAGGAAGAGAGCATGAGCAGGGGAAACAGACAGAGAGGGAGACACAGAATCCGAAGCAGGCTCCAGGCTCTGAGCTGTCAGCACAGAACCTGATGCAGGGCTCAAACTCATGAACTGTGAGATCATGAGCTGAGCCACCCAGGCACCCTTGCCTCAGTTTAATATACTATAATTTCATGTCAGTTCACAAACCTGCTTTGTAAGAATGTTTTAATGCTTCCTGGGCAAAAACTAAGATGGCCTCCAAGAGAAAGAAAGAAATCAAGGAATCTCTTCAAGCAGTTTGAGGAGGTGCCTGGAAATAGAGGATGTAAATCTGAAAGTGGAATAGTGAGGGGGAGGTAGAGACCAGAGTGCCCTTGGGGACACCTGTGGTGCAGCCTGGGGACCAGAGGCATTGTGGAGTGCTGCACCTGATGAACGTGCACATCTGTAAGCTGTAAAAATGAGAGGAGAGGAGATTTTTTTTTTTTGAGTTACTTTTAATGTCAGCTTGCCTAATTAGCCAGGAGAATGAGGAAGAGCCAGTAGAGGGAAATGAATGAATAAATGGAATTTCTGAAGGAAAAGAACTACAGTAGAAGGTTAAACAGTGTCACATTGTTAGTTTTATTGTAAGGAATTCAGCCAAAAAAAAAAAAAAAGCACAGAGAGATTACGTTTTATAAACCATAATTAGAAATTCTCAGTAGAATGCGTCAGACATGTCAGGAACAGAAAACATGTTTGTTGAGTTCTAGTAATGAAATAATTTATGATCTCTTAGCAATAGCTGGAGGAAAAAGAGGAATAAAACTCTTGATACGTTTCTGCAGCAGAAATTGTGAGTAGTTTACAAATATTCACATATAAAATGGTCATTATAGATTGCATTGGTCTAAGGGTAAAGAGACATCATGATGCTCTACATTTTACACAAAGACCATGAACATGCAATGTTCCTATCCTGGAGAAATATAAGAACAGGCAGTCCTAGTAGGGAAGAGGTCAGAATAAAGCAAAATTAATGGTGTAGATGGGTGTAGGGAATGGTGTGTTTACTTCCCAGTACAGGTAACAAGGAAGAGAGAGACAAAAAGAATGACCAGCGTTAAAAAAAAGGAGCTTGAGAAGTATTCCGAGATAGGGGGGACGGGGTGGAGGCATCTACTTTTGTAAGATTGAGTTCTTCTTTTGAAGATAAAAATTCCAATATTTTGGCTACAACTCTGTCTAAGACAAAGGTAATAGGATCAAGATACATCACAAGGAGAGTCTAAGGAAACACCAGAAGACTTTTTCCTGTACAAAAAGTGGGGAAAAGAAGACAAATGGTCTTAAATAAAGTCTGAAAACATAATATTAACATCATTATGACAATATATAATAATAGCAACTCACATTTATTGCCAATTTCTTGTTTGTCACAAATGGTTTGTGTCTTGAGTGCATTTACTCCATCCTTACAACATCAAGTTAGAATAAACATCCTTCTTGGTCACCACTTTATAGATGAAGAAATAGCAGCTTTGGAAGACACAGGTTATCTGTGGATCCAGGACCCAGGATCCAAGCTGATAGAGACTGGTTCAGATCTGAACTGCCTAACTGTAGGAGCTGGAGCTTTTAATCACTGGAGACAGAAGAAAGGAGAGGAAATCTCCCAAAAGGGCAAGTTTTCATCATGAAAAAAGGGATTGGGATCAAGGAGAAGTTAGAAGGGAAGATAAATCATGTGGTGATAGCAGGACTCCTGTATATCGAGACGAGGACATTTTCAGAATTCTCAATAGAATTGTCTGCTGTAGCAGATCCAAAGAGAATTGTGAGGCTTAGAACACAAAGTAATAACTTGAGAAAGTTTCACTTGTGTGAGTAAAAATCTCATACACGTTATTTTTTCCTTTCTATCCTCAGTGTTTAGCATTGTGCCTGTCACATAGCAGGCACCTAGTAAAATTTTATTGAAAGAATAAATAAAGGGGCAGAGAAAAACCTGATAGTTGAATGTTCAGTGTCAACAAAGTAGTCTGAGAACCTGAACTGAAAGGATTAGGCTAACTTTTTCTCCCCCACAAGAAAGCTCTCATGAGGCATTGCTGTTTGATATTTGAGGAGGAGAATTTGTTCACTGAAAAAATGGAGGAAACGTTAAGACTTGTTTCAAGAAGAAAACAGGAGAAAATCTGAGTGGTCTTGAATTGGCCATAGATTACCCAAACGGTACGGAAAAAACACAAACTGTAGAACAAATACGATAAATTCATTTTAATCAGAATTAAAACTGTTTTTCAAAAGACATTTCAAATAGTGAAAATACTGGCCACAGAAAAAGAAATACATAACTATAATTAATTATAAATTTTATCCAGATTGTTGTAAGAATCATTACAACTCAACAATAAGAGAAAAGCAATCTTATTAAAAATTGGCACAAGATTTGAAAAGGAAATATCAAGAAAGAAGATATGTGAACGGAAAATAGACACATGAAATGATGTTAACTTCACTGTCGTGGAGAAATACAAATTTAAAGTACAATGAGATATCTTTACACACCCATTGGAATGGGATCATTAAAAAAGTCCAGCCATGCCAAGTGTTGGCAGTGATGTTGAGCAAATAGAAAGTCTGTACGTTGCTGGTGGGCATATAAAATGGTACAGTTTGGGGAAATAATTTGGTGGTTTCTTATGAAATTCAACACATATTTACCATGTGAACCAGCAGTCTCACTCCTGGGTATTTATCCAAGAAAAATACGAAAGCATATGTTCATGCAAAGTCTTATACACAAATGTTTATAGTTATTTTATTTGTAGTAGCCTCTAACTGAAAAAGCTCAAAAGTCCATGAACAAGTGAGTGAATTAACAAATTGTGGTGTAGTCATAGAATGTAATACCAGTCACCAGTAAAAAGGAATAGACCTTTAATATGTGCAGTGTCATGGAGGAATTTCAAAATAATTGTTCTGAGTGAAAACAGCCAGAAAAAAGGGATGTGTACTGTATAATGTCATATGTATAAAATTCTGGAAAATGCAAACTAAACAGTGTCAGAAGATATGTGGCTGTCTGGGTCACAAAGAGGCATGAGGAAACTTTGGAGGGCAATGGAAATGTTGTTTATATCGTGGTGATGGTTTAACATCTGTATGCACATTCGAAAACTCATGAAATTATACACTTTAACTTATTGCATGTCAACTAGTCCTTTATACAGCTGTTAAAAATGTCTACAGAATAGTATCATCAGGATAGGTAAAATGGAAAGAGACAGGAGGTGGAGTAGAGAGATAAGAGACAGAGAGACAGGTTGAGGAGGGAGCAGGGAGAAAGAGAAAGAGAGCCAAAGGAGACAGAGCAAAATCAAAACAAGCCAACAGACAGACAAACATATTTGGAGAAACTGAAATGCTCATTTCAGTGTATTTGGTACAACAGCCACTTTGGAAAACGTGAAGCTGATATGACCTTGATTATAGCGGCAACCAGAGCCTTAAATGCCTAGTAAAAATTTATTTTAAAATGTATAATCACAGAGTATACCTGCCAGAATTGCTTAAATTCTGCTTCCCAGAAAAAGGAAAAGGGAGGAAAACATCAGTCTTTGGAGTAGAATGCTCACTTAATACTACTGGGAGTTTAAATTGGTTGGTAAAGCCAAACACGGGCATGCCCTCCAGAGGAACGTGCATTGTTTACTAATGAGTTGAACAGGGAGGTCCAAACAGGACTGTTTTAATAGTCAAACACCAGCAAGTACATAGGTGTTCACAACAGTGGTTTGGATTAATAAATTGGGCTGTACCAGCCCGATGGAGACACTAGGCAACGCAGGGAATAAACAACCCTCACCTGCAGGGTGAATCCCATGGACATAATGCTGAGCAAAACCAGACAGATTCAAAGAATAGGAAGTGTGTGATTCAGTTGCTGTAGGTTCAAGAACAGACAAAATTAATTCATTTGGTTAACGGTCAAGGATGATGGCCCTTGTTGAAGGTAGTGACTGTGGGGAGTTAGGAAGTCTCTGGTGCCGTGGCAATCTGCTAGGCGCTGTTTGTGGGAATATTCAGTTCGTGAAAAATCAATGGAGTCTTGCAGTTGCATGCTTTTCTATACACGTGAGATCCGTACGTAAAAATTTTTAAGGGGTGCCTGGGTGGTTCAGTCGGTTGAGCCTCTAATCTTGATTTCAAATCGGGCCATGATCCCAGGATCAGGGGATCGAGCCCTGCTTTGGGCTCCACACGGATCGTGGAGCCTGCTTAAGATTCTATTTCCCTCTCTCTCTTTCTCTCTCTCCCTCTCGCTCTCTCTCTCTCGGGGTGCCCGGGTGGTCATTTGGTTGCATCCAACTCTTGATTTCAACTTAGGTCACGATCTTGAGGTTTGTGAGATCAAGCCCTGCACTGGGCTCTGCGTTGACAGCAAGGAGCCTGCTTGGGATTCTCTCACTCCCTCTCTTTGCCCTTCCTCCACTAGTGTTCCCTCTCTCTCTCAAAACAAATAAATACATAAACTTAAAAAAAAAATCCTCCCTCTCTTTCCCTCTGCCCTTCTCCCCTGCTTGCACTCATGCTCTCTGTCTCAAATTAAAAAAAAAAAAATTTTTTTTTTGAAGAACTTAAAGCCTCAGGCAAAACTAAATCTATTGAGGTCATAAACAAGATGTAAATACAAACTGTGCTTTGAGTGGGAAGATTTTTAAATATAAACTTGTCAATTCCGCCTTGAATTGATCTGTATACTTATTTCAACTTCAAATGGTATTTTTTAGATTAGCAGAGCAATTATTATAAACTGCATCTAGAAGAATAAATGTGTGCTTATTTGTATCATAAAAATTATGTTTTCTGTTTGGGGTAGGAAAATGTATAGTGTGTTGCTTTTATATTATTTATTGTTCAGTCCATTTCTGTTCCATACAAGATAACATGACTTGTAAATTTGAAAACAAATTCAAATTGCTATTAGGGATAGTGAAAAATGGAAGTGTTTAAGTGTATCTCTAGCAATGTGATTGATATATAAATGTTCATGAAATTGCCGATAAATGATTCAAAGTGTTTTAACGGTTGTTTTTTAGTTTGAAATAAAATTACTGAATTCATTATTTCTCGGAGTCATATAGATGAGAATTAGAGGAATAGAGGTAGGGATATACATACATACATACATACATACATACATATATATATATATATATATATTTTTTTTTTTTTTTAATGTTTATTTACTTTTGAGAGGGAGTGCGAGTGGGGGAAGGGCAGAGAGAGAGGGAGAGAGAGAATCCCAAGCAAGCTCAAGCTGTCAGCACAGAGCCCAGTGTGGGGCTTGAACCCATGAATTGTGAGATCATGACCTGAGCCTAAATCCAGAGTCTGATGCTTAACTGATTGAGCCACCCAGGTGCCCCTATCTATATATAATTTTTATACATGTATATATTTTGTATTTTTATCTTTTATCTAAATATATCATCTATATATTTTTTTTCCTCTTTTAAAGCAAGTTCTAGTATTATTTGTGATTTTAATTTCTTCATAAAGGGTAAACTTGAAATACCTTTACCTTAAGGAAAATGTAACCCTGCTAGAATACTCCATTGTATTTCTTTTTTATATATACATGCTATTAGATTTATTTACTTACATTTATGTACTTACATGGGTCTAAATTCAGTTAAGATTATGTAAATCAATGAATAAAATTGGTGTATTTCTCCAGACTAGTATTTTTTTTTTTGTCATGGATCTTTCCACATAAATAAGATGAAATTTTCTCTAGAATGTATACATTTCATGTATAAAGAGTAACTGGAACGTTTATGTAACTTTCTGAAATAGACCGAAATACTTAGGGCCAACAAATAGCCATTTGCGCAAGCATAGTGGGTGACCATAAGGAAAGGACATTTCCCTAGTTTTAGTCCTAAGGCCCTGCCTAGGAGGGACAGATGTCACAGACATCGGTGACTGCTGCTGAAGGAGGTTGCTCTGCTTGTTGGACACTGACATAACGGACAGGAGATGATGAATCTAGATGCATAGCACAGACCGAATTAAGTGGGTCCTCCCTGTTTGTGATTGTCAGTGGAGATTATAGAAGTCCTGTTGTACATGCAGTAATTGAATGTGACTATCCTTGTTCTCTGTTATCCTGTGTCCCAATTTTGAATTAGGTTAACAATTTTTCCTACTTAAATATTTTGTAGTATCAATTTTCCTTTTTAGAGACTGAGGTGTGGATACTCCAGTAACCTGTAGGAGGCGTGATTAGCAGGGTTTTGGAAGAACAAAAAGTATTTTGTGACATTTTCGACATACGTGGTTTGAAGGATGTCGTGGTCATAGGCGTCAAAGCGTGAAGACAGACACGACTGCTCCTCCCTCACCTCCCAAAATGAATTGTATAAAATCACGATTTTACCGTAGTCCATATGATCCAATAGACTATACTGAGAGTAAGTGACCCCTAAGATACTGTTTTGAAAAAAACGACAACTTTTTTGAGAGAAAGAGCACAAGTAGTGGGGGGGCAGAGAGAGAGAGGGAGAGAGAGAATCCCAAGCAGGCTCCATGCTGTCGGCGCAGAGCCTGATGCAGGGCTCAAACCCACAAACCGTTGAGATCATGACCGAAGCCAAAATCAGGAGTCGGATGCTTGACCAACTGAGCCACCCAGGGGCCCCAATGCTGTTTTGTTTCATAGAGCTTCACAGTGCATCTTAGTAAGTGGAAAAGTGCATATTCCCAGGTTCAGGGAAGAATTGTTTTATGTCATTGAATTTCTTGGCTAATAGATATCTGGAGTAGGCTGTATTTAAATTAACTATAAAGAGAAAATACACCATTCACTTTTTAAAAGCTGAAAATGTGGCTAATTAAGGGAGAGCATATCTAGCAGAAAATATTCTGGTGCCTGTTTAATATCCCATAAATATTTAAAGCATATAAACTCCATAGACCAAGATAGTTTATTTAGTACAATATACTGACATAGGGCTAAGGGCACGTCAAGACTCTCTTGGATTAGGTTGTGGAATAACTTCATAGCATACACATCTCCCCTGCTGTTTTATAACCAGCCTGGGAACAACAGCCTAATAAAGCCATTTGAAAGAATGATAGTTTGCCTATAATCCCTGAGATCTGTAAGACCAAAGACCTGAATTTCACAAAAGCTAGTCTTTTTTTTTTTTTAATGCTTGATAATGTTGCTTACACATACACAGTTTCACACAATTAATTGAAAATTGCTTACACACAATTAATTTCATTAATTACCTTTGGAATCCTTAGGAGCTTAGGTTATTTACTAATAGACAAAGTGGAAGTTACAAATTTTCCTCTGAATTCTGCTTTTCCTGCCTCCTGCAGACTTCCTTAAGGTGTATTTTCATTTCCATACATCCAGATAATTTAAAATTCCTCTTGAAACATCTTTGATCCTGTATTACTTAGAAATATTGTACACCTGAAACTAATATTACACTGTATGTTAACTAACTGGAATTTTAAATAAAAACTTAACGAAAAAAATATATTGCTTTATTTCCAAATATTTGGGGTTTTCCAACTGTCATATGTTGTTTATATTAGAACTCTAACTGGGGTGCCTGGGTGACTCAGTTGGTTGGGCATCTGACTTAGGCTCAGGTCATGATTTCCCTCCCGGTCCATGAGTTCGAGCCCCGCATCGGGCTCTGTGCTGACAGCTCACAGCCTGGAGCTTGTTTCAGATTCTGTGTCTCCCTCTCGCTCTGCCCCTCCCCCGCTCATGCTCTGTTTCACTCTGAAAAATAAGTAAACATAAAAAAAAAAAAAAGAGCTCTAAGATATTACTCATCGTTGTTTTGAATTCATGGAACCACAGCATGGCTGTTTCTGTTTCTGGGCATCAAGCTGCTAGCAACTTGGTGTTTTGTGATATAGGATATTTTCCAAGAAAATTCCAGAGCGCATGGTATCTGGATTCTTGTCATCTCAGTCTTTGCGACTGGAATCTAACGAGGATGTGTAAATCCAGGGACAGTAGGGTGGGAGAGAATCTATTCTGTGGGTTTATTGGGATATTCTTTCTGTGGGAGATTCACCTTTCTGCACTACTGCTCTATAGCACATGTGAAGTTCATAGAAGGGTATGGAGACAGAGAGAGAGATCTAGTGGGAGTGAGTTTCATAGGACAAATTATACTTAATTACAAAAGAAGAATACATACTTGGCCTCATGTTCCTTAATTTGTTTAGTATTAATTTAGAAGATTAAACTGCTTTTACCTTTGGCTCTCTCTCCTTTACATGTTACAGGAATATAATTAATCCCCAAACTTTGAGGATCTAGTCCTTGAAAATTTTGAGATTTAACCTAATTTGCCTTAGATTTTTAAAAAGTAGTTTGTATGTGTGATTTATTGAAATATAATCGATGTACATAAAAACTGAACATGTTTAATATGCACAGTTTAAGTTTTGACATATTTATACAAACCTGACACTGTAACCACATGGAAGGTGATGAACATATATTCCCCTTCCTCCCAATTTCTCCATCATCCTTTGGAGTTCTTTCCACCTGTCCCACTCACCCCCTCCCTCCATCCCCAGGCAGTCACTGATTTTCTATCTACCGCCACAGATTAGTGTGCAGTTTTTAGAACTTCAGATAAATGGAACCATACAACATGTACCCTTTTATCTTCTTCCATTTAGAATAATTATTTTGACATTCATCCATATATTTTGCAATGCATATCAATAATTCATTCCATTTTATTGTCAAATAGTATTCCATTTTATGGAAATTCCAAATTTGTTTATTCCTTGACTTGTTCATGGATGTTGGGTTATTTTCAGTTTTAGAATCCTACAGATAAAGCTGTTATGGATATTATTGTAGAAGTCTTAGTGGGGACATAACGCTTTCATTTATTTTGCATAATACCTAAGAATGCAATGGCTAGATCACGTGGTTGGTGTATATTTCGCTTTTTAAGAAAATTCCTAAATGCTTTCCAAAGACATTTTACCACTTTATATTCTCATCTGCAGTATATGAGAGCACCACTTTCTGCACACCGTCAACAACACTAGGTATGGTCAGTCTTCCTAATTTTAGCTATTCTCATAGATGTGCCATGATACCTTATTGTGGTTTTAACATGCGTTCCCCTAACAACTAATGATATTCAGTATCTACTTGTATGTGCTTATTTACCATCCATGTATTTCTTTCATGAAATGTTTTTTGGCATCTTTTGGCCAGTTAACATGGTATATCTCTCCATGGTATATATTCTTTCATTTCTCTCAGAATTATTTTTAGTGTTCGATATTTGCTTCTTGGCCGTTTTTGTCATATTTATCCTTCGGTATTTTCATGTTATTTGATGCTATTGTAAGTGATATTTTTATTGCAATTTCTAATGATCAAAATCGGTTTCTTTTTCCCTTATTGTGCTGGCTAGAACCTCCAGTGTATTCTTTAATAAATGTGGTAAGAGCGAACATCCTTATTACATTTCTAACCCTGGAAGGAAAGAATTCGGTCTTTCATCATTAAGTATGATGTTAGTTAGATGTAGCTTTTTTTGTAGATGATTTTTATCAAGATGAGAGTTTCTTTTTATTCCTAGTTTTTTTTAAGTTTATTTACTTATTTTGAGAGAGACAGAGAGAGAGAGAGAGAGAGAGAGAGAGAGAGAGCGCGCGCAGGGGAGGGGCAGAGAGAGAGGGCAAGAGAGAATCCATGCTATCCGCACAGAGTCTGATATGGGCCTTGATCTCACGAACCACGAGATCATGACCTGAGCTGAAATCAAGAGTTGGCTGCTTAATCGACTGAGCCCCACCAGATGCCCCTGTTCCTTGTTTTTAATCAAGAATGGACCAGCATTCTTCAAAGAGCTAGAACAAACAATCCTAAAATTTGTATGGAAGCAGAAAAGACCCCAAAGAGCCAAAGCAATCTTGAAAAAGAAAACCAAAGCAGGAGGCATCACAATCCCGGACTTCAAGCTATACTACAAAGCTGTCATCATCAAGACAGTACGGTACTGGCACAAGAACAGACACTCAGATCAATGGAACAGAATAGAGAACCCAGAAATGGACCTACAAACGTATGGCCAACTAATCTTTGACAAAGCAGGAAAGAACATCCAGTGGAATAAAGACAGTCTGTTTAGCAAACGGTGCTGGGAAAACTGGACAGCGACATGCAGAAAAATGAACCTGGACCATTTTCTGACAGCAGACACAAAAATAAACCCAAAATGGATGAAAGACCTGAATGTAAGACAGGAAGCCATCGAAATCCTAGAGGAGAAAGCAGGCAAAAAACCTCTTTGATCTTGCCTGCAGCAACTTCTTACTCAGCACATCTCCAGAGGCAAGGGAAACAAAAGCAAAAATAAACTACTGGGACCTCATCAAAATAAAAAGAAGGAAACAATTAGTAAAACCAAAAGGCAACGGACAGAATGGAAGAAGGTATTTGCAAATGACATATCAGATAAAGGGTTAGTATACAAAATCTATAAAGAACTTCTCAGACTCAACACCCAAAAAACAAACAACCCAGTGAAGAAATGGGCAAAAGACATGAATAGACACTTCTCCAAACACTTCTCCAAAGAAGACATCCAGATGGCCAACCGACACATGAAAAAGTACTCACCATCACTCATCATCAGGGAAATACAAATCAAAACCACAATGAGATACTACCTCACACCTGTCAGAATGGCTAACATGAACAACTCAGGCAACAACAGATGTTGGTGAGCATGTGGAGAAAGAGGATCTCTTTTGCATTGTTGGTGGCAATGCAAGCTGGTACAGCCACTCTGGAAAACAGTATGGAGGTTCCTCAAAAAACTAAAAATAGAACTACCCTATGACCCAGCAGTTGCACTACTAGGCATTTATGCAAGGCATATGGGTGTGCTGTTTTGAAGGGGCACATGCACCCCTATGTTTATAGCAGCGCTATCAACAATAGCCAAAGTATGGAAAGAGCCCAAATGACCATCGATGGATGAATGGATAAAGAAGATGTGGTCTGTATATACAATGGAGTATCACTTGGCAATCAAAAAGAATGAAATCTTGCCATTTGCAACTACGCGGATGGAACTGGAGGGTATTATGCTAAGTGAAATTAGTCAGAGAAATACAAAAATCATACGACTTCACTCATATGAGGACTTTAAGAGACAAAACAGATGAACATAAGGGTAGGGAAACAAAATAATATAAAAACAGGGAGGGGGACAAAACAGAAGAGACTCATAAATATGGAGAACAAACTGAGGGTTACTGGAGGGGTTGTGGGAGGGGGGATGGGCTAAATGGTAATGGGCATTCAGGAATCTACTCCTGAAATCATTGTTTCACTATATGCTAACTAATTTGGATGTAAATTAAAAAAAATAAATAATAAAATTAAAAAAAAAGAAAAAAATGGATGTTTCATTTTCTCAAAATTTTTTTTCTGCAAATAGTACAGAATTGATATAAGTTACATTTAAATGTGATTATTGATATGGTTAGGTTTAAATCTGCCACTTTGCTGATTATTTTCTGTTTATTTCTTCTGTCTTTATTTCCTTTCCCTGTTTTTAGATTGAATATTTTTTATAATTCTGTTTTAAATTTTTTCCATGCTTATTAACTACAAATCTTTATTTTTTCTATATTATTGGTTGTTTAGTGTTTATAATACTTATTTTAACATATCACAATCTATCTTTAAGTGATTTTGTACTTCAGGTATACTGTAAGAGCCTTGCAATTCTGAGCTTTATTCTCCCCTCTCAATCTTTTTTTAAAAAAATTTTTTAACATTTATTTATTATTGAGAGACAGAGACAGAGTGTGAGCAGGGGAGGGGTACAGAGAGGGAGAGACACAGAATCTGAAGCAGGCTCCAGACTCTGAGCTGTCAGCACAGAGCCTGACTCGGGGCTCGAACTCACAAACTGTGAAATCATGACCTGAGCCGAAGCCAGTCGCCTAACCAACTGAGCCACAGGTGCCCCTCCCCTCTCAATCTTTATACTGAAGTGTATTTTACTTCTTGTCTATTAATAAATCACATACTACATTGCTATTATTTTTGTTGAACCAATAAATTATATTCTTTAAGATATACATGATAATATTAAAATTTAGATGTATAGAAAAATTCAAATTAGTGTGCAGAGAATTCCCATTTTCTGTTTGCACACCATTTCCTTGGTTAATAATCTCCTACATCCATATAGTGTATTTGTTAGAACTAATGAACCAATACTAATACATTATGATTAATCCAAGTACATACTTTATTCTGATTTCCTTAGTTTTTACCTAGAGTCTTATATGACTGTTCCCGGAAACCACCTTATATCATCAATGGGTTTATTAATATATTTTTGTTTTTTGAGCAATTCCTTTTTTTCTAACACTGTAAGATGCTCCAGACTCATCTTGTATCTTTCCAACCCAGTCATAGAATCAGCCATTTCTCCAGAGATTCCTGATTCAGTTTATCGGTGAATGGTGTTAAAAAGCAAAACATGGGGACTAGGTGTGCTCATGGCTGCTGGAGTGTCATTACTTCGAGGCCATCTCAGCTGACAGAGAAAAGAAATACATGTGTGGATGTGAATTATATGTATACACATATTTATACATGTTTCTGTATGCAACATCTGTGTCTGTATAAAGTTAAACTTAAGTTCTTACTGAGATCTCCAGTTCTGGTCCACTACCTTCTGGGTCATTCTAGCCTCTTCCTCTTACTGATCTACACATGTTCACTCCCAGTGTAAGAAACCTGACTTGCACCGTCTGCCGTTCATTTACTTATTTTTTCACTCCGGTATACTTGTATAGTTGGACCAGAATTGTAATTCCTCCTCCAGTGGAAAAGTTGTTTTCTACTGGAAAATAGCTTTATTGCCTGGAGTTGTTCATAACTGAACTTCTGTTCATTTCCCTTTGCCTCTTGTCTTCCAGACTCCATTCGTTTCCAAGATGATTTTATCCGTCACCTTATCCCTATCCCTTCAGTGTGGTTGTTTTATACATTTGTTAAATCGTTAGATTATCCTGTTACAGTCTGTACTCTTTCCTTGGATCCGCTGTCCTAATAAATGATTTTTTAAAAAATTTGCATACACGAAGGTTCACTTTTGTGTTGTAAAGTTCTGTAAGTTTTGCAAAAGCAAATTAAATCCTTGATATTTAGAAGACAATTATATATATTTTTTGATGTCCTTGCTTGCTAATTCTAATATTTGGTTCTGGGTCTGTTGAGATTAATTTTCTCCTCATTTTGGGGCATGCTTTCTTGCTTCTTTGTATGCTTAGTAATTGCTTTTAAATTGAGGTGTGATTGACGTATAACGTTGTATAAGTTTACAACGTGCAGCATGTTGGTTTGATAAATTTATATATTGTGATATGGTTACTTTCTCCAGTAGCATTAGCCAATGCCTTTATCATGTCACACATTTATCATTTCTTTTCTTGTGTTGGGAACAGTTATGCTTTAGTTTCTTTGCAACTCTGAAGTTTATCACACAGTATTGTGGACTGTGATCACTATGTATGTTATGTATCAGATCTCCAGAATTTATTTATCCTAGCAGTTGTAAGTGTGTACCCTTAAACAATGTGTCCCCAATCTCCCCACCCCCAAGCCCTGGTAACCACCATTTTATTCTTTGATTTTACAGATTCAATTTTTTTTAGATTCCACATGTAAATGATACAATATAGTATTTGTCTTTTTCTGTAGACTTCTCTCCCTTAGCATAATGCTTTCAAGGATCATCCATGTTGTTGCAAATGGCAGGATTTCTTCTTTCTCATGGCTGAATAATATTCCATTGTGTATATATACCACATCTTTTTTATCCGTCTACTGATAGATATTTAGGTTGTTCTCATATTTTGGCTATTGTGAATAATGCCACAATGAACATGGGTATATGGATAGCCCTTCAAGATACTGATTTCAATACCTTTGGAGATACATGCACAGGAATGGGATTGCTGGATCATATCATAGTTCAATTTTTAATTTTTTGAGGAACTGCTTTCCTGTTTTCCATAATGACTCTACCAATTTGCATATCTACCAGCAGTGTATAAGGGTTCCCTTTTCTCCATATCCTTGTCGACTTTCATAATCTCTTGTCTTTTTGATAATAGCTGTCCCCACAAGTGTAAAGTGATCTCACATTGTGATTTTGATTTGCATTTCTGTGATGATTAGTGATGTGGAGCATCTTTTCATGAACCTCTTGGTGATTTGTGTATCTTCTTTGGAAAAAATGTGTATTCAGATTCTTTGCCCATTTTTACCGGGATTGCTTCTATTTTGCTATTGAGTTGTATGAGTTCTTCATATATTTTGGATATTAACCCCTTAGAGGATATATGGCTTATGAATATTTTCTTCCTATCTGTAGGTTTTTTCCCCCAACTTATTGATGGTTTCCTTTGCTCTGCAGAAGCTTTTTAGTTTATTATGGTCCCACTTGTTTTAGTTTTTGTTTCTTGTGTTTTGGTGACTTATCCAAGAACTCATTGCCTAGACCAAAGTCAGGGATCTTTTTTTCCTGTGTTTTCTTTTAGGAGTTTTCTGGCTTCATATCTTACATTTAATTTTTTTTAAGTTTTATGTATTTATTTTTGAGAGAGAGAGAGAGAAGGGGAGGAGCAGAGAGAGATAGAGACGGAGAATCCCAAGCAGGCTTCATACCTTTAGCACTGAGTTTGAGGTCGGGCTCAAACTCACAAACTGTGAGATCATGACCTAAGCCGAAACCAAGAGTTGGATGCTTAACTGACTGAGCCACCCAGGCACCCCTCAGGTCTTCCATTTAAATCTTTGATCCATTTTGAGTTAATTTTGTGAGTGGCACAGAGTAGGGATCCTTGTCTAGTAATTTTTGAGTTTCTTGTTGAGTTTTTTGTGTCGTTTATTCTTGAGCTGAGTTCTGGGGTGTAGTTAATTACGTGGAAACAGTTTGATCCCTTCAGGGCTTCCTGTTCTAATTTGTTAGTTGGGACCAGACCAGTGTTTTGCCCAAAGTCTTTATTACTGAGACAAAACTCTTCTCAGTCTTCTCAGAGTCGGTCATAAGATCTTCCACTAGCTGGTGGGAACAGTCACCATTTCCAGCTCCGTGTGAGTAACTGGTGCTGTTCCTTCGAATCCTTTCCCGTGGTCTTTTCCTGCACTTTGGTATTTTCCTCACATGTCTTTGTTGATCAGTACGCTGCTGAATACTGCAGACACACCTTCAGTGGATCCCCAGATTTTCTCTGTTCAGCTCTTTTCTCTCTGGTACTCTGTCTCTGGAACTTCTGCCTCGGTCTTTCTGCTCAGTTTAATCTCTTCAACCAGGAGAGTTCAGCAGCCATGGCTGGGTTTCCCTTTCCATGCCTGGGTTCAGCAGACATGGCTGGGTTTCCAGACTGCCTGGAAATTCTTTCAGGTAGTAGCTGAGGAGTTAATAGGGCACACTTTTCTGGGGGATCTCAGTCTCTTGTTTCATCATGTGCTTTGTTTTAAAAGCCATTATTTCATATATTTTATTCAAGCTTGGGTTGTTTCAAGTATGAAGGTAAATCTAATCCTAGTGACCCAATTTTGGCCTTAAGCAATAGCCCATCCATTGTCTTTCATTAGAACTTTCTTGTCTCCCTCCTTAAATCCAAGGATTTTTACCTATCTGAGCTCCCACTGTTGTCGGATAAAAACAGTTCTTTGTGACACTTAGTCTCTGACTTTACTCACCTTCAAGTTCAAGAAGCTTCAGGTAATTTCTGGATGGCACACCCCCACTTTGTCTTCTTGTGCTTCTTTCTTTCATCTTCTGTTTCCTTTTATGGCTTGGCTTTTATTTTTTTCGAAGAGACTGACTGTCACAGATCCTGGGGATATTTATCTTCTTGCTAATTTGTGCTGGCAGGGACTTATTTCCAAACTATGGGCTTCTTTTGTAAATCAGATTTAGGTCCTTAGAACTTTGTTCAGCACATTTTCAGTTCACCTGACCAAGTCAGAAATACACTTTCCCTCTACTTGATCGTGTGTCTTCTCTTGTGAGAGTTCATTTGTTCCCTAACTTACAGGCATGTTTAAGTCAATTGGCAGCTTGTGTTTAGTTTCAAGGTGAAGTGGGTATGTACATTTCAAGTTAATGTGGCCAGTTATATACTGTGTATGTACGTTTTGATAGTGAAATAGTTAAGAATGTTTAGGCTTACAACAATTGTTTGAATTGGTTAAGAAGGCTTAACGTTTTTATTTTTGGTAACCGAGTGATACTAATGTCCTAATATCTTTGCACAAAAATACTGCTTAGAAATAAAACTTCAGAGAGTCACGTGAATTCTCAAGTTACCACAACTCATACTTGTGGGGTATTGTCCTTTCCCTTTAAAAAAAAAATACCTTGGAACTTAACTCCTTACGTAAAAGCATAGAATGACTCCCCTGGTAATCTTATTAATTCTTTGTAAAGAGCAATGAAGATTTCCTGATTTTCTTACTTCTTGATCTCATCATTTCTATGGCTTTGTAAAGCTAAGGAAAAAAAAAAAAGAACTTGTTTTATTTTCCATTATTGTCTGATTTGTGCTGCACTGTTATTTAATACTTCCTTAATATTGTGGTAAGCTTCCACTCAAGTTTTTTTCAGTTAAGATCAGGTAAAAAGGAAAAAAAAAGAAAAGCTTCTTTTGTTAATACTTATAAACTCAGCTCCAGAGGGTTTTTTTTTTTTTTCATTAAATAATCCTTTTGGATATTGTGCCCAAAAAAGCCTCATTTCAATAATATTTGGGAGTTGAGTGGAAGTAATCACTATAAATATGTATTAGTTATTAAGGGCAGAAGTGGTAAAGTAGTCTTAAAGTGCTTTGATTTCTATGAACCAAAGTGGTTTGAAAATTTTCCCTTAAAATAAATATTGGGGGGAAAATGCAGCAAGTTAACTGTAGCACTCAATTATCTCTGTAGTTTTCTGTAACCAGACTTTTTTTAGGATCTGTGCACCCTGAAGAGGATGTTCAATGGGAGAAGAAATGTGATGCTAGCAATACCTAGATGGGCCTACTTGGCTACCACGTTGATGAAGGAAAAACAGTGTTTACTGAGCGTTGATCCAGATACTTCCTTAGATCTTACATAATATGTCCATTAACTTTCAACAAAGCTGTACATCTTTTCTGATTTCCACCATGCTGTAAGAATGTGAAATGTTTTGTTTCATCAGTTTTTCCATGTCTTCATTCAAGTGATTTTTTTCATCATGTTTGTCTGAAAGCAGTGTGAAACTTTTTATGTTATAAAGGTAGCAGAATAGTAAATATATAGGAGAGAAATGTAAATGTTATATAATTAGCACTCTGAGGGTGGCTCAGCTGGTTAAGCACATAACTCTTGATTTTGGCTCAGGTCGTGATCTCGCAGTTGTGAGATCGAGCCCCATGTCGGGCTCTGTGCTGACAGCTCAGACCCTGCTTGGGATTCTCTCTCTCTCTCTCTCTCTCTCTCTCTCTCTCTCTCTCTCTCTCTCTCTCTCTCTCCCCCCCCTGTCCCTCACTCACATGCGTGCTGTCTTTCTCTCAAAAAAAAAAAAATAGTGCTCTAAAATTATTTTCTTCATTCCTGAAATTTTAAAGGCCTAAGTACATTTTCAAATTTTGTAATGGAAATAGTTATTAATGTGAACTCTAAGGGCCATATCAATGAAGATACATGATGACACAATCAGGGGATGTTTCACTTTTTCTTTGTCATCTCTGATAAAGTGCAAATTAGAGCCAGAATGAAGATAAGTCCGGGCCCTGAAAGAATGCTTAAATTTTTAAAAACCCATCTTTATTTGGTCTAATTGCTTGTGGCCTCTGTACTGTCACACTTCCCTGGTGGTTTGCCTGTCTCCGTAACTCTCCCTCACTTCTTCTGGTCCCCTTTTCTTACTTACTACCTTTTAACAATATAGGTCTTTCAAAAACTTCTTTTTTACCACCATCTTTTTTATTTTTATTATTTTTTCTTTATTTAAATTTTTTAAAATTTACATCCAAATTAGTTAGCATATAGTGCAACAATGATTTCAGGAGTAGATTCCTGAATGCCCATTACCCATTTAGCCCATCCCCCCTCCCACAACCCCTCCAGTAACCCTCAGTTTGTTCTCCATATTTATGAGTCTCTTCTGTTTTGTCCCCTCCCTGTTTTTATATTATTTTGTTTCCCCTCCCTTATGTTCATCTGTTTTGTCTCTTAAAGTCCTCATATGAGTGAAGCCATATGATTTTTGTATTTCTCTGACTGACTAATTTCACTTAGCATAATACCCTCCAGTTCCATCCACGTAGTTGCAAATGGCAAGATTTCATTCTTTTTGGTTGCCGAGTAATACTCCATTGTATATACAGACCACATCTTCTTTATCCATTCATCCATCAATGGTCATTTGGGCTCTTTCCATACTTTGGCTATTGTTGATAGCGCTGCTATAAACATAGGGGTGCATGTGCCCCTTCAAAACAGCACACCCATATGCCTTGCATAAATGCCTAGTAGTGCAACTGCTGGGTCATAGGGTAGTTCTATTTTTAGTTTTTTGAGGAACCTCCATACTGTTTTCCAGAGTGGCTGTACCAGCTTGCATTGCCACCAACAATGCAAAAGAGATCCTCTTTCTCCACATGCTCACCAACATCTGTTGTTGCCTGAGTTGTTCATGTTAGCCATTCTGACAGGTGTGAGGTAGTATCTCATTGTGGTTTTGATTTGTATTGCCCTGATGATGAGTGATGGTGAGCACTTTTTCATGTGTCAGTTGGCCACCTGGATGCCTTCTTTGGAGAAGTGTCTATTCATGTCTTTTGCCCATTTCTTCACTGGGTTGTTTGTTTTTTGGGTGTTGAGTTTGATAAGTTCTTTATAGATTTTATATACTAACCCTTTATCTGATATGTCATTTGCAAACATTTTCTCCCATTCTGTCTGTTGCCTTTTAGTTTTGCTGATTGTTTCCTTTGCTGTGCAGAAGCTTTTTATTTTGATGAGGTCCCAGTAGTTTATTTTTGCTTTTGTTTCCCTTGCCTCTGGAGATGTGTTGAGTAAGAAGTTGCTGCGGGCAAGATCAAAGAGGTTTTTTGCCTGCTTTCTCCTCTAGGATTTCGATGTCTTCCTGTCTTACATTCAGGTCTTTCATCCATTTTGGGTTTATTTTTGTGTCTGGTGTCAGAAAATGGTCCAGGTTCATTTTTCTGCATGTCGCTTTCCAGTTTTCCCAGCACCATTTGCTGAAGAAACTTTATTCCATTGGATGTTCTTTCCTGCTTTGTCAAAGATTAGTTGCCCATATGCTTGTGGGTCCATTTCTGGGTTCTCTATTCTGTTCCATTGATCTGAGTGTCTGTTCTTGTGCCAGTACCGTACTGTCTTGATGATGACAGCTTTGTAGTATAGCTTGAAGTCCAGGATTGTGATGCCTCCAGCTTTGGTTTTCTTTTTCAAGATTGCTCTGTCTATTCGGGGTCTTTTCTGGTTCCATACAAATTTTAGGATTGTTTGTTCTAGCTCTGTGAAGAATGGTGGTGTTGTTTTGATAGGGATTGCATTAAATATGTAGATTGCTTTGGGTAGTATCGACATTTTAACAATATTGTTCTTCCTATCCAGAAGCATGGAATCTTTTTCCATTTTTTTGTGTCTTCTTCAGTTTCTTTCATAAGCTATCTATAGTTCTCAGAGTATAGATTTTTCACCTCTTTGGTTAGATTTATTCCTAGGTATTTTATGGTTTTTTGTGCAACTGTAAATGGGATCGAGTCCTTGATTTCTCTTTCTGTTGCTTCATTGTTGGTGTATAGGAATGCAGCTGATTTCTGTGCATTGATTTTATATCCTGCAACTTTGCTGAATTCGTGAATCAATTCTAGCAGTTTTTTACCACCATCTTTTTTCTTGATAATTTATCCTTTAGATTCTTATGCCTTTCCATGTGTTTATACTTTTATTCCAAACTGATGGAGTACCTATTATATCCCAGGAATAATACCAAGTGCTAGGAATATAGATTTTACTTCCTGGTCTCTTCCTTTTATTTAACACCTAATAAGATGACGAGAGCTCCTACTCCAAGTATCATGGGGAGTTCAGCACCGTCTCCTGAGAGCCTGCTTTCCTGTATCTATCATTCTCATTTTAAAGCTCTCACAGATCCTTCAATACCCAGTTACTTCCTGAGGCTGCCTTTTTCCTGTGTGTGTGGCCACTGTCCTCTTTCTGGCTTGTTAAGGCCCTAGTGACACACGTTTGTTGCATAAAATGGATTTTACTGGGGGATGTGTGGGTGGCTCAGTGGTTAAGCATCAGACTCTTGATTTCAGCTCAGGTCATGATCTCATGGGTTTGTGACTGTTGCCACCCCCCCCCCCCCCCATTGGGCTCCATGCACAGACCGTTCAAATCTTGCTTGGGATTCTCTTTCTCAGGACTTCCCCACACTCTGTCTCTCTTAAAATAAATAAACAAACATAAAAAAAAAAAAAAAGGATGCCTGACTGGCTCAGTTGGTTAAGCAGCTGACTTTGGCTCAGGTCATAAACTCACGGTTCGTGGGTTCGAATTCTGGGTTGTCAGGCTCTGTGCTGACAGCTTAGAGTCTGGAGCCTGCTTTGGATTCTGTGTGTTTCTCTCTCTGCCCCTCCCCTGGTCATGCTTTGTCTCTTTGTGTCTCTCAAAAATAAATAAATGTTAAAAAAAATTTTTTTTAAAAAGGATTTTACTGAAAACTAAAGGGTAATGGAAGAAGATTATAGCTCAGTACAGAATAGAAAATTGTTTAAATTCATTATTTAAATTTTTTTTTAACATTTGTTTATTTTGAGAGAGAACATGAGTAGGGGAGGGGCAGAGAGAGAGGGAGAGAGAGAATCCCAAGCAGGCTCTACACTGTCATTCCGGAGCCTGACTTGAGGCTTGAACCCATGATCTGTGAGATCATGACCTGAGCCAAGATTAAGAGTCAGATGCTTAACTGACTGAGCCACCCAGGTGCTCCTAAATTCATTATTACACTGAAACAAAGCCATCCCTTGGAAGTGAATGAAATTTCCACGGTGCGCAAACCAGACTAGCAAATGGCAATTTGTTTGCATTTTTTGCACCTGTAGGTGCAGCAAACTCTATGGATGTGAAAGTAGGGTCTCATGTTTCCCCTTGTGCACTCCAAAGCCGCTGTTTCCCTGATCCCTGTGTCACACCAAGTGGAGGGCTAGGGGCCCATCCCTCCTCAAAGTAGTCTGACTGCTCTATCGTCTCATTGCACATCAAGAACAATTGTATATTTGGTTGGAGACTGTAGCCTCCAGAAAACCAAGGGGCAGGAAAGGGGAAAGTGGGCTGCAGGAACACACTGCTTGTGGGAGGAATGTTTCTACTAAGAAAATTGTGGAAAGTGTAACAGAGAGAGAAAGCCTGCCTACGCGGTGGGGATATCAGTCCTACAGATACAGGAGAACCTTGGACTGCCAGTACCTTGGTCTGCAAGTGTTATGCAAGATGAGCAAATATTTCTAATAAATTTTAACTTGATAAACGAGCAATGTCTTGCAATACGAGTAGTACGTGACGCCCGATGTCACATGATCACAGCTGAGCCAATGGTCCTTGAAATTTGCTTGGATATACGAGTGTTTTGGATGACAAGCCTGTTTCCAGAACGAATTATCCCCGCAAACCAAGGTTTTACTGTATACATTTCTTGGAAGGTATTGTAAAAATGGATATTGGTTGTCCAAGAACATCCCACATCCAGTCAGACTGTCGTCCCTATGAAGTATGCATCTCCCAGCTCATACGTCCTCTCTGACTCCAGGACCGCCTTCTCTTCCCTCCTGGATGCTGTTAGTGTAGCAAGGCTAGCCTATCCAAAATCAAATGGCCTCATCCCCAAATTGTTTCTGTCCTTGCATTTCTTAATTTTGTTTATGCCAACGATAGCCCTCAATCATTCACATGTGTATCCCCTCCCTACCATTGCCCTCACATTTGTATGTTTCTTTTCCTGACGTTTTGAATCTGCATTTCCCGAAGTGTTCCAGTTCATCATCTCTCTCGAATTCCAGTGGTTGGCCCCTTGCTGTGCTGATTTCGTTCCTTGTTATGTCTATGCAGGGTATTATAATAAATTCCTTGCTCATTGTCATGTCTCTGTCTCTCTTATGGCATAAGATTCCTAAAGTAGAGCATAGAATCACACTCCTGATTAAAAATTTTCACAGCTGTCTTCTTTCACACTGAATAAAGTTTTCATCTTTTTCTTCAGATCTTCCCTTCAGTAACGTTCTTAGATTTGTCCCTTATTTTTTATAGATGTAGGAGAGGGTGGGTGGTAACTCTCTCTTCATTTGCTGCTCTGCGTCCTTCCCTTCTTCCAGGCTCAGCCAGTCTCTCTTCTGTGTTCCTGATTTTGCTCATGCTGTTTTCCCTCATTCTGGAATACTTCTCATTCCTCTGTTCCCATATTCTGCTCATCCACCGTGTCCAAATACCTCCCAGTCTTCCCAACTCAAACCATATGGCATCTCTTCCCAGAAATCTTTTAGTGCGACTCATTTCTTTTCTCAGAATTCATTTAACACCTTCCCTGTGCTTCTGTATTGCTATGATTCTGTGTTTTATTATAAACGTTTGTGTCTTCTCTTAAGTTCCAATATTTATCAGATGAAAGAAAAGTGAGGACATTGGCAAATATTATAGGCGAAGACAATTATCAGGGGATAATTCTCAGTGACATATAAGTATTGTTTTCATCTCTTTGTCAATGAAACCATTGCCGTATTAATCAGAGCAGGCTGGGCTGGGCTACAGTAACAAATTAACTCGCAAATCTGAGAGGCTTAACATATCAATAGATTTTTTTTTAATTTTCAATATTTATTTATTTGAGAGAGTGAGGGAGAGAGAGAATGAGTGGGGAGAGAAGCAGAGAGAGAGGGAGACACAGACTCCAAAGCAGGCTCCAGGCTCTGAGCTGTCATCACAGAGCCCGACATGGGGCTTGAACTCAGGAGCCGTGAGATCATTACCTGGACCAAAGTCGGATGCCCAACCAAGTGAGCCACCCAGGCGACCCTCAGTGGATTATTTTTGCTCATGCTGCAGGTTCAATGTGGGTCATCAAGGGACTTCTGAATTGGAAAATGGTGTATCTCGTAAAACTACAAATATGAATAAAAGTAATTACCAGTTTTGAAATTAATACATTTTATACATAGAGATAATTGTCAAGGAACAACATTTCATATGGTTCAATACTATCTCCTTGTTAAGGAATTAGTTGAACAACAAAACATCCAAAATGAAAATCAAGTGGCTTATTACTTTTCCTAATATGAAGTTGATTGGATACATTTATTTTCTTATTGGTTTCTTACTTGAATATTCTTTTTATTTACACGTAGATAAATAGAACTCCAAAATTAGTGTAATATCTTTTTAGCTTAATCATAACTATAACAACAATACATTAGGTTTTATGTTTATTAGTTAATAACTAACAATATTTATTGTTGTGTACTGGAAACGTGTGCAGAGAGCCTTGTATACGTTATCTCATGAAATTCTCAGAACATTCCTCTTTGGTAGGGACATTATTAATATTCTCACTGTTTAAAATAATTTTTTTAATGTTTATTTATTTTTGACAGAGAGAGACAGAGCATGAGTAGGGGAGGGTCAGAGAGAGAGGGAGACACAGAATCTGAAACAGGCTCCAGGTTCCGAGCTGCCAGCACAGAGCCTGACGTGGGGCTCGAGCTCACTCATGAACTGCGAGATCATGACCTGAGCCAAAGTCAGACGCTCAACCGACTGAGCCACCCAGGCACCTGTTAAATGTTTATTTATTTATTTATTGAGAGAGAGAGAGAGAGAGAGAGAGAGACAGAGAGAGAGCATGCTCATGAGAGCCGGGGAGGGGCAAAGAGAGAGGGAGGGAGACAGAGGATCTGAAGCAAGCTCTGCATGGACAGCAGAGAGCCTGATGTGGAGCTGGAACTCACGAACTGTGAGATCATGAAGCCGTGAGATCATGACCTGAGCTGAAATCAGACTCTCAACTAACTGAGCCACCCAGGTGCCCCGGTGTTCTCATTTTATAGGTGAGGGAACTGAAGCTAAGATAGGGTGGTACCTTTCCAGACATGCGACAGCTAGAGCCAGGTAAAGCCAGAATCTGACACCCACTACGTCTGACTCGAGTGTCTGAATTATAACGTGTCCTCGGGTCTGCTACTGGAGGTACTCCTTCTCATAAGTTAGTTTGCTTCTTAACCTCCAGAATTTTATGTAACATGTTTGATTTTAAAGACTGGAAGCCAGTTGAGGAGTTTTAGAACTTAAATATGAAAGCCCAGGAAGATTTAAAGTCTTTCCAATTAAGAACTCATTCATCTGATGAGTCCCAAATGGCATCAAATAGTTTCAATTCATTGACTTTCCTCGGTAAAAATGGAAATGTACTCATGTGGGAAAAGGCTTTTCATTAAGGACTGCTGTCTTTGAAACGAGGAAGGCCAGACAACTACAAAACAGACTGTCATTAAAAATTACACTTTACTGCAAATGCGCAAGAAACCAGTTTTAGGATGAGTCTGCTTAGAACCACTAGAGTATAGCCTTAGTGTTTTGACATCTATTCAAGAGGAAGATCTGTGAGCTTTCTTACCAACTAACAATGGACAAAGAGCTAGGCATTTGGGAGATGGGCAGACACAAAATGAAGAAGGGATCTGGAGAGACAATTAAAGAATTTAATATTTCATCTGCAGAATACTGTTCTTGGTTAGAAAAATACTGTGAGCCTCTGAAGAAAAGGAGTTTGCCTTAATGGGCACATGTACATGTAGAAACCTTGTGTCTCTCGTGAGAGAAAGGAGGACCATCCAGTGGGCAGTTTTAAGTAAGAATCTGTATTGTAGCAAAATGTTCTGGAGTTCATTTGCTAGAGTATATATTAGATGGAGTAATCTATCTCTTCTGTATTAAGCCAGGCATCCTGCTTCTCCACTGAATTACTACTTTGGTTTAGTAACTGTTGTTTTATGTCTTTTTCTATATGTTCTAGTATGCTTCAAGCTGAAATGGGAGATTCATTGATTACTGGCTCTCACTTATACAGCTTATACTGGCAACCAAAATACTCCAAAAATATTGTTTGATTTTGGGCTCAGAATGAAGCTGTGTAAATGAATGCATTGAACCTACCTTCATTCCTTCTTGTTTAGATCAAGTCTCACTGATCATATATATTCTAGTTATGAGATTGAGCACACAGAAGCTTTGTATGTTTGTATTAAAGTTCTTAATATAATGGCTTTATGTCTGAGATTATTTGAATTTGCTATTCTTTACCTTGATACTTTGGGTAATATCTGATTATTCAGGCTCTTTAATTGTCATGCAATATGGCAGAATCAGTCAAATGGAGTAGGGGACATAGGGACCTGATGCTTCAATACATCTGTGTCTTTAATCACTAAGAAAAAAAAATATTTTCTGAACATAAAAAGTTGTAAATATATCAACTGATGATTTGCTATGTAGTATATTTCTTTGGGGAAAGAAAACCCATCATGATTTACTGGGTATCTAGTTAATGCAGAGAGCCTCTCAGGCTGAAGACCTTACAACATAAGGGCATAGTTGATAGGGCTTAGAGAGATAAATCAGCCACACTGCCTCCGAGCACTGCTCCCTAAAATTTCGTGAGAGAAGAATCAGTGTTTGAATTTTCTTTCCAACGATGCAGGGTGTTTTTAACTGAAGTTTAAAGGACTTCATGGATTCATATTGGCCTTCTTGAAACACCAAAACATACACAAAACTTGCTAGGTTTTTACATATTCATTTGCAGGCAGTCGAGATAGAAGGCCCAAAGCTTTTATCAGATTATCAAAAGGGTAGGGGCGCCTGGGTGGCGCAGTCGGTTAAGCGTCCGACTTCAGCCAGGTCACGATCTCGCGGTCTGTGAGTTCGAGCCCTGCGTCAGGCTCTGGGCTGATGGCTCGGAGCCTGGAGCCTGTTTCAGATTCTATGTCTCCCTCTCTCTCTGCCCCTCCCCCGTTCATGCTCTGTCTCTCTCTGTCCCAAAAATAAGTAAAAAACGTTGAAAAAAAAATTAAAAAAAAAAAAAAAGATTATCAAAAGGGCCCACGATGCACAAAAAATTGGGAATCATTTGAAAGAATAGTTTCTTTCTTTTGTTGTCAAGTATAAGGTGAACTTACAGGTTACTTAGAAGTAACTTAAAAGTAAAATTGGAAACAGAGACACAGTATTGTGGGATATTAGGATTTGAAAAAAATACCTAAGGCTGCTATAACCACAGGCAGGAGGCATAAACAGCGATTTATTGCTCAGAGTTCTGGAGGATGGGAGTTGGAGACCAAGTCCCTGGCAGATACAGTGTCTGGTGAGAGGCTGCTCCCTGGTTCATGGATGGCTGTCTTCTTGCTGTGTGGAAAGAAAGCAAGAGGTTCTCTGGGGTCTCCTTTTGTAAGGGCACTAATCCAGTCCAGGAGGGTTCCATCCTCATGACCTAGGCACCTCCCAGAGGCCCCCCTTCCGAACCCCATCACACTGAGTTAGGTGTCAGTACATGAATGTGAGAGAGACACAACACTCCCAGTCCAGTGCAGTGCTTTAGTGATATTTCCTATAGAAAGCGTGCTGTGAACTGGAGGTTGGTTAATGTTTGGAAAAGGGAAGGAAGGGCAATCCAGGCCAAGAGAAGGGCTTGAGCACATAGATGGTATATTTTGGGGATGGCAAATTATTTTATTTGTCCCTACTGTTAAGTATAAGAAAGGGTACAGTACAATATACATTTGGGACGGGTAGCTTGGAGACATTCATGAATTCAATCATTTAAGCAATGGAGAAAAACTAAAAGTGTTTTAGAATAGAAATAATGTGACAAATCCCTTCTATGAGCCTTGTCTCGACAATATTAGAAAGGGGAGCTTTTGGGATATTATTGTAGTGATTCAGATCAGGATTACTAAAAGGAGAAACAGTGGGAATAGAAAGGTCTAGATTATTACAGAAATTTCAGGGCACCTGGGTGAGTCTCAGTTGAGCATCCAACCCTTGATTTTAGCTCGGGTCACAATCTCAGGGTTGTAAGATTGAGCCCCACATTGGGCTCTGAGAGGAACATGGAGCCTGCTTACGATTCTGTCTGTCTCCCTCCCTCCCTCCCTCCCCCCCTCCCTCCCTCCCTCCCTCTGTCCCTCTCCCCCACTCACACTTGCTATCTCTCCCTAAAATAAAAAATAACAATAATTAATAAAAAGAAATTATTATAGAAATTTCAAGAAAAGGAATTTTCACCAGACTGGAGAGGTATTTAAGGATATACCCATATTTTCTGCAATTAATGAAAATAATGTGCCTAATTGACTTATGTCATACATAAAAAAGTCTGTTTCTTTTACGGTGTTGTTATTGAGTATAAAGGAAAAACTCAGGATATAGCACTATTGAAGGGAAGGTGCTATTTGACTTCAGAAAAAGAAGACTGAATTAAGCAAGAATAAAGGCAAATACAGTAGAATATCTAAGACCCTTTTCTGTAGCTGTTATATCTGGAAAAGGTGAAAGAGGTTAAGATAAGTTTTGCCTGTACCTATCTTTCAAAAAAAAATCAATGTGTAGAGAAAAAATTTAAAAATAAATTCAATAAAAAATAAAATAAAATAAACCCTGATTATCCAGAGCCCAAGAGACAGTTAAAAAATCTTGTCAGTGATCAGAAAATCAGCATAAGTATTTGTAAGAAAATTAAGAGGGATTTAATGAGTCCTTAGTTAATTTGAGACAATGTGTCTCTTATGCAAGTTACAAGACTTCTTTAACCATTGCTTCCTGGTCTCAGCCATCATCAGGGGCAATCATGAATGACTGTGGGTGATCATGAGTGATAGAGGACGATCTGGAAGGTCATAGGCAATCACATATGATCATGGACAACAATCCCTGAGACCTTCTCATTTGTAATAAAAAATTTCTGGGCACAGAAATATAAAGAACTATGTTTATTCTTGTCACGGTCACTTAGCATGTAATGTTTTGAGCATCAAATAGCCCACTGATGGAAAACAAAGTTGGTAACACTATTTGCCCTTTCCCCTTCACATTGAGTTTCTGTGAAGACAAAACCCAATCACATAAAATATGTAATGTAATATGTATAATTTTAAATGGCATTTAAAACTTAAATTGTCTCAGGGCACCTGGGTGGCTCAGTAGGTTGAGCATCTGACTTCAGCTCAGGTCATGATCTCACACAGTTTGTGAGTTTGAGCCCTACGTCGGGCTCTGTGCTGACAGCTCAGAGCGTGGAGCCTGCTTCGGATTCTGTCTCCCTCTCTTTCTACCCCTTCTGTTCTTGGGCTCTCTCTCTCTCTGTTTCTCAAAAATAGATAAACATTAAAAAAAACTTAAATCATCTTACACAATTTAATGTTAAATTTGCCTTTGGAGAATCTTTAGAATTTAAGAAACCTTGGAAACATTATCCCAAAAAGGAATTCTCTGCAAAATATTGCTTCTTAGAAAAACCAAGATATTTTTCCATAATTTTCTCAAATGTTTTATATACACATAACCAAAAAGAACCAAAGTCTAATTTTTAGAAGAACTGAGTATGAATGACTACGTATGTCTCATATTGTAAATATTTAAAAAATTATTTTGGCTACATGTATATTCATGAGTAAGCCCTTTCCATGTTATATTAGAGCAATACAGATTAACTGGGTGTTTTTGAAAGTGGTAAATTGAATGACAAATATGGAAACTACAACACTAATGTTTTTTATGCAATGCAAGTTCATATCGTGCATTTTACTTCTACAATTTTCAGAGTCATTTGAAAACCTGCTCATCTGTATGTGACTATCAAAACATCAGCTCCTTACCCTCTCTGTGTTTCAGAAGGGCTAGGATGTTTTCATGTGTCCATACGAAGTTATAATTTAGGATGTATGTGAAAGATTATTCCTTTCCTTGGAAAGAGATGATTGAATGTATCGGCAAGGACACACTGCAGAGGTGTGCTGGCCCTTTAACGCTCTGTTTCTGTTGTCATGGAAATAAGATTTTCAAGTGGGTTTATCTGCTGTGCTTTGCTTTTTATAGATTCCCTATCATTGTAAGTTGGTTTTGGATGAGAATTCTTATCCTTTAAATAAAAATACCAATCTTTACCTTACCATCTTTCAGTGTATTTCCCCGTAGGGTTCCTTAAAAACCCAGGAGTGGGGGTGTGTTAGATTTTCCAGGAGTAGGCATTATATATAGATGCTTAGCTCCTGGCTCTAAAAACTAGGATTTTTTTTTTTAAAGAATTATAATGGAGAACAAAAATGCAGGATCCAATGTCAAGCTTTTAACATGTATTTTACTCTCACATTATTAGTTGTACAGGTATAACTTATACAGGAGAAAACATTTTTTAATTTTTTTTAAGTTTACTTATTTATGAGAGAGAAAGACAGCATTAGTGGGGGAGGGGCAGAGAGAGAGGGAGATACAGAATCCGAAGCAGGCTCCAGACTGTGAGCTGTCAGCACAGGGCCCAACACAGGACTCAAACTCATGAAGTGTGAGATCATGACCTGAGCTGAAGTCGGATACTTAATTGACTGAGCCACCCAGGTGCCCCAATATACATGAGAAAACTTGAAACATGAACATAATCATGTACCTGCCCTTATGTTGTTTATCCAAATTCCTACCCTTGGCCTTACATGTTCCTTGATGATTTAGCACCCTTTTCCCTCCGGAATTCATTCCTACAGAGATAGATGCCGGGTTGGAGTGTTGGTTCTGCTCCTGACAAGCTGTGTGACCTTGGCAAATTTGTTGAATTATCCCTTTCTCAGTTTCCTTACCTGTAAAATGAGAATAGTAACAGGGTTATTGTGACAACAAAATGTTTTAATATACATAGAGTACTTAGAACAGTAATTTGAGCTCCAAAATAGTGCTCAGTTAACATTGTTTCCCCTGGTATTATCTTTGATAGTTCTCTGCCACCTTTTTGTTCCCTCTTCAAATACATCAACCCTTTTGCTGTCTTCTGATGGGATTTATCAATTAGTAATGACAGATGCCTGCTTTCCCTCCCACATTACCCGGTACTCTGCTTCCTTGCCACTTACAAAACTTGGAAGTTATATATTTATTTCATTACTAGTTTACTGTCCATTCTTCCACGTGTAAGGGGATTTAATACATATTTATTGAACTAATAAGTAATGGAGAAAACTCATTTAAACTGGCTGAATGTTTTGCCATTTCCTAAATCACTAAGTAGATATTTTCAAAGTAGAAATGATTCCTGAATTTCCAAATGAGGCATTTTCCTATGTTCTGGAGAATCTAGCACGGGTTAGATTTATTGTTAATTAAGAGAAAATCTCTTTCGTATGCCAGAGTGAGTGGTGACAAAGGTTTCACCCTGTTGTACTAGAGATGATTGTTGATTTCTTCTTTATGATTAGTTAACACGTGTAAGAAGTTTCGTCGCGATGGCTGTAATTTACATGTCATTTACATTGCCTTCTCTTTTTAGGAAGTACAATATTAAGTGACATACTTAAAAGAGGTCATGGTAGAATACTGTTTGTTAGGGCCTTCTCTGACTTCTTCAATTTTTTTTTTTAACATTTATTTATTTTTGAGACAGAGAGAGACAGAGCATGAACGGGGGAGGGTCAGAGAGAGGGAGGCACAGAATCTGAAACAGGCTCCAGGCTCTGAGCGGTCAGCACAGAGCCCGACGCGGGGCTCGAACTCACGAACTGCGAGATCGTGACCTGAGTCGAAGTCCGACGCTTAACCGACTGAGCCACCCAGGCGCCCCTTCTCTGACTTCTTCAAATGAAGGTGTGTGTGCTTGGGTGGTCAGAGACACATGAAGAAACTCTTTGGGGTTGGGAATGGACAGCGATGAATAGCTTCAAACGATTAAGTGTTTCACTAGAAAACTGGTGTTGAAACTTGGTCTGCTCCTATGTTGAAGATATTTAGATGGTACCTACTATTTGGGTGAAGTGTCTGTTTCAAATCTTTTGCCCATTTTTAAATTTTTTGATTATCATGTTTGTTTTTCTGATTTTGAGTTCAAAGAGTCCCTTGATATTCTGGATACAGGTTCGTAATCAAATAATGCAAGCATTGCTCTCAGTCTGTGACTCATGTTTATTTATTTATTTATTTTTTAAGTGATGATGTTTTCCTTATTTCTTTTTGGCAGATTTTTTTAAACTTAAATTGTTTCTATTGAGTATAGTTGATGCATACTTTTTTTTATAACAGTGTCTTTCAAAAAGAAATGTTATTTTCTTTTGAAGTGAAAACTCTTTTCTTCCAGTTTGTCATCAGTATTTTCTTTCCTTATTTTTCATGCAAAGTTTGGTTGTTGTTGTTGATGATGATGATGATGATTTTAATGTAGTAGAATATTCTTTTCTTTTTGAGTGGATCTAGAATGTCAGTTGTAGTTAGTGTGGTGTTCCCTTTCCAAACCTACAAAGGGGATTCACCTGCATTTTCTCCTAGCACTTGTTGGATTTTATTTATTTGTCTTCTGATTCATTTGGAGTTTATTCTAGTATGCGATGTGAGCTGTGGGTTGGACTTCTTTTCCAAAATGCCTATCTTGTGCCAATACCATCTATTTAAAAGTCCAGCTTTTTAAGGAGTCTGCCAACTTTTACCATATCGTGAATAGCTCTCAGTGAAATATACTGGCAATATTAAGATAAAAGACCAGTGGAAAATGGCACCTCAAATAGCAAATTCTGATTTATTCCTAAAGATTCCTAGTGTCTTATGTAGATTCACGGCTTCCTGTTAATAGAAACACTGTCTCCTTTACTCACATGAAGTTTTCTTCATGGCCAGGAGGGAGTCATAGAGTAAACGGGAGTGGGGATGTACTAACAAAGTGTAATTATATCTGTTTACAATCAGTGCTGCCTCCTTGAGATCCTGCTTTTGTCGCAGGGAACGAGCATTGAGTTGCAGCAGACAGAAAAAAACCACTGTGACTTCCTCATTTAGGACAGTAGCATTACATGTGAGCAAGTGTGACTTTTTTCCTATTTTTATTTTTCCTGAGCAAATGGAAATATGAATTTTCACTTCCAGAGATAGAGAAAGAGGGCCAGATTTCTTCTGGGGCGCTTTAGGTAAAGGGGGAGCAGAAACCATTCTGTTTCCAGAAAGGTTGAGTCAGAGGTGTCTAAAGAATTCTAAGTGGATCTCTCTGTCTACCAAGACAGCTGGATTCATGAGCCAACTTCAGGTTTTTGGTTTTGTTTTCCCCTCAAGTGCTCAGGTAGACACATTTCACAGATCATGGTGGTTTGGGGGCTAGGTTACAAATTCATGTTTACCTACGAGTCATGGTACATTTCAAGTCCAAACAACTATGTTGTGTGAAGCTTGGATGATTTTATGATGCTCATTTCTATTTTCCTGTGGGAGAAATGACTCAGTAATTTCAATATGAATGGTGACTTCTCATAAATGAATTAAGAATTGCTTTCCATTCTTTTTCTTAGCCCCTTTTCTTGGAAAACACAAGCAGAACTGATGACTTAATCATGATCGGTCATTATCAGAAGAGTACGTTTGTGGCTTATCCAACACCACTTCAGTGGCTGTCCTTTGCAGGGTGTGTGCAGGTGCTTTGTGGAATAATCCAAGAGCACAAGAATCTGGATCTTGGCCCAGAGCACGGGTGACCCTCTATTTGAGGGTTTCATTTCCAAAAACTTGGCCTATCCCCGTGTGTTGGTCACAGATTCAGTAGCCACCCTTTTACTCTTATGTAATTTTATATCTAGCCAAGTACTCAGGTTGAAAGTGCAGAGTAGAGATTTCAGTGTTTATCTTCTGACCAGCAAGACAGACATGGACATACAGGACTCTAATAAATGCTCAAGAAAATGATTACTTCTCACTGCCCCCTCAGGGACTCTACTGGCTCTGCCCATGCCCCTCTCTCTCCTGGGTTACTCAGTTGTCCTGAGGAGGTCTCCATGCCCTGCTCTTGCTCCCTTAGTCTCTTCTCAACAACATGGCAACATGGCAGCCTGGTGTATTTATTTCCTAAGGCCACTCTAACAAGTGACCGCACGCTGGTGGTTTAAAACAGCAGAATTTCTCTATCACACACTACTGGTGGTCCGAAGTCTGAAATGGGTTTCACCAGGCTAAAAGCAGCATGTCAGTGGGGTGGTACCTTCTGGAGGCTTTAGGAGAGAAGCCAGTCCTTTGCATTTTCCAGTTTCTAGAGGTTACCTGTCTCCTTTGGCTTCATAGCCCTTTTCATTTTCAAAGCCAGAAGTATAACATTCTGTCTCTTGGTCTCTGTTTCTCTCTCTCCTTCTCCCTCAGTCTCATTCTGTCTTTCTCCCTCTTACCTCTGCTTCTGTTGTCACACCTTCTTGGACACTGACCTTCCCCACCTTCCTCTTATAGGAAGGAAGACCCCTTGCATTTACACTGGACTCACCCAGATATTCCAGAATTATCTCTCCACCACGAGATCCTTAACTTAATTGCATCTGCAAAATCCCTTTTTGTTTCATGAAGTCACATACCCTGTATTCTTCTTGCCCCATCTGGTGATCCTGTATAAAGTAAATAAGATCATATCACTCCTCCATTTAAAATGCTCCAATAGTATTAAACTCCTTTTTTTAAAATTTTTTAGTTTTTATTTATCTTAGAGAGAGATAGAATGCAAGCAAGGGAGGAGCAGAGAGAGAGAGGAAGACACAGAATCTGAAGCAGGCTCCAGCCTCTGAGCTGTCAGCACAGAGCCCGACACATGGCTGGAACCCACAAACCGTGAGATCATGACCTGAGCCAAAGTCAGACGCTTAACCGACTGAGCCACCCAGGTGCCCCAGCTCCTTCTTAATAAAAGTCAAAATTCTTAAGTGGCCCTTAAAGCCACTGTTGTTTTTCTGATGTCATAGCCTATACTCTCTTTAATCCCTATGCTTGAGCTCTGCCGTTTTCCATGCTGCTGTTTGGGGCATGTTCCAGTACATTCTTGCCTTAAGACCTTTGTTCTGCTTTTTCTTTGCCTAAAATCCTTCCATATATCAACATCAGTATCTTTGCACGTCTTCCAAGTCTTCATTTAAACTCATGTTCTCAATACTCCATTCCCTGGCCAGCCTCGCTAAAGATTCAACACGTTTCTCTAGGAACGTCATACTATTCTTCTCCTTTGACGTTACTACAACCTAATTTTTTGTTTGTCTCTTGACCTCTGTACCAAAGAGGATAGAGGTTTTGTCTTTCTTTGCTTACTCCTCAGTCCGCATTGCCTAAAAGAATTCCTGCCCTGTGGTAGGGCTCAAAAGGTATCAGTCGAATGAGGGGCACCTGCGTGGCTTAGTCAGTTAAGTGTGTCTTGATTTTGGCTCAGGTCATGATGATGGGGTTCGTGAGTTCAAGCCCTGCATCGGACTCTGTACCAGCTGTGTGGAGCCTGCTTGGGATTCTCTCTCTTCCTCTCTCTCTCTGCTCCTCCCTCCTCTCAAAATAAGTAAATAAACTTAAAAACAAAAAAAAAGGTACGAGTTGAATGAAAGAACAGTCTGAAGGGACGGGTGGGGGGAGCTGAAGAAAATGGAGCTGAGCTGGAAGAAGTGGGCTTGTTTTCTGTGGAGACATGAGGTTGAGAGAGGGCTGCGAAGAGAGCTCAGCGAACACCAATAAAGCTGGTGAGATGGGGCCATAATGTGGCGGAGAAAACCCACCTACTCACCAGATTCATGCTCCCGCTTTGAAAGTCAGACCAGCCACTGGCAAGTGGCCTCCCAGCTAAGGACCACACTTCCCAGCCACCTTACAGGCAGGTACAGCATGTGACAAGAGTCCTAGCCATTGGGGTGTCACCGGAATCAGGGGCATGCCTTCCAAGCCAGACCCACAAAAGTTTCGCACGTGTGGCACCTTTCCGCTCTTTCTGCTTGTTGGCTTTTTGGATAGGAGCCAGCTCCCAGGGGAACAGTAGAAGTCCCACGCAAAGTGGCAGAGCTTAGGTCAGCCTGAATCTCTGAAGGCCCCTCGTGGGAGGAGGGTTCAGCCCAATGTTTCACCTCTCCGGTTGTGTAACACAAGCAAGACGTGAGCTTCTGCTGTGTTTGAGTCGTCTGTACTTTTACATTCAGGGATCTTTTTGTCACACCAAGGAGCTTACCCTACATCATAGAATACCGTATTATGTACAAATGGAATAGTATTCTAGTGGTACATAAATTTGGAAAGTTAGTTGTAACCAAATAATTGTGGAAAGTTAGGAAAATGAAAATAATTTCTTGTAACAAAACCAGTAATTGTAGGAAAATCAGAAAATACGGATAATCAGAAGGAAGAGAAATAAATTCATAATCCTACCATACACACAGTTTCTATTAATACCTTGCATATCTATGTATCTTTCTCTCTTTGTTATGAGAATGGGATTCAACTGCCACTGTAATTCATAACATTTTTCTAAGTCAACCCTTTCCACTTGGTAAATGTTCTGCAGCCCCTATTT
This sequence comes from Panthera pardus, assembly GCF_024362965.1. Classification (NCBI taxonomy): domain Eukaryota; kingdom Metazoa; phylum Chordata; class Mammalia; order Carnivora; family Felidae; genus Panthera; species Panthera pardus. The sequence goes on along the minus strand of NW_026526688.1, from coordinate 7,846,854 downwards.
TTTAAACACACCCAAATATAACTTATTTATACTCGTAGATGTCTGTATGTGTTTGTATTGGCCTGTTAAAGAGGAGCTGAAGTGCACACAGTAGAAGTTAACGTCAGTCCTCCTGGAAGCGTGGTGGAGATTGGTAATGGAGAATGACATTGAAGAATTATTTTTACATATATTTTTGTATATTGTATTGCTTTCAGAAGCAATACTGAGATTCATGCCCAAATTTTCTGATTCAGTAGGTATAGAGTGAGTTCTGGGATATATATTTTCTTAAAGGCTTCTCAGGTGAGTCAAATATAAATCCACATTTAGAAGATGACCTTTGATTCCCCGAGATACATATTCTTGCAGGAAATAAGCTCTGTCCATGATGGTTATACTGAAGTAAACAAAAGTAGTTAAATTTCCATCACGTGATAAAATTTATGTTTTCTAATCACTTTTAAATGGGTTCGTATCAGTGATATTTTCCTGTGCTATTTATGCATTCATATATTCCTAAGGAGAAACACAATAGCATTGGCTTTCCAGGAGAAAGGGGCCTGGGAGATGTAATCATGTGGGCATTCCTGACTTCCCAGGAATTGGCAATTTGTGACAAGCACCTAAGATGATAAGATATAGTTCTACAGCAGCGTCCTCTCAGGGTCAGCACATGAGCACATGATGGGATCCTGTAGTGAGGACAGGCACACCCAGAGAGATGGATGAGGGAAGGGCAGAATGGATCAGTTTAGTAAATGCTAAAAGGAAAGATATGGCAGGTGCCATGCAGCCCAGTCATGGGGCTCCTGACCCAGTTTGCATATTCAGGGATGAAAAGAATTAACATGACAAGTAATCAACCAAATTTTTATGCTTCTCTCTCTGAGGGCAATCTATGCTGCCAAACATTCACAAGGGCTTCAATAAGATGAAGAAGGGATATATTTTTGCTTTCTAATAATAGTGGGGTAGTAATTCTAATATTTACATAATCATTCTTGTTATTTATGCTCTCTTAGCCTTCGTCAGTATAAACTTAGAAATAGTGTTTTTTTTATGTTTATTTCTTTTGAGAGAAAGACAGTGAGAGCGGGGGAGGGACACAGAGAGAGGGAGAGAGAGAGAATCCCCAAGTGGGCTCCACTCTGTCAACACAGAGCCCGATGCAGGGCTCAAACTCACAAACCCTGACCTGAGTCTATCTAAATCAAGAGTAGGACGCTTAACCAACTGAGCCACCTAGGCACCTCCCACCCTGCTTTTTATGTTATGTTATGTTATGTTATGTTATGTTATGTTATGTTATGTTATTTACTATTTTTTTAATATGAAATTTATTGTCAAATTGGTTCCCATACAACACCCAGTGCTCATCCCAACAGGTGCCCTCCTCACTGCCCATCACCCACTCTCCTCTCCCTTCCACCCCCCATCAACCCTCGGTTTATTCTCAGTTTTTAAGAGTCTCTTAGGGTTTGGCTCTCTCTCTCTCTTTTTTTTCCTTCCCCTCCCCCATGGTCTTCTGTTAACTTTCTCAGGATCCACATAAGAGTGAAAACATAGGGTATGTGTCTTTCTCTGTATGACTTATTTCACTTAGCATGGAGGGAACACCTTCCAGTTCCATCCACGTTGCTACAAAAGGCCATATTTCATTCTTTCTTATTGCCACGTAGTATCCCATTGTGTGTATAAACCACAATTTCTTTATCCATTCATCAGTTGATGGACATTTAGGCTCTTTCCATAATTTGGCTATTGTTGAAAGTGCTGCTATAAACATTGGGGTACAAGTGCCCCTATGCATCAGTACTTCTGTATCCCTTAGGTAAATTTCTAGCAGTGCTATTGCTGGGTCATAGGGTAGATCTACTTTTAATTTTTTGAGGTACCTCCACACTGTTTTCCAGAGTGGCTGCACCAGTTTGCATTCCCACCAACAGTGCAAGAGGGTTCCCGTTTCTCCACATCCTCTCCAGCATCTGTAGTCTCCTGATTTGTTCATTTTAGCCACTCTGACTGGCATGAGGTGATATCTGAGTGTGGTTTTGATTTGTATTTCCCTGATGAGGAGTGATGTTGAGCATCTTTTCATGTGCCTGTTGGCCATCTGGATGTCTTCTTTAGAGAAGTGTCTATTCATGTTTTCTTCCCATTTCTTCACTGGACTCCAAAGCAATCTACACATTCAATGCAATCCCAATCAAAATTGCACCAGCATTCTTCTCGAAGCTAGAACAAGCAATCCTAAAATTTGTATGGAACCACAAAAGACCCCGAATAGCCAAAGTAATGTTGAAGAAGACTAAAGCGGGAGGCATCACAATCCCAGACTTTAGCCTCTACTACAAAGCTGTCATCATCAAGACAGCATGGTATTGGCACAAAAACAGACACATAGACCAATGGAATAGAATAGAAACCCCAGAACTAGACCCACAAACGTATGGCCAACTCATCTTTGACAAAGCAGGAAAGAACATCCAATGGAAAAAAGACAGTCTCTTTAACAAATGGTGCTGGGAGAACTGGACAGCAACATGCAGAAGGCTGAAACTAGACCACTTTCTCACACCATTCACAAAAATAAACTCAAAATGGATAAAGGACCTGAATGTGAGACAGGAATCCATCAAAACCCTAGAGGAGAAAGCAGGAAAAGACCTCTCTGACCTCAGCCGAGGCAATTTCTTGCTTGACACATCCCCAAAGGCAAGGGAATTGAAAGCAAAAATGAACTTTTGGGACCTCATGAAGATAAAAAGCTTCTCTACTGCAAAGGAAACAATCAACAAAACTAAAAGGCAACCGACAGAATGGGAAAAGACATTGCAAATGACATATCAGACAAAGGGCTAGTATCCAGATCTATAAAGAACTCACCAAACTCCACACCCACCCTGCTTTTTAAAAAATTCTTGTTAAGGGAAAGAAGCACACAGATAAGAGGATGCTGATAGTTTAATCCATCCGTTGTGGGTTAGAAACGTAATGGAGACGTGTGTCCATACAGCAGCAATGTGAGCTGACAGTCCACATTCAGTACTCAGGGAGTCGAGAAGGGAGAACAGCCTGCGAAGGTCAGAGAGGCAGACCTCCACTGGGAATATGCTAGGCGACTGCATCCTGGATAAGAGGGCTGAGAATTCTGCACAATTTCTCACTTTTTCAACATTTTGTAACCACCTGAGCAAACACACACGCCAAGTATAAAACAAACTGAAAATGACTGAACAATGATAAGGGAGGGTGGGATCTTTTGTCGTGTTGCTGAAGTGTCCTCCTTCCCCTCCCCCATGCCGGGCTGGAAACCACAGCTGAGGCGTGGGGACATTCTGTAGTGGATTTCGCTTTGCTTTGTGAAAGCGAGGCCATCATTGTCAGATTAAACGCCTGACAAATAACTACCGGAGTAAATCTCAACACGTGTCTTGGCCGGGTAGCCAACAACCAGTTGGGCAGCATGAAGTATACTCTTCCCTGTGAAGATGCCGTGGTGTCCGTGTCTCATACACCCGGCACAGCGGCCACACAGGGCACAGGGGCCACACAGAGCCCTGTAGAATTGACTTGAGACTGCAGCATATTTGCAAAGGACCTGGGAAACTCCTACCCCGTTTTCTTCACGTGTAATTCAAGAAATGGTGGCCTAAATATCACTGGCCCAAGTAGGGGGTTAGGAAGGACGGTTCTCTGCTTGCTCAGACCTGGCGACTGTTTGTTGTTTTTATGTATGGTTATGGCTGATTTGAGGTGACCACTAGGGACCAGAAAAATTTCAGGCTGGCGGTTCAAGGCAAGAGTTTGGATGGTCGCGATGAATCACAGTTTCTGCTGTGACTCATTCTACTCTCAGGGCATACCGCTTAAATTCTCTGTCCCTTAATTTCCTTATTTGTTAAATGGGAAAATAATACACCTTAATTTCTCTATTAGGAACAATTAGACTTGGCTGCAAGTATTTATTTGTTTGCATGTTCATACCTTGCCGTATTCCAAAAGAGGTCTCTGTTGGCTAAGAAGATACAAGCGTGAAGGACTGAAGATTGCTTTGTGAGCTAGGTTGAGGATGTGGTAAAGACCTTTGCAGATAAAACTAGCCAACCCTTATTATCTGGAGTCTCCACGTTTCTCTTGCACACAGCACGTTTTCAGAAAGCAGGATGGTGCCAAAACACCAGGGTATAAAAGATAAGCCATTGTGTGTCTGATTTTGGTCTTGACGTCCATGACGTCCATTACATTAGGCTCGTGCCCACTCTGGCCATGCCTACTCTCATCCTAGATTTACTACTTAGTTTTTTTGTGTGATGCTGAGAACATGTAACTTTGTGTGTCCAAGTCCACTGCCAGTGTTGCCCCTTCCTTAATCTTACCGTAAACAAACTGACCTCTCTTCTGCCTTTGAGGTTTCTTCATACCAGTCTAGTGGTGCCTAATGACGATATGAGGAAATGCACCGTGGATGTTGCATATCCCAAAAAAATAGGGTTTTGAGGTAAGAAAGGTTTCTTAGCAACTTAAAAAAAAATTATTCTTTGCAGCCCACAGTAGAGTGCCTTGAACTAGGTATTTTATTAATACCGATTGAAAGAATTTAATGTTGATTAAATTGATCCCATTGATAAATTTGAATGAAATTCTCCAATGGTCTATGAGTATTCCTGTGCTTACAGAGTTCTTTGGTCCCTGGGGGAGGGGCTAGCAGGAACGATCTTCCCTAGACTCGCTTAACGCACTGTCTGGTTTCACCTGGTAGAATTTTTGCTCCCGATTCCCTGTCTTTTTCACTGGCTCATATTGTTACTCATTTTGCCTTCTTTCTTTAATTTCCTTCCTAGGAATATTTATCCATTCTAACGATTTTAACTAGAATTTCTCATTGATGGTATTTTTGCTTTTTTGTTAAAAGCCTGTGCTGCGAAGACATTTTTCCATTGCACACCCAGCTCTTCCTATCTTCTGGAAACAGAACCTTTTCATCTTTGGGGGAGGGGCGAATGGTTCTACCAATAAATTCTCCCACCAGTTGGAATTACCCTTCATTCTGGTATTGCTTTGAGACATGAACATTGAGGCTAGGCATTGTTGTCAACCCTATACCCTGCTGGGGGTGGAGGGAGTCTGTGATAGAGACAAAGGTGTCACGTGGCAGAAAGAGTAGAGGCTCTACCTCCTTCTTCTCATACTTTTGGGTGCACACAGGTGTTTTGTGCCCCACACACTCCCTTGTCATGACCTGTCCACTTTGCAGGTGGATGCATGAAACTTCCCTTTGTTTTGTTTTGCTTTTTTGAGAGGGAGAGATAGAGTGTGAGTGAGCGGGAGGGGGAGAGGGAGAGGGAGAGAGATCTTAAGTGGGCTCCATACCCAGCACAGAGCCTGACACAGGGCTCGATCTCACGACCCTGAGATCATGACCTGGACTGAAATAAAAAGCCGGATGCTTGACCCACTGAGTCACCCAGGTGCCTCTAAAACTTCTCTTTGGTTTAAGCTTGTTAGAGCTGGGTTTCTGTCTCTTGCACTAAAAAGAGCCTTGCGGGGCACTTGGGTAGCTCAGTCAGTTGAGCGTCTGACTTTGGCTCAGGTCACGATCTCATGGTTTGTGAGTTTGAGCCCTGTGTCTGCTCTGTGCTGACAGCTCAGGGCCTGGAGCCTGCTTCAGATTCTGTCTCTCTCTCTCTCTCTCTCTGCTCCTCCCCTGCTCACACTCTGTCTCTCTCTCAAAAATAAGTAAAGATTAAAAGAGCCTTGAGTAACCTACCAGATGAATATAATATTTCTACTTTAATAAATAGAAAAAAGTTGTATGGTTTTTGGAGATTGAAAAATAGACATCAAGATCTAAAATCATCTGGTTTCTGTTACATATGGGAGAATTTTGTAGAAGAATAGAATAATACCCAAGTTAAAGTTCCTTGTTACGGCTGTCATTGTTTCCTTCTGCCAGATTCTAAAAGACCTCAGGTTCTTGGAAGGTAGATATACCTTATGAATTTCTTTGTTGTTAGTACATAGCACAATTTCTGACACATAATAAGAACTATGCCAGTGATTTTCAACTGAAGTAATATATTAATATTATTGATTATAATGATAATTGTCCCGATACTAAATCCCTGGATAACCAGGGTATTTTTTTAGAAGTCCATTATATGGTATAATACACTATTTTGTTTTATACTCCCTGTATTTGTAAAGAAAAAAATATTATTAAGCTTCCCCTTTTACAGACAGATAATTTATTTAAGAGGGGAAAATTACTGTCTTCTTAGTTGGGATTAAGTTTTAAATCTCAAATAGTTTGGGGAAGTCAAGATTAAAAAATATTTTTAGAGTCAGTCAGCTGAAGAATAATAGCTTCTCATTTGTGTTTTGCTTGTTAATGAGTAAGTTGTTGTGTTCCTTGAAAAAAAAAAAAAAAGATGAGAGCCAGAATTTTAAGAAATAAACGAAAACAAAAAGGAGACAGGGAATTGGCAATAATAGGGACGATCAGGGGGTGCTGATCTAGGCGAGTCGATGTCTAGTATCAGTCAAGTATTTCAGTGTTGAGAGCCATCTAGAATTGAGATAATAGAGTGGCCCTTAAATGCAGAAATCAGAAGTTCCATTATGGCTTTTGAGAGCGGTGTTAGGGGCATGAAGTGAATGGAAATCAGGTTTCAGGGGGACTTTCTAAGGGGTGGAGAGGAGTGTGGGAAGCCTGTCAATTAATCTCATTAGGGCATGGATTTGCTTTGCAAAACAAAGAGAGAGGTTGTTATGTTACTGACATAGAGCCTATCCACGGAATATTTTCAATTGCATATTGAGGAATTTGTATTTGATTCACTGGGGCATTGGTCTGTTCAAAATAAATTACTCTGAACAGTCAGTCATAAAGTAATTTAGACCCTGGGAATGCAAGCCTAGTGCTTTGAGCTTTTGTTTAAAAAAAAAAAAGTGTCAACAGAGGTAATGTTACAATAAACACAGCAGCTATTCAAAAGCACCTCCACTTTGGACTCATAATTTTTTTCTTGTTCTTTTTTAGTGTCTTCAGTCTTAACTCTGTAATCTATTAGATTCAAATATCATTTTCTTTCTATCCAGTGAGTTTAATTTATCCAGAATGTAGCTCTACAGGGATTCACAGTAATTAAATAAAGGGCATTTCTCCCAACCACTCAGTGTGTTTTGATAAAAACTCCAGCTTTAATTACTAGCTTACAATAAAAGGGCAAGTGGAAATAGATTCTATATTATTTTCAATAAAGAATTCTTGTAGAAGTGTTTTTAAAAAATAGATAAATGAGAGAAGTGAATCACATGGGCTCAGGGGAGGAGGAAAAATTGGCAGACTAAATATAAAGTTATTCAGCCCACTTTTTCTCTTGTCCCGGTTAGCCTGGGATGTACACGGAGCTAGGGACCAAAATAAGTCAGCAAATGTAAGTCAATGGAATCCATGGAGAAATAAATCAGAAATAATGGAAACGTCCTATAAAGTTGAACAAATACAGTGAAGAAAAAAATAAGCACGGCATGGATTTGAAACGTAGTAAGAGCCCTCTTTTTCATCTATACCCTACTTCTTAAAAGTGAATGAAGGGTGTGGATTCTGCAGGCAGGCCGCCTGTTTGCATGTCACGTCTGCCAGTCATTCGTTGTGTGATCCTGGTAAAATCTGTGCCTCTGGTTCAACGTCTACTAAATGGGAATAATAGTAGCACCTACCTTCCAGAGTTATGAAGAGTCAATGAAACAATCTACATAATGTTCTTAGAACAGCACTTGGCAAATCAAAAGGACATATGTGAGCATTAGCTACCATTATAGTTGTTATTACTGTCACCAGGATTCTATATACTAAGAGCTACTCAGCTATAATGTGTCGATGAAGGAATGTCACAAGTAGCATCTGTGTTATTTATACGTCTGTAACAAATGTGATGTAATAACCGTGCCTCCTCTCCCTCTCCTCTGTCTCGTCTTCCTCTCTGTTCCCCGAACCAAAGACAGTCTAACTGTTTGCCTCCAGAGACCACGTGACTCTGTGGTTACCTGTGGGACCAGCTGCCATGACCAGACACTGGGCTTGGTCTGACCATCACTGTTCAGTTCATGGCAATGACAAGAAGCTGATCATTTGGTACTCAGTGTTAAAATTAATCTGTTTTAAATAAAACGATTTAAGGGACCGTCTCGGTCCGGTCCAATCTAAATTTACCTTGTTCATGGCATCCACATCCAATTTTAGAATAGCTTCTCATATCCTTCAAGAATAATGGCTATATTCTTATTTTATATTTATCATAAAGGGCCCATCTTGGTAATTTTTCTGAAAGAAGGCTGTGGAAGTTTCTACATGCAAAAACAGAAACCTGCTAAAACCCCTCATTGAGTAGCACTCCAGGTGAAACATTAATCTGAAACACGTTTTCACTTGGCATATTCAACTATACCATGGATATTGTTGCTTCATTAATTTGCTTGAACATTGTTACACGGGGCACCTGGGTGGCTCAGTCGGCTAAGCGTCCGACTTCACCTCGGGTCGTGATCTCACAGTCCATGAGTTTGAGCCCCGCGTCGGGCTCTAGGCTGACAGCTTGGAGCCTGGAGCCTGTTTCGGATTCTGTGTCTCCCTCTCTCTCTGCCTCTTCCGTGCTCATGCTCTGTCTCTCTGTCTCAAAAATAAATAAAAACATTTTAAAAAATTAAAAAAAAAACATTGTCTGTTACAATTTCCCCAACACAGCTGCTTTAACAAATTATTGTTTGTACTAGAGGAGAGTTACATTTCCCACCCTGTATTCTGGTCTAAAGGGGCATTATTAAATAATCTTTCAATTCGAAGCTTTTCTCCCTTGCAATATGGTTATGCTTTGCCACTGATAAATATCAAACCCATTTTCAACTTATTTGGGATGTATAAAAAAGTTTAACATTCTTCACAATTTTTAAGATTTTTTTTTTTTTAAGAGAGAGCACAAGTAGGAGAAAGGGGCAGAGGGAAAGAGAGAGAATCTTAAGCGCAGGGCTCGATCCCATGACCCTGGGATCGGGACCTGAGCCAAAACCAAGTGTCAGACACTCAACTGACTGAGCCAGGTCTCCCCACAGTTTTTAAAATCTTAAAGAATGTTTTTAACGCTGGGACTAAGCAAGAAATACCATTTTGCACCCTTTCTACATATATAAGCTGTATATTGCATCATTAAAAGATGAAGTTTGATACAGTTGAAACTTACATTGCAAATACTGACGTATAAGAACAGTTTAAAGTACTTCCTTAGAATTCCTGATGAATATTGGCAATTCAAAAGCTCTGTGGGTTCTGCAACAATCACTGTATTTGTTACTGCTTTTAGCTTAGCGTCTATCAAAGACTCAACGTAAGTATATATATTCTCGTCTCTAATACCATCCACAGGTTGGGATTTAGATGTAACAGGGCCATAAAATTACTAATTTTAGTAATAATTAAACTAATTGTGTTAACCTGTAATTAAAAATTCAGCTTGACAGCCTTAAAGAGCCTGTGTAATATGAGAAATTCTCTCACAACCATGGATATCTGATTCTGTTAGAACAGCAGAGTTACCACACAGAGAATAATCATGGTCTTGAAACAACAACATGGTGAGGTTGCCACCTGCTTTTTTTCCCCCCCTACTTAGGGAACTCTTTAAAGTTTTAGCGTGAGATCCTGGAAGCTTCTAAAGTTCTTACACACAACCAATTAAAATTATGCCCTTCACTAAGCCTCGGAAACAGTTTATAATATAGAAAGCTCACGTGCTGTCAGGTATCAGTGTGATTTACTAGCAGGTAGTAAGGCGTCATACGTCCTAACAGTTGGAAGACACTTCTGCTCTGTGTGTGGTTCGTCAGGCAGACCTATGGCTCGGGCAAGTCCAGAGCTGAACCGGGAATTACTAAACCAGATCAGTCCACCAGTGTATCACATTGAATATACAGACTCTTGAGAAAATCAATACATACTGTTTAGGGAGAAAAAAAAAAGGCTTATTTATTGATACACTGGCTAACATTATTTTCACAAAGCAGATTACCGTATGACTCAAGACTATATAGAGTTCATCTAAAACCTGCCTTGCATGACCTCAGGACTTTCTCTTACCTTTTCCTAAGCAATTTATGGGAGAGTAAATCATTTGAACTGATGTCACGTACGGGGATCGGAGAAAGAAGGAAACTCATATTTGCTGAGTGCCCGTCATGGCTGCACCAAGATTTGTGCTGACTGTGCTTGATTTTATAAAACCCCCGATGAATAGATTTTCTTTTTCTTAGCTTGCAAACGAGAAGCAGAACCATAAAGAGGTCACGGAGGATGCACAGATCTGGGCGGAGCCACCGTTGGAAACTGATGGCTAAACCCAGGCTCCTTCCAGTACATCAGGCTGACCTCACTGAGCGTGGAGAACGGCCGAAAGGCTTTGTACCTGAGGACAAATAATCCGGCAGTTTGTTCCTTAGGCCTGTTGAATAAACAGCTAATTGGTTTGCATCCTTTACAGCCTACTTCACAGAAGTAGTTCAGTGTTAATAATTGAAGACCCTGGCTTAGGAGCCAGACTGCCTGGTTTCTAATCCCAGCTCTGCCATTTACTGGCTGTTCCCTCTCTGTTTCCACATCTGTAAAATGGGGCTGATAATAGTGTGTGTCTTGTGAGGTTATTTTGAAGATTACTGAGTAAAAGTTTGGACAAAAATGTAAGAACCAGGACCCCTGGGTGGCTTCGTTGGTTAAGCGTCCCAACTATTTTTTTTTTCTTAATGTTTATTTACTAATTTTGGGGGGAGAGAGAGAGCGGGGGGAGGGGCAGAGAGAGAGAGAGAGAGACAGAGACAGAGACAGAGAGAGACAGAGACAGAGAGAATGCCAAGCAGGTTTCATACCATCGGTACAGAGCCTGATGTGGGGCTCAAACCTACTAACTGTGAGATCCTGAACTGAGCCCAAATCCAGAGTGAGATGCTTACCTGACTGAACCACCCAGGTGCCCCAAGTGTCCAGCTCTTGATTTCGGCTCAGGTCATGATCTCGTGGTTTGTGAGACTGCAGAGCCTGCTTGAGATTCTCTCTCCCCGCTCTGTCTGCCCCTCCCCCACTCACGTGCACTCCCTCTCTCAAAATATGTACATAAACATTAAAAAAATGTAAGAACCGTGATGGGCGTATAGTGAGCCCTGACCAAACGTCTTGTTGTTCTGAACTGCATCAGGCAGATGGATACAGTTTCCAGGGTGCTCTAGCGGATAGTATTTTTCATACAGCACGATTTACTTCTCCCCGCTTAATGATAATGGTGGTTATTATTTCATCACTTTTGTGTAGCATTATACATCTTTCAAAGAACTTTTTCATTCACTTTCCTCTGGGGCCTTATTTCCCCTCACCTGCCAAATGGCTTCAATTAACGAAGCCCTGATGTTGATGGGGACAGTGAGGTGCTGTGTCAAGATGGCGTATTAGAGACACTCACCTCAGTATCTGGCGCTTGGTACATCACCTTGCAAAGTCAGCAAGGCAAGTGTTAATAAATTCACTTTGTATTTCAGACAATGGAGGAAGAACCTCTTCGCTTAAAATCCTGTAATGGGTTAGTGGTGCCTCTTAGCACATAACAGAGTGCCTACTGCTTGTTAATAAAGAAGCAAGTCATGGGGCCCCTGGGTGACTCAATCGGTAAAGTATCGGACTTTGGCTCAGGTCGGATCTCATGGTTCACGAGTTTGAGCCTTGCGTCGGGGTCTGTGCTGACAGCTCAGAGCCTGGAGCCTGCTTTGGATTCTGTGTCTCCCTCTCTCTCTGCCCCTCCCCTACTCGTGCTCTGTCTCTGTCTCTCTCCCTCTCAAAAACAATGAATAAACTAAAAAAAATTAAAAACAAAAGAAGCAGGTCACCATTGGAACTCGTGTTGGAATGACTGCTAGTCATTCCATTTTCTTACACTGCCTGGTTAGACTTCCAACGATACGGTGGTCACATGAGTTCATCAATAGGAGACTCAGTAATGAGCTCTGGGTTTTGAAAAGGAGAAATTTTTGTTGTTGCCTTACACAAGATGTTTACATTTCACTACACACGTTGGATTTTGCTACAGTTTTGGTTTTTTATATGTCAGTATTTAGCTCCTTTAGTGAATGTAATCAAAACCCAACGTTATGTTGAAACCACACTATTAACAACTTGGATGTGCTGAATAACCACCTGAAAGGTATGTTTGAAAAGCACTGTTTTATACTGGAAGGTGTGATAGCTCTGGAGTCAAACAGACTCGTGTCTCAGTCCTGATCCTAGTGCAGGACACACACATACACACACACACACACACACACACACACACACACACACACACACGGAAAGAGAATGGATTTGTGTGTTAGGTAATATTTTACACTGTTCTAAGTCTCAGGATACAGATTAACGACAAATGGTTTTTGAGACTGAATGCAACAAGCTTCTTTTTTTTAAAAACTGCAACTCTGATTTCAATTTGGCCTCAAAATGTTCTAGTTTAAAATGTTATGTTGTACCACATCAAAGTAATTACAAAAGACCCATTTGTACAGAAAACATAGTATTTATGGCCACTACTGATCGCTCAAGTGTCTCCTTAATAGTTTTCCTTCCCATGCAATAAATAATAAAATTCTGTTGATGGCCATTTGATACTAGGGATTTTCAGATATACATTTATTATGATGGCTGTGGAGGATGTTCAAAGGCCTCATCTATTGACAACCCAGATAAGGAGACCCCCGAGCCCTCTTTAGTATATTACTGTGATTTCTTTTCATCCTTGCATATATCAGAACCTAATAGTATCTTTTAAAAAATTTATTTGTTTAGTTAGCCTCTTACCTCCCTCTTCTAGGGTACAGATACCATGGCAGCAGGTACCTAGTGCATGTTTCCAATGAACTTGCCCTAGAAGTTAGATTTGTATCTGGAAGAAGGTAAACACTCAATGTACCGTTGGGGAATTAATGAACGAAAGACTGTCCCTGGGAAAATTTCCTTGGACGTGTGTTTTCATTGAGTTTTTATTCTGAGTTTCAGATATATAGCATAGTGATTCCATAAGTCTGTATGTTATGCTAAGCTCACCACAAGTGTGGCTACTGTCTGTCATCATACAACGCCATTATGGTACCCTTGACTGTATCCCCTGTGCTCTACCTCATCCCCATGACATCCATTCCATAATGAAAGACTGTACCTCTTCTCTCCGCTTCACCCATTTTGTCCAACCCCCCACGCCTCTCTTTTTTGGCAACCCCCAGTGTGTTCTCTGTATTTGTGGGTCTGGTTCTGTTTTTGTGTGTTTGGATAGTTTGGGTTTTTAGACTCCACATATAAGTGAAATCATATGGTATTTGTTTTTGTCTGCCTGACTTAGCATAGACCCCCCCTAGATCCATCCATGTTGTTGTAAATGTCACGATCTCATCCTCACACATTCCTTTGTGTGTGTGTGTGTGTGCGTGTGCGTGCATGCGTGCGTGTGTGTGTGTGTGTATATCTCTTCTTTATCCATTCACCTGTGGATGGACACTTGGGTTGCTTCTTTATCTTGGCCAGAGTTAATAATACTGTGATAAATATACATTTGCATGTATGTGCCTATGTCTTTTCAAATTAGTGTTTTTGTTTTCTTTGGGTGAACACCTAGTCCTAAAATTACTGGATTATAAGGTATTTTGAGGACGTTTTCCATTTATTGGCATCTTCTGTAATGGTATCCTGCTCATTTAGCTATAAACATTAAAGTTGATGGGGTGCCTGGGTGGCTCAGTTGGTTAAGCGGCCGACTTCGGCTCAGGTCACGATCTCGTGGTGCGTGAGTTCGAGCCCCACGTCGGGCTCTGTGCTGACACCTCAGAGCCCAGAGCCTGTTTCAGATTCTGTGTCTCCCTCTCTCTGACCCTCCTCTGTTCATGCTCTGTCTCTCCCTGTCTCAAAAATAAACAAAACGTTAAAAAAAATTAAAAAAAAATAAAGTTGTTTGTATCACTTATTTGCAGGAATTCGTTAGTACTTGTTTACTTTTGTTTATTAAGTCATGTAATGTAACAGAAACAATGAAATTTTGAGAGACTTTGTATTCAAATTTTGCTTTGTCATGGCTGTGGAACTTGTGCAAATGATTTGCTTCTCTGAGTCTCAGTGTTATGACCGATAAAATGGGAATACCACTTATTCTCAGATTCTAAATAACCATCAAGGTAAAAAAAAAATGTGTCTAGTATACAGTGGGTGCTGCACAAACATGGGTTCAGTTTTATTGAGTAAGAAGAGTTAAATATGGAACCAGGAAGCCTGGGCCCTTCGACCTAGGTCTGTCCTCTTCATGAGCGGTGAAGGAGAAACAGTGCAGCTGTCAACCATAGGCAGGGGAAATGTCATCCGTGTAGAAATATTAAAAATGAAAACATGTCTGATACTTGACACACGTGAGTTGTAGACGAATGATACGGAAATTTAGTCAGTGGGATGGAAGGAGGAAATAAATCAGATCTTCCAGAGTGTTTGCAATATAAATCCTAAAAACAGTTTTGCAGTTTATGTAGGACAAGGGCGCTGGGGTGTTTACTGGGGATTTGAGCATACTGCAGAAAACCAGAAGGCACAGTTGCAACTTGATGGATTGTGTGATTGCCACACAGCTAGACTGAAGCCCAGTCGTGCCCTCCAGGGCTGCTTTGATCCTAATAGTAAGGGAGCCTAGAGTAAGGGAACTTTTAGGATGTAAAGTATTTTTGTTGTTTGAAAGCTTAAGTGTGTTGATCTAACCAGCGCCGTGGGATGGGTCCAAACAGACCATATGTCATCGCCGATAGAACTTTCTTGGGACGATGTTTTCTGGCTGTTTCTGGTACATGAAGGATGTAGGCATATTTGTATCCTTGTAATTAATGGAAGATAGATCGCAGTCACAGACCTCTTGCTCAAGACTAACAAACCCCCCAAATACCAGCCCACAAAAAAGGAACAAGGCATAAACTCACGCGTCTCTCTTGGAAGAAAGGAAGCGCATTTTTTCTCCACGGCTCTTTGGGAGAAGCCTGGTACGTCCTGCGTTTGAGGTATCAGTCCAAGTACATTGGTAGAGAGCCTACTGAAGAATGAGAAAAGTTGTCAATCTGGGAGTACTTTCCTTTTAGGAGATAAGAATTTTTAGGTTACCTAAGATGATCTCTGGAAATGTAAGAGTAGACTTTCATGTTTTTTTTCATCCATAAAAGGACTTGCAATCTAATGTGTAAGCAGAAAGACCAAGATGCTTATTATAAAGCTGAGAAGACTTGAATCTTATTTTTCCTCATCATTTCTCTATGCACCATGTTGTATAATCAGCTTTTTCAGAGGATTTTTCCTATCATCTGTGTCTGCCGGAACACTCAAAGCAAGATTTAAAATCGGGATTGCAAAACTCAGAACTTATGGCAAGCTGCAGCTTTGCAGACCTTGTGCTTGTCTCCCTGCCTTTCTTGCTCTGTCTCTCGCTCCCTTTTCTTATTGATTTGTACGAGCTTTGTCGTTTGTAATATCCAGTGTGGCAAGTAAGGTTAGGCTTAAGTGAGATTTCTAAGTTATTGCACTTTGGTTCAAATACATGGAGAAAGAAAGAATTCATCCTTCAGCTAAGATATAACGTATCCAGGGTCCTCATTGTAACAGTGAGACTTCATCCGAAAATGAAACAATGCTGGCGTGAAGTGCCCTGTGACCTATGTTAATCGCGTACTGGGTCAGTCATGTTTTTGCGAGGGATGAATTTACAATTACAAAGACCAAAATTCAGATTCCAGTTCCTTCATTCACCAGCTGCATGACCTCGAGAAAGCCTCAGTTTTCTCCCCTGAAAGAAGGGTAGCGCGCACAGTTGTCTGGGTGGTGGAAATAACTTCTGTGAATTATTAGTCTAGCACCTACGACGTAGAAGGTGACCATGAGTGGTGGCCCGCTTACACTGTCAGCTTTATAAAACTATTCCACGTTTTGATAACTAATATATTAAACCACTGAAACAGGGCCAACAGACATGCAAAGAATAAATACAAATATTATTGCAAATTCTACTTTCTCATAAGCAGCATTTTAAAAGTTATTTTATTTTTTAAGTGTATTTTGAGAGAGAGAGCGTGCGCGCATGCAGGGGAGGGGTAGAGAGAGGGAGACACAGAGAGAACCGCAAGCAGGCTCTGCATTGACAGAGCAGAGCCCAACACAAGCTGTGCACCTGTGAACTGTGAGATCGTGACCTTGAGCCGAAATCCAGAGTTGGACTCTTAACCAATTGAGCCACCCAGATGTCCCTAGAGAGAACCATTTTTAACATTTTCAAATATATTTGTTCAGAGTTGTTTTCATACCTGTATGTACACTTTAAAATATATCCTACTCAGACTATTTTGTTATACCGTTCTGTCCCTTCACTTATTGTGAACAACTTTTCATGTTGATAAGCATGATTTACATCATCACAAATGGCTACATGATATTCCAATCTGGGGATGCACCAGAAATGTTATAACTGATTCCCTCCTAAAGTGCTTTTTTTTTCCCCTGGAAAAAAAAAAAAAAAAAAGCAGTAGCACTGTTCAGAGAAAACCAGATTGAAAAGGCAGTTCCCAATTAAAAGAAGAGCTTTCAGTAGATTAAAGGCAAAATGAAAGCAATTATATAATATAGCCAAGTGGAGTTTATGCCAAGAGTGCAGGCAGAGTTTAATACCTGAAAACCTACTGTAATTCATATTTTATTTTGGGGGGGCGCCCCAGGTAATTAGTGGAAGATAGCTTGTATAAACTGGAGCTGTCCTGGGTGCCACCAAACTGTCACGTACAGAGGAGAACAAGCAGGAAGCACAGGTAGCTGTGGTGGTGATGGGTGCGGACACTGACGGGTGCCCTGGGTGTCTGGCCGGGTAAACAGTGGCCACCGGGCGGGGCCTCGTGCGTGGGAAGAGTAACTGAATTGGACGACCTCTGTGAGCGTGTACAGATTCCTGTCGCTGATGGAGAGGCTCAGCATCACCAAGGTCGTGAGCGTGTGTTGTATGCGGCACACTGTGTGTCCCACGGAGTGCGAGCGTGTATGTGTTTTCAGGGTGTGTAGCTCAGCGGCTTTCGGCCGTGTCCCCTCCTTTTCCTTCACTTTCTGGATACTATATTATTATTTTTTTAATGTTTATTTATTTTTGGGAGAGAGAGTATGAGCAGGGGAGGGGCAAAGAGAGAGGGAGAAGACACAGAATCTGAAGCAGACTCCAGGATCTGAGCTGTCAGCACAGAGCCCGACACGGGGCTTGAACCCGTGAACCGTGAGATCACGACCTGAGCCGAAGTTGGACATTGAACTGACTGAGCCACCCAGGCACGTCTATCAATGGAATATATTCGTAGAGATAATAGATATTCTCATGGAAAAAGATAGCTAAAGTTCAATATAATTTATTATAAATGAGCCTCAGCAATGTGGAATCAAAGGGAATCTATTTCTGCAGGAAAACACATCTACCCAAACCTACTGCAAACAACATCCAAGGGAGACAGAGTAGAATCATTCCTTTTTAATTCAGCATTGTGCCAGTGCCCGTGGAATGCACAGGAAGGTAGCAGGAATACATAAAAATATAAAGACTGGAAAGATAGAATCAAATCTGCTTTAATTCAAAGATGTTAACAGTTGCATAGAAACTTCAAGATCTGTACGTTATTAGAACTATAGAAGAGGTTAGCAAATTCACTTTTTCTAGAATTAAATTTAAAAATGTGTTCCTTTACTTCAAAGAGAGTTGGGAAATGTCATATAAATTTTTTTTGTAAAAGAAACCGGAATACCTAGAAATGAAAATGATGAAATGTATGCACATCTTTTAGGGAGAACTTTATTGATTGATTGATTGATTGATTGATTTATGTTTATTGACTTTGAGAGAGAGTGTGTGCATGGGGGCTGGGGTGGGGGGAGAGGAGCAGAGACAGAGTGGGAGGGGGAATCCCAAGCAGGCTCCCTGCCGACAGCGGGGCATGAACTCACGAACCATGAGATGATGACCTGAGTCGAAACCAAGAGCAGGACGCTTAAGCGACTGAGCCACCCAAGCGCCTCCTTAGGAGGAACATCTTAAAATGTTCTCGAGATATATGAAGTAAGTCCAGAAACAATGGACAGATGGCACATGTCCATCGAAGCTGACTCAGTGTTATAAAGATGTTAATTGTGTCTCATTAAATTTGTGAAGGTACCATAAGTTCGATGAATGCAAGTAATTTTCCCCTTTGGTATTTGAAGGCTGATTTTAAAATGTATATGGATGACCAAGGTTTTACTGAGACAGTTTTGAAAAGAATGACCAAAGTTTGAGGATTGGTCTTCTAAATAAGAGTTATTGTAAAGCCGCTGTGTAATTAAGAAAATGTATTATTGACACAGGAATGGGTTCATAGACCAATGACACTGAACAGGGAATTCAGCAGTAGTCATGTTATATGTAATATAGGCATAGATACTATATATGTAATATATAGTGATGTATATAGTATATAAAGGGGAACTTTTACCTATGTGCACACAGAGACATACAGAATATTCATTGTAATATTTTCTGCAGTAGTTTAGAAATTATAAATCAATATTAAATGTTTATCAACAAGTTGGATCTATAAATATCAGAAGATTGGGGAAAATATGTGGAAAGATGTACAGTAAAATATCATTTATAATCAAAACCTGCAAAGCATTATCAAATTGTGTGTGTGTGTGTAATTTATATATATATATAAAATTTATAAAATATATAAAATTTATATATATATATATAAAATTATGAGGACAGTATACAGGAATAAAAACACCCTGATACTGATTGTTGGTTAACAGGGCTGAGTGGTAGGATTGGGGGAAATGTAAAGACTAGAATGCAATTAGCAAAGGGACACAGGGGCGACTGGGTGGCTCAGTAGGTTAAGCATCTGACTCTTGATTTTGGCTCATGCCAGGATCTCATGGTTCATGGGTCCGAGCCCTGTATCGAGCTCCATGCTGACAGTGCACAGCTCTTTCCCTCTCTCTCTGCCCCTCTCTCCCTCTCTGACCACCCCCCCCCCAAACAAGGAAATAAACATTAAAAAAACAACAAAAGGACATGGCAGTCTTTACAGTACTTTATATGTTGGGTGGTAGATACACAGGTGTTTATTGTTTATGTATAATATTACGTCCGAAATAGGACTTTGTGACAAGAGCCTTAGCTCATATTAAATGCTGTGGGGTCTACTACTTAACGTAAGTGTAGGCTGATAGAGTGGGTTTGAAGAATGGTCTTTGGGGTCAGAATGCCTACATTTGAATCCAGCCTCACCACTCTGTTATTTTATACAAAGAACTAACCCTCTCTGTGCCATTTCATTGTGTATAAAAATGGGGATAAAAATAGTAACTACCTGAGAGGGTTATTTTAAGATTAAGTGAGGTAAATATAAACGCCTTAGAATAGCGCCCGCCCATGCGAAGGGCTGAGTATAACTTTAGTTATTATTATTGTTGCTTGTAGAATATGTTGCAACCACTTGTTTAATTGTGTCTCTCTTCGGGCCAAGCTGTGAGCCCTGGGAGAGGGGCAACCACCTCTCTCTGGTTGGCCTGGCCCAGCTTCTGCTACATAGTAGTCATTAATCAATACAAGTTGAGTGTTTGATCCAGCCCACACCGTGGAGTCCATTCTTCAGCGAGCTCAATTTAAGTATCATTTCTGAGGAAATAAAGAACAACCGGGGCCATTTTTTATTGTCTCTTTCTGAGTTGGTAGCGAAGTTTGGATTTCGAGCCCTGAAACACAGGCCACTGGCTGGTGACACCATTGCTTCTTAGAGGCAGGCTTTACCCATCACCCTCCCCCTGCTGCGCCCAGCATGGTTCCTGCAGGTTTCAGGGAAAACACAAGTACCAAAGGGGTTTTGGTTTTCTCTGGTTTGCTGGCATTTTGGAGGGAGACAAAAACTATTTAGAAGTGTAAATTTGTATCAACTTGTTGGTTTACAAGAAATACTTATAAAACACGATTCCTATTTTGAAAGGGTAAATTTGTTCTAAGAAGTGTCACTCTTGGAATTTTACTGTCTCTCCTTACCATAATCAGTGTTTAAGACAGGATAGCTTTCCCTAAGTAAAGGAAATGTGGCACATGATTAATAATTTCGCAGGTGGGGTGCCTGGGTGGCTCAGTGGGTTAAGCACCTAACTCTTGATTTTGGCTCAGGTCATGATCTCAGGGTTTTGAGATCAAGCCCCATGTCGGGTTCCACACCCAGTGTGGAGCCTTGCGATTCTCTCTCTCTCTCTCTCTTTCTCAAAAAAAAAAATTAATTTTCCAGCTGCCTTTGTGTTTTACTGTTTTCTTTTCGAAATACCTCTTTATTGTTCTGCCATCAACTCTTCAGGAGTGACATTTGTTATATATGAATATAATGTGTATGTCCTGGAATTATTGTAAATGGTGTTCGCACTTCAGAACACTTTGTGGAAGCTGCAAAATGTAAGAAAAAGTATATTTTAAGCCACTGAATTTATCCACTCATTCATTATTATCATTTCATGTATTCGTTCGTGAGTTCAGCAAATATCTACTGAAAGCTTGCTATGTGTTTGTCTTGTGGAAAGTGGATCGAGTATCTGATCTCATGAGCTTGTGAGCTGCGGGCCAGTGGGGAACATAAATGTAAAATTCAAACTTTGGGGGGAATAACTCTGTAATGGCAACGTGTTATCAGTGCTACAGGAGGCCTGTTCTCTGGGTGGGGGAAGTTTTGCCAGGACACGATTCATTTAAACTAAGATCTGATAAGTGTGTAGATATGGGTCTCTAAGGGTAGAGGGAAAAGTGTTTTAGGCAGAAGGAACAACATTTACAAATAGGTTGGGGACACCAGGAGGAGATAACTGAGTGAGGAATAGCTAGGGGAGGTGAGGCGTGAGAACCAGGCTCTGCCCTGTCAGGCCTCATGCCTCCAGCCAAACTAAGTAGGTTGCACTTTGCCCTAAGAAACTGGAAAACCATGGGGCACCTGGGTGGCCCAGTCGGTTAAGCGTCCGACTTCGGCTCAGGTCATGATCTCACCGTCTGTGAGTTCGAGCCCCGGGTCAGGCTCTGTGCTGACAGCTTGGAGCCTGGAGCCTGGTTCCGATTCTGTGTCTCCCTCTCTGTCTGACCCTCCCCCGTTCATGCTCTGTCTCTCCCTGTCTCAAAAATAAACAAACATTAAAAAAAAAAAGAAAAGAAAAGAAACTGGAAAACCATTGAGCAGGTGTAAATAGGGCCATGACATTGTCATGGGAGCAGGCTTGGCCAACTCTGAAAATACAGTACGAATAGATTCAAGAGGAAAGAGCTTGAAAGAACTAAAGGTAATTTCTTGGGGTGAAAAATAATGGCTTTCCTACCTTCTACCTTTTAAGACTCCAGGCTTCTAGGGCACAGGACTGTCTCTGGATTGTCTCTCTGCCTTCAGGAACTCTGGGGACCAAGACTCAGGACCTAATTTTCCAGCACTAACCACCCTGGGGATAAGATGCCCCATAAACACTAAAGGAGGATTTCTGCCCACGTAGCCTGGTGTTAGTCCATTACGGGTAATCGGAAGACTACCCCTCTTTATGAGCTCTTGAGTATTCAGTTTCAACTGTTTAGAAAACCTTTTTCTTCTCCCTTCTACCCCCTTCTCTTTTCCCTGGAGAATATCAGGGTATCAGATCAGGTCAGCCTGTACCTCCTAGGAAAGCAAGAAATCTTTTTCAACTATCAAAACTAAGTAATAGGTTAGGTATCCTTGCTGTGAGCTCATGTAGCAACCTGTGATTTTTTTTTTTTTTTAACATTTACTCATTTTTGAGAGACAGTGTTGGGGGGGGGGGGTGCAGAGAGAGAGAGAGAGAGAGAGAGAGAGAGGGAGAGGGAGACACAGAATCCGAAGCAGGCTCCAGGCACTGAGCTGTCATCACAGAGCCCCACACAGGGCTCGAACCCATGGACCCACAAGATCATGACCTGAGCCGAAGTCGGACGCTCAACCGACTGAGCCCCCCAGACACCCCTGTACCTGTGCATTTTTATCCTTGATAGGGATCACTGTCGTACAGTGTTGTGAACATCATCATTAAGGCCTGGTTTTTTGTCAGTATTTCTTGCCTACAGAAAGTTCCTGTGTGTATAATAATGCTGAATAAACATTTGTATGATTAAATAACGAAAGGGAGTAGGAATAATGATACTTCAGTTTAGCAAGACCCATATGACCATGGTCATTCTGTGAATCAACTGCACTATACGATTATAAAAGTCTAAAGAATGTTATGCTACTCTTTTTTTTTTTTTAAGAATGTTATGCTACCCTTAACAAAACACTTAAAACACTTAAGTGTTTGTGGTGGTTTTATTTTCTTTAGGAAAATGTTGTGGAGTCCCTTTCTGACTTAGAGCTTAAACCAGCAGTCAAAATTTTCTTTTTTTTCAAAAATGTTTTATTTATTTTTTTGAGAGAATGCAAGTGGGGGAGGGGCGGGACAGAGGATCTGAAGCAGACTGTGCTGAGGGCAGAGAGCCCGATGTCTGGGCTAGAGCTCGGGAGCCCTGAAGCCATGACCTGAGCTGACATTGGGCGGTCAACCGACTGAACCACCCAGGTGCCCCCCAAATTCTCTCTCTTTTTTTGAAATGTAGGAAGAAACCAACTAAGACATTTCCTTTTCAGGATAATGTTAGATCCGTGTCTGAAACATTTGAGGAAAACCAGCAGATTTCTGAACAGTATTCATGTCTCCTCTATACTTGGTTCATGTTTTCACATGTGTTTTTTGTTAGTCTGACTCGAAGACCTTAAACATTTTTGTCCATTTCTTAAAGTTGATCCTGTATTTGGAACCCTTAACTTGTCGTTTAATCTTAACTCTGTTTACTTGGCTTTACAGAGTCATCACAGAGATGACTGAATTGTATGCTAGAAGAATATGTAGATATTTTCTTGGTTTATATGATAAAGTGTTTATAAAGATAAGATGAGGTATTAAGGAAAAAAATAGCTCCAAATTAAAGTGAATTAAGAGAAAGGAGAAGGACAAATACGTTCAGATTTAGTGACTAATGCGTCTTTAGCTTGTGCGGGAAAAATGTAGTAAACGTTATAAATATTTCTTAGATAATATTTGAAAGAGAAATCATATTTCACATTAACTATCATATTTTTAGGCTGCCTAGTAAACTCATACCTTATATTTTAGACAAATGACTACAAGAGTGGGGTAAGTGCAGTGTGGTGTAATGGAAAGAAATTAGGTTGTGGCATCTCACTGTGTCAGCTTCTAGGTCTTAAAGGAAATCTAAAAGAAACATTGTTGCCAGTTTTTAAGGCTCATGTAGCATGCTTTAGGATTCATGTAGTTCATCTACAATATAATGCCAATCATTTCTTTCTTCTAACTAGTGTTCAGATACTTGATTGTTCGAAATATTTTTAATTCAAATGAGACCAAAATTTTATTTTTTTCTCATTTATTTTGAGAGAGAGAATGAGTGGGGGAGGGGCAGAGAGAGAGAGAGAGAGAGAGAGAGAGAGAGAGAATCCCAAGCAGTCTCGGAGCCGTCAGCACAGAGCTTGACTTGGGGCTTGATCCCACAAACAGTGAGATCACAACCTGAGCCAAAATCAGGAGCCAGACTTTTAACTGACTGAGCCACCCAGACGCCCTGAGATCAAAATTTCAAAAGACAATTCGACAAACAACAAATGAGCCCAGCAATCACCTGCCCTCAAATAGGGAGAAAAGGAAATAAGGAAATTCATGTTTAGTGGGAACCGAGTTTCCATTTGGGAAAATGAGAACATTCCGGAGATGGATGGTGGTGATGGCGGCAGAAAGTGTGACTCTACCTGATACCATCGTCCTGTGCACTTCAACGTGACTAAGATTGTATGTTTTACGTTACATGCGTTTTACCACAATAAAAAAGTTGAGCTTTGTTCCCTGACGGGTGATGGCCGTAAGGAAGCTGTGTGTGTGTGTGTGCCGTGTGCTCCTAAAAATCCATTTAGCCTGGATTTGGGGTGGTTCTTCACACAGAGTAAGTTGCAGTTGTCCTCTTTTGTGAACAATTTGAGTGTGAACAAGTCTATTTGGGAGAAAAATTTGGTCATTCAAAGGAATTTGTTCATCTTCCACAAGGCTTCCAGAAGGGAGAGTCTAGTTGCTTTTCCATTCATCTTGCCCAAGGAATACTTTTTGTTTCCCTTTCATTTCTTCCCTTTCTTTCCTACGTGTGGTGGAAAAGAAAGCCATGCGCTGAAAGCTGAGGTTTGAGAACGCTGGTGGCCCTCGTCGTGGAACAGAGTGTAGGCTGGGGAAGCGGCTGCCGGCGTCAGAGCGTTCGACGAGAAATCGCTGACGTGGCTTCTAAGACTTCCCTGGTCCCTGAATCTCCTCGGATCTCACTTTTTGTCCTACGTGTAATAGAAAAGTCACCCTTTCCCTGTTTGTTTTACAAACGGGTTAATGTGGGCGGATGTGTTTTGCAGATTGTAAACTGCTCTAGGTATGTGAAGTGGCCTTATTATTTCCACTGCTGTTACCATTAATGACTCTTCGCTGAAGACTTGTGCAGCATAAAATGAGGCAAGAAGGTAAATGAGGAGTGAGGCTGCATTGTGTTTTGGCTCTATGCCAGGTTATGTCAGCCCTGGGCTAAGTTGGAGCTCGGACACTGCTGTGATCTGGCTCCTTGATTTCCCTCTTGGTTTCTTTCTTTCGGTCTGTGCCCTGAGCAAGCAGCTCGCTCACAAACCCTCGAATACAGATTGAAATATATTCAGAAGAGATAGGTTTTTTATTTACTTGAACTACACTTACCCGTGGGTTAAATTCATTTGAATGGGGAAAATAAATCACAGATGACTTTAGAAGGAGGAAGTCTGAACAGTGTTTCCTGAGAAATCGTGAGACATCCAGTGGGATGTTGCACGAGATTTGTCTTGCCTCTAAATAGGTGCTTTTGTAATGATTTTCAAAGGAGGCGTGTAACGTGTTACTGACCCACTTTAAAAATATGTGTGAAATACAGGCTATAATGCAAGGAACTTCAACTGTGGGTAATTGGGATGTGAATTAGTTTTCATGAAAGGTAAGGAATTAGGTGTGTGTGTGTGTGTGTGTGTGTGTGTGTGTCTGTCTCCATGTGCTGGCTTATTTGGACACGGAGACAGGGACAGGGATTCTTCCTCATACTTGATACTCAAGTAAGGCTGTATGTGCCCTTGCAAGAGAAACTGTTTATTTTCTCACTATACCTTTTGTGAAGTTGGATTGCGCCCTGTCGCTCAGTGGGCTGAAGTACAAATGCTAATTTATTGCCAGACTGCAGGGCTATGATTTGCATTCCAAATCAGACTGCAGATTCCCATTAGAAATTGTTTATCCCGCCGTTCCTTATCTCGAATTTGTTCCTTCTTTTATTGTCCTACTCATTCCCCAATAATGACCCTGGAAGCTATTCCCTTTCAAGAGATTCCCATTTAAAATCAGCAGTTTTCGTGGACTAAAATTACAACAATAAACTACAAAGACATCAGCAGATTCCTTTTGAAAAACTTCAGTGTTTTTCTCCCTTTCCCTTAAGAATCGTAATGCACTGAAGTACAATAATTGCTTAAAACATATCCTTCAGGCTTTAAGGTTTACACCGTATTTTTGTATCTTTTTAAATCTGAAAGGTGTGAGCTTATAAAACCTCTGTCAATAATAACCTCTTACAGATAAACCCTGAGATGGTATGATTGCAGCCTTTCTTGCCACTTTAAAATCAAAGTAACTAGATGCTCGGAGAGGAGAGCAAAGCAAACGTGTTTTCGCGTTTTCGCGAGGTATCTGACTGGTGAGAATCAGGCTGCAGCATAAAGAAGCAGCAGGAATCTGGGCTTTCCCACTCTGGTGGCAAAGAGGGGGAATCATGGGTTGGTGGTCTGCTTCATGTTAGGAGGACACCCCTCCATCTGTTCACAGCTCAGCCTCTTTCCAATTTAAAGCCCAGATTTCCGTACAAACCTCAATTTCTTTTCCCCATTTTAAATGCAAAGCAAGGCTTGTGAATCACAGAGTCTCTGCTCCTGGGATTCAGACCAAATTTCCCCCCAAAATTCTCAGGCTGTTTGCTTGAATACCTGCTTACAGTGGTACACAATGGGCAGCTTTGAGAAGAAAAATTGATAATCTTCACGGAAGAGTAATTTGAATGAAATTACACTTGACAGTCTGTCTCCAAGCAAACAAGAGGCGCGAGGGAGCCTTTGCTAAGCTCCCAGGACTTGCCCAAGCCACTGCTGTGGGAGCTTCCCAGGGAAAAAAAAATCACCAGTTTCTCCAACATCTAATTGAGCTTTTGATTAATTCCGTGTACCAGATTCTACTGAAGAAAGGTAGCCATGGAAGAGAATATGGAAGAGGGACAGACACAAAAAGGTACTGTGCTAAAAAGGGTTTGTTTGTAACTAAGTAATTATTTTGCAGTTTCCTTGTTTGCTTTAGACACTTGCCAGTGGGGCTAATGAATGTTTCTCTCTTGGAAGGCATTTGTGTGTGTGTGTGTGTGTGTGTGTGTGTGTGTGTGTGTGTTTCCCTTTTAGTCCGTAATGTCTGGCTTGAATGTTGTCATTATTTGCAAATCTTTCAGATCTCAGTGTCCAGATGCAAAGTCGAATT